>NC_092794.1:67409252-68625984 GCF_918797505.1 Bemisia tabaci | reverse complement strand
CAATGAAACCTTAATTAAAATACGTCTCGTATTGACGGAGAAATAAGCTTTCGCAGTCTTCACGTCTTGTCTAACCTCTATGAGCGCCGCTCGTGGGGACTCAATTTCATATTAAAGAGACTTTCTAGCAGAGACGATATACAGGGCGTCAGGAAGTTAATGCATTGGGGACCGATGTTTGGGGTCAAAGTTAGACTTCACTGGTCCACGAAGATGTTTCTCGGAATACGCGTTTTTCAGCTCCAGAGAGCGTCAAATTTTGTGTTTTTCCTGAAAGTTTGCTCCTAATAACGCTTTCTCGTAGCGTAAGATGGCAGTAAAAACTAAAGTCTGGTTATAGTTTTTAGCGTACTTCTCATTTTTCGTGGTTTCAAATGTCGGAGCTTTCATTGAATGTAAGTAGGCATGGTCTCTGCATTTATAATTTTTGTAAGTTTTTGAATGCACATTTGAAGGTCTTGTATACATTCAAACCACAAAAAATTATAAGTACGCTAGAAACTATTACTGAAAGCCTGTTTCTACTAAAATATTCGACGCGTTAACATGGAGTTATTAAGAACACATTTCAGGAAATAATCTACAGCTTTGACGGGCTCTCACGCTAAAGAGAAGCGTTTTCAGAGAATCTCTCGAGAACGAAAACTCTCATTATGACTCAAAAAATCCCATCGTCGGAGTAATTTTAATCGATATTTGACACAAGTAGCTTAGTTTTTGTTCGTCAGTCGTCGCTACATCAGTTTTATTTCCCGCTTTAAAAAATGTTCAGTTAAGTTTCCTGTTTTTTTCACATCATCGGACTGAAAAATCGGGTTCCCGCATATTTTTTTAACTTTTCTGATGAAATGTTCCTTTAAGCTTGTCAAAAAACAATTCAGTGCACAGCGAGACCTTTAATATGCCGAGTTTTCGATTTGACTCGAGTACCGACTCGGGGTTTTCTATGAGTTGGAAGTGTGAAGTAACTTGCTCAAAAACTGTTATTTTCTCACTGTCAAGTTAAACTTGGAAATTTTTTATTCGTCCATCTTATTTTTTAAGCAAAATTTCAACAGAGCAACATAACATCGTGATTAGTAGCAATACTCGTATACTCGTAGCAATACTCTACCAGGAACACTGGTTTTCTCTCACTCAATTTTTTTTTCAAACGTTTTTTCAATGTAAACTTCCGGGAGGAATTATATATACAATTTCTTTACCAAAATATAAGATTAGACATGAAATAACAGTGTAATTTTGCACTTATACTTAAAACAGGTTCCTTTTTGCTACACTGAAAAAAATAATATCGACGGTGCAAGTCGGCAATCACATAACTCGTTTGCGGTGTCTAAAAGTCTCCGCAACTATGTTATTTTTTTAAAGGAGAACAGATGGACATGATTCCTTGAAGTTTTTGCAGAATTTTCCCCGCACATAGAAGAAAAATCACGGAAGTTTTAAATAATCACCGTTGAGTAGTTTTCCGTTTAAAAATTAAAGTATGACAGGAAGTCTGCAACGTCGCAAACCGAGTTATGTGATTGCCGACTTTCATCGTCGATATGCTGTTTTAGCACCTAGGATGTCAAAAATGTGTCTGGTGATCGGAAGACGCTGCCTTTACTGCCCTCGCAGTTAACTTTACATCCTATGAATGCAAAGTCAACTACGTGGGCAGTCAAGGCAGCATCTTGGGATCACCAGACACATTTCTGACATCCTAGGTGCTAAAACAGCATACCATTTTTTTCAGTGTAAATGCAATCCAAGTGAGCCTTCTCCTCCGAGTCCGGGCCCGGTGTGCGTCGGGCCTCAGCCCGGTCGGTGGCGCTGCAGCGGCGGGCGCGCTAACTACGCGGCGCGGCGATAATGCGGACGCCGGCGGCCGTGCCTTCCTCAACGTCTCTATGCCGTGTTGTGTTCCCGCGTGTCCCGTGCTCGCCGAACAAATTCACGCCAAAATCCAGCGCATTGTCGTGTCACCTCGGCCCCGGCAGGCGGCACACGTGACGTGACGTCGCCGCGAGCTTATTAGAGGACGAAATGAGAATGGGCCGGCGACGAGTTTGGCAGGACGGGAATCGAAGATGGAGAAAAAGATTCCGTGCTGTCGCGCGGACGCTCGATCCGGAGGCGGATGCCGCCGCGGATCCTGTCCCCGATCCCCGATTCGCATTGAAGACATTGTTAACCTGCGAAATCAATCAACGTTTCCGCGAGGTCGCTTTCGGGCCCGACGCGACGCGAGGAGACGGCAGTGAGGATTTCGTCTTTCGCCGCCGGTGGGGTCTTCGCCAGACGAAGCTTCCTGTCCGAGGCCGCGGATGTGAAAATATAGACCTCGCCGTCGCGTCGTGCCTATGTTTTTCGCCTATCTCGCCCGCATCTATAGCTGCGTCTAGTCAATGTTTTCTCTCATTTGGAAATCGCTTCCATCCAGGGCCGGATTAAGGGGATGGCCGCATTGGCCGCGGCCCATGGCGGCAAATTTTGCAATTTTTTTAAATGTAGGTAAAAAAAATCGAATTTAGAAAAAAATTACATCTCGCCCGGATCTATAGCTACGTCTAGTCGATGTTTTCTCTCATCTGGAAATCTCTTCCATCCAGGGCCGGATTAAGGGATGGCCACATGGGCCGCGGCCCATGGCGGCAAATCTAGGGGCGGCAAATTTTGCAATTGTTTTAAATGTAGGTCTAAAAAAAGTCGAATTTAGAAAAAAAATTACAAACGAGAAAAGGTAACAAAATCTCTTATTTCCTGAGAGTATAGTAATTTCTAATTTTGTCGTCTTTCAGTGATACAAGAGACAGCACCTTTAATTAGTCGAGTTAGGAGAGAAACCATACACGCAATTTGGCCTGGAACGGCGCGACTTAGAGAGAAATGATGACGAGGACTTGAGATGACAAGGAGAAGCCCTCGGCGCGGCGGTGGGCATGTAACACATATTAGCGCCTACAAGACTGCACGAATACTTCACGCATTGCATCAAACACAGTGCGGTCAGTGTGAAACGGATAGTGCCTACAAAAATGCATGAATACTTCACGCATTGCGCCAAAGACAGCGCGGTCAGCGTGAAACGCTTAGCGCCTACAAGACTGTCGGAATACTTCACGCATTGCGCCAAACACAGTGCAGTCTGAGCGGCGGCGGAAGTTAAAAGCATTAAACTACATTTGTGTTTGATCTTTCACAATTTTTTCGTTCATTTCCTATGAATGGAAGGCCTTGTCCACACAGAGATAATTTTTCGGAACTCAACTTTTGCGCAGAGTTCCGTGAACGTTTGTTAGGAGTGTTGACAGGGCTTTCCCAAAAAATGTATCCAACCAAAATGTTGAATCTGGCAATCCTTGGATCGCGGCAAACGTAAGACAAAGCGACTATTCGGCTGAGAGGCAATTCCGACGAGCTTTTATTTTTTTTTGTTTTTTGCTTCGAGAACTTGGAACAGATAGCTTTTTGTTGGGAAATCGGAAATTTCGCTCCAAAGTCACTTGAAAAATATATAAATTTTTCGGCTGTGAGGCAAAACTGAGATGAAATAGTATGCCGTGGTCGCAAAAACGTCGTATCGCGGAAAACGGTTGGAGTTATTGATTTTTCCCTGCCGTGAGAAATCACTATTTAGCTTATTTTAGGGACGTCTTATAGTTTCTCTGTACAGATAAGTGCTCTTTGAGATGAAAGAATGCCCATTCAATCGTACCATTCAATCATTTTCTTTCTCAACGGGCCGTCCGGAGCAAAGACTTTATTCCGCTTTTCCAAGGTGGGAGCGCAAAGTAAGTTGATGCTGATCCGTGAAAAGACCTTCAAAAGAGATATGACGCCATATCCCGACAGTTACGTCTGGTAAATTTTCATTTCGCTTCAAGGCCACCGTAAAGAGACATTCCTATTGGTCAATTGGTAAGCTGCCAACCTCGGTCCAAGCAAAGGGTCCGAATCCGTTGCCAAAGACCTGACCTATACCGAGAAACCGTCGTCAAAAAGAGCGTTTTCCCCTCGCCCCGAGAAAGAAACCGGTCGAAAGAAACTTAAAATTATTTGTTAATTTTGATTATGTCGGCGTAATCTCCAACGGGAGATCTATTTTGCAAGAAAGACGTAGGCGCACCTCTTATATGCTTATTTTGTCAAAAATTCAATTTCTAGAGGTGTATCTGACAGTATAAACACGAAAAAAGCAATGGAACCACACTAGAAAGAAGTCGCCTGGATCTAGAGTCCAGACTCTTAATAACATTGACAAGAGAAAATACTCTTGATTCAATCCGATTTTTTCTTGAATCGATGAGCCGAGCCTCTTGATTCAGGCGGATTTCCTTTTGATTCAAGCAAAAAATCAGATTGAGTCAAGAGTATTTTTTCTTGTCAATGTTTTTAAGAGTCTTGACTCTAGATCCGAGCGACTTTTTTTCCCAGTACACTCTTAAACTTTTTTGTTGTACAATTTCGAGAATATAAGCTTATCAAAGTTTCCAGATGTTGTCCGGCCTCTCCAATTGACCCGGCCCTGTGTGCGGCGCATAACGTCCGCGCGACCCTCTTTCGATCGGGAAATAACGCCAGGTGAGATTGATTTAAATAATCAAGTGCCGGTCATTTGACGCCTTCCCCGGCGCGGCCTCAACATTACCGTCAATGACCTAATAGACGAGATCCCTGGCGAGAACAAACACCCCACCCCCTCCCGATGCCGGGCGGAGAATCGTGAGTAAATAGCGACTAAAAGGTGTTTCTCGGATGAAAAATTGACGCCGTTTATGTCGGTGACGGATGTTTCATTTACTCGCGCATCGGGAACATCGGAATTAATCTTGTCCGGCGGCATACAGTGGGTAAGAGCCCTCGCATCAAGTTCACACGCAATTAGGGGTCTGCGGCCCGATTCTTGAAATTGGTAGACAAAGCTGTAGACAAGAAAGACAAGAGGAATGTGTAGGGTTCCTATTGGTTTAAGTGAATGGTTGCAATGGGCAGAGAATGCACTGGGGGGGGGGGGGACACTGGATCTAGAGTCTGGACTCTTGAAAACATTGACTAGAAAAAGGACTCTTCATTCAATCAGATTTAAGCGTAAATCAAAAGGAAATTCGCTCAAATTAAGAGGCTTGGTTCTTGATTTAAGCTTAAACCTGATTGAATCAAGAGTATTTCTTCTTGTCGATGTCTTTAAGAGTCTGGACTCTAGATCCGATGTGTTTTTTTTCCAGTGTGTGGATAAAAGACTTACTAACGGCAACCCAAGAGAGTCCTTATAGTTGGTCCGCCATTTTCTCCCTTAGTCTATAGAAACCAACCATTTCAATCAATGGGATCGCTCCGTATCCCTATGTCGTCTTTGCCCATCACTTTGTCTATCAATATCAGCGATCAGCCCGCTGTCCCTGTTGAAATTTAAAATTGCGAAAGAAACAATTTTGCAAGGAACAATCAAATCGCAAATTCCTCACACATGCAACATCCCCATTGAATTATTTTGTAATAGAGCATTACGCGCTGGAAAAAAGGACACAATTTTAAGTGGAGTTACGGTGTTTTTGCAAAGATAGGGAGCAAATACATTGACAGGGCTGCCGTGATTTCAGTTTAAGAGTTCCCAAATAAGGTGGCAGCCATGTCAATGTATTTGCCCCCTATCTTTGCATGGAGAGTTTGTCTTGATGTAGAAGTGGACTCTCAGGATAGCGTGGGATATTCCCTCCATTTTGGCCTCAACTTGAGAGCTTTCTTTGAGCTTGGGAGTTGATTTCAGGGAAAACCAGTGGCACCATCGTGTTTCTTGCAAAATTTTACATCAGAATCAATAGTCAAATCGCAAATTCCTCACACATGCAACATCTCCATTTTAAGTGGAGTTACGGTGTTCTTGCTGTGGACGGGAGTAATGTCTTTGAACTCGATCCGGGAGAACTCAGCCTTGACCGTGGCGTCGAAAGTATTCGGCTTCGCAGTGGTCGAGGTCCGCATCGCGCTGATGATCGGCTCGAGACGCGAAGGCGGATCAGTCCAATCCAATCCGAATCTCAAAGCGGCCGCGTTAATGAGAGGCGGTGGGCCGGTTTTCGCACCGGACGCGTTAAATTCGGGGCGGAGACTCCCCCCCCCCCCTCCTCCGGACCTAGACCCCACTCCGCTCGGGGGCCCCACTCTCCCCCGCCGGCGTGGAACTGGTTCCTAGTCCGCAGCATCCGGCTCCGAATTTTTTATCGCCAAAAAGCCGGCTTAATGAGACCCATCAACCAGTCATACTCGCGGATAAATAATTTAATTTTTGAAAAATTTATCCGCTCCGCTTTTACCGCGCCGTTCCTTCATTCCGCGGCTAAACGCTCCTCTCGTCCGGGCTCCGAAAATATCCTGAATTATCGCTAGCGTTATCCGTTATTCTTATTTTTTCATCCCGGCTCGTACCCTTTCTTAATCGGCTTTATTAGCGGCCATCGCGGTGCCGAGATAATTAACGCCATTTTTATGGAAATTAGCCTCGTCTCCCGAGGAACATCGTATTCCTGAAATTAAAATACGATTTACTCTTCTCTCTTCGTCATGATCGATCGTAGTAACTTTAAAAATATTTTGACCAATTGGAATAATGAGAAAACAGGACTCCTCTTGAACGGAAAAATAGGTCGTAATTTAATTATGATGTAGCAATTATGCCCGCAGGAAGTGAGCATTTTACGCAGCGCCCCGTCAAGTTTTTTTCCTGTTGCCTGCAATAATGTATGAAAATAGTGCCGATGGTTCCCGGACCCATATTTTCTGAATTTCGACTCGAAACTCGCCTCAACCATAAATTGGACTACATCTTGCAATTAGGGACCATTTTTTCTGGCTCAGCATTAAGCATCTATCTCCACGAAAGTACTAATAGCATATACGTTGTTTAGAATACGAGCCATAAATAACAGGTACTTTTTTAAAAATATAGTCGGATTTCGCACCATCTCGAAACTCTGTTTGAGCCCGTAGCGAAAGCAGAACCAAGTTATACTGCTGAAATGTTAAGAGAGTTGTTCGCATGTTTAAAATTTTTAGATTCTATGTCTCTACTCTAACTTTTTGTTCAAAAACTTTGATATTTTTTTTTGTGTCCGGAGAAATTAATTTTTTGGGGGAAAATATTTTGAGAGAGGTGATTTACGCCATCTGTATCCCTGCCCCCTATGAGCATGGAGAGAATTATGAGAGTAATACCATATTTTCCAAAATGTAAGGGACGACCCTTTAGCTCCAGGCTACCGATTTCTTGGAGCCTCTTGACCTCCAATTCTGCGTGGACCGTATATATACCCTTTGGCGTAACAAACACTGGAGCCCCCCGAGGAGCAAAGAGAGCTCTGACCAAAGTCAGGAACAAAGGTTAATGGGTGCCAGGTATTTTTATAGCTGTGATACTTACGAGGCGCAACGACTGCTTTACGCATTCCTCCATGATCGATTATCGATATCTCACCATTTAAAGCTATGGTAAAGAATCGATTACTAAGGTGTTCGCTGCGAACACCCTAATAATCGACCTTTTTCCATAGGTTTAAGTGGCGTATCAATCGATATATCGCAAAGCACGCCACGCAACTGCTCATCTTGTGCTTGTGCGCCTGGTGTTTTGTGTATAACTCATGAGCTTCTTCCGTGCTCAGCTTTTAGACCTCAAAGAGCCCCTTGACAAAATCTGAACCCGAAGAAAACATTATATGTTCTCTTTAAAGTGTTGCCCTGAAAATAAGTAAAAAAACGGGAAGGAATTCCTGGACGAGGTATTAACAAGTATTTTTAACGTTTATCGAATGAAAGTCAGATGATATTGATGACATCATTTTTATTTTTGTCATTCCATGCACCAATGTTCATTTTGATTAGGAATCGATTTCCGGACTCCCCGTTGTGTTATTCGTTTCTCTCGTGAAATTTTCAAGAGGAAATATGCTTGAAAACGCTGTAATACGCGTTGCATACCTTTTCTGCATGCTCATTGGGAACTTGAGCATACTACTATCTATGCACAATATGCTTTAATAATTTTACGAGGAAAATGAATGACGCAACAGGAAGTCTGGAGAGTAACCCTTAACCAAGATAGAAAGCGTGTAAATTTAACGGAGGATAAATAGTAAAGATACAAGTGACGCCATTTGTATCTTCCAACTTCTACTTGATTTTATACCTAAAACACAGAATCGATCTGAGATAATCTTCCTTTTGCGCACTGGAAAAAAAAACACATCGGATCTAGAGTCCAGACTCTTGATAACATTTACAAGAAAAAATACTCTTGATTCAATCAGACTGAAGCTTAAATCAAGAGGAAATCCGCTCAAATTAAGAGGCTTCGTTCCTGATTTAAGCTTAAATCTGATTGAATCAAGAGTATATTTTCTTGTCGATGTTTTTAAGAGTCTGGACTCTAGATCCAATGTGTGTTTTTTTTCCCAGTGCGAGTTGATTTCCAAATCTCCCTTTTCGTGCGTTGTTTTGAACACAATTTTGAAAAGCAAACATGTGACTTTTGTCCAGCTCAGACGTTATGCAGTTGTCAAATTTTATGGAATTTTAGATTTCATCAGAGGCAAGCTGGCAATGGCTGAATTTTAATACGGTGTTTGTTTTTAACACGACAGAGGACAGAGCTGCTGGCGAAAGTTTCGCGAGTTTGATGAGGTTGCAGAAATTTAAGAGATGAGGGAGGGGAGAGGGGGCTTTAGTCATCTCGGATCACGCGTCGTGTCGCCCCTAACGGGGTATTTTTAGCTCCCGCCATATTTCTGGTGATCTCACGTCCGCGGCCACGTCGGGGCGTCGCGACGCGTCGCACGGCGGCGGCGTCGGGACGCCCGGCTCGAATTTATGTTGATCCTTTGAGTGCGGCCACGGACCCTGGTCCCGGGTGGTTGTAGCAGTGCTGCAGTTGAAATTAACGGCTCGCACGTCCAATTCCATGAATCAACGCTGCCCGCCACCCGCCGCCAAGTTGCCGCGTCTCAGTCGCCATTCCAAACAGTTGGCAACAATGGTTTTTTTTCAATGGAGATGTTAAATGTGTGAGGAATTTGCGATTTGTCTGTTGATTGATGTGTTAAAGTTCGCGAGAAACACGATGGTGCCACTGGTTTTCTCTGAAATCAACTCCCAAGCTCGAAAAAAGCTCTCAAGTTGAGGCCAAAATGGAGGGGATATCCCACGCTATCCTGAGAGTCCACCTCTACATCAAAGAAACTCTCCATGCAAATATAGGGAGCAAATACATTGATAGGGTTGCCGTGATTTCAGTTTTAGAGTCCCCAAATAAAGTAGCAGCCCTGTCAGTGTACTTGCTCTCTATCTTTGCATGGAGAGAATTTTCTTGATGTAGAGGTGGACTCTCCGGATAGCGTGGGATATTCCCTCCATTCTGGCCTCAAGTTGAGAGCTTTTTTTGAGCTTGGGAGTTGATTTCAGAGAAAACCAGTGGCACCATCGTGTTTCTCGCGAACTTTTACATAAGAATCAATGGTTAAATCGCAAATTCCTCACACATGCAACATCTCCATTAATCCCATGGAAAACAATCGATTCTAGGCGAGACAGGCTCAGGGTGGCATGAAACGTAAGAATGAAATGAAATATTGGACACGGAGAAAAAACTACGTGCGTGGGACCCGAAGTTGAGGTCATATGGATCTCTGAAGTTTTCGGATCACGTATCTAAAAACTTGAGGTCCAGCTGCCGAAGTTCGGGTGAGACATCTGAAGTACTTCGATATATACCGAAGGGTTCGGGTCACACATCTGAGGTACTCCGGTACATACTGAAGTGCCTCGATGTCTGACCCGAACTTCGGCAGCTCGACCTCAAGTTTTCGGATGCGTGATCAGAAAACTTCAGAGATCCATATTTTTTGACTGCTTCTGATTTTTCTTCTCTCCTCCTCCCACTATCTGTTGAAGGACTGCATCGTGCAATCCTAGAATCCTATCCCCGCCAACCTTGTGATGCAATTTTTAGAAAGCCACTGGAAAACGCATGTGCAGCGACGTAAACTCCTTTCACACACAAGTAGGTCCGGTGGGACGGACATAAGTGAAGAGAAACGAATTTATCTAGCTCTTCTATATAGAAGCACGTATCTGCATAGGTTAATTAATTGCACATAAATTTACTCTACTTTGAGCCAACACAGTCAGTTTTTTTTAGCGTCATGCAGTCCAATTTGTATTCGACGCCGCGCCAGTAATATTCTGTCGTGCTAAGGAAGAACGTCGTATGAACATTTGACAGTTGCCAAATTTCCCTCGATAAAATTTTTATTTTTGAGGAAAGTTATAAATATTTCTCCTTTAAATTTTCAGAGTCCCTAGGAGAAATTACGAACAAAATTACCTGAAAAATTGGGAGGAAAATTTTCATGAGTTTACCAGGAAATTCGCGTTTTATCAAAGGAAATTTGGCAACGTCTGAAGGTTCATACGACGTTTTTCCTTAGCACGGCAGTATTCTACTCTTTGCTCATGAAGACACCAAAAGGCACGCAAGGAAACGCACGTTTTGTAGGTGATACGGATGCATATCGTATCGTAAGTTGAGAGCGACTGGACGTTCAATTTGTTGAGCATGAGGCCATTTGGCATGGATGGTTAGAACGGCGGTAATCTATGTATTTGTCGTTGTAGCGCGAAGAACCAAAGTGCTGCGCGACGCCGCGCCGCGTCGCGCCATTGCCCGCATCATAATTTACAGTAATTAATAGAATCATAGTGTGCAGTCCTTGCTAACTGCAAATGAATGGACGGTGTTTAAGTAACTGCCTGCGTCGACGACTAAATCTTCGCCCATTTCAGCCGTTTCAGCCGAGCTGCGACGTGATTCTCAAGCATTTGAAGCCTCAAACGCTCGCCTCTTATGAAAGGTTATCCTGCGCCACAGCCTCAGGCGTCTATTTAAAACGCCGCTCACCGGACATCTGATCGCTCCGTAGCGTGAGCTAGCCACACATGTTAGTTTTTTAATAGTTTCAGTGGGCCGAAGCCTTGGACCAGGAAAACCGGAAAATATCGGGACTCGCCAGAGGACGGAAAATGTGTGGGATTTCGCCGTGCAGAGAGTTAATGTTAAAAGCCAGGAACATTGTGTTTCTCTTCCCTGAGATTCTATTTTCTTGCTGGCCCGGGTCGACTTGGTCGTGGAAAGTTATTGAGAGAAGTGGACAAATCGATATCTGTTTTCTAAATTCTGCAGGAAAACAGACATTTTCTGTAGAAGTTCTAGCAGAATTCGAGAAGTAAGCCCGGGCTCTCATCATGGGCTTTTTCGCTGGTGATCAGGGATAATCAGGGAAAATAAGGGACTGAAACGGACAAAGAATTTGTCACACGGTTGTCACAGTCAGGGAATAGAGAAAACCTGGAAATGTCATAGAAAATGATGAAAATGTCAGGGAAAAATCGTCAAATCACCTTAAAATGCTTTCTCAAGTGAGTTTAACGTTTCGAACAACAAATTTGGCCAGAAAACTATTTCCAATTTTTAACCAACTGGCATTTGTTCAAGCGTCAGCGAACCATCAAAATGTGTCCGGGAAATCAGGGAAATGTCAGGGAATTTAATTTTCCAAATTCCGAGGCAACTCCGATAAGAATTAAGAATTCCGGGGGTGAGAAATGCCCGGAAAAGTGGGTTACCCCCGCGACTTTTGACGCGGAAGGCGCGAAGTAGAAGCCCCGTCGCGGCAACAGGGCGCCGCGGGGCGATCGCAAATCCCGCGTAGCGCATAGACTCAAAGGCTCGGGGAAGGGGCCGAGGCAGGGAGTTGTCATCGGCGGCCGATATCCATGGTCGCATGGTTTACCAACCGTTTCGCGAGCTTTGTTCCTGGGCTCGCGGAGTTGGCGACATTAATTATGAGGCGGAAACGCGCTCCATTCACATCTCAAAAGAGTCGCTGCGCTTTCAAAATCCGAAGGCAAGCGAAAAAAAAGCCTCGAGCCGGAGTCGGTGAAAAGGGAGCATGAATGGACAGGCGCGCGGTGACAGTCGGATTCGCGTTGGCCCGATCAAGCGCAATCAATTTCAGGGATCGATACATTTGTTTTTGGTTCGGACAGGGCACGGGGCTCCCCGGGGCGGGCGGGGGGCGTGCGGGGGCCGGGCCGAGATCATTAAGTTAGTTGTGTTGCACAAGTGTCCACTTCCCACACTTGTACGACTCGGCCCGTATTGTTGGAGTCGTTAGGTTGCCAGGCTCCTCTGTCCTGCCAGGAGTCCTGCCAGCCTGGACCTCCCCTCCGCCTCCGGTGCCAGGTAAACGGGGAAATCCGTGAAATATCTCTCCAGGCCAACCTCCCAAAGCTCCGTTTCCTCCAACTTTTAAAAACGTAATACATCGCACCAAGTTTGATCTCTTTTTTTTACTGTAAACTCTCACACTGGAAAAAAAAAACATATTGGATCTAGAGTCCAGACTCTTAAAAAACATCGACAAGAAAAAATACTCTTGATTCAATCGGATTTTTTCTTAAATCAAGAACCAAGCCTCTTAATTTGAGCGGATTTCCTTTTGATTTAAGCAAAAATCTGATTGAATCAAGATTATTTTCTCTTGTCAATGTTTTCAAGAGTCTGGACTCTAGATCCAATGTGTTTTTTTTTTTTTCTAGTGCAACGGAACAAATTTACATAGTCATTTATAAACTGCCTTAGCCTTTACAATTTTGTTTTTATCATGAATTCGACGTATTTGAATCAGTGTGAACGAAAACACACCAAT
Organism: Bemisia tabaci; assembly: GCF_918797505.1. Classification (NCBI taxonomy): domain Eukaryota; kingdom Metazoa; phylum Arthropoda; class Insecta; order Hemiptera; family Aleyrodidae; genus Bemisia; species Bemisia tabaci. Next base: position 68,613,238 of record NC_092794.1, on the reverse strand, counting down.
TCGGAAAAATGAAAATAATGAAGACACACTTAAAACTGAACAGTAAGTGGAGAAGTCAGTTCAAGAAAAAGATTTTTGCTACCGAAAGACAAGCACTTATGGACGCTTTAAAGGTCCATGTTGGAACAGATGCACTAACTTCAATGACCTCTATGTAAATTGAATCAGTGAGAATAAAAACACACCAACTCAGAAAAATGAAAATTATCAAGACACACAGAAAACTGCACAGCAGGTAAAGAAGTTAGTTTAAGAAAAAGACTTTTCCTTCTGAAAGACAAGTACTCATATGGACACTTTAAAGGTCCATGTTGGAACAGATGCGCTAACTTCAATGACTTATATGTAAATGAATCGTCTTTAACGGAAGTTGAGCATTTTTGAGTAACCGATTCGGTGTGTTTTCGTTCTCACTGATTCATTTCTACCTTAAGTTGTTTTCTTTCAATTCCGTATTATTTGTGTTTGGAGAATGGCTTAACAAAAAATGAAAAAGAACAACTGAAACATCAACATGCACTCCAAGCAGGCAGATAAACATTCGACTGAGCCATAAGACACTTAAGCATCGAAGTCGATTCGAGGTAGTCTGTTTTTCATGCCAGCTCCGTGTTTTTTTTTTTTCATTTTTAACATCAGGGCAAAAGACACCACATTCAGCAGAATACACTATGCCATGAAAAACGCCTTTATTGAGGAAAACATGTGATGATGAGTCAAACGATTCCATCAGAATCAGTGTCTCACCGCGATAAGCAAACTTCCTGTCACAACTGAAATTATTTCACTTGGTGCAATAAGTCACCTTTCGGGCGCAACGAGTACTTGCGAACAATTGGGAAAAAGAGACTGTCGAGTGAAATGTGCTTCAGATTACGAACAATGCAGATTACGCAACGCTGAGCTTGATTTGCAATTGGACTTTATGAAGATCCGACTGGAATTTTTGCTCTAAATCTTCCTTATTATTGCTAATTATTTCCTCTGACAATGATTGAAATGAATTAAAATAATGAATCAACGAAGTGAAAAAAAATAGTAAACGATTTGTCGCAAATTGTGCATCCGAAGTTGGATATTTTGAGCAGCTTTGCCAAGGCTCATACTTATTCATTTCTGCTAAAAAATTTTCCATCTTCTCAAATGTTAATGCGATACTTTGAAAGGAGGCAAAAGCTCTGTAAAGTTTTAAGCCACTTAAATGTCTATCCTTCTTACAAATTAAACTGAGCCTAGTAATTTCAAATTTTATGAACATTACTGATCGAGATACAAAATAAGAAATTTGAATTATTTAGTTACGACAGAAAGCGAGACGCGTTAGTGTTCGGGCTGTAAGAATTTTCCTAATTAAAGTAAGGAAAATATACCCTTCGCAGACCAACGGTAAGCAATTCGCATGCAGCATGTGTTAATGTCTCAAATCGAGATAAGTCGCATTAGCATACTTAAGGTTCCATTTGCAAAACACTCCAAGAGCATAATCTCAGCTCGAAGCGCCTTCTAATCGTGGTGATACCCTCCGCTTTGCCGGGAGGTAGTTTAGTTGCGTAACCTAACCACCACTTCAGGTAGGTTTGATTAGGTTACGCAACTAAACTACCTCCCCGGCAAAGCGGAGGGTATCACCACGATTAGAAGGCGCTTTGAGCTGAGATTATGATCTTGGAGTGTTTTGCAAATGGAACCTTAAGTATGCCAATGCGAATTATCTCGATTTGAGACATCAACACATGCTGCATGCAAATTGCTTACCGTTGGTCTGCGAAGGGTATGTTTTCCTTAATTTATTTAGGAAAGTTCTTACAGCCCGAGCACGAACTCGTCTCGCTTTCTGTCGCAAACAAGAAAATCGCCGATTTTTGGCCGTTTTTTTCGATTTTGGGGGTTTTGGGAGGGTTCCCATAAAGTGCCAATGTCGCAAATGTGGATTTTCGTTAAGGACCCTCTATGGATGAGAAATCAGGTGAGAAAAAAAGTTCCGCTCTTAAAACCGCATAAAATCACCATATGACTGGACTTTAAGCAATTTGCCGGTGATTGCAGATTGCCTACGAAAAATATTACCAAACCCAGTCTTTAACTGAAAACAGGCCGAGAAAAGCCCCAGACCGTAACTGAAGCTTTTCACTCACTCCAATCATTTGAACATTGTCCAGTTTAAGTCAGAACCAGAATGTCTGATCACACCTAACCTGTTGATCAATCTTTTTCCGCTACCGGCCGAGCCAATAACACAGTTTCCTGATACCAGTCCCGTTTAAAAGTTTGACTCCGAACTTGCGGCTGATTGTTAAAAGTTTCCTTTTCTCGGAATTTTGGAAAAAAACAAAAAAATTTGAATCGTTCTCGATTTAGAGTCGTGGTTTTGGAGGCGAAACGCCGAGCTTTCTGTCGGAGCTGTCACGGCAACGCCGAAGCTGTCCGGGCTGGGGTAAATTTATATCAGGCATCTGAGCTTTTGTAATGCCAACCATCATTCAGTGCTCATATCAAGCTGGTCGCGAGCACCAATCGCTTTTGCTTCATTCTCTCGTGAGCGCTCGGTCCTGCGGGCCGATTATTGAAATCTATAGACAAATCTATAGACAAAAAAGACTTAAGGAGTATAGAACGATCCTATTGGTTGAAATGGGTGGTTCTGATAGACTAAGGGAGTAAATGATGGACTAATCGGGTCTCTCGTGGGTTGCCGTTACTTAGTCTATTACCAACGCCCTTTGTCCATTGCAACCACCCGTTTCTACCAATAGGATCCCTCAATGTCCTTTTTGTCTTCTTTGTCTATTGCTTTGTCTATAAATTTCAATAATCAGCCCGCTGGCTGATCCCCAGGTCCCCGGGACGATCACATGTTCACCACTCCAGATTGGTTTTGGGCTCAAGCTCTCGGGCCTTATTCCATCCCAGTGACGATTTTGCAAGTGAGCAATTTTTTTCCTCCATTTCAATCCATTAAAAATATCGATTCCTGCCTCACATGGAATCGATATTTTTAATGGGTTGAAATTGAGAAAAAACACTGCTCCGTCCGTGTACGTTGCGTCGCCCGTATAGGATTTTTTTGTGAAATGTAGGGGAGCATGCACGACAAAATTGTACAGTTAGAAAATGTAATAAACATTTTGTGCTCATATCAGGAGTATGGAAACCAAGTGACACAAAGTTCTTTGCTCTTGACTGAATTGACTAAATTTTAAATCAACAGTTTGAGCACTACAAACATTTTTCAATGATCTCAGATGTACTTTTGTGAAATTCTGCGATCGTTTTCATCAGAAACTTTTTCTAGTTGCATGTCTGGTCTGATCTCATTCAACGGAATGATACAAACCATATCGTATTTTTCAAAACAAAATTGTTCATTGTTCTAATATTTGGTACTTCTTTTTTTGTTCCAGGTAATTATGAACCTCGTAATCCCACTTCCAAGAACCAGTTACCTGTGTGCTCTCGTGAGTTACCTCTGGAACGTCGTATATATTTTGTGACTCGTCATTTCAAAATTTATTTTAATTTTTTTTCTCCGCAACTGTGAATGAAATGGTTTCATTTGAATGTAAAATTCACAGTAGGTATGAGGATAATTTTTGGCAAATTCAGGAATTCATGGAGCGATTGAATGCGCAATTTCGGAACTGATAGAACCTCCATCAGAGAAAGTCCCCTAATAAATCTAGGCATTTATCTAAGAAAGCTATTTTGGTTAAGTTCATCTTTTGGTCGAATTTACCAGCCTTTGGGTCTTTTTTTAAGCAATTTTTTTCCAATGGTCTTTTCAAGCGACTCGTATGAAATTCCTCGTTTTTCTTAATAGGGAACTCTTGCTTAGTGCTGAGCACAGCGTCAGCTCATGTTAACGTCTGATCAAAGGAAGGTTAGATCATTCAAATGTCGTCATTTCCATTTTTTCACGCATCCAATGTTAATTACCAACACTTACATCTTATTCTCGAGCTGCTGTTTCGATTCTCGCCGTGCGATTCGTTTTCCTTGTGAAAGTTCGAAGAAAAAACTTGTTGCGTAATACTTTAATCCATACCTTCACTGGAAAAAAAAACACACTGGATCTAGAGTCCAGACTCTTAAAAACATCGACAAGAAAAAGTACTCTTGATTCAATCAGAATCTAGATTAAATTAAGAACCAAGCCTCTTAATTCAAGCGGATTTCGTTTTGATTCAAGCAAAAATCCGATTAAATCAAGAGTATTTTTTCTTGTCAATGTTTTCAAGAGTCTGGACTCTAGATCCGATGTGTTTTTTTTCCAGTGTTGTTCAGAGACCTATTGAAATACCACGGAGCCATCGATATGTTCTTTTTCGAATCCTCCACTGCAGGTAGCCTTACGGTTTTGCATAAGTGCTTCCAATTTGAGTCGGAAAATTGGAAACACTGGAGGCGTTATGGCTCTCTACGAGGCTATAGTGGTCAGGCTGTCATGTGTATGAGACTGCCGGCGCACCGTTAGGCCTCGTTTCGTCCTCCCGATTTGGTCGTAAACCATTTTCGCCCGTATCTTCCGTACATCCCTCTTCGTGGGTCCCGATGCCCTCGCATCTCTTCCTTTCTTACGAGGAGCCACCCACCACATCCTGGCAGTGTCCTACATACTCTCCGCCTGAAAAATGACACCTATTCTGCGACACGCTCCGGCAATCGGACTAATTCCACCTAAGCAGCGGCCTGTCGTGCTTTGCGACGAATCGATTGATCCACGTTTGAACCTATGGAAAGGGATCGATTTTCAGGGTATGGATCGTATTCGATACATAAAACACGTAAAGTTGTATCGATGTCGAATGGTTCAACACGTAAACATAACCTCAACAGTGGCGTGGCGTGAATTGCGATGTATCGATTCTTTACCATAGGTTTCAATGGCAAATCAATCGATATATCTCAAAGCACGCCACGCCCCTGAACCTCAATAGTCGATTGAGAAATCTGAGCGAACAAGGAATTTCTTTTTTTTATGTAGATTTTTAATTCTTATGAGAACAATATGGCAATGAAAAGTGAAAGTGTTAGAAATTTTCTCATTTTCAGCTTTTCCTACTTAAATCCAAAATTTTTTATCTAGAGTTATGTTCTATTTTTTTGAACCAAACAATACATCGAACCATTATCGAATACGATCTGTACCTCAACAAGCGATTCTTCAACACAACTTCAAATGGGAAAATATCAATTTCCGAAGTTTCATGCTTAAGCACCGGACGTATGCAAATAGTGTTTTCATAGATGAGCCAGAAATTGTAGTTCCTAGTTGCAAAATGAAGTCCTATGAGGAACTTCTGATGTAGTTAGACTGATTACGGTTGAACCCGTCCTGCAGTTATTCCTGGAATTTTTCCTGGTGAACGATGAACTTTGTTTCACAGCACTGCATTCGTTACTGATTCTATTCGCACTTAAAATTAGAAATTATCTCTCCGATGATTTGATGGCATCAAATTCTCTTGCTAATAAGGCACAACGCGAATGAGAAGTCGTTTCCATGCAAACACCTATTATATCGTACTTAGATGGAAAAGTTCGATAACTTTGTTGGGAGCCCGTATGCGGCGGCACGTGGAACCAGCCAAAGCTGTAACGATGCTCTAATCTCTATAAAACTGGAGTGTACAATCGAATAGCGGGTGCGGGATTCCTGGAGCGGGGCCAGTGTCGCGGATACATTTTGCCCTGCAACACTGTTTTAGCTGTTGTCGGCAAGACAAATGTCGCTCACCAGAGAATGGGACACGGACCAACGTGAGGGTGGAGTGCCGCGCCTACGCTGCCATAACTACCTGAAAAAATTACGACCAGGAATCGCTTATTTAAAAAAAAAGGCGGGAAAAATGTTAAAAAGCGATTGAAATCATTCATATGAGGGTGGCTGATATTAACCGGGGCGCAAACCCCTCTCCCCGTTGTGTGACTCGTTTTCCTTGTGGAATTAAGGAGTGGAAACATGTTGCGCGGTGCATTGATTCATTTTTCATCGAGAGGACCATTGATATCTTAGTTAAGGAAAAGAAGAGGTGGTCACATCTTGAGGATTGCTTACCCCGAGACGTAGGTCGGTACAATATGGCGTCGAAATGCCAGCAAAATCCGAAATTCGAAGTATGACAAACGGACCATAACGTCCGGTTTTTTGCTTAGATCAACTCAAAATATAATGGAGATGTTGCATGTGTGAGGGATTTGCGATTTGACAATGATTCTTATGTAAAATTTCGTGAGAAACACGAAGGTGCCACTGGTTTTCTCTGAAATCAACTCCCAAGCTCAAAAAAAGCTCTCAAGTTAAGGCCAAAATGGAGGGGATATCCCACGCTATCCTGAGAGTCCACCTCTACATCAAGACAAACTCTCCATGCAATGATAGGGAGGAAACACATCGACAGTGATCCCGTGTTTTCAGTTTAAGAGTCCCCAAATAAGGTGACAGCCCTGTCAATGTATTTGCTCCCTATCTTCGCATGAAGAGTTTGTCGTCTTGATGTAGAGGTGGACTCTCAGGACAGCGTGGGATATCCCTTAAATTTTGGCCTCAACTTGAGAGCTTTTTTGAGCTCGGGAGTTAATTTCAGAGAAAATAAGTGGCACCGTCGTTTTTCTCGCGAACTTTTACACAAGAATCAACAGTCAAAACGCAAATTCCTCACACAGTATGCAACATCTCCATTCTTTCAGGGATATTTGGTGCTTTCTGAAGCGAAGGGTCAGCCAATTTGTTTTAAAATAAATATGCATCCGGCTTATCCGAAAAATTGAAAAACTTTAAGTTCAAGTGGAAAAGCGGTATTTTACGTTGGGTATTCTCTTCACAAAAATCCAAACTGAATAATTTAATGAAAATGCCACGTCTCCGAATAATTTAATCTGGCACCAGCGGCTATATCGCCTGCTAGTGGGAGGCTAGACAGACTGGAATAACTTCAGTGCCATATGATTAAAAATCAACGGTAATCGTAATTTCCTTTTACTGTCAAAGTTATTGTCGGTGTCACGCTCGCTATTAATTTTCGTTGTCTTTTTCTCGTGTGTTTTGATCTTTTTTTTTCTCTTGCCATCTCAATGACCCTCCTTCGAGTTCAGTGACGACTCGGTCGATCCAAGCTATTCATGAAAGTTTCTACCTACCCACCACAAAATCGGGCGTTAGGAATAAATTCAAATATTAGAACAAACCTGTTTTCAACCGCATCTAAAATCGAGGCTCGATCTTAGTAAGACCACTACGGTGTCACCACGACGGTGGATGACGTCATTAAACAAATTTTTAAAGCGCAAAATCTCGGTTAATATTGAACGTTGAGGTGGTGTATGGACATCCCTCATTATTTTTAGCTGATCCACAAGACTCAAACATCAAAACACGATTCTGTGACCAGCGCACGTAACTGACCCATTCACAGTCGAAAAAAAAGGAATGTTTTCAAAATCTACAGTCCGTCAAAGTGAGCTTTCTGTGTGATTTTGCTAAGAATTAGGTTTGGCCCCTAGCCCCCCCCCCCCAAATTTTAGCGTAACCCAAAATCGTTTGACGTGCATAATGAGACCATAGATATGATGCTCTCTGCAAAGTTTGAATGAAATTGAACAGATATTTTCTGAGATATAGCTGTACACAGATTTGGGGGACGCCGGACGGACGGACACACATTTTTTCAAGTATGGTTATTTTGACTCCTGGGACCTTAAAACGTCTAGACATGATAAGATTTCAACTATTTTTTCTCTCTTGCAGGATGACAATACTTTCTCTACCCTAGGGGTGCGAGAAAGTAAAAATTAAACTTGAAAATAGTTGTTAAAATGTGTCTCTCACAATGAATCTTAAGCATGAAGGGATAAAATTTCTAACCTCTTTTTCGGTTCAAATTTGATTCGACTTGATCTATCTCTGTTAAACTTGGTCCAATCGGGGCAGGGGGGGGGGGAGGGGGCGGGAGCTCCTAATAATGAAAATAAGTGCGAATGCAGTGTAAACGAAGACTAAATTTAATAAAGTAAAGAATGTGAAGCCCTGTTGGACGCCAAACGTCACTTGGGAGACAAATAGAGCTCGGAAGGTCCATTAACCCGTATTACCCTCTCCTTTTAAATGTTCTATCCCGAAAGACCATCGTTTTTTCATGAAATTATGTATTCCGGTGGCAGAGAGAAGACCGCTGCGTTTAAATTTCATTCATAAATTGTCAAGTTGGACACCGCGTTGACAGGCGCGGCCCACGCAGCGCTTGTCCGTTACTGCGGAAAATGGGATGCTGCGCCGTATCATTTCGGCACCAAGCTCACGCCCGGCTTATTTATATGTTTATATCGTCGCTCTCCTGATATAAAGACTTATCTCTTGTTTCGAAATGAGCCCTGAATAGTATGGAGTTATACGGACGTTGGGGCTCATCTCAGACAGTACAGTTGTGCTTTTTCGTCAGAGGAGCGATGATATGTTTATTTACTTATTCGCGCGTGAGTTCGTGCTATTGGAATCTTTAGTTTTCGTATCACCAAGTTTGCACGCTCAGAATGGGAGTTCAAAATGCGGTCGTGTCGCCGAAGAGAGCAATAACGCCTAAATTTTCGAAATAGAGTTCTCCTCAAAAGCTGTGTACTACAGTTTATATTTACTCGATTCAGCTAAAACAGCAAATTTCGTATTTTTCATATAAGAAAACGAGAGGTGTGAGAAAGCAGTAAATGCGCAAGAATCGACGTCATTTCAGACAAAACAGCAGTGAACCCAAACTTTTCCGCGCGAGAACCACATTAACTGCTGTCTTGAGTGAAGTGGTAGCCTGTTCTGCCAATTTCTATCCTTAAATTTCTCTATTTTGTGTCCTAAACATAATCACGCAAGCATGCTATGCATGGCGAGAAGTGCCGCAACAATTGCCGTTATTTTAGAGAAAATATCAGTAAATCCGCATTATGAGTTGAATTGTACTTTTTCTGCCAATTTCTACCCTTAAGGTCCTTTGTTGTGTGTCCAAAACATAACCACGCAAGCATGCCGAACATGGCGAGAATTTCCGCAAAAATTGACATTATTTCAGAGAAAGTAGCAGTAAATCCGCATTATGCAAAAATTGACGTTATTTCAGAGAGAATAGCAGTTAATCCGCATTATGAGTTAAAGTATACAATTCCTGTCAATTTCTATACACTTAAATGTTGCTGGTGTGTTATCGGAAAGGTTATCACGCAAGCATGCAGAACACAGGGAAACTTCTGGTTTGCTTAAAATGAAATGAAACAGAGCTGTTTAATCCGGTAACTAATAAAATGTGTCAATTTTTAATCGACCGAACGATTTCAAAGGAGTTATATCTGACAAGGCGCGGAGGGTTCGTCTCGTAAAATGTTCTCTTTTGATTCCAACACTGTAAAAAAAACACATTTGATCTAGAGTCCAGACTCTTGCAAACATTGAAAAGAAAATGGACGCTTGATTCAATCAGATTTTTGCTTAGATCAAAAGGAAATTCGTTCAAATTAAGAGGCCTGGTTCTTGATTTAAGCAAAAATCCGATTGAATCAAGAGTATTTTTTCTTGTCGATGTTTTTAAGAGTCTGGACTCTAGATCCAATGTGTGTTTTTTTCCAGGGAAAGGTCTGCATTTAAAAGTGTCGACTCCTGAAGTCTTGTTTTTTACTCTCTCAACACCCTGTCGCGTTGATTCAAGCTGCGTCCCGGGGAGTTTAATTAACTCAACAGGTCGAGCGCCGTTGACGTCGCCTGACGTCACGTCACCCCACCAGCGGGTCGATTGTTGAATCGTTATCGAATGCTACCGATCGATAAAGCCCTATCTTAACAATGCTATATATCGATCAAGGTCATTCGATAACGATTCAACAATCGACCTGCAGGAGCCAAATGGTCTGAATCTCATTCAGGGCCGGGTGAAAGTGAAACGGAATACCGGAAACTTGGAATCGGGGTTGGTTGGGGGGGGGGGGGGGGAGCGATCAACAGGAGCCAATACCGCGACGACAGCGAAAAACAGCTGGAATCGCAGCCGAGTAATAAGGCAGGTCTGGGTTCTGCCAAGACTATTAGAGACTCCGGCCACGGCCAGCAAGTCTGCACGGCTGGGGAAGAACGCCGTATGACCATTGGAATGTTGCCGAATTTCAGCGGATAGGCTACTTGTTTTAGAGAAAATTGTGAATAGTTTCCCTTGAAATTTTAGGGTCAAGTTTGGACTTACAGTAGAAATCGGATACAACGACCCTCTAGGGACCGGCCTAATTTGGTCGATATTTCCGATTGTCGTTATAACCGATGCATAAATACACTGAGTCAATGGGAAGTCAATCACGGGTACGACCGGATCGCTCATCGTCATGACCGATATGTCGGTCATATCGGCCGTATAAGCGATGTCGTAGTATCCGATTTCCACTGTAATTTGAGTGAAAAGCAGGGGTGTCGTTAAGGGCGAAAATCACCATCGACTTTGCATTACCCTTTCTGAAACTCCATCTTTTTTATAGGTGAAAAGTCTATTTTTAACGAAAATAATTATAGGCATTTATAGCCTCCCCTGGCGCTCTACGACTCTTTAACGTAAATGCTCCCTGCCGAACCGCAACACTTCCAGTATCGAGCACCTTAACGTTTCTGCTTCAATCCCATTTCTCCCTCTCATTGGACCTTCTCATTGGACGTATTATCTCACGGGGAACCCAATGGCCCATGTCCAGGCGAGCTGATTGTTGAAATTGATAGACAAGCTTTAGACAGAGAAGACGAAAGGGATATGGAGGGATCTTATCGGTGGAAGCAGGTGATCGCGATAGACAAAGGAGGCAGATAATAGACTGACTGACGGGCGCCTACGAGTGACCCTACAGTTATTCCACCATTTCCCCCCTTAGTCTATAGGAACCACCCATTTCAACCAATAGGATCGCTCCATACGCCCTATCCCTCCTTTGTCCATCGCTATGTCTGTCAATTTCAACAATCAGCCCGCAGTGACCGCACTGGGAAAAAAACACATTGGATCTAGAGTCCAGACTTTTGAAACATTGACAAGAAAAAATACTCTTGATTCAATCAGATTTTTGCTTAAATCAAAAGGAAAAGAGGCTTGGTTCTTGATTTAAGCAAAAATCGGATTGAATCAGGAGTATTTTTTCTTGTCGATGTTTTTAAGAGTCTGGACTCTAGATCCAATGTGTTTTTTTCCAGTGAATATTTGGCAACGTGCGGATGCTGATACGGCGTTCTTTCTTGGAGCAGGCAGCAGAGGTCATCCCGTCCGGCTGATTTATTCGAGATAAAAAGCGACAACTGGACAAAGGCACCAGTGCAGCGGCCACGGCCGGGCAGCAACGCTGCATGGTGGATTCGAACAAAACGCGAGCCGGTAATTTCAGTAACAAAGCGCAAAAGTCATTGGGTCAGGCCGCTGAGAGTCAGAGCTCGATCACCGGGTTTGATTATTTACTGCCATGTCTGTCCGCTGACCGAGCGGTGGCGATTCTCGCAAGTTGCTCATACTGGACTTGGTCCATTTCAACGTAGGTAAAATACTGCCGTGATAGCGAAGAGAGCCGTAAGTCAAAAATTTTCGAAGTCGAATTTTCTTCAAAATTTGTCTAAACTCTTTTAGATGAAATTACTGAGACAGCTAAAGCAGCAAAATTCATCCTAATTTAATGAAAACGAGACGTATATGAAAAAGCCGCAAGTGCACAAAAAATGACACAGTTTTTTTCAAGACAGCCGTAGGTGCACGAGAGCCAATGAAAACAGTGCTTTCAAGAGGAATGCCGCCCTCTTCTGCCGATTTCTAACCTGAAAATGTGTTTGTTGTGTGTCAAGCACGGAACCACGAAAGCATGCGGAAGATGACACTTACGGCTGTCTTGCCAATCGTATGGGCCTCCGGACAATAAAAGCTGTTTCAGGAACGACTGTGGGTATCTTATACTTTTCGAACCCTGCTGAATTTTCTTTTTTTTATTTTGAATTTATTAGCGCTAAATCATTGTCATTCCTTGCACCTAGATATTGGAAAAGCATTTCTGTTGAACGTTACTTGAGATTCATTTAATTTTTTATGACGATACGTTTAAGATCTACCTAGATCATTGAATCGTATGAGCCTCTGGACAAAAAGAGCTGTTTAAGGAACGACTATGGGTGGATACGGCCCTGAGCTTGGCGCTTTGCACGGAGAAGGAGAGTCTTCGGATCATAGAGCGAGGTCCGCGGTCTGGCGGCGCACAGTGGATCGAGTCACTTAAGGAGGTCGGGCATGAAATTTTTGACTTTAACAGCAAATTTTGATGTTTCTTCGTCACATTTTAAATTTCAAGGTGTGCACCTAGGAGCAAATTTCACGAAAATCCAATGGAACCACTTTTAGAACCTCTAAATGTTGTATAAACGGAGCTATAAGCAAATTGATTGCAGTGGACGCACGGGTCGTAAGACAATAAGTTGGAATTTTTTTTAAGTCAACGTGCGTTAACAATCAGCATAGTAATTAGCTGAAAATCTCAATACAGAAGGAAAAAGCTCACGTGAGTGCACAATTTTCCCTTAAAGAGATACGCTGTTTGGTCTGCAGTTGCCCTTTTGAATGGTCGTTACTGGTTTTGCACCAAACAGCGCATCTCTTTGAGGGAAAATTGTGCTCATCTGCGCCTTTTTCCTCGATTTTGATATTTTCAGCACTGGATAAAAAAACACATTGGATCTAGAGTCCAGACTCTTGAAAACATTGACAAGAAGAAATACTCTTGATTTAACCGGATTTCTGCTTAAATCAAAACGAAATCCGCTTAAACTAAGAGGCTTGGTTCTTGATTTAAGCTAGATTCTAATTGAATCAAGAGTACTTTTTCTTGTCGATATTTTTAAGAGTCTGAACTCTAGATCCAATGTGTTTTTTTTCCAGTGACCTTTATGCTGATTTTAACACAAGTTGGCTAAAAAAAATTCCAACTTACGGAGTTATAGCTTTTAAAGTTTCCAAATTTTGTCAGACTTCTCCTATCGACTGGATCCACCGTGCGGCGGAGGAGCGGGGCCCGGCCGAGCCGAACTCCGTAACATAATACCGGAGCCGCAATATGAGGTTCTACATATTGTCAGCGCGGTGTAATTTATGTCTTTATGCCAGTCTCACAATCAATTTTCCGCCCCGTCTGTCATTGGAGCTTTGACGGACGCCAATCCGAGCGCCGAGCGCCGCGGCGGAGACACCTCCGTCGGGCCCCGCCTAGCGCCGCGCCGCGCCGCGTTCACACGGTCCGACCGGGCGACGACGACGCGACGGGGCGCGCGGCTCGTCGCGTTAACGACGCGCCTGACGCGACGGAGGACGGACCGGACGGGACGGGAAACGCACCGTTTAGCGAGTCGCTCTCGTGCAACACGCTCTCAACGTTCAACGCTGATGAGGGCACCGAAGACCGAGGGACTCCGACCGGTCCCGTTCCGCCGAAGGGGCTCCCACTTTCCCGCCGAACCCCCGATAGAGTTCGCACCAAGTAAGTTCCAACGCCCCCGGAGTGAGATGTAGGATCTGTCATCGCCATTCTTGTGTTTACTTTCGGGGCCGATTTTCATAGTCGTTCCGTAAACGCGTCTTCTTTTCCTATCCGCGCGTTTGAGTCTCTCGGGTATTTTTAACCGGACTGCGGGCTGATTGTTGAAATCTGTAGATAAAAAACACAAAAGGGCTAGGGGAGGGAGCCTATTGGCTGAAGCGGGTAGGTTGCAATGGACAAAGAAAGTAAGTAATAGACCAACTAACGGCAACCCACATGGAGAAAAAAACTTCGTGCGTGGGACCCGAAGTTTAGGTCGTATGGATCTCTGATTTTTCGGATTGAGCATCTGAACACTTTAGGTCCAGCTGCTGAGGTTTGGACCACACATCCGAAAAACTTCGGTTCTCACATCTGAAGTACTTCAGAAGTACTTCAGATGTAAGAACTAAAGTTTCAGATGTTTGATCCGAACCTCGACAGCTAGACCTAAAAAGTTCAGATGCTCAATCCGAAAACTTCAGAGATCCATATGACCTAAACTTTTGGTCCCCACGCACGAGGTTTTTTTTTCTCCGTGCAGGAGAGACCTTATAGTTAGTTCATCATTTACCCCCTTTGCCTCTAAGAACCACCCATTTCAAGAAATAGGATCGCTTCATACGCCTTATGTCTTCTTTGTCTATCAATTTCGACAATCGGCCCGCTGGCATACAATTTGCCTTTAAGAACTACTATTCCTGGCTCATCAATAAAATCATACCTACCACCATTGCTGCCTCCCGAACGAAGTAACGTAACTTCACTCCATGGATGAAAAATTGACTCAAGCAATTGAATTTTCTGTAAAAATATATACCAGTGAAATTTTTGTCTGAAGGTTAGGGTTATTTTGCGTTTCACTCACCGTCTTAACCAAATTTTTGTGTTGAAATTTCCCTTTGTGCACGTAACATTTTTCTCTTAAAAAATTCCCAAGGAAAGCAAATCATATAACAAGTATGGAAGTCATTTCCGAATAATTAAAACATAAGTGTTTACAATATTAACATCGGTTGAATGGCGTATTCGAATCCAACGAGATAATTTGAATATTCTCACAAATTGGCGATTTATGTGTTTTAAAAAAAGTGTACCTAAAAAAATGGCTTAAAACTTGTCATTAATCTGCATTAAAAACCGGGTCATTAGTGTTGCGCTGTATCGTTAAGTATATCTGTGACATCTCAAATGTAAAGATCTCAAAAATTGATATAAGTATCTTCGATCGAATGGAAACTGACCAAACGACTGGATAGGTCTACCCACGCACCACTCTCTTTTTTGGATGCTTAGTATCGCCATTCATTCACATTCACCAACGATTGTAAATTGGTTGGCGACATTTATTTTCCATATTCTTACTCTTGTTTTTTTTTCTTTACCCGCGATTTTAGGCCGATTAAAGAAAGAAAAAGAAGAAAACAAAAATAAATCAGCGACTAAACTTTATTGAGTCGATTTCATCCTTCGGACCTTGTTGTTCTATCCGCAAAAAAAATGCTGATAGAAGTTGCTGAGCAGTTAATTGACTTTTGACTCGTTATCAAAACTAAAGGTTTTGCGATTTGGGCGAATCGGAGTTTCAGAGTAAGAATTTACGGTATGATCGGATCTGAAAATCAGATTAACCTCTCCGTAATTTTTTCTTACGGATTTTACAGTTATACCGTGCGAGCAGCTACGAATACCCAAATTGAACTAGCCGATGTTTTTTAATCCTTAACCCTCTCTCATTTCAATCAACAATCTCTTTAAAAAAAAGAAAAAAAAAAGAAGGTAGGTAAAAATATCTTCGCATGGAGAGTTTGTCTGGATGTACAGATGGACTCTCAGGATAGCGTGGGATAGGATATACCCTCCATTTTGGCCTCAACTTGAGAGCTTTTTTTGAGCTTGGGAGTTGAGTTCAGAGAAAACCAGTGGCACCATCGTGTTTCTCGCGAACTTTTACATGTGTATCTACAGTCAAATCGCAAATTCCTCACACATGCAACGTCTCCAACTTCGGGAGCGCGGGATCTGCGGCAATGACGTCATCTTCCTGTACGTGAATCAAGTTCGAGGTGACTGCCTACTACAGTTGGAGAGCCTTTGGCGCTCTATCGCGGGCGCGTGGGTGCCTCATTAGCACACGTTGAGGACCTTGAGTCGGTCTCCCAGCTGCGTCACTCGCCGCGGCTTTGATCCTTTCGGAAGCCTCTTACCGCTCTCTGTGCGGGATCACCGGCGTCTTCCAGCCGTGTAACACCATATGGTGTCAGTCGTGTCGTTTTGCTTTCCATAGATCGTATTCGATACATCAAACGGGTGAGATTGTATCGATATCGATTGGTTCAAAACATAAACGTAGCCTCAAAAGTAAATTCAGAAATCTGAGAGGACGGATCTTTTGAAACAGATTTTTTATTCTTTTGAGTACCAAATGCCAATGCAAAGTGAAATTGTCAGGAAATTTCTCATTTTCAGCTTTTCCAATTAAAATCCTTACAGTTTGGTTTGAGGTTATGTTCTATTGTTTTGAACCAAACGATACATCGAACCGTTGTCGAATACGGTCTATTCGTTTTCAACGTATCAGGGCACGGGTCTGGAAACCAGGGTATTATCAAGCACTGAAAAAAAGTCCCTTAGATCCACATTCCAAACTCTCAAAAAATTTGATAAGAATAATGACTTTTGATTCAATCGGATTTGCCTGAATCAAAAGGAAATCCGCTTAAATTAAGAGGCTTGGCTCTCGATTCAAGTAAAAATCAGATTGAATCAAGGGTATTTTTTCTTTTCAAATTTTTAATTGTCTTGAGTGTGGAGCCAAGAGACTTTGTTTCCAGTGAGGAAATTTGCAGGGTTCGGGGAATCAGGACAAAGTCAGGGAGTTATTTGAGAAATACTGGCATTTCGGAAAAATCTCAAAACTTAAAAATATCACCGCACAATCGAACGTAGTCTTAGTCTTGTTCGGAGTGCAAGGTTATAGGACATTTCGTCAACATTTTCGTCGCACTTGTTTTGTCTAGAAGTTTATGTCCGCGCGTTTTTTTTCGGCAGGGGAATTTCGGTCCACTTACCAATTGAGACCCAAGTTAATTGGTCCACAGGTAAATACGAACGATATTGGCTTACGAGTTTTCATGATGAAAAATGTATAATGTCTTGGAAAAATGAGTGTTTGCTTGTTTTTGCTTTGTTTGTTTGGTCCTACGGAGAAAAATATATAATTGGAATTTTTGGTAAAAATGGGGGAGCATCAATTATATGAGGAAAAACTCTCTACCCCTCTTTGGTGCCCCCTTTTGGTGTATCATGATTGATGGCATCTTCCAAAAGCACGAAAGCGCCTCGCAAATTAAAGCGAGTGACAACGACAAAAAAAGAACGGTAGTTATTAAGTCCTAGGATCTGTATTCAATAACGTTTAGGATGATTTTTTTACTTCACCAGCGGAAAAAGTGTCTTGATTCTAACAGAGATATGCTTAAATTTACCGCAGAGAATATTTCCTCATACATTATAATAAAGAAAATAATGCTTGCTTAAAGAGTAAGAGATACTTATATATAAAGAAAAGTCACTTACATCAAGCAGAAACCCACTTTCATTCAGCGATTTTATTCTTGGTTCAAAATAAAATCTTCGTTATGGCATACTCAAGAATGTTTCTGCCTAAATCAAGTCACTTTTTTCTCTAATGAAATTCAAAAATTATGCTAAAAGTTATTTAATATGGATGGTAGGACTTAGTAAGTTTTTGGACAACCGCTCTCTTTTTGTGCCGTATAGTATCTTGATTTATTCTGCGAGGAAAACTCCGTACTATTAAAGTATGACTGTCATATTTAATATGTTGGAGCGCTTTCAATTTCTTATGATACTGTGCAAAACCTTGGTTGCGAAACAGTCGCTTGAAGCACCGCGGCGCGGCGGGCGAGAGCGTCCAGCGCTACACGCGCATTGGCGCCTACAAACCCAACTGGGATACCTCACGCATGGCGCAATGCGTGAAGTATCCCTGTTAGGTTTGTAGGCGCCAATGCGCGTCTAGTGCTGGCAGCACGCCACTCCGTTATGTTTTACCCAAATATTTAAACTCACGGAGTAAGCGTTTTTCGACTCATGATTTTGAAATGTTTGCACACTCTGCATGGATTATTCTCATCAAAATTGATGAAAAAAAATACGTATAGAAGGAAAACCCAATGTGTGTTTTGTAATTATTTACGTGGTTTCGTGTCAAATGTAATGATTTCCAAAGCACTTAAATTTTTTCTTTTACATTTTGTGCTTTTAATGTGCTGCAGCGTGGTGTACGCGCAACCTAATGCTCAAAACTGGGCGGATTTGACTCTTAAAGATCGATTTACAAATGGGCTACAATAAAAGATCGCGTGCTTCTTGGCTTTTTCATATTTTATTTTGGTTGTGTATAATTTCTTTCAAGACAACTACGGATCTTTGAGATAAATATCAGTACCATCGCTTGGAAAAGGTTTTAAAAATGTTTGCCAAGTTTTAAAAATGTAAATATTTTTAAAATGAAGTAATACCCCCCCCCCCCCCCCCCCCAATATATGTATATACACATAAGGTAAGTGTTGGCGATCAATTTAAGGATAGAAATAAAACCAAATGTTCACCGATGACAATTAGAAAAGACTAATCAAAAGAAGAAAGCAACATTCCATTTAAAAAATGAGTCACCATAACAATACTTCCTTCTCTCTCAATTTTCTCATTTCAATATTATCAATATAATTTTACATACAGACTATAATATAACGCTTGAACTAAGTCACTGTTGCTTATTTTACGCGTGGACGTAAACTACTGGACAAAACAGGTGCGCGGACAAAAAGTCGTTGACGGAATGTCCTGAAACCAAGTAGAATGCTCTGAATTGAACTCTAAATAGTGAATAGATGATAATTTTCAATCAGAAATTTCATTTTAAGTTAATTGAATGATTAAAATCTGATGATACATACTTCACATGTTTCTGTCCTTTGCAGTGAAATTAATGCTTGAAGTTTTTAATTTTTTTCAGTTTTTTATCACAGGAAACAGATCAGATCGGAACGTTTCGTTTAGTTTTTGACCGCTCCGAGATAATTCGCATAAAGTTTTGATAAATGAAATTGCTTTTATCCTGATAGTAAACTAATGCTTTATCAATGATTTTATGAATAAGAAGCGAAACTTCGAACTTTGAGAGGCTGCGCGCAGTGCGTACCGTAGCTTAGCTCAAGCGAGGTGCGCGGATTTTCTGAGCAACTATTCGCGCTTCTGCGTAAGACGAATTGCCTACCCTCAAAAATGCAGGATTCCGAAGTATCGATGCCTTTCTCTGGCTCCCAGCAGAACTATGCATGCGGGCGCGCGCCTTTTTTTTAGTGACATTATTATTTATTCTTTCGTTGGCCTTGAGTTTCTTAAGAGAGTTTTGTCAAAATATTCAATCTCCAGCCTCGCCTCTGATCCTCGCACTCATGAATATTGTCTTCGACGATTAAGAATTTGTAGGTCGTAGCCAAGGGACTAATTTCACTCCGTGGGAATTTTATTTTTGGCTTTTCCTCCATACTTAAGTGGCTTCTTGATTTTATTAGCTGCTAAATTTTCCTAGAGATAAATTTCAAGACGGAGAGCAGCATCTTGACGCTGTAAATGGAAAATTAACGTGCGTCTCGTTTTTGCAAGGAATCTTGCGTGATTACGTCAAAAATATTTCAAGAAAAATGTTCAAATATTCATCTGTGGAATTGTGTACTTGGATTATATCGAAGAAGACCAATTCATAACGTGTCTTTGAGAAACACTCTCGTTCATCTGAAATTATTTGGTTTCTCTGAGCTGCGCATTTTTCTTGATTCATTAATAGGATTAATTTCATTTTTAAAACACCATGCCGTAGCTCTGCACGTGTTGACCACTATTTTGCAACTAAATGTCTCGGGGTGGTCTTTTTTTCTTTTTTAGATCCTCGCGTTCCAATATATCTGAAGGCACCATGCGTCCTCTGGACGTCTGTTAATCGCATAAAAGAACCAAGTCACATTAGCCATTGCCAAATTCAATCGGGCAATTTAATTTTTTACATGGAAACGGTTGTGCGGATTTTTTTGCAAAGTTCAGTGAATTTTCTGCATATTATGAAGCAATCCTCAAAATTTTCCAAGGAATCTGCACAAGCGCTCTCTTTTAAAAAATTAAATTGCCCGGTTAAATTTGGCATTAGCTGATATGACTTGCTTCCTTTCTGTTATAAACGCGGTCCATAATATAAAGCTAACCAGCCACCAAAAGTACGAAGAAGCAGTTTAAATGCCTAATCGCCGAAGCTCCCTATCCTCATGCCGCAACTTTTGAAGGAGTTTACGCTCCCTTATTTCTTTTGGTTGAACCTATATCGCTACCGGCTACCCTTTCACCGAGTGCGTCTTCCTTTGCTCCTCCCAGGAGGAACTCAGCCCATGAGTCTCCTTGGCAAATAATCATTTGTGTCCCTCTGCACAACACCATAACATTTGAGTTGCTCTGTCAAGGATGATTTTATTAACATGTAATCTTATATACTTAAAAATCGCTTTCACAGCTTTCCCTGACGCCCCGGCGATTCCTTGCCGCCACTGTCTCCTATCGTTCCATAGCCCTCTAGGAAGTGATACTCCCTCATTGCGTGTAACACCCCCTCTGGCGCTACCCTTTCGCTGAGCGTCCCCTTTCATCTCCCTCCAGGAAACACCCAATGAACCATCTTTTTTGGCAGCTTCACTACCGTCTCGTCGTCTTGCTCACATAACCATACTAGAATACACTAAAAAAAAAATTACAGGCTGTGTAGACATACCGTCCTTTCCGGGCTCGTAGGCCGATCGTTCTGGGTGCTAGAGCCGTAATTTCAATTGCTCCGAGTGCTACGCCCGGAACTTTCGGCCTCTGAGCCCAATTTCATACGCAGCTTGATCAGTGTTTTCATCTTGGGTTAATTCCCTCCGAAGTGCTTATGATGGAGTATATTTCGGTGTATTATTTGTATTAATGATGTGTGTAATGATGAATTGTGATGAATCAACACAATATGAGAATTAATCATAGAGCACTTAGAGTCGTCATGCAAGTGGGAAGGCTGGCGCCACTTTTAAGCATTTTCCAGGTCCCGAATTCCGAGATTCCTGTGCGGCGCCGGGTCCCTTTTTCGATACATAATCGATCGTTTGCGATACACGGGGACCCGGCCATATTCCACACCGCCATTCTGGATCGAATATGTATCGAAAAAGTGACCCCGCTCACCGGGCTCGGAACTCGTCGAGCAGAACATGGCGCCAGCTCTCCCACTTAAATTGCGACTCTACGTACTCTATGGAATCAATGCGCAGCTTGATCCGTGTTTTCATCTTGGGTTAACCGCGCTTGGAAGTGCTTATGAATTAGTATATTTCGGTGTATTTATGATGTGTGTAATGATGAGTTGTGATGAATCAACACAATGTGAAGAATCATTGCGCAGCTTGATCCGCGTGTGCATCTTGTGTTTACCGCGCTTCGAAGTGCAGTCAATCGGTGTAACCTTGGGCCACTTGGGCCAGCTAGTACACAACGTTGGGCCACTTGGGGAAATCACTTCAAATGCCTGTTTCGTCTTCTTCCGTGGAAGTTTTGCCAACTTCTCTCTTGTTAGAAGCCCTGTATCCTCTTGTTACTTTTTTGATCAACAGTTGGTAGTTTGAAGTGATTTCCCCAAGTGGCCCAATGTCGTACTAGCTGGCCTAATGTTACACCAATTGACTGCTTATGAAAGAGTGTATTTCGGTGTATTTATGATGTGTGTAATGATGAGTTATGATGAATCAACACAATGTGTATAATCAATGCGGAGCTTGATCCGTGTTTTCATCTTGGGTTAACCGCGCTTGGGAAGTGCTTATGAATTAGTATATTTCGGTGTATTTATGACGCGTGTAATGATGAGTTGTGATGATGGCGTGTTCCAGGCGTACGAGCTGGCGACGCTGACAGGTACCCAGGTGATGCTGCTGGTGGCCTCGGAGACGGGGCACGTTTACACGTTCGCGACGCGGAAGCTGCAGCCGATGATCACCTCGGAGGCCGGGAAAGCGCTCATCCAGACGTGCCTCAACTCGCCGGACCCGTGCTCCTCCTCGGGCGGCGACCAGCGGATGTCGGCCACCGGCTTCGAGGAGACGGAGCTCTCCTACAACATCGGCGACGACGAGCAAAAAGTAAGGCAGATGGGCTACGGGATGTCGCACCAGGCGCAGGCCCAGCACCAGTACCACCACCCCGCCTCCCCGCACCAGCACCACATGATGGGCGCCGTCCCCTGCTCCTCGCCGGCCCCCATCATGACCGGCTACAACCAGCCCCCCTGCCCCTCCCCGCTCTCCCACCCCCAGTACACCCACATGTCCCACTCGCACCCCCAAAGATGAGGTCTGCGCCTGCAATGCCTCCAATCTCCTGTCCTCCTACAATCTTCTAGTGTTCTAGTGTTGTAGTCTTGATCTTCATCTTGATGTTAGTGTTGATGTGATCCTCACTCTCTACTTGTTCCATGTTTCGTCTGTTGATTCTTGTACGCGCTTCCGTCTAAACGCACTCAATTTCTCAGATTCACCACCTCCATTCTCCGACGTATGCAATCCATGTCAGTCTAACTACAGCACCTGTCGCCTGATTTCCTCTTCTGTTTTATTTGTTTTTACAGAAACTGAGTAAAATTCTAACTTGAGCTGTTGAGAATTGAATCTTTATAATGTAGGATAAAATTATGGCAAGCTCGAAACGTTGTGGACTTTAGTTTTCTCCCAAAAACAAATGACATTTAAGAGAAAATTCGGCGGCATGTAATGCAGGCAGGCTAACTCTCGTTGAATCTATCGAATTTAGTTTCAAAGACGAAAAAAACGGAGGTGTTTTGTATATTGAACACCATAGAGAGTTGTCGATGACGTAATTGGATACGGACATTTTTGCTACAGATTTTCTCGAAAATGGTGTTGTTTTTGGAAACAACTCATGATTTATAACGTGTTTTAAATCAAATTTTTTTGTGTTGAAACAACGGTCAAACTGACGTCAGAACACCGGACGTTTCAATTTGTTTTAAAAGAATCTGAGAAGTTGAGTATGTTCGGCTTGCACACCCCCAAACACTCGGCGCTTCCCGTCAACCCGGCTCGATTCCTCGCAAGGAGTTTTGTTGATCTCATCCAGTGATCCTTTGCTGAATCGTCGGCAACGTTGCAAGTTCGCCAGCGCTTTTCATCCAAGTTCACCCGCACTTCAAGTCAATTAAAAATTGACGTGACTCATTTTTCTCAGTTCTGATTCTTGTAAGCGGCTAGGTTTCATCTGGTCCAGTTTAGCAAGCTCTGAACAAGAGTGAATAATTTTACAATCGAGAAAAATGTGTCTCCTCCCTTCGTAATTTGTCGGAGGAAATTATACCAATCAAGGCAAAATTAAAAATCCGACTCTTTAAACCAGTTGTAAAAGCGAAAAACAGTTCAAATTTTTCGTAGCTCCGAAAAAAGTGGCGTGAACTGCTCTCGTAGGAGTAAAATCACGCTTTTAAATTATGACGTCGCTTTTTGTTGTACATGAGTGAGAATATGCAAACAAGTAGTTATTTCTTCAGTATAATTTGATGTTTATCATGGCGGTTGTTTCAATAATTGCAGTGGTATATACCAACCGTGTCAAAATCTTACGCCGCAAATTTTCTTTTAAAATTTTTAATGTACGATAGATCATAGGTACTTGAAGTTGAGTTGAAAGAGACAAAACAACGACCTTCACTTTGGCACATCCCAGTAGCGAGGATTACCAATCTCGCGTATAAATCTTGCTCTCAAAGTTTCTCTTTTCAAGCGCTTAACGCAAGAAGCTCTTACGCCGGAATTTCGCCTTGGCAGCCGCCCTGGGAGGACCAGGTAACTAATGGACATAAAATCACAGTATTGCCGCCCTCAGCCGTACTTCCCGGAGCACCGTGCTCTACCTGAAATAAGAGAATGGAAATTTGCCTGAAAGCGAAATTTTCTCGTTGAGCTGACAACACTGTGAAGCTAATCGATTTGTTGGCCGATTCCTTATCAGCCCGATGCGTCTGCCAGCGCAAAATTCCAGAGCTTTTAGTGCCTGTCTTCCCGTCTAGTTTTTCGCTTTTACTTTTTATGATCTCACTGTATAAAGATGTTCGTTGGAGATGATACGTTTTTTCAAACGATTTTAATAATTTCAATTTTCAATAAGTTAACAGGCTCATCTTCGACCTGCTAAAGTAAATTGGTTCAGTTTGTACTCAAAAATTTCGGACATGACTATTTTTGTTAAAAGGTAACAAAGTATCAAATGCAAGAATGTGATGGCAGTTCTGTCATGACCATTCAAAAATCATTAAAACCTAAAGTACTCCTGATCGTAAGCTCGTAACGCAGGGCAGCTTACAACATATGCTGGCTACTGGGCTATGTAGAATTAATTCCTTTCTCTGTGAAAATTATTTTGAAAATCACACTTTTTTGCGAAAACAAAACAATACCAAAGTTCTTTGACTTTTGTAACCAAGTGAAAAAAAATCGAACATTCAGAATTCATGGGCATTACTCTATGGTTTTTTTAAATTTTGTATTTAAATAACTCACTTCACATAGAGGATCACTGTTATTGTTTGAAATGAATTTCTTTGTAAGTCTGTCCACATTTGTTTGACGTCTTTCTTCTCTCTAAGAACAGTTTTACTGATTGTGCGAAGTGCGGAGAACTTTGAATGGATATTGCGCAGTGTAACGACTTGACCAACGTTTTGGCGGGAACGTCCGTTTTTGACTAGTCTATCTTCTTCACTCATTTGGTACAACTTCGTACTAGGGGTACTTTTTCCAAGTGCCATTATCTCAAGTATATTAGTTGTATATTTTTTAACAATGTGTATCAGAGACGTCACTTTCTCAGTCATTAGTTGTTAAGTTGGAAATCAAAGGAACCTAGGGATCTTAGTGTTTCGAGTCTCATTCCGAAGTGTAGCAAACCAAACGAATTGTTTCAAAGCTAGTTGGATCACTCGTTGTACCGAATGAGTGCGAAACGTAGTGCATGCTCGTGCCACCAGAGAGCACGACTTTCCCGTCCATTTTTGCATGTTGGTTTTTATTTGTTTTTTCTTGGTTTGTTTATTGTTGTTTTTCTTATTATTTAAAGTTTAAATAACTATTATTTTTGTAAATTGAACATTATACCAAAGCTATGTTTGTTTTGAGTCCAGCTTGAGTGTTCCTTTGTTCCGATTAGAGTAAAAACTGAAATGCCTCCCCCTACCACAATCCCCCTTCAGCCACACTTCCACCACAGTTGCGATAATTTAAGAGAATCGATAAGTAGATGTTAACTTCTGAAATTAACTTTTTGCGATATTGCACCCGACTTGTCTGGTATCTGTAGACATGTATCACGGTGTGAGATGGTAACGCCCGATCTGTTCCAAGCGCCTCGCCTGGTCCTCTTCCGAGGAAATTTGATTTTACCACGCGGGCGCCCGCCAATTTTATATTTGTTTGAAAGGGCAACAACATACACAGAAAGCTTGTCTACGGTGTTGCAAAACTGTGCATGGTTTTAAATAGTCGCTTTAGAATTGATGTTGTAGGATAAAAGAAGGCAAGATCATTAAAAATCTGGCTAAGTCACCAAATGGTCCTTTAAGTTTTCTCCAGCATCAACAAGTCAATAGCATCCTTTATTCCTTTTCTGATGAGGAAGAGCATCGTGAGCTAATGATGATCGTAACTTAATTCGTTTCTTTTAAGCTTTTATTCTATCCACTATCTGGTGGTTGTCTTGCACTTCGGAGAGAGTTACAATAGTCGATCGATCTATGGGTCTTTTTTAGATTTTAGGAAAGTTTTGGAGATTTTCTGAGCATTGCATCGCGCTGTAGTGCGTCAGGTATTGGAGCACAAAATTTGACCATGAAACATACTTAGAAACTACTTCAAAAGTAGGTTCCGAGTTTGTATCGCAAATCGTTTTTTCTTTTAATTTTTATTCGAGATGTACTCGTAAACGTAGAAAAAATTTTTCTTGATGAAAATGAATACTTGACATACCAAAACGTGATGTAATGCTTGGAAATTTTCAAGAAATGCCTTAAAATCCAGAAACTTTCAATTTTTCGATCCACTATCGTTTCGTCCTCTAGAGTGCTGAAGAACAACCGAAAAGCGGCTACGGAACAGATCAAAATCGACGGCACCGTACATAATTGTCATCCAGTCGAAGTTAGCGCCTCTTCATCTTTGATCCTGTGGCGAGCTATTTTTTGGAATAAAATCATGTAAAAAGCTTGCGATAGACAAAATAAACACTCCCTTTATAATATATTTCCTCCCGATTTCTATTTTATTTTCAATTTCTTGCACATGATTTCTGAAAATCTCATCGACTATGTGCCGCAATTAGACCGAGTTTTTCTAAAAAGACTCAACCCAATCAAGTTGAAATTAAGTAAAATAAGTTTTATTCCTCCATAAAAATCAATGTAAAAAATAAACATTAAATCCTCTTTCACAAACTACTTTTTCTTCGACTTTGGATTGTTGGAATGAGGAAATAGCCGACTAGAGGAACTCAAAAACATTCTCAATTCTGTTCTTTCAAGAATGTGGGTAGGTTCTTATCTGATAAACTCGGTCCAATTGCCGTTTCGGACACTTGCACCAGAATCGCCACGAGGCAATTTTCATGTCCTTTCGCGAAATTAAAATTGATAGGCGAAATTTCTCGTCAGAACTGGCAGCCATGACAGGTCGGTAAGCGTCGCGACGCCACCCGTAACCACGGTTGCCATTTCGGCGGGAATAATCCGGAATTCCCGGAAACCCTGCAGGCTCGAGCCCGGGCTCCCGTTCGAAGTGCCAACCTGCACGTAACATTTGGACTGCTGACAAGGCTATTTTTGAACGGAATAGGAGAGCCATTCTGTGAATGGATATTTTCAGTTTATGGAAGTGTGGCTTAGCGCCTCCCGAGACGATCTGCTTTCCTCGGCTGGCCCCAACCCCCCCTCAACCCCCTCACCCCCCCCCCCCCCCTCACCCCTCCCTCGCCCTCCATCCCCCTCTCCTCTATGGCAATGCGGAGCAAAATCTAGAAATTTGGTATAATGTCCTGTGACACTGTGATTAATTTGTAGTGAATTTCATTAGATTATTTGTTTTTTTTTTCTGTCTTATTCTCGTAAGATGTTGTTTCACGACTGCCCACTCCGTGCGGCCGTTCAAGGTGTCATTTTTAGGCTGTAGGCGTGGCCATCCTGGCTAATTCGTCTCCGCCATAGCGAGTGATCAAATGTAGAATTCAGAATATCTTAAAACGCACATGAGCAGGCTGCGGTAGATTAGCGTCTAAGCTTTTCAGCTCGAAGCAACTATAACACATAATAAAGCGGAGCCTCCTGAGGCATGCATGCCTCCCAAAATATTCAGCATTCCTCCACTTGAAATGTCATTTTATTCATCTCCCTTCTTCATGATATTTTGTATAGCTTGAAAAAAGCAAGAGAAACTCTGATACGAGTTTTCTCTTTTTTCCTGTAAAGCTTATCACGCCCGCAATTTGCAAACAGATGTTACGGGCTGAAGTGGGAGCTTAATGATCCTGAAATAGTAGTGTTCTTTTCTGTTGTCATCATTTTTCCTTTTGCTCTTCCTCAAAATAATGTATCCGTTGCTTCTTAAGATTATATGAGTGTATTTAAAACTCCAGTTTAATACTTTAAGCGCATTTTGTGCACTTTTTGTTTGAGTCCAATTCAATTAATTCGCGAATGCAATTGGATTTATAATGATAATAGAAATTATAATTAAAAAATACGATTTGTAGCATATTAGTGATCCTTCCAAGTAGGTATATCATTGGATCTGAAATTGTGGATCCTTTCAAACTAGAAATTTAAGCCCAACGAATGCCGCTGAATTGTTGAAGGTGTTTTTCCAACTCCTAAATTCGAGGTATCGAAACACGTCTCTTGCAATGGCCGCACGGTAAATTATAGTGCGCAGTGTTCTTCCGGGGTGAAAACTGCCCAAGAAAACAGCACGCTTTTATCCTGTTACTGTTAAATTATCGTCTGGTTTGTCCTGGTCCTGCTTGTTATCAATCATGCGTATCACTTTTTTATTTCACGTTTTTGTCAGTCCACTCTTATCAACTCCCGGTTTTGCCTGCCCTGTTTGAGTTGTAGTATTATTGATTTGTACCGAATTCCTGACAATTTTAGTTCTGGTTTTTGCAGTTACACTCCCATGTCGAGCACAATTTTTGTTAACTAATTTCCTCCTTATGATTTGAAGGTAAATGACATGTGAAGTACTCGTACCATCTGGTAATTTGATGACGTTGAAGATATTAAATGAGTTATGGGGGTATTTTTAAAAAAGCAAAAATGTCATAGTAACTGAGTGTAACTTTCTAATTTCTTTTTTTTGGGTATTCCTTGGTGCGTTCGAAACTATAATTACAGTCCAATAACAATTATTGTGCTCCACGTGTGATTCAAATTTACATTATATACTGCAACAACACTTTGAGTTAAATTCAGGAAATTGCAATCAGATACTTATACAAGAATATATGCATGACGTTAAAAAAATGTATTGCAGTAAGCTCAGTCTTATGTTCTCTATAATTTCTTTTTTAGTAATTTTTCCTCGTAATTGTATTTGAGAACTTCTACCGCTGTATTATGTAAAGCTTGTCCTCAGCTCAGCGTTGTGAATGAAACTAAGTAAATTAAGTTTTGTTCCGCATCTTTATGCTCACTCAATCTGAAGCGGTCTTTGAAAACAAATAAGAGCCCAGTATTTTTGAATAAAAGTAAAATATTATTTATTTGAAGAAAGAACTCCGTTGGCACATATGAATGCAATAAGAATTGTATCCATATGTGAATGATTCTTATATTGATTGGTGGTCATAGGCACACAATTTTTCCCCAATTTTTCGGTCTATGTTTCGTGTTGTTTGTCCTTTTGTTTGTTCGTTTGGTAGTTTGTTCGTTTGTTTGTTTGTGTTGTTTTGGTTGGATTTCCTTTCATTAGTGTGTAGCCTCATTTTGCATGGAGTGGTGTATTTTTTAGTTCATTTTTTTATATTTGTTTTGTCTTTTTCGCATTTTTCATGGGAATACAATTTGCACCGATTGAAATGTACTTGCACAGTTTTGAAATTATCCAGTACGCTTTCTTCCGAATGTGTATCTTTTAGTCGGTCGTCGGTTGAGCTCGTAAAACATACGGATACGTATTGAAATCGATAATTCATCCCCGCACTAAATTATACATTAGTAACGAACGTTTTACGTTGGTTCAAATCTTAAAATTTGAGCATAGTTGGTCACGTAGTTTTGACCTTGTCACTATTTCTCCTCTCTCTCTTTCCCAATTTTGCACATTTAGCCTGGTATTTTCCCAGAGGTTTAATCCTCTCATCAATGGGCATGCTTCTTAGGACACGCAGGGGCTTTCGGGTCTTGACTTTCAATTAGAAACTATCCCTTTCGCCTTTATTGGTTGTTTTAAAAAAATTTCGAGTGACTTTTATTTCTTGGGATGTTCGACAGGTTGAAGAGGACCTGGATGAAGAAACGTGACGGGATATCATGGAGTTACCAGTCGCCAAAATTAAAGCGGTGTATCCGTGCAATTTACCATTCATCAAACTCAGCGCAACAAATATCTCATGTATTACATTCCAAAATCGCAGTAATTTTTTGAAGGAAATTTAGAATGCTCCCAACTATTGACTCTAAGATTTAAGAAAAATTCTAAAAATTTTCAAAATCTCCAGGTACGGCGTAAAAATCCCATACAATTACTGCCAAACTCAGCATCTTGTAATTCAATGTTGCATTAGATCAACTTCTACCGACGAAGATTTCACCGCGTTTGTTTTCAAAATTTCAGCGTGCACGCCGAAATGTTAGTTCTCGCCTTTATGGTCCAGTTGTAACTGGACCTTTGAACTCGGATGGACGTCAGGGTTGTCGTAATTATTAGCGCTAAAATCTTTTTCGTGCAAGAATTTTCGAATTTCACAACTTATTCGGAAATTCTGATGGAAAGGTCCTTTCGGAAAACTCTCTTTAATCATGATGAATTGTAATAAACTCACCTCGGGTCTACTTTCATGGGTGTTTGCTGCAGTGCCAGGAAAACACGCCGTATAACATTTGGACCATGCCAAGTTTCGTTTGATACACTGGAAAAAAAAACACATTGGATCTAGAGTCCAGACTCTTAAAAACATCGACAAGAAAAAGTTAAGCTTAAATCAAGAACCAAGCTTCTTAATTTGAGCGGATTTCCTTTTGATTTAAGCTTAAATCTGATTGAATCAAGAGTCGTTTTTCTTGTCAATGTTTTCAAGAGTCTGGACTCTAGATCTAATATGTTTTTTTTTTTTTGCAGTGTAAAATACGAATTATCTGGAAATCATGTGAATTTTTCTCTTCGAACTTTTGACCAAACTTTATTCGCAATAAAATCTTGTGTCATTGGAAGTGTTAATGAAAAATAGTCATGGCCTCTCGCAGAGTTTAGTTTTTTATCGGGAGAAATTCGGCACCGTTCTAATGCTCATAGGATGTTATATCTGAGCACGGTAGTATGTTACGCTCGCCGTTTAAGCGGCCATGTTCCCCTCTGTGCAAGTAACTTTTATGCCACCGCGCGGCGCGTGGCCATAAACCGAAAATGTTGAAAGTTCAAAAGCAAGGGTCGTCAAAGACCGTGGTGAGCTAAGTTTGGGGGGAGGAGGGATTTTATTGGTGGCCAATTGCGCTTCCGAAGCCGTCGAAAGAAAGGTCAAACGGGAATAAAAGTCGGTGGAGGGGAGGGGGCGATGACAAGGGGGGCTCGAGAGGGGGGATTTCGCAAGTGCGGCTGCATTGACCATTGTCCCGGTACATTTCCATTGCACAATAGTCAATTGTTCAGCCGAGTCCGTTCTGTAGGTTATTCGAACTCATTAAAAGCGGGTATACCTGCGCGGACTGACCGCGGGTCAAAGTGCCGGCAGCTTTCGGAATTTCAGCGGTGGATTTTAAAGGTCTCATCGAACAATGCCGCCTTTTCGCCTTTTCGAGGCGCCCCCGCCTACCGGTAGCGCCACAGGAACACGTCAAGAGTACCCGCCATTGTCTATTTTCATTGGGAATATGGACATTTTGAATTATTATCTTGTAGAAATGTCCTCATCGCTAAGTTAAAATTGACAACTCCGTGCCATAAACAGAGTATTTTTTATTCATTTGTTTTTTCAAAAAAATCTGAACATCTTTGGCGCTAAGTTTGGCTCTTGTCTTAGGGACACACTGGAAAAAAAGACACACTGGATCTAGAGTCCAGACTCTTGAAAACATTGACAAGAAAAAATACTCTTGATTCAATCGGATTTTTGCTTGAATCAAAACGAAATCCGGTTAAATTAAGAGTCTTGGTTATTGATTTATAAGCTGGATTCTGATTGAATCAAGAGTACTTTTTCTTGTCGATGTTTTTAAGAGTCTGGACTCTAGATCCAATGTGTTTTTTTCCAGTGCAGAACATAATTCAAAGGTCCATCTCAGTTCCTCTGGAACCAAACCGGAAATAGGACCAATAAATTATGTTCAGAACGAATAACAGAGAGAATGTTTCGTTTTTAAACAATAAAGGGCATCCTCTTCTAAAGGTTCACGCGGACAAATAAATGCAACCTTCACGGTTACCAATAACTACCGAAAATTTTCGGTAATTTTTCCGATCTTCGTCACTGATCTCGTATTGGTTTTACCGAGCGTGTCGAAATAAACGAACACGGAGGCTTGGCGCAATCACAGCGAGTTATGTCGAAAAAAAGCGGCGATCCAGGCGTGTTGGTGAGAAAATCCAGAAATCAGTCATCAACTTTCAAGCATATGTTTTGACTGATTACTGTCTGGCCTCGAATGAGTTGCTTTTTTTGGTATTTTCCAATACAAAATGTACGAGAGGTTAAGTTAAAGCTAAAAAAGTGTCAAAAAACTTTAGAAAAGTGTACTAATTTTTGAAAGAAATGTTCGGAAACTCTGAAACAGAGGTATTTTTTCAGAGACTTTTCGCGTAATTTTTTACCAAACACGAATTCTGCCTAAGCAAATAATCAAAGAAATCAAAGTCTCCGGAAATAGAATTTCCACGAGTTTTTGAAATGGTTGTCTTCAGGGTCATTGCTTCTAGAGCATTGTTGCGTCTAGAGTGAAAAAAAGTTGATTTAACATTCTGGGTGTAAAGTAAGTGCGCGAGAACTTCCAAAATGCTGAATTACCCGCTACAGCAGTAATTTTTACATCTGGACATTGCTAAAGTAACTGCTGTAGTGGTTAATTCAGCATTTTGTAAGTTCTCGCACACTTTTTTTACATCCAGAATGTAAAATCAACCTAACTTTTTTTTCGGTGTATATTGTTAACTTGGAAAGAAGAAAGAATATCGTCAGCAGTGGCGTGGCGTGAATTGCGATACATCGATTGTTATGCCATTTAAACCTATGGAAAAGGATCGATGAACAGGGTGTTCGCAGCGAACACCTTAATAATCGATTCTTTACCATAGGTTTAAATGGCATAACAATCGATCTGGTCAGTTGGCAACGTAGAGTCTTAGATCTCGCGAAAGAGAAGTCTCGAAGCTCCCAGGCTGATGCGGTGTCATGCCGCGAGGTTCGGCGCTTGAATTCCAAAGGCTGCGAAAGAAAGTTTCTGTGTTTTCACTTTCCCTCGTAGCGTCTCCGATTTTGGCGTCTTTGTTGCTCGTCTTAGACACGTCGTTCACTGGCGGGGAGACTCATGTGTGAACTCTTGATAATGTTTATTATCAAATCGATGATTTTTGCTTTTAAAACTACGGTGCAATTCCAAACATATCGAGAGAAAAAGCAAGAGTCACGGTAATGGCGACCGGAAAATTTAGCAAAATACAGAACTTAATTCCGCTGAATTTGATAGAAGTCTCAAGGACAAAGGTGCATTTTACATTCCATTTTAATTTTAGGCAAAAGTGCAAAGTTTTGGTTTTCCAAGCACGAAAATCAACAGCACTAAACGCTGATTTTAGGATCCTACTAGTTTTGCTCTTTCCCGATTATTTTCTCGAAAGAAGCGAAATATGGCTAAGAAATTTTCAGTGTCTTACTTTTTCGTGCCTAATCGTCCAAAAGCAGCTCTTTCCGTCAGTCTTTGAAGAGGAATCCGTTTGTTAGATTGCAAATACGTAAAGGTTTCAGAGGTGCATTCAAAATATTCTTATTGATAATATAAAAACCAAGGAAAGTTCATGCGTGCGTGTTCAGAATGAATGAGGATATTTGAAAAGTGTGTTCCATTCCGTCTTAGATCTGTCTCCGAATTTTTATTGCAGAAAAAAAACCTCACAAATGACAATAATTTGATGCTTCTGTAAGCTCGATTATTTTGAGATGCCGGGTAGTTTTTCCCTGCGTATTTTTGTCGAAATCCACGATCCATATAATTATATCCCTGAATTTGTTTTTATTTTTTATTATTATTATTTTATCCACGTTGGTATGGGCTCTGAAACTTCTTTGTTTTCCTTGTGGGCTTAACTCGAAGAGCTGAACATGTGGATGAGTTTCCTCAAACGTTGGGCCTTCGGCATTTAACAACGGACAATACTCAAGAATATGTTACTCCGAATTCATACCTTAAGGTTTTTTTTGTCTATCTCAATTTTGAGCAGCATTTTGGTAGAGTCTCTTTTGTAACGACCTAAATCCTCTCGGTACAGCGATGAAGTTCATTCAAGTACAATGCAGAAATGTATCAAAATTCCGATTCGTAACTTGCATCTACTACTGCGAAATTACTAAACAGATTACGATGCTATTACATTCTTTTGAGAAACGATACTTTACAATAATTAGAATAATTTTCAATAGCGTATCCTATGAGTTTAGTCATTATTTTGTAAAAATTAAAGTAGTAAAAAGAGACATTATTCAAGCCTCCTTGGAAGGTTTTTGTACATTTTAGGAAAATTAATTTTAGTCTTAATCTTGTAAAAATAAATTATATTTACGTGTATCAAATGTAAATTTCTAACCTGACTGATTTGTAATTACTGTATATTGTATATTACATCATGAATAAGATTATTATCATCTTCATCGTAGATATCGTACATAAATTAATCCTTCTCCGGAGCACTGAAACACTCCGCATAGTGTCCATAATTATTTATTTCTGAAAAGTAAAGCAATGAAAAATTCTCATTTTTTATTTGATTTACAGCAATAGTCTATATTAGACAATAAATATTATTTTTGATAATTTAGCAACCCGTTATTTCTGCCCGTCAATTTTTTTCCTCAAAGGCTTTAACATTTTTCAGTTTTCAAAAGAAAATCCTGAATCCGAAAGAATTTCGATCGAAACAGCTTTTGCATTATTTCTGTCATCATTTTTCTAGCGGAAACCCCGCTTCAATAAATGCACTCAAGTGACAAACGAATAGAATTCTGATAGTGAATTTTCAACACTCTGAGTGTTGGGACGGACTTTTTCATGTGGTATCTCGGATTGAAAAAGTTCATCAGTTATAGTTCAGTTCAACTCGTTGTGAATCATGACCCTTATTCTCCAAGGAGACGTTAGTTATCATTTCCCCTCTGTCTAAAAGATGCAAATGGGGACACAAGCGTTTTGTGTTCAATATCATTCGAACCTTTTGGTTTGTTTCACTGAATATTCGATTCCTATTATTTTCAGTTCAGTTGCACTAACGCAAGGTTCAATGTGACGAACTGCACAGTTCGATAGATATTAAACTCTAAATGTCCTGTTCGCATGACCATTTGTCTCTTTTTTTCAGTGTAGTCAAACGAAGCAGTAACATATTCCCTCTTCCTTAATCCAATGAAAAGAAGAAGAACAAATATTTACATCTATGGTCAAAAAATTCCTGGTTTTCAAAATTTTTTCCAGATTCCTTCCTCATCAATATTTCTATTAATGAGTCACATTGTTTCCATAACTCAGTTAGATTCAATTTATTCAAAATCGTCCCAAGCGCCGAAAAAGAAGAACTGATTGAGCGATCTTCGAAATTTACCTCTTCCTTGTCCATGTGAAAAAAATAAATAATTCACAATGCTGTCTTAATCCACTTCTAATGTAATCTTTGAACGGCCGAATCGTTAAAAATGGGCAACGGCCCAGATCTCACTGAGTCGAAGCTGCTGTAGAAATTCCATCGCAAATATTCGTCTCCGAAGGGTGATGGGTCTGCCTGAAGGATTAAGAAAATTTAGTCTAATGATGATACTAAAAAATTCGATGGAGGAAATTTTATCATGAGCTCTACATTGTGTACATTTTTAAACCATCGATATTTGAATCAGACCGTGTGAAAAAGAGTTACGCGGGAAAATTACAATTTTAAGAAGCAAAAGACAACTGTTTATTTCGAGAGAACTAAGCTTAAAAAAGTATATTCGTAGATGAAAGTAGCAAAAAACTTAACTTGATTTGCGATGTTGAAGATTTCTCATCACATTTTAATTTTGGTTGAAAAGGGAACAAACATTTTCTCCGTGTTTTCTTCATTTTGTGAAGAATTTTCTGTAAAAACGTGCATTGGTTTTTTTTTTTAAGAAATAAAGCAACAACGGAGATTTGAAAACATCGTAATCAAAGTATGTATTGTATGACTTTCACCATAGTTACATTATAGTTGTCACCGTTTTTTGCGTTCCTTGAAATATTCAAGTACATAAATTACATCAAACGAAGCTAGAAAATCTAAAATAAGAAATCTATTAACACTCAATTCTTCCACAAGTCCGAAAAACTTTTGATAAAAAGTGAAACATACCTCATTTTCACCAATCGTAACTCAAATTCAGTCACATATCAATTAGCTATAGTTAACATAGGAAAATGATCCAATATTTCGAGGATCTTCTCAGAATTAGAGTAACGGTGGAAAATGAACTCATCTCGTCAAATTTAGTGGTTTAAGCGTTTTAAAAAACAAACAAAAAAACAAAAAACACGCCTGCGTATCTTATAATAAAGTCGCTGTTTGATTCGTCTCAA
Source organism: Bemisia tabaci (assembly GCF_918797505.1). Lineage (NCBI taxonomy): Eukaryota > Metazoa > Arthropoda > Insecta > Hemiptera > Aleyrodidae > Bemisia > Bemisia tabaci. Next base: position 68,577,534 of record NC_092794.1, on the reverse strand, counting down.
AAAGTTATTTTATTGCAACACTCCTTCCAAGGGGCACTCGGACTTGAAATTCTGAAAAATAATTTTAAGTTGTCTCTGAGCTGTGAAAATTTCCATCAAAATGATAATAAAATATGAAAACAATTAATCAAAATTACTTGTGGTGAACTTTTCTTCTGCAGAGCAAGGGTGACCTTTCATTTATTTTAATATTGTTAAAATTAACCAAAAAGTGGTGCCGCTGTGAAACTTTCGGAGCTGTGCATAAGTCACTTTGCAAAGTTTAATTATCTCAGCAACTTTTCCCCAAACAAGTTTCTACTCAGCTAACTCTTCCGCAATATAAAACGGTAAGTACAGAAAAAAATTAATTCACAGATTATTAATCCATGGCGCGATGAGATTAGGTTGGGAGAAAGTTCTTAGTTCATTACTTAATCTTAACATTGGTGGCGGGTGTCTAATTTTAAAATTCAACGCACTAAAATTTGAAACAATTTGACCTCTCTTCTTTATGGAAGCAAAACCAAACCGCCGTTGCATCGGCGTCGGACACTAAAATGACAACGTGTTACTTTTTCAGAAGTTTACTTTTCGTTTCTCTATCGAGAAAAGTAATTTATTTGTCAATCTTATAAAGTGGTAAACCAATGGTTCACTTTAAACAAAATAATAGAATTGAGATGATGATGTGGAACCCTTTATTCTTGTGAATATTCACTCGAACGGGAAGTATAGCTGTACGAAATAAAATAAATCATTTTGCGTAAACCTTCTAATATTGTGAAAATTGTGCAGAAAAGTAACAGATTTTCTAGTCGCAATTTTTTCCTGTTTTTGGAATTCATACTCAATTTTGCATAGAGGAGCTTAATTTTGCCCACCTTGCTCGCAAATTTGGCATTTTTTTCAAAAAGTGACCCTAGACTTTTCAAAAAATTTGAAAAGTCAAAAAATATTTTAATCATTGAAAAACTCAAACCCTAATATTGTACCCATCCTTATCGGCACATCAACAGAAGAAGAAAACTTGTCTTGTCTTTTCATTTCGCTCGCTTTTTCTGAAACCGTCTCGAGAATCCGTTCAAGTCGAAAAAGCATTCTTCAACTCGAGATTGATTTGTAGAGACTGAAATATACGTTTTCCCATGCGGCTTTTTTGTGAGTTTTGAAAAACCGTTTCACATCAAGCCGAAACCTAGGAATTTCGGCTCGGTTCTCTGACACATAAATTCCTCGGATTAACCTGTCAGAGCACGACCTCCCTCTTTTTGACAATCCGTTGAGTTTTCTATACGAAGCTATCATAATAAAATGATCTCAAACGAGAAATAAAAGTATCCCATGACAATGAACCCGTGCGGGATATATGATACGCGCACAGCGTTGCTTAACCCCAATTTGGAATGTCCAAGTTTTGCGTGTCTAGTCATCGGTTCCCTCACAAAATAACGTAACTTTTCAATATTGCCAAATTTCCCCTCGGATATTGAATTTTTATCAGGAGAATCTGGGGCATTCCTGACAAAAATTTTCACTGATTTTTCCTCCGATCTTTTGCAAAAAGCAGCAAAATTTTGGAGAAAAATTGCACAGGTACATTCTTGTAAAAACTTGAATTTTTTAAGTCAATTTTGCACGTTTGGAATGGAGTTACGTTCCTTAAGTTAATGGATCCGTAAAGGATTCGGTTAAAAATCGCCATCAGTAAAAACAAGAACGTAACTTTTCAAACATTTTCATACCTTAAAATAAAGAAAAAAGACGTTTTGTCCAAAAACTGTGACGTAATATTTCCCGTATATTTTTTAAAACCATTTTCTGCCTAAAAACCTTTAACTCGATGAAGTTTGGATACTACGGTGTTTTCGTAACTTCGTTACGGATTTCAAAAGCAATTGTCAAAATCAATACTTCCAGATAAAGGAGCTCTTGCATGTGTCGAATTGACGATTTAAGTTCTGATTCTATTTTAAAATTTCGCGTGAAACACGATTGTGCCGCTGGTTTTCTCTGAAACGAATTCCAAAGCTCAAAAAAGCTCTCAAAGTTCAGTTCGTTATGGAGGAGATATCTTACGCTACCCCGAGAGTCCACCTCCACATCCAGTCATTCTTTTAATGCAAAAATAGAGAGAAAATAGGTACATCCGCAGGGTTGCCGTGTTCTTTATTTTGTAGTCTCCAAACAAATGTTAATGTATTTTCTCCCTATTTGCATGGAGAATATTACTTGATATAGTAATGGACTCTCAGGATAGCGTGGGATATCCTATCCATTACGATCTCAACTTAGAGAGCTTTTTCTGAGCTTCGGAGTTCGTTTCAGAGAAGACCATTGACATGCTCGTGTTTCACGCGAAATTTTACAGAGGAATCAGTACTTAAATCAGTAATGGAGAATTTGCAAGGGTCTGAAATTTGATGAATTTTGTGTTTGAATGGACTCCACTGAGTGGACTGAACACGAAGATACCCTTGATTCATAAATTGAGCAATTATGAGAGAAGATATGACGAAATAACCGATTTTGCTAAAATACATGTGTTTCAATGGGAAATGACGTCCTAAGGCGGCACATTTTCTCACTTTTAAATACATTTTTCTCCAATTTCCCATGTCGGAATAAAATTATGGAAAATACTGCGAGCTCAGCTCATTAGGCACTTACAGGTGAAGCAATAAAATTTGTGTGTGCAAATTCTCCATTCCTGACTTACGGAAGAGCTCCATTTGAGTTCGTAGGTCGGTCTTCCTTTTGGGCCTTAGGAGCTCCACGAGCTGTTCCCGCCTAACCTCCAAAATTACCGACTTTTCCATAGGCTCCCTATGCAGGTACTCTAGCCAGGACGGAACGGGAAGCGAGCGGAAGAAGCGAACAAATTGCGGGTGCAAGCTACACGACGGAGCGTTGTAAAGCGTTGTAGCAACGTGTCGGGAACATCAAACGTCCGAGTTGGTGGACGGTGGATTTTGAGCGGGTAGCCCGCGGCCACCGCGCGGAGAGGGCGAGGGTACACCTGCGGACGTCGACATCCCAGATCAATCACTTCCAGTCAACTCCAGTCCCGATGTTGTCACGTCCGCCGTTTTGTCCTCCGCTTTCCAGGATGCCCGCAATACCTGAAAAATGAACAAAAAGCCTCAAAGATCCACTCCAGTTTGTAAAATCGGAAAATTTTTGGGAATTTAGTCCCTCTATAGTATACATTAATGGAATCAGCGAGAACGAAAACACACTAACTTGGTGACTCGAAAATTCTCAATTTTCATTCAAGACAGTCAATTTCCATAAAAGTCATTGAAGTTATCGCACCTGTTTTAACTGGACCTTTAAAGTGTTCTCAAATACTCGTCTTTCGGCACAAAAAATATTTTTCTGAGACTACTTTCTTTACCTACTGTGCAGTTGTGTGTCCGTCTTAATCATTTTCATTTTTTCGAGTTGGTGTGTTTTCGTTCTCACTGATTCAATTTTGGATCTCAGATTCTAGGGGACACTAATCTATTTTGTAGCTTGCATAAAAAAAGAATACCATTTTTTTTTCGAAATGTTGAAGTCAAGGGAATCAATTTTTCAAAAAGAGAAAAAACTAATGAAATTTTGCAGAATCATGGCAGATGGAAAAGACTCAATTTGGAAAACCCGAAAAATACGTTGTTACGAATTCGTAACGCTATGCCATAGAAGGTCGAGAGATTTTTAAAAGTATCATCCCTTTTTTTCAGTAAAGTTCGCCACCTTAATCGGCTTTCACCCTCTCAAAGTTTGGTCGAAAAGATGCTCTTGATGAATTCGCCTGAAGATCTCACAATCAGTAAAGTTTACAAACTTTTCCATGTTTCTCGGAACTCTCCGAGAACTTGTCATCTAGTCATAGAGGCAATTTACCTATTGTAAAGATCCCGCCTCGTTATCATCTGTATTTTGTAACAGTTACTCGCGGAAGTCAACGCTCGAATTCGCCTTAGCATGACTCATGACCAAAGAGTTGAGAATTTTGTTCAGCAATCCTAACCTAATTTGATCCAACTCGTTAAGCGAAGTACTCGTTCCAACATTTATCAGTCACCCTTTTGCGGATTTCATGCTTAAAAAGTTGCGCTTTATAGTCTACGACACGTAAAGAGGCGGCTGAGGACTGAGGAGCGGAGACAGCGGGCCGATTCTTGAAACTGATAGACAAAGCGATAGACAAAGGGGACATAGGGAGTATATAGCGATCCTATTGGTTGACATGGTTGGTTCTTATAGACGAAGGAAGAAAATGATGGACTAACTGTCGGGTCTTTGGTGGGTTGCCGTTAGTTAGTCCATTACCTACCTCCTATGTCCATTGCCACCACCCGCTTCCACTAATAGGAATAATAGGATCCCTCCAAATCCCTTTTCTCGTCTTTGTCTATAGTTTTGTCTATCAGTTTCAATAATCGGCCTGCAGGTGAGCAGCTCGATATATTATTTTAGGGTTGAAACGGAGGTATATTGGCCCATTCAAAAGACCCGGGCTCGCTGAGGCCAATCAGAACCATCTTTAGGTGTAAAGTGACGTTGCTTTGAAAACATCTCCGTCAAAGTATGTTATGGTTATGCCAACCATCAGTTTAGCACATTATTCGCTGTGTCTTCCGTCTTCAATAGGATTACATTTTACAGAGGAACCACCATCTCTTGCTCTTCTATAAAAACACCTCTCTGCCAAATGTATAAAATGAGCCAGAAATAATGGTTCCTTATTGCAAAATGTGGTCCAATTATGGTTCAGAGCTTAGCAAAATTAGTTCAGGCGCTGATCAATGCCAATAACTTACAATGAAATAATTAATCAATTTGAATAAACGCACCGTTTATTTTAAATGCACATAGAATTTTCGTACCGCGCGTTATTTGGTGACACGTGACCTCAACGTTCCAGATTCGGTCGCACTCCACTTCCTAGTCGATCACCAAAATCTCTGCGAACTCTTAGATTCGGTTATTTTTCACACGCCTACTTGAAAGTTTTCCCCCCTTCCCCCAGAATTTCAAAGTATATCTAAGCACTTACCGCAGTCTCTTCAAAATCCAAGCATTTTTTAAGGTAAAAAAGACAACAAAATGCGAACCGTATATTTTTAAGTAATTAAATTTTTCCAAGTACACTGGTAAAAAAGTAGCTTGGATCAAGAGTCCAGACTCTTAAAAACATTGACAAGAAAAAATACTCTTGATTCAATCGGATTTTTCCTTGAATCGAAGAGCCAAGCCTCTTGATTTAAGTGGATTTCCATTTGAACCAAGAGTATTTTTCCTTGTCAATGTTTTTAGGAATCTGGACTCTAGATCCAAGCTACTTTTTTTACCAGTGTAGTCTGCTCTGACTAAATTGTCTGCACTATGAACCGGAACACTATGGTGTGTCTCGAGGTATTTTAAAGTACGGAGGAGCTACCGCCACCCTTATATAACAATATATTAAAGAGGGTTATTCATATAGGCGAAAAATGTACCCAGCCCGGAATGTACGAAACTTTGTAGGATGATAGTACTAGTTGAGAGAGGCTTATCCCTAGCTCCGTTTTTGCAGGAACCCCAGGGAAACAGCGTTGCCATTTTTTAAAGTCGCAACCTTCAAACATCCATAACTTCCGCAAAAATGCAGTTACAGAGCTCGTATTTATACCAAAAAACGCAAAAAATTACGTTCTATCGACCTATGCAAAAGAAATTTTAACTTCACTCCACTGTTGCCACGTTTTGGCCATTTCTTTAATTTTCGCAATTATTTAAAATCACGTTACCGCCTAAAAAAGTGTTTGCAGTTGGTGGGGATTGAATAAAAACCTGTCGAAATTATTGTTCGTTCGATTCCGCATCCATTGATATATTATACTTTTCTGAGAGACTTAGGGAACACGAGTTATAGCGATTTGAAAATTCGGCAACACGCCCGACCCCCGATATTGACGCTCGTTTCGGTACGTTTTCGCGACTCCGTGTTAAAGCAAAACGCCTAGACCAAGCAAAATTCGAAAAGTCAGCTCATGTTTTGCACTTTTTTGAAACTTTTAAACGATTTTTAAGAATTCAAGTAGCGAGGGTGTTGCCGGTTTTCAATGAAAACCACCGCTGCGATCACAATTTAAAGTAGTACTCATTTAATCACGTCCAGCCACATTTGTTAACCTAAACTGACCATTTGTGACATGGTGTTCACAACATTGCCTAATTTCCGTCGGAATTCGCGTAGAGGCGGGGTTGCCAGTTTTCATGGAAACCGCCACCGCAATCACGAAAAAAAATGTATTGCTTATGCTATCACTCTGCAACGGCGGTGGTGCCCGACAGTAACGAGATATCGAAATTTAAAGCCCGCAAATCACTCAAGCGTTCCGATGAGTAGTTTTTGCGAGGACCTAGATCCATTGCTCTTGATCTCTATACAATATCGATATCTCGTTACTGTAAGGCACCACCGCTGTTGCAGAGAGATAGCAGAAACCATCGATTCGACCAATAAACAATTCCAACTACAGAATAAGGCTGAACGTGATTAAATAAGCAATACATTTTTTTTCGTGATTGCGGTGGCGGTTTCCATGAAAACTGGCAACCCCGCCTCTACGCGAATTCCGACGGAAATTAGGCAATGTTGTGAACACCATGTCACAAATGGTCAGTTTAGGTTAACAAATGTGGCTGGACGTGATTAAATGAGTACTACTTTAAATTGTGATCGCAGCGGTGGTTTTCATTGAAAACCGGCAACACCCTCGCTACTTGAATTCTTAAAAATCGTTTAAAAGTTTCAAAAAAGTGCAAAACATGAGCTGACTTTTCGAATTTTGCTTGGTCTAGGCGTTTTGCTTTAACACGGAGTCGCGAAACGTACCGAAACGAGCGTCAATATCGGGGGTCGGGCGTGTTGCCGAATTTTCAAATCGCTATAACTCGTGTTCCCTAAGTCTCTTAGAAAAGTATAATATATCTATGGATGCGGAATCGAACGAACAATAATTTCGACAGGTTTTTATTCAATCCCCACCAACTGCAAACACTTTTTTAGGCGGTAACGTGATTTTAAATAATTGCGAAAATTAAAGAAATGGCCAAAACGTGGCAACAGTGGAGTGAAGTTAAAATTTCTTTTGCATAGGTCGATAGAACGTAATTTTTTGCGTTTTTTGGTATAAATACGAGCTCTGTAACTGCATTTTTGCGGAAGTTATGGATGTTTGAAGGTTGCGACTTTAAAAAATGGCAACGCTGTTTCCCTGGGGTTCCTGCAAAAACGGAGCTAGGGATAAGCCTCTCTCAACTAGTACTATCATCCTACAAAGTTTCGTACATTCCGGGCTGGGTACATTTTTCGCCTATATGAATGACCCTCTTTAAAACTGAATTTCTGTGAGAAGTACCGAAAAATCTAATTATGAAGCAAATCCCGGTAAAACATTGTGATGTATCGCACTCTCTGTCATTCAGGTATAGTCCAGGGTTCTTAGGAGATTGTCAGTTCGAAGTTCGAGGATCTCGGGTTTCATAAGAGATTTTGCCAAAAACGGCTCTTTGTTTCTATTCTGCATCATACGTATGTTTGCTTTAAGCTAGAATCGGGATCCTTATTTCAGCAGAATTTGGTGTATGTATCGATGTTTGTCTATTTTTGGCACCAACTCACGCTAAACATAACATGACCCTTAAGGAGGAAAAATGACCGGTAAAACCATCAATTTTTCCGCTAGTTAGTAATCTTATAGAACTCTCGGCAATTTTACAGACAATTCATTCCACTATATTCTCGTTATTTAACTACGCTCCGTCGAAAATTAGGCACAATTTACCAGGAATACAGTAAAATGACCAAAAAGTCACTGTGTATTTGATGACAACCCAGGGCCGGATTTTCCTACTTGCCGCCCATGGGCCGCCTGTATTTTGCCGTCCCCTTCTCATTCATTTTGAAACATCAATAAAAACTATCAAATAAACGTGCCAGCGGGGGAGGGGTGCATAAGACGCGTTTACTCGTGATGAACACGTTTTCTGGGAAAGCCCTGTCAACACTACTAGCAAAAAGTCATGGAACTTTGCGCGAAAGTCAAGTTTCGTAAGCCTATCTCTAATAGACAAGGCCTTCCATTCATAAGAAATGAACGAAAAAATTATGAAAGAACAAACACAAAATTTGGTTTAATGATTTTAACTTCCGCCGCCGCGCCGACCGCACCGTGTTTGGCGCAATGCGTGAAGTATTCACGCAGTCTTGTAGGCGCTATGCGTTCCACGCTGACCGCACTGTTTGATGCAATGCGTGAAGTATTCGTGCAGTCTTGTAGGCGCTAATATGTGTTACATGCCGATCGCCGCGCCGAGGGCTTCTCCTTTTCATCTCAAGTCCTCGTCATCATTTCTCCTTAAGTCGCGCCGTTCCAGGCCAAATTGTGTGTTTGATTTCTCTCTTAACTCGACTAATTAAAGGTGCTGTCCCTTGTATCACTGAAAGACGACAAAATTAGAAATTACTGTACTCTCAGGAAATGAGAGATTGTCTAGCCTTGTCTCGTTTGTAATTTTTTTTCTAAATCCGATTTTTTTATACCTACGTTCAAAAAATTTGCAAAATTTGCCGCCATCCCCTTAATCCGGCCCTGTGACAACCTGAAAGAAAAAATTTTCAGAGCATCTTTACAGAAATTTCTTTTAATATCATCATTGCCGGATTTCATCCGATTACGTTGTACAAATGACATTCCAAATTTTGTGGCGAGCATTCGGGTAGCACCAGAAATACACTTAGTAAGAAAAAACGAAAAGAACTTTCGTGTAGATGTAGATGCGTGGGATATTTCTCAATGAATACAATGAATGAGTCAGTTGCGCTGGTCACAGAACCGCATTATTTGTTGATTTAAGCTTACGAGTATGAATGAGCAAAAATTAAGATCTGCTCATACTTTTTTTCTACGTCCAGTATCAGCGGAGAACCGTAAACTGAGAGCGTGCGAGCCACGTCGTTGATCATAACGTCTGGATGCAACTAAGCAGGCTCGGTGGATGTCCGTGTTACCTACACGAAAAATTGAAGGCGCTCTCCCCTTGAAAAAGTGATGTATGTCATTATCCATCGCGGTAGTGCATACCATCCTCTCCTCCACTTTGGTTCCATCCGTCTTTTAGAAATCAGAGCCATTTTGTATCACTAATTGATGAAACCAAACTGGCAAAAATCATGGTGTATGCACTACCGCGATGGATGACGTCATACGCCGCGCCGTGTCGTTCAATGAGTGATATCTCCGTTAATGTTGCACCAAAACCTAGGTCCAGGAACGGAACTTATCAGTTTTGTCTATTTCATGAGCTTAAACCATCAAAACACCATTCTGTGACTAGCGCAAGTGGTCCATTCTCGGCGATTTTATCAGTGGGATGATCATTGAAATTGACAGACGAAGCGATAGATAAAGGAGAAAAACTGAAAATTAAGTGATCCATTTACTGGAAGCAGGAGGTTGGAAAGGAGGGTTTCCAAAGGAGGGTTTTCCGGATGTATTCTTTGTCTATCACTTTGTCTATCAATTTCAATAATCCGCGCAGGTATTTTTTCTCGGTTTGCAGTATGCACCCACAAAATTTCGACTCCGAATTCGGATGCGGCACCACTGTCCTGCAACTCGGTAGCGTATATTCATACGACTCCTCAAGACATGATCTGGATGGTCATTGCTTCAGAAGCCGACGCACCCCTCCCCCCTTCTCAGCCCCCTTCTCGCCCCCCTTCCCGGCCCCCCTTCCTCGCCCAGGTGAGCCTGAGTCGTCCCTGCCACCGGGCAGACGGGCACGCCACTTTAAAATCAACATTGATTGACTTCCGTTTGATTTTTTCCCGACTTGTCAATATATTTAATAGCTCAGAAAATATCCAGCTACCTACTTTCCGTCGGCTCCGTTTTGTTTATGTTGTAACAGTCAGACCGGCCGCTGTTGTCTCGTCTCCCGCGCCGTCGGCACATTCAAAAAAGCACGTAAACGTTGCTGAAATCCCGCAATACTTAGGTCTTTTTTCAGATCCGTTCGATTTTCCCTGAATTTGCGGACCGAAACGACAACCGGGCCGCCGTTTCTTTAAAAATTTGAGACGTGTCTTGGATCCGTGAACGAATCGTGTACGCGGTTTATTGGTGTGAATAACCAAGATGACGGCCGTTGGACGCTGGTCCTCCGAAAGTCCTTTGAAAAGGAAAAAATAACATACCTTTCTTGTTCTGCTTACTCGAAGGGTGATGAGTGACGTAATGAGATCGGAGAGACCATTTTCTTCATCGCCCCCAAAATCAATAATTTAAGCCGTTATATTTCTTTTCGAAGCCCCATCGTTCTATTAAATACCTGTCAAGCAGTGAAAATCTCATTGAAAAATTCAGACTAACTTCATAGAGAAGGGCGGAGGAAGCACTTTTCTGCTGACTCAACAAGATAAAGTCACCATAACCGAGTGACAAAATAAAAAACCCGTCCGCGTTTATGATTACATGAGCCCGAAGCTAAGTCCATGAGCTCAAAAATAAATTCTGAAACGATCTCTCTCTAGAACTTAAAGTCACATTAGAAAATTCCACCCATAATGAAAGGGGTGTGGAATCCTAAAGACGAATTTCAGAAAAATTATCAAATCTATGGCATTCGCCGTGTCCTGAATTACCACCTGATCTCATTACGGCAGTAGAGACAAATTGATTAATTTTGAAGGTGCCCAGCGTATTACATGGTGGTTTTTTATCTCCTCCTTTTTATTTTTCTTTAAATTTGAACAATGCCGTGTGATAATGGGCCCTAATCTACGCTCATCACGCTTTTACCCACCTACGGTTACCAAGTAGTGCTGAAAATCAGCTCTTTTCTCCATGCAATTCGATGTAAAATTTAAAAATCATATCAGACGATCTAGCAACCTCCTCTACCCGGGCTGTATCATCATTTTGAGGGTTAAGTAGGATATCTGAGTGAACTGACACATCTTTTCAACCTGTGTGATCTGCGTTATTATAAGGACGCATTTAAATAAAAAATAACTATCTTCTTTTCGATAGGAGCCGTGTCACGCATGTATTCCTGTAAGTTTCAGGGCTCAAGTCGCTTTGGAGATAGGTCGTTTTGATTTAAATACGTCCATAAGACGCGCGCGGAGACTCATGAGCTATTCCGAGTTGAGGTTCAGCGCTTAATCATTCTCCTTGGCCGTGGACTCTTGGCCGAAATCGTGCGGGTCCGATTTGTATGACATAATACGAGGTGCTCTTGTTGCTCGTGAATTTATACTCTAGCATCAGCCGGGAAAAATGGATTTATAATGAAGTCCTGACCGAAATTTTTCATCTGCTACGCCGGGCGAGCGCCGGCGTATAGAGCCAAAAGCGTGATCCTGATCCTCTTATGACTCTAATGGGTAATTTCCACGCGTGCACGTGTTTAGTAAGCACATTCGTCTAGTTGAATGAGGAGGAAAAGTCCGTACTGAAAAATTACAGTCGGTACGTAGGCCCACGGTCCACCGTACACCGCTTATTTTTGACAGTTTTACAGAGGGGTACTTAAGATAATTTCGCAGTAGCTCGAGGTCGTATTCTACCGTATGGATTTTTACAGTTTTTCATCCAGTTGATCAAAGTTTGAAGCACTCGGAATTTCCTTTTTGTAGAGGAGACGCGTTTGTTCAAACGTTGTGATATATCTACATTCTGAAAGTTTAACAACATCGTAACTCTTTATAGTATACCTTTGTAGGCTATACTTTAGAGTGAGCAAAGTCGTGAATTTTGAAAGGAATACTTCAAATGACAAGCGCTTTTTAACCCTGGTCTAACCGACTGGGCCTTGTCAGACCCGAGTTTTGCTATTACTGAATGGATATAACCATTTCAAATCATACTCAAACGGAGTATCTAAAAAAAACACAGTGTGCAAATGCACACAAAATACAATGTTTCAACGTAGATTTTACAACAGAAAAATACTACTTACTTTAACCACTATTGTAAGTTAATTGAACCACGAGGGCGGTTAAAGTGGCAGTTTTGTGTTGTGAAATCTACATTGAAACATAGCAGTCACTTTTCTTAGCAATTGAATTGTTAAATTAGAAATTTAATTTTTTCCGTAAATGCCTCGGGAGGTACAGTACGCATCTCCTAAGAATATATGATGTATCTACTTACACTGAGAACTTACAAACCAACACATCTCATTATCGTAGTGTTACAGCGGACACGGACTTTTTCGAGCTCATGATGTGTAGAGACCACCTGTACTTGATGATATAAAATTCCACACAAAAAATTATTGCATTTCGGCCTCGCTCGGCTGCGCAGAAATGCAGTAACTGTACGACCGAAGACATAAACTGACGTCCCTGAATTAATCAGGCAAATTAATGCTCCCGCGAGAGATATATCTACCTTAAAAATTGACGCCCTTCAGGAATTCGTTTGCACGCGATAAAGAAGCCTTCGAAAAACCCGGGGTGGTTGGCGCAATTAGAAACTGCATGACAACCAACGACGGGTGGATGGCACCGGCACTCAGTGGATCCAGTCAATGGGAGAAGTCGGACAAAATTTGAAAACTTTAAACGCTTAGAACTCCATGTATACACATTTTTGAGGTTCTAAAACGATTTCATTGGTTTTCTCGTGAAATTTTTTTCAAGAACTACCCCTTAGAGTTTAATATGTGATGAAATAAACATTAAAATTTGCAGTTTCAATCAATAATTTCATGCCCGACCTCTCCAATTGACTCGATCCACTGTGCGGCAAGAGCCAATAATTTAAGCTAAAAACACGAGGCGCAAATTCGAATCGCCTGAAAGAGGAGAGGAAAATCAAACCGCATTTTTAGTCGGGATTATGTGAATCTGTTGATCGACGGCACATACCTGAGATCCGCCGATAATTTTTTGGCCGAAAAGACGGCATGCCTCGGCCTCGACCCCTGACGCGGTCCGCTTTTCTCTCGCCGAGGTGTTTGGATTCTGACTTGGGTCGCTCACTACATGTCATCCGAACGAAAATGGTACCTTTAGTTTCCAAGGAAAAATCTCGCGGCTTTCACTAAAATTATGCCTTTCGTCGCTTCGAAATTCGTTGAATTACGGCGAAGTTGCTTCAGAGGCAGATCCAGCAATCTCGCAACATCAGATGTTCTCCATTTAAACATATGCTTAAGAATCGATTCTTGCGGAGCACCTGCCCTCTCAAAGAATCGATATATTTCCATAGGTTTAAATGGAGAAAAGCCAACGTTGACAACATGCTGGATCCGCCAATGAGTTGCGTATTTCTCAAATCTCACTGTACCCGCACAAACGTATTTACACAAAAATGCTCTCGGAATGACACAAGAACGCCGTTAAATCTTGTCTTGTCTTCAGAAAGTCGAATTTTTCCCGGAAAATGAGGTGAGCATGTTGGAGAGAATTCATCTTTTAGTAAAAAAAGGAAAAAAATCGTACATGCCAGAAAAAACAGGATGTCATTTAAAAGCCCAAAACATAAAAGAATAAATTTAAATGCTTTGAAAATCATTAATTTTGACACGGAACCACAATTATATTTACAGAAAACACTATATATTTTCCAGTAGTACATATATCTTTTTCATCAGTTTAAAAGGGAATAATCAATGCAGAGAGTGCAAACATTTCAAAATCATGAGTTGAAAAACACTGACTCCGAGAGTTTCAATATTATAGTCTGTCCGAGATGGGAAGGTCCGTGGAAAGTCGGAATTAATTGCACTATGTAGAAACAAGGGTAGCGTTCGAGCCATTGTAAGAGGTGAAGACACTGAACCAACCCTGTGTCGTGGCGTACCGCACAGAGGGCTGACTCCTTATGAGTCGCTTGCCGCATCGCGCAGCTCGGCGCCTAGCACAGGAATTTGCGGCTCCAGGTTCATATCCCGGGAAAAACCGCCGCTCCGAGGCCCATAGCCTCCTGTGCGGTGGCTGCGGCGTGCGCGAAACATCGATAAGTGACAGTTGACGAGGGTCGAGACACCCCCACCCTGCAAAATAGTGCTAATTATTCCGACTTTCCACGGACCTTCCCATCTCGGACAGACTATAGAGCCTAATACAGAGCGGAGCGGTGTGTTAGCAGCGCAGAACGCGCACTGGCGCCTACAAACCTAACGGGATACATCCCGCATTGCGCAACGCGTGAAGTATCCTGTTAGGTTTGTAGGCGCCTATGCGCGTGTCACGCTGTTTGCTTGCCGCGCAGCAACGCTTTAAGCAAATATTTCGCGTTAGAGGCGTTGTACCGTATCCTACAAGATTGAAGGCGCACGAAATAACTAGTTAAAGAGGACTTTAAATTTTGACTGCATCTGTTATTGAAAAATGTTTAATTTGGCATTGGAGCGTTTCCCAGGCTCCCGCTTTGGTTTTCATCCTATCATATCCGTACAGTGTACACATGAACATATCGACGGTGAAAGTCGGCAATCACATAACTCGTTTGCGGTGTCTGAAAATCTCCGCCTCTACGTCATTTTCTTAAAGGAGAACAAATTGACATTATTTCTTGAAGTTTTTGCAGAATTTTCTTCGCATTGAGAAGAAAAATCATTACAGTTTTAAAGAATTGCCGTTGAGTAGTTTTGCCATTTAAAAAATAAAGTATGACAGGAAGTCTATAACGTCGCAAACCGAGTTATGTGATTGCCGACTTGCACCGTTGATATGTTTTTATCTGCTCTTAGAGTCCGTTCTCTTTCACGACTTGATTCATGAATGAAATGTTTTTAAGAATGAAGGTACTAGTAGTATGCATTCATTTTTGAGGTGGTTCCTGTTATTTAAATGAGAAGAAAAAATTTGGACATAGCATGTCCACAATTTGGACAATTTTGGACATATTAATGGTTGCACATTTAAATCATGTGGACTTAATAAAGACTGGACTTAACGTTCAGTGGACATAAATAGCGGTGGACATTTATTTAATTGACGAAAGTTAGGTGGACATAAAGTCCCGGAAGCTTGGAAGGACTAAATGTAGACATAACATGTCCACAATTTTGGACATATTCATGGTTGGACATTAAATCATGTGGACTTAACAAAGACTGGACTTAACGTTTAGTGGACATAAGTAGCTGTGGACATTTATTTAATGGACGAAAGTTAGGTGGACATAAAGTCCTGGAAGCATTTTGAGACACTTGACGCACACATACATTTTCTGAGACGCCGGATAATAGGCGGACATACACTTTTCAAGTAGGTATGGTTATTATCTTATCCCTGGCACCCTATGCCGCAAAAATTATTGACATTTACATCTTTTTTAAGGATGACTATACCTCCCACGGGTTAAGCGAGAACGTAAAAAGGTATTTTACAAGCGGTTTTACAATTGACCAATGGAGTCATTGCATCATCAGAGATGAGCGAGAGCTGCTAAAATCCTCCTTGTAAAAGCGAGCACTGTGTCAATCCTCATAATTTGACAAACCGCCGTAGAATTTGACGAAAACCCCGATTTGACCATCAGTCTATAACTGATCCAGATTCTTTCTGCTTATATACACCGACAGTGCCAAACAAAGGATCGCATCAGGAATATCCCATCCATTCGTGCGAAACAGGAAACTCCTCCCGAAATCCACAGGAACGCTCGGTACGGAAGAGGCTGTAAATACTTTTAACGATCTGATGACGGTGCCTCAAACTCTCACCTCTTTTTACCCCCTCCCCCCCAATCTTCCACCCCGGTAACAGTTTCTGATGAGGCCAAGAGCAATCACGCGTCGTAGGTCGTTGATTAGGCTCGTGGCCGAAACCTACTGTTGCCAAACTGTAGATCCCAAAAAAATTAGAATGACTTACGTTTCATGTCATATCATCTTGCGAAGGTTTCCTTTCTCGTGGATGCCTCGTAAAATTGTCGAATGAAGGTTCGAGCTCACGCGACATTTGGACCGCGTTAAGCAGAAAGGAACCAAGCCACATCAGCTATTGCCAAATTTAACTGGGCAATTTACATTATTACACGATGCGTGGACGTTTGTGCGAATTCCTCTGGAAAGCTCAAGAAATTCGCTTTGGACTGCGCGGAAAATTCACTGAAATTCAAACGAGAATCCTCACAACCGTTTTCGTGTAAAACAATAAATTGCCCTATCAAATTTGGCAATATCTGATGTGGCTTGGCTCCTTTCTGCTTAACGCGGTCCATTTCATAAAATCTTTGATCTGAAATTGAAATATTTGAGCGCGATGTGGCGACACCGACCGACGATCTCGGTGATCCACCGCGGTGAGGCGAAACTGCATTATCTCTTAATTTAAGAAAAGTTATTCCCCAATGTTGGAATTGTTTAATTATTATTATTTTACGACCCGGCATGAGCTTTTATGGTAGGCAGTCAAAAAACCAGGCCTCCTCCTAACAGGAATTTGATACGATTTCGGTGCGTTTTTTCTCGCTCGCTTCTTTGTCTTAAATAAGCGTGCACTAATTTTGATTTTGTGCCGGACGGGACGCTCTTAGGCGCTGAGAGGGTCGGATCGCGCGGCAGCGGCTCAAAATCAACCTGGAATCCTCGCATTCAGATCAAAATTTGTTCCATTTAATCAATAGAGCAAAATGGTCGTATAGCTAGTAACATTTCGGAAAAATCTTTTTCTTCTACGGAAGGAAGTGCTAAGTGCTGCCGTGCTAAGGAAGAACGTCGTATAAACATTCAGGCGTTGCCAAATTTCCGAGTAAACTTATGGATATTTTCCCTCCAAGTTTTCAGATGATTGTGTTAGCATTTCACCTAAAATGCCAGAAATTTTCAAGAGAAAATATTCATAGCTCTCCTTGAAAATGAAGATTTTATCGAAGGAAATTTGACAACTCTCGAATGTTCATACGGCGTTCTACCTTAGTACGGCAGTGTATTATATTATACGGGCCGATTATTGAAATTTATAGACAAAGCTATAGACAAAGAAGACACAGGGGTATGGAGCGATCCTGTAGGTTGAAATGTGTGGTTCTCATAGACTAAGGGAGAAAATGATGGACTGTCAGGTTTCTTGTGGGTTGCCGTTAGTTAGTCCATTACCTACCTCCTATGTCCATTGCCACCACCCGCTTCCACCAATAGGATCCCTCCAAATCCCTTTTGTCGTCTTTGTCTATAGCTTTGTCTATCAGTTTCAATGATCGGCTCGCAGGTCATTTAGCTTAGAGCACATTAAATCATAAATATTATAACATAAATAATCAGTAAAAATAAAGGATCCATCAAATCAATGACAGCAGCTGAATTAACCGTAATTTTAGGGGTAAAATAGGGCCTTCTGGGCCCATGTCTCCCCTTCCTGTAGCTTTTAGAACCCGGCGGTCAGGGGCCCACCATGACCCGTTGCGATTCAAGCATGCAGACTTCGCGATTGAAATAGTCGAAACGATGTTCAACTGGCTTCGAGGCCCGTGTCGCTTGTTGACTCGTGGAGACACTGCCTCGAAAGTCGAAACGCGTGGCCTCAGAAATGTTAGGAAGACCCGCTCGAGTGCGATCCTCGTATGTATTGCATTCTCGGCATTTTCCCCAGCTCGAGGCTCTCTAGCCGGTGTTTTGAGAGTCGAAACAATTCGAGCTATTTTCGCCGTTGGTAGATCGCACCCGAACGTTTTGATTTTGTTCCTCTCGTCGCGGCGTGTTTCGCATCTATTCTTTGAGTGTTATATTGCATATCACAGGTCTGCAGGTATGAATGAAAGCTTTGCGCACTTTGGAAAAAAAGTTACGGGCTGTATAGACGTATGTACCGTGCGTTCCGGGCTCAGATTCCGACATTTCCGGGTGCTTGAGCCGTAGCTTCGATTACTGCGGGTGCTACGTCCGGAACTTTCGGCCTTTGATCCCGAAACGCGGACGGTATGTCTATTTAGCCCTTAAGTACGGCTTCCGCGGCCGGAGTTTTTTTTTAAGCGCAACATAGTTTTGTCTCTTCTAAAACAAGGATAACGAATCATATGTACAACGAGAATTATGAGCATTAACTCCTAAACAAGTGCTAATGGAGATGTTGCTTGTGTGAGGAATTTTCGATTTGACTATTAATTCTTATGTAAAGGTTCGCGAGAAACACGATGGTGCCAATGGTTTTCTCTAAGATTAACTCCCAAGCTCAAAAAAAGCTCTCAAGTTCAGGCCAAAATGGAGGGGATATCCTACGCTATCCTGAGAGTCCACCTCTATGTCAAAACGAACTCTCCATGCAAAGATAGGGAGCAAATACATTGACAGGGTCGCCGTGATTTCAGTTTTGGAGTCCCCAAATAAGTTGGCAGCCCTGCTAATGTATTTGCTCCCTATCTTTGCATGGAGAGTTTGTCTTGATGTCGGGGTGGACTCTCGGGATAGCGTGGGATATCTTCTCCATTTGGGCCTCAACTTGAGAGCTTTTTTTTGAGCTTGGGAGTTGATTTCAGAGAAAACCAGTGGCACCATCGTGTTTCTCGCGAACTTTTACATAAATTCAACAGGTAAATCGCAAATTCCTCACACATGCAGCATCTCCATTAGTTTGCACAACCATGTGACGTTTCGCTCCAGTTCAGACCGTGTCTAGTGGCCCATTTTGAGTCTGAGCATCTTCGATGGACATTTTCCCTGAAATTTGGCAATGCGGAGCTTTCCTATTTCACTCGTCAACTACTAGTGCGGTTTGGAGTCCGGAGTTGGGGATATTTTTCAGTCGACTGCATTAAATCAAAACTCGGCGAGCGCGTGTTTCGTACACGTGTCCTCGCTGCTTCCCTCGCCTCAACTCGGCGGCGGCGTCACGATGTCATTCTCGCGACCACAAATCCAACTTCTCAGCTCATTTCGCTCCGAGACCACAGCGCCACTTGAGACAGATTAACAGGCTGCGGAAGGACCATTCAAGTTTCACGTTACAGATTATGCTAAATTCTATTATCTGGATCCAGTTAATTATGCTCCTTCGACTCCGCCTGAATCTTTTTTTTTTATTTTTCCGCTCCGCGGCGAGTAGGAGGAAACAATATATGACGGAAAATGCGGATCATTAAATCGCTGTCAACTTTTTTTCGTAGCTAGGCCTCAATCTAGCCACTCCCAAAAGTGACAAGTTTTGGGCACTGATAAAAAGGAACGGTAAATCTTACCAGAAATATGGTAAATTCTGTAATGAGTCTTCTTGATTTATGACACAGTGATACTGTATAATATAGATAACCAGCCATCTGGTAGCATTTACCATACTTTTGGTGAATTCGTTCAGAGTCACGGTGCTTGCTCCCATAGCTATTGGTGATTACCGCACCTTTATCATTGTCGCTCAAACCATAGTTTTTTCAGTGCAAGTTGACGATACTGGGTTTTGACGATGCTTTCCTTCATTTGGTCAAGATAGGCAACATGCGCATCTTATGTTCACATAGTGGAATGCTGCTCCTAGCGCTTATTGCAATTATGGCATTTCATGAGAACATTGACGAATATAATTTTTCGGAGCGTATCTCAATTCGTCTTTTCCCAGTTAAACTAAAACATAAACTTGAATCAAAAGCAAAACTTAAAATTAAATCCGTTCCACAGTTGTAATATTGACCTAATAATTCAATCTCTCGCTAGATTATGATTTTGCAGTATCTGTACACAATTACACTAATTTTCCTGTGTACTTAATCAGAGTATTTTGTGAAATTATCGGTTAGATGTGCCCAAAAGTTTTCTTCAAGGGTAAAAAAAAAGTTACGGGTGAAAATCTTGTAAGGTTGGAATAGAGCTACGCTTTTTCATGTAGGATACGACGATTTTTACTGGAAACGTCAACGAGGTAACTCTTTAATTTATCAGAGGCTCCGCATATTCCAAACCGAAAAAAAAAAAACTCCGGCCGTGGAAGCCGTACTTACGGGCTGTATAGACATATATTGTCCTCGTTCCGGGCTCAGAGGCCGAAAGTTCCGGGTGTATAACGCTCGAAGCAATCGAAGATACGGCTCCAGCACCTGGAACTTTCAGCCTCTGAGCTCGGAACGGACTTGCTTATATAGCTAGTAACTTTTTTTTCAGTGCAGTAATATTTCAGATATTACTCTGTCCAGCAAGAGGAAGGGCAGTAACCTTGTTTTCGTTGAGCCCGCGACAAGTTCCCCCCATTTCCTCCTTAATTGATATACGCAGAGCAGAGGAAGGACTCAAGAGAGCGGCGCGAACCAGCCCCCTCGAGGGCGGCCGACTTTGATTTTAGGAAAAATTATCGCTCCTGACTTGGCGTTTTCTGAAACCGCGCCTCACGAGTCGCCGTCCGGTAGAAAATCAAGCAAAAACCAAAACCCGGACCCGTAAATTATCTCAACTAACGGCAGACGAGCGCGTGCCTCATTCATAGATGCCAAATTTTACCAAAAACTAGTCTCGATAATCGACCAAAAAATCATAGCTTTTCTGTTTAGTTATTGGTTAAAAATAAAAAATAAAAGAAATCTGTCATGGTAATGGAATTTGTATACTTTTCATTTCCTTGACAGAAATTTCATGTGGAAAAGTGAATTTGTTTTTCCTTATAGCTAAAAGTTACCCGGGCGTAGTAGGCAGTGGCGTGGCGTGAACTGCTATATATCGATTGTTATGCCATTTAAACTTGTGGAAAAGGATCTATAAACAGAGTGTTCGCAGCGAACACCTTTATAATCGATTATTTACCATAGGTTTAAATGGCGTAACAATCGATGTATCGCAATTCACGCCACGCCACTGGTAGTAGGTCGCTCTCCCCATGCGACGAAACTTTACGGTAGCGCAACGAGAATGAATCTGAATATTTTTATTTTATTTTAAAGTTCATGGAGCTGGACAGAATTTGAAAAAAAGGGAAAATTTTAGGTGTTACAACGAAAGCATGTTGTTTCTCTGCTCGCCGTAGCACTTTATTTTTGTAAATATGTGTTTGTCACGACAGTCAGACTAAGAGTTTTAGAAAATTTTAAAAGAATGTCCGAGGACTTTGATGTTTACACTAAAATTGACGGTAGAAGCATATTGCTCCTTTTTTGATGCATGTAAATGGATCTTTGACAGGAAAAATTTAGGGAATTTCAGTAATCTTTTAGGGGAGAACGTGGAAAAGCATGGTAAACTGTTTTCGCCTGTGTTACCCTAATTTTTTTTTAAAAAATGGTTTGACTTTTAAGCGATCAACATTTTAAATTCAGTCCACGATTCTAGCCGGCGCGGCGCCTTCGTGATCAGCAAAGACAAGCGTAATTCTAATGCCAAAATTAAAGAAAAAGAAAAGAAGTAATATTAAAATACTTTCCACATATTTCTTAAATGCTTGTAGGTTGAAGACCCCACGGAGGAGAAATAGTTCACTAGACTATAAAACTGAGTCGCCGTCCTCAAAACTATATCTGCTCGAATGATCAGTCGTTAAATCAAATGTAGGTCCCGTGATCGCAAGGAGGAAAATATTGCAAATTCCTGCCGGTATCGGAACGATTCGCTATTCTGAGAAAAACTTCGTCGGATTTTCTTCTGTATCTCCCACAAACATGCACCATCAAAGTTTTTTCCGGATTCTTAGGAAACCTAAGCGTATGAAGTATTCGAAGTGCCAAAATTTTAATATTAATCATGAGCGACTGCGAAAAGTACCTATTTTCAATAATGAAATTTACCCAGGTGCATCTATCCATTTTGCAAGAAGCATTAGTATGATCTTTTTATTAAAAAAATAAAAATAAATAGATAAAGTAAATTGGACTATACTAAGGTGTCTGTGTATGCTTTTTGAAGTGTCCCATCCATAATCAGCTGGTGCAAATGCATATGCACGTCTACTAAAAATTAGGACACAAAAAATAAATTGAAACACAATATTAGAAAAATTTCTTTCAAAACAAGACATATGGATCAGTAATACCAAAATGAAAGAAATAACGAATCAAACCATTCTAATAATAGGGTAGGGTAATAATTTAAGTGTGATTACTGCTTAGATCATGATAGAAAAGTTAAAGCAAGGAAGCCCAGGGCGTTTAGTTTGCGTTTTATTTGTCATATTTCTTCTTTTTTCTTTTCTTTTTTTAATGAAATTATGTATAGGTATTTCAAAATTATTACACCTTTGTAGTCCTGTAATTTTTTTATTATTTATCTGAGTTCTATGTATTCGTAGAATTAAACCTAGATCTGCTGATAATTAAGGAAACAACTTAAAATGTACCGTCATGAGTCTAATGCACTCTTTTTTTCCAATAAAAAAACTAATATATATATAAATCAGCATGCATATTGATACCCTCCATACCTTTTACACACATGTCATACGTCCAAAAATTTACCATGCTATTATCTTATTATGAATAATTGGTGCAGAAGCAAAGAAGCTCTGTCACCGATGCTCATTTTTCACCAGACGTGGTGTAAATATGAAAGAGAAAGAAGTTCGATTGACCCTTAGTAACGAGAAAGTTATCTGCAGTATGACTCGAAAGAGGAGCACAGGGGGCCAGGTTCCTCACCCCAAGAGGGCGAGGAAGGGGGAAAATGGGGGGGGGGGGCAAAGTAAGTAACGGGCATGGCTCCAAGGTCGGATAAGTGCGAAGATTAGAAGGAGAATCTGAAACACAGGGTGAACCAGTCTTCGATTTTACTACGTATCGCAGATTGAAATCGCTTCGTGAGTTCCGTTAAAAAAATAAACGCATAACGCTACCTATCGCATTATCGAGTGAATGAATGACAAGGATGGTTGGGCGGAGTTAGGACCCGCGGAGAGGGAGAAGATTGAGTGAGCTTTAGTGAGATAGATTAGAGGAGTAAGTGATTGAGGAGCTGGTAAGTGCGCCAGTCTAAGAATGAAGTCGTCTCCGTGCCAGCAAAAAAGCTTATTTACATTCTTGCGTGGACCTCGGGAAGTATAGGGTTAAATGAAGGATAGGGTTCATCGCTAAGTGTAAATAGGTGTTTTTTGCCGGCAGAGTGAGGGCAAGGGGGCGATGAAATCAGATAATAAGCGCGAGCTCTTCCAGCAACAGATTTCCGACAATATTTGCCCGGGAATTTCTCCAGGCGCACGAGCTGAGCTGCGTGCGTTCTGAAGATTATGCATAATGCAAGTTCTAGTAGCCAACTTGAGTAAATTACCTGAGGCGTATCAAGTTCGCTGGAGAAAATCTGCAACATTCAACGATGTCCGATATTCTACCGGAAAAGTGATCGGCTTTCCAGGGAAAGTCATAGGCGACTTATGGAAGGGGCTGCAGAAATTGCGCCTCCCCTTTTTTTCGGCTGTAAGAGCTCTTAAGTCGATGTTGTCGGCGAACTCAGATTTTTCGTACGGAGACAATCTATATGTCTAAAACCATTTGCCATGGTTACGAGAATGGAAGTTGGACCTTTTCTCCCTCCGAAAACGGGAAAATATCCGAAAATTCTGGATACAATCTACATTCCCGGGAAATTTTGATACACACGTGCAACCTCTACACCGTTATCGAGATTTCAAGATTTTCATGCGAGACATGTGCAGACAAAAATTGTACGTAAAAAATACATGTTGAAGCCAGCGTGGTATCAACATGGAACTATGTTTCAATGATCAACATATGAGTTCCGTATCAGCAGCAACGTGGTCTAAAATGAACCTTGTGGATAAGATCATGGTGGTTGATAGGATCATCTCAACATATATAGTATCAACATGATCAATACCAGCTTGGCACTGAAAAAGTTTTGTAACGTCGCAGTACAGTTATACACACTGAAAAAATAATTTCGGCCGTGGAAGCTGTACTTACGGGCTATATATAGACATGCCGTCTGAGTTCCAGGCGCAGAGGCCGAAAGTTCCGGGCGTAGCACTCGGAGCACCTGGAACTTTCGGCCTATGAGCCCGGAACGGAAGGTATGTCTATATATCCCGTAACTCTTTTCTTTGAGTGCACGACCTGGAGTAGCCTATTTGTCACAGCGGCGGGGCTCGAACCGGGGATCTTCGGGTTAGTGGTCAGTAAGGCAATTAATAACGTCGGAATGAAGTCGTCCGCCTCGGCGGAGGGCGCCCGGTTAATTCGACCACACATTTGCGTGCAGGCGGAATAGGTGGTAAGCCACTGATTCAGCACTTGGCCGAGTCGTGACTCGGTCCCGCCGGTAGGCGGGTGGCGGGGTGGAAAGCCGGCAGTGGTCACGGCGGCTAATAAGCCACTTGGCTCGTCAATCTTGGGCCATTTAGCTACCGAGCGGCACACAATGGGTCGTTACGGAGGCGTCAACGTTTAGTGCAAATTACAAGAATTCCGCTCCGAAATTCAGATTCCTTGGGCGAGGTCCGGCTCGGCGCCTCCCGCACTCGCGCCGGGAGCACCGGGCCCTGGCTGGGGTTTGAATCATAGCCGCCGGAGAGTGTCGCTTCTTGCGCAGCTTCTTGTCATCGTAGCCACGCCTGCAGGAAGGGCCACTAAAATACTACCGGAGGAAAGTTTATCGTTGTTTCGTCATGCGGTAGAGGCGTCGTTCCAGGCTAATCTGAGGTAGGGGCAGAGACAAGAGACCCTCCACTGGCCTCTTGGCGACAGGTGGAAGCTTTTACTTTCGGGGATTCAACACTTCCTTATGGACAGTTGAATCAGTGAGAACGAAAACACACCAACTCAGAAAAATGAAAATAATCAAGACACACACAAAAAACTGCCCAATGGGTGAAGAAGTTAGTTTAAAAAAATATTCTTGCTGCCGAAACACAAGTACTTATGGATACTTTAAAGGTCCAAGTTGGAACTGACGCGCTAACTTCAATGACCTTTATGTAAATTAACTGTCTTTAATGGAAATTGAGCATTTTCGAGTTACCGAGTTGGTGTGTTTTCGTTCTCACTGATTCAATTATAAGGGAGCAACAGTCATCACTCTTTTTTCGGCTGTTGACCGACCTAAATGGTGGATGATGAGCTTCGGGTGACGTCGTGAGCTAAACAAGTTTCCCAAACTTCGGTTTGTTTGCGAAACGAAACTGCCAACTCGTTGTTAACCATCAACCAAGTAGGTAAGTCAACAGTTGTATGTTGAAGTCCCAAAAGTAAAAGTTTCTACCATCGCCAAGATACTGATAGAGGGTCTCCTGTCTCTCGATAGGGGTGGGGAGTCGAGAGCAACATTTTTTGAGAGGAGGTAAATATTGATTGGAAGGAAATGCAAATGTTAATACAAGGGTGTAAATTGGCAACAGCGCATCGGATCGGTTAGGACCTCATTCCACCTCGCTCCAGTGTTTTTGCCGTTCTTTCGTAGTTTTTTCGAACTTTTGTTATGATTGTTTTGAGTCTGTGATCAAGTATAAGTGCGCGGATAAGTGTGAACTCTTGTTTTAGTGTTTTTCTCCCTTTTGGGGAGAAAAAGTGACTTTTATGACTCTCGGTTTGATTGCGTAATTAGTAGTGATTGGCTAGTATAGTGTTGTTGGTTTCTCTGTGTTTGCGGAATGATGCCAGACTGACGCGAGATTCTCGCACTTTTCTGGTAGCCGCGCATGCGCATTTGGACCTCAACTTGACAACAAGGACACACTTGAACCAATAGCAAGAAACCTCTCTAAACGCATAGGCACAATTTTTAGCGATAAACATTAAAACCTTGTCAGATCAGTAAAATGATTATCACCAAAGTGTTAGCCGAAAAAGATGCCTTGAGCTGCGCATTTCAAACAATCAAGTCCTTATCGGATTAATCAAGTCTATCGGATCGAAACGAACACTTGACTCCTACAATTAATCTTTTACGCGATCAATAACATTGACCGTGCTCTTCGCCTGGTCGTTTTTACCGCGACCTACACTACGCGCTGCTCTCTAGTTTATCGTTGCGAACTCCACGCCGCGCAGCGCCGCGCCGCGCCGCGCCGCGCCGCACCTCACCGCCGCCGCCGCCCGCCCCGTTACACCCGGGTAATTCAAATTGAAGCACCGCTGCCACTCACCATACACCGATCGCGCCGACAGCGGAAACTCAAACCCAACGGTCACAACGTACACACCGCCGCATCGCGCCGCGCAGCGCATCGCTTTACTGCAGGACACGCCACGCACATCTATATCTCCCTTTATATCACCTCGCGCTACTCCTCATGAGGAAGTGTATTCTTCACTCGAGGTATTACTGTCCGACATGTAAATGCTCGGCCCACGCTGCAACAGACTGCAGGTCCAAAGAGTGCATCGAATGGAAATATTATCTAAATAACAGGAACAATCAAATGACTTCCACACCGGTTAGAGAGGGAATAAACGCTCCGACAATTTCGCCACGGAACACGGAAAATCTTCTGAACATTGAAGGAGTTACGGAAGGTGAATCTAGCACCGATCTCCCTATTGAGACACTAAAGGATCAATTAGAGAAAGTTACTCACCATTTGAATGAAAACATTGAAAATCTGAAAAAAGATGAACTAAGCAGTTCAGACGCAAGACTTACACAATCTGCAATAGAGATTGGTAAGCAATCCCAGAAAGTACTACTGGAGAAGATTCAACAAAAAGAGAACTCCACCTTAGATAACAATTCTGAAAAGAAGATGTCAGACAAAGAAAAAGAGAAAGAAATGATGCTGAACCCATCAAACCTCGAACCTGAACAAAACTCCTCAACAAAAACCAAGGATATTTTAACAATACAAGGAAACGAATTACAAATCACGGAACAAACAATAATAGAATACAAGAAACTGATAACTACTAAAGGAGAACTGCTGAAAAACCAACTTCCTACGGAAACTTCGCTGGAAATTCAAGAAGAGATTAACAAACTTTATGGAGATCTGGAACAAAAAGAAAAACTAAAAGAACAACAGGAAAAAATAATTACACAAACCAGAGACACTATCCTGAAAGAAGAAATTCAGGAGATTGGAATAAAATTAGCACTTCTCTCGGATTCAACCAAGAACAAAAATTTGTCTGAAGGAAATCGCCAAGAAATTTTCGAAGAAATTCAACGCTTGGAAACAACAAAAGAGGCACTTACTCAGAAGCTCTCAACATTTAATCCAATAATAGCAAATCAATTCAGGACCTCCACGCCTATCATTCAAGACTCTCCCATGGACACAGAAGAGGACAGGAATAGAAAGAGGAACGCATCTACAACAGAAATGAACAGGAGTTTTAGTGATACAGACCTGTCACAAACAGCAAAAAAGCTAAAAGACGGCTCTATTACTAGCTTCTTAACCTTTGAACCGCAGACAACGAAAAAGAACAAAAATGAAGAAGGCTTTACGCAAGTCATTAACAAGCGGAAAAAATCTTATCTAACTAAGAATACTATTAATAACAAACAATCAAAGATAGTCTCAAGTAATTCAAACACAAAATCTAGTAGAAACCCAGAACTAAAACCCCAACAAAAAGAAACTCAAACAATCCCCCCTAAGAAACCAACTAATGATAGTAAAGAGACAACAGCACAGAGCAATCAACAAACGCTTCCCTCAAAACCATCTAATGACTCAAATAGATCTGGACAACAACAAATGAAGGAAACAAAGAAAAAAGAAGATGAAAATCTAAATTCGTCAGACTCAATCAAGAAGATATGGGAACTGTTTAAAAAAGAACCAATCGGTAAAAAACTCAATATCTCCAGCGAGGACTTTGAAGCTATAATAAATTATTATTCGAAACACCAAAATATAACCTCAGATCTCACCAGAGATAAATCGGAACAGAATACTGTCATAGAAGAAATTCGAAAGATTAATACCAGTAATCAAGAGAAAATGGAGAAATCTCTGAAACAAATGGAATCGATGATAACAAAAAACACCCAGAAACTGGAACAAAAAATCGCAGATATAAACAAATCAGTTCATTATATAGAGAAAACTCAAAAAACGGAAGAAAATAAAGAAAAGGCATCTTGGAGTAGCAAACTCAAGAAGATAGAACATGCTACACAAATTGCAGCAAAGGACGAAGGTGGCTTTAATTACAACCTTACCACGCCAAGAGAAATACCGAAATTATTGGCAACAGACATCTGCAGGAAACTACAAGAAACAGCCAACAAAACAGGAAACACCAGAGTCAGATTCATAAATATCCTTCAAGATCACAAAGGAGTAAACATTCAGGGAACGTCATTTAACAAAGAAGAAGTCAAGAAAAATTTGCAAAGCGAACTACAAAAACTAACAGAATCTGAAGAAATCAACACTACAGAAAAATTCCAATCTGAAGTGATGCGAATTTCCGGGCTCAGAAGCAATGTATCTGACGAACAGATCTTCAGTCTACTGGACGATAATCTCAAAGATCCCAATTTCCCAAAAGAAAAGATTAAACAGAAAGTACATATCTTCCGCAAAGTAACTTGTTACACGAACAAAAATAAAATGTTGGTGTATTTGAGAGTCGAAACACCAATATTAGAAAAATTAACCATTCTAGGAACTCTCTATTCCTATAGCGAAAACTGGGGGGTGATAAATATATCTCCTATAATTTACGTGACACAATGTCCAAAATGCTTTCAATATGGACACGGACCCATGAAATGCGAACATGATAAGGTCTGTAAAAGATGTGGATCCAAAGATCATTTAATAAAAGAATGTAAACAAAAAGAAAAATTCTGCTTCAATTGCAAACATGCTAAGAACGGAAAAGAAAAAGATCACTCATGCACAGACAGAGAGTGCCCAATCAGACTAGAAGCGTACACAAAAGAGGAGAAAAGATGTTCAAATCAAGCGAGTGCACAAGTATTCAAGGAAATGATGAACCTACAACTATCATGGGACGCACAATTCGAGGAAAATAACTATGGATAATCACCATCACCAACAATCGAATAGTAAAAATTCTTTTGGAGTGCTAGGAGAAGATTACTCAAAACCAATTAGGCCCAATGAACTCAAATGTCAACACAATTTAGCAATCTCAACCTGTCAATTCTGCTTCAAATTTCCTTTCTACGAAAATATCCTAAATATATATTGTCTACACCAACAAGTACAATTTAGATGTAACACCTGCAAAGAAAAATTCCTCCCCATACTTAAAACAAAAATAAAAGGGAAGTCATACGAAATATACCCGAGAATGCCATATACTTTGAAACAACCAAAAAACCATTTCCCTACGAAAGATTCAACAGAAGAAGAACAGACTCAAAAAACTATGAAAGTATCTCAAGAATCTTCAGAACATCAAAACTCACAAAGCTCAAGCAAGATAATTTACAATAAAGAGAAAGGATATTTTGAAAGATCCAGAGATACAGAAGAACAAAACATAGATCCTAGTATCTATAAAGAAAAAACAGAAGAACCGTCTGGACTAAAGATCGAATCAATAGTAAGACGTCAAGAAACATCGAAAACACAAAAAAGTGTAAAAATAACAACAAGAAAAAACACGAAATCATTCACAGCAATTATTTGTAATACTAGAGAGATGTCAACGGCATATGATCTACTCTACGACTTTGCAAATAGAAAAAAGGCAGGAATAGAAATCTTTACAGAGCCAAACATAAAAAGATCAACCAACGATGGACATTTTCTAAGCAAGAATAACCGAACAGCAATAAAAACAAATAGAAATCTAAAAGGTCAGACAGAGCAATGGGAATCCCACGATAATTTTGTCAGTTTTGTATGGAGAGAGATTACAATAATAGGATGCTACTTTTCCCCTAACGATTCCAGCGAAACCCTAATTAATGAATTGGAAAACCTAAGCGAAAAAGTACAACAGACTACAGGAGAGATAATAATCACTGGAGATTTTAACTGTCGATCCCCGTTATGGGGAGACAAATGTTTAAACACTCGAGGTCGAATTTTAGAAGACTGGATTCTCTCAATGGACCTAGTAGCCTGTAATCAATCCACCACTTATACTCCCACTTTTATCAGCAGTCAAGGAGACTCAGTTCCGGACATTATTCTATGCACACCAAGAACCCTATCAAAAATCAGAATGGAGATTTCACAAGAAGCAAACCCGAGCGATCATCAATGTATACTTCTCGAATACAACTCCGACAAAAATGAAGAAGAAGTCGAATTGAGGAAAGGAGGTTGGATACTAGACCCCAAAAAATACCCAGAATACTCTAAAATCACCCAAGAACTTACTAAACAACAACTACAAATTTCAGAATTATCACCTGCTATCTGCGAAAAAATAATTATCTCGGCAGCAGATAATGTCTTTACAAGAATAGACACAATCAAAAAAGACAAGAATCCATACTGGTGGAATTCAGAAATAGGAAGAGCAAAACGGAAATGTAATAAAAGTAATAGAAAATTAATGAACCTCAGAATAAAGAAAAAAGATACAACAGAAGAACTTAAAAACTTACAAGAACTCAAAAAAGACCTAAAGAATAAAATTATGATCTCTAAGCATAATTCATGGAACGAGATAATCAAAGATCTAGACAGAGATATATGGGGCAAGGGTTATAAAATCTTTAGAAATAAACTTAAACGCCCTACAGGTCATGATACAAACTCACTCACGAAAGATGAATTACTAGAAGCCATAGACAGATTATTTCCTGACTACGGATACATAAAATGGAAGAAAAAATCAATCTCACCAGAAGAAATCCCATTAATAACAAACGAAGAACTCCAATATGCAATCAAAAAACAAAAGAATCACAAGGCAGCAGGTCCTGATGATATCATACCGATTTTGAGCAAAATTTTCATTAACTCGAACTTTGCAGCATTCAGAAACATGCTAAATGCAATTATGCTTCAAAACATCTTCCCAAGAGAATGGAAAACTGCTCGTCTGGCACTAATCCCGAAACCCAACAAGAACAAAACAACTCAGAAGAATTATCGTCCGATTTGCATGATCAACTCTTTATCTAAGATTTTTGAACACATTCTAAACCAAAGACTAATTAAAGCATTCACCCCAACAAGAACCCAATTTGGATTCCGCAAAGGACGAAATACAACAGATGCAATGCAAAACATAAAAGACATCTACGAACATCATATAAATAATAGTGCAACTCAAAAACGACTACTTTTACTATTAAATATAGATATAAAGAATGCATTCAACTCTGTAAACTGGGAAGACGTAATTGTAACAATGATAAAAAGACAGATACCACCATATCTAATAGAAATGTTTAAATCATACTTTACAAATAGATACTTGGTTTTTTCAGACTTTAAAGTTAAAATTAACTCAGGAGCAGCCCAAGGAGGTTGCTTATCTCCTACCATCTGGATCATAATATTTGATGAAATTCTAAATCTCCACACAACACCAGAAGCAGTTAAACAAGCATATGCCGATGACACCCTTCTTCTTATTACAGGCACAGATATATCAGAAATACAAAGATCAACAAAAACCATCACTCAAACTATAAAAACAGCACTGAAAAAGAAGAAGCTACTGACAGAAGACAGTAAAACAGAAGCGCTCTTATTACATGGTCCCAAAAAAGCGAAAGACGTAGAAATATCAGTTGGTGAATCAATCATAAATGCTGGGTCATCTCTGATCTCCCTGGGATTCACTTTAACAGGAAAGCTCAGGATGACACAACACATAAAAGATGTCTGTTCAAAAGCAAAGAAAATCACCTCACACTATAGACCACTGCTTCCCAATCTTAATGGTCCAGCCTTCATCCAAAAGAGAATAATGATCCACGCTATGCTTTCCGTCATTTTTTACGGAGTAGCATTCTGGGGTCCCGCTTGTAAATCAAAAGGAAACATAAATGAAATAAGAAAAACCATCAGACCCATGAAACTAGCACTATGTTCATCCTATAGAACAGTATCAGATGCATGCCTAGATATAATATCAGGTATACCATCCACCAAAATTCTAATTAAAGAGAAAATTGAAAAATACAACAGAAAAGACCCTTACGAAATTGAACAAGATAAAAAAATCAGATGGCAAATTGAATGGGAAGAAACAAAAGGGAACTTATGGATTAAAAAACTGATTCCTCAAATTCATATATGGCTAAACAGGAAACACGGAAATACAAATTATTATTTAACCCAATTCTTTACAAATCATGGAGCATATGCGCAATACTTATTCAGATTTAAGAAGAGAAGTGACCCTTTTTGCCCCATGTGTAAAAACCTAACAATAGATGATGCAGAACATACCTTTTTTCACTGTGAATCCTTCAAGTTACTCAGAAACTCTCTCCAAAGTAAACTAAATGTCTCAATAACTCCAGAAAATATCATCGAACAAATGATCAACACAAAGAAAAACTGGTATCTTATTCAATACTACATCACAGAAGTCCTCAAACAAAAGCAAAAAGTCCTGAACGAAGACGGAAACGAGATGTCACCTGAAATGCCAACCTACCAACACTCCTCCCTCGATGATATGTCAGCCGACAATTCCGAGGATAACGCAGACACTTAATCATTCAGAAGACCGAGGATCTTCAAGTTATATTTTAACCACTTATTAGCTTATCTTTCGGGAATAAAAAAGGGGGAACCACCAATTTGTAAATATAGGAACTTCTTATTCTAATCTAACATGTAAACATAGGCCTTCGGCCATAGTTCTGTCAAACTATGGTTCCAACTTGTAACCAAAATAATAAATCAAAGTTATCTTTAAAAAAAAAAAAAATACAAGGGTGTACACTGTGCATGCGTCGCTCCTCTGACGTAAAGGCGTGTCTCAATTTCCAAGTGCGCCCTGGAAAACTTAGAGCTATATGACTATTAGGGCTCAACTGGAGAAACAGGTGCGCCCTTACGTTAGAGGAACGACGGACATACAGGGTTATTCAAAAGTTACGCACCACTGGCCATAACTTTAGTTCTAATTATGATATCGATTTGCGGTTTGTGGCGTCCTTCCTCATATCGAGGGGGAAACTTTTTGAGGTACTTTTCAGTTCTTCACCCCCTTAGGGGGAGAGGGGGCGGGGGGCAACTCAAAAATTTCAAATGGCAACCCCCATCATGTGATACATCATTAGAAAGAGCATGAAAAAAGAAAATTTTTGGCGCAAACCGGAAGTCGATCTGACCCCCCTGTCAAAAGTTAGGGGGGTCCAAAGGTTATTTAGGGGGTCCGTACCTTCATTTTTTAGAGTAGCTTCGGCGGCTCTTGGACATGCCGTTTCTCTTTTCAAAGAGTCCTCGAATACTCCAAGTCTGATACCGAAGTCTTCATATTGCCCCCGGGCCACCACAGCCCCCCTGTAGGGGGGGATGGGCCTGTTACAATGAAACATTGCATTGAAATGCGAAAAGTCACAGAAGAGCTTCAAACTTAGCATCAAATCCGAGTGGAACTTCTTGCCAATGTTAACGCAAACGCAGCCTGCGACTTTAAAGTGAGCTTCCAAAACTCTTAGCCCCCTGCCCCCCCTCATTTTTGGTTGCAGAGCGGGTAAAAACCGGGAAATTCACTACAAATAATACCCGAAACTAATGTCCAACTTGAGGAGGACCCTTGAAACGTTGCGATCAGTCGGAGAACTGCAACACAGGAACTGCCACCCCCTTAAAGTACGGAAACATCCAAAACTTCCCCGCTGCCCCCCTCATTTTTCGTTGCGGAGCGGGTAAAAACCGGGAAAATCGCCAGAAATGATGCCCGAAACCACTGTAGAACTTGACGAGAACCCTTGAAACGTTGCGCTCAGTCGGAGAACTGCAACACAGGAACTGCCGCCCACTTTAAGGACGGAAACATCCATAAAACCCCCGCTGCCCCCCTCTTTTTTCGTTGCAGAGCTGGTAAGAACCGGGGCATCATTTCTGGCGCATTTCCCGGTTCTTACCAGCTCTGCAACGAAAAAAGAGGGGGGCAGCGGGGGTTTTATGGATGTTTCCGTCCTTAAAGTGGGCGGCAGTTCCTGTGTTGCAGTTCTCCGACTGAGCGCAACGTTTCAAGGGTTCTCGTCAAGTTCTACAGTGGTTTCGGGCATCATTTCTGGCGATTTTCCCGGTTTTTACCCGCTCCGCAACGAAAAATGAGGGGGGCAGCGGGGAAGTTTTGGATGTTTCCGTACTTTAAGGGGGTGGCAGTCCTTGTATTTCAATGCTCCGACTGATCGCAACGTTTCAAGGGTCCTCCTCAAGTTGAACATTAGTTTCGGGCATTATTTGTAGTGAATTTCCCGGTTTTTACCCGCTCTGCAACCAAAAATGAGGGGGGGCAGGGGGCTAAGAGTTTTGGAAGCTCACTTTAAAGTCGCAGGCTGCGTTTGCGTTAACATTGGCAAGAAGTTCCACTCGGATTTGATGCTAAGTTTGAAGCTCTTCTGTGACTTTTCGCATTTCAATGCAATGTTTCATTGTAACAGGCCCATCTCCCCCTACAGGGGGGCTGTGGTGGCCCGGGGGCAATATGAAGACTTCGGTATCAGACTTGGAGTATTCGAGGACTCTTTGAAAAGAGAAACGGCATGTCCAAGAGCCGCCGAAGCTACTCTAAAAAATGAAGGTACGGACCCCCTAAATAACCTTTGGACCCCCTAACTTTTGACAGGGGGGTCAGATCGACTTCCGGTTTGCGCCAAAAATTTTCTTTTTTCATGCTCTTTCTAATGATGTATCACATGATGGGGGTTGCCATTTGAAATTTTTGAGTTGCCCCCCGCTCCCTCTCCCCCTAAGGGGGTGAAGAACTGAAAAGTACCTCAAAAAGTTTCCCCCTCGATATGAGGAAGGACGCCACAAACCGCAAATCGATATCATAATTAGAACTAAAGTTATGGCCAGTGGTGCGTAACTTTTGAATAACCCTGTAGGTAGGAAGGAAGGGAAGCGATAATAAGAGGAGGTAAAAATTGCTCGGATAGGCGAAAGTTCTCTAGAGGAGGTACAAATTGCTGTGAGGCAAGGACGCAAATTGTAAGGAGAAGGTAAACATTATTTTTAGGAAATGGCAGAAGTTGCGTTGAAATGAGGTCAACATTTCTTGAAGAGGCAAAAGATGTTTAAAAGAGGTAAACATTTCCTGAGGAAGAGCAAAACTTGTTGAGAGGAAATACTTATTTGGGGCGAATGTTTTTATGAGGAGGTGAAACTTGTTCCGGAAATGGGGAGGGATGCAACTTACAAACTACTCGAAAATGCTGTGAAATTAATCAAAATCAGTCTTTGAAAGATCCACTTTAAGAAACAGCTGGCTTGGAGGACAAGGCGCACAAGTGCAGTTCTTGAAAAAGCGATAGTAATGATTTGAAGTAAACCTAGTCTGAATGCGTATTCTGTGAGAAATTGTATCCCAAATTCCAATTTTTAAGCATCAAAAAGTCAGTTTGAACTTTCTTTCCGCCATAAGGATCCTTGTAATTTCGACACTTCAAACACGTATACCTCGAAATAGCAACAACTGCACTTATGCGCCTTGCATGCCCTCCAAGCCCCTCAAATATTTGTTAAATAATTGGTTTTAAGGACAAAGGCCTACGACACTTTCCGTAATTACATTATTTTTTCTCGACTTTGAATTTTTGATAGGAAAAAATTTGCAACTAGTCATGAATTCGAAACTACTTCTGTTTCACTTCTTCTCAATATGTGGCGTTTCTGTTAAACTGAGTCCATTTCGTTTTGAAAATCGCTCGTTTGGTGACCACACGATGGTGAGTTTTTTCACTCCTAAAATTGAAAGTAGACCAAGTCTGCCAGCGCGGAAGTCTCACCCACCCGATGACAATGACCCGTAAAAGCAAGCTCTCCTCTTGGCTGCTGAAACTCACAATCAGTTGGTTCCGTAACATCCTTTTCTTCTTTAGCATGGGTGTGCCCATAAATTTCGCTGATTGCGCGGGCTTGCTCCTCAACAACAGTTTATTTATTGTTCCGGAGGTGTTTCGCCGGAACAACTGCCCTGGGATCAACTGAATTATTTCGGTGCGAAGATTTCGCAATCAGCACGGATGGAAGGGAATCTAAGTCAGACGTATAAAAAAGCAGAGTCGCTCAGCGGAGCCCCGAGAAGATAACGGCTCACATCGCTTAATGGACCACAGGGTAAAAAATTTTAGGGTAAATTAATGCAGGAACAAACTGTTATTTTCCGACATATGAGTTGACTTTGAAAATTTTAATGCATCCATTGTATTCTACCTGAAATTTCGATAAGGAAACATACACTGTGGTGGTGAATTTCGTACCCCGTCTTTTGATCCGAATGTTTCTTCGCGGTTTTTTTAAAATATTTATGCGAACCGGCACTTGCAAGTATTGAATTTGAGTGACATTATTATTCAATGGCGCATTATTATTCAATTCATTTTCATTGTTATTCGTGTGCGGTGCTAAGGGCTATCGATAAGATAAATCAGATTTCGAGCTTTCCCAAATTTTTTGATTACCAAGCGCCTTTGTAAAACATTCCCCCCTTCCATTCTCTTTCTGAGGCAGTAAAATTACTAATAAAGTGGTAAAAATACAATTACACTGGAAAAAATACACATCGGATCTACAGTCTAGACTCTTGAAAACATTGAAAAGAAAAAATACTCTTGATTCAATCAGATTTTTGCTTAGATCAAAAGGAAATCCGCTCAAATCAAGAGGTTTGGTTCTTGATTTAAACAAAAATCCGATTGAATCAAGAGTATTTTTCCTTGTCGATGTTTTTAAGAGTCTGGACTCTAGATCCAATGTGGTTTTTTTTTCCAGTGCTTAATTCATTTTGCCATTCACACCCCTGCAATTAAAGTACAGATATTGTCACTAAATAAGCAAATAGTTACAAAAAAAAGAAAGAAAGAAAGAAAAGTACAATTTAGAGGCTAGCGAGAGAGATAGGATTAAAAAAAATGGTTATAGAAAGCTTAATAATAGGGAAAAGTCTATGCCAACTCTACCTTTGAGAGCAAGAAAGACTGATTTTTTTCCCAGCTATTCCTAGTGTGCTCAGACTGTCTAATAAGAAATTTTGTGTAAAACTTTTGACAGTGACATCATACTGTCCGAGAAATAGTTAAATATAAATCACTATTTCATGCTTGTGGTGTAACACGTTGCGTAACAAGGTTACCATAAAATGTCTTTCATTTACTTTTTTCTTCCTAAGAATGTCTCAACAGTTTATATACCTATCAGCTTTAATTTATTAGATTTCGCTTTTTACAATCGATAAAAGTAAATCGTGATTATTTCGTTTCCTTTTATCTGCTCATAACTTTTTCAACGTTATCATTGAGTCGACGACTTCGAATTCGAGAGAGGTGTCGAAAAAAACGCCTGCTACGAAGTCGCCGTTTCCGATTATCGTTAACCGCGGATTTTATTCCGCGCGTAAATCATGCACCCTAATGAAAGCGCTAATAATAGCAAGATATATTAAAATGTAAATTCGTTTCATTGTTCGCGCTTTATTTCCCCAAAATTAGTTCTTCAGCGGCGTTTTATTGAGATGCATTGGGTGGAATCGCAAATCGATCGATTCGATCAGTTTCGCGGCAGAAGATTCGCCGTCTTTAGCGTCTTATCTCCAAAGAGGCATCTATTGGTTTCGACTCATTCAAAGGAAGAACGAAATAATAAAATAAAAATTAGCGAGGAATCTGCGAATAAAATGGGGCAATAAAATAATCATTGAGACGTATTAGCCAAAATTTAAGTATCCGTCCCCTAATGACTGATCAGACGCGAGACAGGGCATATTAATTTCGGTGCCGCGTATCTGCAGGTCCGATCTCTTATCGTTTTACTCCCCTTGGAAAAAAATCGCCGTTCAAAACAGCGCTGAAAGGACCGAGCGGAGGGGACAATCTAAGCCGAAAATCTATGAAAAATGAGTCGCTTTGCGGCAAAGAGTCGAGCCGTGGCGACCTGCCGCTCGGAGGAAATAAAAACTGGTTTTATTGTAGTGGTCATCGCTCATTTCCCTTAAGGATGCTCTGAACCAAAATCGATGTCTTTTGTCCTCTGCCTTTTGTTTTTGTTGTTGTTTTTGGTTGCTTTATTAATTTTTTTTCTCGGGCGGACTGTCCGTCCGGGCGTCTGAGCCGGTGTAATTCGGGACTCGCCGGTGCCGCGGGCCTTGTCGCCTATCGCTTTGAATCAGCTGATATTATCAATCTATGCTTAATCTACCAGTCTGACAGCGGCTATTCTTCTGCGCTCGGCGCTCTCAAAGCTTTGCTGACATAGCTTGTGACGTCATGAGACGACCAAGTCGGATAAAATTCGAGCCAGGGTCTCTAATCTTCGAGGAAAAAATTCTCTAACTTTCCCTAAGTGCTTCTGGGCCTACAATGGCGATCTCCTTCACGTGTCAGTTGCGCTAGTCACAAAATCAGGTTTCGATAATTTAAGCTTATCAGTAAAAAATAATGAAATTCATGCCAAAATTCAACGTCCTACATTAATGAAGATATCGCTCATCGAAGAACATGGCGTGTGACGTCAGCCACCGCGGTAGTGCATACCATGGTTTCTTCCACCTGGGTTTCGTCGAGCAATCAGTGCAAATGTGTGTATCACTATTTGACCGACCAAAGGTGGAGGAAACCATCAGGCTATCGCGGTAGATGACGTCGCACACGGTGTTTCTTGGACATGACGTTACTCGTCTTACTTTTCTACCCGAGAGTCAAAGTCTCCAGCGCCTGAATTGTTATCGAGTGACATTGATCGATCGATAACAGTGCTAAGATAGGGATTTATCCATCTAAGTTGCTCAGTGCAGATTCAGCAATCGACCCGCAGGATAATAGGTCAGTTCCGCTGGTCATAACATCGTGCTTTAATGACCTCAGCTTATAGATTAGCAAAAAATGATAAGACCTGCGGGTCGATTCTTGAATCGTCATCCAATAAACTTGATCGACAAATCCCTATTTTGGAATGCTATTCATCTATCAAGTTCATTTGATAACGATTTCGTCACCTTCCGGCTAAAGTATCACAAGCGCCATGTGACATTTTAAAATTTTCGCCACCTTTTGATTTTTTTACAGAAAATTTGTTGGTTGTATCTGTATGAACATTTCACTGAATTTTATCGGCAGCACAAAGAAAATTTTGTGAAAATTTCAGACACTTTCGTTTCACGGGGGTTTCACGGCAGTTTCACGGGGATTTCACGCCAGTTTCACGGGGATTTCACAGCAGTTTCACGGGGATTTCACGGCAGTTTCACGGGGGTTTCACGGGGATTTCACGAGGGTTTCACGGCAGTTTCACGGGGATTTCACGGCAGTTTCACGGGGATTTCACGGGGGTTTCTCGGGGATTTCACGAGGGTTTCACGGCAGTTTCACGGGGATTTCACAGCAGTTTTACGGGGGTTTCACGGGGATTTCACGAGGGTTTCACGGCAGTTTCACGGGGATTTCACGAGGGTTTCACGGGAGTTTCACAAGGGTCTCACGGGTGTTTCACACACATTGAGTCACGACCCCGTGTCACGGGGGTTTCACCGGCTTTTCACGGGCGTTTAGCGGGGCATTTTAAAATTTCCGCCGCCTTTTGATTTTTTTACAGAAAATGTGTTGGTTGTATCTGTATGAAAATACCACTAAATTTTATCGGCAGCACAAAGAAAATTTAGTGAAAATTTCAGACACTTTCGTTGAACAATTTCTCTGTGAAAAAAATGAAATGACGGTGGAAATTTTTAAACGTCGCAAGTCGCTTGTGATACTTTGGCCGGAAGGTGACGATATAACAATCGACCCGTCGGAATGGGCCTCGCGAGGCAAGAGTCGCGAGGAGAGACTCAGGTCCATAATACGACTGGGGTTAAAAAGGCCGAATGTAGCTTTGACTGAATTTCTTAACGCTATCCGAAATATGATGGATTAAAATGTATGAGGGTTGAATCGGAGACAAAACGAGCATTCCGAAGTCCTCCGCACACCTGCATGTTGTAATGGAGGGGGACATCTTGTTCCGACGTCGTCAAATCAGAGGTTAACGACTGCGCCGTGAAATGGACACATGGCAAAGTCCAGGAAAAGGAGGCGGCTCACAGTGGATCGAGCCGATCAGAGAGGTCGATCATGGAATTCTTGACTAAAACTGCAAATTTTGATGTTTAATTCGTCACATTTTAAATTTTAAGGGGTGTTTTTAGAAGAGAAGTTGACGAGTAAGCCAATGAAACCACTTTTACACTGAGAAAAAAACCTCGTGCCTGGGACTCGAAGTTTAGGTCATATGGATCTCTGAAGTGTTCAGATTGAGCATCTGAACACTTCAGGTCTAGCTGTCGAGGTTCGGATCACACATCTGAAACTTCAGCTCTTACATCTGAAGTACATCAGATGTGAGAGCTGTAGTTTTTCGGATGTGAGAACCGAAGTTTTTCGGATGTGGAAACCGAAATACTTCAAATGTAAGAATTGAAGTTTTAGATGTGTGATCCAAACCTCAGCAGCTGGACCTAAAGTGTTCAGATGCTCAATCTGAAAACTTCAGAGATCCACATGACCTAAACTTCGGGTCCCACGCACGAAGTTTTATTATCCGTGTCGAACCTCCAGTTTTTGTATAGACGGAGTTGTAAGC
This sequence comes from Bemisia tabaci, assembly GCF_918797505.1. Taxonomy (NCBI): domain Eukaryota; kingdom Metazoa; phylum Arthropoda; class Insecta; order Hemiptera; family Aleyrodidae; genus Bemisia; species Bemisia tabaci. Next base: position 68,537,015 of record NC_092794.1, on the reverse strand, counting down.
GTTTAAGTCTCCGAATTTTGTCCGAGCTCTCTCGTTGACAAGGTCCACTGTGCGGCGGAAGCTTCGGATCCCGGAGACGCGACTCGATGCGCAGTGCGCGATGCGTCCGCGTCGGCGACCGTTATTTCAATACAGTCGGCGAAACGGCCGCGGATAAAAGATGCACTAAAGAAAACTAAACCGAACGACAACATAAAACAATAGGAAGTGATTGCGAAAGCGACGGACGGGGCCGGACGAGCGCGCGGGGGGAGGCGGGGGTCCGCCGAGAATGTGGATAGATTCTGGGAACGGGTCACCATAATTAGCAGATCCCTCACTGAATATCAAACACGATTCCCACATGACGGACTCATCGGTACCTGCCTTGCCGTCCGGAGCCGGAATCTTCACCCGCGTCCGTGTCCCTCTTCAGATTTCCCGACAGACTTGGCGGCTCTGGGATTCGGTACTTAGTATTGCACTGAGAATATCCCAGATCGGAGCTGATCAGTGATCTAGCCACGGTCACCGCCGCATTGAGCCAGTAGCTCCTCTTCCCCCTCCCCCTCCCCTCCCCTCCCCCTCCCCTCCCCTCACCCCTCCCGACGAGTCCAGCCAGCGCGGTTCTCGCCAAGTCTACAATAGATATACGATTATGACAGTTTACATCCGACATACTACTTTTCCGACGATAAATCCGAAGGCTCGTGAAAAGCGAGTAACCGGGCGGAAAAAAAGAGGGGCTTCGAGAGCGGGAGTAGAAAAAGCGCGGTGGCTTGAAAGCTCCCCGGGATTTTTTGCCGTCTTCGGACGCTGGCTCCCGGCTGTCTTTCCCGGTTGCGCGCGAAAAAACCAGGATAACGAGGCCCCGCGGAAAAAAGCGCATGAAAAACCGCCGGGACTCCCGTCGGTCGAGACGCGGGAAACGGTTCAAAGAGCTCGCGCTCGTAAAAATTTGAAACTATACCTGGAGATCCCTTTTGTTTCTTTTAATGTCTTTTCTCTTCGCTCCTACTGGGAGGAAGCAAGGTATTCTATCTCATGGATGCGCTAAAGATAATGTTGACCCTGTTTCTTATTGATACTAGTCAAAGCTGCTCGACCAATGTATGGGGTGAATAGTATGCATGATGCATAAGGAGACTTGAACGCTCGTGTAGAAAAGTAGCTATTTAGATAAGATTAGCGCAATCAGCTCCTCCCTCTCAAACACAAATTTCATGGAGAGAGTATACAACCCCTGACCGCTTCGCGGTCCAAACCCCCCTCCCCCCCTCAAGTGCTTTGCGCCTCAGGCGTTAAGCGTTACGCGTTACTCTCATAAAGTAAGATTTATACAAATGAGACAAATTTTACTGCTGTAGGTAAATCAATGAGTTCATCCAACCTAGATTGAACGAATTTTGAGGTCGACTGGATTTCGAAAATTTCGGAGTGACCCCATCTTTCCACTTGCACATAGTTCCTTTTAGCATAAATATGTCCAAATTCCCTCTTAAATGAATACTTCATGGAGGGATATTCAGCAAGATCCGGATGTTCATACGGCGGTTTTCTTCAGTACGGCAGTGTAAGTGTTGAGCCTGTGGACGAAAGCGCAGGTTCCTGGACGGTGCGTCGGGTCGTCTTGGGACGGCGTCGGTATGCGTCGTCGGTTGGCGTCGCGGGCGCTTCATATATCTCGAGCTGGGCCCGGGCTCGGGTCAGAGTGCATCGCGTGTCCTCGCGGCGGAACAGCGGCCCCGGACACGGCCCGCGAAAAGCATCTTAAAAATATCTCATCAAAGGCGCGGGCGGCGGCGGCGGGCGCACGTCGCGAAAAAAAGCCTCCCGCATTCCCGCCGCAGCGGACATGAGAGCGCGTCCTCTCCTGGATTTATTTCACCGGCGGATTACCACGGCTCCGAGTCCGCTCTTGCCAAACCGCCAGGAGGGAGTCGGCAAGGGCCTGACGCCTTGGAAAGCCTTTGAATTCGAATACACGTGGAAAAATTAAGTTGCGGTCGGATCTTAATGGAGATGTTGCATGTGTGAGAAATTCGCGATGTGACTATTGATTCTTATGTAAAAATCAAGAAATCACCGGTAACCTCCAACAATCCATATTTCAGGCTCCTCCGAGATTTTTACGCAGCAAAGTATCCAAAATCCCCCCCCCCCAGGGTGTACTAAAACAGGCTGCCCAAAAATCAGTACTTCTACAGTGCTCTTTCAGCACATACCCAAGAAATTCAGTACCTTTTCAGCAGAAAAACAGTACTTTATCAGTACCGCCAATTGACGTAATTCGAAAAATTTCAAACATTTGCATTTCTCGTTCAAATTGCGAGCAAAATGACAAAAAATGAAAAAAAATCCGAACCCTCTTGCGGAATTTCCGCACTTCTTCGGTACCTCCGGACCACCCTTATAAAATCAGAACTATTTCCGGACTTATAGACACCCTGCCCCCACGCTCCAGCGACATACCTCCTGTATTTCACGTTACAGGTATGGCGGTCATCGAAAGGGGTCAATTTTTGGCGTGCAACGCACCCCCCCCCCCCCCCCCCCCCAATGAGAGGTCCGGTGAATTGTCGGCACTGCGCGGTGCGTCCGGCGGCTCGGACACTATCAATGAGCTCGCACGGGGCTTCATTTGAGTGCATGATATCGCAGTTCTGACGACGATAACTCACCCGGGTCGGCACGGCGACTCGCCATTTCCAATTACTCCGCAGCGCCGGTAAATTAAAGCCCGCGACGCGCCGCCTCAAACAACAGAAATCCGAAATTCAATATTTCATTTCATCCTCGATAAATAGCCGCCCGGGACCACACAGGCGAGCTCCCTGGCCCTCATGACGCGGGGGGCGACATGGGGAGGGGGGTTGGAGCCCTCGCCCTCCCTCCCGACTGGACGTCGCGTCGTGGATGGACGGACGTCCAGAGACACGGACGCTGCGCTGGGCGAAACTCGAAACGCGGCGCCGCGACACAGCGCAGTGGAGAGATGAGCGATAACCCTCGGGAAGGAGTTCTAGTGTCTACATTACTACCCACTGAAACAGAGTTACGGGCTATATAGACTTACCGAGGGTTCCGGGCTCATAGGCTGGAAGTTTCGGGTGCTGGAGCCGTAGCTTCGACTGCTCCGGGTGCTACGCCCGGAACGCGGACGGTATGTCTATGTATAGCCCGTAAGTACGACTCCCACGGCCGGAGTTATTTTTCAGTGTTTGGGTTCTGAGATACTCTCTATACGACCCAATATTCTCAGTTTGACCGAAAATACTTGGGAATTATGCGGAAAATAACCAACAATCTATACACGGAGAAAAAAATTGCGTGCATTGGACCCGGAGTTCAGGCCACCTGGATCTCTGGGTTAGCTACCGAGGTTCGGATGACACATCTAAGGAACGAATATTTGGATCCTTTGCGGATGCGTTACGACGTAGCGTCTCCGAGGGGCCGGAAATGTGGACTGATAGTGTCAGTGGAAGAAAGAGCGGATTAATTTTTAACTTGAAAAGTTCATGCTCTCTTCTAGTCGCTACTCAATGGCAATGCTACCGTCGGTGTCTCAGCAAAAGACTCGGCATATATTTGCCGTATTTGATCACTCTTTCTTCTTATGCAGTAACCCCTGTTTTGAAGTGAAAAGCCCATAAAATTATTTTACGTACTTTCTGCCGTTCTATTCTTCAGTAGTTCATGTGTATTCTTATGTCTATGTAACTCGATGAATTGCGTCATTTTACTCATTTTGGTCTTAGCAATCCCCGGAGAGAAAGGAGAAGGATAGAGTGAGGAAGAGAACACTAATACACAAGATGAAGACATCAAGTTCATTCGACTCAAGCCCGAGCAAATATTAAAGTCTGCGGTAAAGATGATTTACGCAGAAAGTTAGAAAATTGCTGGGCGGTAAATGTACGAGCAGCCGTTCCAGGCGGCCCCCCTCCCCCCTTCATCGCGCCAGCATCCATCGATCGTATTTCAGATTGAGTCATTTTTCGAATTTCCACCATTTATGCCGCACTCAGACATTGAGTGATTTTTATTTCAATTTCACCAAGGCGCCGCTGATTAAACACTTTAGTTCTCGGTCGTGTTCTAACTATTCATAACTGCACTAATCATTGCTCCAGCATGGCAGTCTAGAAAACACGCAGCCGCGCGCTTCAACTCTTCCGCTTCCTTCCCTCACACTAATCGTTCGTGCTTCCTCTTGCCGGCCAATTCTATTTTGATTTCGTATTTTTTTCCCTTTTTGGTGATAGTCATATACCTCTTCTTATTAGATAATTTCTATAACGGGATAAAACATTATATATAATAATCGTACACAAAATTTTATTCAGGAGTACTGAAATAATTTCGAACGTACGTCCCAAGTGCACACGGAAAAAAAAGGTAAGGGGTTCTCCCTTAAAATTGTGCTACTACCCCAATTTGATGGATGATATGGACATTTCCAATTAATTGTAGTAGTACCGCAACTCAAGTTGGGGTTGTACCGCAACATTTGGGTTAGTAACCTACTTTATTGGGGTACTAACACAATCAATTGGGGCACTACAGCAAGTAATAGGGGTTCTACCACAATTAATTAGAAATGTCCATATCCTCCAACAACCTCGTGCTTTTTTTTATCCGTGTATAACGCAAATCGCATTGCCTTTTGATTTGCGATATTCAGTCGGGACGGAATTTCGAAGATATTTCAAAATGTCCCTTGGTCAAATGCTGGGCACAAATACCTGGCGCCCTAAAGTGTGATGCAATACTCGAAAATTTTAAGGAATTCCCCTAAAATCTAGAAATTGTCAATTGATCGAGCTAATATCGATTGTTTTCTAAAGTGCTTAAAACCCTCTAGTGTGATTATAGCCCTCCATTTTTTGACTGAGGAGTGATGACGAATTTACGAAAGCTCCTGCGGATCATCTGAGATTATTTGAATACATGGATCATTAAAGAAAATCACAGTCTTTTAGCATTTCATAGTAGTCAGTTCTCGGTGCCAGTCATAATTCATTTTAACGTATCGTTTTCCATTAGGTTTTTTTCTAACTTTTGCTTTTCTTCTTTTTTTTCAGGTAAGTGCTTAACACCGTTTTCACCAGAGTCACCATTCTTACTGTAAGTTGACTTTAAATAACTACTTGGTTGTTACCAGGGCCGGATTAAGGGGGTGGCCACATAGGCCGCGGCCCATGGCGGCAAATCTAAGGGGCGGCAAAAATGTAGAAAAAAAAAAACAATCGTATTTATAAAAGCAAGGAGAAAAGGCGACAAAATCTCTCATTTCCTGAGAGTATAGTAATTTCTAATTTTTTTCATCTCTTAGTGATACAAGACACAGCATCCTCAATAAGTCGTGTTACGAGGGAAACCAAACACGCAATTTGGCCTAGAACGGCGCAACTTAGAGAGAAATGATAACGAGGACTTGAGATGAAAAGGAGAAGTCCTCGACCTCGGCGCGGCGATAGGCATGTAACACATACTAGCGCCTACAAGACTGCATGAATACTTCACGCATTGCATCAAACACAGTGCGGTCATTGCGGTCTGAAACGGATAGCGCCTACAAGAACGCATGAATACTTCACGCATTGCGCCAAACATAGTGAACGCGCAGCGTGAAACGCATAGCGCCTACAAGACTGCGTGAATACTTCACGCACTGCGTTCAATACGGTGCGGTCTGCGCGCACCCCTCGCCCGCTGGCGCGTTCATTTGATGGTTTTTATCGAGTTTCAATACGAATGAGGAGGGGGCGGCAAATATAGGCGACCCATGGGCGGCAAGTAGGCGAATCCGGCCCTGGTTGTTACTCTTGTCATCTTTCTTGTTTACACTAGCAGGGTATGTTCCCTGATTTCTTCGCGGCTCAACCCCCCGAAACGCTGCGCGCCTCAGGCGATATGCGTTACTCTTGTGATTCAACGTGGGTTCAACGGAACGAATCCTATAATACACTTCTAACACCGGAGATTCCGGAATAATTCGGCCGAAACAATAAACGGCCTCCGGACGAATTGGGCGATAAATCCAGGTACAATATCAAATGCACGCGCACAAAGTGCAAGCCGCGCGCACTCGGAATTTATCGGTCCCACCAGCGTAGCGCGGAGAGTACTAGCGCGCAAACGCAGGGCCCCGACTCGGAAATTGATTTAATCACTCGGACTCGAAATCTCGGCGGTAATGAAGCGACCCGGGCCGGGGCCCACGACCCACCTGTAAGAGCACAATAACTCAAACGGATTTTGATGAATACACGCACGTGGGCCAGGCATTGTTATCAATTAACCGAACAAAGCCAATGTCAACAAACTTATAATTCGGCGTTTCTCAGATGTTAATCAGACCGCGGCCGGCCTATAAATTAACGCGCCGACCGGGGGCGGGCGGCCCCGGCGAGGGGGGGGGGGGGGGTTTAGCCCGTGTGGCCTCCTTTTTTCGGCGCAATGAGCCTTCAGCATCCCGGTAGATCCGGGGATCAGAGCCGTCGGCGGCCGCGCGAGAAGTGTCGCGCTTTTCGAGTGCTTTATCGGCTCTGCGTGTGAGTTATTTCGCCCCGGCACCTTCTCGGTTCTCTCTCTTTCTTCTTCTTTTTTATCTCGTTCTTCTTTTTGTTCTTCTTCCTCGGCCCGGCTGACTTTTGGCTTCGATGCAACGCGAAATCCTAACGGGATCGTTTTGCTCTTGAACGACTGTTGAGACCTCCCCGAGTGACACCCGAGTAAAAACTGGAGTATGGAGTAATTGGATTGTCAATATTTCCAGATTTCGCCGCGGCAGGGTCGTAAAATCTGATATCTTGAATTCGTTCCACAACTCAAGGCACCAGGATCTGCAGTTTTTCCCAAAAAATTTCGCCCTAATTTCACAATTTGGGACCGCCCACGGAGAGAGATACCTCAGTGCACCAAAGCTCAAAATTTAGTATAAACACTGAAAGAAAAAGTTCGGTCGCATGGTGTTGCATATCGGTTGCACTATTTGATTCACGTGACCGTATCCTTGATTCATGCAATCGAGTTCTTTCCACTGTTTGCTGTACGCCACACTAGTACTGTTAAGTTGTGTTGAAAACTTCGGTCACCTAACCGAGAAGTACGGTTACATGAACTGAATAGGGCAACCAATATCCAACATCGTAAAAGGTTCACACTGGAAAAAAAAACACATCTGATCTGGAGTCCAGACACTTAAAAACATCGACAAGAAAAGGTAATCTTGATTCAATCAGATTTAAGCTTAAATCAAGAACCAAGCCTCTTAATTTGAGCGGATTTCCTTTTGATTTAAGCTTAAATCTGATTGAATCAAGAGTCCTTTTTCTTGTCAATGTTTTCAAGAGTCTGGACTCTAGATCCAATGTGTTTTTTTTCTCTTTTTTTTCCAGTGCACCTAACCAATCTGTTTTTTTCCAGTATACAAAAGCGTAAGAAAGATTTCTGCTTCTTTGCAAGAACAAATCGGTGTCAGCTCATAAAATTAATGAACTACATATCCGACCCATCTCTATGCAAGTGTTGTGGAGAAACTGGCATATCGAAAAACGTAGGGTCTTCATTGTGTAGGACAGAGCGCACATTTTGACGTATATTGATGTTGAAATTCGGCCATTGAATGCACAGCGTGTTGAAATGGAAACTGAAGGGTATAAAAAGACAAGTTGCTTTTATTTCTGAGAAAAAGCTAAAGTGTGAAAATGAGTAAGGTGGCTCAATCAAAAAGGAAGAAGCAAACACTTGTAGCTCATTTTGAATGAAGGAAGGAGGAAACTTTGAAAAAAGACATTCTCGGAAATTCCGGCGATGCATTATTCCTCTTTTCACTTTTTAATGTTTCGCCACTTTAGGCAATCGTTGATTTGAACATTGTTCATGACCATCAGTAAATGATGCATTTTTAAGAGGAAAAAGTTTGAAAACCAGGAAATTAGGGCTTGGAATGTGGCAACACCCCACGTTTCGACGGTATTCTAGGTATGAAAAGTTCTTTTGCGAGTTGCTCAGGTGCGCGGCTCAGCAAGCCCAATTTATACATTCGGGAGACAAGTTGGACCTGTTAATAAGCTGATAATGTAATACATTAAGTTCCAAACGACCGGAGAACAGTTGCAGGACACTACAAGACGAATCGAAGCAATAAAAAAGAAAAATCATTTACATAAAAAGACACTCGGGACATTTTTCGAAGAATGTGCCTCGGTGTTTCATACGAATGATGAATGCGATGAAAAGTCACAATTATTTTAATCGGATTATCTTCTGTGCAATATCTTGGCTCCACGTGTGAAGGGGAACGTATATGCATATTTATTTTGTGTTTGTTTTATACGCGACCCTGTCAAAACACTTATAGCAGCTAAGACGAATGTATAATTATGTGTTTCGTGGCTTTTTCTTCTTTTTTCTGGCTCAAGCGTTTGGCCGGCGTTTTAGTGCTCGTAAAATTTTCGCTTTTTGTATTTTTGATCTTTTCTCTCTCAGAGGAATGGATCACCTGATTATCCTTACAGGTTTGCAGGGCTACCGCTTTTTATTCCTTTTTGGTCCATCCGTCGAAACCCGTTCAAAGGCTTAAGTTGAGCAAATTCTTTGGTTTTTTAAAATGTTCTCCTTAAATTTAATTAATTTTAACCATATATCCAGCCGAAAACAAGTATCAAATCAGAAATCTCAATCTCAAATATTTTACTCAAAAGAACGGTTAAGTAATTTGGCTTAATTCTTTTTATATAATGATAAGTCTCAAAATTCAAAGTCCCGTATCCCTAGTTGAAGATAATCCTGATTATTTTAACAAAAATAGGACGTCTTTAGAACTTAGATTTTCAAGAATTTGCAAGGTTTACTGCTTTGGTAGGGTAGGGCGCAATCCAAATATAAAATTGACCTGAAGAGGAAATTGTCTTTAACCCTGGCTCGATTACATGGTCTCATGTATCTTTGCCGATGCTTTTGAAATTTTACGTATTTTGGATCATTTGTCCGAAATCTGATGGAATTTTAACAAATGTTCTAAATTGTCTTCTTTTTGTTTATTCCACCCCCATCAAAATATTTTTTCTTCCATCCCCTCCTCTCATCAAGGTTCAGATGAAATGCCAACGCTTGTATCAAAAGTGGTTATCAAACTGGAAAAAAGCGAATACAACCAAACGCTCCTTCGTTTTTGGCGCGTATACGTAGTATACCGCCTTTGCGATCGTTTCGAACCCTGCTCGATACAATAACCGAGTCCCTTAGTTCCTTACCGAAAAGTGACTACCGCGAACTTCTGAGATTTTCCAAAGCGTGTAAAAAGTTTATTTATCCATCAATAATTATGATTTAAAGTTGTTTCTCATTCTGGGGCTCATTAGTTTATGTGCAGTGAATACCAAGAGTCTACGTTACTTGGTTTTTTCAAAAAAAGCCTAAGAATGCGACGCGCTGATTTAAATTATGCATATATAAGCAGAATCAAGCGAATTGATTCGAAGATGGCTGAGCAGGTCGGCACTCTCGAAATGAGAATTTAACTCCTCCGTTTTGTTCAAAACGTTGCTTTGACAGATCTGTAACCTCGGTTATAATTTCCAAAAGTTGGTACCCGTGCTCTGATAGTGCAATCTGTGTAAGTGCAATCTGTGATGAGCCTCGAGACTCAATAGACCATTAGCTAAACGTGGCTCATACAGGAATCCACTTACCCCTCTCTTTCCCACGCTCCTGCTCACTGCGTCGGCGTCTCGACGAACAATAGCTAATGACGGTTGCCAAGCGATGCCGGGATCCTCAGCCCCTCGCAAAATTACTTACGCTTCATTAACCATTTCACCGTCACGCTAGGATTCGTCCAATTTTCAAAAAAAATTGTTTCGCGAGTTTTTAGCAATTTTTTCCTTACTCTCCGTTAAAACACGAATTAAAAGAGGTCTCATTCATAAAAATCGGCCAAATAGAAGAGAAGTTACAGTATTCGAAATCCGAAGAAATCAACAAAACTTCTCCAAACAAAAAATAAAATGAAGGGGGAAAAAAAGAAATGTATAAATTACAATTTAATATGATTGACCTCAGAATGTGACAAGCAATTCAATTATAAAAAGGAGAAAAAATTGAGTGAAATTACAAAAAATTAGCCTCTTGCAAGGGGCTTCCTTGTATGAGTTTTGACCTGAAGACAAGTAAATCCCGTTATATTATTAAAACGAAATTGACTCCATAGTTTAATGCCTTAGTTTCTTGAATACGATTATTTTAAGCACTCGATTTATATCAGCAATTTTACCCATGAGGTGATTTCCTGAGAGCTGATAATATCACGAATTTCTCATAGAGCCCTTCAAAAATGGCTTGCTTTTTGGGCAGCCGATTCGGCCATCAAACCGGGGTTTAAATGGAAGCTGATAATAACACAAAGCTCTGAGAACAATTTTAAGATGAGTATAGGAACGGTTTGTACATTACGAGGAGAGGCGGGCATTCTGTTCAGCATATCGATACATAAGTATTTTCACACGTAGAATTCAATTTTCACGTCAGGGAGTCGACATATTTTGATTTTTTCGATTTTATACGGAAAATTTATGGTTTTTCGGGATTGAAATTACTTACAATTGTTTCATGAAAAATGAATGCACCCAAAATGACTATAGCATTTTGACTTTCACATACCTACGTGCACTCACTAAATTGATTGGTAAATTCAAAGAGTGGGTACATCGACCTGGTATATCAAGTTTCTGCGATTTTTTACGGCAAATCGGTAGATTTTCGGGATGTGGATTGCTTACTTTCAATTCATGAATGAATAAAGCATGGACATGGTTGAGCTTCTTTGCATGAAAAGACGTTTAAAATAACAAAATCAAGACATATTTAATACAATTGCATTTATATCGAGTCAATTTCTTTTCAATAATATAACGGGATTTATAATACCGGTGATTTGGGTATTTTAACCCCAAAATACCTTTAAATCGACTTTATCTTCTAGGAATTCGACAGAATTTTTCCTTTCTTCGCTTAAATTTTTCCGTAGCACTTTTCCTCAAGAATCTGATAAGATTTTGCTTGAGGCGGATCAAAAAACTTAAATTTGTTCGAATAGCTTTCTAGATTCACAATACACGGTCTCGTCAAGGTGCGTCGTTGACCTTGCAGTGTTGGATCGTGAATTCTCCTGTTGTGCTGCTTGCCTTTTTTGAAATCTCTGTAAATGAAAACTAAAGGGGTTGATATGTGCGAGTTAATGACGCGCCTTATCAACACATTGTGTTGGAGTTCACTGCTTGTTTAACCTACATCTGCATGAAACTTCTCGGAGTCTACCGTTTTTTGGCTCTAGACAGCCCAGCTGCACCGTGGTCCCGCGTTATTGCTCACGGTGGCTGAGCCAAATAGAAATAGATCCTCAAACAACTGTAATTTTTATGTGAAGCTAGGCACTCTTTCTCAAAACTTGCCGTCGAGTCTGAATTTCAAACTGGGCTGTCACCTTCCGTAATATCCGCGCGGGGGGAAAAATCCTAACGATTTCTCTCAATTTTCCGCGGATGAACAAGGTGTTGCTGGACTTGAACAGCAATCGACCGGCTTGTTAAGCATGAAAGTTTGTTACCTCTTTTAATCTTCCATCAACTAGGCCGCGAATTTTTACCAGCTCAGTTCACCACTCGCTCCAGAAGTGCCAAATTCTCGAATAAATCTGAGAACTGACGTTGACACGTCCGAGGTTCCTGACCGCGCATCATTCGGCACCAGCGGTTCATTCATAAAAATGCAAAACGTTTCATTAACACGTGTTTCTCCGTGTAAACTTGTACTGGGCGTGCGCTCGTACCATGCCATGTTGCTCCGTCTATAAACAAACTCCGTAACTACCGGCCTCTCAGATTAATCGCAAGACACTTTTGAATTTCTGCGTTTCGACGAACGAGAACCCTGCAAAAAACGAGGGAATTAAGTAGGTACAAGTGAAGCTGTAGGTCTGCCTCAGTCGCACCGATGGGAGAATCGTAAAGTCCCCCGAACAAGATGACTTGGTTGAAATTTTATCGAACCGGTTCGAAGATCGACAAATCAAGCTTATTCTTAAAGAAAAACTTAATGTTTAAAACCCGATAAAGTTAATTTATTGCTCCGATTATCCACGCTGATGTGGAGTATATTGCCACGGTCAGTCAATTTAATTTATATTGCCCTGGAACAAATTTTTGCCCTCTAAAATGGGCCGGTTGTAGGGCAAATTAGTTTTAGGATTACTGATGATCAATCGGGGAAAAATGAGAACTTTTGATCGAATGTGAAACATTTACCACAAATAGACGCACATACTGAAAATTTTCGCAGAATTCTTCGAAGGCTGGTTGAATCGGAAGTTTTAGTTCCTCGTAAGCGCTTCATAAAACTCTATAATATCTATTCGGAGTTCAAAACATAGAGTAGTGAAGAACTGGGAACTTGCTGAAATTTTTGTCAGCACAACAAGACATCAAAAATCACCTTCTGGCCAAAGTATCACAAGCGCCGTGCAACTTTCCAAAATTTCCGCCGCCTTTTTTTTTATACAGAGACATGGTTGCTTGAATTTGTTTAAAAATTTCACTGAATTTTATCGGCAGCACAAAGAAAATTCAGTGAAATTTTTGGACTGCTTCGTTGAAGAATTTTTCTGTAGAAACATAAAATGGCGGCGGAAATTAGACGTCGCATGGTGCTTGAATTACTTTGCCCGGAATGTGACGATATCATACGACATGGATAAGGCCATGTCTCATCATAACTTGCCGTCAAAGCCAGTTAAAGATTCAATTAACTGTCAGGTTGCTGCTGGCGATTCTCACAAATCCGTAACATTAGATTTTGTTCATCTAATGTATGTAAAACCATTGATATTATTGAAGCAGGCTTCCTTAGCTAGAATCGATCATTTCTAATGGATTTAAATGGAAGGTAAACAGTGTCACCAACTTGCGGGGATCTCCACCGAAGGTAAGTGGGCCGGTGCGGCGTAGGAAGCAAGTTTTCAGAAGCGCCAGGATAGAAAAGTTTCCCACATTGTCCAGAAGCATACCTGGTAGCCCGTGAGAAAAATCCATCGTAACTCCATCAGAGCGTGTGAGAACTCGTCGGTTAATTTCAAGAAGCTGGCAACGCGGAATAAAAGAATCAAGCTGGAGGTTAGGTTAGAAGCTATGTGATAGAAATATTAAATCATGATTTAAGAATACCTCTCACGCCATTAAGAACATTTCCCGGTAAAATGTATTCTTGGAGAGTGATCTATCCGCTGTAAATCTTCAATCGAAAATCGAAATCGATCGATCAATCGAATCGATAATCCGCGATTAGTCGAATCGATAAGATTTCGCGTTGAGCAAAATTCAGTTTGTTAACAGCGTGTGCAATCAAAGCCGGTTTTGCCCCGTAAACACGTCTTAAACACAGAGGAAGGGGCAGAGTCAAAGCGGGGTAGCTAGAAAAAAGAACAGTTGCGCTGTGACCAAGCATTGGTTGAGAACGATCGTACAAGATTGCGATATTTATACAAATAAACGGCTTTGTCTTCTCAGTCTATTGATCATACTTTATTCTTGAGCCGTTGGTTTTTTTCTCATTCATTCCAGTCCCCCTGCCCCGCGCTCGCCGCGGCAGCGTCCATTAAAATTGCCGGTAGCAATGTTCATTTACTGATGTGACTTTTTTTCTCCTCGTTTTTGCTCATTTTCTTTCGCGACATTAAATCTCTCTTCCCGCGTACCTTTAACATCTTTCTGTTTTTCTGTATTTATTTTTGCCATTGGCTCTCGCTGACGTGGAGTAGTTTTTTTTTTAGATTTGCACACTAAACATCATTTCGTTAAAAATGTCGAAATACGAGTGCATTGAAAAGGCCTAAACCATTCTATCAAATCAGTAATTTTTGTTTCAATAGCCACGTGCAATTTTGTATTAACGCCTTTGATTGAGGGAATGATCAAGAAATCCGAGTGAAAATACGAAGAAAAATGGGAACTTTATTTCATTAACTGGCGATCGTCTCTTTCTAAAGAAAAGATTTGAAAATTTCAAAGAAATTAACTTTGAAATATCCACTGTAAACGCATTCCACGCGCAATGGAAGGTTTGGAAATACTCGTAAACTCTTTAACAAGGTATAATTGTTTACAATTAGCATTGGTTGAATGCAAGAATGCACATGATGTCAGGACCAGATTCACCTACATGCCGCCCATGGGCCGCCTGTATTTTGCCGCCCCCTTCCCATTCATTTTGGGACATCAATAAAAACCATCAATTTAACGTGCTGGAGGGAGAGAGGTGCAGAAGACGCGTTTACTCGTGTTGGACACATTTTTTGCGAAAGCCCTGTCAACACTACTAGCGAAAGTTCAGTTCCGTAAACCTATCTCTGTGTGAACAACGCCTTCTATTTGTAAGAAATTGATAAACAAATTATGAAAGAACAAACAGAAATGTGGTCTAATAATTTTAACTTCCGCCGCCGCGCCGAGCTGACCGCACTATGTTTGGCGCAATGCGTGAAGTATTCATGCAGTCTTGTAGGCGCCATGCGTTTCACGCTGCGCTGACTGCACTGTGTTTGACGCAATGCGTGAAGTATTCATGCAGTTTTGTAGGCGCTAATATGTGTCACATGCCGATTCATCTGATGTCCTCGTCATCATTGCTCTCTGCGCTGCGCTGCTCCAGACCAAGGTGCTGTCTCTTGTATAACCGAAAGACGTCAAAATTATAAATTACTATACTCTCAGGAAATAAGAGATTTTGTCGCCTTTTCTCGTTTGAATTTTTTTCAGAATCCGATTTTTTTTACATACCTAAAAAAAAAATTTCAAAATTTGCCGCCATGGGCCGCGACCCATGTGGCCACCCTCTAAATCCACCCTTGAATGATGTCATCGCTGTAATCTAACTTCTTTATGATCTGTGTAAAAAATACTTGCAAATATCTCATTCACGCGTTGATTTTCGAACTTCCCGTCTTGTAAATCGTTTCCCACGCAAAATTTTAAAGGAGGACTTCTAAATTTGTTTCAAATTCAAATCTCGTCTATTCGCTCATGCCACCGACGAAAACGAATCGATATAAATCGAATAAATTGACGGGTTTCTGTGACGGAGGTCCAGGAAGGGCATGAATTGGAGATCCCTGGTCAGGGTCACTCGCCCGCCCCCGAAGCCGCTTCGCAGTGACAAGTGATCATAAACAGGCGTCAGTGGCTGGCCAGTGTAGCTACAAGTGCGAAGATCAATAAAGCAAAAATAATGGTATTTTAACTATGATGCCAGCGAAATAAAGCATGTTGGTCGTGCTTGCAATAATGCTCATCCGTGAGTAGCCGCAGATTTAATGTTGAAATTTTGTTCAGTGCTCATAAAGATAATTCAGCCTCTTCTTTTTGGTGCGTGTGTTGGTGAGTTGGATCAGGGGCTCTCAGACTCAGACACGTTTTCAAAGACCAGTGGCAGTCTCTACTCATTAGCGGGGGAAATATATATTAGAGGGGAATACATATATTTAGAGGGCTATACATTAGAGGGGAATTATATATTAAGTTCATATCGCGCAGGGAAGAAAAATTGTCAGGGGTTAGCTCTTAAAATTGTGGTAGTGCCTTAATTTGTTTGATGCTAAGGGAATTTCTAATTATTTTTGGTAGTACCGCAACATTTGGGTTAGTACCCTACTTTATTGGAACTACCAAAATTTATAAGAAATGGTCATATCATCCAACACCTTTTACCTGTTTTTTCCCCCGTGTGTAATTATCATCAATCTCAGAACTATAAATCGGAAAAGCACTCACACAACAAAGATGAAAAGCAGTCGAAATACTTTAGAATACAACACAAAACAAAACCCGAGTAGGGGGGACATAGTTAATACTGCAGCTTACGCCAGAATTATCATTCGCTAAACAAAGGAAAAGAAAAAGAAAATGAAAAAGAGAGAGAACGAGACTTGAGGATGGAAACACCTCTCCATCTGTTATCATAAAAGTACTTTACTACGTAATTTTTCGCAAATTAGGCCAGGATTAAATTGCTCAACTGGGTATAATGAGGCAAATCTGAGCATTGACTTCCGATAGTAACTTCTACAGTAACGGAAATATATTTTTGCGGCGTCTTCAAAAAACAGGGTGATCCAGAGTTAAACGGCCAGACTGCAGGAGCCGAAACACCCCCAAACTCCCCCTTTAAATTGAGATTTCCATTTTTTTGTGGATCATTTGGACGTATTTCTGTCAAACGGAACTAAGCGCCATGGAAAAGCATTGCGAGTATAGGACGGAATGAGCCCGACGCCCGGTTCCGCCGCCAATCAAAACCCCCCTCTACCTTCCTCTCCCTATGGCGCTTAGGTCCATTTGACAGAAATACGTCCATTTATGAATTCAGGGAATACAAGTACAGGGCAGTACAAATTTACATGAGATTTGGTTCACAATCGTTGCCGATATTCAGGAAAAACGATTTACTTTCCGATTTTTTTAGGGGAGGGGGGGGGGGGGAGCGCAGCTCCTACTGGGGGCACTTTCGGAAAAAACTTTATACATTATTTGACTCATAGAACACGATTCTGCAGTCAGGCCGTTTCACCCTGGATCACCCTGTATATCTGTGCGGCGCCTTTAAACTACATTGTCTCTGGCAATCAGCTTCTCTGTGCGGAGCCGGGAGCCAGGGCAGCGGACCCGCGGTTTGAGAACCTCGCGGAGGGAGCGCGCAAGTTTTTGTAGGTACATGCGTACGCGGAGCGGGTGTGTGAGTGCGTGCATGTGAGGGAGTGTTGGTGCGTGGCTTGCGGAGCTGGAGGCAGGGACGCATGCGCCAAGGCTCTTGAGTGCTTGTTCGCGCCGATGTTGATAAATTACGCGGGGTCCGGGGTCCCGGGCCGGGGCGCACGGGGCTCCGGAGCCGGGAAGCTGGAGCTCCTCGCCGAGTGACTAATCAGCCGGCTCAAGAACATCGGTTGTCCGCTCTAATGGCGCAGGCCACACTCTGCTCCCGGTCCGCCCGGGCCCCGCAAGAGCACGGCTTCCGTTGCCACCTCGCAGGGAAATTTACTCCTCCCGGAAAAATCCCCTCCTTCCGTCTCCAATAAAGACCCTGTAACTAACGGAACGGGAGCTGATTATTGAAATCGATCGACGGAGGGGCCTCAAGCCGGGGGGTTCAAGTATTACGTAACGCTCTTACACTGGAAAAAAACACATTGGATCTAGAGTCCAAACTCTCATAAACATCGACAAGAAAAAATACTCTTGATTCAATCGGATTTAGGCTTAAATCAAGAACCCAGCCTCTTAATTTGAGCGGATTTCCTTTTTATTTAAGCTTAAATCTGATTGAATCAAGAGTATTTTTTCTTGGCAATATTTTCCAGAGTCTGGACTCTAGATCCAATGTTTTTTTTCCAGTGTAGGAAGAGGAGGGAGGTTTGACCTAGCGTCACGGTGTGTTACAAGGGAGGAGGGGGGTCAAGCCCAGCGTTACGTAACAAATCCGAGGCGGGGGGGAGGGGGTTTGAAAAACTTTGGAAAAAAAACGTGCAAAATATTGAAAATCCCACCCTTTTTTCAAACTGTTTTCTGTGTTTTCTTCATTTTCTAAAAAATTGGTGGAAGGGGAGGCAAAAATCGGAAAAAGTCCGTTACGTAATACTTGAACGGTCTCAAAGGTAAAATTCAGCGATCCTGGGGGCTGAGAATTGGAGCTGATGGACAAAGTAATGGACAAAGCAGAGGCAAAGATAATATGGAACGATCTCAATGGTTGGAATGGGTGGATATCATCTGAGGGGAAACTGGTGAACTATGGGGTCTCCCGTGGGTTGCAGTTAGTCTATTACTTGCCTCCGTACCAACCACCCGCTTCCACCAATGGAACGCTCTATTTGCCCATCGTCCTCTTTATCCATCATTTTGTCTATTAATTTCAATAATCAGCCCGCTAGTTGAAATTGTGGTTGTTATAGACTAAGGGGAAAATTGAAGCCTAACTATAGGGCCCTTCGTGAGTTTCCTTTAGTCATAGTCCATTACTTACTTCGTTTTGACCATTGCAACCACCCGCTTTCACCAAAAGGATAGCTCCACTTTTCCTTTTTCTCCTTTATCTATATCTATGCCTATCAATTTCAATAATCAGCCCTCAGCCAGCAGACATTAAGGTGTGAGCCTTAGAGAAAAAAAAGCTTATGGTAGTGATCGTCAGAAGTGCAGTATTTGTGCAGTCGAGAAGTGGACCATTTGGAGTCATATTCGTACTTGCTCGTTAAACACTAAACAGCTCTCTTCTTTCAGGGGGAATCGTGTAAAGTTAATATTAAAATGAAGGGAGGCTAATAGAGATCTCTAATATAATGTAAAAAGAAGGACAATGTTGACCGTATAACTTTGGAAGCGTTGGACAGAATATGACATTTATCCGTTTTGTATTGAGAGATATTATATACGTCATTTTGCAATCAGGAACTAAAATTGTTGATCCATTCGTAGTAGCACTTATCTGCACAGAAAAACTAAGGCACATACGTTGTCTTTAAAATTAGCGAAAAATTTTAGTTCCTAATTGCAAAATGTAGTCGACATGTCCATATCTGCCGCCCTGAGCCGCGCCACTGAAATGGCGAAACACGTCTTCTTTTCCTATCCGCGCGTTTAAGTCTCCAAGTGGACCATATTATACAAGTAAGAACTACTATATTTGGCTCACCAACAAAAGCACCTATCAACTGATAGCAAATATGTTGCTTATGAGATGACCCAGTGATGGTATTTACACATTATACACATACTTGAGAGATTTAAACTAGCAGATAGGAAAAGAAGAAACGTACCGTCAGTTTTTAATGGTGCGACGCGGGGCGGTGGATACAGATACACAACTCTTAATGTAAAACTGATAAATGTGATATTTCCCCCTACTCCTCCAAAGATCATCTTCCAAAGTTATATTATGGAGGTCTGTAAATACTATTCTCTTTTTGATTTTTTTTTTTTTTTTTTTTTGAAATATTCAAGCGTTATTCAGGTCGAAAAATATAAATTTTTCAGGGCAGACTATGAAAAATCAGTATCTGAAAGTCGGTGAGTACGAAACACACCAACTCGGAAATTTTTAAACGCTTAATTCTCTGGCATCAAACATGGTGTATCGATTTCAACTCGGAGATTTACAAAGTCTCTAAGTACTTGTCCTTTGGCACCAAAAAGGTTTTTCTTAAACTAACGACTTCCCCAAGCTGCGCAGTTTTAGGTGTTTCCTGAACAATTTATTTTCCGAGTTGGTGTGTTTTCGAATTCTCTGATTCAAATACGAGTCTCGGAAAAATAAGGGGGGGGGGAGCGAGGGGTTCTTGTGAGGTTGGCAACGGTGGCAGATTGGCGAACGTGGTAGGAGAGCGTGGTTTGTTGGTCCAGAGCGGGGCCTTCTGAGAATCCGGTGAATCGTTTTCGATGTAAGGCGGTCGCGGGACGACGATGAGGTGGCGCTGCTGCTGATTTAGGCAAGTAGGAATGCCGGCTACCAGTCACCGGTAGCGTCCCGGGCCCTTGTTATCAGCACACTCCACGCTGTTGCGCTGGACGGCGGATGTTCCCGCTGGACGCTCCAGGTCGGTAGGTGGATGTTGCGCCGTTGGCAAGCGCTGAGTGCAATCCGCGGTGAAGTGCACCTGAGGCCGCATCTGGAATGCGCCCCGCGTTGTCACGTGGAAGAAAAGCCCCCGCCGCCGCCACCGCCACCGCAGCCACCGGTGGCGTATTCTCAGAAAAGCAAGGAAATGCACTCGAGTCTTCCGTCGCCTCATTAGTTTTGATCGTCGTCCTTTAAACATGATTATCCAGCAGGTAGTCTTCATAGTCGCTCCTTCGACAGCTTTTTTCCCAGGGGGGCTTCATATAGTCTCACTGAAAAAAAACACATTGAATCTAGAGTCCAGACTTTTAAAAACATCGACAAGAAAAAGTACTCTTGATTCAATCAGAATCTAGCTTAAATCAAGAACCAAGCCTCTTAATTTAAGCGGATCTCGTTTTGATTCAAGCAAAAATCCAATTGAATCAAGAGTATTTTTTCTTGTCAATGTTTTCACGAGTCTGGACTCTAGATCCAATGTGTTTTTTTTCCAGTGCTTAAAAAGTAGAGTGCTGTCAAATGCCGCAATCACACGCTGAATCTGGCAGCTGAATGTGGCAGTAACAGTCAACGCTCAACAGCTGAGCTTTCACAAATTCGAGTTATTTTCATTCAAATGTGTATCAAATCTATTCGAATAGTTCAGACAAATCCGACATTATCCGATGGTCGCTGAGAATCGTCGCTGAATTTTTGCGCGTCACGCGCAAAATTCAGACATCGGGATGACTTCCACATTCAAGCCACATTCAGCTCCCACATTCAGCGTGTGATTGCGGCAATAGAGAGTATGCCCCCTAGAGAATCCGCGTCAAGAGGATCAATTTTTGGAATTTTCTCGGAATTTATTTGACCGATTATTTGACCAAATTTAACGATCTTTGGAACCAAATCCGGGCGTAATTCGGAATTTTTTCCCGGAACTTTTGAAAAAATCGGAATCTCGGGGAATCGAAATTAATTTTCGGGAACCCCGGAATCTTGGGTAAAATAAAATGGCAGCTCAGCCAACGCTGCCATTGAAAGTTTCTCACGCTGCTACCGAGTGTGCTCTTTGAGTTGCCGTAAAGAACTTGGCAACCCCCGGTGGGGGCTTATTCTCGATGTGATTTAACTCGCAGATTTATTAAGTGTTAATCGAGGCGGAGTCAAGTTCGATTGATTTCGGGTGCGCCGCGGCAGCGTGAGGCATGACGGGCGTTCATCACTGTTCCAGAACGCGGCGCTCGGCGCTCGGGGCGGCGGCCGTAATCATAGACCCCGGTAAATGTGCGCTACTGTTCACGCCACTTTCGACCGTCGAATATGCACCAATCACCGAGCAGCTCATCGTCTGTCTCGATGCGCATCACCGTCAAGCCCTGTGTCCACTTGTCAAAATGGCGTCATAATGGCGTCAAAATGGAAGCTCAAAATGGAAGCTCAAAATGGAAGCTCAAAATGAATCGATTAATACGATCTGTTCGCGATTGTTGATCAAAATAGAGTCGTACCGCTCTATTTTGAGTTGCAACACTCATCAATCGCATCCAGTCCCGATTTAGAGTCACTTATCGTTGAAATTGATTCATTTTGAGCTTCCATTTTGATGCCATTTTGACGAGTGGAGACAGCGCTTCAAAACCAGGAATCCTTTCAAAACGCGCCAAAAACAAATTGATTTGGGGGGGGGGGGCAGGAGCAGATAACGAAGTCTCGCTTTCAATCGGCTGAAGGTGCGGCACGGCGGCCAAAATGAGGCAATTTTGAAACAGGTTATTTTAAGGTATCACGTGAATAAGATGTAAATGTGATAGGAAATTAGACAACGTGAATTCGATGGCTAAGAAACGATATCCCTATCTGCAAGCTGACGATTTTGCAGAACAAAGAAGAAACTTTGACATTTTTGTAATTTTGTGGTTAGATTTGCAATTTTTTTCATACAAAATTGTGTCTTTGCAGCGCTCCCATGCGGAAAAGGAAAAACCAAAAACATCTATTGCGTATTTAATCCTTAAGAATGCTGCAAAATTCACTATTTAATCTTCCTTATAACGTTTCCTGTAAGCTTTTGCGTTTATAAATTAAAGGCTCATAATTTTCAAATTTTCCCCCATATGACGCATTTCGATTTTGATATCACATCTGCAGACTAGGGATTTATAGCTTTAGCTTTTTCCCTTTTTTGATGAACAATTTCATTATCAGAAAGGGGTTGTTTTAGTTCCCGGAAAAACGGGACTAAAAATTATTAAAACATTATCACTACGACGCTTGAGGCTGTACTTCTCCATGAGATCAATGAATCGCGGTAAAGTCGCATAGACTCAAAGTGGCGATTTTGACTTTTCCTTACAGCAAATGAACGTCTACGTTCAAAGACTTTTTTTTAGCGCGCAAGAGGCTGAATGTTGCGAGTTTTTCCTCCCCTCAACTTTCAAATGACTCTCGAAATTTATTGCTGAGAAGGGAATTCCCCGTTCTGCCGGAGCGATCGGAAAGTTTTATTGAAGATATGATAATGAACTTTTATAATTACATGTAAAACGCCGTGCTTTTCAAATTATCACCTTGACATAATGCTTTTTTACCTATCGTTTCATCTTGACGCCAAAAATTTCGACTCAGAAGCTGAGGAACTGAAGCCTTGGAATAATAAGAAATCAACAAAATTGACCTGGTCTTTACATCATTTGGACGTATTTATGCTAAAAGGAATTATGTCCCACGCAAACCTTATGCACATAGTTCCTTTTAGCATAAATGCGTCCATTTCTGCTTCTCGTTTTGCTCCCTGCTGAAACAGGTTTTAGAGCTTAAGACACTAAAATTCTTCGGACTTCAAACGTCGAAAAATTCCGGCAAGAAAGACCGTCGGTGGTGAAAATGACGAGATGCAGAATTCCATCGACGTCATCAAGAAAATTGAGGTTGAGTCGAACAAGAGATGAAGAAAGCGGACAGACATACGCAAGGAGACAGAATAAAGCTCAGGTTCAGACCAATTAGGTTTATTAATCCCTCTACTCGCTAATTTACATTACTAAAGTAATGCTTCCCGTCGGAGCTGAAACACCTACTTCAAGAGGTGTTTTATAGTATTGATGAGCTGATTCTGAAAGATAATGCTTCATGCTAATTTGTTGTTATTGTAATTTAAATTTGCTAATGGATTGTTATTGACCTGAATTATGGCTGTAATTGCAGCTTCCATGTACAAGAATTTTAAAATAAAATAAAATAATATACCCTAAATAACTTTATAATAAAAGAAAGAAAAAACCAACCCTCTAAAGGAACCAAAATCCTGATCATATGAACGACTGCGGTTGGAACGACTTTCAATGAGCCATTTAGTGAAGAAAATTCAAAACATGCAAGAAACAAGATGACGAAAGTCGTAACTGGACATACTTTTCGGTGAATGTCGAAGAGGAGATTTCCGATTCCGGGCGGGGTGAGTCGTTGCAGTTGCATTCCAGCCGAAAGACAATGCGACGGAGGATTTATTTTCCTGCCGGGGGGATTTCTCAAACCGCGTTAAGCCCCCGCTAAACGGGTGGCCACGGCAGCGGGTCGGGTCAGAGGACGAGAGGCACCTTTGTCTAGGCGGCTAATTCTATTTACGACGTCATAGGCAACAATACCCGGATCATTACGCGGGGCTCCCGGGCCGTATTTCCACCTGCGCCTATTCAAAGTGGGATCATTTTACGAGTGTATTAAAATGCAATAGATCCCGCGAACAAACAGTAGCGCGACATAAAAAGGCGCGCGCGGTTACGACCCGACGAATTCCGAAATTCGACACCCATTCCCACGTTCGTGCGCCTGGACGTCGGGACGCCGGGATGCGTGGCCGTATTTGGACGCGAATCCGCGGTTGGACGTCGCGGGGTTTCGGACAATGGCGCGGCCGCCGTCTCAAACGGAGGCGCCGACTTTTCGAGGCCTCCAGCCGAGTGATGGACATAGTTTTCGGGCCCTGCAACATAAACCACGCGACCGCCGCGATGCCGCAGCCTAGCGTACTAGCGTAGCCGGACCTAGAGTACTAGGGCCATTTCTGAGCCGGTTTTTCATCGGTCGTGAGAAAATAGGCCGACACAATGTTCTTACGGCCGTAAAGAAACAAAAAAATGGCTGTTATCAGCTAGCAACTTTGAGGTTATGCACACCTTACATCCTCATGTGAAAAAGGCGAAAGGGGCTTTAACAGTGTTTTCCAGGGCCAGATCAAGGGGGTGGCCACATGGGTTGTGGCCCATGGCGGCAAATTTTGCAATTTTTTTAAATATAGTTATAAGAAAATCGGATTCAGGAAAAAAAAAATTATCAATGAAAAAAGGAGACAAAATTTCTCTTACCTGAGAGTATAGTAATTTGTAATTTTGTCGTTTTTTGGTGATACAAGAGACAGCATCTTTAATTAGTCGAGTTAAGAAAGGGTGAGGAACTAAACACGCAATTTGGCCTGGAGCTTAGCGCAGAGAGGAATGATGACGAGGACTTGAGATGAAAAGGACAAGCCTTCGGCGCGGCGGTCGGCATGTAATACATATTAACGCCTACAAGACTGCATGAATACTTCACCCATTGCGCCAAACACAGTGCGGTTAGGAGCGGTTGGCGTGAAACGCATACCGCCTACAAGACTGCAGGAATACTTCACGCATTGCGCCAAACGGTGCGATCAGCGCGGGCAGCGGCGGAAGTTAAAGTTATTATACAACATTTATGTTTGTTCTTTCATAATTTTTTTGTTCATTTCTTATAAATGGAGAAGCAAAGTTCCGTAAAATTTTGCTAGTAGTGTTGATAGGGCTTTCGCAAAAAATGTATTCAACACGAGTAGGTAAACGCGTCTTATGCACCCCTCCTCCTCCGGCATGTTCACTTGATGGTTTTCATTGATGTTTCAAAACGAATGAGAAGAGGGCGGCAAAATATCCTAGATCCTAGAGAATCTATATAATATGGAGAGAGTAAGGACGTGCCGAAATATGGAGCTCCCTGGGCCCAAATGAGCAGCCAACCGTCCAACAAGAAAATCATCGGACAAACCCCTCTGCCAATCTTCAGTTTTCCATGTCAAACCAAGATGCCCAAGAATGTTCTTGAAAGAGCGTTTTTCTGCAAAAAATGAATAAATATTTGGCATTGGTAAAAAACATCTCATTATCATTGTATCATCACTACATTATTATAATTACATTATCATTATCATTATCTTATCTCATCATTATTATCGCAATGGTAAACATCGCAGTTCGAGGATATCAAATAGAAGCCCAACCTCGTCGTACCAGAAACATAAAGAGACCCCCGGACAGGTGTCATGTAGAAACCTCTACTTTCGGGGTTTCAACGTATTTTTAAGCCGGAATCACACGCTGAATGTGGAAACTGAAAGTGGCTTGAATGTGGAAGTCATCGGCCCGATGCCTGAATTTTGCGTGACACGCGCAAAATTCAGTAACAAGGCTCAGCGACCAACGGATAATGTCGAATTTGCCTGAGCTATTCGAATAAATTTGAGAAAAACGTTGTTATGCAATATTTCACTGAAAACTCGGATCTTTCATTTCTTTCTGACGTTTCATGGCACCCTGTCCCGGGCTGAGGACGAATACCAGAGCGAAAATCGACTCGGCAACATAGGCTTATCCACCACCGCCACTACGTCAGTGGTCTCAACTGCATAAGCAGCCCAACTGTGTCCTCCCGCTAAATCTCGATAAGATAGATTCCGTCACCTACTTTCATGAATATTTTATCGTCCCCGAGAAATTCCACCGCTCTTCCGCCGTCCCTTTACTTTTCCACCGCTGACCGCCGCCGCGCCGACACCGGGCATGCTTTCGTTCAGCTACTTTCGAGCCCCTAATTGGGATCATGCCTACATAATGATCCCGGCCCTGCAACGCAAGTCCCCATTGTTGCACGTGAGAAAAATCAGATATCTCGAAATTCGACCAGTTTATCACCCGACACTTGTCGATGAATTCCGAGCCAACGTTTCCTCCAGTTGGCGAAAAGTTGCTCCTGAACAATGCTGTTAATGGGGCCGTTTTCGAACACTAAACAGCTGATTAAGAGCTCCAAAAAATCAGGAATTTCGCGCGATCCAAGGCCGATTTGCAAATCGGTAGCTCCATACTACCGTGCTAAGGAAAAACGCCGTATGAACCTTTAGGCGTTGCCAAATATCCTGCTTTGATAAAACACGAATTTCTTAGTGAACATATGAATATTTTTCTTCCAATTTTTCATATAATTTTGTTCGCAATTTCACCTAAAGTTCCTGAAAATTTCAAGGAAAAAATATTCATAACTTGCCTCAAAAATACACGTTTTATCGAAGGAAATTTGGCAACTCTCGAATGTTCATTACGCGTTCTTCCTTAGCACGGCAGCATACCTAACGGTTTAAGAGTTAAATTCAAAACCGACTAAGCGCTATCCTGTATCCTGCCATGCTAAGGAAAAGCGCCGCTTGAACCCTCAATCGTTGCCAATTTTCCTTTCATAAAACGCGAATTTTCTGGTAAACGCATTAAAATTTTCCTCCCAATTTTTCAGATGGGTTTGTTCGCAATTTCATCTAGAGATTCTGAAATTTTAAAAGGCAAATACATATACTCATATTCATAACTTTCCTCAAAAATGAACATTTTATCGAAGTAAATTGGGTAACTCTCGAATGTCCATGTCGCAGGCAAATAGTGAAATCAGGCATTTTGTCAAATGCCTAGGCAGATGGTTAAATTTTGACGGTCTACAAAATTTTGTGAATTTATGGCGAAGAGCTCGCGAGTTTTCAATATTTTTGGAAAAAGAACTCATCAAACCTCAAATGAGAAAGGCAGTCGCTCAATCTTAGCAGTATTTGACGGCGCTCATTAGGTTTTGAATTTCCACTCCTCAAATTTCGACCGGAGCGCCAAGCCTTTTATTTTTTAAAAAAAGAAAAAATAATGCTACGGGTTTGTAAATGAGGACCGGACCTTTCCAACCAAACAGTATATACTCGTTTTATTGTCAACGTTGCTAAGATTGTGCACACATTCAACTGTGTAGTTGGTTGATATCTTTACGCTCTGTTCTGAAATTTGCCTCAAATTTTCATTGTGTTATATTGAATATTTGACAGAGAAATTTACAAGGTGGGTGATTTTGGGTATACAAATAAAGAAAAAGGTAAAATAGCACAATCTTAGCGGCGTTGACATAAGTATATGCTGTTTGGTCAGAGAGGTCCTCAAATATATATTGTTGCTTGCAAATACATATACCAAGTATTGGCAGAGAAGAGGATTCGGGACGCAATTAGCAGCATAATAAATTTGTGGATTTAATACTGAGGCAATGGGAGGTAAATCGACCATAAACCACGTAATTGACTTAAAAACAAGTTGCTCGCAAGCGAGTTATGCTTTCGAAGCGGAAGTGAAGCTTGTTTTGAGATAAGATCCGGATGATAGTCATGAAAAAACCCACACACGAGAGCCCAAAAAAAATAAAAAATTCACCTTATCTGATTTCTGTGACCACTGTCTGTCAACACTCGCAAAAAAATTTCTTCAGCAGAGAAGTGAGAGCATCTTCCACCTATCAAGATTGAGTTAACTGCTAATTCTTATCTCGACCCAACGATCTTTCTTAAAATGACATCTGCGACGGCTTTTGGGAGCAATATTGGTGTTCGAGGGCGAGAGGACTGCAAAAAATTGTTTAGTATATCAGGTACTGTTTCCACCGAACATGCTTGGCTCATATGACAAAAGATATCAGCATCGGCTTTTCGAGATCAGCCTTTCTCCATCCCACTTGGATAGGCTTAACAAAATCTCGCGAGAAAATCTCGAAGCCTGGTCCAAGTTTGTGTCATATTATGTCGTTGACCCACGTTGTGGAAACGATTGAAAAAATGATTCTAACTGTAGATCGATTGAGCTTAAAAAAACTGCTTTCGGTCTGAAAGATTTACTCCTCTCCAAAAAACACCTATCGCCTATGAGGCGATAATTCACCAAAAGGTCTGCATTACGATCAGGAATGGATCATTGGATAGGATATAAGTTGGACCATCATAATTTACTTTTCATCAGGCCTTGTTTCCAAGGGACGTTTTCATTTGTCCCAAGTTCGAATCGCAGGAATGAAAGATCTGAGATTTTTCCCAGTTACCGTCTCCACGGGACGGGGCTCCAACAACCCTTATCTCTTTTTTTCCGTGGTTGTCATCCCTGTTGTGTGAAACCTCCTCTGAGAAGTCAACGCTCAGATTCGTCTCAATGATGTGAAGCATGAACAAAAAGCAGCAATCCTAATATAATTTGCAAAAATTCTCCAATCACAGCGCTCACCCCGAAATTCATCAGTCATTATTTGAAAAATTTAATCCTCAACAAGTTGCTCATCAATCATCATCAGGCTGTAGTAGCGTCGATCTTCAAATTCAGTTTTCCCGATTATACTGCTTAGATTGTTAGTGCGAGACCTCTAAATCATAGGCTAATCCAGACATTTCGAACGGGGAGAGGGGCGTAAGAGAGGTGCTAGAGGTTCCCTCCAGAAATTTTTCGGAATTTTGAAGCATCTAACATGCAGTTTGAGTCAATTTTGTCATAAATAATTACCAAATATAAGCATCCTCAGGGTTTCTATTGTCAAAAAATACCGGGACGAGAAATAATAGGGAATTTTAAAAAGTCAGGGAAAACCTGAAAAGTCACGGAAAATGACGAAAATGTCAGATAAAAGTTATTAGGTCACCGTTATTTCCTTTCTACAGTGACTTGAAGTTTCGAACAACAAATTCTGCCTGAAAACTATTTCTAATTATGTATTTTTAACCATCTGGCATTTTTTCGACTATCCAGGGCCGGATTAAGGGGGTGGCCACATGGGCCGCGGCCCATGGTGGCAAATCTAAGCGGAGGCAAAAATTTGCAAAATTTAAAGTGTAGGTATAAAAAAATTCGGATCTATAAAAACAAAATTACAAAAGAGAAAAGGCGACAAAATCTCTCATTTCCTGAGGGTATAGTAATTTCTAATTTTGTCGTCTCTTAGTGATACAAGAGACAGCAGTTTCAATAAGTCGAGCTAAGAGAGAGACCAAACACGCAATTTGGCCCAGAACGGCGCGACTTAGAGAGAAATGATAAAGAGGACTTGAGATGAAAAGGAGAATCCCTCGGCGCGGCGATCGGCATGTAACACATTTTAGCGCCTACAAGACTGCACGCATTGCATCAAACACAGTGCGGTCATTGCGGTGAGCGTGAAACGCATAGCGCCTACAAGACTGCGTGAATACTTCACGCGTTGCGTCCAATACAGTGCGCTCAGCAGCGGTTGGCGTGAAACGCATAGCGCCTACAAGACTGTCGGAATACTTCACGCATTGCGCCAAACACGGTGCGGTTTGCGCGGCGGCGGAAGTTAAAATCATTGATCCACATTTATGTTTGTTCTTTCATAATTTTTTCGTTCTTTTCTTATGAATGGAAGGCCTTGTCCACACAGAGGTAGGTTTACGGAACTTAACTTTCGCGCAAAGTTCCGTGAACTTTTGCTAGTAGTGTTGACAGGGCTTTCTCAAAAAATGTGTTCAACACGAGTAAATGCGTCTTATGCACCCCTCCCCCGCTGATACGTTCATTTGATGGTTTTTATCGAGTTTCAAAACGAATGAGAAGGGGGCGGCAAAATACAAGCGGCCCATGGGCGGCAAGTAAGTGAATCCGATCATGCAGCTATCAGGAAATTTCACCAAAATGTGTCTAGGAAATCAGGGAAATGTCAGGGATGGAATTTCATTTCCTAAATTGTGTGGCAACCCTGGTATTTCCTTCTCCTTTCTTCCGTTCCTTCCCTCTTTCGTCATTCCCTCTTTTTCCCTGTTTTTTCGGGCGAACATAGAGGAAGGGGGGGGGGGCGTAAACGCTCAACGCCTCCTTCCCGGATCCGCCTATGTCTAAAATACACTGGAGAAAAAACCACATATTGGATCTAGAGTCCAGACTCTTAAAAACATCGACATGAAAAAATACTCTTGATTCAATCGGAGTTTTGCTTAAATCAAGAACCAAGCCTCTTAATTTGAGCAGATTTCTTTTTGCTTTAAGCTTAAATCTGATTGAATCAAGAGTCCTTTTTCTTGTCAATGTTTTCAAGAGTCTGGCCTCTAGATCCAATGTGTTTTTTTTTTCCAGTGTATATCGTCCCTGGGCGAGCACTTAAAGCGGAAAATTGGCGGTGCGGGTTGGAAGCTCGCACAGGTGGCCTCATTGGGATTGGGGGCCTGGTCACTGGTCAGTGGTTGACGGACGGAATAGGGAATATAGGTCGGGAGTCGAAGCCGGAGTCGCTTGATTCTCGATCCCACGCAGGGGCAGGGGCAGGGCACGGAAGCTGCCGCAGCGGCGCGGGCAGGCGGCGCTGGAGGCAGATTGCTGACCTCCGAGGTCAACTATTCAGCCGGCCGCCGCTCAGTGGACAATCGCGGTCGTTTGGGCCCTTTATTTTGGGCCCACGAATCGTTTTAGCTCCCATTGTCTGAGCTTTAATGGGCTACATCGCTGTCGACTCGGATGCCTCGCTGCCGGACCTAATCTTATCACCGGAGAGACCGCCGCTTCCCTCAGCTGCAGAGATGGACAATTTCATGAAATTTATTCGCGTCAAAGTTCATGTGTGGAATTTCACGAAATATTTTGAACAGGGTGTCTACAAGTCCGGAATTTTCGGAAAGTCCGGATATTGCACTGATTGTTTAAGGGCGGTCCGGAAGTACTGAAAAAGTGCTGAAATTCCGCAAGGAGGTCCGGAAGTACTGAAAAAGTGCTGAAATTCTACAAGGAGGTCCGGAAGTACTGAAAAATGCTGAAATTCCGCAAGGAGGTCCGGAATTTTGTTATTTTTGTCGCAAATCGAGCGAGATATTCAAATTTTTGAAATTCATTGAATTTCGTCAAATGTAGGTACTGAAAAAGTACTGAATTTTACTGTTTAGGAGGTACTAAATTTCTTCGGAATGTACTGAAAAAGTACTGATTTTTGGCCTGCCTGTCCTAGTAGACACTCTGTTTGAAACTTTTGGGGAAGCATTCAGGAGGCCTAGAAACGCCTGGAGACAGTGATTCCAGACTTTGAAATTTGTCATCCCAAGCCTTTCATATCGTGTGGAAAACTCAAGTAGTGGCCACGGGGGACGCTCTCTGAAAACTCATCGCACAAACTGCCAACCAAGCCGTAGAATACAGGCGTCTGCGCCCACCGCGTTGGATTTTACAGCCGTAAAACCGAATATTTAGTGCGCCATACCGGAGATTTTTGCTAGCCAGAACAAAGCGGAAAAGAAGCTATGAAGGAGGCGCGAGAAAGCGGGAGCAATGAGCTGCGGGGGGGAGGGAGGTGGGGAGGGGGGGCAACGCACGACCAGTAAATCTTCAGCTATAAACACCTCAGAGCCGTGCATGGCTCAATTCATAACTAGATATTTTTAAATGAGAGAATTACAAAAAGGCTTGCTCATTGCGCCGTGCACATCATTATTAACCTCCATTAGTTCATTTTTTTCACACTTGAGGCCTTTGGCTGATGCGCGCTCCGGACGGAGGAATTCCCAGCTCCGGCCGGGCGTGATATATAACCTCAAATTACGCACGTTTATAAATTTCAACGTCTGCCCGCTCGACAGAAAGGTAAATAGCGCGGTTAATACACCGATACCTCATAAAAGTGCATTAATAACCCCGATGGCGTGCGTTTAATCAGGAATATAATTAATGAAATGAGTTTCGTATTGTTTCGTTTTTTCCTCGGTTTCGAGCGCTTTGTCGGGCGCCTTCATTATGCTGTCCGTGCAACGGTGGTCTCGCCACTCGGCAAAAAGTTTCACAAACGGTATTAATGTCCACGAGCTCGGCGGAATTAAATAGCCGCGGCCCTTCGATTGTCTTCCGGTGACGTCACATATCTCTCCCGGCCAATGGAAGCTGAGATATTCAAGAGAAGGGTCGTAAGTCGAACATGAGGAAGTGGAGGACGTGTACCCTACACAGAGAGAAAACTCAACACAAAAGTTTGGTTAATACGAGAAGTAAAACACAAAATAACACAAGCGTTGGGTTGACGCTGTGGTTTCCCGATCTCTCCATTGTTTTCTTCGCTATAATTACCGCAAAATGTACCAAAATCAACACGAAATTCGGTTGGTGTTCTTGTCACTACCTATATTAGCCAAAAGTAACACAAGAACACAAATATTTTTGTCGGTGTACAGAAAAATCACTGATTTTGATTGGTCCGCATGAAAGTACAGAGGACGCACGGCATTTCCCGCAATAGAGAACTTGCAGGTGTCTTACTTTTGTGTATTTCATCTTCAAAATGATACTACTAGGAAAACTGAGTACGGGGATATCCTTGGTTTCTAAATTGGACAATTATTGAAGAAAATATGAAAAAATAAGTTAATCTTTTAAAATACATGTGTTTAAATGGAAAAAGCCGCTAGATGACGTCATGAGGCAGTACATTTTTCATGTCAGAAAAAAAGCATGAAAAATACTGCGAACTCAGCTCATTAGGCACTCTCAGATGAAGCAATCAAATTTTTGTGTGCAAATTTTCCATTTGGTTTAAATATTTGAGGTTTTCTGATGAGCTTACAACATGTAGCCCAGAGATATTCAATTTCTCAATTGGAAGCCATTGTACCATGCTTCCACAAAATTGTAGTTCAATTTTATTCTGTGTGTCCCAACTAGTATTTCACGAATCCGAATTTCCAAGCTATTTTGCACGTTTGATATCGTAGAAATATATTATATGCCTGTATGCAGAATAAAGTATCCGATCATTCTTACAGTTAAAATACTGTAACACGAGGAAAAATCATGAAAGTGCAAGGTTTTTAGGAGACTCGCAAGGAGAGGACTCTCCTCTACAGTCATAAGTTACTCATTACAGCTCAAAAATTGGAACTCTACCTGAAATTTTTGAACTTGCTTGGCCTTGCTTTCGCCGCAAAAGAAGTGTAGATCCAGTACATCACCTTGTTACATACAGTTCCAGCCGCATTTCGCAGTGCTCTCCTCTTGTCAGTTTTTCAGCACTCGGCGTAAAAAAAAACCTTTGCCACTCAAAGAGTTACTCAGGCAAGCTATCGTGCGCCCGCGGGCACCCGATATAGCGCCTTCGACATCCTTGAGATACTTCTAGCGCTACACAGTTACGCTTACACGTTCTGATGTGCAAATTGCCTATTCTGCACCTGCCGCATGCCGGAGTGGACATCGTATTTTGGATGTACACCTGTACACCGACCCGCGCGTTTTACAGAACCGTGCGATCGAGCACATTCTGCGCGCTTGCATTATACCAAAAGTGGGATAGGTACCGATTTTCTGAGAATCGAATGGGAGGAATCGACGCGAGGTAGCGATTTTACATCCAAAATTCACGAGAAAAACCCTGTTCCACACTGCTGACGTAAAGGCACTCACTTTCGAGATATACCCGACTTTTCTTCTTTTCTTTCAGTATTTTTATGCCGTATTGCGAAACTTTCACCTCTAGATGTACAAATTACGCAATCGGCACTCGGAAGTTGCTCGCGCCCTCTTGAATCGTTTTTGTTTGATATTGTTTCTTGTATTGTATATGCTTTGCTGGCAACAAAAAAGACCGAACCAGTTGGTCCGATTGTTGCCACACTGGAAAAAAAAACACATTGGATCTAGAGTCCAGACTCTTAAAAACATCGACAAGAAAAAATACTCTTGATTCAGTCAGATTTAAGCTTAAATCAAGATCCAAGCCTCTTAATTTGAGCGGATTGCCTTTTGATTTAAGCTTAAATCTGATTGATGGGTAGGACAAACAATAGCTGGATTTTTAGATATATGCAAGTTGAATATACAAGTGATAGTAAGTTAATAATAGTAGTAATAAAAGCCTATCCTTAAAATTTTAGTCTTTGTTTATTTACATTGCCCGATTACTTAATTTTATTGCATGAGTCATTCAAGGAATGACCAAATGCAACATTCAACATTTCCTTGAATTTGTCAGCTTTTCATCTTTTGACACTGGCGTAGGGGGAGGAACTAACAACTAAATTAACAGTTATACATAGTACGTATATATAATTTAGTTATAAGCTAGAGTCTAAAGTTAGACTCAAAAGTTCAAAGTTCATTTACTAATCATATTTTAACCTTATAATGTAAAAACAATTAATACTCTGTAGTTTTGTTCATAAATAAAAAAATAAAAAAAAAAAAAAAAAAATCTGATTGAATCAAGAGTCCTTTTTTTTGTCAATGTTTTCAAGAGTCTAGACTCTAGATCCAATGTGTTTTTTTTTCCAGTGTATACATACAGTTCTAGCCGCATTTTGCAGTGCTCTTCTCTCGTCAGTTTTTAAGCATTCGCCTTAAAACAACCTTTGCCACTCACAGAGTTGGATTTTGGGGTGTGGGTAGAGATATTTTTAGAGGATCATGATATAATTAAACCACCACAGCCTCACGCTTCAGGCCATCCACCCATCGACGCGACTTCCTATTCCAAAACGACGACCCCATTCCCTCCGCGCCTGTTCGCCGAACGAACGCCGCGAGTGCGATTCGGGACGCTATCGAATCCGCGCGAAAACAAATGGTATTCCCCCGCTGTCATCATTTAATTAAGGAAGAGCCTCCTTACTATTCAAGGCAGGGCTTTTTTTAATTCCGGGCTATTAGTCGGGGACTCGCGAAGATGAACACCCTGCAATTTGTCAATCGTAATTTATATGCATATTAAAATAATGAACACCGTATTTTATATGCAGTGCAAACTGATGCGCGGACAGGGCTAATCGCGACGGCGTGTGGTCCCGTCCGCTCGCCCGCCGAGCTACGCGAGCAGTGGCGAGGCGTGATAGATCGATTATCGATATTTCTCCATTTGAGGATATGGTAAAGAATCGATTTTTAAGGCGTTCGCTGCGAACACCCTATTAATCGATCATTTTCCATAGGTTTAAATGGCAGATCAATCGATATATCGCGAAGCACGCCACGCCACTGTACGCGAGCGCGCCTCCCGAGCCCTGTTCCGCCTTTTGTTTCGCTATGAACTAGTTTTTCGACCTTCGGCTACGCGCGCCTGAATTTCTCAATGACAAATGCAACCGTCGAAATAGGACACTCGACAGAAAAAACCCAAATTAAAATGAATCCAAACTCCGAAAAAATGAGGAAATTCTAAGCTCGATAAATCATTTAGGGTGATATCGTCCCATTTCGGGTAGAACATCACAAGCAAAAGGCAATGTTGCCAAGTTCTCTTGGAAATTTACACTGGTAAAAAAGTAGCTTGGATCAAGAGTCCAGACTCTTAAAAACATTGACAAGAAAAAATACTCTTAATTCAATCGGATTTTTCCTTGAATCGAAGAGCCAAGCCTCTTGATTTAAGCGGATTTCCATTTGAATCAAGAGTATTTTTTCTTATCAATGTTTTCAGAGTCTGGACTCTAGATCTAAGCTACTGTTTTACCTATGTAATTTCATCAGAAGAAAGCCGTTGGACGGATCGGTTACAAATTTTAGCCAACTTTTATCCATGCTGCCGATAAAAATCTGTAAAATTTTGAAATGGAATCTTTTAATGGTTGTCCCGTAAATACACAACAAACCGGGGCAATTTGACAACTTTGCATGGTTTTTGTGATGTTCTCCCCAGAAGGAAACGATATTAACATAGACAAAAGGGAGAGGGGGCGAGGGTCTTTAGATGAACCGCCGAGTCCGGACACAATACCGCAATCCGCACATATTTGTCCACCATCCACTTAATAATTTAACTTTTTCAAGTTCGCTTATTAATTAGGCCGCGGCGCATCAGCGGCGCGGCGTGCTTTGCGATATATCGATTGATCTGCCGCATAAACCAGTGGAAAAGGATCGATAAACAGGGTGTTCGCAACGAACCCGTTAATAATCGATTCTTTACCATAGCTTTAAAGGAGAAATATCGATAATAATCGATCATGCCGCGGCGCATGGTGGGTAAGGTGGTCAAGATCGAGGCACAAGTCTTCTGCTCCAGGCGAAAACCGCATATCCCGCGCTGGGTTTCCATCGGAGATAAGCTGTTCTTGCCCAGCGAGGCGTAGTTTCGACCGCGCGGTGGGGGAGGGGGGTGGTGATTAGGTGGGGCGTTGCGGGGGGCCGCGGGAGCGAAACACCTGTTACCTTAACGACTAATGATTTTGAACACCAATCGGAATCCGGCGAAAATTTAAGTCTCTTTTAATGTCGGGCTCTTCGTTTGAGAGAGGAAAAGGAACAATGATAATTACTGGTCCGGCCGACGGACGTCTCCTAGGCTCGGGGCCACTCGGACTCGGGCCGCGCCGCTTTGTCAAATTTCGAAAACTCGGCCGCATTATCAATGGACTACTAGACGCGGTAGAAATGGAGATGTTGCATGTGTGAGGAACTTGCGATTTGACTGTTGATTCCAACGTCAAAGTTCGCGAGAAACACTACGGTGCCACTGGTTTTCTCTGAAAACAACTCCCAAGCTCAAAAAAACCGCTCAAGTTGAGGCCAAAATGGAGGGGATATTCCACGCTATCCTGAAAGTCCACCTCTACATCAATATAAACTCTCCATGCAATGATAGGGAGCAAATACGTCAGCAGGGTTGCCGTGTTTTCAGTTTTGGAGTCCCCAAATAAGAAAAATATCCCCAACACCGGACTCCAAACCGCACTAGTAGTTGACGAGTGAAAATAGGAAAGCTCCGCACTGCCAAATTTCAGGGAAAATGCCCATCAAAGATGCTCAGGCTCAAAATGGGCCACTAAGCACGGTCTGAACTGGAGCAAAACGTCACATGGTTGTGCAAACTACTGGAGATGTTGCATGTGTGAGGAATTTGCGATTTGACTATTAATTCGTATGTAAAAGTTCGCGAGAAACACAATGGTGCCACTGGTTTTCTCTGAAATCGACTCCCAAGCTCAAAAAAAGCTCTCAAGTTGAGGCCAAAATGGAGGGGATATCCCACGCTATCCTGAGAGTCCTCGTCTACATCAAGACAAACTCTCCATGCAAAGATAGGGAGCAAATACATTGGCAGGGTTGCCGTGTTTTCAGTTGTGGAGTCCCCAAATAAAGTGGCAGCCCTGCTAATGTATTTGCTACCTATCTTTGCATGGAGAGTTTGTCTTGATGTCGAGGTGGACTCTCAGGATAAGCGTGGAATATCCCCTCCATTTTGGCTTCAACTTGAGAGCTTTTCTTGAGCTTGGGATTTGATTTCAGAAAAAACCAGTGTCACCATTGCGTTTCTCGCGAACTTTTACATAAGAATCAGTAGTCAAATCACAAATCCCTCACACATGCAACATCTCCATCAAGTACCACAGCAATTTTAATAATGTGCTTTAACGCAATAATTTGTAACGCTTTAATAATTGTGTAACGCTAGCCGAGACGGTAGGCTTAACCCGGCAACGCTGTTTTTCGGTGTTTCGACCATATTACCAGATTTCTCGCTCAATTAATTGGTCGCGGCAGGGGGAGGTAGGCATCCGAAGCGAAAAATATTTGTCATTTTTATGTAAATTCACAAGCGCTCGAAAACAACGAAATTTCAACGACGGGACGTGATTTGGCCTATGTGACGCTCGCACCTCCGCGGATCCCTTCGAAATTTCGTCGTTCATCTGACGTAAGGACGTATCTCGATTCTCACTTGAGCCCTGTAATACGTATATTACTACGTTTTTCGGGGTTCATATGGAAATTAAGGTACGCCCCTACATCAGAGGGGCAACGATGTGATGAAGAAACAAATGGACTGTGAAATTGCCGCGAATGTATCTTGGTTTCCGCGCGCGGATTTCTTGTCCTCGTATTTTTTAAATGAAAGAAAAATACTCAACGTCATTTAAAAACACCCATTTCACAATCACTACAGTTTCGAAATTTGCATTCCTGGCGTTCGAACGGATGTTTATTTAATTAACATCACGAACACCACGAGGACTGAGTAGATAGCGGCGTTATGGGTAATTCTACGAAGACTGTCCAATTTGACCTCCCAAAAACTACAAATTCAACTATGTTATTTTGGATTGAGAGTTTTTACTTTCTCGCTCCCCTAGGGTAGAGAGGAAGTATTGTCATCCTCCTTGGCTTGGCACGCATATCAGCCTATACTGCCGTGCTAAGGAAGAACGCCGTATGAACATTCGAGAGTTGTCAAATTTTCACCGATAAAATGTCTTTTGAGGGAAATTGTCGATATTTTTCCTTGAAATTTTCAGACATTTCAGATCAAATTGCGAACAAATTATCTGAGAAATTGTAAGAAAAATATTCACAAACTTTCCTGAAAATCAGTAATTTGTCAATGGAAATTTGGTAACGCCTGAAGGCTTATACGGCGTTCTTCCTGTATACACGGAAAAATTAAATTGCTGATTTAAAAAATCAATTGCCAAAAAAAGTGACTGCAATGTTTCAATGTAGATTTCACAACAAAAAAATGCTACTTTAACCACCCCGCGATTAAGTTAGCTTACAATAGTGGTTAAAGTAGCATATTTTTTCGTTGTGAATTATTGCAGTCACTTTTTTTAGAATTGAATTGTTAAATCAGCAATTTAATTTTTTCCGTGTATAAGGAAGAACGTCGTATGAGTCTCAGGCGTTACTAAATTTCCTTTGACAAATTACTGATTTTCAAGAAAGTTTCGTGAATATTTTTCTTCCAATTTCTCAGGTAATTTTGCTCGCAATTTGATCTGATCAAATAAAGTCTGAAAATTTCAAGGAAAAAAATCGGCAATTTTCCTCGAAAGAAAGACATTTCATCGTGAAAATTTGACAGATCAGTCCTGGCGGTGTATTTTCGAGCGGCAACGCAGATGAGCGATTGGTCGGAGAGGGCGCGGCGCGGCGCACAGCGGATCGAGTCAATAGGAGAAGTCGGACAAAATTTGGAAACTTCAATCGCTTATAACTCACACACACTTCAACACTTTGAGATTCTAAAAGTGATTCCATTGGTTTCCTCGTCAAATGTTCTTCCGATAACACCCTTGAAAAAAAATTTGACGGAGTAAACACCAAACTTTGCAGTTTTAGTAAAAAATGTCATGTCCGACTCCGACCTCTCTGATTGACTCGATCCACTGTGCGGCGCAGCGGTCCGAAGGGGCGAAAAATGAATCGATTTCATCCGCTTGTAATGAGTTCTGTACACTTCTTAATCCCGATCTAATCTGGTAGGCGTGATTTCACTTGGCTCGATATTTAATTAAGAAAACTCACAGGCCGGAGTGAGGAGCCTCGCCTGGCCCCGGCGTCCGGGCGCTCTTAATAACAGGATCGGGGAGCCCGCGCCCGAGCAGTGTTTGATAATAATTAAGACATAAGCCTGTGTCCGCGCAGTGTTGGTGTAATAGACACTCGCTCGGCATCGGCCCCCTCCCCTCTCGCCCCGCTTAATCCTCTCTCGGCGATTTTTCTAATGCTCCAATATTGTCATAACACGCTCGTATAATAATCTGTCCGCAACCGCAACCAGCTCAGGTGTTAAATTCCTGCCTCGGCCGCGGCCGTTTCGCTCCCTTCGCGCCCGTTCGCGTGAAGCGCCCAGCGCCCTCTATTGAGCTCTTATTGACCTGCGCCCTCGCACAATGGGTAAGGTATCCCTTATGTCTGAAATGAAAATTTGTACACAAAAATGTATTTTCCTTCGTCTGAAGGTACCTAATAAGCTGAGTTCGCAGTATTTTTCATAAAGTTTTCTGACATCGGAAATTGGAGAAAAATTGATTTAAAAGTGAGAAAATGTTCCGCCTCGTGACGTCATTTGGTGGCATTTCCCATTTAATCACGTGTATTTTAGCAAAATCGGTTATTTTATCATATCTCCTCTAATATTCGCTCAATTCATCAAGGGTATCTTCGTGTTCAGTTTACTCAGTAGATTCCACTTAAACACAAAATTCATCAAATTTCAGACCCTAGCATATTCTCCATTTGAGAGAAGTCAAGCCGCCCAGCGGGCCGATTTTTGAAATTTTGTGTTTGTCCGTCCGACATAGGTTCCACGGCAGAGTGTGATTGGTCGGCTATGTCTTATCCCTGCTTTGTCATGCCTTTGTCAGGTGCAATAGACGACATCCTGTCGGGAACTAAAGAGGTGCCTTTAGTTTGTCGTGAATTCCACCTGACAAAGGCACGAAAAAGCAGCAATGAGACATATCCGACCAATCACGATCCGCCTTTTAACCTGTGTCCGCCCGACAAACACAAAATTTCAATAATCGGCCCGCAGGTCGCTAAACGTGCAAAAGGTGCTGAAGGTGTGAAAATAGGGAACATTTATTGGAAAAATTGAAGAAAAAAATTTAGAGGCCTCTCCAGCGCCCTAAATGGCGCACATATAAAATTTGGTATTTCAGGAAAAAATAGTGTTGTTCCTGCAAGGAAGGCATCAAATCGCAGTAATGTAAGCCAAAAATTTCGTCCGTTTGGCCGTATCTGTAGCTGGAAAGTCGCAAACGAGCGAACGGAGCAGTTCCATGTAGCTGGGATTTTAGATCTGACGACTGAACCGAATTAGACCGACGATCTGAAACGGGCTATATCAATTAACGTAACACAACAGTAAGTGCAACTCTATTGTGGAATAATGTGTATTCACTGTTGTTTTGTCTGAAGGCTCATGCCACGCAGTCTGAAATTCATAACTGTGTAAATCAGTATAAAAAACACCATTTCACGATATTTTCATAGGCGCCTGGATACAACTATACGTGCTCCTAGGATGTGCGTGATGCATGTCAGAATAAATGAAGGCGCTTCGGTTTTTCTTGTGCCCTGAGCAATCGTGCGATGCCCTGGCATCGCAACGTTTTCTCAAGCTGATGAAGAGACGCACGATTATGAATCGGTGAGGATAGCCTCTGCCGTGTTACCAGAAAGAGCAGTAAGTGCACAAAATGAACTTCTGAGAAAATGGACCCCAGTAGCGTCTCAGTAGAAAATTGTATCGAACCAATCTGGCATTTTTCGTGAAATTGTAAAAAAATCATACTGAGAACCCTCATAAATTTTTAGATGATTCAAAATCGACTAATTTAAGTTTAGACCATACTAAATGGGTCTTTCAGACTCCATGTTAAGCAAGCAGCATTACTCGTTATGTTTTAGAGTCTTACGTGGTGACGTTTTGGACACAAAAGAATCTAATTGTAAGGTGTAAATTGACAGAAACACAGCAGCCAAGAATTCCGCACCATGCTTCCACTGTGTCTTGGCCGCAACTTTTAATTATTTGTTTACGTTCATTCGATCACAAGCTTCCTCGCATGCACCTCGCTCTACCGAGCTCAACCGACTCAACGATAAATATGAAATACGTCCCAAAACTAATTATTGATTGAAGAGTTTCCTTCGCCTCGGTGCACTGATGACCGAGAAATCGAAACCTGAATCCTGTCGCGTGAAATCGAATCGGTTGCGTTGGTTGCCATTTTACTTATCGGGTGGAATTTGTAAATAGGGGGTCAACGATTTTTTTTCTTTTTTCAGGCACACTAGATCACTAGACCACCGCTCCATTGTACCTAAAAAAAGGAAAAAATTGTTGACCCCTATTTACAAATTCCACCCGATAAAGTAAAATGGCAACCAACGCAACAGATTTGTTTTTCTCCATTCCCTCTTCCTAGCTTCCTCCCTCCTCTTCCTCTTCTTTATTTCCTCTCCTTCCCTCCATTATTGAACTGAGGTAGAGTGCTCGTACAGAGAGAGTACGGACATGTCGAAGTATGGAGCTCTCTAACACAGAAAACGTCACTGACAATCCTTAGATTCCTATTTCCGATTTCAAACATCTTCCGCAGAAATGAGTAAATCTATGCAAAAACTATGTCAAGTACGTGCTTTACGAACGACAGCTCGTAAGAAAAAGCTTTCAAGTTGAGGGCAAAATGGAGGGGATATCCCACGCTATCCTGAGAGTCCACCTCTACATCAAGACAAACTCTCCATGCAAAGATAGGGAGCAAATACATTGACAGGGCTGGCCGACTTTATTTGGGGACTCCAAAACTGAAACACGGCAACCCTGCTAGTGTTATTGCTCCCTATCTTTTGCATGGAAAGTTTGTCTTGATATCGAGGTGGACTCTCAGGATAGCGTGGGATATTCCCTCCATTTTGGCTTCAACTTGAGAGCTTTTCTTGAGCTTCGGAGTTGATTTCAGAGAAAACCAGTGACATGCACCATCGTGTTTCTCGCGAACTTTTACACAAGAATCAACTATCAAATCGCAAATTTTTCACACATGCAACATCTCCATCCCTCCCTCCCGTCCCCCTCCTTCCCTCCCCCTTCCCCCTCCCTCTACCCTCCTTCGCCTCCAATGACGCGACGGCCCGATCATCCGTCCGTATTTCTAGGGCAGTTATGGCGTTTCCAAACCAGGTAGATAATCAGTAGAAATAGATTTGCCGGTCCAGTCCGTCGGTATACCCTGTTGAGCTTTTGCCCGTGTGGCGCTCGTCGCGTTCTGCCGTGCTAAGGAAAGACGTTGCCAAATTTCCACCCATAAAAAATGGAATTTTGAAGAAAGTTACGAGTATTCCTCTTTGAAATTTTAGGTTGCTCTACATTGAATCGCGAATTAAATTCGGCAAAAAATTGAGGAAAAAATACCCACAAGTCTCCGATAAAATTCGTTTTGTATTCACGGAAATTTGGCAACGCCTGGCGGCTCAAACGTCGTTTTTCCTGAGTGAGGCAGCGTTGCTGCCGCACACAGCTTACGCGGAGCCGGGGCCGCGCTGAGCAGTAGCGTGGTGAATTGCGATACATCGATTGTTATGCCATTTAAACCTATGGTAAAGAATCGATTATTAAGGCGGTCGCTGCGAACATCCCGTCTATCGATCCTTTTCCATAGGTTTAAATGGCATAACAATCGATATATCGCAAAGCACGCCACGCCACTGGCGCTGAGTGATTTAAATTACCGAGCGCGGTTTTTTTCTGGACACAAATAGTGACACCGAAGCTGCATGTGGTACAGTTTTTCCCGGGGCCCGGGGTGTCCGTGTTCACACGTCGCCGTCGTCACGCCTCTCCGATGTTGCCAACTTTCTCGAGTTTTTCATGGTGTCTACGGCCTCCTGAAACCGGGTCCGACGAATTGGCAACGCCTGGAGTGAAGCGTGCCACCGCCCCGAGTTTCGGGCCAGCTCGAATTCGCGCTGCGCCTCGGGGGGTCCATAAGGGACGGGGGGGCTCCGTGAAAAAGGCGCACAAAAAGCGCGACGTTTACACGGCCTTTTGGCTGCTAGTGCAGTTCAGCGGTTGTCGGGTTTACTTGTGAGTGACGCCCCACTGCAGTGGAGCGTTGCCGTTTTCTCGATTTCTCTTAGAATGACGATCTGTGGGGGGTGATGGGGGTATACGCCCTCCTCCGGTCGCCGAAAAAATGGAGGAAGAAAGAAGGAAGAAAGCGGAAGGAAGGGGTTGAGGGAGGAAGAAGGAAAAATGCTTAAATTTGGTGATTATTCACGACGAAATTGACTCTAACTGCATATTGGACACTTGAAATTTTGAAGAAATTTTGGGGGTAGCCTCTTGGACTCCCCTTTCGACCCCCTCCCTGTTCGAAGAGTCTGGAACCGCCTACGATTTGTGTTTTTCTTTCGTACAGAAATTTATCAAAGTAAAAGTAAGCCCAGAAAGTTCTGCTAATTATCGAAAATTCAGGCAATTTTCGTATCAAACCTTGAAATTTCTTGTTTTACCAAATATTTTAAATTATCATGTCTGTACAATTGTGCTTTATTATCAGAGCTAGAACAATGCACTTTCGCTTTGCAATAGGCGTAGCGTTGTAATGTAGAACACCGCGGAAAGATCGGGATGGTTTTGTTCAACATCTTAAAAAAA
Source organism: Bemisia tabaci (assembly GCF_918797505.1). NCBI lineage: Eukaryota > Metazoa > Arthropoda > Insecta > Hemiptera > Aleyrodidae > Bemisia > Bemisia tabaci. The sequence goes on along the minus strand of NC_092794.1, from coordinate 68,493,389 downwards.
TCAGGGGAAGACCAGAAAATTTAAAATTTCTCAAAAGGGGCCCTTTTCCAAGGAAACTAGCATTTCAGGGTGGATAACTGACAATAAGATAAGGTGGTGGAATGGATGAGTCAGAGGAAAACCGAAAAAGGTTAGGAAAAAATAGCAAAATAAGCTTGAAGTCTGAGGAAAATTGCGTTTCTGGATATGGGAGTTTTTTTTGTGTCGCTTAGTGCAGTTTCAACTCATCTCCTAGCCAGATCAGAAAGTCTGAAAATGACCGTGTTAAATTTTCCGTGTAGTCTCTAAAATCAGACAGTACTTTTCAAATTAGTAAGAGAGAAAACTCGAAAACAGCAACGAGTTGTATACACAGTAAGTTGGAAATGTAGCCAACGTGCATTAAAATCCAGAAAACTAGAAATCTCAAACAGAGAAAAACAGCCTATCTCTCTGAGGAAAAATTGTGCTCAAGTGAGCTTTTTCCTGTGTATTGAGATTTCCAGTTTCCTAGATTTTATCGTACGTAGGCTTCATTTTCAACTTACTGTCTTTAAAGCTCGAAATAGTCAGAAAATTTCCAATGTTAGTCTCTATTGCCACCACGCCAAGTGTTCCTCAACCGCGCTACACCGACAACGTCCATCCAGAGACCTACCCGCAAGCGCCACTAGCACAGAGCTTCGCAACACCTGTTGGAACAGACCTTTGATTCATGGACCCGGACATTTTCGCACTCGAAATTCCAGTCAGCATCGGCCTTTGCGGGGATCGTGGTGGCCTCAACCCCCGTGGCCCTTGCGCCTCGGCGGCGGCGGCGGCCTCACGACAAATACCGGCTCGGTAATAATTTTTTAAGCGCTATCGTGAAATCGGAGGCCGTGGGTTCGAATTCCGGCCGAATGTAATTCATGGAATGCGGGACGTTTTCGAGCCGCGCGCGCGCGCAGTCTCGGATCGGGTTTCTTCGAGTGCGCGTCCTTCGTCGCACGTTCCCTTTCATCCTTTCGTCGGCGTCGCGACGCTTTCAAAAGTCGTTCGATTCCCCCCGGGGTCCGGGCCCCGGCGCACGGTGGATCGAGTCAATGGTAGAGGTCGGTCATGGGCGACGAAAAAAAAAGTCTGATTTTAAATATTTTTTCTTGGTTTTCTAGTAGTTAAGCTTCCAAAATGAATGTATCCACGGTTCTAGGATCTTTGAACCCTTCCGCTTTGACATGCGGGTTGCCTAAAGCTGACATTGCAGGTGGTATCAAATTTGCCGTCTAATTCTCAAGGTTTTATTTCGCTTTTGCATGAGTTCTGTGGCAGATAAATCAAAATTTCAATTAAACATGCTTATTCTCCTCCCTTTAAGGAACATTTTGGTATATCATTAATGTGCATTGGCATATTTTTAGGAGGACCAAAACCACCTCCAAAGCTTGCTTTCAAAAAAAACGCCCAAAAAAATGTTAAAATAGCTCGATAAAAAAATGTCCACAAGTGTCCGCAAAATCCTTTGTTGGGTTGCCTCCTGTACACTATCAGGAATGATATTATGTAATAATTAGCCGCTAATATCCGCTAATCTGCGAAAACGGTCCATTTGAATGATAGGAAGTCGCGCCTGCTGGGAATCCGATCTTGCTCTATTGTCACCAAAAAAATCGTGCATCACACCATATCCTTCAATCTCGATAATTTTTCTACTGATCACTGATTTTGGCTTATTTGTTGATATTTTTGGACGAGACATTAACCTTCTGTTAGTCTTTGAAGCTGATTCGATCAGCGTTATACTGTGCGATAAAGTTTAAGGTGTACGTTTTGCGCATTGTATATTTCACAAGTCCCGTTTCTTGCAAAATGTCTTCAACATACCTAGAACTCTTTCATGAGCTCCATACAAATACAATTTCAACTCCCCCCCCCCCCCTTGGAGGATGGCAATACTTTCTCTACCCTAGGGTAGCGAGAAAGTAAAAACTGGTTGTGGGTTGAAAAAGAAGAAATACAAGAAATTTCTTCAGGAGACAATAGTCCTTCTCAGAGGTTCTTCAAGGGATCAGAACTTGCATGAAAAGTAAATTTCCTCCTATTTTAATATGTATTCAATAAATATGTTTCAAACTTCACTCCAAACATCGAGGAACAAAATGAAATAATGGAAGATAATATAATTTTTTTTTCTCTGCACTTTCAATTTTTTTATCTGGTGATAAGTACCTATAATAATTTTCTAGGATGACTCGATAAAAAAAAGCTACAGTATATACGTCTCTTTTTTATTTCTTTAATATATTGATCTATTTTTTGAAATATGCATATTTGTTGAATAACTGAAAGAGTAGAGAGTTCATAAAAATGAAAACGTCTATTGACTGGCTGGAGGAAAAGAGAAGAAAAATGAACATTATCAGAATGTTCCGTATATGTGTCAGTATGCAATTGCGAGAAACCAATTAACATGGACAAAAAACGATGTTAGCAGAAATTGAAAGAAATATGGCAACCTTCGTGGTGAGGGGGCTGTAAAGCCGTCCTCCCTTACTCCTCAAGTAATGTCCTTGAGTCAAGTTCTGCAAAATTATTCTTTACGTAAGATGCTTACGGTCCCATTCGCCGAAAGTAACGTGATAAAACAGCTATCGAGGATCCCATTTTCAATAGTTATGAAAAAGTGTGTCAAACTCGTATTAAAACTCGTTATTCGGCTGAAAAATGATCAAAAATGGAATCTACGACGAAAAATACATTAAATGAGTGTAATTTGATCTATTCTAAGGGTGGGAAATCTCCGTAATCAGAGAAAATAAGACGCGTGATGCGCGATGACCGACCCCTCCCATTGACTCGATCCACCGTGCGGCGTCGTCGGTCGCGCCGCGCGTGGCCCAAGACCGGCCGCTCGACGCTAATTCAGATCACTGACGGAGACTCGTTGCGGGCAGTGCGTTTGGGTTCGTATACATAGTGGAGATGCAACGGCCTTACCCAACGCTACCTGCTCAAAGTATGTCAGGTGGAAATGGCTACGTTCAGGGTTGCCACCGTCAGGATATGCCGGGAAAACCGGGAAATATCAGGGTTTTTAAACAAGTCAGGGAAAACATGGAAATGCCAGTGGAAAGGATGAAAATGTCGGGGGAAAATTGTTCAGTCACCTTTGACTTTGGGTTTGAAGTTTCGAACAACAAATTTGTCTAATTATATTTTATATTTAACCATCTGGTATATCTTCAATTGGTAGGAAATTTAACCAAAATCTGTCCGGTAAATCAGGGAAATGTCAGGGAATTTCGTTTTTTTTAAAATTCTTTAGCAACCCTGTACGTTGCAAACTTTTGCTAGTGAAAAGGATGAAAATGTCGGGGAAAAATTGTTAAGTCACCTTTGACTTTGGGTTTGAAGTTTCGAACAACAAATGCATCCAATTATGTTTTATGGTTTACCATCTGACATATCTTCAATCGGTAGGAAATTTAACCAAAATTCGTCCGGTAAATCAGGGAAATGTCAGGGAATTTCGTTTTTTGAATTCTGTAGCAACCCTGTAACGTTGTAAACTTTTGCTGGAGCAAAGTATAATGAGCTGCTCTTTATGGAGAAAGGCTCAAAAGTCAGGGTGGGCACATCGGGTTTGAAATTCATTTCTAATTTCACAATCTGCACTAGAAATTTGCGTATTTTTGAACTTTCTGATTTTTAATAGTGTAACTCATACGACAAAAAGTTAGTTTGATACATATGTATGAGTGAGCCTAGTTTCACAATTCTACGTTGAAGCTGATAGTGGCCAGTGAGTGGCGTGGCGTGCTTTGCGATATATCGATTGTTAGGCCATTTAAACCTGGAAAAGGATCGATAAACAGGGGGTTCGTAGCGAACACCTTAATGATCGATTCTTTACCATAGGTTTTAATTGCATAACTATTGGTACATCGCAATTCACGCCACGCCACTGATAGTGGCCGCTGTCACGTGTCTCAGTTTGTCGTTTCCCTCTCAAAAGAACGTAACCACATTCCGACGTTGACTAATTTCCACGCGAAAATTGCCCTTTTATGAGGAGGAGATCTTTGGAATTTCTATCTGAAAATTTCATTGATATTTCTGCTGATCTTATGCAGAAAGAAGAGAACCGTTCATTGAAAGGATCGACTCATTTGCTTCTTGGGATGATGGAGGTATCACTCAAAAACTGCATAACGAAAGACAGCTACATTTTTATTCCCTGAGGAATGAAATGTCTTTTTTCGCAAAGTCCTGCTCAATAATTATGTCCTGATCTTGAAGCAAACAATCAAACCCGCTTCTCATCGAAATCTGAAAAATGTTGATAAATGACTCATATAAAGGCTAATGATGATGCGCAATCAATTGCCTCCTAAAACAGCATAAGAACGTACCGAAAAAAAAAGTTTATCAATCTTTTGGACATGCGCAATGCACGAGCAATTTGTTTTTGCCACCAAAAGAGGATACCAACTGACAGTGTTGCCGATTTTGACGCAACATGACATATTTTTTTTTTTTGCGTCTAGAAGGGTCAGTCGGAAATTTTTCATGATGTCTTTTTCTAATGCTTGTCCTCAAATCCACTTTTTTCAGTAATAATCTTGGTTTCCACTAATTCAAGGACCTCAATAAAAAGCATTACATTCTATGAATTTTTCCGATCATCAGAGACCTCAAAGTGTTTGACTGGTGTCATTGAACCTTCGAAAAACCTCAAATTTCTGCAAAGAATTCCTAGCTACGCCGCTGGCTCAAAGTTTTCTCAAAAAACCATTACACTTTCGCGAAGAAGTGGCTAAGTCCAGTGGCGTAGATAGTGAGGGGGGCCCAGGGGGTCTGGAACCCCCCTCCCCCCTAGACTCGTTAATTGTGCCGTTTTTCTTACTTTAGGAGGGCAGACATAAAATATTATCATGGACGTACACAAAATAATGTAAATTTACCGTCACGGACCCCCCTTCTCCCCCTTGAAGCATTCCTAGCTACGCCACTGGCTCACAATCAGTATGAGCGCGGATAAAATTTTAATCGAATTTCCATTTCAGACAACCAAAATTCCCGTCGCGTCGTCCCGCTGGCATTGTTGCTACGGCAATCAGAATTCTATTGAATCAGCAAGAATTTTGGTCATCGTTGAATGGTATCCGATTGTAAAATTATCAAACGAACGTTGGCTACACAGAGACAGGGACATTTTTTTTCTGTGAGGATAATAGGGATTGCATTTTGCAAAAGGGAACCAGGAGCATTGCAATGTTGCAAAGATTGTGCAACTTATTTTGTCTTGGGAGAAAAACCTGATTATCCATTGACAGTTTCTACCTCATTCGCTAAAAACTGCAAATTTTAGACAAAAATTACCATGTAAATTTCATATTTTTTCATGATTTCAGTAATTTTATTGCAAAGGATGAAAATGCACGATCTTAGCATCATTGCAATGCTTCTGGTTCCTTTTTGCAAAATGCAATCCATAGGTCGGACCCTCCAAGGAGAGTCGATACCCGATGCAATCAAAGAAATTTGACGTGCAGTAAATAAAGGTCGATACCTTTTCCAAAGGCGCAGGTGAGTCTGGATCGTTTGTCAATTCCCGTCAAGCTTTCCGATACGGATTTCTGGACGGTCCTCTCTGGCAGCTGAGAAATCCTGTTCGGAGAGTTATCTTCACATCAGCAGCTTTATTCATCGAGCGAGAAATGAGCTGCGAGCGATTTTTCTCCGCCGCCAAAAAGATTTCGAAGACAGTCGAACGGCAAATATTTGTCGTGGTCCGTCGCTGAAGAATCTGGCCCGGACGGGTACCTGTTTTAAAGCGGGGACTTGGAAAATGATCGGCACGAGAAGAAAGGGAATGGCGGGTCCATCATTTTTCAAGAGTGAGTCGCGAGACCATTGTGCCCGTGTCGCCGCGAGACGCGTCGCGTCGTCGCGCGCTCAGGCGGCGTAACGCGTGGCGTGACGTCCAAAATTCGACCCGTGCGACACAACTTCACAAAAAAAAAAAAAAAAAAAAAAAAAAAAAAAAAAAAAAAAAAAAAAATTGGATCTAGAGTCCAGACTCTTGAAAACATTGGCAAGAAAAAGGACTCTTGATTCAATCAGATTTAAGCTTACAAAATCCGCTCAAATTAAGAGGCTTATTGGTTCTTGATTTAAGCTTAAATCTGATTGAATCAAGAGTATTTTTTCTTGTCGATGTTTTTAAGAGTCTCGACTCTAGATCCAATGTGTTTTTTTCCAGTGTTTGCCGTGAGTGGACGGGAAAATATAATCCGTTTTCGTTTAGTTCCATTTACGAATAAAAATTGCACGGACTAACCAAGGAAGGCCGTTAGTGAAAATTTTCTCACAGAAATTCCTTCCTCTGATTTTCCCATCTACGTAAGTGGAATCACGGTTGGGATAACCAGGAAGTTAGGACTATCAACCCTCTATGGTTCAGTGTTACGTATTTGTAACAACACATTTTTTGGTTTTTTAAAAATTTAATTTTTCCTCTTTGGCATAATTTTGCATATTTACATCATTGTTTTCTTTCTGGAAAAACTGATTACCTAAAATTTGGACTTTCAGGAAAAAAATTTGGAAATTGGTGTTTTTATGAAAGCCACAACATAGATTTGAGTCTCCTAGAATCCAACTTTCAAAATTAATCCATGCCATGGAGAGTTAACAGCGTTTTCCTTTACTTCTGATAGATTTCCTGTTGACGCGACTAGATGTTGAAATAACCGGAATATATGCTGTTAACGCGCGAGGTTTTTCCTATTTTATGCCGAGGAAATACCGGGGTCATGGCAATCTTTCTATCTTCCATAAAAACTGCTATCAATGGAAATATTCCTGTTAAACAAACGTATATCAGCAAACGTCACGCGTCAGCGTATCGTAACTCAGTAATGTTGCTCAAGTTAGTACATTGTATCACAATGTTGCATAGTTCCAGGTTATATTTTTAAAGCCGCCTCGTGGTATCTTAATTGGACCCCCCCCCCCTTCTCTCAAAAAAATTCTTGACCAATTCGTGGGTGTTCGTAGTAGCCCCCTCATCTATGAGTAGGAAACGTCCGTTTGCGAGATTGATAATCTCTGCTAGAAAGCATGCACGAGTCTCCCAGATATTTCGAATGCTATTACGGCTATCATACGCTTTTAAGGTAATTACAATCGCAGAGCTGAATTAACTGCTCGGTCATTTGCTTCCCTCTCTTAATTCGCTCGAATCAATCACCTTCAAAGTCCCAGCATCTTAATTAACCTCCGTCCAACGCACCGCACATCCGCGCGTGAGGCGAAACATGTTACAGTAATTTTTTTTTTTTTTTTTTGTTAAGGGGATCTGCTTTTAGAGAATGTGCTGCTGACTGACCCATGGTGCTAGAATCTGTTGTCATATTTTGTCTGAAACTTGGCTGAAGTATTTGGGACGGAAAAGCGTCTAGTATTGTCACAATGGACCACTACAATGGGTCTAATTTTAAGCATTGGATGTATTTACCTCATCAAAATTTAATGTAGAATATAATGAACACTAAAAACGTTCTGAATCCAACTCATACGTAAGAAAATAGTGTATATTGTTTACGTCAGTTTACACTTCCCGTTCTCAAAAAAGCACAATCTTCCTTAGTCAAATCAATATCGTACTTTACTGCTTACGGTTTGTTTTGTTTTAAGAACGATCAAAAAATCGTACCGTGTGCGGTGACGACACCATGCATAAGAGGAAAAAAGAAATGAATTCAAAACCATGCTCTAAAAATTGGCTGCAAAAATAAATTTATTTGAATAAGTAGGATGTTTTAATGGCTGATTTGATTATGGTTTATTGGCTGCGATAAGTTCGAAGTTACTGTATGAAATGTACACTGCGAACGGATAATTCTCACTTATTAGTTACTCCTGAAAGTTTTTCAAATGTTTTACGTGCTCTGCGAAGAGTTTTGAGTACACAACATTTGCTGTAGTGCTGAATTTCTCACTTTGTTTGTGATTACTTCCACCGATTCATTTGATCGATTTTACTTCATTGTGATTGAACTGTTCGAACTTCGGAGCGTACACGGAAAAAAGAGAAACTCCAGCCCTGGAGGACGTACTTACGGGCTATATACACATACCGTCCGCGTTCCGGGCTCAGAGGCCGAAAGCACCGGGTGCGACATCCGGAGCAATTGGACATTTTTCTATCAAACGGAACTATGTGCATTAAGACATGAGCCCTGAGACCCATAAAAATACACGCATAACAGGGCTCACGTCATAATTGGACGTATTTCTATCAAACGGAACTATGTGCATTAAGGCATGAGCCCTGAGACCCATAAGAATATATGCATGACGGAGCTCACGTCATAATGCACATAGTTCCGTTTGATAGAATTGCGTCCAATTCACATAGTTCCGTTTGATAGAAATACGGCCAATTGAAGCTACGGCTCCAGCACCCGGAACTTTCGACCTCTGAGCCCGGGTCGGACGGTACGTCTATGTAACCCGTAACTTTTTTTTTCAGGGTTAAAATGACAACTTGTGGAAATTGCAGAAAAGTGTAAATCCTCGAGATCGACTCAGAAACTTTACGACGATGCGAGGGAAATTTTAGGGGATTTGGAGCCGGCCACCAATGCGATTGAGTGGCCCGTGCGGTGGCCCAGGCTCCCACGTTCCGAAAGCGCCTCCCCCCCCTTCCGAATAGGTCCCTCCTTCTGCTCGATGCACTATTAGGTATTAAGACTTGATTGAATATGGCTGGTTGTGGCGGCGGTCGGTCGGTGGGTCGGTCAGCCGGTCCAGATTATTACATATTTACAGTCGCATTTTCACTCAGTATCATTAGTAGTCACGTGTCCGTCCGGGCCATGGCGTTGTTGTCTTGTTACGCGGAAATTCTTTTTTTCTACTTTCCGAACAAAAATTAAGAAGAAATAGGTCCTAAACAAGGTCCGAACCGCCGACGTTGCTTATAATGGTTTCTTTTCCTTTAGTTTCATCTGTGATTTTAGTCCAGCGATCAATTCACGCGGAAAAAATGATATTGCTGGATTAACAAATTTGTTGTTAAAAAAGTGTCCGATATGCTTGTGACATTTTTATGAAGCACTCCCTATGTAAACGCACGTATTTTAGCAAATTAGGTCATTCGGTCATATCTGCTTTAATAGTAGTTCGTTTTAGAAATGGACGTATTTATGTCCAACGGAACTAAGCGCCAATTTGAGTTATTTTTGAGGATTTTAGAATGCCGGATAGCGCGTTCTGTCAAACGGAACTAAGCGCCATGGTAAATCATTGCGAGTATAGGACAGAATGAGCCCGACGCCCGGTTTCGCCGCCAATCCAAGCCCCCCTCTACCTTCCTCACCCTATGGCGCTTAGTTCCGTTCGACAGAAGTACGTCCAAATAATGGATATTTTAGTTCACACGGTGGTCTATTCTAAAACACGAAATTCACATAATTTCAAACACCAGCGGGCTGATTATTGAAATTGATAGACAAAGCTATAGACAAAGAAGACATACGGGGTATAAAGCATTCCTATTGGTTGAAATAGGTGGTTCTCATAGACTAAGGGGGAAAATGATAGACGAACTATCGGGGATCTCGTGGGTTGCCGTTAGTTAGTCTATTACCTACCTCCTTTGTCCGTTGCAACCACCCGCTTTCACCAATAAAATCTCTCCATACCTATTTTGTCCTCTTTGTCGATAGCTTTGTCTATCAATTTCAATAATCGGCCTGCTGCAAATCCTCCATTTCGAAGGAAACCCGCATGAAACAATTTGGACATTACTGCTCTCTTCGGTAACCCGGGAGAGCCGACCCGTTGGAGGAATGGGCTGCAATGAAACGGCAGGTTTTTTAGCCGTGGGGACCGGCAACGGTGGTTATTAGGTACTCAAGGCACTAACCTCTTAATGAAAATGCCTCCCGCAGAAGACGCAGACACTTCTCGGCGGCGGCTTGCACCAAGAGTCAAACTAGATCGTAATAAATTGAACGAAATTTATCGCCACAATGATGTATAATCACTATTCATCTCGGGGCCCATCATAAAACCGCGCGCCCCATGCCTCGAATCGTTATCGCGGGCCCCTCGAATAGTCCGGATTCGTTTCACTTAGTTAATCTCGTCGCAATCCAATCAAACGTAGAACAAACGGAAATCGGGCAGGTGTTCCAAAAAGAGCGGTAACACTGGAAATACGGGGCCTCCGGGATAAACCGCCTGAGTGCAGTTTTTTCTATTTTAAGGAATGCGTCTTCAAAGTTTCAAAATTACCAAGAACCTTATGGCGGAAGAAAGTTCAAATCCACGTGTGTAAAAATTAGACTTTGGTTTTGAATTCTGTAAAAAAACACTGGAAAAAAACACATTGGATCTAGAGTCCAGACTCTTGAAAACATCGACAAGAAAAAAAGGCTCTTAATTCAATCAGATCTAAGCTTAAATCAAAAGGACATCCGCTCAAATTAAGAGGCTTGGTTCTTGATTTAAGTTTAAATCTGATTGAATCAAGAGTATTTTTTCTTGTCGTTGTTTTTAAGAGTCCGGACTCTAGATCCAATGTGTTTTTTTCCCCAGTGTAAATAATACATTTTAAGACTAGTTTTAGTTGAAATCGTTGAATGTGTAATTTTTTCAATAGCTCCAATTCTGCATCATGTCCTTTAAATGTCTCTTAAACGAAGACCTAAGAAAATGATGGACCTATGGCGTTGGAGCGGGAATTTGATAAACATGTTTTTTTAGTATGCGTAAAATTGATGGTATCCCACATCCTTAAGTCTAGTAAATATTTGCTAGACACATCAACAGCGAATCTCCCAAACCATGTATCTCGTTTGCGGTGTTTAAGAATCTCCAAACCTGTTGTATTTTTTCAAAGGAGAACACATCATCAGCAGTCCTTGAAGTTTTCTAGGAATTGGCTTCGCGCAGAGATGAAAAATCACGGAAGCCTCGTGAATTGACGTTAAGTAGTTCTTCATTTAAAGAATAAAGTATGCTAAGAAGTGTGCAACGTCGCAAACCGAGATACGTGGTTTGGAAGTTGCACCCTCGATATGATTAACTTCAACAAGAATCTATAGTTGCCAAGATGACCTGAAGGGCAAACACAGCCAGAAAGTCTAATACGCCCTATATCATTCCTTTTTATCAGACACGTGAAGTTAAAGCCGGGAAAAGAGGTGCGAAGTTTTATTCCTTGATAAGACTCTACGTCCAAGATTAAACTTAACTCTTTTTTTTCAAAATACTTGATCTCAACCTTGAATTTTTGTTAGGAGGAACTGAACGGAAAACTAAGTAAAAAAACCACTCCTAACTCATTTTTCCACATTGTGACTTCGTTCTTTACCCGTATAGCTCGTTCGTTTATTGGTTTGAACAGAACACGTTTCCTCTTCAAAAAAGAAAGGGGTGGAGGACCTGAGCAAACGAGTCGATCGTTGTATCGTTATCGAATGACCTTGATCGATTTATAGCATTGTCAAGATAGGGATTTATCGATCAAGCTCATTCGACAACGATTCAATAATCGAGCAGCAGCTGTTCTTGTCGATTGTTGAATCGTTATCTAACGACTGTAATCCCTAACTTAGCAATGGTATTTTTCGATCAAGGTTATAGGCTATCCATAACTATTCAACAGTTAGTCGTCTCTGTCCCGAGGGAACGTAACTTCATTCCAATGTTGCCAAATTTTCGCTCGCAAATTGCATTTTCACCAAGAGAATTTTAGGAATTTATATTTGAAATTTTCACTGATTTTCTTCAGATCTTATGCAAAACCCCGAAAATTTGTCGACAAAAAATTGACAAAAAAAGTTGTACTGGACTACTCTTGTAAAAAAAAATTGAATTGTTTGAGTCAATTTTGCAACCTTGAAATGGAGTTAGGTTGTTCCGTCCGAGAAACGACGAATTTACTCGCTGGGACGCTACGAAGTTGATGAAAGGAGCATACCAGCGGGCTGATTATTGAAACTGATAGACAAAGCTATAGACAAAGAAGACATAGGGAGTATGGAGCGATCCTATTGGTTGACATGGTTGGTTTCTATAGACTAAGGAAGAAAATGATGGACTAACTGTCGGGTCTTTGGTTGGTTGCCGTTACTCAGTCGATTACTTATCTCCTATGTCCATTGCCACCACCCGCTTCCACCAATAGGGTCCCTCCAAATCCCTTTTGTCGTCTTTGTCTATAACTTTGTCTATCAGTTTCAATAATCAGTCCGCAGTGGTGTGGCGTGCTTTTCGATGTATCGATTGATCCGCCCTTTAAACCTATGAAAAAGGATCGATAAACAGAGTGTTCACAACAAACACCCTCATAATCGACTTTTTACCGTAGCTTCAAATGGGGAAACATCGATAATAGACCATTCATGCTTCGCCACTGGAGCATATGCGACGAGCCTATACTGCTGTTCTTACGACAAAGAGGGTGGAATGAAGACGGAACTTACGGAGCGTGGCAGGGAGAAAGACAACCGGGGGAAAAAAGTCGTTTTAATCAACTGAGAAAATATTGTGAGCTAATAACATTCATAATGTAAAATTATCAGTTTATCTTTGCTAAAGGGCGTGACTTAGCTGCCGAGTGCAAGCGCCAGAGCTCGGTACTCTGTGAACCATCATCTGGTCATCGGACCATTAAATAGATCCAAGCGCGGCGTTGCCGTTTCGCACCGAGAATTTCTCACCCCCAATTTTCTAAGATGTACAAGTCAAAAGAGAAACAACATGATTCAAAATTCTTTACGTGGCGCTCGGTGAAAAAATGGACGTTTTCGACCGTGATCACTGTAACCGCATTTGTCTTCCTACCCGCGCGTTTAAGTCTCTCAGTGACTGGGCTACGTTTTGCTATTAAGAAGTACTAATTCTGGCTCATCAACAAAAACACCCATCAACTAATAGCACAAATAGTAGTTTCCCCCACGAAAGAGCATAAATACGTTTCACAGGATGTCTGCAAGTCCGGAAGTAGTACTGATTTTTCAAGGGCGGTCCGGAAGTACTGAAAAAGTGAGGAAATCCCGTGAGAAGGTCCGGATTTTTTTCATTTTTTTGTCGTTTCTGTCGTTTTTCGAGCGAAAAATTCAAATTTTTTGAAATTTTTCGAATTTCGTCCATTGGAGGCACTGAAAAAGTACTGCATTTTTCTGTGGAGGAGGCACTGAATTTTTTGGGAATGTACTGAAAAAGCACTGTAAAAGTACTGATTTTTGGCCAGCCTGTTTTAGTAGACATCCTGGTTTCAATGCTGTCAAGTCCCTTCCCTCCCCCAATAAATTTGATTTTTACGAGGAGGATCTTGCGCATTTCTAACTGAAAATTTCACAGATTTTTCTTCTGATCTTGTACCCAAATTTGACAAATTTTGGGCAAAAATTGCACGAATGCGTTTTATTTGTTCAAAATTGACTTGTTTCATATAAATTTAAGTTCCTTCGTCAGGGGACCGACTCAATTTTTATTTTTGATTCGGTGAATAATATAATTAATTCAGGTAAACAAAATCAAATAACCTCAAGTTTAAGCGCAACTGCTGGCACTTGATCAGCTGATTAGTTATTGTTACAGAATATAATCTAAATTTTAGACAAATCTCGGTTGCAATGCTCTTAAGCTGAGGTACTTGCTCCAGTTCTGACGGGCCGGTTGTAATTTCCCCCAATTTGGCGATGCTGCCCGGCGCGGCTTTTGATTTAGTGCAGACGGGGCGTAAAAACGGCCGAGTGATTCGTTTACGCGCATACTTGGATTCACCTTTTCCTCCCCTGCCTCCACCCCCTCCGCCCACCTCCCACCTGGGGAGGTCGGGGGGGGGGGGGGCGCCCGGTCCAGTTTCCCCTGCCCGCTGCGCGGCCACCGCTGACTCTAACTCGATTCATTACGGGCGCATTAAGTCGAATCAGAGTAATGCGGCAAATTACACGTCATTATTAAGGCCTCTTCCTCCGGCGTTTGTTTCGTTGCGGGGATTCGATGGTTCGCCGCTAAAGCCTCTTTCAATTCCACTCCGCGTTATTGATCGCGACCGGAGGCGCGGTGGTGGATCTGTGAACTGGTCATTCTGAACCCGGTTTTTTACTGTACCATGCCATATGAATGTGCCGAGGTAAAGAAATAATGGATAGCACTAAGACATAAGTCATATCTGCATTGGGTCTCAGTGGTAGCATATCTCTCTGTAGCAGACGAGGAGCTTGAATTAAATCTGGTCGCGTTTAGTCGCGTTAATTGGATTACATTTTGCAATAAGGATCCACTATTTCTAGCTCATTCCAGAAGCGACATATGCCATTTATTTCCCTATGCATATACGCACTTTCATTGAAGAACCAGAGATAGTTCCTTATTGCAGAATGTGATCCAGTTGTGGTTTGGTCCAGGTCCTCTTCTCCAGTCGAAATGGTCAGATCTAGAGTACCTATTTAGGGAGAGTATAGGCAACTCGAAATATGTAGCTTCTAGGGCCCAAAAAGGCAGGTAACCTTTGAAAACGAAAAATGTTACTGTCAATCTTTAGAGTCCAATATCAAACGAAAATGGACAAGAAAATTCATAAGTCAGCATTCTTCTGCAAAAATGAGTAAATTTATGCCAAAACCAAGTCAAATACGTGCTTTACCAACGACAGTTCTCAACAATTGTGATTATGAACCACTCTGGTTAATTTGAATTCATAGATTGCCTACCCTTTTGGGGTCCAAGAGCTCCATCACCTAACCTCAAAATTTTCGACATGTCCATCCTCTCCCTGTATAGGTACTCTAGTCATATCTGAGCTGTGTGACCATACCGATACCCCGGCTTCACACACGGAACCAAGAACCGAGGCGTGGATCCCAGCAAAAAGTCACAGGGGACCCGGGCTCACGCACAATAACCAGGAGCCCTCGGGCCCGATGGCACCCATACCCGCCAAAGACGTGAGCGGCATGCCGAGCGCCGAGCGGAGAGGGACCCGCTTTCCCGGAGTCCAGACCGGGACCCAGGGGACCGCGCAAAAGAAGACCTCACGTACGCTAGCTCGGAGCGCTGCGTCGGCTACACGGAGATAGGCCGCGGATATCGCGTTACGGCCCGCGCAAAACGCGCTGAAAATTGAGAAACCCCGCTTGACAGATGGACTGGGCGACGCAGCGCCGGGCATGACACCCCGCCGGAGTTACGGCCCCGACCTCGCAATCAGCTGATCGGATCCAAGTTCAGGCTGACCCGGAGGAAAACAGCTGTTCGGTGCCGTTCGACCGCCCGGGTTGCCGGTCCGGGCGCCTCGCCCGGTCGTGGCCGCCGCCCCGCCCGGAAACTACGGCAACCTCGCCGCGTCTCGTTAACGCTCTCGAGATCTGCCCTAATCGGGGAGGCTGCTCCTGCCACCACCGTCTACGGCTCTCCCGCTCATTCGCCTATTTATATTATATTTATTTCTCCGTTACCCCGAGGAAGAACCGCCCGACTCCCGTGGAGGAGCCGATATGGCTCCGCGGTTTTTCCCCGGCGTGTCCCCGGGATAACAGGAGCTGCCTTCATAAAAGTGCGAGTTCCATGATCGATTGACTCCATGGAGCCGTTTATAGATTACGCCACGCACGGAAGAGGGAAGGGGACTGCTCGGTATAGTGAAGGTGCAGGTGAACTTTACTGGCAAAGCCTTGGAAGAAGTATTCCAAGTACACGGAGAAGAAAGCTTCGTGCGTGGGACTCAAAGTTTAGGTCATATGGATCTCTGAAGTTTTTGGATTGAGCATCCGAACACTTAAGGTCTAGCTGCCGAAGTTCAGGTCTGACATCTGAAACTTCAGTTCTTACATCAGAAGTACTTCAGATGTGAGAACCGAAGTTTTTCGGATGTGAAAACCGAAGTACTTCAGATGTAAAAACTGAAGTTTCAGATGTGTGATCCGAACCTCGACAGCTAGACCTTAAGTCTTCAGATGCTCAATCTGAAAACTTCAGAGATCCATATGACCTAAACTTCGGGTCCCACGCACGAAGTTTTTATCTTCGTGAATCCTGCTGTGCTACGGAAGAACGCCGTATGAACATTCGAGAGTTGCGAAATTTACTTCGATAAAACGTTCATTTTTGAGGAAGTTATGAATATTTTTCTGATAAATTTTCAAGAACTTTATACAAAATTGCGAACAAAATCACCTGAACAATTGAAAGAAAAATACTCAAAAATTTCCTCGAAAATTCTTGATTTACCAACGGATATTTGGCAACGCCTGAAGGCTCATACGGCGTTTTTCCTCAGCACGGCTGAATCCTCCTTTACTCAGTTGAAACTTATAATACAATCCGTAAACTCGGTCCAGTTTTACTGCGGCCGATCCGGAACGAAACTGCGCTTCGGGTAGGCAATCCACTCGGTTCTTTGTGATGAACTCGGTCCAATCGATGGTTACACGGGATGATAGCGCAATTCATTCTACCGGCGCCCGCACTTTTCCGAGCCGTAGGCCAGCGCAAAGGCGGACGAGCGAAACAATGAAAGAGAAGCAGCGCCAGATTCGCCTGCCCACGAGCCAACAAATTACTCACATTTCCTCATTCCTATGCAGAACGAAACGACGGAGCAGGGATTGTATTCACGGCCAGATAACTCAGCAACTAATGACGACGACCCGGAGTACGTTTCGTTTGGTGAGCCGTATAAAACTGGACGACTGTGTACGGACCGCTTAACGATCACACTGGCTCAAGGAGCCCAATAAGTAAGTCCAGTTAAACCTCATCTTCCATTTTTCACCAGCCTCATAGTAGCCTAATAGTCAAACTGGCTGAAGGGACTCAATAACTAATAAGGCCTAAGCGTCTCGCCGCCGCGCCGACCGCGCACCGAACTCTACCCGTCCTCGCCCCTGTCGTTGCCACGTCAGGGCTCTAAATGGACCGAGTTAATAGGAAAGGAACCAACCTACATTTTCGAAAAAATCGAGTTAAGAATGTTTTACAACTTCACTAGCCGTATATTTTCTCCTGCCAAAAACTGAAAGTCTTAAAACAAAAAAGAATTTGTGAAAAGAGGGGTTAAAGGTTGTTTTTTACATTGAGCCTTATGGAGGAATAAAACTTCAAACCTTTTTTTTTCAGTTTCGACTTAATGTGGGTTGGTTCCTTCTCGATGAACTCGGTCCAGATCCTGTATCCTCACAGACACCCATGCTCCCTCAAAATTCATCTTATCTTACTCTGTATCTTATTCTATACATAGTATAATATAGTTGTCACAGTCAAGGAGTACCGGAAAATGTCAGAAAATCCTAAAAAAATAAGGAAACTCGGGAAATGTTAGGGAATTTTAAAAAGATAGGGAAACCCGAGAAATGTCAGGGAAAATGATGAAAATGTCGGGGAAAATCCTCAAGTCACCTTTATTTGCTTTTTAGTGAGGGTTTGACGTTTGGAACGACAAAGTTTGTCTGAAAACTATTTCAAATTTTGTCTTTTTAACCATCTGGCATATCCTCAATTGTCAAGGAATAGCACCAAAATCAGTGGCGTGGCGTCCATAGGTTCGCAGTGTTCGCCGAACACCCTAAAATATTTTGAAACAATTAATAAATTATGGCTAAGAATGTGGGAAGCAATATATAATAACTCGAGGAATACAGAATAGTAGATCGCAAATAAGTATCGGGCGCTTGGCTTCCGACAGCGGCATGTGGCGCGGCGGAGAGAGAAAATCCTTTGACGCGTGGTCCGCACCGGCTACCGAACCTGGATGATCTGCGTACGGTGAGGACAGAGAACCTGGGTGCAATGATGAAGGGGCAAAGGGTACACGAGAGAGGAGAGGCACCGGCGCGCGGCGCAGAGCGGAGCGTGAGCATTGGGTTCGGAGACAAGTGCGGACCGTGCTCGCGGAGGGAACACAGCAGAGAGAAAAGGGAGGGGAAAAGAACGAGAGAGGAGAGCCGCTCATCAGTCCAGCTGTTTCCTATAGCAGTGGTCCGCAGGGGTTTGCGAACCGCCGAATTTCCTCTATGCCGCGATTCGCCCTCCGCCTCCCCCCTTGCGCCTGCGGGCCGCATCTCCCAGTTTCCCAGTCTCCCTCTCCCACCTCTCTCTGCAGGTGCGTGTTGCGAAAATACGTTATCATTTAACAAAATAAATTACAGGAAACCGATCGGTAAAAAGAACAAAATTTCAATGACAATTTACCGACACAATTTTCACCAGAAAGGGTTAAAATCGTGTTCTTGCGGCTTCATTTTTTAAAAAGTTTCCGGGGGAGGCCCCCCGAACCCCCCTTTAAGGAAGGGGAGTGAACCTTTCTGACCCCCCCCCCCCTAAAGTTAACACTCCTACCGAACGCCTACCGGATATAGTCACGCCACGCCACTGACCAAAATGTTTTAGAGAAATCAAAGAAGTATCAGGGAATTTTTCTTTCTAAATTCTATGGCAACTCTGTATAATAATGAACTGACTGTCAGCAAAAGAATCGAAATTAGCTTGACTTTCAAAAACGTCGATTAAAAGAGAACAGTAAAAGCGTGTAAGTAAATGAGTCCGGAAACTTTAACGAGCGGATAAGAAAGTAAAGCGCTGGATGCAACTATTCGTGCTCAGTGGTTGACCGTATTGCGTATGAAGGCGCTTTGACTTACCGTGATTTTTCCCACATTTTACCCTCTCTCCTTCTTCTTTTTCTCTAGTAGCCCGCCATTGCAATTCGCTGGCAACGTGTCACGCAAGCAAGCAAAAACAAATCGATGTAAAAATTTCCGGTCTTACATATTTCAAGTTTTAAAAAATTAATGAAAGTAACCAATCCATCTCCTTGGCATTTTCTGTGAATATTTTTTAATCAGTGAATTCAAAGAGAATTTCGAGAGTAGCTATCGAAGGAAAAGAATGTACTGAATTCCTTGCAATCTTCTATTTCCGAAGGTATATTTACTATGGAAACGTTAAAACAGATCAATAGACAAGGTACGAATCTAAGTATTCGGATGCATGTTTCTAAATCAAAATTTCACGTATAGAGCACGATTCGCTCATCGAAAATTACTTAGATTTGTCAAACTGAACTTTCGGTTCGAGTTACCGGACATTCTGTTTACATGACCAAACTTTGTTGTTCAGTTCACTTTACCGCACAAGTTCGGTCACACGAACCGAAAATTCGGTTTGACGAACCGAAAATTCGGTTTGACGAACCGAATAAGTTGGAATGATATGGAACACTAAACGTCGGTACGTACGACCGAACTTTTTTTTTCAGTGCGGCACCTCTGTTAGGGCGTGGAAATATTGTCCTGCATTTGGCGGGCGACCCGACAACTCGGACGATGCCCTGGTCGCGACCGAGGGTTTAACTCGTATAACTAATTGGCCGGAGCGGGAACTATTTGTATTTCGAAATGATTAGTGTAGCGTCCCATTATAGTACCGTGCAAACTACAATTACCCCAATCTGACAACGAGGAGGCCGGGTCGCGGGGACACGGCCAGATCCCCGGCCAAGGCAAAGGGTTCCGACACGCACCGCCCCTCCCGCGAATCGCCAGCGCGGGCGGGCGTCGCGTCGGTCGCGCGTCCTCGCGGATGGCGCCCCGCGCGCGCCCCACAAAATCTCCATGTCTTGTCCATGTCTTGTCCATGTCCTGTCCATGTCCGGTCGGACTTGGTCTGAAAATCGTGTCTCTAATGATAAAAGCTGGGCTGTAGTCATAGTCTTTGGCGGATCCAGCAAATTTGCAACATCGTATTTTCTCCATGTAAACCCATGGAAATGTATCGATTCTTAGAGGGACCACATTGAAGAAAAGGGTAAAATTACCAAGAATTCAGAGTTCTATTTGATCCTAGTTTTTTCTTGGAAAAATTACCATTTATGGAATTGGTAATTTTACCGAGACATCTCTGTAAAATTATTGAACTTTCTCGGTAATTTTACTGGACCTTGGTAAAAACGCCAATATTTTTTATCGACTGTGGTAGAATTACCGAGATAAAATGACAAAGTTACCGGGAATTGATTACCAATAAAAGTGGTATTCTTACCTGAAAAAACAGTAAAAATACCGGTTTTTGGGTAAGCTGATCAGTCTGTCTTGGTAAAATTACCAATAGTTGGTAAAAAAATTGAGATGGTAAAGGTACCAACGGACCTTGGTAAAAACGCCGTGAATTGTTTTTCAGTGCAGGTGCTCCGACAAAAATCGATTATTTTAGCATATGTTTTTAAATGGAGGCAATCCAGTGTTGTCGCATTGCCGGATCCGCCTCTGGTCATAGTCGTATCTTGAACAGCTCACTGTTGGAAATCTCGGCGTAGAATCCGGAAAGCATTTCACCCTCGAGCTCATTTCGCTCCGAAAAATCCGTGTGATATAAATGTAAAGTGAAATCCACATTGAAAGACCTAAGTCCACTCTGCCGAAATATTTGGTTCTTTGAAAGTGCGGTGCTCCAGTGTTTCGGAGACTGATTCGGTAATCAATCAACATATTGATCATTTCTGAATTTTTGGACTTTTCTTGAACCTTTCCGGGCATCACATCACATTGTAGTGCTAGGTAATTTTTCTCAAAATTCGACCAAGAAACATTTTGAAAATCTTTAAAAGTACGTCTCTAGTAAATATCGCAAATCGAAAGGGAAAAAGATTTTCCACATTCACTCGTGACGCACTTTTAAAGCTATTTCAAAGTTCAGTAGGGGATTTTAGTGTCGGAAAAATCCGTAGAAAGTAGAGGAAAATCAATTTTGACCGTTAAAGTCACCACACACTACATGCCTGCTCTGTGCGCTCCATGAAGGCTAATCTTGAAAGCCCCCTGTCCTATAATTCAGTCTTTCAGGGTGCTTACACTTATCCTTATTTCTTGCTCATATCCTTATGCACAGCCTCAATTTCACCGAACATCCCTTGTACCCTTCCGAAGAAACCACTTCAGGACCTCCTTCACTGATCCATAATCTTTCATTCTCTGCATTATGACCATACTATATAAGTTGTATTATCACTACTTGGTATTTGGTCACTATGTGATACTTGGTCACTACGTGGTACTTGGTCACTAGGTGGTACTTGGTCACTACCGGTACTTTATCACCACCAGTATTGAACTCGAAAGAATATCATGCACCACTGCTGAATTGTGCGAAGGAGCTTTGGCCGATAAAGACGTTCGTCCGGCGACTGTGAGGCGATAGATTTTCCTGCGCGGTTGCGGGAACCGCGCCGTCGAACTTTGAACCGCACAGTTGTCAGCCATTATTCTCGGTTCTAACCGAGCGTGTTAGCCCACGGGCGCGGACACAGCGTGGTGCAATATGTAGTACAAATCCACACCACTCGGTCTCATCCTCATCCTCATCCTCGTCTTGACCCCCTCCTCTTCCCTCCTCCCTCCGCCCTCAGAGTCATCGGTCGTTCCTTATTTTCCTCCGTTAACGAGATGCCAACCACCTCCCCCACCCGCACCGTCCACCATCCCACAACCCACCCTCGCCTCGACGTTGTCAATTTTACCAGTAAAGCACCTTTCTTTTTAATCCGGACTCTGCTCCTTATTATCTTCAACCACAAAGAACCTTAACGGCGGATCCAGTTGAACGCATTTCTGCCAAACGGAACTATGTGCATTGTGATGTGAGCCTTGTTATGCGTATATTCTTATGGGTCTCAGGGCTCATGTTTTAATGCACATAGTTCTGTTTGGCAGAAAAACGTCCAGTTCATGGATCGCTTGGATACAACTACTCCTGTTCTGTAGTTATTCAGGTTGCGTACGGAAAAATGAAGGCTTGTTGCAAATGGTCATGGCGCAAGTAGCGAAGTGCTGTTTGCGCCGTTTTTCCCAACACAGCAATCAAAGGCTCATATAAGCAGAACCGGAGTATAGCGCTCAGGAACCTAAGGTGCTTGCGGGCACAAGGGGCTCGCACATTTGTGATTGCATACTCTCTAAATTGAAGGCATTTTACCTGCAACGACTGGCTGACCTGCACATATAATTTATAAGTATGGATCATAATGTTGTTTCCTTGAAATCGAAGGTAATGTCCTGGTACGATGACACACCGAGGGATTTTCCTCGCATGTTAGAAGGGGTCATTCACATCTAACTCATCTTTGTTTGCCGATGGATATGCGGCGTTCAAAATCAGGACAAGACGGGGGTTTTCACAACTTAACACGGTCACCTCTTGATCCATTGCCCGGTCGCGGATGCGACTTTGACAATGTGAACCTTCACGCGAAACTGCGTTTTCCATTGGCTCTTTAACCCTTACACTCCTTTCTGTTTATCGGTAAGGTAAGTGAGATCATCAACTTGCAGGGCCGGATTAGTGCTCAGGTTAGGGGGGTGCTGGATGGCACAAGGGACCCAGGCATTTGCGGATTGCGTACTCTCTAAATTGAAGGCATTTCACGTTTCCCACAAAATTAATGTTTCATTTAAGGATGCGACTTCCCCACCGTCCCAGCCCCCACCGTCATTTTTTCAAGGGCAGTTAAAATATCAAAGTAGCACTCAAACTGGGGATGTCACACATAGTATGTATTTTCACAGTATGAAAATGAACTACATACCTAAAGATTAATTAATTCACCAGGGCCGGATTTATCTACTTGCCGCCCATGGGCTGCCTGTATTTTGCCGCCCCCTTCTCATTCGTTTTGAAACATGAATGAAAATCGTCAAGTGACCGTGTCGGAGGGAGAGGGATGCATTAGACGCGTTTACTCGTGTTGGATACATTTTTTGCGGAAGCCCTGTCAACATTACTAGCAAAAATTCATGGAACTTGACGTGAAAGTTAAGTTCCGTAAACCTGTCTCTGTATGGACAATGCCTTCAATTAATGAGAAATGAACGAAAAAATTATGAAAGAACAATTATAAATGTGGTTCAATAATTAGAGCTTCCACCGCCGCACCGTGCTGATCGCACTGTGTTTGGCGCAATGCGTGAAGTATTCCTACTTTCTTGTAGGCGCTATGCCTTTCTCGCCGACCGCTGCTGAACGCACTGTGTTTGACGCAATGCGTGAAGTATTCATGCAGTCTTGTAGGCACTATGCGTTACACGGCGACCGCTGCTGACTGCACTGTGTTTGACGCTACGCGTGAAGTATTCATGCAGTCTTGTCGGCGCTAATATGTGTTACATGCCGACCGCCGCGCCGAGGGCATCTCCTTTTTATCTCAAGTCCTCGTCATCATTGCTCTCTGCGCCGCGCCGCTCCAGGCCAAATTGTGTGTTTGGTTTCTCTCTCAACTAGACTAATGAAATGGCAGCCAACCTTCCGACAAAAAAATGTCACTGACAAAATTCAGATTCCAATGTCGGACCAAAATGGCCAAGAATGTGCATAAATGAGCGTGTCGGCCAAATTGCGTGTTTGGTTTCTCTCATAACTCGACTAATTAAAGGCGCTGTCTTTCGTATCACCGCAAAACGACAAAATTAGAAATTACGATACTCACAGGAAATGCAAGATTTTGTCGCCGTTTCCCGTTTGCAATTTTATTTCTATACCTACATTAAAAAAAAAACAAAATTGCAAAATTTGCAGTCCCCTAAATTTGCCGCCATGGACCGCGGCCCACGTGGCCACCCCCTTAATCCGGCCCTGTAATTCACCATTTTCTCAAGCGTGCCCCCATTCTTGTTCTGTGCTGTTCCTCAGAGACTTAGACGCAGGACTAGAAAAAAAAACATATTTTCTCTTGCGTACAAGCCCTTGCTGATTCCTCATACTCATGCTTCTGAAAGTTAGTTGCGTTCTTTTGTGTAAGGTTCGCAATTTAGGAAAGGATGAAACGGAACAAGGACACCTAATGCCATGCAGATACGTTCTTGTAGACCCCGCACAGCACGGTAGCCACCCAACGGATTTTTCAAGTAATTCACTTCCGAATTCGAGACTGAACAACCAAACGCTCGACCTAACTAGCTCGCGTCTTTCTCACACGCGTCCACAGATTCTCCGTTCGCATCATCAATCTTTTTCCCTCACAATCAACGTCTTACTCTTGAGAGTAGCCCTCTGGCGCTCCACCTCGTACACGCTCACTGTCACGCAATCCGCAGTTGCCCCTTTCACAACAAAATCCCTCCTCGCCCCACGTTCCAGGTGGGTATTCTGAGGCGATCTACAAACGGCTCAAAATTTTGCGTTATGCAGGAGATACGTGCCAGAAGATGGAGTGAATTACCGGTGCCTCTACAATCTGCAAATTCTTCGCGGGCTGAGGGTCCACTGGAAAAAAAAAGAAAAAAAAACCCACATTGGATCTAGAGTCCAGACTCTTAAAAAACATCTACAAGAAAAAATACTCTTGATTCAATCGGATTTTTGCTTAAATCAAGAACCAAGCCTCTTAATTTGAGCGGATTTCCTTTTGATTTAAGCTTAAATCTGATTGAATCAAGAGTATTATTTCTTGTCAATGTTTTCAAGAGTCTGGACTCTAGATCCAATATGTTTTTTTTCCAGTGTCTATTTTTGTCGCGATAGCCTTGAGGTTAACGCTGCTGCGCTAAGGAAGAACGCCGTATGAACCTTCAGGCGTCACCAAATTTCCTTTGATAAAACACGACTTTCCTGGTAAATATATGATTATCCTCCTTTCGATTTTTCAGGTAATTTTGTACGCAATTTCCTCTACAGTTCCTGAAAATTTCAAGGGAAAATTTTCATAACTTTCCTAAAAAATAAACATTTTATCGAAGGAAATGAGGCAACTCCCCAATGTTCTTACGGTGTTTTTTCTTAGCACGACAGAACGGACGTTGGGTTGACGTCGGGGTGTACCTCTGACGAAGGCCGACGTATGTGACGGAGTAAGCAGCGCAACGTGAATCTTTAACTATCGATAGTGCCCATTTGACGCTATGGGGGAGAATCGATTATTAATTCAATACACCATGATAATCGACCTTTATTCGTTGGTTTAAATGCTTGATTTAACGCGATACATGGTACGCTAATGGACGTGGATCTTGGGAATGTTGTGACATGAACTTTAAGTAGGGAAACTCAAATTGTTCACTAAAAAAACAAACTCCAAGTCGTGAGAGGCGCCTTCACGGACTATATAGATATACCGCCCGCGTTCCGGGCTCAGAGGTCGAAAGTTCCAGGTGTAGCAGCTAGACCAGTTGGAGCTACAGCTCCAGCACCCGGAACTTTTGGCCTCTGAGCCCGAAACGGACGGTATGTCTATACAAACCGTAACTTTTTCGTCAGGGTTCATTACTGTGTCCGGATAGGAACGGATTTTTAGTGAAATCTTAAGAATATCAGGGTTGTTCCTCAATCGGTGCGTTCAAAATTTCTTAAGTCACACCCCACCGCACTATTTACGGAGCAGCTTTCCCACCTTTTGAGTTTATTTTCTATGTGTTTTTATTAGCGGCATTGCTTCTTCTGTATGTTGCCATGAGTGAATTAATTTTCTTTTCCTCACTTCAATATTATTTATGCATTCAAAAAAACAGCCAATCATTTTTTTATGTTGCAGGTAAGGAATATTTATGATTAATTGACTCCTGAATATGTTGAGGCAGTTCATTGTAAGTCTATCAATTTTCGTTGTGTTCTTTAATTTTAATGTTGGAAAGCATATTTATATACCTAAAAACCATCGAAATTCAGCTTTTACTCTATATTTTGCACTGGTTTTAAAACAACACTATAAGAAGATAGAAAATTCCATCGTAAAATTGGTCCAACGCTCGATTTGACTTGAGTAGACTCTAATCTATCGGTAAGGGGAAGGTGTCAATTAACTTAGATGGAGGAAGATATCTTTTAACTTGAGAATCGAATTTGGAAAGTTTTAATGCGTCTATTATTATCATATTCTATGTTAGATTTCGATGAAAGAACACATATTGCCACCTTCCGGCGAAAGTATCACAAGCGCCATGCGACGTTTAAAAATGTCCGCCGCCATTTTATTCCTTTACACAGAAATTGTTCAACGAAGCTGTCCGAAAATTGCACTGAATTCTCTTTGTGCTGCCGATATAATTCAGTGAAATGCTTAAACAGATTCAACCAACAATTTCTCTGTAAAAAAAAAAAAAAAAAAAAAAAAAAAAAAAAATTAAATAAAATGGCGGCGGAAAGTTTGAAACGTCGCGTGGCGCTTGCGATACTTTCGTCGGAAGGTGACGATATTTTGGCGCTTAGTTTCTATCTTGCACAGTGGTCTATGTGAATGGAAGATAACCAGAAGAGGAACTTTTTAGTATGTTCTACGGTAAGATTCACGCACAAGCCGCTGATTCGCATGGGAGGTAATGACAAGAGTTAAGGAAAGCTGAGTTCCCAGAGAGATGGCAAAAGCTCCCCTGACCCCCCACGGCCGAGCTGCATTATCAATTTACCCGCGTCCGATGGGAATGACCGCTGAAAGGTTCATTTGCAAGTTAGCGCCTACCGCTTCAAACGGACTCAGCTGCAAAGATTACTTCGGAGGGAGGTAAGAAATTGAGCAAATAAAACGAGAAGTGTGAGAAAGAAGAAGAAACCAGTCGCTTTCAATGAAACATGACTTGCTATGCAAGAAAAAAAAGCATGCGATTATTATTATGCACAGACTCATCAGAAATCGTTTGACCTTTGTTCCTCCAGCAGGCAGATTGCTACTACGGAAGACAGGTACCCCCGACGTTGCCACTGCTGAGCAAACTAAACAAGTAAATTAATAATTAACCTCTGATTCGGATTTCGTTTTTGCAATTTTATCTCCGCATATTTTGAAAAACGGCAATCACTTTTTCATACAGTTTTTTTTTTAGAAAACTGTTACTTTTTTGTGCGAAATGAGAAATGATTTTCTTGTTCGTACAAAAAAGAGAAAAAAAAAAGAAGTGGAATAAGGTGCAAAATATTTTCAGGGAAATAATAGTAGGAAAAAAACATGTTTGGTAAGAACATGTAAAAAAAACTCAGGAAATGAACATGATGTTTAACAAAACATTTTGGACTCAGATTTTTTTTTAAAGTAAAATCCTAGCTTCGTCGAAAAGGCAATGAGTTTGTATCTGCATTTCAAACAGTTGGGAAGGGATTTTTAGGGGAAATTTTTTGGATCGAAAAATGGCCTGACCAGCATTTTCGAATAATGAGAAATACTCTCCTTAAACATTCTGGGAGGAATGTCGAATTCCTGACCGTATCCTTATTCTACCGTAAGAAAAACAAGCGCAGTAACTCCATTCCAAATTTGGTCTTTTTCTTCCACATATTGAGTCTTTACCAAAAACATCTGATCATCAATATTCTAATTTTTTTCATTTTGAGCGTCCGATGGTGTCTGAAAGTTATTTTGGAGGTACGAAAGACGTATTTTAGTTGGGACGGACGTGTCTGTACTGTTTGGCAAACACGGTTGAGAGACCCGAAGCCAAGAATGGGAGCTGCTCATCTTCTCATCGAGGATCTTTCGTTTATTCAATAATTACACGGTTTCCAATTTCAATGCACCTTATAAGTGTCGAATAATTAGTTTGCGAGTGATAAAAGCCAATCACACCACGGCGTCGCGTCCATTAATTCGAGCTGTCGATCGGGGAACACAATAAGAGCGTAATACCTGAAACACCATAGCACTATAAAACACCTGGCCGGCTAATGAAGCATGGAAACGGGCTTAAACAGTTGAAAATTAATAAAATTTAATTGATAATTCGAGCGTGCGGCTAATAGATTGTTAATGGATTCCGCCGGCCGTATAATTAGCCATCGAAAGGAAGCAGGCGCCCGAACAAAGGGAAATTAAAGCCACTACACCCAAAGTGAATATTGACATTTTTGCGGCCGATGTTATCTACGCTCCGTTTAGATAACTATTCCTCCCCGTGGATTACTTTTCTCTGCAGCGTAGACAGATTTTCAGGAAAAAAATGCGCCTTGGAACAGCGGTAAGGAGTGAATTAAAAAGCGTAGAAAGGGCTGGAACTTAAAACCTCCATGAGTCTTCCTCTTCTCTTCTCCTCATTTTTGCTTATCGTCTTTTTCCTCCCTTCATACTTTAATTCTTCTCCCCTCACTTTTTAATAATTATCATTTTTTTCTTGTTCTTTCTCCTTTTTCCCTTCCTTTTTTTCTGCTTCTTGCTACATGAATTACTCCTCTCTTTATTCCTCTGTTTTCTCTAATTTTCCACTCATCTTCTCGTGCTCTTAATATTCTCCTTCTTTGGCCAGTTCTCCCTCTTTTTTGTCCTATTTTCCCTCTTTTTTTCCTCTCCCTCTTCGTATTTGTCTAATTTTTCTTTTAGTCATTCTATTGTCCTCCTTCCTCATCTTATTTTTCTTCTTTGTCATGTATTCCCTTTTCTTCCCATATTTCATCCTCCCTTTCCACTATTCCCCTCGCCCTGCTTCCATCTTTTATTTCACATTTTCCTTTTTCTCCTTCTCTTTTTTCTTATTCTTCCTCTTCTTCTTTTACATTTACCTCTCTCTTTTCCTCTCTTTTCTCATCCCTCTCCGACAAAAAATGCAATTTAATTATTTTTCCGACAAGTAGAGGGATTCAACCCTCGACGGACCTAATGACGCTACACTGGGGAAAAAACACATTGAATCTAGAGTCCAGACTCTTGAAAACATTGAAAAGAAAAAATACTCTTGATTCAATCGGATTTTTGCTTGAATCAAAACGAAATCAGCTTAAATTAAGAGACTTGGTTCTTGATTTAAGCTAGATTCTGATTGAATCAAGAGTACTTTTTCTTGTCGATGTCTTCAAGAGTCTGGACTCTAGATCTAATGTGTATGTGTGCTTTTTCCAGTGTACGTCTCTATGCTTTCAAACTACTTGAAAGAATGGAATGCCTTGAATTTCCTCTACCGCGCGACAACCGTGTTTCTTCACACTGCGAAAACGCGCCGCGTTCGCGTTCGTATATTGCTTTCTTCCTGTCTTGTGCGGCATTCACGATCCTATCCCTTGTTTTCAAATGCTTTTATGTACTCGCGTTTGCGTTGTTCCCTTTCAAGGGCCGATTTGCGATTAAAATAATGATTGCTCCCCGCAAAAAAACCACGTATGGTAAACTATGCATTTAGTGAAGCGGTAGTATGGACCATGTAAGACCACGTTTGGAAAAAAATGCTACTCCGTGATAACTAAACAGTCACAATTAATATGTAAATTGGACCATATTCTGCAACAAGTGTCTAATATTTCTGGCTCATTTTGAAACAACGTATGTGCCATTCATGTTTCTAGGCAGATAAATGCTTTTATAGTTGAACCAGATAGAGTAGTTCCTTATTTCTAGATAAAGTTAAATAAGAAATAGTCCCTGTTGAGAAAGAGAACAATATGTCAAGGGAAAATAGATTTTCACGGGAAGTCTTCGCGGCCAAACCCCACTCCCTGATCAAACCTATATGTTTGACTAGAAGGTCCTTGTCAAACCTAGGTTTGAGGGAAAAACGGGGCTAACATTATTGCGATTAAAAAATGAATAAGAGTATCAGTCAGTCGAAAAAATCATTATCATCATGTGCACTGAAATAGTTACGCGCTTTATGCATTCATATTCGACTCAAACAACTCTTTTTTTCGAGCATCAGCTGCTGCGTATAATCCATTGTTACCCGCGGGCCGATTATTGAAAATGATCGACAAAGCTATAGACAAAGGAGACAAAAGAGGTATGGAGAGATCCTATTGGTGAAAGCGGGTGGTTGCAAAGGGACAGAGGAGGTAGGTAATAGACTAGCTAACGGCAACTCACGAGAAACCCGACAGTTTGTCTATCATTTTCTCTCTTTGTCGATAGGAGCCACCCATTTCAACCAATAGGATCGCTCCATACTCCCTATGTCTTTTTTGTCTATCGCTTTGTCTATCAATTTCAATAATCAGTCCGCCGGACGAAGGAACGTTACTCTAATCCGAGGTTACGAAATTATTCGGAACAATTCGATTTTTTTACAAGAATATGACTGAGAAATGTGCTTTTTACTGTTTTTGCGTGTGATCAGAGGAAATTCTTTGGACATTTCCGGTAAAAATGCACATAAGGTTGCTTAAAAAATTAAATTTGCGAGTGGAAATTTTGCAACTTTGAAATGTAGTTACATTTTTTCGTCCAACGAAGAAATATCGAAATTTGACCTCGCTGTGGCTATTTAAATTTCCTCTCTAGAGTTTTCCTCAAAACATAAAATCCCTCGCTGAGCCAATTCTTGGTTTACCATACGTTGTCTCATCTGCGTGTGTTACCGAATGTTCAGTTCAGACACCCTCGTCATAAGCGAAAAATTCTCGCATCCCAGCGAAATCTTCCCACGGGACGAGGCCACCATTTCTCTGGGCAGTGTCGAGCCGGGCTCAAAAACATGAGAACATCATTACAAGGTCTCTCAAATCGGCGGCCTGAACATCGACGTTTAATTTATTTAAAACAAAACATCTGTAGAACAGTTTTGAGGCCCTCCCAATTCGACTTTATTGTCTTGAAGTGTTTATTAGCAGTGCGTCGTAAATGTTCTTGCGTTTCCTGGCACCAATAAATGTTACATGAGTGCCAGGCTTTTCGCTTTAGTGTAGCACTGTGGGCAGCAGGTTCAAAGTTTTTGAAACTAAAAATTTGTGGTTTTTTTTTTTTTTTTTTTTTTTTTTTTTTTTTTTTTTATTTTTTAGAAAATTTACTACTTGAATTACAAAAATGTCTGAACTTTATTCTTTGTCCATTATTCTTTTATCCCTCCTTTTTCAATTCTCTCTAGAGGTGTGTGGGAAACCCAATCAATTGTATTGGGACATTTTTTGGGCAAAAAAGCGTATAATCTGAAGGGAAGTAAGTATGGCTCAAAATTTTAGCCCACTGTCTATGTAACGAAGATTTTTCGCCCTTGAAATACGCAGTGCATATTTTCTTCATATCGATTGTCAAAGTCAAAAGGGGAGATTTCTAATCACGACGTTGTTAATCTCCGCCCGCTTTTCATTTATTTTACAAGAAAAATAAACAACAGTTTTTCTCTCTATCTTTTGTTCAACGCTTTTCCCGTGAATGTTCTCAATTTATTCAAAAATACTCACACCAAAATTGAAGGAAATGTTTTGGTTGCCTTTCTTTCAAAAAATTGAAACATGGAGATTTTAAACGTTGAAAGGCATATACGCATTTTCCGACTAAGGACACGATTTATAACTTTAAAAATACTAAATGAATTGTTTCGAACACAGTGAATGATGCTCCGTTCGGAAAAGGAAACCCCTGCCAAGAAATGTCCGAGCTATGCCAACTTAAATTCCGTTGAAAATATTGCTGCCACTATAGAACTCACCTCCGTCTGACGATAATTTTTTTTTTTTTTTTTCCTTCTTCATATTTTTATACATAGTTATTTACAAGTGTGTGGCTAATTCATATCATGGAATTTTTAGTGGAAAGTATGCCTCTCTTCAACAAAAATCGGCTCTTCTCTCCACCAATTTATGCCCCATGCGCGCCGGGTTTCTTTTATTGAAGTCGGCAGAAGGAGGAGCGGGAATAAAATCGACACATTGTTTCACTCATTTTCGAGTAATAAAATAGACCTGCAGCCGGGATCATGAGATGCTGCAGATTCGCTAAAAGTGTTGTGAAAAGCGTACCGTGCTATTTTCATGAGCGGAAAGGAAGATGCCTTTTAATTGCCACCTCGGAATGACAGCAGTGGCGTGGCGTGAATTGCGATATATCGATTGTTATGCCATTTAAAGCTATGAAAAAAGATCTATTATCAGGGTGTTCGCAGCGAACACCTTAGTAATCGGTTCTTTACCACAGCTTCAAATGGCGAGATATCGATAATCTATTATTCACGCCACGCCACTGAATGACAGTATGCGTGTAAAATAGCTATTCGACTTTGATGGGAAGTCCGGAGAGGCAGGAGAGGCTTGTTTTACTGTGGTAACGGTTTGGACGCATTAAAAAGTACCAGACTGTTGCGAAAAGGCTTCATTTACGGAAAAGGAAACAGACTGTAAAAAAAAACCGGCGCTCCGCTTCGCTCCGCGCCGGTTTTTTGGGGGGGCTTCGCCCCCCCAAGCCCCCCCAGGACGCGCGCTTCGCGCGCGCTTTTTAGTTTGAGTGTCCATTCCAGTTGTTCTGTCTTCTTAAGCGACCCGCGCGTCCACCGCGGGAAGAGTGTATTTTCCGAAGGGGGGGGAGGGATCAATCTGTAAGGGAATGAATTAATTTCTTGAGGCATAAGAGCAGCACAGTACGTTGCCAGCGAACGCGCTGCGAAAGGTTGTGACGGTTAAATGGTGAGATTTTGTTCAAGAACAGATCATTTAACCTGACCCACTGTGCGACGAACAATTTGTCCAGAATCTTCCTTCCCCTGACCCACTGTGCGACGAAAAGTTTGTCCAAAAACTTCTCTCCCCTGACCCACTGTGCGACGATCAGCTTGTCCAAAAACTTTCTCCCCCGACCCACTGTGCGGCCCTGCTCCGGTCGGCTCCCCTCATGCCGCGCACCCCTCGCCTAAAACTTTCAAAGCTCGCCATTCTTAAACGGCTCGGCCGATTTAGCTCAAATTCAATACCAAACCAGTCCTAGGGGAGAACTACCACCTATAAAAATTTCAGCTCAAAATATTCATTTTCGCTCGAGTTATCGAGTGGACAAGATTTCACCTCCCCCCACTTTCGAGCCCCACCCCTCAAAATCTATTGCCTCAAATTTCAATTTTTTTTCGCAGAATAGTAGTCCTAATGAGTCTCTACAAAATGCAAAAAAATTGGTCAAAATATCTTTCAACGTAAGAAAGATATAACCACTCAAAAATCGAAAAATCTTCAAAAGGCGGAAATACATACATACATACATACATACATACATATATACATACATATATATATACACATGAATTTGAATGGCATATATTTTCGTGATCTACGACCCGTGATCGATGCTCTTCACAAGGTCTCGGGTCTGGGTCCGACATCATGGGAGAATGCAATAGTGTATTTCCTTCGGAAAATACACTAAAAACATTCTGGACGAAAAGTTCGATTGTAGGAGCCGAATTTTTAGTGTACCTAAAGGTCTCGATAGACGATCAAAATCCCGAACTAAGTACCATCAAAGTGTCGGGAGTCATCAGTCTTAGACTTATTAATTTGCTTAATTTTAAAATGAAAACTTGGCAGAAATGTTTCCTGTGGCAGGAAATGATGAATGGTGGCACTCCATTTTGATGTTACTTTGAACAAAATAGTGTGGGCCGTCAAAATTTTATGGTAGATGGTGACCATCAGTCATCAGCATGTCTACTTTGATCGGAATTGGTTCGGAATTTGATCGTCCATCCAGTGCTTTACAGATCGTACCATTCGGTTTGTCAAAGCGTTCGATTCGTGTGACCAAATCTCCTATTTAGTCACATTCTAAAAGTTCGCTCTTTTGAACAGGTTATTCGCTCTTATGAACCTAATGTTCGATTTGACAAACCGAATAGTTTGATCGATTTAGACCGCAAAATGTTAGTCTCGTACGGTCAAATTTTACAGAATTAACGTATTTCTACTCGCACCCAACGACCTCCAATGTTCCTATCTTAAAGACTAAAAAAATTGTGTACTGCCAGTGAACATCGTTTTCTAAGCTCATTTCGTGAAATTTCTCGGATTCTTTTGAACACAGAACTACAAGTTCGGCAATCAGTGCCGTCAAGTTTTGAAAGAATGTCTTAACATTTTTAAGGAAAATAATTGAAAGATATTTTGAAACTAATCTGGACTCGAAACTGAAGTTTCTTGAACGATTTTCGTCAATAAGATGGTACAAACATCGAAGAAACATAAACATCGAAGGATCAAAGTATACGTGCTTAAGCCGAGGACCTTTAACAGAGGGTTGTTCATTCGGGTTGTTTTTGAAATTTTGATAATTTCCTATTAATTCATTGTATATTTGGAGGAAAATGTTACATACTCTCAGAAATATCTTTGTATTTTCACGGCAATTTTTATTCATTTCACGTGCATCGAGCATGATCGCGTAATGTGCAAGTGTCGTATACTTTTGAAGCATCTTGATTGACTATTCCTAATGGATGTTGCTCAATTAACTTAACGTTTCAACAGATCGAGCTAAGACAAGGAATCACCGTTCCGTTGCCAAAATGACGTGATCAGTATCGTAACCTTCATCCACTCGCTAAAAACGATCGGCAGGAAGAAAAATCTTCTCAGATGCGAGTTTAAATCGATAGGAAGGTTCTGAGTATCCCTGTGAGTCATCCAAGTAATTGGCTAGCACAATTTTTCTCTTTGTTTACCCCTCTTTTTCCGCTGCGTTTCAGAGCTGTTGCTGAAGCAAATTGCGTGTATCTTTATCGTATCATTAGAGACGATTTATTTCAGAGACTCTGGCACATACTGATCTTCCTCATCGGATAAAAGTTACTTTTGGAAATAAACGTACAGATTCGCGTAATGCAGTGGCGTGGTGTGCTTTGCGATGTATCGATTGATCGGTCATTTAAACCTGTGGAGTAGTATCGATAAATAGGGCGTTCGCAGCGAACACCTTAATAATTGATTATTTACCACAGCTTCAAATGGGGAAATATCAATAAATCGCAAAGCACACCACGCCACTGGCGTAATGATGACTGATGACCAAAGAGTTGAGTGACTACTTCAGCGGACTGATTGTTGAAATTGGTAGGCAAAATGGACGTATTTCTATCGAACGGAACTACATATGTGCATTACGACATGAGCCCTAAGCCCTAAGCCCCATAAGAATGTATGCAAAGCAGGGCTCACGTGCCATAACGCACCTATAGTTCCGTTTGACAGAAATACGTCCAAATGATAGACAAAGATGACAAAAAGGATATTGAGGGATCGCATTCTGTCGTGCTAAGGAAAAACGCCGTATGAGCCTTCAGACGTTGCCATATTTCCTCCAAAAGAAACTGAATTTACCGAGAAAATTGTGAATATTTTCCCCTCAAATTTTTCAGTCAATTTTGTTTTCGATTTAATCTAAAATATCTAAAAATTTCAAGGAAAAATATGCATACCTTTCCTCAAAAATACGATACATGTTTTATTCGGGGAAATTTGGCAACTCTCAAATGTGCATACGGCCTTTTTTCCTTGGCACGGCAGTATTGGTGGAAACGGGTGGTTGCAGTAGACAAAAGAGTTATAGAACCACAGGTAATAGACCAACTAACGGCAGCCCACGGGAAACCCATTGATAAGTCCATCATTTTCTCCCCTAGTCTATTAGAACCACCAATTTTAACCAATAGGATCGTTCCATACTTCTCATGTCTCATTTATCTATAGCTTTGTCTATCAATTTCAACAATCAGCCCGCAGTAAACAAATTTGCAAAAACTCGCCTTGCAAAGTGCTCACCCTGACATTTTCAGTCATCAAATTTGTGTCCAATTGATGAATCGATGTTGAATCAATTGGTAATAATCAATCAATCCGCGTTCCGTATGAATCAAAGTTGATCTCTCCGTGAGAGGCAAGAAACTTTAGTTGATGCCTGCATCACACGAATCTTACTTTCAGCGTATGTGTTTCGATTGGATGATTGCAGGTGAAAACAAGATGGTGATTGGCTAGTGCGCGGTGCGCGGAGGGAAAAGATGCCCTCCGGTACATCACCGATGGATGATGTCGCACGGCCAACAGCTAACGGACTCGCCGTGTTTACTTAGGACGCGCGTTATCCAGAGGGATCGGCGCGGTTGCCAATTTTGCAGAATCACTATTTTTCATTTCCTCGGTGCGAATTTCACGACTAGAAACCAAACATCGCGGTCTACGTTGCCGTGATGAGGGAAAGAGAAGTACAGTGAATCGTCGATAAGCCGCGGTTCTTTTTTTCGGATTTCTTTCGGTGTTCAGCCATAACTAACGACTTGAAAATACCACGTTCTGAAGTATTACAGACAAGCCACAAGACCTTAAAATGTTGGGCACAACGGGCAGGAAGAGCATACTGACCCTGAAACGCATGAAAAAGATGATCGCACAAAAGCGTTGCAACTCCATGGCACTTTTTTCTGTAAAGAATCTCTTCCAGAAACTTTTTTGTCTAGAATGTCTTGATACAAGGTGAGAATCAATTTAAAAAAAAGAAAAAAAAAAAAAAAAAAAAAAAAAAAAAAAAAAAAAATACAGACTTTTAGATTACTTGCTCCTGGCTAAGTAGCTCAGGTTACTCCAGAATGGTTAAACAAAATTTCGTTTAAAAGTTACTGTCGAAAATGTATCCGTGAGGGTGGACGTGATGAGTCTGGAGACTTTAACGAGCGGATACGAAAGCGAAACTCTGGATGCAACTATTCGTGCTCAGTGGTTTTCCTTATTGCGTCCTAAAAAATGAAGGCGCTTTGACTTTCTGCGATTTTTCCAAATTTTACCCTCTCTCGTTCTTTCTTCTCTCCAATAGCTCGCCATTGCAATTTGCTGGCGATGCCTTACTCAGGCAAGCAAATACAAATCGATTCCGGTTGCATTTCAAGTTTTTAAAAAACTGACGAAAGCTACGGAACGGGCGTGATGAGTCTGGAGACTTTAACGAGCGGATATACGAAAGCGAAACTCAGGATGCAACTATTCGTGCTCAGTGGTTGTCCTTATTGCGTCCTAAAACATGAAGGCGCTTTGACTTTCTGCGATTTTTCCAAATTTTATCCTCTCTCGTTCTTTTTTCTCTCCAACAGCACGCCATTGCAATTTGCTGGCAATACCTTACCCAGGCAAGCAAATGCAAATCGATTCCAGTTGCATTTCAAGTTTTTAAAAAACTGACGAAAGCTACGGAACGGGCGTGATGAGTCTGGGGACTTTAACGAGCGTATACGAAAGCGAAACTCTGGATGCAACTATTCGTGCTGAGTGGTTGTCCTTATTGCGTCCTAAAACATGAAGGCGCTTTGACTTACCAAGAGGATCGTTCCATACTCCGCACGTCTTCTTTGTCTATCAGTTGAAACAATCAGCCGGGAGAACCCTTAGAGTGAGTAAAGCTGGGGGATTTGGTGCCCAATGCGACAAAGCGGGAAAGGGGCCCCCAGGCGGAGGCTCGGAATGCGGGACGGCGCACGCGCAAAAGCAGTTGGGCCTCTGATTAAATAAATTATCACCCTTTCAATTTCCGCGGACTCGGAGCGGCGCGGCGTCCCTGCTGAAGGCCGGGGCTACCTCTCAAGTAGCATCTGAAAATTTAATTTGCAAATTGCGGCCGAGCGCGCCCGTTCGGAATTAATCGTAAAAGTATTTTAACGATGCTGCACACTTTTTCTCGCCGAGCGGTTTTAAGATATCACTCCCGGTGCCGGTCGCGGTCGGCGGTTGCCGGGAAGATTCCGGCTAAAATAAATAGCTCTGTCTGCCAACTGATTTAACGTATCCAACAGATTCTGCCAACTCGCGAGTGTTGATAATTTCTCGCCGAGATAACTGTCAACGAGCTTAAAGCTCAGGACCAGTCGTTGACTTACTAATCTCCTTGCGAACATGCTCGGGCCTTCACCTTCGCATGCACGCGCGCGTAAACATACCGACCCGAGGACCCGGTTCCTCTTCATCAGGTGTATCATGTCCTTGTCCCACCCCCGAGCTCAATCCGGACAAATCTAAATGTCCAATCAGAAGTGAGACGTTAATCACTAAGCATAGATTTCCAGTGTCAACCAGAATGGACCCCTAGACAGGATACACATGGGGAAAAATGATAATTTCCATTCCCCTCACTGGAAAAACAACTTATCGCGGAGCTCTAAGACTTTAGCTAAAATAGCGCCACCTACGCGCAGTACTGTCATGCAAAGGAAGAACGCCGTATGAACCGCACAACGGGTTTACCGTATTCGCACAACCCAGGAAGCTTCAAAATCACGTAAAACACAGCGTCCTAGCGTTGAGTCGTTCGAAGGTCACAGAAAATATCGCGCGAACCGCACAACGGGATTACCGTATTCGCACAACCCAGGAAGTTTCAAAATCGCGTAAAACACAGCGTCCTACCGTTGAGTCGTTCAAAAGTCACAAAAGATATCGCGCGAACCGCACAACCGAAATGCCGTTTTCGCACCCCTAGTAGAAATCTTCAAAATCACGTAAAATACAGCGTCTTATCATTGAGCCGTATAAAAGTCACAAAAAATATCGCGCGTAGCGCACAACGAAATGCCGTTTTCGCACCCCCAAGAATCGTCAAAATCACGTAAAAAACAGAGTCCTAGCATTAAGTCGTATGAAAGTCACAAAAAATGTCGCGCGACTCGAACAATCGGATGAGAGAGAGAGTAGAATTTTGAAGAAAAATTCGCGGTAGCGCAGATTTTTATCTCATTTGATCGCGAAGGTTTTTTTTAGCACTAATAAGGCATGTCATCCCTGCCTGAGTTTTTTTAGAATAACTGAATATCTCCATGGAGACTTTCAAAAATTTAACCATGGACCGGTGAAGTCCACCTTCATGAACTCCACAAAAACAGAATCTCTGTACATTGTATGTGAGTTTACATCTGCTTAATATTTCATTTGTGAACGAATCGTTGATTCTTTCACCGTGTATGATACGGCGTATGTAGGGGCATAATTCTTAATTTTCCATTTTGTCCCATCTCTTTCATACATATGCATGTAATATATGCACTCTACCACAGTGGGCTAGGTGTCATGGATGGGATGCAGGCGTAGTGTGAATACCGGATCTTAAAGCGCCAATCCTTGGAAGTTTGCCCATTCGCTATCATGGATGTTATAATTTGTCATATAAATATTGAACGCATCGGCCACGGGGCTTAGAATTCGAATAATCCGTTGATCTCTTTTTAATTTGCTATAATTGCTCGTTTAATTTGAATTCTTTTTAGTTTCCTTTTCATGTCACTTGTACCGCTGTGCTTTTAGCAATCGCAGCACCTTAATGTGCCCATAAAATGTTTATGACTTCAAATTGACATAAAATGAAGTGTGTAACTTTTACGAGCGCTTATATTTGTAACTGAATTGCGATTGATCAATATCATGGCACTGAATTCACAGCCGGACGAAGAGTAACTATCTGGAAATCAATGCATCTCTAGCCTCCAGGTTGTTTTGTTTCTCTGAGAGACTTTTGAGAGCGTCTTCTCAGCCTAAAACTCAAAATTCTCCCCAAGAAAAGAAGAAAAAATTTGAGATAAGAAAAAACTAAGAATCGGCTATTGCAAAGTTTAAAATTTCTTTTTTCGTGAGGTTGTTTTATATATTTCCAGATTCTGCTCTAGTAACGTTGACTTATATTGCGCAAATTTGCACGTGCGTATAATGTTGCCAACTTTAATCGTATTCAAGGATATGCTCCGAGCAGCTTCGAAGAGGGTGGAAATTCTATAAACTAAGAGTGTTTTTTCACAGTGCATGAATTTTTTTTGTACAACTGACAACGATGGGTTCCATCTTTGATATTCTCGTCTGCTGCTTCGCAGACGTTATTAATTGCTATGCGCCGTATGACTCGACAGTTAGTCACTCGCGCCCACATTTTGGACACATCTCTCGTCGCAGTAAAATCATGCTTTGACATCGAGATCCTCTCGCAACGACCACTCACCAACGGCCTTCGTCCTACTTAACTTCGGCAAAAAATCTAAGTTGGACGCTTGTATGTGATACATTAGAATTTTTTGCAGAGTTCATCTTTGCTACTGTACCGTAAAGCCACTGAAAAAGAAAGTTTGGTCGTACACATTGTGTTTCCAACGCATACGGAATTCCTAGTAGCTCATCGACGCTTAAAGGATATTCTCTTAATGTGTTGCAAACATTCTTTATCTTACTCAGCTGATAACATTTTTCGATTCGAAGAAAACTAGAGTTTGTTCAATGTGGCATTTTCCTCCAAACCACTAAAAAATTTCACAAATTTTCCTTTTTCTGTCTCTTCTTTCTCCTCGGGGGCAATTATTTAATAAAATGAGAGAAAGAGAGAGAGAAAAAAACTCTGGTCATAGGGACTGAACTTCAGATCACGTATAACACCAATTCACTGGAAAAAAAACGCATCGGATTTAGAGTCCAGACTCTTGAAAACATTGACAAGAAAAAATACTCTTGATTCAATCGGATTTTTGCTTGATTCAGAACGAAATCCGCTTAAATTAAGAAGCTTGGTTTTTGATTTAAGCTAGATTCTGATTGAATCAAGAGTATACTTTTTCTTGTCGAAGTTGTCGATGTTTTTAAGAGTCTGGACTCTAGATCGAATCGTGAAGTTTTTAGTCCGGGTACTTGCAGTTTTTGATTGTGCAAATCTAACTTTGTCTCTGATATTTGAAGTTTTTGGTATAAAACTCGAGCTTCAAAATGCCAAACAAAACGATCCGTTACCTTAACTGCAGTAATTTAATTTCTATGTCCCAAAACTTTGGTACCCTGAACGGAATACTCTCGTTTCCCATACGAACTGAGGTTTTTTTCTCCGGGTGCCTTTCGTTTGAGAGGAACGGTTACTTCATATTTTTGAACGGATGTCAAAAGACGGCCCGGTTCTCACATTTTAAATGTCTCGATTCATTCAGTAAGCCCAACATAATCGGTTATTCATGCGAGAGTGGATTCGTTGAGCGGTGCTCGCGTGAAAACACGAGTGAATTATGCCGGCGATCTTATATGCAAGGGCATGTAACTCGACTTCTTTCAGACGCCGTAATTCCGCGGCCCGAGAGAGAGGGGCTCTGTATACAGTTATTTTTTTCAACGAAGGAGCGAGTTATCAGGTGACAGGTTTACACCGAGCCAGTGCTTCTGTCAGCGACTGAAAAATTTTATCCGATCAAGTGGCACGTGACCGCAGTTCCCCACCCGATCTGATCGTTCCTCCATAGAGAGGCTTCCAAGAGAGGGGTCCATCGACAAATGGGTCCGTGGCAAACTGTTTCTATTGCATATAGAAGAGTTGTTTTCAGCGAAAAGAGATCGTCACCTTCCGACCAAAGTATCACAAGCGCCACACAGCGGATCGAGTCAATTAGAGAGGTCGGACATGAAATTTTGATTTAAACTGCAAATTTTGGGGTTCATTTCGTCACGTTTTGCATTTCAAGGAATGCTGTAGGTAGAAAATTTTACGAGGAAACCAATGGAACTACTTTTGAACCTCTAAGTTACGTATAAACAGAGTTATAAGCGTTTAAAGTTTCCAAATTTTGTCCGACCTCTCCTATTGACTCGATCCACTGTGC
Organism: Bemisia tabaci; assembly: GCF_918797505.1. Classification (NCBI taxonomy): domain Eukaryota; kingdom Metazoa; phylum Arthropoda; class Insecta; order Hemiptera; family Aleyrodidae; genus Bemisia; species Bemisia tabaci. The sequence goes on along the minus strand of NC_092794.1, from coordinate 68,452,170 downwards.
GCCATGACACGTTTGAACATTTCCGCCGCAATTTTTTTTTATATACAGAAAAATCGTTGGTTGAATCTGTTTCAAAACACTGAATTTTGTTGCCAGCACAAAGGAAATTCTGTGAAATTTTCGGAGGTTTTGATTGTTTTAACTAACAATTTGGAAGATCAACCAAATCTTTACGTACAATTTTACAATTTTTTTGCGCACTCACTTGCACTCAGTTTTTTTCTTCGTTGAGAATTCGCTAAGCACGTTAAATTCTGCGGATGGAGTCCATTGAGCTTTGAAACGCGTTCTTAGAAGAACGTTAAACGCAAAATTTGGTACGCTAAAAAATTCCAAAATTCGTAATCTTCCGGACAAAGTATCATAAGCGGCATTTGACGTTTCAAAATTGCCACCGCCAATTTATTTTTTTACAGGGAAATTGTTGGTTTAATCATGTTCGAAATTTTCACTGAATTTTATCGGCAGCACAAAGCAAATTTAGTGAAATTTTCGAATAGCTTCGTTGCACAATTTCTCTTTGAAAAAATGAAATGACAACGGAAAGGAGGGGTATCGTTAAGGGCCAATTTTGGCCCCACTTCAAAAAATCATCTGAACCCACATTTTAAGTACCCTAGGGCAGGTGCATTCTGGCGCAAAATGTTTTTGCGATTGTGCATCGTTTTCCTGCCTAAACAGCCGACTCAATTGAAGATGATTTTTGAATGATGATTTTTGATGATTTTTGAGTGATGATTTTTTGAGGTGGGGCCGCAATTGGCCCTTATCGATACCCCTCCTTTTTAAACGTTGCATGGCGCTTGTGATACTTTGACTGGAGGGTGACGAATGGTATCTGTATTCGACCCCAAATTCTTGTAGCCGATCCACCCGAAAGAAAACGAAGGCAACATAACTAAAGACACGGCAATTTTCGAGCGTGCTGTTCAATCGAAAATTCCGGGCTCATGCCATAAGGTTACTCCGGACGGGCGAAATAATTAGAAGCTCTAATTCGGGCAAGGCTGGCGCTGGACGGAATCGGACGGTGCGGAGCGCGGTCGTGACGGCGCGGCGCGGCGCGGCGGTGCGTGGCGCGGCTCCGCTCGAATTATCTACAAATTAGATGGCTGTAAAGGCGTCAATTTAAGACGAACGGGAGGACATCTATAATGCTCACAACACGGTCGGCAATGTAAACAATTATATTCCGAGTGTTGGGGAATGCACGATCGCACGCCGGGTTGTTAGCGGTAATAAATTGTGGGATCCGCGCCGCAGCCGCAGCCGCGACCTCTGCGACGACGACGTCGACCAATACGACGACGCGACGCCGGCCGGGGACGCGACGAAGCAACCCATCTGCGAGTGACTTTAACGAATGGCAAGGAAAGCGGGAACATGCACCCTGCATCTCTGCCCGGCCCGCCGACTCAGCCCGCGCCCGCGCCTGCGTTGCCACGCTAGGAAAACGCCACCAATGCGGATAGAGTCCCTTTAGACTGAGAGTCAAGACAATGTGAATCCATTTATGATTGGTTACTGTATTTCAGGCCTCACTGGAAAAAAAAAAAAAAAAAACACATTGGATCTAGAGTCCAGACTCTTGAAAACATCGACAAGAAAAAATACTCTTGATTCAATCGGATTTTTGCTTAAATCAAGAACCAAGCCTCTTAATTTGAGCGGATTTCCTTTTGATTTAAGCTTAAATCTGATTGAATCAAGAGTATTTTTCTTGTCGATGTTTTTAAGAGTCTGGACTCTAGATACAATGTGTTTTTTTTTTCCAGTGCTCCACAGTGTCACAAACGGGAATAAAGCTTACATTTTCACCAATTGCAAAGATTATAACCTGGAATGGACCGAGGAATTACGGGTTCGACAAGGAACAAACGGAATCAGAGAGGGAACGGAGAGAGGAATTTGAGAATGGGCCGATCAAAGATTACGAAAAACGTTCAATTTGTGTAATCTTTATTCTCGTTTGTGACTCCATGAGGGGGTGTTGTCTTGACTCTCAGGTATTCTAAATATAGATAGGGGCCGAATTCATACTGCCGTGATAGCCAAGACAGCAGTAAGTACAAAAATGAAGTTTTGAGAAAACGAGCTCAGAAGCGTCTGAACGGGAAATCTTAATGGAAGAAACTTCCGTTCTATGTCAAATTGCCACTATAATCATCCGGAAGACTCTTAGAAATCGTTCGGATGATTAAAAATCGACCGATTTTATTTCCATTACATAAAAAGGGCATTTTTCATTTTCATGTTAGGCTAGTGTTAGGCAAGACAGCCGCGAGTGCTATCTTTTGCCTGCTTTCGTGGTTGCGTTTTGGTCAAACATGGTCTTAACAAACACATTTTCAGGTTAGGAATTGGGAGAAGAGGGCGGTACTTTATTTGAAAGCACTGTTTTCATTGGCTCTCTGGAGAAAAAATGCCACTTACTGCTGTCTTGCTAAAACTACGTTATTTTTTACGCGCACTTATGGCTTTCTCATGTCTCATTTCTATACAAGATGAATTTTGCTATTTTAGCTATGTCCACGATTTCAGCTAAAAGTGATTAGACGACCCTTATGATCCTTGCAAGAGACTCGAGTATTCTAGCAAAGACCTCGGCCTTTGAACTGAGTTTTGGTGTTCAAAGCCAATAAGGTCAATCGCCTGAATGGAAAATTCTGGTTTTTGCCTTCGCCTAAAAAAAGCGTCAAAAATTGACCGATTCTGAGAGTTTACAAATTTTTGGCAATCTGTTTTGATATGGAGTAAGGCTCAATTTGCCGATTACACTAAGTTGTGTTGTTCGCTGTTCCTCTGTCTCTTTTTTCTGTTCTCCGTCTCACTTGAAACTTTCTTAAATTACCTAGCGGAGGTGTCCATGAGGACCGGAGCTTTTCTTGATACGCATTAACGAAAACAACTGATTGTATCAACGGGCTCAACTTGGGCTTATGTGATAATTTTGTAATTTTAGGGTTTTGACAAAGAGACCACGAAAGGAACCTCGTGCACGCTACTTTCTCCTTTCTCCCTTTTGGAGAGCTAATACTACCTCCGGAAATCTAATTATTGATTCCATCGGTTTATATACCCAGCGACTTTTATGTGCCATGACAGCATCAATCAGGAATTGCACCCCCTTCTAGCTCCTGCGAGCTTTTGTAGAACTGAGAAGCTTTTCAGTCAGGATGAGTATGTCACTCTCCCCCCCCCTTCCCCACATTTAGAGGATATTGTAACAAGTGTACGTTCCTTTTTTAATAACCCTGGTTGCCGTTGGTTACTTTGAATGAAACTGATCTCAAAGTAAAACATGTACCAAGAGATTGTCAGGCCTGAATCTCCAGTTGAATGTTACTTGTCCACATTTTTGACATTTTTTCCCTTCAATCACAAAAACGTAACGTAAATTTAATCTTTCTTGGGGGGAAAAAACCTTTAAAAATCCTCCAAACTTCGTGAACTATGGCGATGACTCCCAAAGTCTACAATATTCTTATCGAAAGGTAAACGCGGAAAGCTGGTCGTCAACATGAGCTCCTAGCCGACCCGCGATGGATACGAAAGTTACGATGTGGGGCAACCAAATTTTTCAATATCGTGCGCAGAAGTTTTTGGGGGGGCCACAGCTCATGAACTTGGACGATAATTACGGCGAAAGATTGCTCTTTCTGTAGAGTAGATCACCAGTTAAAATTCGTCCCCCGACACATTTTCGCAACATGTAATAGGCCCTCTTTGTTTACTCTAGGCCGATCCGGATACTTTGAACGGGGGGCGTAAGGGGATCTGGGAAGCTGAGGAAGGCATGCCCCCCCCCCCCCTAGAAAATTTTGTAAATTTTGAAGTATCTATATTATCCAGTTTGAGTCAATTTCGTCATGAATTATTACCAAATCTAATCGTCCTTCCTTCTTCTTTTCTCGGTTCATTCTTTCTGTCTGTGTTCCCTTTTTCCCTTCTTTTTTCGGGCGAACTAGGAAGATCTACGCCCCCCTTCTGGATCCGCTTATTTTATTAGATTACACTGGAAAAAAAACACATTGGATCTAGAGTCCACACTCTTGAAAACATTGACGAGAAAAAATACTCTTGATTCAATCGGATTTTTGCTTGAATCAAAACGGAATCCGCTTAAAGTAAGAGGCTTGGTTCTTGATTTAGGCTAGATTCTGATTGAATCAAGAGTACTTTTTCTTGTTGATGTTTTTGAGAGTCTGGACTCTAGATCCAATGTGTTTTTTTTCCCAGTGCAGTCCGGGACAGTGTGGCATGAAGATGGAATGAACTTGTAGTTTGCAAGTTGAAGAAAACTCTCGAGGCATGCATTCATGGGAGTGACGGAGAAACTTGACAACAAGAGCGCGAGGCGAGTGCGCATAATCGCTCTTTAGCCCCATTTACCTCTTCATCTAATGCTCAGTTTTAACTTTTCTTTTCATCCGTCTTCCTAATCAGAAGCTGGCCGATTCCCGTGCTTACGCTGGTCACGGGCTCAATAAATTACGGCTGACATTTCTCTTAACGGTAACGCTGCAGCGCTGTGCCTTCCTAATGTTTCTGTAAATGATCCCATTTACTCAAACCCCGTTTTCGCCCCTTCTGCTTCTCGTGCTCCTCAATCCGCACTCCCGCGCGCTTTAGTGCTCATTTCCCCGGGAACCTATTTTGAAGAGCTTCAGAGATCAACCTGCCTCCCGAAGGTACTTCTTTTCATTGCTCCATGGAAAAACGCTGGGAAAATATTCGAGGCCAAGGCAAACATTCTCTCTTCATCCCGCCTCTTCTTCTACCTTCTTCCTCCATTCGCATCGTTTTTCTCTTTCCACCTCTCCATTTCTTCCTTTTCACCTCTTTTTTCTTATCAGCATCACGCCTCTTATTTCTCCTCCTGGATTCCTCTTTTTCTTTTTTATCCTGATCTTTTATTACATGCTCTTTTTCTTCCTCTTCCTCTTCCCCATCTTGTTTTGCTTCTTTTTCTTCACCTCTTGTTTTTCCGATTTCTAGTGCGTTTAGAAAGCTCCCCGGACCCCTTTTCGCCCCCTTCCTGTTCATGGAAAGAGAATGATAGGGGTTAAAATTGAGGTACTACCCCAATTTGCTGGATGATATAAGAAACCCCAATTGATAATTGTGGTACAACCGCAACATTACGGTCAATAACTTAATTATTGGGGTTCTATCACCAATTAATTAATTGGAAATGCCTACATCAGCCAACGACCCCTCCCTCTTTTTTTCCGTGTTTGAAGTCTCTGGATAGCCAGCCAGCGGGCTGATTATTGAAATTGATAGACAAATCTATAGACAAAGATGACAAAAGGGATATGGAGGGAACCTACTGGTGGAAGTTGGTGGTTGCAATGGACAAAGACAGGAAGTAATAGACTAACTAACGGCAACTCACGAGAAACCCGACAGTTAGTCCATCATTTTCTCCCTTAGTCTTCGAGAACCACACATTCCAACCAAAAGGATCGCTCCATACCCCCTATGTCTTCTTTGTCTATCAATTTCAATAAATCGGCTTGCAGGTTGGCCTAGAAGTCTGACTCTAGGTGAGTTGGTTCCGGGTTTGAATCCCGGTGGTGGCTCACAAATTTCATGGACAAATTTTCATGGTACTGACGAGTGGATCTGCAGAAACAGATTCCACGCGGCCTTAATCCCTGAAAATTTGAAAGTCTGGAGCATGGATGTGCTCTAGCCCTAACCCGATGATCATTCAAGGTTGCAGAATCCTCAACTGGATTAAAGGCTCAAATGGACTGAGTTAAACAGAAAGGAACCAACCCACATATTGGAAAGAATTGAGTTATGAGTGGTTTTGTACTCGACCACTGCTCTACTATCTATCGCCAAAAATTCAAAGTTTTTGTTGGAGCAAATTTTGCAGAAATTGAACCTGAAGTTTATCTTTTACAGTGAGTCTTATGCAGGAGCCAAACTTCAAACCTCTTTTTCTCGGTTCGATCCCGATGTGGCTTGGCTCTTTTCTGTTTAAATCCGTCCAAATAACTCTAAAAAAAGAATAAAAAATGGAGCCGCGATGGCGCAACTAGTTCATAGTGAAAAAAAAGGAGGTGTTTGCATTTCGGGCATCTCGGAATTTTTTTGATGACGTAGCTCGGTACAGCGACGTTTATCATCGATTTTCTTGGGAATGGTGTAATTTATGGAAAAAAGTCATTCTATAAAAAATGCTTGAAATTATATCATGAGTTGATTTAAGTAAAAAAATCGGACATTATGATCCGTTTTTTATATTTCGAATTCCGGATTTCGCTGGCCAGGTTGTACCGACCTACGTCACAGGGTAAACAAACCTCAAGATGCAAACACCTCCTTTTTTTCTCTATGCAACTAGTTGTCTGAAGAGACTCGAGCCGAGACAGGGTCTTGCTCCTAATTTGAGGGGCGAGAGCACGAGAGAAGACGGAGATGCGATCGACTTTGAGAAAGAGGGCGATGGAGCCACGGTCATGGGAGCGGGACCCGGGACGGCCCTTAACCGCTCGGGACAGTGGAGGGTGAGAGAATAGCGAGGGCATGAGCTGCCAAGCGATTTTACGGCGCCCGGCGCGGCGCGGACGGTACAGTTCCGCGACGGATTTGTTGGCTCGGAGTATATTTTGATGTTCGCTCAGGTGCCTCTCGGACTTGTCCGCGGCTTTTAATTAACCGCGCGGAATGCATTTGCGCCACGAGTCGCTCGCCGTCCGCACAGCTGTCCCTGCGCCGACGACGACGGCGACGACGACGGCGACGGGAACCAAACATGAATGAACCATTAACAATGAAAGCGCCGCCCGGTGCTGCCTCGTGAGGGGACCTCGCACCACCGCACAGTGGCCCACTAAGAAAACTCAAGGATTCCAGATTCTACATATTCATTTCGCACATGGAATGATAAGCTCAATCGGATCACATTTTGCAAAAAGGAAACCACGACACTGGAAAAAAAACACATTGTATCTAGAGTCCAGACTCTTAAAAACATCGACAAGAAAAAGTACTCTTGATTCAATCAGAATCTAGCTTAAATCAAGAACCAAGCATCTTAATTTAAGCGGATTTCGTTTTGATTCAAGCAAAAATCCGATTGAATCAAGAGTGTTTTTTCTTGTCAATGTTTTCAAGAGTCTGGACTCTCGATCCAATGAGTTTTTTTTCTTGTGGAGTATTCCAATGTCGCTATGATTGTGCGACTTTTTTCCCTTGCAAATATACACGGAGGAAAAAACTTCGTGCGAGGGACCTGAAGTTGAGGTCATATAGATCTCCGAAATTTTCGGATCACGTATATAAAAACTTAAGGTCGAGCTGCCGAAGTTCGGGTCAGACATCTGAAGTACTTCGATATATACCGAAGGGTTCGGGTCACGCATCTGAAGTACTCCGGTACATACCGAAGTTCCTCGATGTCTGACCCGAACTTCGGCAGCTCGACCTCAAGTTGTCGGATGCGTGATCAGAAAACTTCAGATATCCATATGACCTCAACTTCGGGACCCTTGCACGAAGTTTTTTTCTCCGTGTAAACGGATCATCTAAGCAAGTTTCATGTTTGCTCCCAAATAACTATAATTTCGAGACGAACATTACCTCGGTCAATTCAATTTTGCGAATGATTTCAGTAATTTTATTGCAAAGATTGTAAGTAGCACAATCTTAGCAACATAGGATTGCTCTTGGTTCCTTTTTGCAAAATGTAATCCAATTCACACTATTAAACTTTTCATCCGACATGGTTGAGCGAAAAGTTGGATGGAAAGTTGGACGCAAAAAAATTGGATTCAATTATCGTTGCAGTGTGTTATCTTCATCAGCCTGCGGTTTACGAAGATACAGTTTCGGCTCGTGTCGGTCGGAAGATTTCGTTCCAACCTTTTCCGGAAAGTTGAATGTGACGTCACATTCAAGTTTCCGTTCAATTTTTCATCAGATAGTCAATATACTCTTGTTGTCGTTAGTATCACACCATCCAACGTTTCATTCGACAAGTTGCATCCAAGAGTTGGATGAAAAGTTTGATAGTGTGAATTGGGCTTTACCGAGGTCAGGGTGGTATGAAACGAGAAAAAAAAATGAAGGATTGGAGACTTCAGTGAAATATTGCATGCAATTTCACGAGGCTGTGAAATATTTCATATTTTTAGGGGCTGGCGTATGCAACCCGCACTCAAACACACATGAATGGAAGAAAGTCACAATTTTTACATTTTACGAAACATGAAAAGACACCGGTATTTTTCAGTATCTTTCACAAATTTCTGAAATTTCGTGTAATATTTCACGTGAAATTTCAAGATTTCCTTTTCATGAAATTTTGCCATCCTTACCAAGGGAAATGAAAGGAAGGTATCGTCAGTGAAACTGCAAAAATGCGTATCTTGCGGTTGTGATGTTTTGAAATCTCCGCTTCTATCTCATTTTTGATGAGGAGACCGAATCAACATCATGGCTTAAAAATTTCACAGAATATTATCCACTTACCGAAGAAAAATCACTGAAATATTTTAAAAAACAAAAGACATGCTGTAGTTTTCTGTGTAAGGTATAAAGGATGAAAGGAAGTCAGCTGCAAAGCCGTGAACTGAGATACGCATTTTTGCAGTTTCACCATCAGTATGCTCTTCCCCGTTTCCAAGCATCGGAATCGACAAAACGCTCCGTAGCGGTGGTTTCGATTCAGTCTTAAATAAAGATCTTTGCATAATAGTCCGGGAAATTTATAGGGATGCACTTCGTAGTTTCCTCCTCGAAAGGTCGTAACCAGATAGTAGTTACATAGAGTGTTATATAGCAGTTATGGAGAAAGTAATTTCGGTATTTGTTTTTCTCCGCCGCCCCGTCCCGCCTTGCAGTGGCGAAATGACGGAGCGCGTTTTCTTTTCCTACCCGTGCGTTTAAGTCTCTCAATCATATTTAACTGCACAGACTATATTTTCCAATTTAGATTTACTAATTCTGGCTCATTATCAAAGACACTTATCAACTGGTAGTGCATATCGTCCTCTTCCTCTGGATAGAGCATAACTACACTGAACTGTGCGTCGTGTGTGCCATGAGGGAGGAATGAAACAGAATACAATACGGACTGCGGGCTGGCGCGGCGCGCGGCGGTAGACGATAAAGCACGACGAGCCGGGTCCGGGCCCGGGGAGGTGGAGAAACTACGCCGGACTTTCACTCAAAGCTCGAGTAATTAACATGCTTTTGACTCGGAGCTCGACTCCGGAGCCCCAGCCACCCGGCGAGTACACAGCCACCCAGCAACCGCTCCCACTGTTGCCACACCCCGACGCTAATCAGAACAAAACCACGTATCAAGAGGGTGTCTACAAGTCCGGAATTTCCGGAAAGTCCGGAAATATTACTGGTTCTTTAAGGTTGGTCCGGAAGTGCTGAAAAAGTGCGGAAATTCCGCAAAAAAGTCCGGATTTTTTTAAAATTTGTTGTCATTTTTGTCGTAATTTCAAATTGTTGGAGGATTTCTCACCCCCAATTTTCTAAGATCTACAAGTACAAAGAGAAACAACATGCTTCAAAATTCTTTATGAGGCGCTCGGTGAAAAAATGGACGTTTTCGACCGTAATCACTGTAACCGCATCTGTCTTCCTACCCGCGCGCTTAAGTCTCTCAGTGACTGGGCTACATTTCCCTATTAAGAAGTACTAATTCTGGCTCATCAACAAAAACACCCATCAACTTACACCACAAATAGTCGTTTCCCTCATGAAAGAGCATAACTACGTTTCACAGGGTGTCTACAAGTCCGGAATTTCCGGAAAGTCCGGAAATAGCACTGGTTTTCTAAGGGCGGGCGGAAGTACTGAAAAAGTGCGGATTTTTTTAAATTTGTTGTCATTTTTGTCGTAATTTCAAATTGTTGAAATTTTACTAATTTCGTCAAATGGAGGTACTGAAAAAGTACGGAATTTTTCTGTTAGAGAAGGTACTGAATTTTTTGAGAATGTACTGAAAAAGTACTGTAGAAGTTCTAATTTTTGACCAGCCTGTTTCAGTAGACCCCCTGTTTCAACATTCGCACGCCGCCAAATTTTCCCACGTATAGGCTAGGCAATAAAAAAAGGCAAAATATTGAGAACTTTCCTTCACGGAACTGAAAATTTAGTGCTGAGCCTTAACACTTTTGGTGAACAACATTTTTGCAAATTAGGATACTCAACTTCTTGCTTGGGCATCAATCAAATCAGTCATCGTAAAACGAATTGAGCGATAACCGCCCATGTAAAATCGTACTCTGTAGGAAAAATGGACCGCGTTTAACAGGAAGGAACCAAGCCACATCAGCTATTGCCAATTTTAACAAGGCAATTTAATTTCTTACGAGTAAACGTTTGTGCGGATCCCTTTGAAAATTTTAAGGAATTTGCTTCATACTATGGAGAAAATTTACTGAAATGTGCACGAAAATCCGCACAACTGTTTTCATGTAAAAAATTAAATTAGCCAATTAAATTTGGAGATAGCTGATGTGGCTTGGTTCCTTTCTGTCTAACGCGGTCCGAAGAGTAGTGCTGGGTCTCTAAAATATAATGTCTCTGATTTTCAGTGAGTCCACATTGAGTGATTGAGTACAATGCATGTGTGTTTCTTTATCGAATTTCGGGAGAAAGTACACTTTAGCCGAGAGTTTCCCGGAAGGCTCCCATTAAACTCTCACCCGAACTTCTGCCTTTTCTGTAAATTGTAAAAGTTATGCTCGAAAGTCAACGCTCAGATTTGCGTAATGGTGACTCATAACATGACTGAAGTGTTGAAAAATTGGTCCAGCAAACCTACAAAGCAAACTTTAATCTAAAAAACCTGGAAGTTTTAACTCAGGAAAAACAACTTGAGCCGTAGATACGTAGATATGTAAGGTATGAGTATGAGTCCAGTGGGAACTTTCCGGGAAACTCTTGGCGAAAGTGTGCTATCTCGCGAAATTTGGATGGAGAAACACTCACACACAGATGCAATATGCATTGTACTCAATCACTTGTTGCAGAGTCACTGAGAACCAGAGATAATATATTTTGGAGACCGAGCACTGATATATTTTCCCTATAGTGTGCTATGTTACATCGGAAGTCATCGCTCAAATTTGCCGTACGTATGATGACTGATTGGACTGATGCATAAAAAGTTGAGTAACCTAATTTGCAAAAATTCGCCTAGCATAGCCCTCATCGTGATATGCTTATCTTTAGCTCAGCAAGTTACTCATCTATCGTCATCCGGCGAAAAGTAGTCCTCCGAGCTGATTATTGAAATGGATAGACAAAGCGATTGACCTAAAATAACAAAGGAAAAAGGGGGCGATCTTATTGGTGGAAGCGGTTGGTTGCAATGAACGAAGAAGGTATAGTATTAGTTCAACTAACGACGAATGACAAGAGACTCTACAGTTAATCCGGTATTTTCTCTCTTTATCGATGAGAAACATTTGTTTCACTAATAGGATCTATTCTCTATATCTTCTTTGTCCATCGCTTTGTCTATCAATTCCAATAATCAGCCCGCTGGCTTCTGAATATAACTTTTCTCTGCCTGATTGCATTGCTTAGATTACTGATTCGGTGTCAGGCTACATAATTTAATTTACACTCCGGCAGGCGCAGTGCAGGCCATTTGTATATCGGAACGTATAATGAAACTGTGTAACGTTTGAAGTATCTCCACGATGTTGAAGGCGCTATATCGGGTGCCCGTGCACAGTGAGAAAAAGTAACCGAAATTTTGTGTCAAAATTAGAAGTGAAACACGGAGTAACACAAGCTGTTGGTTGATGTGTTGTGTGTTAGATTTTCCTGTGTCAAATCGTGATTACTGATTCGGTGTCTCTAAAATGTGTTGTCGCTTGTAACTGAACTTTTTTGCAAAACAAGGAGAAAAATCTGAAAATTTTACTCCTGTAATTTGGAATTTATGAAAGTAAATCTAGCAACGTTTGGAGGCTCATACGGCGTTGTTCCATACTGTCGTGCTTAGGAAGAAAGCCTTAAGAGCCTTCAGGCGTTGCCACATTTCTTTCGATAAAACACGAATTTTCGAGAAAACTGTTCGACATTTTTCTTCAAATTTTACAGTCAATTTCGTACACAATTAAATCTAAAATATCCTAAAATATCAAGGCAAAATATGCGCAACTTTCCCCGGAAATCCATATTTTATCCGGGGAAATTTGGCAACTATTGAATGTTCATACGGCGTTTTTCCTTAGCACGGCAGTGTAGCTCCGTTGCACAGCGCCTCGACCAACCACCGAGGAGGTAACTCTGGCGTCTGGACTACCTGCCCGCGAAATCTCAGCTATTTCTCGGCGACACTCGCACGGCGCCCCTCTCGAGTTCCTATTTCTGTAAATTCCGCGGGACTCCGCCATCGTTAACCATTTCCATTGACGGCTCCCCGGCGGACAGCGAGCCCCGCGTCACCGCCCAAGTCTCCGTTGTTGTCAGCTCCGAAAGCTTCACTTCCGCAAAAACGCCCGTGGACTAGACTCGATCCTCTCAGCCGGGTCGTTTCAGGCAGATCCTAAAGGGAGTGGGTAAAAGTTTCTCGGAATCAGTGCTCCCATTTTCCGGAACTATTGCCGAATTCCGGAACTTTTGGAATTTTCCTGAATTTTTCCCGGAACATTTCAAATTTCCGAAGTGTCCCGGATCATTTGCACTGAAAAAGAAATCTCGGTATATTTACTAAGAAAAGGGTGAAATTACTAAGAATTCAGGGTTCTATTTGATCCCAGTTTTTTCTTGGTAAAATTACCGTTTATGGAATCGGTAATTTTACCGAGAAATCTCGGTAAAATTATTGACTTTCTCAGTAATTTTACTGGACCCCGGTAAAAACGCCAATATTTTTTATCGACTGTGGTAGAATTACCGAGATAAAATGGCAAAGTTACCGGGAAATGATTACCAATAAAAGTGGTATTCTTACCTGAAAAAAAAACAGTAAAAATACCGGTTTTTAGGTAAGCTTACCAGTCTGTCTTGGTAAAATTAACAATAATTGGTAAAAAAAGTGAGATGGTAAAGGTACCAACGGACCTTGGTAAAAAAGCCGATAATTTTTTTCAGTTTGCATTCTCCGGAACTTTTGAAGAAAAATCTTGAGAAAAAAATCCCGGAACTTTTGACGGGCATTGAATGGGCGCACTGTTCGGAAGAGGCAAAATTATCTGGGAGGTAAAAGGGCAGACACTACATTTTAGATACCGGGCGTACCTTATGATCAGAGTTGAAAGTTTCCTGGAAAAGTCAGATGCTGGGGACAGAGACAATATAGTTTACAGACCCTACACAATCTTCCCCGCAGTGTAAAACATACTTTCGGAGGTCAGTGCTCAGATTTACCTGAAATCCTGTCTTTACGGGACGTTTCATGGGATTAGTCCCATCAGGGAAAAATCGCACTGGCAAAGCCGGGAAAAATTCGAGTTGGTCAATTCTTACCACACTACCAAGTAAGTAGAGTCCTTGTGGAGTTCTGAGAGTGGCTCAGAGAGAGGAAGAAGAAATTTTGCTGTTTTGTTTAAGTTTCATTCCTGCGATTCAAACTTAGGACGAATCTCATGAAACGTCGCGTGGAGACAACGCCTAATGATGACTGATTGTTGCAGAGTTGACCCATTGGGTCAGCAAACCAAAACGAATGTGCAAAATGCATCTTCTTTGAGGGATGGAAAGGGAGGGAGTTTAGTTTGAGAGGAGGAACTCGACAAGGATGCCGTAACATGATCGAAATTACTTAAAGTTTCCGCCTGAGAAAGTTAAATCGCTCTCCTTCTGGCTTCCCTTAGTAATATCCATGCAAGATTTTGCATCCAAGTTGAGCAGCTTCAGATGATACCACGGATCAAATACAGGGTGCAACTATTCGTGTCCCAGGGTTGAGCGTATTGCACCGAATTTAAATGAAGGCGACTTGATTTTCTTTACATCGCAGCCATGTGGTACACTTAGTTTTTACGTTGTTAGATGTTGCCCTTGTAGAGTTGTCGATTGATTTAATCAATAACAAATAGGGGAATAATCGATGTAGCGATGTATTAATCAATACATTCGAAAAAATAGAGACAACGAAGTCGAATCACACGAGATAGAGTGTATCCGACATGAAGTTTTCTTCCGGTTAGTATGGGATGCGTAAATGTGAACTAATCAAGGCAATCGCTGGTCTAAACTGGTCGGAACACATATTCCACCATCAATCGATTAGCATGGAAATCGAACATCCCTACTTAGGCCGATCCAGACACTTTGAACGGGGGAGGGACGTAAGGGGGTTCGGAGGGCTTCCTCAGGACAATTTTTGAACTTGAGAAGCATCTAACATACAGTTTGAGTCGATTTCGTCAAGACGAATTACCTAATATAAGCCTCCTTCCTTCCGCTTTCTTTTTTTCTTCCTTCCTCCTTTTTCCCGGGAGAATGAGGGGGGGGGGTATACGCCCCTTACGACCCCCCCCCCCCCTTTTGATTCGCCTATGCATCCCTATCCTGCCCAGTTGAACCGAGAAACCGGTGTGATTTTCGGGCTAAGCCGGCAAGTGTGCTGTTGCAAACGAGCCAGGGCAGGGATGGCGGAATGTCATTGATAGAAATACGGTGTATTGGCACCACTGAGTAAATCCTGGACGCTGGCGAGTGGCGACTCTTAACCTGGCATATCTCTTGCGATACGTTGATTTAGAGCCGCTTGCCTCTGCTCAGCCGAAGAAGAATGTGCAAGCCGGCAGAAGTATGTGCATGGAAGACAAAAGCCGAAGACTCCTGACTCCGCTGCACTGTCCGGAGGAACAAGTGATTAGTAAATTTTAATCAGTTCGCCGCCGCCGGGCGCAGCACCTCCGCTCAGTTGGGCACAGCTCTCTGCTCCAGAGACAATATATTCCAGGGACCCCGCGCTATTATCCGTCCTGCAGCGTGAAAGATACCGTCGAAAGTTAACGCTAAAATTCGCCCAATGATGACCAATGAGCTGAGCAATTGGTTTAGCGATCCATCTGGCCTGGTTACACGCTCAAATTTCCGTCAAATTCCGTACTGGTAAAAAAAAAAAAAAAACCTCTTGGACCAATGCCGCGGTGCATTGACTTAAGAGTGTAGTTTCTTGTCGCCGGATTTAAGAGTCTTGAACTCTTGTTTCAAGCGGATTTTACATTGATTCAAGCGGATTTTGCATTGAAACAAGAGTCCAGACTCTTTAACCCGGCGACAAGAAACTGCACTCTTGAACCAAGAGGTTTTTTTTTTACCAGTGCGATCAAAATGATGACCAAGATGGCGGTCGAGAGTTATCTAGACTGATGTGTAAAATTAATTAAAACAGCGTGTTGATTGAAATAAGCATGAAATATGCACGGTTGTGTGGAAATCAGATGAAGGATGAGCCCCACAGCTCCATCACTACCATCAAATTTTTGCAGGCCGCAGAAATTTGATAGTAGATGGTGCGCACCAGTCACCATTTGATCGGAATTTGATGGAAATTTGAGCGTGTAACCAGCACATAACGAAATGCACAAAAACTAGACCAGAAAAGTTCTCATCCCGACATTCATCAGACATCATCTGGCGTGTTTGATGATCAACAAGTTGCTCATTAATCATCATTAGGTAAGAAATATATTGACCTTCGAATGTAACTGCAAAGTTGGGAATTGATGCTGCTATTGGTGAGGACGAAATTTCACTCACAAGTTCACAAAAACTTTCTCGAATCGGACCACACCCCTGCGTTTATTGCTACAATTCAATGAAAAACGTATCAAAAAGTTTGGAGCTATAAACCGAATGTTTAGAAAGTGCGCAAATACCACCAAATAATGGCAAAAACGATCAGTTTAAATTTGAAAAACTAGTAACACAGCGAGCTGATCTTTGAAATTGATGGACAAAGAAGACAATCGGAATATAGAGCGATCCTATCGGTTGAAACGAGTGTTTCCTTTTGATAAAGGGTAAAATAATGATCTAACTATAGGGTCTCTTATCATTTGCCGTTAGTTAGTCTACCACTTACCTTCTTTGTCCATAGCAAATCTAGCTGCAACCACCCGGTTCCACCAATAATATCGCCCCATTTCCCCATTCATTTTTTTATGTCTATCACTTTGTCTATCAATTCCAATAATCAGCCCGCAGACGGGGCGAGGGCGGGAGTGGGACGTTTATATATCATGTAAGCCACTCAAGAGCTGGTGGTTGTGGGGAAGGGGGGTGGAGTCGGAACTCGCCTTACGGGATCCTGCGAGGGGCTGGGGGGTGGTCATGCCCAGCAGTTCTACGCCTGTTTCAGGGTGCGGAAGTAGTCGGCGAGATCCCACTGTGCGACGCGCGTGCGTACCCCGCCCGCGGGCGCCCGGAATATTGCAACAATCTTGCATCAGTTTTGTTAACAGCGGTGTTCGCTCGTCCTCCGCCGATAGCATTGCATCAACGCCTCAAGTTATGCTGCTGACAATTCCATCGTTATCTCGTCCGTCCCAACAAGTGCACCGGCATAACACACCGTTGCTCAACAACCTCTTAATTACCCCCTTTCATTTCGAGTGAAAGGCGTCTATCCAGTCCAACTGCTGCCACAATAAACAAAACCAAAAAGGGCATTGCGCTTAATTTTTTTTTTTTTTTCAATATAGCAATACAGGGACACGGGTGGATTGGCCCGGGAGGATAGGGGTCGATCGCTCCCTAAAACTTGGTCAAATTAGCATCACATGAGCATCTTTTATGGGCGTGTATTTCTATCAAACGGAACTATGTGCATTATGACGTGATCCATGAGACCCATAAGAGTAAATGCATAACAGGGCTCACGTCATAATGCACATAGTTCCGTTTGATAAAAATACGTCCTTATGTTGGAGTAACCTTTTTGGCAAGGCGCCCTTCTCAAGAAATATCGCAGAAAAACCTAGGCCTCACGTAGTCAGAAAAGTAGGATTGGCCGAAATAGTGAGTCACTTATAATTAAAGCCGGAAGGTGATTTCACGAGGTTTCAAAAATATTGGAAGGCGACCCAAGACATTTTTACGTCGGCGGCGAGAATGACAATGTATGACCATTGACCACGCAAAGCAACATTGAAAAAACTTAAGAATATCAGACTGCAGTGTCTACGTGTGAAAAAAAAAAAAATCTTGGAATTTCAGATGCTCGAATCTAATCGAATTCGGCAAATCCTAAGACGCATCGCTATACGCGGAAAGAAAAAAAATTGGCCCGGTAGATTTCCAGATCTCACTCACACAAGGAAGCGCTTCCTTTTTAAACGTATACAATTATTGTATTATGCCTTTACACAGTAAACGTGACCTGCACATGACCCTAAAGGTTCCTTGTGTACAAAAAAAATTGGAATTAAATTCGAATTTGAATCCAACCAATGACAAACCACGTCCAGGTCGTACAAAACAAAGACAAATTCAAGACCTAGATCAAGTGGTGCAACCGTTTTCATGGAGTGAGTAGACAGACCACAGACTGAATTTGATTTAACTTTGCCGCTCACTGAAAGCCTACTTTCCTCGGATAATTAGCGAGCTTGAAAGGAAAAAAAGAAAAAGAAATAAATCATATGAAGCATTTTGCCCGGCGGCTAAGACCCGATGCCGCAAAAGCGTCCTTATTTCACGGACCCCTCCCCCCTTCATGCGGTGGGGTATCCTTCCTCCAGTCAGTGCCCAGAAGTCTGCGGTGGCCGGCACGGCGCGATCAGCTGTTTCAAGAATGCGGTTGCAATGCGGTTTTTCTCATTAGAGGCTTAAGCTTCTGCCATTGCTGAACTCTGTCTTACGTAGGTGCTCGAGCTGGATACACGAGGTCCTTTTCTTAGGTGGCTCCATATCGACGGTGAAACTTCAAAAATGCGTTTCTTGGTTGCTATGTTTCAAAATATCCGTTCCAATTGTATTCTCTTAAAATGAGATCAAACCAACATTACACAGTAAGACGAAGTAGCCAAAATTGTGTGTTAATATGGGAAGTAATACACGTAGTAACACAAGCTGAGGGTTAATTTTATGTACACTCCGGCAGGCGCAGTATAGGCAATTGCACGTCGGAGCGTATATGTATTGAAACTGTGTAACGTTTGAAGTATCTCCACGATGTTGAAGGCGCTATATCGGGTGCCCGTGCACAGTGAGACAAAGTAACTGAAATTTTGTGTCAAAATTAGAAACATTGCTGAGTCTTCACTATTTTGGGGAGGAATCAAATCAGAAGTACCAAAAATTAAAATTAGAGCTACAGAATGAACTTTAATAAATATCAGTACAAAATTAAAGGGCTGGGTTCAACTCAGGCAGGCGTTTTATTTTAAACCAACGGCTTTGAGTCTAAACTATAGCAGATTAAAATGTCGAAATTCTCTATTTTATATATCAGAAACACGTATTTTGAACTTCATCTCCTAAAAAGTCAAAACTCCAGTCCATCTTGAAAATGTTAGTTTTGTTTTCGTTGCTAAAATGTTATCGCCGAAACAGTCCAGGTTCGATCCAGACCAGACGACTGGCGCCTGATTTTAACGAGGCTGCAGATTTTCAACACAAAAATTTGGTCCATTTGACACAGGAAAACCTAACACACAAAAAATCAACCAACAGCTTGTGTTACTCCGTGTTTCACTTCTAATTTTAACACAAAATTTTGGTTACTTTTTCTCACTGTGCACGGGCACTCGATATAGCGCCTTCAACATCGTGGAGATACTTCCAACGTTACACAGTTTCATCATACGTTCCGATGTGCAAATTGCCTGTACTGCGCCTGCCGGAGTGTACATAAAATTAACCCTTTGTGTTGTGTTCAGTCTCCTGTATTAATACCTTACCAATACCTCAATTTTTAGTTTTTTGTTGGCGCTAGGATCCTTTTTCCATGGAGGGTAAGAATTGAAAAGCGAACAACGTGCGCAGGCGCACTGAAAAAAAAGGACGGTCATATGAAGCGAATGTGTTCAATATTGGCCTACGTTCGGTCCATGTAACCGCTCTCTCAGTTGTAGGAACCGCATATTCAGTTTATGCAATCAAGCTTCCAAACCAAGTCGAACCACAGAAAAACCTCGGTTGCATGAGTTCAGGACACGGTTCCTAGAACTCAGAGAGCGGTCACTACGGAACACTACGGCCGATATTGAACACCGTGCTTTCGGTTCGTACGACTGAACTTTTTTTCTTCAGTGCGGTAAGAGCCTATTTTCCCCCACACACAGAGAAACAAAACCTTGTGCGTGGGACCTGAAGTTTAGGTTTTATGGATCTCTGAAGTTTTCGGATTGAGCATCTGAACACTTAAGGTCTAGCTGTCGAGGTTCGTATCACCTATCTGAAACTTTAGTTCATACATCTGAAGTACTTCAGATGTAAGAACTGAAGTTTCAGATGTGTGATCCAAACCTCAGCAGCTGGACCTCAAGTGTTCAGATGCTCAATCCGAAAACTTCAGAGATCCCTATGACCTAAACTTCGGGTCCCACGTACGAAGTTTTTTTCTCCGTGCACACTGTCCTCTTTCTTGGCAGGACAGCATAGCTCAGATCCTCGATTAAGACGTAACTTTACGCCCTCTACCGGTGGACTGGACGAGTTCAAAGATAATTTTAACGGATTTAAAACGACCTGTGTCCAAGTTCCCGCTCGGCCGTTAAAATCTCGGCGGGTGGATCGGAGCGGCACACCGCGGCGGCGGCCGGTGAAGCGCGGCGCGGCCTGGCGGTTCAATGTCGCCAGGGGGTTCGCCAGGAACCGAAAGAAAGTAATTAAAACAGCGGATTTGCTCGTCGGATAGCTCGCATTGATTTGCCCACATTACTCAACGCTCCTCTAAGTCTAAACTACGACCGGGGACTCTACACGGCGCTGCTTGTAGCGCCGACTCTAAGATGTCGAGAAAAATCAGTTTATGAGCTTGTAACGTCGCCGTCGCGGGGCGGGGGAGGGGAGGGTCGGGGCGGCGAGGCAAAGAAAGCTGTCTTGTCGGGCCGAGCGAGCTAATGCCAGATGTAAGCAAGCTTAAATGGGGATGTCAAAAAACCGTATACCTACAAATCCACGACTCTTTGAATCAACGTCAAGCCGGAGAAAAATCGACGCCGCCCGACCGTTGCCGGGTCTCCCGGGAAATGGGCCGTAGATAACTTTGAACTTGGAAAAACGACACGGAAAAAAAAGAGGTAAGGGTTGTTGGATGGTACAGACATCTCCAATTGGACGGATTTATGCTAAAAGGAACTATGTGCAAGTGGAAAGATGCACTGGAAAAAAAAAAAAAAAAAAAAAAAAAAAAAAAAAAAAAACATTGGATCTAGAGTCCAGACTCTTGAAAACATCGACAAGAAAAAATACTCTTGATTCAATCAGATTTAAGCTTATATCAAGAACCAAGCCTCTTAATTTGAGCTGATTTCCTTTTGATTTAAGCTTAAATCTGATTGAATCAAGAGTCCTTTTTCTTGTCAATGTTTTCAAGAGTCTGGACTCTAGATCCGATGTGTTTTTTTTTCCAGTGTACAAACTTTTGGAGTAATTTTAGTTCTGATAATGATCCTCGAAACATGCTCGCGCCTTGACGACTTTTTTCATGTAGTATTTTATTTTGTTTAATTTGCTCTTCAAATCATAATCATTTTAATTTTTCCTCTTTCTTCTGTTTCAGGTAAGTTTCTGTTCATTACTCTTCCCATTGGACTAATGACGCAAATGAACGTGATATGTTGTGTAACGTAAGTGAATTTAAGTTAACAGTACGTGCAAATTATGGAAGGGAACGAGTTTGCAGAGTTGTCACAACTCAGGTTTTGAACCAAGCCTCTTAATCTGAGTGGATTTCCTTTTGATTTAAGCTTAAATCTGATTGAATCAAGAGTCCTTTTTCTTGTCAATGTTTTCAAGAGTCTGGACTCTAGGTCCAATGTATTTTTATTTCTAGTAAGGGGTGTGCTCGTGGAGGCCGAATAAGAAACAATGTAAAATTGGATATAGTTCCTTTTGAGAAAATTGAAAAGCGGGATTTTCAATTAAATCAAAAGGAACTGAGCGCCAACTCGTGAGCCGTGGACATGTGACAAGAGCCTTGTGGACACGGCTCATGAGTTAAAAACCGCCTTCCCGATCGTCGTTTCACCACGACATTTTGCTGTTTTCCTCAAGATTTGCGTAAAAAGACACTCCAAAATTCTACTCCCAGAAATATTTGAACTCAACTTCAAATTCTGGAGAAAAAATTCGGAGAAGGAAACATCGGCAGAAGTTCCGCATAAATCCGATTTCCTATTCCAATCCGGCAACAGCGCGACGCTAGTCGCGGCCACACTCCTCGAACGCACGACCCCTGGGAGCCCCCCTCCCTCCCGGGGGCCCCCTCCCCTGAGCCCTCGGGCGCCCGCCCCGGCGTCCCCAGGGGAGAGCGCGCTCGTTGCATCCGTCACTACAATAACCCGCGCGATCTATCGACGCGAACTCTACCATTCGCGGACCATTAACGGTCGGAGAGGGGGTCGGGGGGGGGCGGGAGGGGGGCTCGATTACAGGGTTCGGGTTCGACTCCGGACGAGCCTCAGTGTCAATGGGTTTGTCGGCGGAGGTTCCACGGAACTGGGTAAATTCAATTAACTGAAATTGACGGGCGCGCACCTTCAGCGGGGAACTTTGGAGCGGGCCCCCCTCCCGCTATCCACCGCGAGCTCTCGTCACCTGGGAGGGTCCCTCCGGCCGGGACGGTGACCGGTTGTCCCGTCCGCTCGTGTGATTTCGACGCCTCTGATTGAGATATCGATCGTCCGATCGGAGCCGATGCGAGGGGTTCGCCCGCGTCGAGAAGAAAGCACGGTTCGATGGTTTGGTGGACATGGGACGCTCGGAGGGTGGGGAAATCATCTCTCTACTCGGTGGAATTACAGCTGTTCTGGCCCATCATCATTGCCCCTTTCGTATTTTTTTTAAACCATTAATGGACCCATGGAGAAAGTGCGGAATTGAGTGGGTTATCTGAATAGACACTGGAAAAAAAACACATTGGATTTAGAGTCCAGACTCTTGAAAACACTGACAAGAAAAAATACTCTTGATTCAATCGGATTTTTGCTTGAATCAAAACGAAATCCGCTTAAAGTAAGAGACTTGGTTCTTGATTTAAGGTAGATTCTGATTGAATCAAGAGTACTTTTCCTTGTCGATGTTTTTAAGAGTCTGGACTCTAGATCCAATGTGTTTTTTTCCAGTGAGAGGAGTAATTGCCAAGGCTAAACGTATCTCACCATCGTGCGATTTTACCAAAAATCATGTTTATGTTCTCTGTATGTTTTCGTTTCAAACATTTGAATATCTGCTTCAGTGGTTAAAGAGCACAAGTTCTGAGCCAACCCTCTCAGCGTGGGGTACCACTTCCAGCGGAAAACCATGTGTTCTGGTTCAAATTATCGTTTTTAATATTGTCCATCCAGCACGCATTCATTTGAGTGTCATTTCATCGCTACAAATTGCAGTGTTGAGCGGTATTATGGAAGAGGAGCGCATTCACCAAAATTTTGAAATTTTTTGTGTATTACCTAATGTCTCCGACCCTGCTTGTGTGACTGTGGGCGTGGGCTTATTACAGCGATGGCATATAGAAAAATTTTCAATTTTTTCAAACGGAAGTATAAAATTGTCGAAAAAATCAAGTCTTTTCATTGTGTTTCAAAGCTTAACTTTTGACAGTTACACTCCTCTTCAAATAACCCGTTCAATCAAGTACCACATCATATGGTTTTTTTTTTTTTTTTTTTTTTTTTTTTTTTTTTTTTAAATCAAAATTTCAGGTATAGAACATGATGAATGCATCAAAATTCCTACTGCAACCCATAAGTTCTAAAAAAAAAATCGTATAACGATAATTCACACTTTCCATTCTTAAAACACCAAAGTGATCAATTTTAGATTAAAAAGGGTCTATCTTGCCGCCATCTGCTTCCGTGTGTACATCCTTGTCTTGTAATTACATCGAGCGAAATCAACTCAATGCTGGCGAAAATATCTGACCGTACACATATTATCATGGCAATGGAAATAAAGTTCCAAGCAGTTATGACGTTCATAAAATGTCATCAAAAATTGATTCTCTGCTGTGCAAATGTGAAAGAGATGAGAGAAAAGAAAAAGAAAAAAGAAAATGAGAAAAAAAGAAAGCTTCTCCTTAATCCTATTTTGCTGCGGCGAGACAAAATGATGCGCCCACATCAGGCTTATTAAGTTTATGTTTTGCCCGAAGTATGCAGAGCAGCTATATTTTTTGCACCAGCAGAAGAATTCGTGTGGATTTTTTGTAATTTGCCGCTTGAATCGCAAGACGGCATATTATAATGTTGCATCTCCTAATACCTTCCTTCTCCTCCACACTTGCCCAAAATCATCCGGAAACTTAATTTGAATTTCTTTCGCTTCACTTTAGCCCCAGAGTAACTCTTATGACCACTTGCCTTTAGGAAATTCTTTCATGGCTAGTTGTGAAAAAATTTGTTAAAAAAAATGCATAAGTCTGCAGATTAAATCTTGAATTTTAACCACGTTATTTTTCTGAAAACGAGTATCTGTTCAGTCAAATTTATTTTTAGTATTTAAAGTCAGCAAATCTGAAACCCAACATTCCGGTCTTTGGTCATATTTGCGAATTCCTACCTCATACGCCTGCATAACTAACAAGCTTTTAATCATATGCTTGCCCTCGTATTTCAATTGCGATGCTCACTGGATGCAATTTGTTTGAAGTTTTTAAACATGCATCCATAATTAAAAAGTTCAATAAAATATAAAAAAATACCGCGGGTCCAATATCCAAAAACAACATAATAAAGGATCCAAAACGTTTTGGCTGAAAATACAGCGCCATCCTCAGTCGGATAAAACATTAAAGTCAAAAATCCTTTTCTTCTTCTTCTTCTTCTCATTTGTTTGAATTTTATTTTGTATATAACTGAGGATGGGTGATTTCCAGCTTAAACGGAATGGATCTCCTAATTGGTGCTTTTAAACTAATTACCACAGATTTGTTAGATGGACGTGCTTTGTCGCGAGTTGCTACATTGAAACATTTATTTTATGATAAGTTCACTGCTCAAACATTTGAAAAACATGTTTGAAGTATCAAGAAACCGACTAATTCGAGTACAGTCAGTGTTAAAGAAGTTTCTTTAAGACTGATGTCACCTGAAAGTTTGGATGTATAAAATGGGAGTTTTTCACACTCTGTAACATGTTTGAATAATTTTCAAGTTTGGACTTTCAATGTACGATTTTACGACCAATATAGCATACTCACCATTGCATAAGTACCTACCGTAATTGTACTCATGTATGTAGTAAGTTGACTAAAATTGACCACGGCATTGAACGAAGGTCGAAGATATTTTTTGAATAAACCAACTAAATTTTGTGTTTGGATTATTGGAGCAGAACATTTTTAATTTTGTGATTTGCGGATTCCGGTGGGAATTAGTGCAAGTTTATATAAGTTTCGAGAAGGAAAAACCGCGCGTTCTAAATTTGTCAAAGTTCTGTAAAAAGTGTGACGAAATTAAACAGAGCTTGACAGATATTTTATGGAACATGGTAGAAGATCTGCAGCCGCGCGGAAATAAAGGGCAAATAGTAGGAGATGACTGACACGTTAAGTCTTCCAAAAATCTGCATTTTATCGAGGTAATGGAGGTAATATTTACCCAAATGATCGGACTGCTTTCATCATCGAACCCAAAAATTGAGGAAAACTTCCTATCTCCCGGTCGTATCATTGCTAAGCCGCTTATCAAAATCCTCTATTACCACATTTATTCACAATTTACCCCCATTCCTTGATGAACGGAAATAAATAAGCACCTGACGAGCTGCTTTCAAAATGCCAGGGAAATCGCCGTTTGACGTAGTCAGGGAGGAGAGTTCCTTGATTAATTGGGCCCACAGTAAAATGAGATATTCTAAATTCCGACTCGAAGGTTATTTCAAGACACCCACTCAAAAATTCACCGAAGAAACTCCTCGTTTTCTCGTGATCTCCAAAATGCCTTTGACGGCGCGGCTCGGAGCAGGGTAATGTGTATGCAAAAATTGAAATAAATCTTCGCATTTCCAGTCCAATGGCCTGCTTTGAGCTGTCCGCGATGAGCAAGTGATTGAGAACGAAACTCGATTCAGTAAATCGATTTCGGCCGTAAAATAACTGAGTTCTGAGCCCGCGAATAGATAATTAAGTTGCATACAAATTCCTTTCCGGCCGGCGACCGTATGCTTCACTTCAGTGCTACTTCGACTGTGGAACATCTTCTCGTACTTGCGAGTGACTGAAAATTTGTGTTCTTCGAGAGATAAATGAAGACCCTCTACAGGTGTTCCACTAATGGTCGAAGATTCTACTTCCGGAGTTCCATAATTCAATCGTTGGACTAGGTACCTTCTTCTTGAATGTTGAATGTTGAGTGACGAATTGTTCAATCCGCTTAACAAACAAGTCCATGTTTGATAAACTTGTTGGTTGCTGTACATCACCTGAGGTTCAATAGCCTACTATAAGGTAATCAATAGCTATAGGAAGAAGGACTCAACATGCAAACAGGAGGACGTGTGGCATTTTGACAACTGCCCATAAAAAAGTGTTCCATCCCCGAAAGGAAATGTTTCATCCTGTCGTAGGGTTATTAAGTGACAGAACTCTAATTCGAACTACTACGAGGAAATTTTTCAGCAAATTTTTTAAGAACGGAGCGGATTTCCCTCCTAACTGTTGAGGTTCAGTTACACGATCAAATTGAGCCATCAAATTGGGCCTCTCATTGGTCGCATCCTTACCTCAGGTCTTTTTCCACCAATCAGAGCTTCAGTTTGATGGCTCAATTTGATCGTGTAACTGAACCTCTATCACTCGGAGTTTCGGAAAATGGTTCGGTTCGGGGTATGGGCCTTCGAGTAAAATACACCCCCGATTTGACCGCGAAATCCGAAGCAGCATACCACTATAATTTCTCTCGGTATAAGAGACGAATTATCATTTTGAACTTTCAATTTATCAATAATCTCACTGATCTAGGGGTGAGATCCTAGTAGCATGCGACACGGTGGTTTTCAGATTTGCATTAATTTAGAACAGTTGGCGGGGCGTGTCTCGCTACAAATCGATTAATTTGGCATTCGAACCCATGGAGAGGATCGGAGTTCGAAATGAACGCACCGTGTTAATCGATTCTTCAGTATAGTTTTAAATGGGAAAATATCGATAGTGAATTATCACGTCTCGTACGTGATTTAGAACCGCACATCTCTAGTTGAAACTCAAAGTATAAGTTCGGTTTTTATATTCACACGTGTCCGTTGGGCGAAAATATGCACAAGCAGCCCCAAGGCCGTCGCAAGGGTGAATTGCACTGCGTTCAGCAGAAAGAGACCAAGCCACATCAGTCATTGCCAAATTTAACTGGGAAATTGTATTTTCGACACGAAAACAGTTCTGCAGATTTTTATGCAAATTTCAGTGAATTTTCTACATATTACGAAGAAAATTCCTTAAAATTTTCCAAGGACTCCGCACAAACGTTCTCTTGTAAAAATTTGAATATCCCTGTTAAATCTGGCAATATCTGATGTGGCTTGGTTCCTTTTTGCTGAACGCGGTTCAATTGTGACCCACGCAGCGTCCCAACCTGGGTGAAGGAGAGGAGGAAGAGAAACAGGGAGAGAAAGAGGAAGAGACAGAAGGAGGTGAAGGAAGGAAAGAAGAAGAGGACGAAACATCGGGAAATCTCTAAAATTAAATGTACAAAAGTAAAGCGAGAAATATTGGCGCCTCGCGCGATTGCGCACGCATTTTGCGTCCCTCCTGACGGGCCGAGCTGCTCCGTTGTCGGCGCGCGACTACCGAATTCTTCGGCCGAACTCGGACACGAGATTCCTCGTAATTTTATTTACTCGGCCGGTTGCCCGTTGTCCCTAAACAAATCGTTCCAGATGTCTGCCTCCCCCTCGGCCGGGCCCGCGCTCGACATTTTTTTCATTTTCCGCGCAGGAAATAACTCTGTAAATTTCTCGGCGCTGATTTACGAGTCGGAGCGCGCAACGGCCGAAACGGAGATTCTTGGGCGCTGGACGAGCGCTTTTTAGACGTTTTTAATAACTTTATCTGATTTCGATCTGGGTTGCCCGTGGGCGTCGCCATAAACGAGTCACCCCGACGCTACGGGCGGCTCTTCTTGTCTCCTAATTTACGGGGTTGCGCATGCGCGAGGCCGATGCGGTGGCGGCGAGCGCAGAATGCAGTAGCGCAGGCTCCGGGTGCCCGGGCCCGGTGGCCGGGGTCGCCACGCTCATCTGCATCAGTCTCGTGACTTGTGCGTCTCGTGACGGATGCGTCAGCGAATTCCCCGGGCCCCGGCTCCAAGTGCGCGGAATCGCAAATGATGCGCCGCGGAGTTGCCGCTTAACAGACCCACGTCACGGAAGATCGAAGAGCGAAAAATTGAATTAACTCAACGGCCACACCGAAAAAAAAGTTACTAGCCACGTGGACATACCGTCATTCCGGGCTCAGAGGCCGAAAGTTTCGTGTGCTGGAGCCGTAGCTTCGATTCCTTCGGGTTCTATATCCGGAAATTTGGGCCTGACTACATGGACATATCGTCATTTCGGGCTCAGAGGCCGAAAGTTTCGGGTGCTGGAGCCGTAGCTTCGATTCCTTCGGGTGCTACATCCGGAACTTTCGGCCTCTGAGCCCGGAACGCAGATGGTATGTCTTTATAGCCCACAAGTACGGCTTCTAGGGTCAGAGTTTGTTTTTCAGTGCAGCAATGGTAGCCAGGAATTTGTCATGGGTATCATGGGTGAGCAGTGGAGGAAGGGGGGGGGCGAGGAGGGTTGGATGGTAAAAGTACAAAATCCTAAAATTTACCAAAAATGACGGGGTTTTTTTTGTGGAAATGCCCCTGTCGTGGAGGAGGAAGGTCCCAGGCACTCCGCACTCTCCTCGTGGCTATACTCCACTCAGTGACATAATTGGACGTATTTCTACCAAACAGACCTATGTGGCGATGAGAAATGTGGGGTGTGCTCTAGGAATCTGGATAAGAAGCAATGTAAAAGTGGGCGTGGTTCCTTTTGAAGAATTGGCAAAGCGGGATTTTACATTCTATCAAACAGACCTATGTGCAGCTGAGTGCGAAACTCATGAGCCGCGGGCAGGGCAAGAGAGCCTTGTGGACAGGGCTCATGAGTTAAAGAGCCCC
Source organism: Bemisia tabaci (assembly GCF_918797505.1). Taxonomy (NCBI): domain Eukaryota; kingdom Metazoa; phylum Arthropoda; class Insecta; order Hemiptera; family Aleyrodidae; genus Bemisia; species Bemisia tabaci. The sequence goes on along the minus strand of NC_092794.1, from coordinate 68,423,908 downwards.
GACGACGACGTCGACGTCTCACCCCCGCTTTTTCATTGCCGCTGACGTCACTGGCGCTTTATTATTCTCATTCACTCTTACGGCCAGAGACTAACGAGCACACCCCATATTTCTCACTTCCACATAGGTCTGTTTGGTAGAACTACGTCCAATTGTTCTGTCTACCCCAATGAAAGTCCAAGACCCTAACAAAGCCAAACTCTCCCTTACAAAAAAAAAAAAAAAAAAAAAAAAAAAAAAAAAAAAAAAAAATTATATCTGAAGGTATGTAGTTGACACAAACTTAAAATGACATATTAATCCGTTTCCGTAAGTTTTTAGGGGGCACCGAATATTTTTAGAAGTTTTCCTGGAAAATCTCATCCTTGCTCCCAACACTTACCTTTTCAAAGTAATTCCCATTTCCGGTGCTCAACTTTCCTATAAATTTCCAATGCCCTTCTGGTTTTCAATTTTCCCCGGAAATTCTCATTTCCGTCCCAAGTGTTCGAGGATTTCTCGCTCACATTTCCAGCACTCAACTTTCCTGTTCATTTCCGTCGCGGTTCTGCATTCAACTTTGCCCGGGAATTTTTTATTTTCTTCTCAAGTTTCCGAGGAATTCTTGCTCACATCTTCGGCACTGAATTTCCCTGTTAATTTCTGTTGCCGTTCGACATTCAACTTTTCCCGGGAATTCATATTTTCTTATCAAGTTTCCGAGGAATTCTTTATTACATTTCCGGTACTGAATATTCCTCTGGGAATTCTTCTCCTTGTTCCCGGCGTTCAACTCTCTCGAGAAGCTGCGGTCCGTACTCCGGGCACGTGGCAACGGCGGATGAATCCCGGCCGTTTGACGAGCGTCCGGGAGACGCGAACAATTTGTCTATTTTCGTGTCGTTTCGGAGCGAGCCGAATACATTAAAATTAAAATAATCGCTCTCAATGGCCGCGGCCCGATTTAATGGGACCTAATGCGACCAGTGCAGTTCGCTCGGAAAAGCTAACCTCTCAAATGAAATATGACGTGTGTTTCAGATCGAGCATTTATATTTACATAAATCTCCTTGCCCGAGCGCGACTGACAGAGTGCGCACCGTTATTTATTGCGCGGGCATGCTAAACTGTTGAATGCTCCTCGGAGTTGTTCCACGTCGTGGTCTATGCGATGTTTTCGTCTGTGCACCCGCGCCGCCGCCACCCCCGCCCAAACCCCGTCGCCCTTTATAAAAGTTCGATTAGGTTAGATTTAGAGCAATCTCTTTTGTGATAGATTGTACGGCGCGGTGCAGTGTCCGCCGACACCGTTAAAAAAGCGCATCGTAAATAGAAAACCTATGGAGATATGCCTTTTTCGTCGAGATCAAAGAACAGGTTCCGCCGCTCATAGTCGACGCTGGAATCAATAACCGCTGCGAAGCCCGTTAGAGGGCGGTCATCCGGTGGTGGCGCTCTCTTTCGGAGCCCGTATAAGCTCAAAACTTAAGACCGATACATCTTCCGCGCGAAAGTCCTGAATATCCTAATCCTGCTGAATTTTCTTCCGTGGTGGAATATTCTGTTATGAATGATCTCAGTTCAGAGGTGGATCCAGCAATTTGGCAACACCTGATATCTTCCATTAAAACCTATGCTAAATAATCGATTCTTGTCGGAACACTGGATCCCCTCCCTTAATCGATAAATTTCCATATGTTTACATGGAGAAAAGACAATTTTGCCAATTTGCTGGATCCGCCAATGTCACAGTTTCTCATAGAACGTATAAAATTGTGTAGTTACGCTAGAAAAAAAGTCGCTTGGATCTAGTGTCCAGACTCTTAAAAACATTGACAAGAAAAAATACTCTTGATTCAATCAGCTTTTTGCTTGAATCAAAAGGAAATCCACTTAAATCAAGGAGCTTGGCTCTTCAATTCAAGAAAAAGTCGGATTAAATCAAGAGTATTTTTTCTTGTGAATGTTTTTAAGAATCTGAACTCTAGATTCAAGCGACTTTTTTTTCCAGTGTATGTTCTTCCCACCGAGAAACGGCATATTCAACTCCGACGCAGGGAATGCGGAATTCGGGAACCTAAGAGATAAAGAAGACAAGAAACAAGTGCCTGAAGAGCCACTATGCGGTAAGTGAAACAGAGCGAGAGACAGCCAGCTGATTGTGAGTGCGGGTACAAAAAGTCGTCCCTCTGTCGTAAGCGCGTAAACGTATTTGCACTCGTGCCTTGGAGAGCGCGGAGTCATACGGACGTCAAGACTCACCTTGACGCGGAGTTACGCTCTTACGTCCGGCGGAGCGACGAAATTAGTGAGAGCGGCCGCATCGACTTAAAAGGCGACACATGACGCACAAAACGACGTGTAAGTGCCGCGCTTCGCGGCCGACCCCTCTATATTGTGCACAAGTCCCCGAGCATCCCCCGATGCCCCCGGGGGTGGCGTCAAAAACCCCTTGAGAGCGGGGGTGCAGTCCCTACGAGGGAAAAAGCTGCCAGATGTGTGGGCTGGACTCGAGTTTAGGCAATCAACGACCGTTGCAGCGCTGCCAAATGTATTCGATAGTCTAGAAAATTGATTTTGCACTGCCATGCCTTGTCAACGATAGGAGCGACAACGTTCAATTTTTACTTTCTCGCTCCCATAGGGTAGAGAGGAAGTATTGTCATCCTCCAAAAAAAAAAAAAAAAAAAAAGTTGAAATTTCATCATTTCTAGACGTTTTAAGGTCCCAGGAGTAAAAATAACCATACTTGAAAAAATGTGTGTCCGTCCGTGTGGCGTCCCCCAAATCTGTGTACAGCGATATCTCAGAATCTATCTGTTCGATTTCATTCAAAATTGGCACAGGACACCATATCTATGGTCTCCTTATGCACGTCCAACGATTTTGAGGTACGCTAAAATTTGGGGGGGCTAGGGTCAAATTGGGTTAAAGGTCCATTTTCAGCAAAATCACACGGAAAGCTCATTTTGAGGGACCGTAAATTTTGAAAAATGCCTTTAATTCTTTAAAATTGGGCATCAAGCACATCACCTGGATCATTAATTTAAGTTCCTAAAAGATCTTTGGACTAAACTCAAAATTCAAGGGATTACGAGGCCCAAAAGTAGGGCACTTTGCTCCGCGACATCACACAAACAACTCATTTTCAAAGACTGTAAATTTGAAAAAAAATGCCTTTCATTTCTTCGAAAGTTGGCATAAGAGCACCACCTGGTTCAATAATGTAAGTTCCTATGAGGTCTTTGGACTAAACTATAAATTGAAGGGTTACGCGTCATATAGCGAGGAGAGCACTTCGGTCACACGGAGAGCTCATGGACTGTAGATTTTGAAAAAATGCCTTTAATTCTTTGAAAGTTGGCTCAAAAGCACCATCTGAGTCATTAATTTAAGTTCCTAAAGGATTCTTGGACTAATCTCATAATTGCAGAGGGGCCGATAGGAAACGCTCAATTCTCTGATAAATGAGTCGGAACGCTTCTAGATAATAGCAGCAAACGCTTTGAGTCAGGTGAAACCTAGGAATTCAAATGCATTATATAATGCATCATATACTATTTCCAAAATTACTCCGTAGGTATACACCAAGCAAAATTAGACAACTAATTAGGTAGGTACTTACAATATATAGTTACTATAAGTCATCAAGCTGACGCCAGAACTGACACTTAATTCAAGGGATTACGAGGCCCAAAAGTAGGGCACTTTGCTCCGCGACATCACACAAACAACTCATTTTCAAAGACTGTAAATTTGAAAAAAAATGCCTTTCATTTCTTCGAAAGTTGGCATAAGAGCACCACCTGGTTCAATAATGTAAGTTCCTATGAGGTCTTTGGACTAAACTATAAATTGAAGGGTTACGCGTCATATAGCGAGGAGAGCACTTCGGTCACACGGAGAGCTCATGGACTGTAGATTTTGAAAAAATGCCTTTAATTCTTTGAAAGTTGGCTCAAAAGCACCATCTGAGTCATTAATTTAAGTTCCTAAAGGATTCTTGGACTAATCTCATAATTGCAGAGGGGCCGATAGGAAACGCTCAATTCTCTGATAAATGAGTCGGAACGCTTCTAGATAATAGCAGCAAACGCTTTGAGTCAGGTGAAACCTAGGAATTCAAATGCATTATATAATGCATCATATACTATTTCCAAAATTACTCCGTAGGTATACACCAAGCAAAATTAGACAACTAATTAGGTAGGTACTTACAATATATAGTTACTATAAGTCATCAAGCTGACGCCAGAACTGACACTTACATCTTTATTAAATACTAATATGTTTGTTGTTAATGAATTTAGAATCCCGGCAGATTCCATCTTTCGCGGTTCCTTTTTACGAGGTACTAAGCACAAATATAATATAAAAAATAATACGGCACAAATATGACTGATTTAATGCTTGTTACTTAATAAACAAGGTACCTTAATAAAGGAGGTTATAAACAGGTCAACAGCAGCAAGGAGATGGCGCTCTCAGCGCTCTCTATTGTTTTCGCTTTGAATTACAGGGATACGCGGTAAGGAGATGGCGCTCCTGGCGGGCGTGTGGTGAACCTTCCAGCAGGTAGATTCGCCCGCCAAATTTAAAATTTGGGAGATGCTAAGCGAAAACCGTTTAGTTTTAAGACTATTTGAACATCGAATAGTCATTCTACCCATTCAAGTAGATATTTGATGGCTTTTGACCGTGCTTAAGGAGAGATTATAATATAAAATCGTATCTGAAGTATGATGTCAATGAATCTAATGGATCCTAATGAATCGTAGAAAAGCTAAGATTTTTACGGATCGCCATCTTTGACAGGAGACTTGGTTAATCAATTACATATTTAATTGAAGATGCCTCATAAAATCAACAAGTCGAGTCCGAATATATGAATTCATCATATATCGCGAAGACATTTACAATAAAGTTCAGTGGTTTGAATAAAAATTTCATAACTATTATCCTGTGATCAAAATTCCAATCAAACTTTATGATTTTGTAAAATTGGCAGTATTTTTCTAAATATTCCAGTAAAAGTGTCTATGCCGGCGCGAAGCGCCGGCTCGAGCGAGAAAGTCCCGTGCGGTCCCCGCACCAATCCGCTAAGCGGATGGGGGGGCGAAGCCCCCCAAATGCCGGCGCGTAGCGCCGGTACGCGGCGCGAAGCGCCGCGCATAAATTGGCCGGAGGCCAATTTTTTTTAAATCGAGTTTTCTTCAAAATCCGCTCAATCTTGCTTAAGAAATCAACGGTGTAAGTCGGCAATCACATAACTCGTTTGCGGTGTCTGAAAATCTCCGCATCTATGTTATTTTTTTAAAGGAAGACAAATTGATATCATTCCTGAAGTTTTTGCAGAATTTTCTTCTTACAGAGAAGAAAAATCACCGCAGTCTCGAAGAATTGCCGTTGAGTAGTTTTCCGTTTAAAAATAAGATATAACAGGAAGTCTGCAACGTCGCAAACCGAGTTATGTGATTGCAGACTTACACCGTCGAAATGATTTTTTAAGTTAAAACAGAAAAAAACTGTCTTATATTTGTGTATAAAAACGAGATCCTAAGAGACCAGTAAGTACGCAAAAATTAACGTCGTTTTAGGCAAAATAGTAGTAAGTGCCCATTATAAAACTTAAGAACTTCGCTGTCTTGAATGATTTAATACCCTATTTTGCCCACGCTACAAATGCTCTGCATGAAGAATAGTTCCTTAATAGGGCTCAATCCTGCGAAGCCTTTGCAGCGCAAAAAAGACGATCATTTTGTGATTATTTGTATTGCGCATGGTCTGAACACATAAACTGCATCCATTTGCGCAATTTTGTGAGAAATTGAATATGTATCTCTCGACAGGACGCACTAGTATTCAGAAGGAGCTTTTACCGAATGAAATGCCTCAGCTGAGTCGTAGTTTAGAACGATGATTCAAATTCTGAGTTATTAGCGGGGTAATATGTGTAATCCGGTGCTTAATGGTCTGTCTGCCACGTAATGAGGCGTTTCTCCCGGGAGTGTTTTACACGCTGTAACCTCCTCCAGGTTATTCTGTTCACCATCCTCTGTGCCCTTTCTCATGAAGCGCTTGATGGTTCCTATGCATTTACAGTTGCTTAGAACCTCTGTTTTGAACTCTCTTTCGAATATTCAGGGAGCATAGTAGGCTTTGGAGTCAACTGCTTTACGGATTTTACTACCGTATTTCTAACAGTTCGCGTGTCTAATGACTCATTTGATGCATATAGACGTACCAGGTTATTTTTCTGGGGGGGGGGGGGAGCTCCCCCGGAAATTTTTTGAAATTTTAAACCTATTTAGACGCATTTTTTGCAGAAAAATTACGCTTCTTTTGCTTTAAGCAAAGAACACTTACGAATTATTGCATTCAGTGCGCATCTGTAAAATTTTTGAAATTTCAAATATATTCGGACGAATTTTGAGGCTTCCGTGACGGAGAGTTTTCATCCAGAAAAAGTACGCTTTTTTTACTTTCAGCAAAGAATACTTTCGAATTGTTATGGGTCGATAGCGGATATAGCGCAGCAGCCCGCGCCGTACTAGTGAGGAGGCGGAACGCATCTCCTTTTCCTATCCTTGCGTTTAAGTCTCTCAAGTATGAGTAACTATCATTACTGGGTCCAGTGGCGTGGCGTGCTTTGCGATGTATCGATTGTTATGTCATTCAAACCTATGGAAAAGGATCAATAAACAGGGTGTTCGCAGCGAACACCTAAATAATCGATTTTTTACCATAGGTTTAAATGGCATAACAATCGGTAAATCGCAATTCACGCCACGCCACTAACTGGGTCATCCCATAAGCAACCTATGTGCTATTAGTTAATTTGTGCTTTTGTTGGCGAGTCAGAATCAGTAGTTTTTATTTGCAAAATGTAGTTCAGGTCAATATAACTGAGAGACTCAAACGCACGGGTAGGAAAAGAAGACGCGTTCCGTCATTTCACCGGCGCGGGGTGGGTCGACCGAGACGGGCAAATATCTCTTAATACAAAACTGATAAATGGACGTATTTCTACCAAACGGAACTATGTGCACTATGACGTGAACCCTGTTATGCATATATATAACGACCCTCGGGGCTCATGTCTCAATGCACATAGTTCCGTTTGGCAGAGATACGTCCAAATGTCATATTCCGTCGGACGGACGACCCACGCTGACCGCGGAAAAAATCGCGCGAAATTAGGAGCAATTATTAAAGCAGCCGAGCTTCGGCGAGACGAAAATTTGAATATTCGGCCGGCGTCGGTCGGGCGCATACACTCACCTCGGGCTCTGCTCACCGGATGTGATTAACGATTATTACCTAACCCAATCTATTGCATTGGCCTGCATCCAATAAAAATTAGCTGCTCACGCCACAGGTTCCTCGGCGTTGCCTTCTTTTGCCCATCTGTATTGTCCAAACCTAGGCAAATATTCCCGTTAAATATGTCGGAACAGGAATTCTTATTGGTTCAACTCGAAATATCCTGTAAGTTTTCACAAATCGTAATAGAAAGGTATGGGCACTGTTCGAAATGAGTGGGTCATCTCAATTCATGAGTAATTTGTTTCTAAAAAACTCTTTTCAATCCTTTCGATTTGTTCTTTAAAAGCACTATAGGGCTGGAAACGTGTCTTAAACAACAAATCAAAAAGAAGCGAGTTTTTTAAAAAAAGAAATAACTTATTTATTGAGATAACCTACTTGTTTCAAACAGTATCTCTCATACATTATACATTAGGTAGAGTAAGCAAAATTAAGGACAACTTTTGAAACAACTCCCATTGTTTCAAATTTCAAACTAAAAGAATAAAATCTGGAGAGTTTGATCAAAATGTCGCCAAACTCTCAATTAAGACCACATTCTTAAAAAAAGTTTTCACCATTTTTCCTTGAAAATAATTAACACACTGGATGAAATCGCGAACCAAACTTTTTAGAAAAACCAATTAAATAAGTTTAAAATTTTTCAGAAAATAGATATTAATCTAGGGAACTTTGGCAACGTTTGGAAGCTTTTACAGCGTTTTCTTTAACGCGTTAGAATTGTGGTATTTTGTAAGGGGCTAGAGGAGGCAAGATGATAGGGTTTTAATTATTCCGGCAACATGGCTTTTCATTAACCTTGCACCTCAGTACCAAGATTCACATATTTTTTTATTTTTTTCTACCTCCTTGAAAGATTATCCATATCGTCTCCTACATTGAGGAATATTTCATCCGAGGTGAAGAAAACCGCGCAAATAAGATAAATCAAACCGAGTGAGGAGAGAATGAAGCATCGCGTCTGAGAAGGGATACGTTATTTTATCCGACGAGCCGTCAAATAAATTTGACCATATTCCGGTATACGGTACGGTACGCCGGAACGGGCAGTATGTGCACGGAAGAACATCTGATATGGGAAAAAATTTCTGCCTAAGAGGCAAATGAAGCACTGGTTTATTATAATTATTTTAGAATGAACCATTAGACAGGTTAAGTTTACAAGTACCTGAAAGAAGTTTCACGCACAATACGCCAGATGCATTAAAAGTTTCTAAATTCAACTCTTAATCTAGAAAATAAAGTTTTTGGTAAATATTAATTTACTCAACCTATCTAGAGCGGGGCGTTAGAAATTGCTGCCTTATGTAAACTACATAAGTTTATTTGTGTTTCATGAGCTAATTTTGAAAATTTCTGGTGCGAGCAATATGTTCTGCGTCCAATTTTATCAAGGAGATGACATGCACCCAGAGATGGAAAGTGAAATTTCAAAAAGCTCGAATATACATTATTCACAGAATTTGAAATTTGTTAATTTTTGTCGGAATTATCAATCAAACCTTTGGAAGTCCGGAATCGTTTTAGATGGTCTTCCTGTTGACGCGGCCGTATACGCTGCCTTAATGAGGTGCTGTACTCAAAGGAGGGTACAAAGAGCGAATTAGAGGAAAATTTCGCCCCAATCTAACCTCCAAACCAAACGCAAACATTTCCAACGGATGAATGTTGTAGGCTCGGGTTGATAAATGGATGGAGTTAAACAGAAAGGAACCAAGCCACATCGGGATCGAACCGAGAAAAAGAGGTTTAAAGTTCGGCTCCTGCATAAGACTCAATGTAAAAGATAAACTTCAAGTTCAATTTCTGCAAAATTTGCTCCAACAAAAACTTTGAATTTTTGGCGATAGATGGTAGAGCAGTGGTTGAGTTCAAAACCACTCATAACTCAATTTTTTCCAAAATGTGGGTTGGTTCCTTTCTGTTTAACTCAGTCCAAATGTCAAATAAAGAATCACTGTTTATATGTGTTTCTTGACCTCCTGAGTGCATCCCCGAAAATGTCACACAAAATGTCATGAAATTTTCCAGCTCTGCATGTACCGCAGTGTTAATTTCTCACCCTGCCTAGTGGTCCCGTGTACAGTGATCTATTCAGTATTAATTTTTGAATAGCCCCTCCTCGGTGCGTGATTAATTTCGATCAGTAAGATCGAGCGCCCAGTAAAATCCGTGGAGCACAATCAAGATTTTCGCCACTTATCGTTGTCGATCCATCGTCCGGGCGTGCGCCCAACTCAAATCCCCGCGCGTCAGACGTAAGAGCGTAACTGTTTTTTTCATTTGAGCCCTACTGTCCATACAATTCGACCCTTTTCACGGCTCACGTAGAAATCGAGGTACGCCCCCGCGTCGGGCGAACGACGTAAATGCCCCGACTTGACTCGCACGCGCTCCAAAATCGTCGAGCGTAATTGCCGTTTCATTTGGCGTCTAGTCCATTGTAAGGTGCGCCTCGCGTGTGAAACGTGTCTCTGATTAGCCCGTCGTTTTGTTTTCTTCTTCTTCCCTCTGTTTTCTTTTCTTTTCTTTTTTCATCGCTCTCGTTTCTTGCGTGCGCTTCTCGTGCCACTGCTCTCCCCCCCCCCCCCACTCCCTCGGACAATCTTTCGTGGTCCTGCCCAGACGGGAGACGAGCGCTGGAATTTCGGGGAGGCACGCTTCTCACTTATCATATTTTTATTTCTCGGATCGTTCTCTCGACTCGGTGCCTCTGTGGTCGGATTTCATTGGCGGATCCAGAAAACTGGCAACATTGTCTTTGCTCCATTTGAACCTATGGAAATGTATCGATTCTTAGAGGGACCAGTTGCCCCGACAATGATCGATTTTTTAGAATAGGTTTAAATGGGGGAAATCCAGTGTTGCCAAATTGCTGGATCCGCCTCTGCTCAAATTTGTTCTTCCTTCCTCTGTAAAAGCCGTATTCATAGTCTTTCCTCAGCTCTAGACAGCAGGCTGATAGTTGAAATTGATAGACAAAGCGATAGACAAAGAAGACATAAGGAGTATAAAGGGATCCTATTGTTTAATTTGGGTGAATCTTATAGACCAAGGGAGAAAATGATGGACCAACTTAAGGGTCTCTCATTAGTTGCCATTACTTAGTATAATTCCTGCCCCCTTTGTCTATTACAATCACCCACTTCCACCAATAGGATCCCTCTATACTCCTCCTGTCTTCTTTGTCTATCGCTTCGTCTGTAAATTTCAACAATTAGCCCGCTATGGCCTTTCCCAAGGAGGCCTCGTGTGGTTTCCATTGAGGTTAAAGAAGGGTTTCTTGTATTACAGGTGGAGGAAAAATGCGATCGAGTTTTGGAGTTTTTGCTGTGGACGCATTAGCGGATCCAGCAAAATTGGCAACATTGTCTTTTCTCCATTTAAACATACGGAACTGTATCGATTCTTGGAGGGGCTGTGTGCTCCGACAAGAATCGATTATTTAGCATAGGTTTAAATGGAGAAAATCTGGTGTTGCCAAATTGCTAGATCCGCCTCTGTGTGGACGACGGAATAATATGTCATAAGTATAGAAAATAGACCGTTGATTTTCTTCTTCTTTTATGGACTAGGGCTATAGTCCTGTTTGCAATATTATATTTTTAATTTTTCTTATAGAACGACCATGAAACAGTGAAGGTAACTAAAGAAGTGCGGGATCGCCACCTCCCAGAAGGGTTCTAGTAGGATAGGGGTGGGACCTGTGTTGGTAAGGCGTTGTACAACGCCAGAAAGCACTATAAGTCATGCCTCAACGGGGCATTCATGGGATTTGTCCCGAGGTAAAATCTCTCCTGCGAAGTTGGCAAAAACATTGAGTTAGTCAATACGAAACTCAGTACCTAGCGTGAGTCTTTGTGGAGCCCTAAGTGATTCAGAGAGCAGGGGAAAAGGAAATTTTGTTGTTCTGTTTTTAAGGGGGAAAAGCCCAAGAATTTCATTTCCTGCGATTCGAACTTGGGACAAATTCCGTTAAATGTCCCACGGAGACAAGGCCTAAAAGTGGTTCTCATGTATGAAAAAAATATTATGCAAAAAGAGAAGGTTTTTCATGAAAAGTAGAGAGGAAATCTTGAAAACCTTTAGTTTTTGAGAAGCTGCGTGGATTCCTCTCTGCGAAACTTGGATCCAGCTGATCTGGTTGGAGTGGAGCGAGGAGCTGACAACAGTCGCGGGGTCATGCTGTCACCCGGCAATGCGGTGCACAGTGGTGCGAGTCATCGATAGTGGTCGAACATGATGTGAAAACCTAAAATTTCATATCTTCATTGATACAAAACAGAGGTTTCAAAGAGACTTCATTGGTCGCCTCGTAAACCTCCCTCTCTAGAAAAACTTATTTTGCTGTAACGAAATGAGAATCAAAATTTGCAGTTATAGTCAAATAGCTTATGTCCGACTTTTCCCTTTCGGCCTTGATTGACGATCAAATTCCGGAACCAATTCCTATTTGAATGTCCGGAGTCATCAGTCTTAAAAACGTTATTTTGCGTTACTTTCAAATGGAAACTTGGCAGAAATTTTCCGTGTTGCAAGATATGATAAATGGTGGCACTTCATTTTGGACTGTCCATCCAATTTTGATCCCGGAGGATTTTCGCATGTTGACCAACACATGGTAAGAAAAAGTAACCAAAATCTGGTGTTAATATTGGAAGTAAAACTTGTAGTAGCAGGTAGCACTGTGGGTTAATTTTATATACACTCTGGCAGGTGCAGTATAGGCAATTTGCACATCGGAACTTATAACATAACTGCGTAACGTTTGAAGTATCTCCACGATGTTGAAGGCGCTAGCTATATCGGGTGCCCGTTCACGGTAAGAAATTGTAGCCAAAATTGCTTGTTGATGTGGGAAGTGAAAGACGCCGTAACACAAGCTGCTGGTTGATTTTTTGTGTGTTAGTTTTCCCTGTGTCTAATTGGCCAAATTTTTAGGTTGAGAGGGCCAAATTTTTGTATTGAAAATCTTGCAAATCGCGACCTCTGAGTTTAGGGAGGAAAACAAGAGTACATAAGTTCGGCTGGACACATCCTTTATGATCCGATGTCTCAGAGTTACTTACGATTTGGGTCGATTCAACACAAAATTTTGTTGAGCAACCTAGTCCTCCGGGTTTGTTCTGACGCAAATCACACAGAGTAACACCGAACACGGAAATTTTCAACTGTGCAATTATCAAACTGATCGCATTCAGCACAAAGAACTTGCGCAATGTAAGTGTTTTCAAAATCACGCAACTTCTTCTTTTCTTTTGAAAATACTTAATAAATATACAGTAATACAATTTACACAATTATTTTCCTTTAAAACTAACAATTTTTTGGTGAAGAAACAAAAAATATTTGCTATTTTTATAGATAATTATAAAGATACAACACACAGGAAAAAAAACACATTGGATCTAGAGTCCAGACTCTTGAAAACATTGACAAGAAAAAATACTCTTGATTCAATCGGATTTTTGCTTGAATCAAAACGAAATCCGCTTAAATTAAGAGGCTTGGTTCTTGAACTAAGCTAGATTCTGATTGAATCAAGAGTTCTTTTTCTTGTCGATTTTTTTAAGAGTCTGAACTCTAGATCCAATGTGTTTTTTCTCAGTGTACCAGGCTGCTGTCGGGAATTTTTTCGAAGAGGTTCGAGATATATCTAAATCATTTTAGTTGCGAAGAACAATGGATTCAAAGATACTTATCACTGGACGAGAGTATGAGTGTTTTTTTTCCAATGCACGGTAAAGGCGTGTTCCTTTTCGCTAAATGCTACCCAAAAGGTCTGCTTTGATCAGAATTTGATTCGTGGATGGCGGTCTTTTGACTTGGCCCATTGTGCGACGCGGCGGTGGCGGCGGAGACTGCGGGAGGTCGTGGACGCGCTCGGCATTTGGGTCCGGCGTCCGGGGCGTCCGGGTCCGCGGACCGGAAGGTGGCGTAACTCGGGAACAGCGCCTGCGCGTGATGCCGCGGCCGAGCCAACGGACAACGGCCAACGGGAGGGTGAGCCCTTGGCCCACAGGCCTGGCCCCGGCCGTCGTCGTCGCCGTCGCAGTCGCAGTCGCCGTCCGCGCGTGGGCGCCCTATCGAGTTTGGTAATCTGACAGGCATCGCTCGGGTTCTGCGACTTTGCCTACACACGCTCGTTTCACTCATATCCGCGCCCGTATTTCAGGCCACTTCCCAGCTTTTTCGGTCCGGGCTCCGACACACAGTGGCCGAAGTGGCCCGTATCCACTGCTTTACCCGAGAGGCACTCTTTACGGGGTTGCTACGGTCTGGGAATACCGGGAAAAGCGGGAAATGTCCGGGAATTTCAAAAAGTCAGGGAAAATCTGGAAATGTCAGGGAATTTCAAAAGGTCCGGGAAAAGTGGGAAATGTCAGAGAATTTCAAAAAGTCAGGGAAAAGCGGGAAATGTCAGGGAATTTCAAAAAGTCTGGGAAAAGCGGGAAATGTTAGGGAATTTCAAAAAGTCCGGGAAAAGCGGGAAACGTCAGGAAATTTCAAAATATCAAGGATTTTCAAAAAGTCAGGGAAAAGCGGGAAATGTCAGAGGAAATGACGAAAATTTCCGAGAAAAATCGTTAAATCACCTTTATTTTATTTCTTTTATGGGTTTGAGGTTTCGCACAACATTTGCTGAAAACTATTCACAATTATGTCTCCTTAACCATTTGTCATATCTTCAATTGTCAGGGATTTTCACCAAGACGTGTGACGGAAATCAGGGAATTTCATTTTCCAAAGTCTGCGGCAACCCTGCCTTAAGGTCTTTTTTCCGCTCAAAAATGGGTCGTGAAACTAAAACAGTGCCCAATTCAAAGATACAGTACTGTGATCCGTCTGCGCTGCCCCACCGAGGAAGTGACGGAACGCGTCTTCTTTTCCTACCCGTGCGTTTAAGTCTCTCCATTTTATTTAGCTGCACTACATTTTTCAATAAAAAAACTGCTACTCTGGCTCACCAACAAAAACCCTGTCAACTAACAGCACATATCGTCGTTCCCTTCACGAGGGAGCATAATTTCATTCCAATGTTGCCAAATTTCCTCCTTTTTTCCTCCTCCTTCTTTCAGCTCCATTCTTTATGGAGGTCCCATATGGTCTACATTGTGATCAAAGGTAGGCTTGGACAAAGTATAAGAAAAAGACATTACCTCTGCAAACTTCGAGTGAAATTAAACAGTATGACTCAAGTTATCAAAGTCATAGGATTTTTTTATTTTGTATTCTGTCATTTTTGCAGTGGCATTCCATTGTAATCTCCTATATGATTCCAGTTCTTAAGTTGTACCATTGAACTTTACTGAGGTACCCAAAACTAGGCCTTTCTATAGTGAATCCAAGCCCGTGGCTTTCTCGATCTTACTATAAATGTAAGTAAAATATGGCCTCTTTGAGGAATAGAGCTACTTAAAGAACAACTATGAATACGCACCTTAAATACTTAATTGGTTTTAAGTTTGATCATTTGGATAATATTTGCATGTGTGTGAAAAAACGGAAAATCGAAACATTTCAACCAGGACTCTTGCCTGAAAGATGACTGCAAAGCTGCCTTTCATCCACAAAAGACCATTCAGTTTACCACTCGAAGACCGAGTCCGAATTTTTCAAAGGCAAAATTCCATTCTACTGAATATTACCCATGGGCATCGAGCGCTATGCTATTTCAAATGCGGTCGGCTACTTTAGGGAATTCAGCATCTCAGCAGTCGACTGACCTCCAATGATAATCGATGAATAATGTATCGAACAGTTTGTTAGTATTTGTTTGACAAACTATAGCAAATTACTCGCACGACAAACTCGTGGTGCGAACTACTCAACACGTCTGTCATCAATCATTAGGAGTCAGCTGAGTGTTGTTACTGTTACGCCCATCCCATGAATAAGAGAGTCTCGCGCTCCTTTCCGGTCTCCAAACAGACAGCGTCGTGATTCCCATGGCCACCATGAAAACCACAGTGGCCCAATGCGTTATCATTGCAGTTGCGATGTTCTTACCACACCCTTCCAGTTTGACTCACATCCGAACTTTAAATGGGTCAATTGGACGTATTTCTGTCAAACGGAACTATGTGCATCAAGACATGAGCCCTGAGACCCATAAGAATATATGCGTAACAGGGCTCACGGTATAATGCACATAGTTCCGTTTGACAGAAATGCGTCCAATTGTGCTGGTCACAGAATCGTATTTTAATGCTTGGCTCTTGTATATCCGCAAAAAATGATAAGATCTGTCCAAACTGCAACTCTCTAGACGTTCATCAGCCGAGACATCCCGCATTGAAAAATTCGTTTACTGACGTCATCCACCGCGGTTGTGACACCCTCGGCTCCTTCCACCTTGCGCTCATTTGTCAGGGACACTTAAAGTTCCTCTGGTTACTCAACTTGAAACTCGGATGAAAGCAAGGTGGAAGCAAGCAAGGGTGTCACTGCCGCGGTGGATGACGTTATTCAACGAATTTTTCAAAGCGCGATTAATATTGAACGTAGGAAGTTACTGTTTGGACTGATCTTATTATTTTTTTTTCGTGTGATCTACAAGAATCAATCATTGAAACACTATTCTGAGATCAGTGTAACTGGCCCATTGCACTCGAGAATCGTCAAAAATTAGTTTAAAGTTAGTGTCAAAAATGTACTCGTAAGAGTGGCCGTAGTGAGTCTCTAAACTCTAACGAGCGGAAGGAGAGGATAAGGAAGCAAAACATTGGATGCAACTATTCGTGCGCTCAGTGGTTGTCCGTATTGCGTCCCATAAAATGAAGGCGCTTTGACTTTCTGCGATTTGTCCACATTTCACGCATATCAAGAATTGCGGTTTCTCTCTACAAACCCTCAGTTTCATCCCGTGCCCCGCTAAGAAATAACACAACACAGAGAATGAGGGTGGGGTCACGTGTTGAGAGGATAGCACAAAGAAAAAACAAGACTAATGGCCTGGTTACACGCTCATATTTCCGTCAAATTCCGATCAAAATGATGACCAAGATGGCGGTCGAGAGTTATCTAGATTGATGAGTAAAATTAATTAAAACAGCGTGTTGATTGAAATAAGCACGGTTATGTGGAAATCAGATGAAGGATGAGCCCCACAGTTCCATCATCTACCATCAAATTTTTGCAGGCCGCAGAAATTTGATGGTAGATGGTGCGCACCAGTCACCATTTGATCGGAAATTGATGGGAATTTGAGCGTGTAACCAGCACATAAAAGAAATGGATCAATGAATGAATACACCGATTGACGCAACAGTGACGTAAGCGCCAAATCAGTCTATTAGTGAGGTCCCCGCTGAAAGGTAGGTTTGTTGGCCTGGCGACGTGGAAGCGTAACGCACCTGTCGAGGCTAGCTTTCGGGCGTGCATCTCATTCTCATTCCGCGGTCCAGACCCGGGACCCGGGTGGGAGGGGGGCCCGTGGGATCCGCCGAACCGGTTTTCGGGATCGTGGGCGGACAGCCTTGTCATCGGGTGAATCAAGTGCACGCCAAGCCCGAATCCGGTAAAACTCTACTGTGTTACTCACCCAGCTTACCTCCTCAAATCCAGGCGCCTTGCTCCCTCTCAGGCTCTCACGCCCGCGAGGGATTTAATGCGATTTGTTTTTACCAAACACTGGGAAAAAACACATTGGATCTAGAGTCCAGACTCTTGGAATCATTGACAAGAAAAAATACTCTTGATTCAATCGGATTTTGCGTGAATCAAAACGAAATCCGCTTAAATTAAGAGGCTTGGTTCTTGATTTGAGCTAGATTCTGATTGAATCAAGAGTACTTTTTCTTGTCGATGTTTTTAAGAGTCTGGACTCCAGATCCAATGTGTTTTTTTCCAGTGAATATCTTTTCGGGGTTGTAACAGTCAGGGAAAACCTGGAAATGTCAGGGAAAAGGACGAACGGATCAGGGAATAAAAAGACGAAAGTGTCTGGGAAAAATTGTTTAGTCACCCATATTTGATTTTTAGTGTGGGTTTGAGGTTGCAAGCAACAGATTTTGTGTGAATTTTTTTTCAAATTATGCCTTTTTTACCGTATGGCATACCTTCCATTGTCAGGGAATTTTACATAAATGTGACAGGGACATCAGCGGAACGTCAGGGAATATCGGTTTCTAAATTCTGTGGTAATTCTGCCGCAACGAATTTAATGCAATTTGTTTTTACAAGATCTCTTTTGGAAATTTAGGAAAATGCATTGAGTGTAGAAGTTTTTTTTACAAGAACCGGAGTTCGTACTTCTCGGTCAGTGTAATGGGCTTTAGACAAGATTTGAACCAGGAGAAAAACGTCACATGTTTTCTCTTCGATGTTTTCCCCAAGTTGTTACTTTTCTAGTAAACATTATGTTGGTCGTAGTAAGATCGCAGGATTGTCAAAGGAACAGATGAAGTAGATCACTAGACAAGGTCGAACTAGATCGATTGAATCGAGAGTATTTTTTCTTGTCGATGTTTTTAAGAGTCAGGATTCAAGATCCAATGTGTTTTTTTTCCAGTGTTTCTTTTAAAAAAATTCTCTTACTTAATTTGAATATTCTCAAAGTTCCAGGAGAGGAAAAAATATTCCCAGAAAAAGCGGTAAACTTGTAAATTCAAAAAGCTCGTGGGAGAAAAAGCTCGCACTCGGCTCGCCCACGCGCGGCTGCGACCGCGCAAGCGCACGAACAAATTAACAGTCACACGGATAATTAGCCGCTCATTGGCGTGGGTGTCACTAGGTAGCGCACTGCCCGGCGAGTTTTTTACTGTAAGTGGAAATAATTATACACAATGCGATCGGCGAAACCGCAATCCGAAACCGGTTTCATAACACTATTTTTCTCCCGATTCCGGGCGCCGGCGCTGCCGTTTCGCGGACGGCGGCCACGGGCACCGGGTGCGGCGCACAGTGGATCGAGTCAACAGGAGAGCTCGGACAAAATGTGGAAACTTTAAACGCTTATAACTCCGTTCATACAAAACTTTGAGGTTCTGAAAGTGATATCATTGATTTCCTCGTGAAATTCTCTCCTGGAAGCACCCCTAAAAGTTTAAAATGCGACGAAATTAACATCAAAATTTGTAATGGACCACTAGACAAGGTACGAATTTCAGCATTCTGATACATGTTTCTTAACCAAAATTTCACGTAAAACACGATACGCACAACTAAAATTACGGAAATCAACTCTTTCCGAAGATATTTAATGATTCTTGGTGCGTGAATTCAAACCACCCGCTCATGAAAACTCAGTGCTCTACGTGATTCACATCGCGCGCTAAACGTTATCATGAACGTCTCAGCGATATAAAAATCTGGCAACCTCAGTCTTGACGCTTTGGCTCAGCTACAGCAAGTTGCTTATAGTTTGAACAACACATGGTGGGAAATGAATATTGCTCGATATAGAAGCTTGCTGAAACCATTGTAGTGCGCGATTTGACTCACGTAGAGTTTTGAGTTTCTTGTGAGCGGGCAGTTCAAATTTCTCGTAACCAATGTGAAATGAAAAGGTTAATATCTTCGTTAGGATTTGGTTTCAGTAATTTTCGTTGTGTGAATCGTGTTCTACATGAAACTTTGGTTAAGAGACATGTATTAGTATGCTTAAATTCGTACCCTGTCTAGTGGTCCATTTTAGTCAAAAATTTCATGTGCGACCTCTCTGATTGCCTCGATCCACTGTGCGGCGCGGAGCGTCTTGCTGCGGAACGGGCAACAGGGGAGGAGACCGGGCTCCGATTCCGGCGGAGGTGGCGGGTGGCCTCAAGATCGGCCAAGGACCATCGGGCCCCATAACTCACCGGCCGCGCGAGTGGTCATTTGATTACGGATTCGAACCCGCGACCCGCGCCTCGGAAACGGGAGTAGAGTAGGCGCGCGGCCCACACCGCGCCGGCAAGGTCAGATGGGGGCCCTCGGTTAAAGCTCGAGATGCCAGATTCCCGGATTATCAGAGATTTATCAATTGAATGAGTCAGAATAACGAATTCAAAAATTGATCAAATAAAGCTGGAATATTGACATGGGCGGATCCAAAGGGGGCGTAGACGGCGGACGCGCCCTCGGCCCGCCAGAAAAAAAGAAGAAAGAAAAAGGGGAGGAAGAAAGCAGGAAGAAACAGGAAAGAAGAAGGAACACTGGAAAAAAACACATTGGATCTAGAGTCCAGACTCTTGAAAACATTGACAAGAAATAATACTCTTGATTCAATCAGATTTTTGCTCAAATCAAAAGGAAATCCGCTCAAATTAAGAGGCTTGGTTCTTGATTTAAGCAAAAATCCGATTGAATCAAGAGTACTTTTTCTTGTCGATGTTTTTAAGAGTCTGGACTCTAGATCTAATGTGTTTTTTTCCCCAGTCTTGTATTTGGTAATTTATCATGACGAAGTTTACTTAAATTGTATAGATACTCCAAAATTTCGAAACTTTTCTGGAGGCAGCCCCCCGAACCCCCTTCGGCCCCCCCCCCTGTTTGATGGGGGTTTGATGGGGTTGTCAACAATTCCTTGATTCGAGGAGGAGGGGTCAGTACTTCTTAGAAGAATTATCTTTCTTGACAGAGATCAGTGACCGTTCATGAAGTACGTAACTCTTAATTTCGGCTTTTTCGACCCCCCTCCTATCCCTCGTAAAGCTTCTGGGACAAAGTTCCCTACCCAGTAACAAGTGAAAACAAAATGTCGTAATCCTCCCCTCGATGCCCTCTCTATTTAGAGCTAAGTATTTTATAAACGACCCCCCAACACTCCCAAATCATGTATTTCATATATATTATACATATTTTTATTAAATCATATATTTCAACATATTTCAGATATTTTTTTAAAATTTATATCTAGAGACCTACCCGGGCTTATATTTCTATATCTGCCTTATGCTGTAGTCCCCAGATGAGCCGATGTCTCCAAATGTTTGTCCCACGAATCAGAGTTTAAGCGTACGGACGAAGAGTGACCAGCGACCTTCAAGGATTAGGCACGAAATCACGGCATCAGTCTGTTATTGATATTGATAGACAAAGCTGTGGAAAAAGATGACCTAGAGAAAATGGAGCAATCCTACAGGTGGAAGTGGGTGGTTTTATTGAGCAAAGAAGGTAACTAACAGACTAACTAACGGTAACCCACAAGGGACCCCATAGTTACTCCATCATTTTCCTTTTTAGTCTATAACTATACCACCAACAGGATCGCTTTATACTCCCCAAGTCTTCTTTGTCTATCGTTTTGTCCATCAATTTTAATAATTAGACCGCAGGGGCACCCCCTGTTCATTCAAACGCTGTTTTAATTTATTTTATTAAATGGTCGGAGGGTCATCGGACGACGAACAGAATATAATAGCCGCGGAGTAATGTGCCATGGCGCACAGTGGATCGAGTCAATCAGAGAGGTTAGACTTGAATTTTTGAACCGAAACTGCAGATTTTTATCTTCAATTCGTCATAATTTAAATTCTAAGGGGTGCCTCTGGTCGAAAATTTCACGAGAAAACCAACAGAACCACTTTTAAGACCTCAAAGTTTTGTATGAACGGAGTTGTGAGCTTTCAAATTTTCCAAATTTTGTCCGACCTTTCCTATCGACTCGATCCACTGTGCGGCACAGGGCGACGGGGAATGACCAGGAACGAAGAGTTGACACGCAGGACGCGATATGGAGCGTGTTTCATGAATGGTTCCGAATGGTTCTCAATGGGTCCGCAATGAAATAGCACGGAACCGGTTGCGTGACCACTCCACCCGGCCAGAACCCCTCAAGTCCCGCGCACGATCCACCCGAAACCCGCGGTTTTTGCCCGGGGTGCAGCGCCAGCTGTGACCGCCGTCAGACTCACCCGCGATATTATTTATCTGCGGGTAATGCGTGTTTTGTTCTATAAATCAAATTCTATTAATCAAACGCTGTTAATGCGAGCCTTTATCCGTCTCGGCCGATCCGAGCCTCTTAATCAAATTTACACTTCGGATCCTCAATCTGCAATCGATAGCTTTCTGACTTTCTGCCCAACGACGCCGCGGAAAAGCAACGTATCCACGCGGGGATGTCGTCCGAGTTGGGCGGTTTTTCCTTTGCAGCGCATCGAGATCGGCGTGGCGCGTCACGCTGCTCTTTATCCTGTCCAACTACGAGCACCGCATCGGGACTCGCCATCAGGCTTGCCGACTTTTAGCGAAATTTTGCTATTTTAACTAAACCCTCTTTAGCCACTTCGAGAGAGCTCTGTGGAGAAATATGCTGCCAGAGAAAATGTTTGATCGGGCTCCTTGTGGAAGATTAAATGGCCATCGGTGGAAGGGTGGCGACACACACTGGAAAAAAAAAACACATTAGATCTAGAGTCCAGACTCTTGAAAACATTGACAAGAAAAAATAATCTTGATTCAATCAGATTTTTGCTTGAATCGAAAGGAAATCCGCTCAAATCAAGAGGCTTCGTTCTTGATTTAAGCAAAAATTCGATTAAATCAAGAGTATTCTTTCTTTTCGATGTTTTTAAGAGTCTGGACTCTAGATCCAATGTGTTTTTTTTCCAGTGCAGAGTTTAATAAGAGGGTCTCCGGTAGTCTGAAAAACTTGGAAAAGTCAGAGAATTGAAAGTGGAAGTCAAGGAATTCAACAGAAAAGTCGTGGATTTTTGCGGGTAGAGTTCCGGCTTGGCAACTTCAACATGTGCGATACAGCTTTCAGATTTAAGCAGATTTGTTTAGGCTGGCAACAATCGGACCAACTGGTTCGTTCTTTTTTGTTGCCAGCATAGCATATACAATACAACAAACAATATCAAACAAAAACGATTCAAGAGGGCGCGAGCAACTTCCGAGTGCCGATTGCGTGATTTGTACATCTAGAAGGGAAAGTTTCGCAATACGGCATAAAAATACTGAAAGAAAACAAGAAAAGTCGGGTATATCTCGAAAGTGAGTGCCTTTACGTCAGCAGTGTGGAACAGGGTTTTTCTTGTGAATTTTGGATGTAAAATCGCTACCTCGCGTCAATTCCTCCCATTCGATTCTCAGAAAATCGGTATCCCACTTTTGGTATAATGCAAGCGCGCAGAATGTGCTCGATCACACAGTTCTGTAAAACGCGCGGGTCGGTGTATAGGTGCACATCCAAAATACGATGCCCACTCCGGCATGCGGCAGGTGCAGAATAGGCAATTTGCACATCAGAACGTATAAGCGTAACTGTGCGTAGCGCTAGAAGTATCTCAAGGATGTCGAAGGCGCTATATCGGGTGCCCGCGGCCGCACCATAACTCACGATGCGTGCCTGAAAGATTCCTCTCTGTGCGATCGAGATGTGCGTTTCTGCACTGCCGTGATAGCGAAGAGAGCCGTATAAGTGCAAAAATGAAGTTCTGAGCAAACCGGCTCAGAAGCTTCTGACAAGAACATTTTATTGAAAGAAGCCTCCGTTCTTTGTCAAATTGCCACTAATCGTCCGGAAGACTCATAGAAATCGTATGGATGATTAAAAATCGACTGATCTTATTTCCATTACATAAAAAGGGTATTTTTCATTTTCATGCTAGGTTATTGTTAGGCAAGACAGCCGTAAGTGCCATCTTCTGCATGCTTTCGTGGTTGCGTTTTGGACGCACAAGAAACACATTTTCAGGTTAGAAATTGGCAGAAGAGGGCGGTGCTTTACTGGAAAGCACTGTTTCCACTGGCTCTCATGCACCTGCGGCTGTCTTGAAAAAAACTATGTCATTTTTTGTGCACTTACGGCTTTATCATACATCTCGTTTTCATTAAATTAGGATGAATTTTGCTGTTTTAACTGTCTCAGTAATTTCATCTAAAAGAGTTTAGACGAATTTTGAAGAAATTTCGATTTCGAAAATTTTGCACTAACAGCTCTCTTCGCTATCACGGCAGTGCAGTTTCACCGTCGGTGTGTGCGCGTGCGTGGGTGCGTGCGGGCGCAGTATGCGGATGGCGAGCATGCGTCAGGTCAGGCGGCAGGTTGTAAAGGACCACGCTGCGATGGTGAGCAGCGTTACCAGATCACGGGGCTCCTAGTCCGATTCCACGACCCGGGGCACAAATCTGTCGTCCTAAAGAAAAACGCCCTATGATCATTCGAGAGTTGCCAAGTTTCCTTCATTCAAATGTTCATTTTTAAGGGCAAATATCAATATTTTTTCCGGAAATTTTCAGGAACATAGCTTGAAATCGCGAACAAAAGTATCTGAAAAATTGGAAAAAAATATACCATAGTTTTTCGGAAAATTTATGTTTTATCCCAGGAGACTCGGCAACGCCTGAAGGTTCATACGGCGTTTTTCCTCAGCACGGCAGGATAACTAAGGAATCCGTGACATTCTGGCAAGCCGGGTTACGGGTAGCGAGTTGCGTTTGCGTGGGTGAATGTCCTAGTGTGCAAATATAGAGACAAGCGAGCAATCGGACATTAACTCCAAATTAAGAAAATGAATCGAGCGCCGATTTACCGCCTGACCGGTAATTGGTTTCCGCTTTGTGTTCACCGGTCGGCCGCGGTCGCACCCCCCCCCCCCCTCCTCAGGGGTGGAAAAATATCGGGCACGGGCCAGCTCGTGCGGTGCAAAGTGAAGCAAGAGAGGTCGGACAAGAATATTTTTCTTCATTTAATTGCCAAATTTGGCTGGCTAAGCTGTATAGAACTTATTAAGTGATCACAAAATCAAGCTATAAGCCAAAATAAACAAGTAATATTTTAAACTACCTACATGTAGATGAGAAAATAAGTAAGTAAGTGAGTATTCTTGTAAGTTTTAGATATTTTCTCATCTACATGTAGTTTGTAATAGTACTTGTTTATTTTGGCTTGTAGCTCGATTTTTAATCGATTAATATGTTTAGTTTTACCATTAATTTCAAGGGATGCTTTATTTTATTAGAAATTGAATAGAGCCACCTTAAAAATGCTATGGTTTCCATAAATTGACTTCATTTTGCAATTCTGAAGTACAGTTTCTGGCTCAGCTAAAAAAAACGTGTGTACCATTAGTTTCCCTATGTACGTAAGTGTTTTTACGGATGAGTCAGAAAAAACTGCTCCTACTTGAAAAATAATTTCCAATTGATTTTTGATGTGATTCGGTCAATGCACTATCATTTGGATTACATTTTTCAATAAGAAACTACAATTTCTGGCTAAGTTTAGAAAGGACGCATGCACAAATACTTGTCCGATCACAATGCACATAAGTGTTTTTACGGGTAAGCCAGAAATTGTAATTCCGATTTGCACAAGGTAGTCCAAAATGAAGTTATGAGCTTATAAAGTTTTAGTGCGGTCGCTTAGCTCAAAAATGCACGATGATACGCGGTTTCCGGCTACCAACGTGATTTTGGTCTTAAAATGACCGTTAGACCCTCCTGATTCAGAAACCACCGGGAGCCACCCGTGCTCCCCCCGTTTTCCCCCCCTTTTGGCCGCCATCTTGGAAAATGGCGGCCAAAATCGGGTTTTTTCAAAATATCTCGAGAACGGCGGCAGATATCAAAAAATTTTCTTAGTTAAAAAAGATTCAGCGTGAAAAAGCGGTATGAATGAAGTACTCATACGTGAATAATATGAGAGAAGGGAGGGGGGGGGGGGAGGCCCGCCGCGCCGCTGCGCGCTCCTCTGCTCCTCAGCTGTCTTGCGAAAAACTCGCTGTTCCGGCGGGCGCGCGTCATCACCCGAGGCGTTGCGCCCTCTGGTAATCAAGCAATTAATAACTGTGCACTTGAATCTTCCCGCTTTTTTACTTGCTGTGCTCTGGATAGGTTGGTAGATATAGACAAATTTGACAGAAAATAGGTAAGTTTAATTCAGAAACAAACTTTTGCTAAACAATTTGAATACAAGTGGGAGGAAAATAAGTGCCTTATCGATCTATTTCTTTTTAATGGAAACCTAATTTGAAATTTGGTTCATTTTAGACTTTAGCGGTATCATTGGATGTAGGGTTCTAAGCGGCTCAGATTCAAATGACCTGGAAACTTGTGTAAACCTGTGCACCGCTAACGTAATTGATGGAGCTGTGTTGGTGCATACCTTAAATAAATCAAATGCTAAAACATTCTCCGAATTCTCCATAAAATTTTTTCAGTCAGCAATTAAGCGCAAACTGCAGAGCTTTGACAGGGTTGATATTGTTTTCGACAGATATCCGCCTTTTATAGCTTAAAATCAGACACAAGAGAGAAAAGAGGGTCCGGAAGAGAAATTCTCGTAAAAGGTTCAACGCCTATACCGAAAAATTTTGGCCATTTCTTGCAAGTTGATCGTAACAAGACTCAGTTATTTCAATTACTCGCACAAAACATCAAATCTATGGAGACAATGGGTAAGATCGTCATTTGCACTGATGACATATATCGATCGTTTCAGCTGTAAATTTGGTTTCAAGCGCCTATATTTCACCGTGTTTCCACGAGGAGGCAGATACTAGACTTTTCATTCATATTAAGAATGCTGTTCGATCTGGTTATAAGTTTGTACTGCTCAGTACTGTGGATTCTGATGTCATCGTGATTGCAACTTCTATGTTCCAAACTTTGAAAGAATTCGGTTTGCAGGACCTGTTCGTAGAATATGGAGTTGGTAAAAATAGGAGTTTAATCCAAATTTCTAAATTAACATCGAAAATCTCGCCGGATATGCGCAACGCACTGACATTCTTCCATGCGTTTACAGGTTGTGACTCCGTATCGTCTTTCTACGGCGAAGGCAAGACGAAGGCGTGGAGTATCTGGAATAAATTGGAGAATGATTTAACTGGAACATTTTTGAGGCTTTCATCGTGTAACAAAATTTCTAATAATGATTTTGAAAAAATTCAGCTCTTCACTATTTTTATTTATGACTCGTCCAGCCAGGCAAAATCCGTCAATGAATGCAGGAGAGTCTTGTACACTCAAAAAAATCGATCGGTTGAGACATTCCTCCCACTGAGGAAGCATTGCGCCAGCATTTGCGGAGAGCAATGCTCCATACTCACATTTGGAAGCATTGCTTGGAGCTGAATCCAGTTGTTCCCGATGTGAAATCTTGGGGTTGGACAAGTAGAACTGAGACCACTAAGGGACTTGCCATCGTGCCATTGTGGACCACCCTATCAGAGGCTTCGAAAGAGTGCTACGAGCTAATATCTTGTGGATGTAAAACAATGTGTATAAAAAATTGCAAGTGCCAACGCTTTAATTTAAAAAGCACAGCACTTTGTTTATGTGATGGGCAATGCTCATAAAGGTTTGCATTTCCAACTTACTGGCCCGAAGCACTCTAATTTTGAATCCATCTTTCAAACAACCGCACTAATATCGTACTAGTTTATTACAAAACTTAGGTCATGAATACCGAAAGAATTTATCCTCTCATGCCAAACATTTGGACTACATTTTGCGATTTGGAACTATAAATTCTGGCTCTTCTTGAAAAACACGGATAAGCGTAGGGAAACTAATGGCACGTACGTTGGTTTTAAACCGGGCTAGAATTTATAGTTTCAAATTGCAAAATGTAGTCCATTTACTCTTCAGTCAAAAATGTATTTTATTAACATTTATTTGTATTTTATACTTCCTTTTATTTTAGTTTTTTTGCGAGACTGTTGCAATACACCCAACGAGTTAGACACCCAACCCGTTGGGTCTATTTAGTTTATAATTTCGTTTATATTTGTAATAAAGTCAGCTTCAGTGGTGTAGTGGTCAAGGCAGTTCGCTGCCGACACTGAGGTCCCGGGTTCAATCCCCGGAGGTGACTGATATTTGAGGACACTCAAATATCAGTCATCGTAACTGTGGATGACTATGCCACTCCAATACCCTGACCCTTCGAGGTTACAGGGTGCGGGAGGGACATAGTCACCCAGTAAGTAATCCGTCTGCACTGTTCGACTGGGTTGTGAAAAATCGGTAATCACTCGTAGTGTGCGCGACTGCCAGCGCTACCTATCAGTGTAGATTGCAACAACACAGTCCAACTCGGTGGAGACATGGCCGTGCTCCGAAAGTCCGTGCTCTGCAGCGTCTGCCACAGTCTTTGATAAGACCTTCCGTTGGCTATCAGACGGCCGCTGAGCCTTGCGGTAATATAAATGATACTCAATGTGTCAATAGTACAAAGATATGTTAAGGCGTACGGTCCAACTTCGGGGTGCACGACGGCAGATGCCAGTTGCCTTGGCCCCTTGAGGGCGCCTCGCCGGCCAGCCCGGCCTTACTTACTTACTTACTTACTTATTTTTGTAATAACAAAACTATAAGTATACAAATTTAATTTTTGTCACGCTGATTTATTTCTACTTGGAGGCACCCTGATGTTTCTACGGAGAAGCAGAATTACGTACGTACTAACCTGTCAGGACTGACTCTAATTTCCTACCTGTTCGTGACTAATTTTGTATGTTCATTCATGACAGTTCATACTTAAATATTTATTTCTTATTAATTCTTTATATAAGGTGCTTTACCTACTTTGGTTTCAAATTTGTCTATATCTACCAACCTATCCAGAGCACAGCAAGTAAAAAGGCGGGAAGATTCAAGTGTACAGTTATTAATTGCTTGATTACCAGAGGGCGCAACGCCTCGGGTGATGACGCGCGCCCGCCGGAACAGCGAGTTTTTCGCAAGACAGCTGAGGAGCAGAGGAGCGCGCAGCGGCGAGGCGGGCCTCCCCCTCCCCCCTCCCTCCTCTCATATTATTCACGTGTGAGTGCTTCATTCATACCGCTTTTTCACGCTGAATCTTTTTTAACTAAGAAAATTTTTTGATATCTGCCGCCGTTCTCGAGATATTTTGAAAAAACCCGATTTTGGCCGCCATTTTCCAAGATGGCGGCCAAAAGGGGGGGGAAAACGGGGAGAGCACGGGTGGCTCCCGGTGGTTTCTGAATCAGGAGGGTCTAACGGTCATTTTAAGACCAAAATCACGTTGGTAGCCGGAAACCGCGTATCATCGTGCATTTTTGAGCTAAGCGACCGCACTATTTTCCCGGGATGTCCGATCTCCTCTCTTAACTCACCATACCGCACAGTGTGTATCGCCGAGTGCAGCTTAGACAGCCGTGTCAAGGAAAGACACCACATGAACCCTCCGATTATGTCAGAGTTCTTTTGAGGAACCACAAACTTCGCGGAAAGTAACTATTTTTCCTTCATCTTTTCAAAGAATTTTACTCGTGATTTTATAATCCGAATTGACAGATTGTAATGGAATACGTCAAGTTTAATTCAAAACATTTGAGCTGGTTTCTGACATTTTCATTTTTTTCCGAGTTCAACGTAAAATTCCAGCGAGAAATAACTTTGAAAGATGCTCCAGTTTTTATCCTGTCTAATGCTCCGTTTCATTTCGGTATCTAGTCGGTTCCAGTGGCAAAGCGTGATTGATCGATTATCGATATTTCCCCATTTGAAACTATGGTAAAAAATCGATTATTTAGCTGTTCGTTGCCAACATCCATGTCTATCGATCTTTTTCCAGGTTTGAATGGCAGATCAATCGATTTATCGATCGATATTTCTCCATTTGAAGGTATGGTAAAAAATCGATTATTTAGCTGTTCGTTGCCAACTTTCTGTTTATCGATCCTTTTCCAGGTTTGAATGGCAGATCAATCGATTTATCACAAAGCACGCTACGCCACTGGTCGGTTCCGACTGGGTTTCCTTCCGCGTTCATTCCATCTCCGAGCTCGAGTTATTAAGCTCAATTAATTGGATTAACGGTGCGTGGTATAGTGTAGATTTATTTGGATTTCTGATGTAGAGATTTTCAATTTTTTTGTCGAATCTCGCGATCGGCCAAACCCATCGGAGTTTGATGTTCGCGTGCGGTGCCCGAAATGTTAATTTTTTTATACTTATAAAAAGAAAAGAAAAATAATATGCCCGAAATGTTCATGCGAGTTGACAGATTCCAGCGATAACTTGATAACAAGCGACCGAGACGATTGTTGCCACATTGATTCTTCCATCCATTTTTGCGGGAAATTAAACTTTGGCACCATACTTTCAGCTAATTTTGAAAGTTATCACACTGAAGAAATAACAAATTATCCGTCAATCTGCTAAAGAATAAATAGAAAAATAGAAAACAGAAGAGTAATAGAACAAAATGATCATTCTCTTTTATGAAATTCAAGCTATAGAGATGAATATAATTTCAAAACTTATATAATCATTTTACAGAGTATTGTTTTCGTTCATATTATTCGCTTACGTAACGGGAAATGTTCGTTCCAAATCATCGGTGATTCAGAATAGCATATTAAGATAATGCAACGAATAGAAAAGTAAACGGAACAAAATTCGTGGAAAAATTGTAGCATTTACAAGAAATTAAAGGCATTGTCTGGATAATATTAAACTTTTATTGAATATTATTGCATCAAAAATGTCGCATGAAGGATATACGAAATCAACCGAAAAGGAATCAAAAGCTACACAAATTCAAGAAGCATCTAATTTCTTTTATTAATTTATTGTTTTTTGTGAGTATGTCTTAGAGGTTGCGACGCGCTCAGCGCGTTTCAATTCGATTTAAATGAAAAATATAACAATTATAAGCCGTATATTAATGTTATCGACCATATTTCAAACGCATCGACGTTGAAAACAAATAACTTTACCATTAGGTCTACCTTTGGCGAATTATTATTAACTAAAGACTGGAAGGAAAATCTGCTTATAGGCCACTTGAGCTATATTCGGCTGTTTATCCTCATAGATATTGTAGAGTATCGTCCAAATTCAGAACCAGTGTAATGATACCCTAAGATACAGCTCCAGCAGAAAAATACATCTTCTCTCCCCCTTCTTTAATTTCTGTATACCAAGAGTCCTTTCATGGACCATCTGTCTTGATCATAAATTGTAGTTCAATCAACCCGACATGTCCGTATTGAGTTTTATAACAATGTTCAATACGACATTAAGACTTCACACGCGGCACAGACTTATTTTGCGAAAGTTCTTTTCGACAAACGTCAAATCATTTGTTATTTGCTTCCTAGGAAAATATCCCATGTTAAGCGGTTCGCTTTGGCAGCATCGCTCATAACACAAGCACCTTATTAGAGTGAAAAAATGATTTGGATTTAGAGTGAGGCAAAGCAGGGCAAAATTTGTCACGTTTTCCGATCCGTCCAATTTAACAACGGGTTCAGTTCCTAATTTTGTTTATTGTGCTCGAAATTTTAAAGGCTGTGGGCTATCTCTCCAAAATGACCACAACCAAATTGCTACCGGTTATTTCTCAACATTTGAAATATTTAGTTGTGCTCATATGAGCTTTTTCCCTCTTTAGTGAGACTTTCAGCTTTATGCTGATTTTTAACGCACGTTGGCCCAAAAATTCCAACTTACTGTTTTACGACTCGTGTGTCAACCAATTTCAAATGGCCAACCCCCTAATGGCCAGTGGTGCGTGACTTTTGAATAACCCTGTATATGGGAAGACATCAGTTAGATTACAGCCACAGCCCGGGATGAGTCACCCGAGAGGATGAGATGAGAGTGGCACCAATGGGAAACACACCGGAGCTTACGTTTCATTTAGCATCCTAATCTTCCTCGTAGCAGTGGTCTATTCTGGCGCCTAGCACGAGAAAAATGATCCGATCCGAGCTGTTTAGCATGTTTTTCGAATAAAAGCGTTTCTAGAATGTCTTGTGGAGCTACTGTAAAATAATTCAAATCCTGTGCGATACCGCGCTCTGCGCATGCGCTCTGACTACACCGCGGTGCGGCGTGCACTCTTTGCTCGATAAAATCGCGCGAGCCGGGGGAAACCTGGATCGTTGGGCCGTAAGTCGCCAAGTTGGAACGAAATACTCCTGTCCTCGGTAAAAACGCCCTAACTCCATTCTAGATTTTTTCAGCTGTTCACTGACAAAAGTTTTCACTACCGAGAAACCAATAACCATTTATCCTTCTTAATTCCAAAGTAACTACACTGGAAAAAAAACACATTGGATCTAGAGTCCAGACTCTTGAAAACATTGACAAGAAAAAGGACTCTTGATTCAATCAGATTTAAGCTTAAATCAAAAGGAAATCCGCTCAAATTAAGAGGCTTGGTTCTTGATTTAAGCTTAAATCTGATTGAATCAAGAGTATTTTTTCTTGTCGATGTTTTTAAGAGTCTGGACTCTAGATCCAATGTGTTTTTTTTTCCAGTGTATGGCAAACCATTGAGATTTCATATTCACGAAATGAAGCATAATGGTGAGCAGGTATTATCGTAATAAAACAGTATGTGTGGAAAAACAGTATAGTCCTGATTGGAGTTACGGCGTTTTTCCTGTGCACGGCAGAATAGTCCGGAAACCTTTGAAATTTATTTTCCTGAAGATGAGACTTACGGCTGTTTTGTTTATCATGAAATGAAGTTCATTTCATTTTTTCCCGTTTCCAAAGGTAAATTTTGTCGATTCCTATTCGTCTGGTTGACTTCCATGACTCTATGTGTCATTTGAATGATTTTTTTCTTTTTACAAAATATGGAGAACTTTCCCAGTAAGGCCCTTTGGGCAGACTCGTATATGTGTCTAAATCTTCAAAACTTCATTATCGGACTTTCTGTTCTCTTGGCTGTGAAAAATTTGCTTTAGCATGTGAGTTTCGGCTTGGTGGCGTGAGGAAGTTCTTCGATGAGCATTTTTTCTTTCTTCCCTTCGTTTCAGCGAAACATGAGGAAATCCAGAAAACGGCGCAGATTCTCAAAATTTTCGGCTCATCGCATTTTTTTACCTTTTTTGCGGGTTGAGACAATTTCCGTTAGCGAGGAAATTCCAACGCTGATTATCAATCATCATCAGGCGAATCGTCTTCTTCCGGCCAGAGGATTACAAGCGCCATACGACGTGAAAAAAGTTCCGCCACCATTTTATTTTTTGACCCAGAAATCGTTAGGTGAATCCGTTTGAGAATTTCACTGACTTTTATCGGCAGCACCAAGAAAATCCGGTGAAATTTTCGGACAGTTTCGTCGGACAATTTCTCTGTAAAAAATAAAACGGCAGCAGAAATTTTCAAACGCCGCATGGCGCTTGTGATACTCTAGCCGGAAGGTGACGATATTGTGTCTGCATGCAGTGGCGCCACGACTGAGAACGCCCGGAAAACTTATAATTCCTCTATCATCAGACGCAACCATACATTAAGATGAACCTTATCGTGCGCAAAACCCTATACTTTTCAAGGCTCACGTTAGGACGGAGTTACGCCCTTACACGGAGTAGGCGAGGAATTGCGTCGGAGATCCGTAGCCACCTGGGAGACGGAGCGTGCACTTTTCGTCGCCCCTCTGACGTAAGAACACATCTCCATTTCCACGTTAGACTTGTTCTTCGTACAACGCCATGCTGTTCGGGACTCATACGGAAATAGAGATGAGTCCTTACGTCAGAGTAGCGACGTTTTGACGGGCAACGAGTAGCGGAGGACACGGGCGAATTAATGAGGATCAGGGTGGGAAAACAGGGATCCCGGGATCTGGGATCTCAGCGCGGGAGCCGGGGAATCGTGAGCTGAAATTCCACCGAAGGAACAAATTGTGAACGGGAGCGACTGAGCTCTTAATCTGGTCTTGTTAGCCCAGACTCCCCTTTAAAAGTCCTCCGTACGCTTTAATATCGTGAACGAATATCACTGATATAACAGTATACTCCGTGTCCTCCGGTCTGCATGCCAAGTGGTTTTTAAAAACACTCAACTACTGAAGGGTTGCGGCCCCTTGACTGCCCGGTAGTGCCAGGTAGAGTACCTATATTGAGAGAGTATGGCCACTGGTGTTACCACCTCTGATTGGCTCAGCCATCTTAGGCTGAATGGAGCTCTTAGGACCTAAAAATGGCGGACGCCATAAATTAATGTAATGCAAAATGACTCAAAATGTAGTTTTCTTTGCTTATCGTAACGAGAAATTTACGCAAATGCACTATTGCGACTTCTTTACATATTTTTAAGGCTAATCGTGTGCAATTTTTGAGAAAAATTATCTCAGATGTAGTAAGGTTGGCAGCAAGTGCGGTTGGTGATAACCGTGAAAGTTGGCAATGACCCCCCTCCCATCCACAAAAACCAAAACAAAGCACCGCCATTTTTGGGTCCTAAGCCTCTCCATGGGGCCCAGTGGCCATACTCTCTCAATATAGATACTCTAGTGCCAGGGTGGCCGTAAGTCTGGAAAACTGGGAAAATCGGGAATTGTCAGGGAATTAGTAACTACCGGGAAAATTCAGGGAATGTCAGGGATATTTGACAAAAATTCAGGAAATTTTAATCTGACTACGTTGTCCGTGTTGCTAATGGGCTTGTGGTGATTTCCTCCAGCGAATTTCAAGTGAACCACTCGTACTTGTGACCCTTGAATATCTTTTCCGAGTTGGTGTGTTTTCATTCTCACGGATACAATGGAACTCAAGACAAGGTACGAATTTAAGCAATCCGGTATATGTTTCTTAGCCAGAATTTCACGTAAAACACAATTCGCACATCGAAAATTACTGAAACCAACTCCTAACAAAGATATTAACGTTTTTATTTCACATTGGCTTCAAGGAATTCGAAATACCCGCTCACAAGAAACTCAAAGCTCTACGCGAGTCAAATCGCGCACTACAACGGTTTCAGCAAGCTTCTCAATCGAGCATTGTTCATTTTCCACCATGTGTTGTTCAAACTATAAGCAATTTCCTACCGCTGAGCCAAAGCGTCAAGATTTAGGTTGCCAGATTTTTACATCGCAGAGACTGTCATGATAACGTTTAGCGCGCGATGTGAATCACGTAGATCATTGAGTTCTAATGAGCGGATGGAAAGGTATGAAAGTCACAAAAAATATCGCACGAACCGCACAACGGGATTACCGTTTTCGCAAAACCCGGGAAACTTCAAAATCGCGTAAAACACAGCGTCCTAGCGTTGAGTCGTATGAAAGTCACACAAAATATTGCGCGAACCACACAACGGGATTACCGTTTTCGCACAACCAGGGAAGCTTCAAAATCGCGTAAAACAGAAAGTCCTAGCGTTGAGTCGTATGAAAGTCACAAAAAATATCGCGCGAACCACACAACGGGATTATGCGGGGCTTTCAATTTCCAAACTTTGGTTTTTCTGCTGTCTTATACCTATTGAGTAAGTGCACACGGCAATTTTTCTGGAGTCAAAAAGTCAGGGATTTTTTCATGAAAGGTTAGGAAAAAGTGGGGGAATTTTAAAGTGCGAAACTTTTGGCCACCCCGCCTTTCGACGCTTCGAGCAGCTTTAGTGAAGCTCGCAATCGCATTATAGTCGTCGTGTCTCTTTGTTTTCACTGGAAAAAAAAAACACATTGGATCAGTCAAAAGGATATCCTCTAAAATTAAGAGGCTTGGTTCTTGATTTAAGCAAAAATCCGATTGAATCAAGAGTATTTTTCCTTGTCGATGTTTTTAAGAGTCTGGACTCTAGATCCAATGTGTTTTTTTTCCAGTGTTGATTAGGAAATAAATTATGGTAAATTTAATAAATAAACCTATTAAAAAAACGAAAGAAATAATGAAGATGAAAATTTAAAATGGAATCTATGGGTAACAAAATATAGAGACAACCTGAATCAAATGTAGAATAAATGGATGGCTTTACCTAAAAAAAATCTACGCGTTCCTGTCTTCGGATGTAAAAAAAAAGAAGAGAAAACTCACTAAGATCCGATCACAGCAAGACAATTTTACTGGGGATTTCACCTCTTCACGCGACGAGGCGAGGATATCACATATTTGTCACTAGCATAGCTGGATGCAACTATTCGTGTTTAAGGGTTGTCTGTGTTGCATATTTGAATGATTGAAGGCGTTCTGAATTTTTCATCTTAGCAGTGACGCGGTGTGCATGCCGCACAATGATCAGCGAGGGATTCAAGGAGGATTGGCAAGGGCGGCAAAATGTATATTGTTTTTTATGAAGTAACCTTTTATAAAGCATGCAGGTAAACCTTTTCTAAACCAAGCAGCGATGCGTTATATTAATTAAATCTTTTCACTGTTTGTTGCAGGTAAGAAAATTCATACTTTTTATCCTGCCCGTTGTGTCTCTCTCGATGTGCGTATGTAAAAAAATATTGTATTCATGTCCCTACACATGAATTTTGAAGATTTTTTAAATTTTATTTTGGTGTTTTCTCTACTATGTGGGGTATGATTCTCAGTACCAACATTTTTTGCGTTTTTTACTTTTTTCAGTTTATAACACGCCTCTGACTATTACCGGGTCAGAGCTAGCATTATCAGAGGGCAACGTTGCCAAGCAGTGCAATAGGACCGATAAAAGTCGAATTAGAAGCTGGATGAATAGAGTATTTTTAACCGCTGCGCAGATCGGCGACCGGTACCGCGATCGCTTGGCGACCAGCCAAAGATTTCGCAAAATTTTTTAAGATCTTATATGTTTTTTGCCAAGGGTTACGCACTGACCCCCTACCCGCCCCCACGTAAAACAAGTGATGGAGGGTATCCCCTAAAATTATTTTATAATCCCCAAATTGGTGGATGATATGGGCATTTCCAAATAAGTGTGTTGGTACCGCATCTCAAGTTGAGATAGCCCCGCAACATTTGGGGCAGTGACCTAATTTATCGAGGTACTGCTACACGAAGAAAAAAACCTCGTGCGTGGGACCCGAAGTTTAGGTCATATGGATCTATGAAGTTTTCAGATTGAGCATCTGAACACTTTAGGTCTAGCTGTCGAGGTTCGGATCACACATCTGAAACTTCAGTTCTTCAGTACTTCGGTTTTCACATCCGAAAAACTTCGGTTCTCACATCTGAAGTACTTCAGAGGTAAGAACTGAAGTTTCAGATGTGTGATCCGAACCTCGACAACTAGACCTAAAGTGTTCAGATGCTCAATCCGAAAACTTCAGAGATCCATATGACCTAAACTTCGGGTCCCACGCATGAGGTTTTTTTCTCCGTGCACTATTAATTGGAAATGCCCGTACTATCCAACAACCCCTACCTCTTTTTTCCGTGCTCCCTATAACGCGGCGTAACGCATGCTCACACCCCGTGCCTCCCTTAAACGTAATTTATAAGCGCTCCCTTCAGTGATTTTTCGAGGAACCCGAGGTTTATTTCAAGTTGAGAAAAAGTTCCTTGTTAGGGAGAGGGTGTATGATAACGGCAACTGCGCGGCAAAGAACTTACTTCATACTGGAAGACAAGAACGTGCGCCGAGTGGCTGCCGAGTAGAATCGGCCGAAATCTGCTCACTCAACGGAACGTCGCGCGTTGCCGTAATTTATGACTGGAAATGTAGTAACAATAATTCTGACTTGTCATCAAATACCTACGACATCTCCAAGCCACCGCAATCTGTAAATCGTTGGCTTTGTGCGACCTGCTCGCTGCGACAGGGACCGACCAGGGGTGTTTCCACTTTGAAAGTGAAACGTATCATTAGCGTAACACACGGGCCGCTCGGCGCAGTACACACGGTTCTGCCGTCCGCGGGGTTGCCGCCGCCACTTTTCCACTTTCGGATCTTCCCCCTTTTTAAAGGTTTTTTAGGAAATAATATCTTCCTTACTGTACCTTCCACTACCCACTTTATCCGCGTAGGTCTGCTCGTCCGGAGATGATATTTTGAGCTCAATTTCAGTCGAAACTCGAGTTGAGATCCAGCCATAGTTCGAGTCTCAGTCAAGCTACAACTTGAGTTTCAAGTTTAGCCACAGATCGGGGCTCAGTCAAGCCACAATTGAATCAGTGAGTTCGAAAACGCACCAACTGATTTTCCTTTTTTTACGGTTAAGTAACACTTACGGATAGAAGCATCTGCACGCTAAAAGAAATTTCGAAATTGCAATCGGGAGTGCTCAAAACAGCGACGGGAAAAGGAAAAAATCAAAGTATTTCATTGGAAATACCAATTTTTGGCCATTTTAAGGAAACCGGTGGCCATCCGATTTTGCGGTTTTCTTTTTTGGTTCAGTCTTCGGTTGGTTTCAACCTAACCTTTGTTCCAACAAGTTATATAAATATTCAAGCGTTATTCAGGTCGAAAAATAAAATTTTTTCAGGGCAGACTTTGTAAAATCAGTATCTGAAAGTCGGTGAGAACGAAAACACACCTACTCGGAAATTTTTAAAAGCTTAATTCTCTGTCATCAAACATGATGTATCGATTTCAACTTGGTGCGTTACAAAGTCTCTAAGTACTTGTCCTTTGGCATCAAAAAGGTTTTTCTCAAACTAACTTCTTCGCCCGCTGCGCAGTTTTAGGTGTTTCCTGAACAATTTTTTTCCCCGAGTTGGTGTGTTTTCGAACTCACTGATTCAATTTTATGTCCGTTCACACGAAGCGGCTCGTCCGGTCGGGGCGACCGGCGGCGACGGCGAAGGGGCAACCGCGGGAACTGCTCGCCCACGGGCCCGGGGCTATTAACCAACGGCAATGGGAAGCGGAGAATGGTTCGGGGAGAGTGTGGTGGCTCGGTAAGGAGCACAAACGGCGGGGAGCTCCTTTTCTGCCGGGATTCGGTGCACATTCGTCGGGTTCGGTGGAACATGCTCCCGAGTGGGCACACGATCGATTTTATCGGGAACCGTATTTCGCCCCGGATCCGGATCGGGATCCCGATGATGCCGCTCGCGCATGCGCAATCCTCGATTCCTCGCTGACATGCATCGGAGCATGATGACGATTGATAACATCTGCCACTCGCCCCAGCCCCTTCGACGACCACTTCCACTTCGACGACCCTGCAAAATATGGCGAGCCTGCTCCAATTTCGCCCAGCGTACGCTCCCTATTCATATTCGCTCCTTAACCAGCTCCTTTCCAAAGGGAGGCCATTTAGTGCCGTATTTGTAGTTCCTTCCTCAATCACCTCCTCTTCGCCTCCTTTTTCCTCCGCGCGGTTTTCATCGTAACTATCTCTAGTCTAACAGACTCAGATGGTAGAATTCAGCATACATTGTACGTCAGATAAGAACGCACCAGAACATGGATGAAGGAGAGGCGAAAATGAGGGAAAATATAAATGGAGTTAAGATGGGGAGAAAGAGGATGTGTGAAGGAGAAGAAGATGGAAAAGAATAGAAGCAAAGAAGATGAAGAAGGGGAGAACAGGGAGGGGGAGAGTAAGAAGGAGGAAAATAGGAAGGAATACAAGAAAAATGAGAATATCGAGTGAAAGGATGGTACGATTAGAAAACGTTGGACGTAAGAGAGGAATGGAAGGAAGATAAATCAGGATAAAGGGGAGGATGAGAAAGAGAAAAATATGAAGAGGAAAGTGAGGAATAAAAATGAGAGGATAGAGGGGGGGACGAGACCGAAGACAAAAAGAGGCTTAGAGGAAGAAAATATGACGATGTATTAATTTACTCATTGCGTCTTCATACTTTTTTTTTCTATCTTTTTCATAAATTCAAAACAAGTCTCACGGGTGTCTGGACTTCGATGTGAATGAACGATGTGATGAAGGAGGTAAAAGTGATGAAACAGGCGGTCGATAAAATCTTGGAATTGCTGATCAGACGAAAAATTGTGACAAAAATGTATGTCGCACGTTTTCCTATTTTTTGCTTATCAAATTATCACGATATCTCATCGGAAAAAGCATAGAGGGTTCAAGAAAATCTTAAATGAAATTTTTTTCCAAAGTTCAAAATGAGAGCAGGAGACCCGCTGCAGTCCGCATTCTCAAAATCATAACTTCATAAAAGAGCATGAAAACACTATTTCGCAATGGTTTCACAGGCGCCTGGATACAACTATACAAGCTCCATGGATGGGCGTGATGCTTGTCAGAATAATTGAAGGCGCTCCGGTTTTTCTTGTGCCCTCAGCGACCAATGCGATGGTTGTACCCACTACTCATCAATCTGTCTGTGTCTATCTATGTTGTTATTTTTCATTTCTCCTATCTTACGTTACGCAACAATTACAGAACCCCCGTCCCGCCATCTAATTTAGCTCATTTCTTAACTGCCAGAAAAGTATCATCTAACGAGAAGCACAGAATAAATAAACAATCATTTTTCGACCGAATTCAATTTTCTCGCTGCTCGAGTAAAAGAACCCATAAATCATGCAAATTAAAATGTTGACACCAAAAGTGTTCTCTAAGAAGATAAACGCGGAATTCCGCCGATCATTTTTGACGAACAGACCTCTCCTTTTCCAAGAAATCTGATTCCCTTCCGCTAAAGACTACCAAAATAGTTGGTCGGATCGCAAATCTTCCGCTCACAAAGGAACTCCACTCTCTTGTCCTTCTTTGAAAATACGATTGAAAACGAGAGTGAGATAGTTATTTGTGGAGATCAAGCAAGATAGCGAGGGTTCTCCGAACCCGGCTACCGATGACTGCGATTTATAATGATTGGGCATCATCGTAAAATCCTCTCGTTTAGGGTCCTTTTTCCTGGTCTTGCGTCACAGTGTCACGCGGTGGTAGTGC
The DNA here is from genome assembly GCF_918797505.1 of Bemisia tabaci. Lineage (NCBI taxonomy): Eukaryota > Metazoa > Arthropoda > Insecta > Hemiptera > Aleyrodidae > Bemisia > Bemisia tabaci. Next base: position 68,384,154 of record NC_092794.1, on the reverse strand, counting down.
CGCCAGCAAAAATGCCGCAGTCCTCGGTCCATCGTTATTTTTTGTTGAATGTCACCTGGCGCTGTTTTGCACAAATAGTGAGTTAAAGAGCACAATTATTCAACCTGACCATGTCGAAGAAGGTATATTTTAGAAACACCACACTTACAATGTAACCGATGTAATCGGTTGAGACGAAAGTTAAGTTCGGAGGTCAACGCGACTTTTCGCGTAAAGATGTTTGACGAGCAACTTGTTGAGCATAAAACTCGCCGACGATGACTGATGTTTGTCGGTGTGAGCACTTTGCAAGGAGAGTTTTTGCAAATTAGGTTAGGGTGACCTGTGGGAGGACCGAGTTTTGTGGCGGTCAGGCGTCGCAGAGCTCCAGAGAGCGCTGTGAGAGCGACTCTTAAGTATGCAGGCTAGGATTGCTTAACCGATTGCTCAACTTTTTGATCGTTAGTCGTAGACAGAGACTAGAGACCATTGGTATCTTGGCAATGGTGGAAGCTTTTATTTTTGGGACTCGAACATTCAACTGTTGACCTACCTACTTGGTGGGTGTTGAACAACGAGTTGGGTATTTCGTTTCGCAAAAGCCCAATGATCGAACCGATTCCGATCAAAGTAGACATGCTGATGACTGATGGTCACCATTCACCATCACATTTTGACGGGCCGCACTATTTTGTTCAAAGTAAGATCAGAATGGAATGCCACCATTCATAATTTCCTGCCTCAGGAAACATTTCTGCCAAGTTTTCATTTTAAAATTAAGCAAATTAATGAGTTGAAGTCTGATGATTTCCGACACTTTGATGGTAATTGGTTCTAGAATTTGATCGTCTATCGAGACCTTATCATATCGAAGATTGGGAGACTTTTTTTGGCTCATTACGCCACCCGAAGCTCATCATCCACCTAGTAGGTATAATGACCGTTGCTCACTTAAAATTGTCCATCAAGAAGTGTTAAGCCCCGAAAATAAAGGTCTCCAGCTGAAGCCAAGAGGCCAGTGGAGGGTCTCTTGTCTCTGATTGTAAACCGTACGAGGCCTCCTTGAGGAAAGGCACTGTTCAAAGAACAATAATGAACACAGCCCTCAGCAGCGCTCGAATGTTGAACATCTGACAAAGCTTCGAGGCGTCAACTTTGCGCATCGCGGTTCTTGTTGACCACCAACACGTGGTCGCGTCACTTTTTCCTCATAGCGCCGCCCCGGTGCAGTAGCCCCCCCCCCCCCCCCCCCCCCTCCCCCCCGAACGGTGTAGGCCACTCGCGGCCGAAATGACGGGCCGCGGGCTCCGGGCCCCTCATTATAACAAATCCCGCTTTAATAAGACACTGAGCAGTTGATAAAAATATTGGTCCAGTCCGCGTAATTGAAATACAAGTTTTTGTTTCACCCGTTCCGTTGCGTTCCTCTCGTTTGTTCCAGCGGCGCACTCGGACCGGGAGAAATCACGTTCCAATCAATGTATACGATCGAAAATAAAATTTTTGAATGAATAGCCACCATTAACATACAATAACCGCGTGCCCCTCTCTGCCATCCACCCGCCCCCCTCCCCATCGCCTGGCGGCTTGACGCCGGCCGGCCGAGCCGACTTCGATGCTACGCAACCACCGTTGCCAGTTTTAAAGAGGAATGGACGTATTAATGCTGAAAGGAACCATCATATGAATGGACACATTTTGCAATTTGGAACTACCATTTGACTATCCATAAATCCAATAAAGATAATCCATAAATTCACCTACCTCCACGAGGAAACTATTAGTAGATACGTTGTTCCTAAGGCAAGCCAAGAACAGTAATTCCCTATAGCATAATGTAATCCCAATAAAATAAATTACAAAGGCACTTTGAAGCACGCAGAGCCTGCGTATATTGTTTCTTTGGATTTGATACATTTGGACTACACTTTGCAGCAAGGAACTACTATTTCTGGCTCGCTCATGATTGTACTTATCTGCATGGAAAAACGAATGGTTCATACGTTGTTTCTACCAAAAGCTAAAAATATTAGTTCACTCTTGCAAAATATAGTCCATTTGAACATAGTCTTTTTTCAGCCTATGCACGTACAAATCTTTGATTGATTCGCATTGGTCGCTAAGGGCACAAGAAAAACCGGAGCGCCTTCAATTATTCTAGCAAGCATCACGCCCATCCATGGAGCTTGTATAGTTGTATCCAGGCGCCTGTGAAAACATTGCGAAATTGTGTTTTCGTGCTCTTTTATGAAGTTATGAGAATGCGGACTGCAGCGGGTCTCCTGCTCTTATTTTGAACTTTGGAAATAACTTTCATTTAAGATTTTCTTTAACCCTCTCTCTCTTTCTTCGAAAGCCGTACACGTTCTTAAGGTGGAGACAAAAATAAAATAGGGTAGGTATTTCTGAGCTTTTAGGAGTTAAGCCTGCATCATTTGACATAAATATTTAAATACTATACTTTGAATATACTTTGAATACTCAATGAAAACATATTTGTTTGCATCCCTCATTTTAGACTTATCATGTTTTATTTTTTTCCCTTCTTAAGAACGCATTCCGCACGAATCTATCAAAGATTTGGAAGTGCATGTGCTGAATAAGGACAATGTATAAATGGATTACATTATGCAAGAATGAACGAATATCTCTAGATTTTGGTAAAAAAAACGTATGAACCATCATTTTCCTATGCATTTATGAATGAGACAAAAACAGTAGTTTCTTGCTCCAATATATTGCGAATTTGAGAAAATCGCCTTTTTTAACACTGATAAAACCCTATGTATCAAGAAAGTCAACGGGTTGAAAACCAATGAAATATTTCTCTCCTTTGAACGGTTGAAACGCATCTCATTCAACGTTTCTTTGACTTGTGCTCTAAAATCGTAGTTTTTTCTAATCATTTTTTCTATCATGTTATTATGTAAAAGCGTGTAAAATTCTGTTTTGTTCACTGCTTTGATCAATTTCTGGGAGTAATAAAGAGAGACCAGCAGCAGGACCTATCTTCTTTTTTTTTCCATAGCTACGGACTTGAAACCCTTGAAAAACGGTGCGATTTTGCCGACTCATTCTTTTTTTTTGGAAGCAACAGATCTGGCAACGTATTTTACGGCGTCCCTGGCCGAAGCTCAGCGTAACTCTATCACCCGCGATTCATAATTAAAAAAATTTCGTAACCTACAACTTATAACTTCCATTCAATTCAGCGTTGCCGATTATGGAATTTAAAGCGGCAGGAGAGACAAAATGCCTGAGAAAACTGAATTGTGAAAATTTAAAGTTTAAATCATGAAAAAAACCTTTAACGAAAATTAACGTGGTCCTGTGACAACAATTTAAAAACAAGCAGGAAGCTCCAACGCATTCGCGTCGGAAAGCGACTCTGGCGACGGTAGTTGTTACGCGTTTACGGTTTCCTTGGTAACCTGTGTTTGCTATCAGCTGATGTCGAGTATAGAGTCCCTTTATACTGAGAGTCAAGACAATTTGAATCCATTTCTGATTGGTTCCCGTATTTTAGGCCTCCACAGTGTCACAAACGGGAATAAAGATTACATTTTCATCAATTGCAAAGATTATAATCTGAAATGGACCAGGGAATTACGGGTTCGGCAAGGAACAAACGGAATGAGAGGAGGAACGGAGAAAGGCATTTGAGAATGGGCCGATCAAAGATTACGAAAAACGTTCAATTTCTGTAATCTTTATTCCCGTTTGTGACATCCATGAGCCGAATTGTCTTGACTCTCAGTATAAAGGGACTCTAGTCGAGTAGTATGACTAGGAAGCTCCAACCACGGCATTCTTCGAAAAAAGCGCGAAAACTTATAGATTTGAATTTTCAAATTTTAAACGTAAAGTACATTTTTTCCAGTGCGAGATTAAAGCACAGACCCGTTTTGAATTATTGACAGTATCACCATGATTCCAAAAATACACTACACAACATAGCATTCGCTCACAGGAAAAAGATATCAATTAAAATAAAATCAGTCCCCCCTAAACAGCAGAAAATGGCGCCGATTCCCATCAACCAACGCGCGGTCTCTCCAATGTAACATGGTCCAATGATACTCCCCAGCTGGGACCGTCCGGAATACGCTTTGAAGAATCGGTGACTTTGAAAAATTTTAAACTCCAGAAAAATTTAAACTCTTTTACCCTGCGGGAAATCGTTTCTTACGGTGACCCGAATTTTTTTTTCTTCTTATTTTGTTAACGCTGAAGAGTAGGTACGGATTTTGTCCATTCCGCATTCAACGCTAACGTCAAAAACCATCCGTGGGTAAGGGATCGAAAAGTTGTGTATTATTTGTAGGTTACGGTAGTGCTTTTTGGGGAATTGAATAGTACACGACAAAAATATTTCCCATCACAGAAAATTTTCGCCGGAAAGTTATTTTAATTTCATCGCATTATTTTTTGTCTTTTTTTCGAACTCGGGCACATTGGTCAGTTACGCTAGTCATGCATACATCAGAGTTGCTCTCACAGCGCTTTCTGGCGCTCTGCGACGCCTAACCGCCACAAAACTCGGCGCTAGTCATCCGTGTTGTAATCGGAGCAACGAATTAAATGTGTGTATCATTCCTTACATCTACTAAGGTGGAAGTAACCATGGTGTACACTACCGCGGCGGATGACGTCATCATGTTTTTCGAAAATCCCCGTTAGTATTGAACGTACAAACTTGACGTTTGAATAGATTTTATAATTTTTCGCTATCTATAAGCTCAACCCATCAAAACACGATTCTGAGACAAACGCAACTGACCCATTCAAATAAATACCACAACAAGGCCCATTTCAGCAGAGAGTATTCATTCTCACTCAATATTGTGGCCCCTGAGAGTGCGGTATGAATTAAATTCTACCGGTAATCGAAAGTTTGGACAGTGGAACCGCAAAAATGTGGACCGGCAACGGTGGTATGCCCTAAAAAAGGGCCACGTACGAAAAAAAAAAAAAAAATTCAAGTTGAACAAGAATTGTCGTTCATTAATGAATGGCGAATGGCGCCTGGAACTTTATGAATGGAAACATTTGCCAGGCCGGTGACTGTCGACTGTGACGGTGACGGCGACTTTCGCGCTGATCGAAAAGTTCGTCACCAGGCCTACGTAATGACGCAAGTCCGCTTTCACTTGAGCCCTAGAAAGAATGGAGTCTTACGGACAGTATGGCTCATCTCGAGGTTAGGTCACGAGGTTTTGCCCGCCGGGCCACGAGTTGACGTCGCGAGTGAGTGCGCTTCGCGTCCGAAGACTTCATTCATAACACGCAACCAGCTAACTCTGACCGGGGGGGGGGGGGGGGGGGTAAGAGGGAGGGGGGGCGAACATCTGGAGCTTGGTTTCAGAGCCCGTGCCATGTTGCCTTAGCCCAAGAGAATAACGAATTTGTGAATGTATTGCTGCCAGTTTAAGGGCGAATCGGTCCGTTACATTACGTTAGACATGGAATCTGGCTTCGATCATTTCAAATTCAAGATCAATATGATTAATAACATTTTTCCAAACCTCAAGTTTCCAAGTCTGATATTATCAGAGTTATAGATAAGAACTTGGATTCTGATGTCATTCACTGCGGTAGTGCATATCATGATCTTTCCCACCCTGGTTTTATCAATATATTGAATCCATCAAACAGTCCAAAAGAGGGTATCACTAACTGAGAAATTCAAGGTGTAAGGAACCACGGTATGTGCAACCGCGGTTGACACACAGCGTCTCTCGAAGGGAAATATTTCAATTAAAACATTGTACGTCGAAACTTGAGATTCGGGCAGATCTTAATATCTTATGCCTAATTGTAAGTTTAAACCACCAAAACGCAATTCTTAGACTTGCGCGACGAACCCATTATGAAGAAGTGCAAAATATCAAGAGCTTTTATAAAACGAATTATCACAATGAAATCATATAGAATTAGTTAGTTTCCCAAGTCATAGAACTGCAGTTTGACGATTTAAGTTCGTAGATTAGCAAAGAGTAGTAAGATCTGCCAAAATGCCTACTTTCTCCATCTACATATAATCTAACATAGACATTGCTACTAGAAAAAGACGGTGTAAGATGTTATCTATCTCAGTAGACAAACCATAGTTTTTTTCCACTGTCGCTTTATCAATCCACGATTGATGAAACTAGAAAAAGTAAGGAAAAAATTAATGACGTCCGAATTTTAATGAAGCGTCTCCTCTTGAAACACCGGCATTTTTCTTGATGTGCCCAAAAGAAAGACCACTTCATCAGACTTGTCTCTAAGACCTCCTTGCTCTTTTTTGGAACCAGGCATGCAAAACCATCCCTACATGAATCACAAATTCAAATTAACTGCATTTTGCAATAAGGCACTACTTTTTCTGGCTAATCCATAAAAGCATCTACTTGTACAGAGAAACTAACGGCACATACGCTGTTTCTAAAATGAGTCAGAAATAGTATTATTTATTGCAAAATGTAGGTGAACTACGTACAGAAGCATCGTTTAGGTAGTAACCTTTCATCATACCTGTTATGATTTTTTCGTGTCGTTATTAAGATGCAAACGGTAAGCACAGAGAGCCTTTCAATCGACCCGTCGATGTGACATCCCATGTGTATCAAGTGACTGACAATAATATTTGATGGACCTGTGAATCTTACATTGCTAGGCATTGTATAAATCGTCGGTGCAGACTTAAAAGCATGCATTTTGCATTTTAACGTTGCAATTTTTCAGGTGTACACATATTTTCCCTTTTTGATGCGATGCTTGGATCATACCTCGCCGAGCTAAGCGTACTAAGTTTCAGACAATAATATAATATTGCTCCCCAGTGAGAAAAATTACGATGGCTAGGGAACAAAACCGCCTAACTAACAACTTCGCCGAAAATAAGTCAGCAACTTTGCCGCACTCTACATTATAAAATATGCAAGCTCACGTTTTTAGTTTTTCTATAATTCCACGTGGGAGCGCTGTAATGACGCTGCAATGTTAACAAATATTGCAAACCATACCCCAAAGGTACAAAAATTGCATACTCCTTACTTTGTCCTGTAAAATAGCCAGTTTGCAGATAGGTGGCATTGCTCCCTAGCGATCAATTTTTCCTGCACAATATACAATGAAAACACTAAGTTATTCCTAAAATGAATTATTAAAAAAAAGAAAAGAGGATTTTTTTACCTTTGGAAAAATGAAAGGAAAGTCTCAAATATTGAAATCGAGATACGTGTTTTTCGATTTTTGCGAAGTAATGTCTTAAATGTCTTACTTTTAGTGTTTTAGTATTTGTAGAGTAGTTAAGTTAGGAAACAAACCGACAACGTAGATAAGAATTTTACACGTCAAATCTGAGTTGTGAGTTAAAGGAAATTTAAAAATGGTCGTGATCGAACGATTTTGATAACTTCTGAAACTTTTCCAAACAAACGTAACACTAAAGATCAGCTGGTCGATTGCTATCGAAGGACCTGGATGAATAAATCCCTATCATGGCCATGCTATTTATCGATTAAAAGTCTTTCGATAGCGATTCAACAATCCAAGCACAGATGCTATCTGGAAGAAGGCAGATTACAACGATACTATGAGCACTCTGGATAATATGAACCTGATTTGCATAAAGTTGCACGGTTGTTGAATGAAATAACCGCAAAAATTGCTCAATGCTACCATCATTGAATTAAATGTACTACTCGGAAAAAGAGAATGATCTAGCCATTACTGCCAGCAAAAGGGGACTAAGGTCCGTTCAGTGGCAAAATCTTTTTGCATAATAATAAGTCAAGCAAGGCTTCCTCCATTCCAACCATTTCGAAAGTAAAACGTTGAGCTATCTTATGCATGCTAGATTGAAAATAAACTTAAGTGAAATTTCAATTTCACCTCCTGAAAGCCAAAAAGGATTTCCTAAAAGATATATTGATAGTTTTTAAAAGAGTCATGTTTTTAAAATTTTCGTCGTTGATCAGGATTGCATTCGAACATCGAACAGGCGTTCCGCCGCTGGGATTGTATCGATATCGAATTGTTCAACATGTTAACATAGCCTCAAAAGTCAATCGAGTAAACTGAGGGAACGTGGTTTTGTGATTGGTTTTTTTATTCTTACGAGTGCCACGTGCCAATGAAAAGTGACAGTGTTAGGAATTCCCTGCTTTCAGCTAATCTAACTTAAATCCTAAAATTTTTGTTTGGGGTTATGTTCTATTGTCTTGAATCAAACGATACATCGAACCACTATCGAACAGGATCCATTAGAGTACTATGTAGATCTATGAATGAATCGATCCTTCCAGAGACTTTAACGCAAGGCAAGGAAAAAAGAGACCTCATTCCGATCCTTCCATATACGCCGCATCCGAATGTATGGATGACGGGTGCGAATGGCGAAAGAAGAGAGGAGGGGAGAGAAATTAAGGAAATAAAATAAAATATGGAGTTCAGATTACCTCTAGCGGCCCGGGGGGGGGGGGGGAGGGGGCATTTAATTTATAATCGTGGTTTGGTAGCTCATATGTGTGCACTGTGCAGCATTAGTCTGTTTGATTTATCTTATCTGTGATGCTCACGTGTGTGCAGGGTCACGTACTCTGCCGTGCTAAGGAATAAACGCCGTATGAGTATTCGCACGTTGCCAAATTTGCTGAGATAAAACACGCATTTTTGGGAGACGTGCGGATGTATGTCCTCGAATTTTTCAAGTAAATTAACCTTCACTTTGATCTGGAGGATCGGAAAACTTCAAAGATCTATATTCAAACTCCCCTCCCCCTCAGAAAATGTTTTATCTGGAGAAATTTGACTACGTTGTGATGTCCATACGGTGTTTTGTCTTAGCACGGCGCGCTCTCATGCAAAATTGTAGTGCGGTGACAGCACCGTTGGCCGCCGCACAGTGTGGATCATGGACGTTGGAGGAGGTTGGATATTATATTTTTGACCATAACTGCCAATTTTGATGTTCATTCCTTCACATTACAAAATTTTAGGAGTGATTCTTGAAGGGTTTTTTTACGAAGAAACCAATAGAGCTACTTTTAAACCTCTGCGTTTTTTACCAATGATGATATGAGCTTGTAAATGTTCAATACTGGAAAAAAAAACACATTGGATCTAGAGTCCAGACTCTTCGAAAACAACATTGACAAGAAAAAAGGACTCTTGATTCAATCAGATTTTAGCTTAAATCAAGAACCAAGCCTCTTAATTTAAGCGGATTTCGTTTTGATTTAAGCAAAAATCTGATTGAATCAAGAGTATTTTTTCTTGTCCATGTTTTCAAGAGTCTGGACTCTAGATCCAATGTGTTTTTTTTTCTTTTTTTTTTTCAATGAATGGCGTGGCGTGCTTTGCGATTTATCGATTGATCTGCCGTTTAAACCTTTGGAAAAGGATCGATAAACAAGATGTTTTCAATGACCATCTTAATAATCGATTCCTCACCACAACTTCAAATGGGGAATTATCGATAATCGATCATTCCCACTTCGCCACTGATCACTTTCCGACTTCTCCATCCCACTGTGCGCCGGTTGTCGTCACCTCACTGTTGGCATCCTACTGCCACCGTTTTCGAGGGGCTCTCTTCCTGTCCGTCGGGTCCGATTTTTCATCCGATTCGCCACGCATGACCGCGCGTCTAGAAATTTGAGGGAGTCTCAGAAAGTTCGCATCGAAAATTTCGTCCTCGCACGCGAACTTTTGTCAACAGTAAATCAACGGTCGCGGTGTCCGTATCTTGGCAAGTCGGTGCGCGCACTTGTTCGACTTAATCTCGTGGAAGCAGTGACCGGTGCGAAACAAGTTGATATCGTACAGAAACGTCACTCATGTTTCGCAACGTCTTTGCTCTGCACGCGCGCGCGCGTGCATGTTACACACGTCTTGGTGTGCGTGGAAGGGTCAGGGTGTGCGTGTGGGTGTTTTTTCTTGAGGTATGGGCTATCACGTCTATCGGGGTTGTTTTTCAGAAAAATATGTAGTACCAGTGTTCAAAACTCACCTTTGTGTCTCAGGAGCCATGGGGCGCATCAAGCTCGATTTTTAGGGGCTATAGAAGATTTTTTATGAGCCAAATTGACTTTTTGCCTATATGTCACGGCACACTTAGTAAAAAGTTAGACGCAAGATGTTTTAGTTAAAGAACGTGTGGCTATAATTTGGAAGGAATTCCGAAAAATCACCAAACAGAAGAATTAGGATTTTTTTTTCTGGGGGGGGGGGGGCAATTTTTTGGGGCCACGTTGGCGCAGAACCTTCATTTTTTAGGCGCCATGACCGATTTTTTAGGCGCATATGGCGCGTTGGCGCCTGTGAGTTTCGAACACTGTACTGAAAATGAGTCCATCGTACATCGACGTATCGATCCAGCCCAGATTGATAAAATGTCGATTCATCGACATGTATTGACGTGCGTTGATGTTTCGTCCTTTTCCCAAATTTGAACTTAAAAATAATCCGTGTACAGGGTGTAATTTTTGACTCAAGATATTTTGCGAAATGAACATAATATCTTCGTCAAAAAAGATGTAAGTGACTGTTATTTAATAAAGTGATTATTTATTTCTTTTAAAAGAGATTAAAAGCTTCGTCTCGATTCTAGTATTCAGAGTAGTTCCTTAAACAACACTTCCTTTGGTAGCTCCACATGGTCTATTTCAACCAAGGATTATGGATGGAGATCCTTAATATAGAATTGTGAAAAGGACGGTTTTAACGAATATCGACTGAAATTCGACAGTGTAATTTTCAAAATAGACCCTTGCAACAAGTTTGTCATTCCACAATCTTGACCAACTTTAAGGTAAATAAGGACCTATCTTAAAATTTTCTAAACCGGCAATTTTTGTGTATGTTTTTAAGAATCTCCCACCAAAGCCACACTGTTGAATGTAACTCGAGATGCGTAAAAATTATCTTTTTCACGGTGCAATGTTTAGAATCTCCAATGACGGAGCGCGTCTTTTTTTTCCATCCGCGCGTTTAAGTCTCTGAATTATATTTATCATGGGAAAAACGCAACCTGCACTCCAATACAATGTACACGAGCTACGTTAATTTCCGACTTTTTTTTTGGACATCTATTTAGGTAGCTGCTTTGATTCTAAAATTTTATTTTGGATGGTCATTTTCAATTTTATAGATTCACCTCTGGGATGTATAAGAACTTTCAGATTCCGCTTTTTAGATCGTTCATCAACGGATATTATTTCCTCCCGTGGAGAATCTCATTTGTCCCACGATGTGTACTCCATGTCACATGTGTTTACATTCAGTCGCTGAAAGGCTTAGTCCTCCATTTATCCCGTTATTCATTCAACTATTGATGAAAGCGACTACCCGGATAGGAGAAATGTCCGTGGGTCAAAGGTTGGATTGAGCGTGAGAAAAAAAGGAAGGCTTTTACAAGACGGGAGGAGTGTGACGCGCAGACTCGCAAAAAAAAAACACACACACACACACCACCACCACCACACACACGCGCGCGCGGATGTTGCCACGTGACGACCGTGACGTTGTGACGTGACAGGATAGTCGATTGGCGTTCCCGTCGTCGTTGCATTGATCTTCAGAGCTCAACAAATTTAAACTCTTTCAGCGTCAACCGCTGGTAAAAATCAGGAAATTTTACGTTCAATTCTGACAATAAGATCTATCATTGGGGTTGCTGGGTGTTTTCCGTCAAGAGAAAAAGGGGACTGAAATACAAATACTTCGGAAAGTGGATATTTTCTTACACTTGGAGTTGAGAAGAAAAACGATATCTTTAATGTACAATCTCAGTTGATGTATCTTTGAATTATGTCTTACTATACAACAGTGTGTGGAATTCAGAACTCTGTTATTGTTTATGAAATACACTTGAATCTGATCGATAAAAAGTTGTATGGGCATTCGGATCCATATTCTTCTTAGTAAGTCTTACGCTGCTGAGATTTTACCGCGGGAAAAATTGTAATGTGGTCCAGAAAACCTGGAGTAGAACGCAAGATGATTCAACCCTAGATATTATGTCACAATAAGGTAATCAATCCGAAAGTTGTTCTCAGAATTTTAATTCCTGAACATCCCTACTGTAAACCATTGGGAATAACTTTTCCGGGGCCTCGGACTTCGCTTTGTGTTCGACAAGTTGCCTCTCTGACCATCATTTCGCGGAAAGAAGCGTTGAGCTCCGAATTTAACTAAACTAGTTGTTTTCAAAATTGAACAGGTCCATTTCTCGATGGTCCTAGTTAGCATGACCTTTTATGCCTTGGCAAAAAAACACATTGGATCTTGAGTACGATTTTGCCTCACTCGCTTAAATTGCATCGACAAAAAAAAACTCGAGTATTTTCCAGTGTCGATATTTTTCGACGTGATTAATATCCTGATTCAATCGGATTTTTGCTTAAATCAAGAACCAAGCCTCTTAATTTGAGCGATTTCCTTTTGATTTAAGCAAAAATCTGATTGAATCAAGAGTATTTTTTCTTGTCAATGTTTTCAAGAGTCTGGACTGTAGATCTAATGTATTTTTTTTTCCAGTGTGCTTCGATGTCTCAGCAATTCATTGCCCCTGCTTAGTATAGGAGTAATACGGGCAATCTGGCAACATGCGGGGTCTCACGGCGAAAAAGTGGGCTCCAGTCAACGGACAATCAAAACATGATTACACCGTGAAAAGTTTCAAGTAGACATTTTCAAAATACACCGCGCCTTGTCGATCGAGCCGCCACGCCGACCCTCGAAATTAATGGGCCCTTGGCTCCCAGCCGCGACCATAGGCTTTTTCATGAGATGTGTCCAGCCGGTCGATTGTTGAATCGTTGTTGAATGAGCTTAATGGATGAGCTATCGAACGGTCTCTCTTCGATAGATATTATCTCCAACATATAGACTTATCGATCTAGGTCCTTCGATAACGATTCAACAATCGCAATCGTCCTGCCGGTCCATGTTTCTAAGTTACTCGTTGATTCGGCGGCGTAGAAAAACACACATTCCGACGAAAAGCGATGTGTAATATTCACTCGAGACGTCCTTTTGCGGTTATTTTTTAGTATTTCACTGGGAAAAAAAGTCGCTTGGATCTAGAGTCCAGATTCTTGAAAACAATGACAAGAAAAAACACTCTTGATTCTATCGGATTTTTGCTTGAATCAAAAGGAAATCCGCTTAAAATAAGAGGCTTGGTTCTCGATTTAAGCAAAAATCCGATTGAATCAAGAGTGTTTTTTCTTGTCAATGTTTTTAAGAGTCTGGACTCTAAATCCAAGCTACTTTTTTCCAGTGTCCCATGCCAAATTGACCGCGTTAAGGAAAAAGGAACCAAGCCACGTCAGCTACTATCAAATTTTATTGGGCAATTAATTTTTTACAAGAAAACGGTTGTGTGGATTTTAGGATGAATTTCAGTGAATTTTCTGCTTAGCACTAATCATTTTTTTTAAGATTTTCAAAGGAATCTGCACAAACGTTCTCTTGTAAAAAATTAAATTGCCCAGTTAAATTTGGAAAGAGCTGATTTAGCTTGGTTTCTTACTGCTAAACGCAGTCCAAATTTTGTGTACAAATATACCTAATCACTACACTGTGATGTGATACTCGAAAATTCGTAAGAACTGTCTTAAAATCTAGAAATTATCAATTGATCCACCTGCATGCTATAGAATCTTTCTTCAATATTCTGATAAGTCACGTGCGGGCTGATTATTGAAATTGATAGACAAATGATAGATACAGGAGCTATAGGGAGTAAGAAGCGATCCTATTGGTTGAAACGGGTGGTTGCTACCGATTGCTACGTACTAAGATGGAAAATGATGAACTAACTGTAGGGTCTCTTTGTCAGTTGCCAGTAGTTGGTTTATTACTTACCTCCTTTCACCATTGCAACGACCCGTTTCCACCAGTAGAATCGCCTCATTTCCCCTCTGTTCTCTCTTTTTTCGTTATGTCTATCAATTTCAAGAATCAGCCTGCTGAATTGGAAGTCTCCTGTATCGATTTGTCGGGTGCGAAACGTTGCAACAGCCTCATTCAGCATGGTCAGTTGAGCTAACTCTAGTATAAAGGAACCAACTCTTTTGTCTTATTTCAGAAAAGACGTACCTGCCGTCGACTTCATCATGGACATCGGTGCTTTTACAAACGCGCCCGCGCTCTCGGTTCTCCTCGATCCGTTTGATGAGCTCGATTCATCGAGAGGTTTAACTCGCTACCTATCAGCCTTTGCTTCGCAAGAACCGCTTAAATGTCATAGAAATCCCATGGAGCGGCGTATCTTGCTTTGCGATAAATCGATTGGTCTGTCATTTATATTTATGGCAAAGGATCGATTATCAGAATGTTCGCGTGGTGGTCGATTGTTTACCGTAGCTTCAAATTGTAAAGTATATCAATGGCCGATGATTCACGCTACGTCACTGCCCTTCTAAGTAAGAACGCCGTATGAGCCATCAGGCGTTGCGCAATTTCTTCCGAAAAATCAAGAATTTTCAGGAAAATTAGTGAATATTTCTCCTCCGATTTACAGAGGATTTCGTTCGTAATTTGATCTAAAAAGTTTGAAAATTGCAAGGATAAATTGTCTTATCTTTCTCCGAAAATAAATATTTTCAAAGATGTAATTTGGCAACATACGAATGCTTTTACGGCGTTCTTCCTTATAGCTGCTACGCGGTTTTAATACCGGGTACAGCGCACTCGGCATACCTTCCGCTCAATTTCCGTCCCTTTGTTGGCGGACCCGGGGCCCGGTTTACCGAATTACGGGCGATTCAGTCCCAACATCCATCAAGCGGTTCCCGATCCTCGATGAGTGATTAATCGCCGTATTTGTTAGTAGCTGTTGAGGCAACTAATTGCTCCTCTCTGCAAGTCACTCTCGCACTTGGCTCCACTTCTGGTCGGCCGGCCGCGGCCGCGGGAGGAAGGGGCGGCCAAGAGGAGCAACCGTTTTGGTTTCTCGTTGCTGCGTCCGTGCTCCGCTCAGATTAATCACCTCTTGTTAGAGGTTAGATTTGTGTTTAGTCAACCGATAGAACTGCCCGCTCGACTACCACTGCCTTCCTAGGCATAAACGCCCTATGAACATTTAGATAATGCCAATTTCTTTACGATATGGGGCCGTTCAGTCATGACGTAAGCAACTCAAGGGGGTATGAACGGCCCACGGTGGCATGAAACGTAAGGAGGAAATGAAATACTCGACATTTCAGTGAAAATTTTCATAAAATTTCACGAGGTTGTGAAATATTTCATACATTTTAGGGGCTAAAGTATGCAATCCGCACTCAAACACACAAAAGTAGAAGGAAGTCACAGTTTGTACTTTTTGCGAAACATGGAAAGGAACCGGTATTTTTCAATATCTTTCATACATTTCTAAAATTTCATGAAATATTTCACGTGAAATTTCAAGATTTTATTTTTCGTGAAATTTTGCCACCCTAGAACGGCTCCTTAGTGCTGTAAGATAGGAAAATGGAAGTGCGTCAACGATGTGCCCGTATACCTAAGTATATCATCGAACACCAAAAAACCGTCATTTCTCGCGAATGTGAGGTCGAACTATTCTGTTCCTCCACCCAAACTTCGGCGAAACATGGAAAGGAACCGGTATTTTTCAATATCTTTCTTACATTTCTGAAATTTCATGAAATATTTCACGTGAAATTTCAAGATTTTATTTTTCGTGAAATTTTGCCACCCTAGAACGGCTCCATAGTGCTGTAAGATAGGAAAATGGAAGTGCGTCAACGATGTGCCCGTATACCTAAGTATATCATCGAACACCAAAAAACTGTCAGTTCTCGCGAATGTGAGGTCAAACTATTCTGTTCCTCCATCCAAACTTCGGGTCCCTATAATCGAATACTCTATTTGTGTAATGAGGAACCGACATTTTCCCTCCCGTTTAGTTCAATCGAAGCGTCCGATGAAAAATGCCCCCGTGAAAAATTTCTGGCTACGCCATTACTGTAACTAGTTACACGGATAAAAAAACTGCGTGCGTAGAACCCGAAGTTGAGGTCATATGGATCTCTGAAGTTTTCGGATCACGTATCTAAAAACTTGAGGTCCAGCTGCCGAAGTTCGGGTCAGACACCTGAAGTACTTCGATACATACCGAAGGGTTCGGGTCACGCATCTGGAGTACTCCGGTACATACCGAAGTGCCTCGATGTCTGACCCGAACTTCGGCAGCTGGACCTCAAGTTTTTAGATACGTGATCCGGAAACTTCAGAGATCCATATGACCTCAACTTCGGGTCCCACGCAGGAGGTTTTTTTCTCCGTGTATGTAGTAAATCACTTGCAATAATTTTAACGAGACTTTCCACCGGCAACA
This sequence comes from Bemisia tabaci, assembly GCF_918797505.1. Lineage (NCBI taxonomy): Eukaryota > Metazoa > Arthropoda > Insecta > Hemiptera > Aleyrodidae > Bemisia > Bemisia tabaci. Next base: position 68,367,839 of record NC_092794.1, on the reverse strand, counting down.
TAGGAGACTGCAAGGTGGTTTTTTTCTTAAATATAATGCTCTACTTTACCTGGCGGTTGCGTACGGTGCAGTTTCTTCGCCCCATAAATTTATGGCCCCGTAAAGTTATGGTTGTCATAATACGACCCGCCATAAAAAAGTCAGATCTTGAGCTTGAAATCTTAATCCGGGCGGAGCCCCTTCAAAATCTAGCTTCTCGAGAATTCAATCGAGGGATCATCCGAAAAACTCGATTTATTTATTTTTTTATTTTTTGAACGTCCCGTGGTCTGACGCCTAGTCACAGAAAACACCAGACCCTAGTCTGCTGCGCTAAGGAAAAACGCCGTATGGACCTTCAGGCGTTGCCAAATTTCCTTTCATAAATCACGAATTTCCTGGTAAAATTATGAATATTTTCCTTCCCATTTTTCAGGTAATTTCGTTCGCAATTTCACCTGAAGTTCCTACAAATATCGAGGGAAAACATTCATAACTTTTCTCTTAAATAAACGTTTTATCGAAGGAAATTTGGCAACTCTCGAATGTTCGTACGACGCTTTTCCTTAGCATGGCAGAAGTGTTATCCGTGCGTACGCCCGAGTAGTGGTCACTGTTCTTCTGTGCTAAGGAAAAACGCCGTATGAGTTTTCAGGCGTTGCCAAATTTCCTTCGACGAAACACATACTTTTTGGAATATTTACAAATTTTTTTCTTCCGATTTTTTATAGAGAATTTCGGCCGTAAGTTGGTCTAAATAGTCCGAAAATTTTAAGACGAAATATTCATTATTTTCTTCCAAGCTAACTGTTTTCTGAGAGGAAATTTGGCAACACTCCAATGCCCAAACTGCGTTTTTCCTTAGCACGACAGCGTTAATCCCGCTTGCGAGCAGAGGAGTCTGTGAATAAAAAACTGATAGCTTTATTGGATTCACATTGCTCTAGAAATCTAGATGTTAATCTCGATTTTCGGTCTTCGAGGCTTCTTAGGTGGGCGTCCCGGCGTTCTTCGGTTGGAGCGATCTCCGTCGCGATGGCATGTCCATGATAAATCAGGGATTTTTACGAACTTTAAAGCCTTGTTAAACCAAAGCTGCAATCTATCAAAACTGACTTTTTATTGAAACGATCATTATCAGAAAACACCCATTTCCAAATCTGAGCTGCGATAAATTGAAAAGACTGACAGTAATCGAGTTTTATGTAATTTTGGCAAAACCTGAAGGCAAGCTTCCCTTCAGAATCAATGAATTTTTAAACGTCGCAGTAGAGTTACGCATTTTTCGACTTCAGCATTTAGGATGACACTATGGTGCACTGTGTGTCAATGTTTCCAAGAGTCCGGACTCTAGATCCAATGTGTTTTTTTTTTCCAGTGAAGGACTAAACTTTTCACAAACCCTTTCTCAAGGGAAAATTCCCATTCTTTGAGGGAAAATCGTGCTCAAATGAGTTTTCTCCAATTGTATCGAGATTGCCAGTTTTCTGAATTTCGACGCACGTTGGCTGACCAAACTTTTTCTCTGGGCGTTGGTCCTTTTGAAATCTCACTTCACATCCACGTCCGCGAAGATGAGCAAGCGGTGCCTTTGAGGATGAGCCGTGGCTCCCGACGCGCAACAACCGCGTATCCGCCCAGGGCTCCCACGGGAGTTAGGCGGTTGTACTCGATGACGGCGGAGCCGTCCATCCTGGAGTCGGCGACTGCGCAGCAGCATTTTTTCACTCTTTGACACGGGCATGTATAATGGATCAGCGAGGAGACACGATTTTATCACCGGCGGCCTCTCAGCGATGAGCAGCAGCCTCGGCATCGGCTCCGCTTCCTGTTTCACACGTGTGCGAAATTTGTATTCGGCAGCCCTTCCCCCTTTTCCGAGCCCAAGTGTGAGAAAACGCAAAGGCCCCGGACTTTGACGTTGACACGGCAATCGAGAGGCGGAAAAAAGCGCGGCCCGTCCCAAACTGATTTCGGATTCAGGAGAAGTTTCGTTTCCCCGAGTCAAAGTAGGTTAGCCGCGACCAGTGGTCACTGCTGCCAGCTCGCCGCCGAGGGTCGCCGATCCGCGGGTTCGAGCCGACCTCCTTTGGAAAAGTCCGTCGATGACGTCATCCACTTGGACGTATTTCTACCAAACGGAACTGTAGACGAGTGGGAAAGATGGTGTTTGCTCTAGAAAGCTGCATAAGAAACGATGTTAAGGTGGGCGTGATTCCCTTCGAAGAAATGGAAAAGCGGGATTTTACATTCTGTCAAATGGACGTATTTCTGTCAAACGGAACTAAGCGCCAAATTGAGTTCCTTTTCAGGATTTTAGAATCCCGGATAGCGCGTTCTGTCAAACGGAACTAAGCGCCATGGAAAAGCATTGCGAGTATAGGACGGAACGAGCATCGCGTTTCGCAACACCCGCCAATCCAAGCCCTCCTCTCCCTTCCTCCCCTGATGGTGCTTAGTTCCGTTTGATAGAAATACGTCCAAATGGAACTATGTGCCAACTGAATGGGGCACGCGTGAGCCGTGGGCATGTGACAAGAGCGTTGTGGACAGGGCTCATGAGTTAAATGACGTCAACTTCAATCTCCTCGTCGCCGCTGACGTCACTGGCGCTTTAAAGTTCCCATTCATTCTTACGGCCCTCGACTAACGAGCACACTCCTTCTTTCCCACCTGTCTCTGGTTTCTGGTTCCTTTTGGCAGACGTCCACTTTATGGATGACGATGATCATAGAGTGGACATGAACATGTCTGTGAATTTGCTGCTCTGGGCGCATGATCTAGGCAACGTTACATCAGGCCATCTTTAGTTTTTCTCCCTAATTTTATCCTTTTCCACCCATCTTATTCCTTCAATTTCAGCTCCACATGTTGGTTTTTCCCATCCTTTGCACCTCTCTTTTCCGACCTGCATTGTTTCCTAGATCCAACATAGCTCTCCATGCGTGGATGGCACATGCTTGGTGGCGTAAACTAGAGTTATTCCTAGGATATAGATTACCCTTTGTGTCCTTAGATAAAACCCTATTTTCCTATATTAGGCTGTAGGCTCCTTAACTGGAGTATAAGCTAGCAAATTCGAAGAAGAACAAGAAGAAGAAGAAAAAGAGGAGGAAGAAGAAGAAGAGGAGGAGGAAGGATAAAAATTTGGAGGTCAGGTTTGATCAGTCCATGAAGCTCTTAGAGCTCAAAAGAATAACCAGCCTATGAAGTCAAATCATCCAGAATTACTTATCATTCAATTTTTACAGATGCCCGTCGTTTCATCATCATATTTGCATACGTGTTTGACTTTGTTTTTTTCCGTACACTGAAAAAGAAAAATATCACAATCCCAACTATGCTCCTGGCTGGTTTTGGCGGCAGATAAGAGCAGTTGCACCAGTCAGAAGTACCGCTGAGTCTGCCGAAAGTGTGGTTAAATCAACGATATCTCCGGCTGGTGCAACTACTCTTATATCTGTGCCAAAATCAGTCAGGAGTATAGTTGAATCAGTAGTTCGAAAACACACCAACTCGGTAACTCGAAATTGCTCAATTTTTTATAAGAGACAGTCAATTTTCATAAAAGTCATTGAAGTTAGCGCATCTGTTCCAACTTGGACCTTTAAAATGTCCTTAAGTGCTTGTATTTCGGCACCAAAAATCTCTTTCTTAGACTAATTTCTTCATTTACTGTTCGATTACGTGTGTGTCTTGATTCTTTTCATTTTTCCGAGTTGGTGTGTTTTCGTTCTCACTGATTCAGTTGGGATTGTGATCCTTTTTTCAGTGAATTTGCTCAATGTTTTTCTCATCAAGGACTTCGTACAGAATTTTCTCTTTTCTCGTAGATGTTATTTCTGAAGTGTGGTGGTTTGACCGGTAGGACACCCTGTAGACGGGGCTGACATGACTAGGATGCGTGGATTTAGGGCTCCCGGCTCCCGGGCGAGCATGGGTGGCGAGTGTGTGCGAGAGGTGCGTGCGTGAGAGGGGTGTGTGTGAGTGGTGTATATAATAGAAAATCATGTTGATGCTGCCGGGACATCATTATACCGCGGGGAACACAGAAAGTGCATCGGGACGCTCCCGGCCGTGGCATCGCGTCGCGGAGGGACAGTGCGCGACCATCTGTACCTGTCCCCGGCTGCGTCCGGCTACTTAATTTTTCCATCATGAGCAGCAAATTGATAATTTTTGATTGGCCGGCCAAGGAAACAATGAGCATTGTATTCAGGATCTGAAATTCTGAGCGCAAGCAAACTAGTTCCACGAGATACGACCTCCTGCTCTGTGTAATTGTGACCGAACAATGTACCCAACTCCGGGCTCCACTCCGCCGCCGCCGCCGCCGCCGCCGCCGTGAGTCGCACTCCGCGGAAACCCTCCCCCCTCCCGCCAACCGCCTCCTCGCCCCCATCCTTGCCAAATCCTCCCCGATGATCCCCTATCCTGCCGTGCTAAGGAAGAACGCCGTATAAACATTCGAGAGTTGCCAAATTGCCCCGGATAAAACATGTATTTTTTAGAAAGATTATATGTATTTTTCCTTGAAATTTTCAGAAATTTTAAACAAAGTTGCGAACAAAATTGTCTGAAAAATTGAAGGAAAACATTCCCAATTTTCCCAGTAAATTAGGTTTTTATTGAAGGAAATGTGGCAACGTCTAAAGGTTCATACGGCGTTCTTCCTTGGCACGGCAGTATCTCCCTCGAGTGCCAAGAGGTCCCGACGCAACCTCGCAACGAATAAGGTGAAACGGGACAAGCTCTACGAACAAGGATCAAAATGGGTCTACGCTGAAATTAAATTCTTGAATTTCCCGCCGAGAAATCGTCACCTTCCGCCCGAAGTACCACAAGCGCCATGCGACGTTTAAAAATTTCCGCCCCCGTTTTATTTTTTTACGGAGGAATAGTTGATGGAATCTATTTGAAAATATCACTGAATTTTATCGGCAGCATAAAGAAAATTCAGTGACATTTTCGGACGGCTTTTCCGAACAATTCCTCTGGAAAATATCAGGGGAAAATCAGGAAATTCAGTCATGGATCAGGAAACTGTGAGTGTTTCAAGCATTTGTGTCAATTCATCGAATATTTTGATTTGTTAAATCACATAAGTGTCAATTTACTCACGCAGAAAGTAGTAGACCCCCTGCTGACCCTGGTAAAAATTGGCGATAAGAGCTGCGTTTTAAAATACCATAGGAATTCTTATAGCCGGCTAAAGAAGGCTACAGAAAAGCATATAGCTGGCTGCTAAATGCGGAGAAAATCTTACGGCCGGGCTATACGAAGCGATGAAAAATTATGCAGCCAGCTATACTTCCTATCGCCGAGCTTTACACTTTATCCCCGCCTGGCTGTTGCTTTTTCGCCATCGATTATGAAAGGCTATAAGAAATTGTGTAGAAATTCGTGTGCTTCGGAAATCATTGAGTTTGATACGGAACCGCCTCATTATTTACAAAACACACATTATATTTACCTTTAATACATATTTTTTTTTCATCAATTAAAATGAGAATAATCCATACAGGATGTGCAAACATTTCAAAATCATGAGTTGAATAACGCTGACTCCGCCAGATTAAATATTAGAGCCTAACACAAAGCGTAGCGGCGACGCACTGGCGCCTACAAACCTAACAGGGATACTTCACGCATTGCGCAACGCGTGAAGTATCCCTGTTAGGTTTGTAGGTGCCAATGCGCGTTTAGCGCTGGCTACCCGCCTGCCGCGTCGCAGCGTGCCACGGCGCTTGAAGCAACTATTTCACACCAGAGGTATTGCACAGTATCATACGAAACTGAAGGCGCTCTAATATATTAGGAATGACAGGCATCCATCAAAAGTACAGAGCTTTCCTCGCAAAATAAATCAAGATACTCCGGCCCAAAAAAAGAGCAGTAGTCCAAAAACTCACTAAGTCCTAGCATCCGTAATTAGTAACGTTTAGCATACACTTTATCGCGTGGCTGTTGCTTAATCGCCATCGACTATAAAAGGCTATAAGAAATTGTGTAGCCGGCTGTAGAAGCTATTGGGCATCTTACAGCCGGCTCTAGGTCTATGGTATTTTGGAACACAGATTCTACTGCCAATTTTTACCAGGGGACGAATATCGCGATGAGCACGTTACTAGGCAAGTTTTTGCAAATGGACCGCGTTATAAGCGGAAAGGGATCAAGCCACATCAGCTATTGCCAAATTTAATTCGGCATTTCAATTTTTAACGTGAAAACGGTTGTGAGGATTTTTGTGCTTTCAGTGAATTTTCTGCATAGTACGAGGCAAATTCACTAAAATTTTCAAAGGAATCCGCACAAACGTTCGCTTGTAAAAAAATCGAATTGCCCGGTTAAATTTGGCTGGAGCTGACGTGACTTGGTTCCTTTCTGCTAAAGGCGGTCCAAATTATGTTACAAGCCCTCAACTTTTTACCCAATAGTTATCATTGGCTAGGCAAATCTGAGCGTTGACCTTCCAAATGGACGTATTTATGCTGAATGGAACTATGTGCAAGTGGAAAGATGGGGTGTGCTCATTAGTGGTCGGGCTACAAGAATGAATGGGAAATATAAAGCGCCAGTGACGTCAGTGGCAACGACGAGAGAAAGAACGATTGGGAAGGCGGTCTTTAACTCATGAGCCATGTCCTCAAGGCTCTTGTCGCATGCCCACGGCTCACGAGTTAGCGCTCAGTTCCTTTTGATTCAATTGAAAATCCCGCTTATTTTCCATTTTCTCAAAAGGAACTATATCCACGTTTACATTGTTTCTTATCCAGCTCACCACAAGCACACCCCATCTTTCCACTTGCACATAGTTCCTTTTAGCATTAACACGTCGAAATTGAGTTTTACGGTACAGGGAAAATAGTGGCGCGGGATCCCGGTGTGCGTCGGAGCCGTGGCATGGGGCATCGAACCGTAGGGTTCGGCGGAGGAGAGTATAATCGAGAGCAGTGGACGGTGCATGATACCCTTCGCGACGATGGATTGTGACACGGAATCGACGAAAATCCCGGGCTCCGATCAGCATAATTAAGATTATTAAAGAGTGTTTTGACACAGCGTTTTGTTGGGTTTCGTGCCCGTGGCCGCCGTGGTGAACGCTCGGATGCGTTTCGAGTTCCGAGCTGTCACTTCCAGTTTTCCGGTGTCGCTCCCCGGAGTCCCCGGTGGCTCCGTCGTTTTCATCACGCCTCTCCACTTCCAGGCCTTTGCCCGTTTGGCCTCCGCGTTTGTTTTGAAACGGGCGCAAGGGTCAACGACCCCGAGACTCCAGGCCGCACCGAGGAAAATCCTCCAAATCAGAAGGAATTTCCGTTTGAACTACGCACTTAAACAATTTTCGAGAGTAACTCTTCTTCTTTTGTTAGTTTAGTGGTCACGTGGGCCGTGGCCCATGGCGGCAAATTTAGGGGGCGGCAAATTTTGCAATTTTTTTGAATGTAGGTATAAAAAAAATCGGATTCAGAAAAAAAAATTATCAATGAGAAAAGAGGACAAAACTTCTCTTTTCAGGGAGTTTAGTAATTTCTAATTTTGTCGTTTTTCGGTGATACAAGAGACAGCAGTCGAGTCGAGTAGTCGACAAGAGACAGTAGTCGAGTTAAGAGAGGAACTAAACACGCAATTTGGCCTGGAGCTTAGCGCAGAGAGGAATGATGGAGGCGGTCGGCATGTAACACATATGAGCGCCTACAAGACTGCAGGAATACTTCAAGCATTGCGCCATACACAGGGTGATCAGCGCGGCGTAGCGGCGGAAGTTAAAATTATTATACCACATTTATGTTTGTTCTTTCATAATTTTTTGGTTCATTTCTTATAAATGGAGAAGCAAAGTTCCGTGAAATTTTGCCAGTAGTGTTGACAGGGGTTTCGCCAAAAATGTATTCAACACGAGGAGGTAAACGCGTCTTATGCACCCCTCCCCCTCCGGCACGTTCACTTGATGGTTTTCATTGATGTTTCAAAACGAATGAGGAGGGGGCGGCAAAATACAGGCGGCCCATGGGCGGCAAGTAGGTAAATCCGGCCCTGTCTAGGGTGGCTAAATTTCATGAAAAATAAAATCTTGAAAATTCATTTGAAATATTTCATGAAATTTCAGAAATTTATGAAAGTTATGGACAAATACCGGTTCCTTTTCATGTTCCGCAAAACGTAAAAATTGTGATTTTCTTATATGTTTGTGTTTTTGAGCGCGAGTTGCATACTCCAGCCCCTGAAAAATATGAAACATTTCACAGCCTCGTGAAATTTCGTGAAATTTCATGAATTATTTCACTGACATGTCCAATCTTTCATTTCTTTCTTACGTTCCATGCCAACTTGAACAAACCTACTCGTCTCCAACGCGAAGTTGTTTGGTCCATGTGGGCAGCAGATTTACGCGTGCATAGCTTGATTTCGGGTTTTATTTTTAGAATCGGGTACATTAAGGCGAAACATCAGACATGAGATGGTCTTTTCCCCTTACTGTCTAAGTATTCCTGCGAAGAGGCACTCGAATACAGCGAAAAAGAAATGGGGAGAGTAGATAAAAATTGAACAAATTTTTCAAATTCGCGCATGCACGCAGCTGAAAGCGGCTCGCAGACAGGTTCCCGAAAAAATTTCGGGTATTAGCGAGACACCGGTCCTCTAATCCGCCGTATTATAGGGAGAATGTCGTATCAGCACTCAAACGTTGCCGAAAGTACTGTGACGTATCAGGTTTATTTTTATAAAAATTTATTCTTGTTTTCTCTCAGAATTTTCAACCGCCTCGATGAAGTTTGCGAAAATAGTTCTCTGAAATTTTCAAGGAAAAAATTTCTCAAGTTTTCAAAAAAATCCCTACTTATATTAGGAGAAATCTGGCGGTGCGTAAATACTCTGACGATGTTTCTCGAACAGTGAGCAGTAATCTCCACCGCATCACCGGTGCCATTACAACCGAAATTCGCCTCCCAGTCGGTTCGAAGAATTGAGAAAATAAAAGAAATTTAGCTTGAAAAGAATCATGCTTATTCATAGAATCTTTCTTGATATTGAAGAAGCTCGTTCACCCTCCCTCCCCTCCCCCCCTCCGAATGAAATGCTGGGCAGGGTAAATACGAAAGATCACAAATATGTCTCAGCATCAAAAGTTCGAACATACTTGGTCGAACACGTTGAACATTCCCTCATTCAACTGGTGAGCTAACAGAGTAGAGTATTGAAACATGCAAAAAACTGGTACGCGTCATTTCAAATGCTTTTTTTTTCGTAAAGTGCTTAATTCTGGGGGGAGAGGGACTAAATTTAGTCGGAAATTTTCGGTGGCATGAATGAATACGCACGTCATTAAGCTCTTTAAAAAAGACTTGTAGGCCAAAATATAGAAATTTTTTATCCTTTATCAGTGCAATATGAGCGTTTGTCATTTTGTGTTTCATTTCGGAACAAACGAGCCTTCATGTCTATATTTTCACGTTAATAAAAAATAATAATAATAATAATAATAATTAAGACCAAAATAAAAGAAAAAATACCAAACGAAATTAAATATAAATATGACCCTAAAAACAACTTTTGTGCAATCCAACGGAACTTCCATATTTCTGAGTTGGACAGTTTTCAACGCAAAAAATTCTTTTGATGTCACGCCAAATATTGAGAAAACCGTTATGCCATCTGGAAACGTTGTATCTCGCACGCGCGTCCGAAAGGATCTTTTATCGGATTAATCACTCAATAATTTGTTTAATGGACACGAGAACAAAACCAAGAAAAGGGACGAGGTAAAAATGAGAGGAGAAAATATGCCTGAGCGATCAGTCTTATAATTAAATTGTTCGGTTTTCTGTTACCGCGACACGTTCGGCGCGAGTCGGCCCGGGATTAAGGTGAATCTACACCCAGTAGTTGGGAAATTTTCCGTCAAGAGATAGCGGCACAGTCGATTTTCAGGGGGGGACCGTTCTGATGAGGATATTTTTGAAAATATAGCGAATATCATAAAAAATCGACCGAATACGCGTAGATAATTTTTTTCTTGAATGGTTGACGTATAAATCATTGAAATCCGTGATGTTTGGCGAGCGAAATTATGCAGACCGTTTTCGGACACTTGCAAAACGGCAACGCTGCCGTCTTGGTGATATGTTTACACTCCGGTTCTAACCTATAAAACAAACATGTATTTTTGATAGACCACAAAATTTTAACTTGATTAATTACAATTGTGTCGTGGAAGTAGTCTTTGATTGTTAAATTATCGAAAATAAGTTATTATGCTACAGTTCTTTTCCTGGTGGCTCAGTTCAGTCTGGTTCAGTCCACGTTTTGACCATTCCGTACCTCTATTGTCACCGTGCAACCTGTCCATCAATTGGCATAATGAAGAAAATATGTTTTGAGGTAAGTTGATATCTGGTTTTCCACCTAAAACTTGGCTCATGGTTACATAATTTCACATACTCTGCTAACATTTCAGTTAGAATCTCTAAGGGCGAACGAGTTATACCATTGACATTGCCCCTAAATCTGGAAGTCAAATTCCATCAATCGAAGCTGCTGTTTTGACCTGAACACACGTCTATTTTTGTTGCCATGTGTTTATGTCACTGTTTTTTTTACACAAGTTAGAATTCACACTTAACCCTGTACTAAAAAATACAGTGTAGGGTGAATAACTCATGATCTTAATCCAAACAAGGAAATCATCCGTTGATGAGATGAACCCTTCTGGCAGTGCTTATCTCGAGAGTAAAGCATAACGCCTGAGGCGCAAAGGGCTTGAGGGTGTTGGACAGTAAGCCCCGTAGTATCCATGAAACTGCAATTTAATGGTTAAACTCCCAGAGTACATTTCTCTGTTTGCGATGTAGCAGACTTCCTGTAATACTTTATTTTTTAAATGGAAAACTATTCAGTGTCACTTCTTGAAAATTTCTGTGACTTTTCTCTTCTGCACAAAGAAAATTCTGTGAAAACCTCAAAGAATGACATTGATTTTTTCTCCTCAATAAAAATAAAGTGGGAGCAGAGATTTTTAAACACTGCAAACGAGATAAGTGCTTTGGGAGTTTCATCGTCGAAATGTTCCTATCCAGACTAGGACTGTCATTTGACAAAGCACTATCAGTATCTAGTACCTGCACCTTTCGTAATCTGTTTCTGTGCTACTAGGATTTGACCCATCATACTTTTCTCACAACTGAGGTTCTGCATGTACGAAAGAATTTCCAGTAAAGATTGAAGAGAAATTATGTGCCTGTGAGGCGTGCCTCTGGCTCTTGGTTCCTTAATTATTTATTCGTACCGAGGCATTGTTGATTGCCGCATAACCTAAGCATGACCAATTATCACCTTGGAAGAGCATTTCATCAAAGTGAGCGTAGGGACCAAGATATGAAAATAAGAGCACCAAGGGCTCAGGCAAGCCAGTTTAGTTTCTCAGATTTCGTTCTTACTTGTTGTGCTGGGTCATTATCGCTCAAACAAACTGGAGCGTATTAAAACAGTATGTTTGTTTTTTCCAAGGGCACAATTATTGAGAAAATAATCATGTAACATTGCAAGAACCTACATTTTGGGAGCTTGTAAGGTCCAATCTCAAAAAAATATGTGTTAATAAATTAAAGATTTCAGATGTCTATTTTTCCTCACTTTAAAAAATTGCTGGAATGAGGTAGTTACAAATAAATGGTTGGCAACTAGGTTTAGCTAAATGTCCCTCTGTGCCTGTTTTCCACATAAGACGGGGCAAAAACTGTATTTTTCAGTTTCAAGAGAGCTCTTCAAAAATTCTAATTCTAACGATAAAATCTCCTGCATCACAATGGAAAAGTTACACCGATCTATATGTATTTTTGAAGAAAGAAAACTGCAATTTTATGAACATTTGGAAATTTCATTCTAGATGAACAGCCTGAAATGTAGGGAATTTTTTTTCAACAGATAAAATTTGTACATCAAGTGTAAATAGAATCTGAGAGCTGAAGGGTCACCACCTCTTTGAATTGACACCAAATGACCCATTATACAATTCAAATGCATGGGATACAGAATAATGCTGTTTAATTGTCTGTTTTCAGTTTTTTGGAGCGCTTCCTACACCTCAGCCTGCTCCTCTTTATTCTGGATTCAGAAAGCGGCTACTATCCTATGACATGGCTGTCAGTTTCTCATCTGAGCAGTCAAGCGATAGGAAATTAGCAGCAACTACAAATCATCTGGTTTTGAGAACTTCACCATGAGTCACCTCAAAACAAAATCATCACAAGAAGTTGTAGTGTGTTCAGAGTAAATAAACATATACCTAGTTCTCCTAAATTTTTTATCTGTGACCAGAAATTATCTAAGAAATTTAAAGTGGCGTGAAGTTCAAATAGCTACCCCTTACATTCATTCCTCTAATTCTAAATGAGAAAATAAATGAAAGTGTAAGTGCTGTGTTTAAAGTATCCTAAGTAGCTTCATCGGTGTTTTTATTCAGCTTATATTTCTGATGAAGGATTAACTGAATTTGGTGAGTCGTTACCATCATATTTTCTTCTTGCATCCAATTTTGCCACAAGTAACCATCAACAGCTGAGTCCCCAAATTTGTTCATTAAAGTATTAAAAGAATACTTTTTACAAAACCCTCTCTACACCTTGCAAGAGTTTTTAAATTTGTAAGAGAACTCTTTTTTGTAACTTTTTCTAATGTGACTTGTATTGAGCCTTTGTGTTCAGGGTAATGTACTAATCTTTACAAATAGCAAAATAACAGATTATGTAAAATGCAAAAGTGCCCTTGAAATTGAATAAATATTGCATTTTTTTCTGAGTTTGTTGGCTCCTTAAGTCTAAATGATGTACTTACATTTTTATTTTGTTTTACCAGCATTTATTTGTGTGTACATTGTCATGAAGTGCACCGCAACTATTTCAGGTGTCAAGGAAAGGCTTTCTTTTCCTCTTTGAAAAATGTGCAAATTGGTAGAGTGCCAAACATCTAAAATCCACACCCTGATTGACAATGATGTTTTGAATGTAGTAAATATGTAAACTTGAAGATCAATTATTTTTCTCTTTCTTTGGAGAAGTCTTGCAGAATTTTTCGCTCTGAGAGAAGAAAATCTACTCATGCATGTAAAACTTGACTTTTTATTAATTTACATTTTTCATCCAATTCCACTGTTTTCTAATTGCCTAAAGTATGTTTTACTTTTTTTCGCCAAAAATAATTTAATGACTAGATCGGGGGAAAAAAGTCTGTACCGAGTGGTCTGCATCACCCTCTAAAATGTCGCACCACAGGACTGCAGCTAACAAGCCTCGTGCCTATACTGAAGCTGCTAACATCTACAGGGCCCTTCCTATGATTGTCGCAAAGGTTCTTCACTAACTTAATCTGTTTTGCTCATTGATCCCAATGGACAGCCTTGAGACCATCTTTCATAAATCTGTGGTTGCCGTTCGTTTTTCTACAACTGGAAGTTTTCCCTCCAAAAAGTGACCAAGAAGCTGTAAAAAAATCGTTGAAGAAAACTTGCTCTCCATATTTTCCTAGAGTAGTAGAAAAAGGAACGAAAAATTTCTCAGCAGATACTCAAGCAATGTGCAAAATCTTGAAAGCTTTTGAAAAATCTTATGCTTGAGGATTTTGCATCTTATTCAGGTGAGAGTATGCATTTGAGCTGAATGAAACTGGAAAAAATCTGGATATTTTTAAGAATTCTCACTATAGTTAAAAGAGGCCCCCCTGACAAATTCCCCTAAAAATAGGATAGGTAATTTACTTGCATATTATTTATTACAAAGGCGTTTGAGGCCTTCAGTTTCAGGTTTAAATGTTGTGAACTCATCTTTAAATAGCTTTGATACATGTACAGATATTAATGTTCAAATTACTTTTGATAGTGGAATTTTTTTATTTTGGCTGAATTGAATGAAGATTTGTTGAGACTTTGCGACCAGGAGTTGAAAATGCCCGAGCAAGTGCAGGCGGGAAGAGGAAAAATTTTAAACTTTAAAAGTTTAAAGTCAAAGGTCATATCTAAGAAAAAAAAATTGTCATTTAGCAATCGGTGGGAAATTTTATGGAAAGCCGGAGGGCAAGTGTTAAGGGGGTAGTCAACCCAAACCATCTCATTTTTTTTTTTTTTTTTTTTTTTTTTTTGGTGCATTTCAACAGTATACTTTGTCTGGAAAACAGGAAAAAGTGATCAGATCATCACCTTTTTTTTAGGCTTTCACGAGCCTTGTGGGAGATATCTCGGGTTCTACAATAGCTATATACTTCTTTTTTTGTAAAAAGAAAAACTCATGATTCAGGCTACAACATGTCAGAAAAACATTTCAATATTCTTTCTTTTTCATTTTCAAAAATTATGAATAAGCTCAGATGATTAAAAATAATATAAAAAAATTAGAAATCTTTCTTTATAACAAACTTCCATTCACGAAACAAAAAATCCTTTGGACACTTTGTAATAAACATACTTAGACACATAATGAGCCGAAGAATATTGAAATTCATTCATCTAGTCTTGAGAAATCTCTGTCACAAAATGACCCTATTTTTTCAATCTTTCGTGGTTTTAAGGGGAAGGAGTGCCCCCACCCCCCCAAATTTTATTGGGGGGAATCATAGTTTGAGGTTACTACCCACCTTATGCCAAAGTTTCAAGCCAAAAGCTTAAAAACTTAACAATTTTTTTTTTTTTGGGGGGGGGGGGTAGACTACCCTCTGAAATGTGAATGTGTGGAAGATTTTGCACCCCTGTTTGCAACATTTCAAGCAGTCTCTCAGAATTACAGTTTGAGAGAGTAAATATTCTTACTAAAGGTCATTGTTGGAGTAAAATATTTTATTTATAGGTAGTTAATGACTTCTGCAAGAGGCAGGAGTGAAGGTTTCGGATTTTTCTTTCTTTAGAATGAGAGGGACCGTATACAAAGTAATGCAGCAGGTACGATGAAAGAATATTTTGTATTATTTGAATTTAAATACAGGAGTGTACTAAAGTAATACTTATCATCTAGTTGATGTAGAGCTTTTTAGACATGTTACATAAATGTAGCAAATTGTTAAAGTGTTACATCTCAGCCAGAGAATTGATCTTGTTTGGGAATCCGAAAAGAAAAGGCATCCTTCCAGCAAGACCTGAGAAGCATTAGTAGGCTGGTATCCACAATCCTAGAAAGAAGAGACCAGAAACTGTGTAATATGAAAAATAAGAACTATGAATCAAGGATATGAAAGAAATAGATTGTTGCCTGTAGCAACTTGGAGACATTCTACAAAAATGTGGTTCGAGGAGACCTAATTCACTTAGTCTCATTTGACATTCAAATGATGCATCGGTTCATGTTAACAACAGTCATAAGTTTTTCACCTGGCCTAAAGTCACCGAGGCTCAAAGACTCTTGCTGCTTTCCAAACTTGCTTGAAAAGGCACACAATTCGTCTAAGAAGCAGTTGCATTCTAGCTGTTCAGTCGAAAAGGAATTTTGAAGGTGAGAGGGCACTCAAAGGGGCCTAACATTGGCAAAAATCCTATCTTTAGAACCGGCAAAAGAAGAGAATGAACAAACGTCACATCAAATGATAGCACCATTCAACATAAATGTAAAGGTTAACCATTGCAGATATGGGACCGCTGATGAATAATGCACCCAGGTTGATATGACATTTGTTGCTTCTTTTCTTTCCCTAGTTCTAAAACAGTCATCCCTGATTGAACTTTTCACAAGTCCAACTATGAGAGTTGATTATTACTTTTAATTTCTCTACCTACAAAAGTATAATCCGGAAAACTTGCTTATCTACTCAATAAATCGCCCTGAATCGCAACCGTGTGAATGGGTATAACTCTGCATGGATAAATCTTAGGGATGCAAATAGAGCTTGAAAAAGAGTAAATAGCTGTTGGCAGTATACAATGCCAAACTGGTTCAGCAGGATTGAAGTTTTAATCATTGCTGCATGGATTTCGGCAAGAAGTTCCAATCATTGCTGCTGGAAAAAAATCTTCATGCTATCCTTTAACATCTGCTGCAGATTCAGTTCTAAGTAAGTAGATACAAAACTTGTGAAATATTTACGAGTTCAGGATATTACATACCTGTGCATGTCATGTTTCCATCATTTGTGGGTACAGTTTCTTGAAAGGAAATCCTTAGATGTTGCACAATTATTTAGCTGGATGAATAAAAGTACAAAGTAGGTAATTCAAATTCACCCCAGATTCACGACTGTAAAATATTCCCACAACACTTCAGCACTCTGATGAAATTGTTTTCTTTTCGATAAAATCTTCATTCAAATACAAATCATCTAACCTCACATTGAACACACTTTGATAACAACAGAACCCGATCTCAGGTCTCCGAGGCTAGGAAAGGAATTTCATCCATCGCCGGCCGAACTTCCTTACTTTCCTCAAGGGGGGGGAGGGAAGCGACCAGATGTAAACAAACGTCACAGCATGCTATCTCTCTCTTACACATTGAGCCGCCCATAAAGAAATCGGTCTGCATAAATTCGGGTATATTTTTGCAAATAATACCCACAAATTTAGTATCATTCTACTCAGAATGTATGCTGCTACGCGTATTCGGTCGATTTTTTGCATGAATTTCAAGTCTTAGTTAATTATTCACTCTCAAAGACTCGCTCTCGTAGCAGCGCGACGTGGTGGCGGTTTCTGTCCCTAAATCGCTAGAGATTCACCTTAACCACTCAAATCAGAATTGCCGAATTGTGCTGAGGGTCTTATAATACAGGGTGTCCCAGGATTAAGCACGAAAATTGAAAAAGTCGATTCTTTGGGTCAAAAAAAGACGTTTTTGTAGTATAAATTTTTTTCTCCCAAAAACGCTCTCCTTGGGGGCCCTATTGTCCCCCTTTTATCCCCTATTAGTCCCTATTATCTCGGAAACTATGAGTCATAGCGGAAAAACGCAAGATACATCATCTCAATATTTTTCAACGCTGAATCTGATGGTGCCGTCTAAAATCAATTTTTGTCGCTAAAAACATTAATTTTGGCCACATTTAGGTTCGATACCCCCCTAAGCCCCCCCTCACTCAAAATGAGCTTTCCCTTTTTGAAGGTCTAAAACGAAAAGAACGTTAAAAATTAGCCCCAGTTACCAATTTTCATTAATGTTGGTTGATAAACATTGTCACAGTGTTAAAAAGACGATTCTGTTCCCTTCAACTTGGGGCTGTGGCCCCCAGGGAAAGCGTTTTTGGAAAAAAAAGTCATACCATAAAAACGTCTTTTTTCGACCCGAATAATCTATTCCTTAAATATTCGTACTTAATCCTGGCACACACTGGAAAAAAACACATTGGATCTAGAGTCCAGACTCTTAAAATATCGACAAGAAAAAATACTCTTGATTTAATCAGATTAAAGCTTAAATCAAGAACCAAGCCTCTTAATTTGCACAATGGTTGCCTGGGACTGGTTGTTCAGTGGGGACGGAGGGGGGATAGGACTTAAAAAGCGTGGGATTAGCCCTTGAGGGCTATTTGAAGTAGTAAAAAAAAAAATTGAGCGGATTTCCTTCTGATTTAAGCTTAAATCTGATTGAATCAAGAGTCCTTTTTCTTGTCAATGTTTTCAAGAGTCTGGACTCTAGATCCACCCGAGAAAAAATGGATCATTCAAGCTCATTGAAAAATGAACGATCCGGATCATTCAATTTGAATGAGTTTTTCGTCAGCTCATTCAAATTTGAATGATCCAGATCGTTCACTTGATCATTGAATTTTAATGCGCCCGAATGAGCTTGAATGATCCTGATCATTGAATTTCAATGAGCTTGAATGATCCGGATCATTGGATTTGAACGAGCTTGAATGATCCGGATCATTGGATTTGAACGAGCTTGAATGATCCGGATCATTGGATTTCAACGAGCTTGAATGATCCGGATCATTGGATTTCAACGAGCTTGAATGATCCGGATCATTGGATTTCAACGAGCTTGAATGATCCGGATCATTGGATTTCAACGAGCTTGAATGATCCGGATCATTGGATTCCAATGAGCTTGAATGATCGTGATCATTGAATTCCAACGAGTTTGAATGATCCTGATCGTTGAATTTCAACGAGCTTGAATGATCCTGATCGTTGAATCCCAACTAGCTTGAATGATCCTGATCGTTGAATCCCAGCCAGCTTGAATTCTCCTGATCGCTGATTTCCAGTGAGTCAAGGTCTCGGTCTGATGAGAATCTATTATAAAAAGATTGTAAATAGTATAGAAGCAAAAGTACATGGGTATCCATTCTCACTTTGCAGTTTTTTTTCAACAGAAAAATGAAGGGGAAAAAACCAAAAAAACATATGATGATAGGAAAAGTTAAGAAAACACAGACTCACTAGAAGTTTATCCAATTCCTCCAGAAGTAAGCTCATCCTCCGCCCTATTACAGCAACAGTGTGAATGTAGGTACTATAATAAAAGTAGTTTGAAGGTGAAAATTTTTGCTACAAACCATCTCCCACACGCTGTCAAGAATTCAAACCACACAACAGTCATTGTGGGAGAGGCTCGTAGCTTTGCCGCCGAGTTGCAGAGCTGCTGCGGGGATTCTTTCCATCGACAACTGAAAAATTTAACTAAAATGGAACATATAAAATTAACAGCATAACCAGAAAAATGTTGAATTGAAGAATTAACCGCGCGTTTATAATTGCATAAGCGATGTCGCTGTTTTACTCTGATTTAAAAGAAAGAAACAAGCAAAAATTACATTGGGATACAGGGGTATAAAATTGGCTTTGTCTCTGAAATAATTAATTTACCTTAGATTGTGCTTTGAAGTGAAATAAGGCAATAGTACTTACAATTTTGTGCTTGCGTGTTTGTTCAAATGAAGCGTTATCGATGGAGAAAATATTGAAGTAAAATTGTGTCCTCGGAACACAAAGCAGTGCATTTGATGGCTGGAGCACAACTCACAGGTACAAGGTAAGTTTATACTGATAGCTTGTTAAACAGTCCAGCGAAAAAACAATAAATACATAGAATTTAAAGCAACACGGACGAAAAATCTGAGCGGCGACACGCTAATGATACGCAGGCAGCAAGACTGATCAGTCCAAGTGGCGAATACCGCGACCCCTCGGCCTTTACAGGTTCGGGGGTGGAATTTCCATCTTCCTTGGCTCAACGGTCATCTTCTTTTGTTTTCTTCACGCAGCAAACGAGTGGTGGGAGGCGGGGAAGTAACGGCGTTGCCACATTGCTGAAATATTTTCCCATCCTCCTGTCTTAAGGATTGCTATGATTATGTCAATTTCTCGTCTCTTTTTTTTATATTATCATGTAAGGCTCATTTTTTTTACTGTCATAAGGCTAATCTTAAGAATTTTCAGAAAAGCTAGTGATAGAGGCCCTACTTTCCTCGAAAATTGAAATCCTCTGTTCTGTAATTTCTCTTCTATGTCGCTTTAAATTCTATTTATTGTTTTTTCCCTTGACCGTTTAACAAGTTATCAGTATGATGTTACCTTATACCTGTGAGTTGTGCTCCAGTCATCAAATGCACTACTTTATGGTCCGAGGACACAATTTTACTTCAATAAAATTCTCTCCATCGATGACACTTCATTTGAACAAACACTCAAGCACAAATTTGTAATTACCTACTGCCTTGTATCACTTCAAAGCACAATCTAAGGTAAATTAATTATTTCAGAGACAAAGCCAATTTTATACCCCTGTATCCCTATATAATTTTTGCTGGTATCTTTCTTTTAAATCAGAGTAACAGCGACATCGCTCATGCAATTCTAAACGCGCGGTTTCTTCTTCAATTCAACATTTTTTTTGGTTATGCTGTTATTTATATATGTTTCTTTCTAGTTAAATTCTTCAGTTGTCGATGGAAAGTATCCCTGCAGCATTGCCGTGCTAAGGAAGAACGCCGGATGAACATCCGAGAGTTGCCAAATTTCCCTCGATAAAGCATGTATTTTTGAAAATATTCATGTATTTTTTTTTCTAGAAAAGTTCAGATATTTTAGATTAAATTGCGTACAAAATTGTCTAAAAATTTTGGAAAGTAATATTTGCAATTTTCCCAGTAAATTTGGTTTTTATCGGAGGAAACTTAGCAACGTCTGAAGGCTAATATGGCGTTCTTTCTTAGCACGGCAGAGCAGCTTTGCAACTCGGTGGCAAAGCTACGAGCCTCTCCCATCATGACTGTTTTGTGGTTTGAATTCTTGACAGCATGTGGGAGATAGTTTGTAGCAAAAATATCTACTTTTATTGAAGGTACATTCACACTGTTACTCTAATAGAGCGGATGATGAGCTTACTTCAAAAGGAATTAGATGAAATTTCTGGCGAGTCAGTGTTTTTGAACTTTTCCCTTATTCCTTCATTTTTCTGTCGAAGAAAAACTGCGAAGTGAAAATGGCTACCCATGTGCATTTGCGTCTATACTTCTTACAATTTCTTTATAATAGATTCTCATCAGACCGATACTTGAATATCCGAATCTGCTGAAGTGATCATATCATTGTGGTAGGTCCCAGAGTTTGACCCGATTGAGTATTTATTAAAGTTACATAGCAAAATTATATTAATGTAGAATAGTGGGAGGTAAAAATTATCCAAGTGACCCAATCAGACGCTGGCATAGTAGTGGCTTATTCAACTTTAATAATATGGATCGTTGACCTAATAAGCTTGAATGAGCTAGCATGTTGGGCCATTCAATTTTAATGCTCTTAATGATTCAGCTACGATAAGCCTGATCATTGGCCCAATGAGTTTGAATAAGCCGATTAATTGAATCATTCAAATTGAATGATCCTGATCATACAAGTTGAACGATCCAACAAGTCGGCACATTCAAATTGAACGATCCAACAAGTTGGCACATTCAAGTTGAATGATCCAATGGGCCAGCGTATTCAAGCGCATTGGGTCAAAGATCCGGATCGTTCGACTTGAACGATCCGGATCATTCAAGTTGAATGATCCAACGAGTCAGCGCATTCAAGCTCATTCGGGATCATTGATGCTCATTGAAGAATCATTCAAACTCATTCAGGATCATTGAAAATCGAACGATCCTGAATGAGCTTGAACGATCCATTTTTTCTCGGGCAATGGTTTTTTTTTTTTTTTTTTTTTTTTTTTTTTTTTTTTTTTTTTCCCCGGTGCACCCTGTACACTAGTGTTGGAATAAATCGAAGTTGACGGATCGCACATCGTCATCAACTCGAATAATTATAACAAGGCAACCATGGTAAAATCCGATGCCGCGTTAATGCGCGTGTATCAGTAAGTCGCACCTGCAACTTAATATCAGCGCTGATCTGATGATGAGACGCCGATCAGATCGATACAAAGACCCCGCGCCCGAAATTCGCGCGGAATGTTCCCGGGCGACATATCCCATCAACGCAATTCCATAATTCCTCGATGAAATCCACCCAAGGTCTCCTCGCACTCGTCCCAAATGGATTTATCTTGTCTCGAATTCGAAAAATGTGGACCTCCGCCCCACTCTCGTGTACCAGCGATAATCCTCGCTGTGTTTACCCGGCTTAGATTATCGCGTCCGAAGAATCAACGGAGTAAATCTATCGCTCATTTGCTAACTTATTGCCTATTTATGTATGCCGAAAGTTTTGGGGATTCCAACAAAGGCACCACTACATCGGCATAATATTTTGAAACCTGATATGATGTGTGAATGCCTTGCAAAGAAAGGTGAATTTATGAGATCAGCCATCGCTAGGAACTCTTTGCACTCTCAGAAATTATTTGTGGTTGTGTTCTGCCGTGATAGCAACGAGAGCAGTAAGTCAAATTTTCGAAATCGAGTCTCCTTCGAAATTTGTCTTATTTCCTTTAGATAAAATCACTAAAATAGCTAAAACAGCAAAATTCGTCTTAACTGTATCAAAACGAGTCTTATTTTCAGACATTGTGAATTTCAATTCCGTTTCTATACACTCTGACCCTCCAGTGTTTCATTATTATTTGCTTTGCATCTGTCGCAGGCGAATAGTGAAATCAGGCATTTTGTTAAATGCTTAGGCAGATAGTCAAATTTTGACGGACTACAAAATATTGTGAATTTATGGCAAAGAGCTCACGATTTTTCGCTATTTGTGGAAAAATAACTCATCAAACCTACGAACTCCTTTTGTCTCTTCCTCTTCGATTGGTTCACATATTTTTGAATGTTGAAATTCCAAAAATTCTGTATTTTACGACATGCTGAAAATTTCAAGATCAATGTCTCTTCAGGAGCTTAAAATTGTTCAAAATACTATTATGTGTGCAAATTTTTACTGAAAATTTTTTCTTGCAGGAGCAATGAATTATTTCGTCTGAAATCAGGAAAAGAATCAGAATTTCAATCTAAGTTAGAATATTTGATTATTTGCCTAGGCATTTGGCAAAATGCCTGATTTTACTATTTGCCTGCGACACATATCTAGATATCCATCGGACCACTACCCTTCATTTTCTGATTATTAGCATTACGATCAGCAGCAGGCTCAGTTAAGCGATTTAAACATGTTGGTAATACCCTATAGATGAGGCAGTCATCTTTAAATTTTCAGATTTTGACCCAAGTTTCTCATCGCCGTACGGCAAGACGAGATCTCCTGATTGAACACAATATCGCTTCGATTTTACGGTTTCCAATGTACCTGGCGCGTGACCGCTAATAGAGATCGTTTTAGAGTGCTCGCTCAAGCGTGTCAACTGCATACAATCCTATTGGCTTTCGGCCCCTGCGCGCGCTTGAGTGATCGCGCCAATAGCGGCGCAAGAGCATCGAGCAGATAATCACTCAAAATGAAGTCAACCCAGCTGGCGTGTAATATTTGGTAAAGGAAAAACGGCGCTTTATGGAGAGGTGCGGGCAGTTTACGTGTATAATAAAGTGTGAACATGCATTTCAAAGGACTTTTGAACAACTCCCACTGATATTCTCGGTCGCACAAACCAAACGTCGTTTCTGATAAACGAACTTTTTGGTGAAAAATTCTATCCTAAGAACGAACAACTAAAACAGCAATTGGACGTATCTATGCTAAGTGGAACTAGGTTCAAGGGGAAAGATGAGGTGTGCTCGTTAGTTGAGGGCCATAAGAATGAATGGGAATTAAAAAGCGCCAGTGACGTCAGAGGCAACGACGAGAGAAACGACGATTGGGAAGGCGGTCTTTAACTCATGAGCCGTGTCCACAAAGGCTCTTGTCGCATGTACACGGCTCACGAATTAGCGCTCAGTCTCTTTTGATTCAATTGAAAATCCCGCTTTTCCATTTTCTCAAAAGGAACTATACCCACTTTTACATTGTTTCGTATGCAGTTCACCACGAGCACACCCCATCTTTCCACTTGCACATAGTTCCTTTTAGCATAAATACGTCCAGTCATCGGACCTCAAATTTTAAATTCGGTCTCTGTCGCCGAAAACTTTCGCTACTTGTAGACTGAAAACTTCACTGTTCCGTGCGGTCCAAGGTTTGCTTTCCTCGCCGCATCAAAACATGATTCTATGACTATTGCAATTGGACGTGTTTCTGTCAAACGGAACTACGTGCATTATGACGTGAGCCCTATTATACATACGTTTTTATGGGTCACACGGCTCATGCCTTAATGCACATAGTTCCGTTTGGCAGAAATACGTTCAATTGGACGTATTTCTATTAAAGAGAACTATGTGCAGGTGGGAAAGATGGGGTGTACTTGTTAGCGCTCGGGCCATAAGAATGAATGGGAAATGTTAAGCCCCAGTGACGAATCTGCCGCTCCAGTTGCCGGGCTTCCTCTTTAACTCATGAGCCCTGTCCACAACGCTCTTGACACATACCCACGGCTCATGGAGTGTGCACATAGTTCCGTTTGATAGAATGTAAAATCCCGCTTTTCTAATTCAGCAAACTGAACTGTGTGCCAACTGAATGTGAAACTCATGAGCCGTGGGCATGTGTCAAGAGCGTTGTGGACAGGGCTCATGAGTTGAAGGGGAAACCCGGAGCGGCGGATTCATCACTGGGGCTTTATATTTCCCATTCATTCTTATGGCTCGAGCGCTAACGGGCACACCCCATCTTTTCCACCTGCACATAGTTCTGTTCGACAGAAATACGTTCAATTGACCAATATTAGCTCTGTTTTTCGACTCGGATATCTCAAAGAATCTAGAGTCCGAAGCATTTGATGAATGGGGCTCGAAACCCGAAACACGATTTCCGGGCAGAAGTTATAGGCGCTCGGTTCGTCGTAGATCAAAAGCGGAACTGCACGGATTTATTTCTCTCGGGATGTTTCCTGCGCCTTTGTGACCGCCACGAATTTATAAGGCGCGCGCATTGATTTGTATGATGGTTGCGAGACGGATCCCCTACCTCAAAAATCGCGAATCTCCGTAGGGTTATTGATGAGGTTGCGCGGTTCTTGCTAATAAAATCAAACTACTGGATGGTACACGGGTCAAAAACACCGCAGAGGCGAGAATCGCGGAGGATCCTCTCGGAGGAAGATTAATGTGCTCAAACTTGGGCTTTTAAAAACACTTGGCGCAATTGTAGCCTTTTGCCGCTCGCGCTGCGCGACCTGGAAGGAGTAGGTGCATCCGCAATATTTCAATATTTTCTGAAGCGCCGAGGCGTTGTGATGCTGTAATTCATTTTCATCCGATACTGGAGACTAAGAATGTCGGGCTCCAGCTTTCATTTCAACCGAAGAGTTCTTCGCGACACAACTACTTTCATCGAAATTCCTAATTTTGAGAATGACTGTTTCAAAGGGTTTAAAAGCCTCCGGTGCTCAACAATTTTTTTTTTTTTGAAAATGCAAAAAACGACACAAAAAGCACAAAAAGTGAGCCTGCATGCACAAAAAGTGAGAACTTCAAGTCAATTCACGAATAAAATTGAAAGTTACCTGAAATAAATTATTTGGAGTTTCTAAGATTTTCTGACATTGATCGAAGAGTTTTTGGCAACGATGCCAGGAAATTCCAAGATTTGACCTTCTAACGCCAAGAAATTTTGATATTTTTTTCAAACCGTAACCAATGATCTACATTTCGTGCGTACAAAAAGTGCAAAATTCAAGGGGTTCATGAGTGAATTTGAAAGTTCCCTTACAAGAATTATACGAAGATTGTAGAGTTTCCAAACATTAAAGTATTTGACGTATTTAACATTAAAGTTTTTTAGGGAGATTGACGGATGTTTTGGAAATTTTAAATCCTTCCATGAGGATTTGGGGATTTTTCATACAACTAAAGGTATACTCATGCGATCTAGTAATATTAAGTAGTGGACAAAATTTTCCTGAATCAATAAATAAAAATTTACCGGTAAACTAAGTATCGAAACCGGGAGGATTTCTTTTTAAAAACTAGTCTCAGAGTAAAGTATCACTAAGATTTTCAGGAAATCCTTAAAAAAAGAGCAGAAGAGAAACACGTGCTCCAGTATTTAAAAGAAAAACGCACGTCAGGCGCAAAACTTTTTTAGCATTTTCAGTAGTTCTAAAAATGAAAAAGAGCCGTATGATAAACACCCAGAAGAGTTCTTCAGCCAGTAAAGATATCGATGAATCAACTTGTGTCCCTTGGGCTGAAAAAATGCATTCATCCGATTGTAATCTTCGTGAGTCCCCGGGCCAGCTCAGCTCATGTAAAACGAAAACCTATAGCGAGCCTTAAAGGTCACGGTACCTCGAACACAACGTCATGCGCGAGGTTTTGGCTCTGTCGCAAATCGGAAACCGAAAGACTCAATCGAGAAATATTGAGTGGGCTCACGTCAGATATCCGAGCGAAGATATCATTCAACGTCCGTGGCCGATGCGTTGATCGTTGATCGACGTTGTGCTTCGCACCGATGACGAATGTTGCATCGAAATCCGCCTCTTTTACATGGGGCTTGCGTGAAAACCGGGCGTATTCCCGAGCATCGAACACCGCCGCCGTCGGTCACAATTCCGATGGAATGATAACGCCGGTGCCTGATGCGCGGTTGATTTGACGCCAGGAAACACCGGACCCGAGGCTCGAATCTACTCCAGATGTCACTGTCAATTAATGTTCCCTCGCACGGTAGCTGCTCCTGTCGTGATATTGTGATATCAATTATCAAATGTTTTCGTCTCCAATGCGCCCCTACGTCGTTCCGATTGATTGATATTCGTCATCAGTAGAATGATTGTCTTGCACTTAAGATGGTTCTCCAGCGAGCTGATTGTTGAAATTTCTAGACAAAGCTATAGACAAAGAAGACAAAAGGGATATGGAGGGATCCTATTGGTGGAAGCAAAGTTGCAATGAACAAATGGACGACATTTTTTAATGAGGGACCACTATTTTTGGCTCATTTTGGAAACAACATATATGCCATTGGTATCCCTATGCAGAGAGGTGCTTTTATGGAAGAGCCAGATATAGTGGTTCCGTATTGCAAAATGTAATCCAAATAAGAAGTTAGATAACAGACTAGCCAGCGGCACCCACGAGAGACCCTATAGTCTGTTGGTCCATAGTTTTTTTTCTTAGTCTGTAGGAACTATCTATTTCAACTATTAGGATTGCTCGGTACTCCCTATGTCCTCTTTATCTACTGCTTTGTCTATCATTTTCAATAAGCAGATCCCCGGAGAAAGATTCGCTAGTGGATCGATCAATGGACCACTGGACAGGATGAATATGTAAGTACCGCAAGTAGGGTTCCCTCGTCAATATTTCACGAAAATCACGTTCAATACTTTAAAAAGTCTAACATCAATATGGAGAGGCATGGACGGTTATATGACATTTGGACTGCATTTTGCAATTTGGAACCATAAGTTCTGGTTCTTCTGGAAAAACACCTATGTGCATAGGGAAACTAATGGCTTATACGTTGTTTTTAAACCGGGTCAGTATTTATAGTTCCAAATTGCAAAATGTAGTCCATTTTGTCAAGGATTTTTTGTCAACGCACCAGTTTTTTCCAGTATTTTACGTCCACTCGTTTTTTCGGCAGGGGAGTTTTGGTCCACGAACCAATTATTATTGAGACCCCAAATAAAATATTCTTGACGACATACTCGGGAATTTTTCTGCCTAAATCGAGTCACTTTTTTCTCCAATGAAAGAGCCTCCCTAAAAATGGCCCCTTTTCGGGAACCCGGGGATTTCGTTCGTATGTGGCTTAAATGAAACCTTATGATGAGGTAAGCCTCCAGTAAAAATTTTAGCTTGAGTATATGTCTAGTTTCCGAGATACAGCGTTGCAAAGTTGGCATATTTGAGCTTTAAAATTCTCATATTTTTATGGATTTTCTTCCAAAAACCAACTTCAAAATAGACTTTACAATACTTACACGAAGCGCACACGAAAAATTATAATATAAAGAGTCTCCAGTAAGAGTTTGTACTAATGCGTAAGCCTTGTTTTGGCAGTACAACGTTGCAAAGTTTACATTTTTCAGCTTTAAAATACTCATTTTTTAAAGTTTATCATTCACAAACCGCTATTACT
The DNA here is from genome assembly GCF_918797505.1 of Bemisia tabaci. NCBI lineage: Eukaryota > Metazoa > Arthropoda > Insecta > Hemiptera > Aleyrodidae > Bemisia > Bemisia tabaci. The sequence continues at coordinate 68,340,367 of NC_092794.1, read as the reverse complement.
GAAGATCTAACTGCATTTTGGGGCATAGAAACAACAATTAGTGATACTCATAGATGCATAATATAATTTATAAAAGGATACGATAATACAGTGTTGCAAAGTTTTCAACTTTTATCTGGGAAAATGTCTATTTTCTGTTGTTATTTTATGGAAGCCAAGATAGAGCAATCGTCGATACGTAATATTGTGAAGCGGCAAAGAAATGTGGAGGACTTTTGTCAATTCTAGGTGAAAATTGGAATTAAAATGGCACTGTTGCCAATTTTATTTAAGTTTCTCTCAACATTCCATCATAAAATAAGTTTAGAATAAGGACATTTCCAATAATTATCTGATTTTATGAAGTAATCCAAGTGAATTTATGGCATACAATGAATGGCTCAGCATCAGAGTCGCTCTCAAAATCTAAAAAATTCTAACTTGCCTTGGTTGTCAATTTTACCTTCTTTTAGGCAGAATGCAAAAACAAACATAAAATATGAAAACGCTTGAGTTTTTTGAGTACAAATAAATCGTTACCCGGGACTGACATCAGCCCTTGATATTTTGCCTTGATACGAGTTAAGATACCCATTGAAGTCGTGTTCAACAAGAGAAAATCATAATCCATATAGAGTTCAAAGTTTTAAGCATGGCAACGCTATATCATCACCAGTCAAAGTATTCTTCTTCAAATACAAACATTCATCTACAGATGACATAAATTGTTGATTTTCTGCCTCAAATCGTTATTAAATTCTACAAAAGTAGCTTCTTAAACATAGAACTTAAAAATATAGACAATTTTAAAGCTCAAATATATAAACTTTGCAACTATGTATCATTAAAACTATACTTAAATTCTGAGTTAAACTTTTAAAAAAGACTTAATCTATCATAAAATTGCATCTAAACCCTAAAAACGTATCTTTTAGCGGTCACTAAGTTCGTTTTTCAATTAAGAAACTTGATAAAATGAACATTTTTTGTAGGTTTTTTATGTCATCTTTGCAACGTTGTATTAACAGAATTATCAGTATTAATGTTTCAATAGAAATATGCATTCGACAATAATACTAACATTTGATAAAATGTCACAAAATATCATAAAACATCCAATTGAATCGTTCTTAGAAAATAAGATACCTGAAAATATTAGAATTTTAAAGCTCAAATATGCCAACTTTGCAACACTGTATTATCGTATCCTTTTATAAATTATATTATGCATCTATGAGTATCACTAATTGTTGTTTCTATGCCCCAAAATGCAGTTAGATCTTCAGTAATAGCGGTTTGTGAATGATAAACTTTAAAAAATGAGTATTTTAAAGCTGAAAAATGCCAACTTTGCAACGCTGTATCTCGGAAACTAGACATATACTCAAGCTAAAATTTTTACTGGAGGCTTACCTCATCATAAGGTTTCATTTAAGCCACAAACGAACGAAATCCCCGGGTTCCCGAAAAGGGGCCAAAAAAGGCCCTTTTTTAGGGAGGCTCTTTGAAAGTTATGCTTAACCTCATTAAATACGGATGCTAGGACTTGATGAGTTTTAGGACTACCGCTCTTTTTTTGTACCGAAGCATCTTGATTTATTTTGCGAAGAACGCTGGGTATTCTTAAAGGATGCCCGTCATTCTTAATATGTTGGGGCGCCTTCAATTTCGAATGATATTGTGCAACACCTCTGTCGTGAAATAGTTGCTTGAGGTGCCATGCCGCGGCACGGCGAGCGGGCGGCCAGCGCAAAACACGCATTGGCGCCTACAAACCTAAGTAGATACTTCAAACATTGCGCAATGCGTGAAGTATCCCTTTAGGTTTGTAGGCGCCAGTGAGCCTCTCGCGTTGGCTGCACGCCGCTCTGCTCTGTTTGGCTCTAATATTTAAACTCGCAGAGTCAGCGTTTTTCATCTCATGATTTTGAAATGCTTGCACATTCTGCATGGACTATTCTCATTTAAATTGATGAAAAAAGATATGTATTGAAGAAGTATATATTTTGTATTCTGTAATATTAAGGTGATTCCGTGTCAAATTTAATGATTTTCAAAGCCCTCTAATGTTTTATTTCATATTTTGTGCTTTTACTGTGCTGCAGCGCAACCAAACGCTCAAAATTGGACGTATTTGATTCTAACAGATCGATGCACAAATGGGTTAAAACCATAGGCGGTTCTAGACCTTCATGCTTGGGGGTGCCCAGAGGTGGAAAATGTCGGAGACCGGCTCCGAAGGGGACGGTCGCTCAGGGGAGGCCCAAGTTTCGGCCCTCAAGTTTTATCCCTTTCCTACCCTCCTTTCTCTTTTTCTCTCCTTCCTCTCTACTTAAATACCTATAAATTAAATGTGGAAAATTTTTAGCAAATCTTTCCATCAAAACTACAATCTTACCATAAAAAAAAACCAGTAGAATCTTTGTAAAACACGGCTATCAATATTAATTCTGTTTAAAACATTTTCAATCGATTGCTGGGATTTTTACTCAGTGTGAGCGAATACAGAGTCTTTAAAAGCAGTAATTTCACGGTTCCGATAATCGTACTTAATTTTTGCTTGGGGGTGCCCGGCACCCACTGGCACCCCCGTAGAACCGCCTATGGTTAAAACCAAAGATTGCGTGCTTTTTGGTTCTTTCCCCTCCTTTACTTATTTTTGTTCAGTTCCTTTCAACACACGACTCATTGAGATTAATATCGATGTCATCGTTTCAAAATGTTTTACAAATGTTTGCTACGTTTTACTAAGATAAATCACATGAAGAAAGTAACATTTCATTTAAGAAATGAGTTACCATAACAACACCTCCTTCTCTTTCAATTTTCTCATTTCGATATTGTCGATATAATATTAAAATCAGACTTAAATATAATGCTTGAACCAAGTCACTGTTGCTTATTTTACGCATGGATGTAAACTACTGGACAAAACAGGTGCGTGGACAAAAAATCGTTGACGGAATGTCCTGAAACCGGCATGGACATGTCTAGTGGTCCATAACGCAACCACAAGGTTCGGGTGTTTTCGATATTTCAAATTCGATTTTTTCAAAATTGCAGAACGCATGGCTCTGAACTTAGAAGTAAAATTCGTTTATGGATCGTATTCGATACATCAAACTGGTGAGGTTGTATCGGTATCGATTGGTTCAACATATAAACATATCCTTAAAAGTCAATTGAGTAATCTGAGGGAACGGGTTTCTTGTGATAGATTTTTGATTGTAATGAGTATAAAAGTGGCAATGTAGAGTGAAATCGTCAGGAATTTTCTCATTTTCAGCTTCTCTTACTTAAATCCTAAAATGTTGGTTGAGGTTATGTTCATTGAAAAAAAAACACATTGGATCTAGAGTCCAGACTCTTAAATACATCGACAAGAAAAAATACTCTTGATTCAATCGGATTTGTGTTTAAATCAAGAACCATACCTCTTAATTTGAGCGGATTTCCTTTTGATTTAAGCAAAAATCTGATTGAATCAAGAGTATTTTTTCTTGTCAATGTTTTCAAGAGTCTGAACTCTAGATCCAATGTGGTTTTTTCCAGTTGATGATACATCGAACCATTATCGGATACGATTTATTGTGGGTGATATTTTGTTTGTTTATCCTCAGAGGATGGAGGCGACGGGGAGAGGCGGGGGCGGCGACGCGGGTGCGGGTGCGACGGAGAAATCGTAACGCGGAAAACGCATGGACGACGGCTCCGATGGGACGGACGACGGGACCGGGATGGCACGGCATGAGAGCCCCGACCAGTAAATCAATGACCATTTATAGAGATGGCGATATTTAAATATATCGGCTATCCAGCAGATGATTCATCGATTACCGGGTCCCTCCGGGCGGTTTTCACTCCTTTCGCCCGCGCCGAGCCCGGTCGCGGATAACAGTATTTAGTGCCAATTTTTCTGGTAACCGTCCTATCATTTTTCTCCCGTCGGCCGAGCCGAGATAAAGCCGAGAGCCCCGCGCAGCGCCTACGACTCGCCAATAAATACTCGATTGTCAGATAAAATATGAACGGCGCGAGATAAATTCGATATTTTCAAAATTGCAGAACGCATGGCTCCGAGCCCGCCGCCGCCCCCACCCCCCCTCCACCGGGGCCCCGCGAGCCGGCGACCGAGGGGGGAGGTGTTAGCGCGTGCAAAGTATCCAGGATGCATTGCGCGCGTGCATAAATAATTAATAGCGTTAGAATTACGTAAACTGCTGATCTCCGTCGGGCCGAGAGTCTTGCTGGCGACGCGACGCGGGTACACTTCCGCGCCGGGGAGAAACGCCGTATGAGCCCTCCGACGTTGCCAAATCCCCACAGATAAAATGCGAATTTTCCCAGAAACCTGTAAACATTTTCATTCCCATTTTTCATAGAATCTTACTCGTACTATAGTTTAAATCACGTGTAGATTTCAAGGGAGAATTTCTATTATTTTTGTCGAGTATAAATATTTTCCGGGGGGCAATTTGGCAACATTGGAATGTATATAGGACGTTTTCCCCTCGGATCGGCTGCACCGGCCGCCCGTTCGTCGCCGCGGCGCTCTCCGATGTCACCATTAATATGGGAGAGAAATGCAGCTGGCGGAGCGGGACCTGGACCTGGACCTAGGCCTAGGTCTCGTTGACAGTGCTGACTGTTGAGTAGCGCGACTGCCAAGTCCACGTCGATTCCGGTGGCGACCCTCGCATGTTGGTAAACCTGATTTTCCTCCGTATAAATGATCGATTCCGTGCGGTCGATGGATATCGATTGTTTTGCGTGAATTTAGATAGACGAAACCTGGTGTTACGAACCCACCAGCACCGTCCCTGTGACTTGAGGGCGAGAGGGACCCTCTCAGAGGGGATGGGACGCCACGTGACGTCATTCCTCCTCACTGTTTTAAGAAGGGAGGGGGGTTGAGTTTGCCTAGAGGAGGCTCAAAATTTCATCAATTGGAATAACAGTGTACCTAAACCGTTCTTTTACGTTTTTCTTCCCTTCTTTCAATACTTCTCCCTCTTCATTTGCTTCGTTTATGGTCTTCCTCTTCCCAAACTTCGTCTTTCTCTTCTCCTTCGCCTTCTTATCCTAATTTCTCCTCTTTTTATTCCTTTTTTGTTCTTTTTCTGCATCTTCCCCTTTTCCTCTCCTCCCTCGTTTCCTCACCCCTTATGCACCTCTTCTCCTTATCCTTCTGCTTTCCTCTCCCTCTCTCTTCCGATTTATTATGCGCCTCATTAAATTTGAACCTAGTTTAACAGAAACGCAAACGCACTGAGTGAATTTTCGAAAACAATCAGTCGGGAGCTAGTAGTTTTGAATTTGGCTAGTCGTAAATATTCTCCCATCATCAATAATTCAAAATCGAGAAAAAATAAGGTACATGTTTCAAGTCGTCAAGTTTCGTCTTTAACACGGTGAAATAGAACGTCTAACCTCTCTCTCAGTTCAAACTTGATTCGGCTAATATTGTAAGTGCGTTTCTGTTGAATTCAGTCCATTTGACATGTGGCAGGAGTCTTCCAGGCTGATTGTTGAAATTGATGTACAAAGCGATGGACAAAGAAGATATAGGGAATATGGAGCAATCTCATTGGTTGAAATAGGAGGTTCCTATAGACAAAGGGAGCAAATGATGGACCAGTTGGACTACATTTTGCAATTAGGAACTATAAACTCCGGCCCGGTTTAAAAACAACGTATGTGCCATTAGTTTCCCTATGCACGTACATGTTTTTTCAGATGAGACAGAATTTATAGCTCAAAATTGCAAAGTGCAGTCCAATTATAGAGTCTCTCGGGTCTGCCGTTAGTCTATTGCGCCTTCCTCCTTTGTCCATTGAAACCACCCGGTCTTCTTTGTCCATAGCTTCGTCTATCAATTTCAAGTCCCACACCGACAAAAAAGTGAAGTTAATACAACATTCTGAATGTAAAAAAAGTGTGCGAGAACTTATCGAATGCTGAACTACCCACCACAGCAGTTAGTTTTACATCTTGGCATTGCTAAAGTAACTGCTGTAGCGAGTAATTCAGCATTTTGTAAGTTCTCGCACACTTTTTTTACATCCAGAATGTTAAATTAACTTCACTTTTTTTTCGGTGCATTGTGTTGGACTCAAGTAAAACCAGATGAGTGAAATTTCGAAGGAAATTCAACTTCAAGAAAACGTCGTTTTGATGGTGACGGCGCGGGTAGGCCTGAAATTTTTCTGAATGAACCATCATCGGCGTGCTGGAGGACTCGGTTCGGCGCGCACGCTGCCCCTGCCGCATAACGTCTCGATAATTCATAAACCATGACCTCTGCAGATAAATTATCCGTCCTTCCGCGGATCCGCGCTGCACTTGCGCCTCCGTTAGCGCGCCGCAATCGACGACGCACCGCTCCGCGCGCCGCAGCCGGTCCCGCCCGTATTTCAGCGCGAGTAAACATTCCGCTCTGCGAAACCACTAATTCACGCACTCAATTACGCACCGCCTCACAGTGGATCCAGTCAATCAGAGAGCTCACACATACATTTTTTCACTAAAACTGCAAATTTTGATGTTTAATTTGTCACATTTTAAATTTTAAGGGGTGGTTCTTGAAGAAAATTTCACGAAAAAGCCAGTGGAACCACTTTTAGAACCTCAAAGGACGGTATAAACGGAGTTATAAGCGTTTAAAGTTTCCAAATTTTGTCCGACCTCTCGAGCTAACTCGATCCACTGTGCGCTTGATGAATGCTTCCACGGACCGCAAAAATGTGCCAAGATCCACCGCTCGGCCGCCTCGCACGCATATCATGCAACTTCCCATTCAATCGATTTTTTTACACAATTTGTGGCCAGCCACAGGATCGCTTCCTCGAGGCCAATTTCGCAGACGAGCTGTTTTTCTCGTAAAGAACAGAGACAGTATATTCAAGAGACCCCGCACTAACAATCCAAGCTGTGTGAACCGCGTTTAGCAGAAAGGAACCAAGCCACATCAGCTGTTGCCAAATGTAATTTTATACAGGAGAACGTGTGTGCTTATTCCTTTGAAAATTTTGAGGAAATTGCTTCGCCCTGTGCAGAAGATTCACTGAAATCTGCACGAAAATCCGCACAACCGTTTTCATGTAAAAAATTAAAGTATTCCCTCGAAAATTTTGAGGAAACTGCTTTGCCCTATGCAGAAAATGCACTGAAATCCGCACAAAAATCCGCTCAACCGTTTTCATGTAGAATATTAAATTGCCCAATTAAATTTGGCAGTATGTGATGTGGCCTCGTTCCTTTCTGCTTGACGCGGTCCATGTCATCTTTTGAGGCAAAATGATGAAATTCTACGAATCAGAGCAAATCAGGTAGAGCATCCTTTTTATCTTGTAGGTCAACGACTAACTTTTGTTACTATCCAGATCTATCTCGTAATAATTTTGTGCGGAGGTAACTTTCATGCCTAATAATGAGTAATTTGTCGAGCAAAAAATCAATTGAAATATATCAGTTGGGTACTAAAATTGGATTTTAAAATTTTGACGGAAAACTTTGTCTAGTGCCTACAAAATAAGCTACAAGCTGTTTGACTTATGTTTGAAGATAGTAAATTGAGAAGAACAAACAACTCCATTTGCATGTTTAACACTTTTTACGAAAGAACGTTTGTATGTTTTTGTTTCTCGAGAAATTTTTTTCAAAATTCAATCCAACCTGTATAAAATTTTCAAGTCAGAATCCTCATAATTTTCCTCGAAAACAAATACGTTACGTCAAAGAAACGACAAAACCGAGCATGCAATTTGCGTAACAGCCGTTCCCAATCAAAGAAGCTCCGACTGCTCACGGGAGACCCATTACCGATTACAGCAGCGCTACCGTTCTAAGGAAAAACGCCGTATGAACATTCCAGAGTTGCCAAATTTCCTCCGATTAAACGTTTATTCTTAAGGAAAGTTACGAACATTTTCCCTCGAAATTTTCAGGAACTTTCGACGAGATTGCGAACAAAAATCATCCGAAAAATCGGAAGAAAAATATTCATTAGTTTACCAAGAATTTCGTGTCGTATTCAAAGAAATTTGGCAACGGCTAAAGGCTCATACGGCGTTCTTCCTTGGCTGGCAGAGCGTGGCTTTTACCGGGGGCCGCGAACAAATCGACGGTGCAACTACCAAACCACGTCTCTAGTTTGCGGTGTTTAAAAATCTACGCTCACATTTTATTTTTTTGAAGTAGACCAAATCAATATCATTCCTTGAAATTTTCACAGAATTTTCTCCGCACAAAGAGGAAAAATCACAGAAATTTTCAAGACTGGACGTTAAGTAGTTTTTCATTTAAAAAATAAAGTATGACAGGAAGTCTGCGACGTCGCAAACCGAGATACGTGGTTTGGTAGTTTCACCGTCGAAATGCACTTTAACTCACTTTGTCGAACGGTGCCCTGCGAACACCGTTGACTATCGCGTCCGCAGAGACAATACCGAAACTAGTTGTATTTTTGTCCGGAGGAGAGGAGGTCGTAAGTAAGCCCGATTGGCTGGCGGACTTTTAGACGATCGTTGATCTCTTGTTCAGATGCGCTCCGTCATATCGGACGTGACAATCGCTCCTGCATCGATGCTATCGCGCGCAGCTCCGCCAGACATCCCCGAGAACCCGGCAATCCCTGTCCGCTCCCCGAGGAGTTTCCGAGGAGACTTCGCAAAGCTCCTGATCACGAATCTGCGAAACAAGGACCATGTTGAGAGAGACGCTCTCAGTGAGTCGGATCTGGCCCCTCGATTATCCCTCGTAACTCAACGACAAGGATCCTTACCGTCTCCTAATGAATCAATTCTGAGTGCTCAACCTCATGCTAGCGTTTACTTTCGTCCGTGTCCCCGCTGAGGCCCGGCTCCCAATCAGTGCCCAATCTACGCATCAGAGGCCAAATCTCAAGTCTGCAGACATGGACCTAATAGAAGCTTATCCTAAGTCGCTCCAACCCGGTAGCAGCTTCGGTTCTCCGTTATTTTGCTCGATATAGATTCGGCGACACCTCTTGGTGAATGGATCTGCGTACGCGGATAAAAGAGTACCACCTCATCAAGTAAAGTCCGCTCTGTATATTTTTAGAGAAAAAAAAACATGTTTTTACTAAACTACCTTGCTAAACAAAAACGCCGTAGATCCTTCAAGATTTTCTCTCGTTTTTTGGAACTCAACACTCACTGAAAAAAAACACAATGGATCTAGAGTCCAGACTCTTAAAAACATCGACAAGAAAAATACTCTAGATTCAATCGGATTTTTGCTTAAATCAAGAACCAAGCCTCTTAGTTTGAGCAAATTTCCTTTTGATTTAAGCCTAAATCTGATTGAATCAAGAGCATTTTTCCTTGTCAATTTTTTCAAGAGTCTGGACTCTAGATCCTATGTGTTTTTTTCCAGTGCTTCATAAAAACTATTTTACCCATGCACCTCAAAGTTTCAAGTTAAGTTCTTGATAGTATTTGCAAAGGAATTCTGTAAAAACATTGTTCCAAGGTACTTAAGTTTTTCTGATTTGATACGTTGTTTCCAAAAAATGTAAAATGGCGTTTACGGCTTTTTTGCGTTGCACGGCAGTAAAATGGGGTCATCTTTCAGTACCCAGGACCCCTAGAGGAGTCGTAAATGTTTATCGGCGCCAGTTTCTTTGCTGTTAACGTTTGTATGTGGCATATATCGTAAAAATGCCTTGTAAATGCATTATAACCTTTTTGTATTGACAATAATCGTCTATTATTGAGTGCGCTGGAAAGAATGCCAGTTGTGTGTCTTAATTCAGGGCATTTAGGCAGTTCATGCTAGTGGTCTTATTCAAACCTACCCTCTAAATTTGTTTTTACTTACAGTACGTAAAAGGTTTAATTTCTAGAGAAATGAACTCCGAGATGGAAGTGATTTCAAGAGTGCTTTTAACAGAGGATCAGAACAAGAAAATCTTTTTTAAACTTGAATTTCAATTCGACCACTTTTTTCGGATAAAATATTCATTTTTACGAAAAGTTACGAATGTTTTTGTTTAAAATATTCAAGTGTTTTAGCTCCAAAAGTGCATAAAATTTTTCAAGAAAAATTTGACAATTTCCCCAGTACATCCGCTTTTTATCTTATGAAATTTGGCAACATACGAAGGCTCACACGACAGACTGCCGTGCAAAGGAAAACGCCGTATGAACGTTCAAGAGTTGCCAAATTTTCCGTGATAGACATAGAACATGTAGTTTTGACGACATTCATGCACATTTCCCCTTGACATGTTCCGATATCTTGGATTAAATCGCGAACAAAATGGTCCTAGAATTTTGGGAGGAAATTTCACAATTTTCCCAATAAATTCGGTTTTTATCAGAAGAAACTTGGCAGTATCTCATACGGCGTTTCATATTATATTGGAAAAAAAAACACATTGGATCTTGAGTCCAGACTCATAAAAACATCGACAAGAAAAAGTACTCTTGATTCAATCAAAATCCAGCTTAAATCAAGAACCAAGCCTTTAATTTAAGCGGATTTCGTTTTGATTCAAGCAAACCCGATTGAATCAAGAGTATTTTTTCTTGTCAATATTTTAAGGTTCTGGACTGTAGATCCAATGTGTTTTTTTTTCCAGTGTAGCATGGTAGAGTACGAGTAAGACTCGTAGTTATTAGCTGCGAGTCGGAGACGCGCGGCGCTGACGGCCGTACGTCCGACCGGAGCGAAGCCGAGCGGCCGACTGAGCCCGGTCGAGAGACTCGAACGCGGGGTTAGGAATATAGGCGGAGCAGCCGGGTTGCCTATGGATCCGGGCGCGATGGCCCACTGTAGTCCATTTATGGAAGTTGCCACTCGACGGCGGTGGCGGCGGCGGCGGCACTCTCACTCTTCCCGTTACGACTCCCTCCACGGGGGATTTTCGGGGCGGTGGGGGACCGCGGAGGCCGGACTTGCGAGAGGCCCAACCCGGCGGCGCACAATTATCTCGGGCGTCGGATTTTTGTGCAGTGGCGTGGCGTGCTTTGCGATATATCGATTGTCATGCCGTTTAAACCTATGGAAAAGGATCGATAAACAGGGTGTTCGCAGCGAACGCCTTTATAATCGATTCTTTACCACAGGTTTAAACGGCATAACAATCGATATATCGCAATTCACGCCACGCTACTGATTCGTGGGCAGCGACCGGGCTTTTATAATCCGAATCCGGGTGGGGGAGGCGCTGAATTTGAGCTCCCCCCACCCACGGCCCCGCTCATTCGCTGCGCCTCTATCGCGGCGAGTCATCGGCGACTTTTCCGCGTATTTACGAGACCAAAACGACTTTATCTCGTCCCCCCGCCGATTCGATCGGTATCGATTCCCCTATTATTATCGATACCGTAATTATTATTTATTCCTTTATTTATCGTTACATTATTTAGCGTGTACGGTCCCTCTCAATTAATTATATTATTTCCCTCATCTGACCGTTTCGCGGCGTTTTTTCTATCGAACCCGATGAAATACGTGTGTCCGAAGCGCCCTGCTCGCTCGGTTTCTCTTCCACTGTGCATCTGTTCCGTCTTTTTCTTCGCTTTGCCAGCTTCTATCGGTTTCATACCCCTGACTTTAATTATGCATTTATGACAGACCAAAATAAATGCTTGCTTCTCTCTCTAACTTTATTACTCTCTCCTCTAAAGGTATTATTAGTAACTGGGTAATTATAATTTACTTATTTATTGCTTTAACTGTGAGCCCCCGTTCTATCTTTTATGGCTCTTTAATAAATCCATTTCCTCGATACCTTTAACAATCTCTCTTTAATTTGTTTCTAATTTAAATAAATTAACTTAAAATCCACTTTACGTCCATTAATTCTTTTAATTTGCCGGCCGCTTCACAGTGTAGATTTCAGGCATCCTCTTCTTTCCAATCACCAGAAATAAACTCACATGTTTATTTTTCAACCGTCAATATCTCCGGTGTGCCTCTATTTTTAATTGCCTCTTTGCTTTAGCGACTTCCACGGTCTTCGCAATAAATGAATCATCGGGAAGATGGGAGCGTTAAAGAAAGAAACAAACATTTGATGACGAGAATGAAAACGACTCGGAGAGATAAGGGAAACCTATGGGCATAGTAAAAAAAGTGAGATTTTAAGTCTGAAAAAATGAAAATAAATTTAGCAAAAGTTCTTAAAGATCAAATATTTTCAAGAGGACAATAGACAGCTTACCACATTCCCGACGTATCTATCTATTCAACTACAAAGTTCAGTAAGTGTATCGAAAAATTTATACGTTGTTAACTGTATGGATTTTCCGCCTTGGAAAAGTCAAGTAGGAAAACTATTACCTATTTAAAAAATATCTGAAAAAGATAAAAAATGCATGCCTTCAATCATACTTGGCTTGACTGCGTTGCCTTTTTAACCTCCATGTTTGATGTTTTAATGTAAAAACACCAGCGAAATAAGTAAAATCTCGTCTAAGTTTTTTTTTCTACCCATGCGTCAAAGTCTCCAAAGTTAAGATTCCCTTGATCAAAAACTGCGAAGTTTTTCAATTGAATTAAGGCGTTTCTTCTCTCCTCTATTACGCGGAAGTTGAAGGATAAATACGGAAACGACGCATCTGTGTTCTTTTAGTTACACAAACAGTCTTCTTAAAATATTGTAAGTGTTTATTGCTTAGAGGAGAACTTTTCGCAGAACTTTTAAGGCATATGCGGTTCAACTTTGGAGAAGCATTGAACGTGAGAGGATATTCGTAACGTTATATCGACAAATTTGATCAGAATCAGCCTGGCAGATTCAGCAGAAGGCATTGGCTGAGTTCCTCTCATGTTTTATTCGTTCAACAAAGAACTATGCTACATTTAAGTGTAAAATTTTATGAATATATTCTTCACATCTTGGAGGAATTTATAAACAGTTTCAAAGCATTTTCCCATATGTATAGATAACACATAAGAGAAAGTTGCGAAACGTGAAATGGATAACATTTTTTAATTCGAAATCATCAATTCTGGCTCAGTTTAGAAACAACGGATGTACCATTAGTTTCCCTATGCTCATTAGTGTTCTCAACGATGATGAAGTTACGTTGATACTTATTACAGTCATTATAGTGCTGAAAGAGCTTTTGCGCTCGCTGTTTCACGACCCGAAAAGCTTTTACAACTCACTCGTCCTCGTAGGGTTTCGAGAAATTTATCACATGCAATAGCTGAGGTCTCCTCCTCCCGCTATCCTCCCTGTAGACCAATTTTTTTGGAGCAGAAAGACAACTCATGTTGCTCGGTTTTTCTTGCTTTGAAGGCATTTCGAGTCGTAAATCCGTGCATCACTATACTTGCCGCGCGCTCTGCGCTCTGCTCAGAAGAAGAGGGTTGTACACTATGATTAGGGTTTTGAGTAATTATACCAACATGTTAATAATCTAAAGCTGTGGGTCCCGAGGGCGGGGTACTTCCTTGTTGTTAGTGGGACTGCGTGAAAACAATTGCCGCTCTTTAAATGAGCAGCCTTGGCTCTTCCAAGTCCACTCGGTCTCGATTCTCTTTGCCAAGTTTTGCTTTCCAGAACCTTCTTTTCAGTCGAACAGGGATAACAGTTTTCCCAGGACAGAGGAATGCTTGAGCACTGGAAAAAAAAAAAAAAAAAAAAAAAAAAAAAAACACACACACATTTGATCTAGAGTCCAGACTCTTAAAAACATCCACAAGAAAAAATACTCTTGATTCAATCGGATTTTTGCTTAAATCAAGAAGCAAGCCCCTTAATTTGAGCGGATTTCCTTTTGATTTAAACAAAAATCTGATTGAATCAAGAGTATTTTTTCTTGTGGATGTTTTTAAGAGTTTAGATCCAATGTGTTTTTTTTCCAGTGAGGGTCAGCGCAAGAATGATACTTTAAAAGGATGATTTTTTGAAACATGCTCAATTGCGCACCTGCAAAATAAAATTGATCAGGACAATACATGGAATAAAAATTATTCAATTTATAATTTTGACGTTTTGTGAATATTTAAAATTATTTAACGGGTTTTTATGTTCAGTGGGAGTATACGTTTTCTCATCATACTAAAACGGGCATTTATTTCCTCTGATATTTGCATTTAAATAGCCGCACTTAAGCCTCAATAGGATTTTGAACCACATAGGACAGGCTGGAACTCGCTGATTCAATAAAAGTTAGGTCACTCGGAGGAAACACGGAGAAATAACCCAATGTATATCTAATGTTAAAATTACTCTATATTTACGGGTGGCAACGGAGGGGGAAAAATTATTAAAGAATTATCACTAATCTCCTTTTTTGTTTGAAAATCATATCGCAACATTAAAAATATGAGTTGTCTTTTTTTCAAAAATGAATAAGCAAAGTGGAAAAAGAAACAAAAGTTATCATGACGCGTACTTTCCTAGTTCCATCACGCGGAATTCGCAAGCTTCATCTTCAACGGATCTTGATGACAAGGCTGGCATAGCGTACTTTTTTCCTAGACCAGAGTAGCATAAAAATTTGCATTCGCCACCTGCCACCTGACAACGTCTCATTTCAGTATAGCCACCAAGTAGACGTTCTTTATGTCTCTATTCAGTAATGTCAGCAGCGAGACTATCCGGGCAGACTCCAAGCTCCTTCGACTGGCTGTGCGATTTCCTTTTCTCGCAAAGTTTACACCTTCTTCAACACCGCAGGCCCTCCCATTTGAGAATTGGCATATAGCGGCTTCGTAATTTGTGGATTCGTCATTCTTGACTACAACTTGTCAGGGGTAAAGGTTTTTCAGCACCTTTGCTTCTCCGTACCTGCGAGGCATATGTACCACTGTCAAGCAGGCCCTTAACTTATTCATAAACATCTCGATGAACTGGACGTATTTCTATATCAAACGGAACTATGTGCATTATGACGTGAGCCCTGTTATGAACGTATTCGTATGGGTCTCGGGGCTCATGTCTTAATGCACATAGTTCCGTTTGATAGAAATACATCCAACTATCGGTTGGTTTCCTTGCACGAGTCGCATCGTTAAACATGTCAGAAGGTGACTTCGGAAGGAAGTAAGAAAATTCTGCGTTTAAGTTACGGACATACTTCAGTGACTGTTTCTGTGGGTACTTAAATATGATTGAGATTTTCACGTTCAAAATAGTACAGCTTTGATGCTAAAGTCCAAAGATATTTTGCTCTCTATACGTTGCTTTATTGTGCTTTCTTTGGTAGCAGTGTTTTTCTTTTTCTAGTTCGGAAACTTCGAATAAAAAATTAGTCTCCTCGTTTCTAGCCAGCCCAAAAACGCGAATTAAGTTTTGAAAATTGTTGGCGCAACTTGAATTGGATTACATTTTGCAATAATGAACCACTATTTCTGGCCCATTTTAGAAACTGCAAACTTGCCAATGGTTTCCCTATGCAGGTATGTGCTTTTATGGGAGAGGCATAGATAGTGGCTCCTTTTTGCAAAATATAATTCAATGGACCACTAGACAAGCTACGAATTTCAGCCTTTTGATACATGTTACTTAACCAAAATTTTACGTAAAACACGATGCACACAACGAAAATTACCGATATCAACTCCTTACGAAGATATTTAATGATTCTTGATGCGTGAATTCAAACCACCCGCTCATGAAAACTCAATGCTCTACGTGATTCACATCGTGCGCTAAACGTTTATCGCATGACAGTCTCTGCGATATAAAAATCTGGCAACCTCAATCTTGATGCTTTGGCTCAGCTATAGCAAATTGCTTGGAGTTTGAACAACACATGGTGAAAAATGAACATTGCTCGATTGAGAAGATTGCTGAAACCGTTGTAGTGCGCGATTTGACTCACGTAGAGCTTTGAGTTTCTTGTGAGCGGGCAGTTCAAATTCCTCGTAACCAATGTGAAATAAAAACGTTAATATCTTCGTTAGGAGTTGGTTTCAGTAATTTTCGTTACGCGAATCGTGTTCTGCGTGAAATTTTGGTTATGAAACGTGTGTCAGAACCCTTTAATTCGTACCTTGTCTAGTGGTCCATTGAACTTCGCTCAGATTGCTTTCGTCACGCAAATGATCCTCAATTTTCGTTGTCAATGAATAATTCGATCAAGTACACCAAACATTTAAAATGTTCAGTAACTTTATTGATTCGGATATTAATGTTTATTTTCTTTGTGAATCAATGTCTTTTCCAAATTTCGCTCGTGCATTGAAGAAAAAGTGACGAAGTGTATGAAGTATTCCTTTCATTAATTTTCTGCCTTTTGTTTTTGTCTGTGCAGGTAAGGAGTCTTGAAATACAAACTACAGGCAACTCATTGGTGAATGATAATTTTTCGGCTAGATAATGAGTATTCGTAGCAGTTGGTGAGCCCTTTTTAGAACAACAAAATTCACACTACCTAAGAAGCAGTTTGTTTATTCTGATGAGTTCATCAAACGTAATACTCCCACATCATCTGATTTTTTTTCCCGTCCGCTCTTCAAACTTTTATCTTAGTTCAACTACCTGTTGCTTTACTCGTTTTGGCGTAGAAAATCAAATGAGAAAATACAGTCCTCTTTGATGGAGACAAGTAGAATAAACCACATCTCAATAGAATAGGACAATAATGAGTACTTTCCAAACCAATAAGATAACTGCATAAAATTAATTTGAAAATATCAAGCGAAGGAGAGAATTGGAAGAAAATAGTGGTGTCGTTAGGCGCCGAGATAGAAAAAAGGTAGCTCAGAGATACGCATCTTCGAAGCGCCTTCAAACTGAGGCTTAGACCAAAACTTGCCGTCACAATAAACAAACATTCACTATTGTTTTTTGAATATACATATATCTTAGCGATTCCAGTTCAACTCTTTGCTCCTCGTTGTTTACGAAATAATTTGATTACATTTTGCAATAAGGAACCGCACTATATCTGGAACTTCCCTGAAAAGCCCTTTCTGCACAGGGAAACCAATGACATAAATGTTGTTTCTGAAATGAGCCAAAAATAGTGGTCCCTTATTAAAAAATGTGTTCTAATTGTGAAACGCAGGCCTTTTTGGTTTGACAGAGCCTCCGCTGAGCTTTGTGCGGATCTAGGAAGTTGGCAACATTTTTTTCTCTCCATTTAAACTGACGGAAATGAATCGACTCTCAAGGGAGTCAGGTGCCTCAACAAGAATAGATTCCTCAACGCAGGTATGGATGGAGGGTGAAAAATGTTGCCAACTTTCTGGATTCGCCTCTATCGCTGAATATTGCATTTAATGGATAGAAATAGACTATTTTTGTTTATAGATTCTCTTTAAATGCGGTGGCGAGGCGTGAATTAGCTATTATCGATACTTCTTCATTTGAAGCTATGGTAAAGAATCTATTATCAAAGTGTTCATTGCGAACAACCGTCCTATCGATTTTGGCTGGGTTCATTTCTTTATCAGGTGAATACGTTAAATTGTTTTGCTTACTTTTTATTCTTCGGTCCTGATTTTTTGTGTTTCTAAGATGACGATGATCATTTCGGACCTTTCTGGTCCATCCTCCTGATTGGAGCCAAGAGCTCGAGCGGAGTGGTAACCGCGCGCTGATAACGCAATAACACACACTTTTATTTAATTGTTTTTTTTTATTTTTCGACAAGTTCGCGAGTTCGCAAGCCAAGTGTGACCTGAGGATGGACCAGAAAGGTCCGAAATGGTCATCGTCATCTTATAAACACAAAAAATTAGAACCGAAGAATAAAAAGTAAGCAAAACAAGTCCATCTATCGTTCCTTTTCTACAGGTTTAAATGGTAATGGTAGATCAATTGAAAGATCACAAAGCACAAAAAAAAAGAATAACGAGTTACTAACGAGTAATTATGAGCCACCCGTTGAAGAAAATTTGGAGGAGAATCAGTGAAAACGATCGATGGTAAAAATAAAGTCTGTAAGGGATTCAAGCGCCGCCTCAACGCACACTTGACAAATGCAAAAACCATCAAGTTGAGACTAATTGTGAATTGAGTAAATGACTCCAATAAAACTGCGTAAAGTAAACAAACGGAGAGCTGGCTAGGAAGTGAATGATTATCTAGTGAATGAATTAAGCGACAAACGCATGAATTAGAAGGCAAATAAGGCATCTTGGCCCGTGCCACAGTTTAGATGCCATGCTCGTCAGGTGGTACCAGAAATCCTTCGGATTGGTCGCGCGTTGTATTTGCGGAATTTTACACTCGAGTTGGCAAATCTGGTTCTTGGTTTGCGCTTCTTCGTCAACGAAGCCAAGACACGCGGGTTAATTAATATGAGTGTAATAAGGAATCAAAGCTGGATAGCTAGCATCCTACCAAGAAACGGAGTCGGAAAAAATGAAGAAAAATAAATAAAAGATTAATTAGCACTATCGACCCATTGAAAGTTAGCAAGAGAGTGAAAACAGATGTTAAGGCTCATCAAAGTACGCACGCTTACACAGCAACTGAACTGGTGTTCGTGAATGTGCGTATGTGTGTGTACGTGGCGGAAAGATGAAAAGGACGCGCGGGTCCACCCTTGCCAGAATGGCGGACTTTGAATGGGAAAAAAAACCCCAATAAAATCGATGAATGCAGGATGCAGGCGGTTATAGAGAGGGTAGCAGGGTGTCTACAAGTCCGGAATTTCCGGAAAGTCCGGAAATAGTACTGATTTTTTAAGTGCGGTCCGGAAGTACTGAGAAAGTGCAGAAATTCTGCAAGATGGTCCGGAATTTTTGTCATTTTTGTCGCAATTTGAGCGAGAAATTTAAATTTTTTGAAATTTTTCGATTTTCGTCCAGTGGAGGTACTGAAAAAGTATTGAATTTTTCTGTTGCGGAGGTACTAAATTTCTTGGGAATGCACTGAAAAAGCACTGTAAAAGTACTGATTTTTGGCCAGCCTGTTTTAGTAGACACCCTGGGGTAGAGATAATAATAAGTGAAAATAATAGTCAGAGATTAATCTATATTTCAAAAAATTATACGACCATCTGTGAAGGTCAATGCTCAGAGTTCTGGATAAAGGTGAAGTCTAATGCTAGAAGTAAGATTTATCATTTTGGTACTGCCATTTTTATTTCACCTCAATACAATACGATGTCGAAGATTTTAGCAGGTTACGTTTTTTCCTAACCACAATTTTCTCAGCAGTTTATGATTAATCGCAACTCTAATTCTTTCTCATTATTATCTTCATCGTCGATACCCTTTGACCATAACAAAAGTAATTTAAAAGTAGAACAAAATCCTACCCAAAAAAGTATTGTTTTATATAATCCTAATCAGTAGATATTATTTTAAATCAGCAAGTGGAAACAAGTTTTCAACTATTTATAAAAAAAAACTTCTGATTTTTACATCGATCTATCTCAACGTCAAGAAAATTCAGAGTTAAACAAAAACTAATACAGTTGTATCAGGTATCAACTGAGAAAAAGAGTTTGATGTTTTATTTCTCCATAAGCATCACTTTTAGAGAGAGATAGTTTAATGCTTACTTTCACGTGCAGAATATTTTTCTCTCGATTTTGAATTTTCAAGCGATGAAAACGTACGATTCATTGAACCCAAATCTACTCCTAACTCATTTTACCCCCGAAATGCGACCTGCTGCGGTTCTGTTGAACTTAGTCATGTGATCTGCAAAAACAAGATCAGCCAAGAAAAATAAATAAATAAATAAATAAATAAATAAAATAAAATAAAATAAAATCCTATCCTTCTATAAAAAATTAAGATGATGTGTTTCTGAACTACACTGAAAAAAGAAAAAAAAACATATCGGATCTAGAGTCCAGACTCTTAAAAACATCGACAAGAAAAAATACTCTTGATTCAATCAGATTTAAGCTTAAAGATAAAGAACCAAGCCTCTTAATTTGAGCGGATTTCCTTTTGATTTAAGCTTAAATCTGATTGAATCAAGAGTCCTTTCTCTTGTCAATGTTTTCAAGAGTCTGGACTCTATAGATCCAATGTGTTTTTTTCCCAGTGTATATTCAAATCATCATATTTTTTCTCCTTAAATGTAATTAACGTAGTAAACGTGACAACGACACCCCGAATGATTTTCAAAAGGATTATGTCCACCCGACTCACGTCCAGAGCCCACATAGATAAGTTCAAGGTGGAACCTGGCACGTGAAGTAATGCGATATTGAGCATTAAACAACCCAACAACCTGGCACTTTTATATGCACAGAAAACATTAATTGTACTCGGCGGTTTATCTAGGAGATAAGGAAACAACTTCGGGTACCCTCCACATCTAATGCATCTTCGCGGTTCGTCGCCGTCCGGCTCCCTGGGGCGAGGGGCTCCGCCCCCCTTCCCCCCCCTCCATTCATACCGCGATCACACTGCAAATTAATTGGGACACGAAAATCGTCAATGTGACGGACTTCGAAAGTTAGAAACGAACTGCCAAATCGTTGCGTTGTTGCCAACGGTCGATGATGTGTCATTTTCTGAATGGAGAATTTTCAGGTGCACTGGAAAAAAAAAAAACACATTGGATCCAGAGTCCAGACTCTTAAAAACATGGACAAGAAAAAATACTCTTGATTCAATCAGATTTAAGCTTAAATCAAGAACCAAGCCTCTTAATTTGAGCGGATTTCCTTTTGATTTAAGCTTAAATCTGATTGAATCGAGAGTCCTTTTTCCTGTCAATGTTTTCAAGAGTCTGGACTCTAGATCCAACGTGTTTTTTTTTTACCAGTGTGTCTGAAAATTGATAAATTTCGTGTATAAATGAAAACTACTGCGTAAACAGAACACGAGGATGCCCTTGGTTCATAAAATTGAACAATTATTGGAGAAGATATGACAAAATAATCTAATCTGCTAAAACACGTGTGTTTAAATGGGAAATGCCGCCGGATGACGTCACTAGGCGGTGCATTTTCTCACTTTTCAATTAATTTTTTTACTATTTCTCATATCAGAAAAAAATTATAAAAAATACTGCGAAATTAGCTCTTTCAGCTTTTATGAAGCAATAAAAAATTGCCCTGCAAATTCTCCATTCCTACCAGAAACAGTTCAAATTGGTTTCTTTGCTTCTTTTGGAGTGTTTATAGTGTTATTCAGCATTTCACAGCGATTCGATTGCTACACGGATCAATGGAGAATTTGTACTCAAATTTTTTATTACTTTATATTGTAGTGGTTAAGGAGCTGATTGCGCAGTATCTTATAACATTTTTTTCTGTCATGGGAAATAGTATAAAAAAATAAAAAAAGGGGTAAGGTAAAAAATTTAAAAGTGAGAAAATGCGCCACCTGGTGACGTCATCTGGTGACATCTCCCATTTAAACTCATGTATTTAAGCAAATTAGATCTTTTAGTCTTTATCATATTTCAGACACCTGCAAATTCTTAATTGATGATTTCTAGATTTTGAGACTTTCCTTCAAAATCTCCCAGTATCACATCTCGCATTGGTCCAACGAGTATATGTTCAAAAAAGACCGAGATAGGTTGAAGGAGCTTTAAACGTACGTCACGAGTGAATATCGTAATCGCACTAAGCAAAAATAGTTGAGATTTTCAATTGAGACGTACTTTCGGATCAATTCAAAGTTTTCCTCGGTCAACTTTTGCGCTATTACCCACCTGATGTTCTACGGCATGACGTGTTGCTCCAAAAATTCTCCAGGAAATCAAGAATATTCTTCCTCGTCGAATTTTTAAAGAGTTTTGACTGTAGATCCAAGCGACTTTTTTTTTTTTTTTAGTGCTCTCGTAAGACCCCACAAGGTTATCTCCAACACCCTCCCCCACTGGAAAAAAAAACACATTGGATCTAGAGTCTAGACTCTTGAAAACATTGACAAGAAAAAGGACTCTTGATTCAATCAGATAAAAGCTTAAATCAAAAGGAAATCCGCTCAAATTAAGAGGCTTCGTTCTTGATTTAAGCTTAAATCTGATTGAATCAAGAGTGTTTTTTCTTGTCAATGTTTTTAAGAGTCTGGACTCTAGATCCAATGTGTTTTTTTTTTCCAGTGTAGATCCAAGCGACTTTTTTTTAGTGCTCTCGTAAGACCCCACAAGGTAATCTCCAAGACCCTCCCCCTTAAGTTTCTTACGTAATACTTGAACGGCTCGGCCCCTCTACTCACACGCCGGCCAGTTTTGACCCCGGTGTTGGTGAGTAAGGTAGTGAGGGGGTGGTGAGTTCCGATTCCGTGATCCAATCACGGGGTTTTGACGGCGACGGAGGGAGGTGTCTAGGTCGGTCCAGGTTAACAAAAGGTTACGCTGGCTACGTGATGATCGAAGATGCCGTGATCAATGATTCCGTTAAGATTTTGATGATTAGAATCTGATAACACTCGGCCGGACTGCTGCGGAGGGCCGAGTGGCCAAGTGCTCTGCCGTCCTAAGGAAGAACGCCGTAAGAGCCTTCAGATGTTGCCATATTTTCTTCCATAAAAACGGATTTACTGGGGAAAATTCTCATCATTTTTTCTTTAAATTTCCTGACGATTTTGCTCGCACTTTCATCTAAAATATCCAGGGTTGCGCGGATTTTCTGAAAAATATGAGTTATTGAAAATTTCCGTGAAATGTTTCATGAAATTTCAAAAAGTTGTGAAAAATATGAAACATATTTTCAGGGGCTGGATATGCAACACGCACTAAAAAACACCAAAAAGCAAAAACCAGTTGCCTTTCATTTAATTTTGGATTTAATTTCGAAAAATATTTTTCAATATTTTTCATATTATCCTGAAATTTCATGAAATCATTTCAAATGAAATTTCAAGATTTTATTTTTCATGAAAAATTGCAACCCTGAAAATATCGGAAAATTTCAAGGAGCATAGCTTTCTTCAGAAATACATTTTTTATACGGAGACATTTGGCAACCCTCGAATGTTCATACGGCTTTTTCCGCTAGCACGGCAGTGCTGAGGTGCGCGATGTCGGCTCCTGATAGAGATAGAGATCCCTCGTGAGGAGCTCAATAAAATATTCTAATGGCCGAGCCTGACCGGAACGTCAAATTAATAGCGGAACGTTTGCCAAGTTGGTCGTCTACTCATCGAGGAAGTGGATTTGGCTTCTCGCAATTTTGCTTTAGAAAAAACGCCCTAGTAGTAACGACTATCAAAAAAACTTTTAAACAAATGTAAATTGTAAGGAGACAACCCTTAAAAAAACCTGTAAAAATGTTAATTTTAGGAAAAACTTGTTGGGCATTTTTTATGTAAAATTCACGAGAGGTAAACTTTTGGTAGGGAAAGTTTGGAAAACTCTTGAAAGATCCAATATACCGTTTTAACATCTACAATGTTCGAAAAATATTGTAAAATTGTGAAAAAAAGTACATTTTTTAAAGACTTTGCGCGAATCTCATCAACCGTTAATTAAGAAAGATATGCAAAAAATGTTTTCTATTTTTAACTATTTTTAAGAGACTTTTGAAAGTGTTACTTTCTAAGGCCATTGCTACTGGGGGCATAGCAACGCGATGTTTTTGCATTGTGAAATGGTTTACTGTTCTACCCCGCGTTAAAGTCTCCCAGCATTCCTATTGAAGGTGAGAAGTTAGGAAGGAAAGATTTCACCATGGCTTTATCACTGCTCATCAAAAAGGACGAACAAAGAGTTGTCATGCCGTAAAATGCTTTATTTTTCCATGCTGCGTATAAGTCTCCAAGCTTTCCGGTGCGTTTCCCGACTCACTAAAGCTCTGACAGATAAAAGTATAAGTTTTGACTTTCTGTTCGGTGTTATACTGCTGATTTCCATACTTCTTGAGCTCGTTTGGTGACAAAGAAACGCGCGCGCGTAAGAATTACGCGCGTATAAAGCATGCAAAAAAACACAAAAACAAAAAAACACGGAATTGGAAGGGGAAAAAGTAGAGGAAATTCGGCAAATATTACGAGCCTTGCGCCTGGATAGTCCTGTAGAATCCTGTTCATTGGCAAATAACAAAAAAAAGTCTACCAGTTTCTATATCCTACAATATCATGGGGCTTTTTAGTCGAAAGTCGACTTAGGGACGATGGCTAATGGCGCCTTCCAGCGATAGACGTCGTTATCTATCTCCTTTGTTAAGGATGTAGGAACTTGGGCTTAAAGGCTCATCTTTTTTCTCCTCTTTTTTCCATGTGCATCCTATGGTGATAAGCCATTGGCACACTTCTGATACACGCGCATCTAACCAATTCTTAAATGTTTGATACAACTGTATACAATATATATATTAGATATTTTTCAAGAGTAAATCTACCAAGTATTGTGTAACATTACCGTCGCATCTTAGCGCTGGATACCCCTCGAATATAGGCTACATTTGAGCCGCTCGTTAAAATATGTGACTATGAACCTGTCCATCTAGTTAAATGGACTAGATATTCTATTAAAATTAGCCGCTCATTAGACTAAAACGATACGATCAAATCTTTTAATTCGAACCAGTCATTTGTGTTTTCTTTTCTCCTTTCCTTTTGTCAAAATTAGCTTGAAAAATTTTCCTCGAAGCTCGCGATACCTCTCAACTAAAGATACTATGGAAGAAAATCATGATCTTAACGCAACAATAGGCGACATCGGTTCTGCCTCTAGCCGGTACTCAGTCGCACACTACTGGAAATAATTATCAGCGATAATTAAGCAATTATTTAAGATGCGCCTAAATATTTTTTCAGACGCTGAAGGTGAGGTAGCCTTTATCTGCGCGGAAGATTAGAAGATCTCCTCGTCGCATCGCAATTACGAGGGTCGGAAACGTGTGCCTTCTCGCGACTTTCAATTTTAGTAAATCAGCGAGCAGATCTTCCGTGCGAAGCAAAAGCTGCAGAAAGTCGACGGATATCCCCGCACCAGTGGCAATCCTTGAAAGTTGGCAACACTGTTTTTCTTCCATCTAAATGTATGTAAAACAATCGATCCTTGGTGAGACAAATTGCCTCACCTATAATCGATACTTTTAATGGATTAAAATGGATGAAAAACATTGTTGCCAACTTTTGAGAGTCGCCACTGATCCCTTTGTCAATTTAAGAATTTTTTTAAAAAATTTACAACCGCGGGTAACAAGGCCAGAAAGAAAAATACACGGATCAAGACGTAGAGTCAATTCGCTGATTCTATATAAAGCCGAAATCATTAGTTCCGTTTTTAAAAATGTAGCGAAAAAATTTCCGACGGACACTTGGAAAGGGCTTTTTAGGTTATTTCAAAATATATTTCGAACCAGTTTTGCGTACCGATATCCGTCGTACTCACAGAAAAAAATAGATGGTGCTGACGATAGAACCTTCTGTTCACAGGGTTCCTGCAATTTCTTTGTTACACTTACAGAATGTTTCTGTTGCGAGAACAGAACTTCAGTCGTGGGAACAGAGTATTCTGTCCTCATAACGGAAGTTTCGGTGACTGTTACAAAAGAAGTGCAGGAACCCCGTGAACAGAACTATTTTTTTCAGTGTACAACGTGACGTAGTGTTCGGAAATTCTTCAGGAATGTCATAAAATCTTGAAATTACCAATTGACCCATCGACCATTGAAATCATCAACAGTTCTTTGGTGTGAAGATCCATTTTCATGCAGCTCAATACTTGTTAAATCTGATTTGGACGTCTCACAAACTCTTGAAACTACAGGAATAGAAGCCAAATGAACTGCAAAAAATAAACTCTTGGAATTCCAGCAGGAGTCACAAAGCATATCGCACCGCAAGCACCCATTCCTCTTTCTTAATGGCTGAAGCTCGCACAGCAAGGCTCCAATGGCGGCAGACGATCTCTTTGGCCAACGAAATCCGCCCTGTAATTGGTTTCCGAGTGGCGTATTAATTGGGTTTCAGCTCTTATTTTCGTGCCACCGTCGTGCTCGCGTGAGCTGTTGAGATGTGTGTGTGTGTGTGTGTGGGGGGGGGGGGGTGTCAGCTGGGGATTCCAACCAGTAGCCCACCACGGTCCATTCTGCGCCTTTCTCATTCGATCAGAACTTTTCGATTGCAACGAACGAGGAATCGATCGAGCCTCATGATCTGTTGACTTTCGAAGAAGTGCTGTTCACGATCAATCGCTACGATTTCGATCCATCGCGCATTTCGATACCTCGCGGGTTTGCCACGTATAAAATATCAAATACCCCTTTGAAAGATTCGTAGTCCACGGCATTCCTGTGGCGTTCGACTAGTCGATGAATCGATTTTCGATGGTTTCGATTTCATTTAAACGATAAATCATCTTCTTAAACTCTGTAGATTCGAGAATTTGATTGCGGTAGGACATGGTCAAGTTTAAAACGAGAAACAGAGAACACAGAAACGGTTATACAAGTACCTAACACTGGTAAAAAAACCACATTGGATCTAGAGTCCAGACTCTTGAAAATATTGACAAGAAAAAATACTCTTGATTAAATCAGATGTTAACTTAAATCAAAAGGAAATCCGCTGAAGTTAAGAGGCTTGGTTCTTGATTTCAGCTTAAATCTGATGGAATCGATAGTATTTTTTCTTGTCGATATTTTTAAAA
Organism: Bemisia tabaci; assembly: GCF_918797505.1. Taxonomy (NCBI): domain Eukaryota; kingdom Metazoa; phylum Arthropoda; class Insecta; order Hemiptera; family Aleyrodidae; genus Bemisia; species Bemisia tabaci. Next base: position 68,313,936 of record NC_092794.1, on the reverse strand, counting down.
GTCTGGACTCTAAATCCAATGTGTTTTTTTTACCAGTGAATGTTAGAGCAACCCAAGGGGTCAGTCGCAAAATTTTTCCAGTGCAAAATGAGGGTTCATTGCGAGGAAAATTAATCAATAACTGCAATGATCGCATTGAAGGGTGTGAAATTTGCTCTTAACTTCTTAACCTGCATTAGAAATTTGTGCGTTTTAGAACTGGAAGCTAAAAAGGGCGCAAGTTTCTCTCACAGATTTTGAAGTTAACAGCAAATTCAGACCTTCTCTGAGTGTGATAGCGATTTTTGAGCCATTTAAAATAAAAACCATCTCTTTTTTCCGTTCCTGCAAAAGTTTGCATCAGATCCATTGCCGAGTTCTAAGTGGAGCAAAAAGAGTCAGTTAATTTCCGCCAACTTCAATCGAATTGGCAACAGGTCCCGCAAATCAGCTGCATTCCTCACTTTACAACTTTTATAAACCTTTCGCCCAGTAATTGGTCATTCAGTCGCAATCACCTATTTTTCATTACTCGCACCTTCTGCTCCTTCGTCTCCCGGATTCACCTCCGGGAAGGCCCTTTGAGCATCCGCCCTCCCGGCGAGCAACGTTGTCAATCTTTGTGAGAAAAAGTCAACATTCTGTTCATTCTAACGGACCTGAATGGTGGGGCTGCAGCGAGTTAGCACCAATGTGTCGCTGGATTATGCATTCAACTGTCGCGATTATCACTGCAACGTGCCTCCTCACTGCAGTTACAGGGGTCATCGCGAATATTTTCATCGCAAAAGGCCGTGTGTCGAACGGCACGGAAGAAAAAGTGTTGCGGGTTATCCCTTAAAATTGTGGTTCTACCCAATTTTTCGAATGATATATATGGACACTTTCAATTGAATCAGTGAGAACGAAACACACCAACTCGGAAAAATGAAAATTATCAAGACACACAGAAAACTGCACAGTAGGTAAAGAAGTCAGTTTAAGAAAAAGACTTTTGCTTCCGGAAGACAAGTATACTTATGGACACTGTAAAGGTCCAAGTTGGAGCAGATGCGCTAACTTCAATGACCTATGTGTAAATTAACTTTCTTTAATGGAAGTTGAGTATTTTCGAGAATCGAGTTGGTGTTTTTTCGTTCTCACTGATTCAATTAATGGTGGTAGTATATCTCAATTCAAGTCGGGGTGGAAACACCCCTCCAGTCTGGCCGTTTAACCCTGGATCACTCTGTATAGATGGGTAGAAATACCCCCTCCCGATGACTGAAGAATAGCAGATAGGGCATCCTCATGATTTCATCAGGGTTTTTATACCTTGTGATATATGTATAATTAGTGTCTCGACTAACCGAGCTTTGACTGAATAATCAAAAAAGTTTCAGAGTCCTTTCTCGTAATTTTTTCTCTGGAATACATAGTCAGTCTCTGAACGTGAAGCCCTCCGTGACCCTCATGTAGAGGTCAGCGAGATTGAGAGATGTGAGACTTCAATGACCACTTGCTACTTGATGGAATGTGCTCTATGCTCCGTTTCTAATCTGCAAATTGAGGACAAATCAAGGCATTTGTAACAATACTACATACCGTACTACTGTGCAATAACAAGTCGCGGGTTTTGTAGCTGCGCCACGCGGCCACGCCGCGGCGCGGCGGGGCATGCGGGGCGATTGTGTAAACGAAAAGGACATCGGAACACTACGGTACACGGCACGAACTTGCGCTAGTCCACGAGGAATTCGGACTCAATAGCCACGAGTTTTGATCCAGTTCTTATTCCAGCTTTTTCCACCCCTCCGAACTTGAATGATTCTACCGGCACGCGTGACCGTCAACGGGAAAAGGAATATGTTACACTGTTAAAAATCTCCCAGTGAAATGTCTGTTAAAAATCTCTCTGTGAAATGTCTGTTGAAAATTTCTCAGTGAAATGTCGGTTTAAATTCTCGAAGTGAAATCCGGAGTGAATTTCATTCCGGGGCCTCTAACGCCCATTACTGAATACTCGTGTGGTATGAGCGTTGAGCGGAATTCACTGGGAGGTTCTCACTGCGTTCTTCCTTAGCACGGCAGAATAGAGTGCCGAGTATTTATGACTTGTGAAAACTTAGTAGAGTTTCCGTTTTTTCAGAAGTTTTACCTGGCGTTGTTAAGTTACGTTGGCGCAATGCGTGAAGTATTCCTACACTCTTGTAGGCGCCATGCCTTTTACTTCGACCGCTGCTGAACGCACTGTGTTTGACGCTATGCGTGAAGTATTTATGCAGTCTTGTAGGCGCTAATATGTGTTACATGCCGACCGCTGCGCCGAGGGCCTCTCCTTTTCATCTCAAGTCCTCGTCATCATTGCTCTCTGCGCCGCGCCGGCGCCGCTCCAGGCCAAATTGCGTGTTTGGTTTCTCTCTCAACTAGACTAATGAAAGGGCAGCCAACCTTCTGACACAAAAATGTCACTGACAAAATTCAGATTCCAATGTCAGACCAAAACGGCCAAGAATGTTCATAAATGAGCGTTCTGGCCAAATTGCGTGTTTGGTTTCTCTCATAACTCGACTAATTAAAGGTGCTATCTTTTGTATCAGCGCAAGACGACAAAATTAGAAATTACGATACTCACAGGAAATGCAAGATTTTGTCGCCTTTTCCCGTTTGCAATTCTATTTTCATACCTACATTTAAAAAAAAAAATTGCAAAATTTGCCGCCCCCTAAATTTGCCGCCATGGGCCGCGGTCCATGTGGCCACCCCCTTAATCCGGCCCTGAGTGGTAGGTGTATATTAACCACATTGGAACCCCGTATTGATTCGTCGTTTTTGCCAAGAGAATCTAATTCATATTCTCTCGTAACGGAATAAAACCACGTAACTACTATTGAATCGGTCAGTTACAAAAGGGCTCAAGCACCAAAAACGAGAATTCGAGAAAAATCGTAATAACCGTTCTAATTGACCCCTTATAAATTTCAGCGCTCTAGAATATCAAAGCGATGAATTCATTAATCACATAACCAATTAATCTGCAATTTAAAACGGGTTGCTTCATGCAGTTTCTACTGCTTTTTCGTACTTTTATATCTGGCGCTTGAGCCGTTTTCTAACCGACCGATTCAATTGGAAGCTCATGCACATGTTGTGTTGATACGTGGATTTTGCCTAGAAAGGGCCCATTTAGAGTCCCTCATGCCAAATGCAACCGCTTTAAATCCAATGGAACCTTATTAGTGGATTCGCGGTTTTTCCCTAGTGCGACAGAAGCGTTTCCATCGATGGATACTACTTCGCTCCGAAATGTCTTCCTCGCGCACCGATGACCTAGCCACGGGGGAGCTGATCCAGCATCGAAACAATTTGAACATTCTCGGAGACAACATCCGATAGCATGACCCTCCCTCCCTCCGCTTGCACCCGGGGTCGCTCTGAATTTTTCTAAAGCTCTGGCTCTTTTCTGCACTGATGCCAAACTTTGAGGAAGTTTGTCGGTATCCCACGGGAGGTCGTCGGAAGCCTATCGGTGCTACGTAAATCCGGCAATTTGCGCCCATGCTTGTGGGAAAGGGTCTTGCAAGTCAATCCCAACCATCAGCGCCACCGGGATACGAACGTTAGGAACGTCTTTGCAGCCGAATGTTGAAAGCGAAGAGGCTCAAAAGTTGTTGAGAGGATGCACGTTGTGCTTATTAGCTGAAGGAGGAGGAAGGAAGTAAACTGAAAATTTTTTCTGAACTGCTTTAAGTCTTCCCAAAATTGCCTTGAAGAAAAGTCCAATTTCAACTGCAAGGAAAGGGACCCTATTTTGCAATTGAATCAGTGAGAACGAAAACACACCAACTCGGAAAAATGAAAATCATCAAGACACACAGAAAACTGCACAGCAGGTGAAGAAGTCAGTTTAAGAAAAAGACTTTTGCTTCCGAAAGACAAGTACTTATGGACACTTTAAAGGTCCAAGTTGGAACAGATGCGCTAACTTCAATAACCTATGTGTAAATTAACTTTCTATAATGGAAGTTGAGCATTTTCGAGTAACCGAGTTGGTGTGTTTTCTTTCTCACTGATTCAATTAGGAACCACTATTTCTGACTTTTTTCGTTGTTTTCGAGAAGAAGGAAGGTAACTCCACTCCAATGTTGCAAAATTGGACTCAAACAATCCAATACTCTGCAAATACGTACTTGTGCAGTTTTGTCCAAAATTTGCCTGCTTTTTGTAAATGAGACCAGAGGAAAAATCAGTAAAATTTTAAGTTAAAAGTGCCCCAGATTCGCCGGTTAAAATGCAATTTGCTAGGAGAAATTTGGCAACATTGAAATGTAGGTACGTTCTCCCGTGAAGGGAACAACAATTTTACAGACAGAATTATGACATTTTGTCGTGTTTTCGAAGAAGAGAGCAGTAATGCTCTTATTATCATGTTTCCTTTAAAAATTATTTAATTCAATTTAAATGAACTAACTGATTCTGCTAGCACAGAAAAATTCGTCCTACTGGTATGATAAGGCAGCGGGTGCGGTTAAATTGACGTCGTTTTAGATGAAAAAGCAGTAATTCAAAATCAGTCATACCTTGCGCACCCCTCTTGAAGAACAATTCCTGTGTCGAGATAAAACTTCAAGATCGATAGTCTTCGGGGGTGCTCTTTTTATGGATTCCGTAATTTCCGATACCCTCTTTCCGCAACTTTAGTCTGCAATTACACGCAGTAACAATACTCTGCGAGTAGTATTCTTCCGTGTCACCGCGGAGATATATGGCACCAAGAGAGGTCACATTATCTTGGTAGGCTATAAACTATCCAGTTTTATGAGGTGTTTGAAATCTGAGGTAATATCGGTGTAAAAGTGCAAAATGCTACCCCGCGTATAGCTTTTTCCCCTCAGCATTAATTATTACACTGTCAGAACGAGAGTTTGTCTTCTCATGTTATTGGTAGACCAGTTACTGAGCACTATTATGCAAGAAACTAACAAGGACAGGGATCTGTTTTCTCCATCTTTAATTTCGTTATAGTACCGTCGAGCATTAATTACGCTATGCGGGCCCGCAGGTACTCCACAAGTTACGTTCGGCCGATGAAAGTTACGGGAAAAATGCCGTTGAATACGATTTTGTGGAATTTCTGCTGTTGACGATAGCTTGTTTTGTGCCTTTAAGTTACTTTGCAAGTCTGAAGAAAGAAACATTTTGACCGATCATAATTGACATCGTTGTTCAAAAATTGAACTATGTTTTCAGGTAACAAGGCGGTGAAATGACGTGCTGGGTCCACATCATTTCATACAACAACATTTCAGAAACAACATATGTGTCATAAGTTTTCCTGCGTAGATAGGTGATTTTAGCCTCAACAATGCAATGTGCATGCAGGACTTGGTCGTTTTACAAATTAAAAATTTTTAATTTCATCAAACTTTCCTGGAGCACTTTATTTTGCAAAGCTGTTGAGAAAACTTCATGCGCATAATACGAAAATGCTGCAGCGCAAAGAACCATAATTGGTTTAATAGCCAATTTGACACAAATGGACTTCGGTTCTCTGGCAAGCGGGAATATCAAGTTGAGTAGAATGCATTGATTTCAGCGTTGCATTTGTAATTCGGATTTTTGGACATTCTGGGCTTGGACATTTTGACTTTGGGCATTTTGACCTAGCATCTCTAGCAGTTCATTCTCTTCCTTCACCGATCCAACTGACACAGGCTAGTTGTTTCCCCGTACAATCACTCCGTCAACTACCGGTTTTTTTCAGTAAATTAATCACCAATACGGCTAACTTAAATGCAGCCCGAGTGTAGTTTGAATACTCAGTCCCGTGATTTCCCTCCTTAATTAATTTATTCGTGTTAACACATCTTCCGCGGGAGGCCTTATCGCGGCCCGGACACGCGTCAAGCCCCGTATAAGGTCATTAGCGGGAGCCGCGGGGTGCGGACCTCCAACCCCCGGCCTCGGACGGGAGGGAGAAGGGAGGGGAGGGACCAGGATCAAAGGCACCGCTAAGAGTAGTAAAAAGTGTGGAATATACGAATCAAGTGCCAACTGCCTCCGAGCCCCGAGCAGCATGGAATTATCCCCGATTGTCGGCAGCGATGATGCCAACAAAATCTGGATTTCCATCGCCGAGGAGGCACACATGCAGCGCATGCTCCTGTGTAATTGAACTGGAGAAAAGCAATAATATAGATAGGATGAAGTCAAGGTATAAGTGAAACGAATGTATGCTCTTTCAATAAAAATAAAAATAAAAAAAAAAAAAAAAGTTACGCACTGGGGGAAAAAAAAACACATTGGATCTAGCGTCCAGACTCTTAAAAACATCGACAAGAAAAAATACTCATGATTCAATCAGATTTAAGCTTAAATCAAGAACCAAGCCTCTTACTTTGAGCGGATTTCCTTTTGATTTAAGCTTAAATTTAATCTGATCGAAGCAAGAGTATTTTTTCTTGTCAATGTTTTCAAGAGTCAGGATCTAGATCCAATGTGTTTTTTTTCTAGTGCGCGGGCTATAAAGTTAAACCGTCCGTTCCGGGCCAAGAGACCAAAAGTTCCGGGTGCTGGAGCCGTAGCTTTGATTGCTCCGGGAGCTACACCCCCTCCGAAACTTTCGGACTCAGAACCCGGAACGCGGACGATAAGCCTACGTAGCCTGTAAGTACGGCTTCCGCGGCCGGAGTTTTTTCAGTGTTAGATACAAGCAACTCAAAATTAACAAAACGCTCATCCGAGCTGGGTTTTTTCAGCCCAAGCGGGAATTTTGAAATAGAGTTTCAACTCTGCTAAATTCTACTATCTTTGGCTTATGACCGAGTGTTTCGTCGATTTCAGTGCTCAAATCGGGGGAGAGAATCTTCGTTTCCCTTACACTGAAAAAAAAGTTGTTACGGGCTGTATAGCACGGAAAAAAGAGTGTAAGGGGTTATCCCCTAAAATTGTGCTACTACCCTAATTTGATGGATGATATGGACATTTCCAATTAATTGTAGTAGTACCGCAACTCAAGTTGAGGTTTTATCGCAACATTTGGGTTGGTAACCTAATTTATTGGGGTACAACCACAATTAGTTGGGGAACTACCGCAAGTAATAGGGGTTCTACCATAATTAATTGGAAATGTCCATATCCTCCAACAACCACGTGCTTTATTTATCCGTGAGACATACCGTCTGTGCCGGACTCCGAGGCCGAAATTTCCAGGTGTTGGAGCCGTAGCTTCGATTGCTCCGAGTGCCACGCCCGGAACTTTCGGTCTCTGAGCCTGGAACGCGGACGGCATGTCTATATAGCCCGTAAGTACGACTTCCACTGCGGAAGTTTTTTTTTTCAGTGTAACTTGGGATGACATGGCAACGTGGAGGAAGCTACGAGGCGTGGAAACTGCCGTCCGAACATGGCCGACACGGAACAAATTTTCGCCGGGGAATTCGGGATATGAGTTTGCGGCTCGCAAAGTGAGCGTGAAGAGCGCGTGCGCGGAAAAGTACAAGGCGCATGCGCACGGGCTGCTCCCGGCTCCGACTAACAGTATTTAAGATAATGCACCCATAACTTGAGTGCATAATTGAGTGAGGAATGCCAGGCGAAGTTCCTTCAAGTCGCTCCGGCTCCGGCAGTTTCAATAATTAGTCGGTCGCCGGTCGTCATGGACTCGGCGCGGGCGCCGGCTTCCCCGTTCTAACGTAAAACGCCATATCACCATTTCGCTGTTGTCAAAATTCTCCCGATAAAACATTAATTAGACGTATTTCTATCAAACGGAACTAAATGCCGTAGAGGGAGGAAGGGAGAGGGGGGGCTTGGATTGGCGGGTGTTGCGGAACACGATGCTCGTTCCGTCCTATACTCGCAATGCTTTTCCATGACGCTTAGTTCCGTTTGACAGAACGTGCTATCCGGAATTCTAAAATCCTCAAAAGGAGCTCAATTTGGCGCTTAGTTCCGTTTAACAGAAATACGTCAAATTTGCCGGAGAAATCATATATTTTCCGGTCTTGAAAATTTCAGACTCATGCCCTTTTCAACATGAAGAAGAGAGAGTTTTTTTCCAAGAGATTCTAAAACGAAAATAAAAAAGTTTTCTTGGAAATTCCGGTAGAATTTAGACAGCGTTCATGTACAGCGTTTCTCCTTAGTACGAGAGAGTAAGAAATAACAAAAAATAAGAAAAACAGAACCAACGTGCATGGAAGTAGAACATAGGATAGGACGCTCTTTGATGACGGCGCAGAGATACGACTATTCGTGCTTGATGGATGTCCGCGTTGCATGTACAAAATTGAAGGCGCGATGGCGCAAGGCGTGAACTCACAATGCTTTGCTTTACACTGCCAATGAAATGTCGCTCAGATTCGGAAGAAACGTAAAAAAACGAGGCCTGATTTCGTCTCTCTCGTCTCTGGCTGTGGTGTTCACGTAGCCCTTGAAGTACCACCACAAATAAGAAAAACAGAACCAACATGCGTGGAAGTAGAACAAGGGAAAGGACGCTCGTTGACGACGGCGCAGAGATACGACTATTCGTGCTTGACGGATGTCCGTGTTGCGTCTACAAAATTGAAGGCGCGATGGCGCATGACGTGAACTCACAATGCTCCACTCTATGCTGCCAATGAGTTGTCACTCAGATTCCGGAGAAAAATTGAAAAACGAGATCCGAATAAGTCACTCCTATCTCCGCTGTATTTACCTTCGATTTCTTTCTTTTTCCAATCTGATGTCTGATTCGTTTTAGAATGTATTTGTAAGCCCATAAGCTCGTATGTACCGGTCCCATAAATCCTGTTGTCCACGTATTTTCAGCAACTCTTGGCCCTCGAGTGAGTTTGATCCGACTTTGACATCCAAAAGTTAAGCAACGCTGAGACTGCAAATTTAATGAGTATACCTCATAAATTAGGATAAAACAGAAAATGGGTAGGCATGAAATATTTAACTTCTGTCTTAAGAATAATAAAGAAAAATATTGACAACGTAAAATTCAATGATACCATTTCTGGTTAACGCAGTCCGAATTTTACTAAGTTTTTCCATGACTGCACACAAAAAGCAGCTTTCAGACGAAAAATCTCCAATTATATTCTTGTTCAGTAATGATTTTTTCTAGTCAATTTTGTAAAGATGGAATGGAGTTATTTGTCTTTGAGAAGTGGTCATACTTTTCATGAAACTCAACGGATACCACTGATGTCTTTATCGATGAATTGAGTTAGACGCGCTGACCATTAAGCCAACTTGCGAGCTGCTCATTGAAATTAATAGACATAGCGATAGACTAAGAAGACATAGGGAGTATGGAGAGATCCTCCTTGTTGAAACGGGTGGTTGTTTTAGACTAACGTGAGAAATGATGGACTGACTAAAGTTCTCTCGTTAGTTGCCGTTAGTTAATCTGTCACTAACCGCCTTTGTCCATCGCAACCACCCGCTTGTACCAATAAGATCGCTTCATTCGTCCTGTGTCCTCTGTCTTTCGGTTCGTCTATCGCCTCTTTTATCGCTTCGTTTATCACTTCGTTTATCGCTTCGTCTATCGCTTTGTCTATCGCTTTGTCAATCGCATTGTCTACAGCTTTGTCTATCGATTTCAATTATCAGCCCGCAGGCCGGCTGAGTATATTTGGCCACATTAAGCACTGCACACTGAAAAAAATATGCCGGTAGATTTTACCATCTCTGACACAGTGATACGAATATGGTAATAAACACCAGACTCTATGGTGGCATTTACCATACTATGGTAAGAATCACCAGAGTTCTGGTGAACACTACTATAATTCTGGTTATTTCCACTAAATAGTATCACTGTGTAAAAAATCAAGTAGACTCATAGTAAATGTCACCATACTTTTTTTTCAGTGCAAGAAACACTATGTTGTCATCATTTCCTGTTCTATCAACTCTCAAAATAAAACAAGCGAAAGCTCTAAGAGGTGCAAGCGGAGGTCGTCATAGGTCTGAGAGAGGATGGAGAGAGTGGGAAAAAAGTCTGGAGAGAAAATTAAACAATTTGATCAGCGGCGGAGGCACACTTAAAATCGAAAAATTCAGCGGGACTCACTCCCACACCTCAATACTGTTAGGCCCCAGCTCGACGCCAAGCACAGTGGACCGAGTCAATAGGACCGGTCGGACAACATTTGAAAACTTTAACAGCTTTTAACTCCGTTCATACGAAATGTAAGGTTCTAAAAGTGGTTTTATTGGTTTCCTCGTGAAATTTTCCTCTGAAAGCACTCCTTAAAATTTAAGATGTGACAAAATACACTTACAAATTTACAGGTTTAGTCTAAAATTTCATGTTCGATCTGTCTCATCGACTCGATATACTGTGCGACGGGTCGCGACGCAGACATTAATTTTGTGACCGGCTAAGGATAAATACGCCAGTCGCGGCCCGTACGTAGGTTTAGTTCTTGCCTCAAATAGGTGTGTGGGTAAAAAAAAAGCCCACACGAAACCTTCACCGACCTTACTCTGTCCCAATTGGACGTATTTTAATCAAAAGGAACCATCTTTATCGTGACTTGGGCCCTGGGACCCATAAGAATCCATGCATCAACGGGGGCCTATCAATGGTGGAGCTGGTTTCTTTTGATTTGAATACGTACAATTGTTCTTCGCCGCGGTCGCAGCCACGACACGGCGCTTCGAGGATTGCCACTTATTTTCAATTTTCCTCTGATATACGTAGTATAATCTACATTGATCCATCATATGGAGGGTTCTTTTTTTTTTTTTTTTTTTTTTTTTTTTTTTTTTTTTTTTTAAGGTGGAAATAAATCCTCTGATGGACTATTAGACACTTAATTTTTTTAAATGCTCAAAAATTAGGAACTCGAAGAATCTCTTGTCGTGTTTTCAGTCGTTATTCACATATCTACATTTCCTGAATCATATGGAGGACCTAGCAGATTTGTTTGTGTATTTAATGTGCATTTTTTTGTTGAGCAGTTACTTGTTTTGCCCACATAATGGTGCGCAGATAGTTAAATGACGCGAATAATCTTGTCATGAGCTATAATATCAGAAATCCGCCCTGAGAAATTAAAAAAAAAAAAAAAAAAAAAAAAAAAAAAAAAAAAAAAAAAAAAAAAAAAAACGCACCAAATGACGGCGTATTTATACTAAAAAATATCACGTTGTACGTAACTCCGATGCACGTATTTTCTATAAGTAAAAATACGTCCATGTGTCCATGCAATTCAAATAGAAATCAAGGTTCACGCCATTTAGTCTTATTCCCGCTGTATAGATTCAACGATGTTTTCTTTTCTTTCTTTATTATATTTTTGAATAAATAAACCGTGTGAAAAATGTATCATTCTGAAAGATTTACTCAAAATAAATTCAGTGTGATTTGTCAATACCATAATTTTTCAAAATCTGGACCATTATTTACAAATACACACAAACCATATCGCAATCACAACTATTCAAACCCTTCTGAGTTCACTTCTTCAGGTTACTTTCTCTTAAAACTGCCTATGGTATTATTGGTTTGGCCCCAGATTTTTTCGCAGAGTTTATTTTAAAGTAGTAGCATTTCAACCTCAAAATCCATCTAACTTTTTCCCCTCAGAACCATAATTAAGTAATATGTAGCAAATAATACCTCAAATTAAAGGTCATTAATATAAAGAAATTATTTGTAGAGTCAACTCATGAACTGTATGTGTAATCCCTCGCTCCGCATTAAAGCTCATGGTACGACAACGTTGGACCCCACGCTGATTAATTGTTTCCGAGGTTCAGTGTTACCTGCTTAACAGTTGCCATTTTTACCCATACCTCTGTATTTTTTCATCAGAAACGAAATCTATGTCTGTTCCGTCCGGCAACAGTGCTTCAGCAGTCGCGGGTAGGGAAATATTGACGGTTGATTCATGGGTGCAAAACTTTCGTTTGTTTGACATCGGAGTCTGATCGAGAATCTCACAGCCGACCAGTTTTCGAGTATCCTCAGATCGGCCGCGCCGGAAATCCATGTTGCGTAGGTGGCACGAAAGCATGATTTTATGAAACCAACATTATGTTTAGGCCGTGGCCCCACAGTGATGCACCGTGAGTTTTTGGGTCAAGCATGCTTATTTTTCAGAACACCGGGGCGCCCCTCGCGAGGGGGCGTACACTCACGGTTAAGAAATTGATGTCGATCATGTATGAAAGCTGGACGAATAGAGAGTATGCTGGAAAACTGTCATAACCGAGGAAATCCATGTGGAAAATCTTACCCATTTCATTGGCAAAGATTGGATTTCCCCTCCTCCTGCGAGATTGTTTTTTTCTATCCAATGGATTTTTTAAGCTCAATGGAAGCATCAACACCCGGCAAATCTCTGCTCGTTCTGGCAAAGAAAACCGCAGAACATGCACACATTCAAATTAGGACTAAGCACAAAAACATAGCCCAAATATTCGTATAAATAAAGGAGGGAAATAAAACATGGGTAAATAAGCCTAAAACATTAAAATCACTAAAAGGCAGAACTTTTTTATTTCCTTGTGTATTTTTTGGGTGTTGTTTGGTGTTTTTTGCAGCCGAAAATGAGCTGTTCGAAACGTCTTGCCTATTTGCGTTTTTAATGTTTTAGCCTTGTTTACCCATGTTTTAATTCCCTCCTTATTTGTTCAGTATTAGCCGATATTGCTGAACATCTCAAGAACATGAATGAATCGATATTCAAAGAAGAAGTATTCGTTGTAACAGAAACTGTGTATGAAATGTACTGAATCAGAAGGAACTAGGTACAATGGATTCGGGTGCCCTGCAGTAATTTCTTATAGAAATTCATTTTGACATAGTTCTTTTTAGCAACAATGTGTCCGAGACAAGAATCCGGGCGGCATTTCCTGATGAAGAATTCGATACCGCGGGTTCAAGGAAAACCGTGTTGGTCTAATACGCAGGACGGGTGCTTTGGCTATGTCGGCGCGCCGCTCAGGTGCGTGCTGCTCTGTTTTACAATTTAATATCCCCGCTCATATGCGATGTTTCAGAATGTTTTGCCACACCACTAATCTGCCGTGTCCAGGAACAACGTCGTATGCACCTTCAGACGTTGCTAATTTCCTTCGATTAAGTATGATTTTTTAGGGAAACTTGTAAATATTTTTCCTAGACTTTCTCAGAGAATTTTATTCGCAACCTAATCTACAGCATGTGAATATTGAACCGGAAAATATTCGTAACTTTTCCCAAAATTGAACTTTATATCGCGGGAAATATGGCAATACTCGAACGCTCATACAACGTTCCTCCATGGAACTATAGTATACTACGTAAGGACCTAACTACCCTTTGTAAAGAACCCTGTTGCCTGAATAATTCCACCGATAGGTAGGCCAAAATTTGCAAGTCGATACTTGCCATGTCGAGTCTTCGATACTTGCAGATATACAATTGAAATTTTTTTTCATCAAAAATTCGATAAATTAAACCATTTTTTGCTATTATTGATCAATAATAATACATATGATATGGGTGCAGTGTGCATACCTGCAGTGACTATTTACTAAATTTAAAACAACAATTGGTTAGAAATAAGTAAACACGCCTGAGAGTTAGGCAACATCCATTCATGCCGGGCGTCCCCGTTTACTAATTCTAAGACAACAGTTGGTTTCAATACAATAAACGCGCATTCCCGTCCAACACGCCGTTTACTAATTTTAAACAAACCATTAACTTGAAACCAGTAAATGCACGTGGGAGTTACGCAACTGTTTCCTATTTCTAAGTAAACAGTTTACCTAGATCAATACGACGGATACTCACTTCAAACCAACGATAATTTCTTAAATTTAGGAAATATTTTCACGGCATGGAATGTTTCTGCGTTTATGGATCACTTAAAAATTGACTTACATCCTCGCACCGTGCGTCCGACAATGACGACTCCTTGTGACTCAGGATCGTCTTCTTTTTCGTTTCCACTTCCTCCTCAAAAATCGGATTCTTCGCATGTCGAACCTCAAATAAATTTTATAGCTCTCTCTCCCCTCGATCCGCTTTTATTATTTTCTCCGCAAATATATTTGATTAATAACGAATAAACTGTTCCTTCTCTGCGGTATTTTCATCGGCCAATTTCGCTGATGGCCGACAGCCGAAATGTAGTTTACGACCTGATAATGAGATTACGAGTTCAGTGAATTACGGCGATAAATACTCGAAATCATCTAATGAGCACGTGTTCCGCCGATCAGTTTTTAGTTTCAGGTTCAAACTAATTCTTTCTGCCCTAAGTCTAAAAGCTGCAGTAAAATAAGGCTTGGACCAAAGACACAAGAAACACATTCTCGCAAAGCGAACGGGCTAAATGTTTTCCTTCGAACTTACGTGGTCCTAGGATTACCTTTCCGATCAAGTTCATACTGTGGCAAGATTTTTTAGAAATTTCAGGGGTTTTGATCGAAAGTGGACAAATAGTTTTGCCTAAATCTTTCAAAAAGATACAAATTATGAACCCACAAATCAAGAGTGAAAATTCAAAACCTAGTGAGTGCCTGTACACAAGACGTAGTGGATTAGGTCAACTCTTGGCTTTATGGCGTAGAAAAGAATTCCGATTGATTTAGCAAAAATTCCTGCCACGGCATATTCAACAGGAACATTTTCCTCTGACTGTATTTCTATCAGGGATATCCGAGTAAATGATGATATTTTTTTGCACCCAAAGCGATACGTTCAATTAATCGAATAATCGCCTTGACACATAATCAGTCAGGATCAAAGCAAAATCATTAACTCTCTCGCGGCTACGCATTAGAAATGAATCGATACCTATCGAACAAAGAATCGATGCATTTCTGTAACTTATAGGTCGGAGAAATATAGGCAATATATGTCGGGAGCCACGATGGTGTTCGTAGACATTTAAAAACGCTGTAAAAGGATCTACAAGTTGTCAAATTGCATTTTTTGCATTTTGAAAAAAATATACTTTCTCTATATAAATGACCACTCCATCGGGGACAGTCTGGCGACATTCATATACTCATACGTCGTTTTAAGTGTGCGTACCTCGCGAAGTGCGGCGGTGGACGGCAAATCTTATCTGGCTGTCTGGAGCTCTATACTTAGCCGTGTAATATATTTTATTGTGGTGGTGGTGGCGGATATATATGTATAAAGTATATATATAATAGGTTCTTGCCTGAGTTAGGCTAGTTGCTAGTTGAAACGGTAGCCGCTGCGACCGCGGGCTGGCAGTGAAGTCGCTTACGTCTTATTGTGCTGGCCGCTACTGTAGATGCGGACGGGACATTCCAACTGTCCGTGCCTTGTTTATTACTATAAATCACTATTTACTTCACCGCGGCCTTTGTCCACCAGCTCTGATTTGAGCTTTTCGCGTGGTGTTGCCAATTTGGTGACGGACACCGGCGGAATTTCCCGTGTCTCTACAGCCGTCCAAACTGAAAACGCCGTATTTCCAATCAACACTTTCAATTTCTTCCTGACGTAGTGATGTTTTACAAAAAACTTAATGTTCATCCTTCATTTTTTCAATACAACTCCGCCACACCATTAGGAACTAAAAATTGAGTGAAGAAAGTGGAAACGCCGTATCTCCATTCAACACTTTCAATTTCTTCCTGACATAGTGTTGTTTTACAAAAAACTTGATGTTCATCCTTCATTTATTCAATACAACTCCGCCACACGATTAGGAACTAAAAATCGAGTGAAAGAAGTGAAAACGCCGTATCTCCATTCAACTTTTTCAATTTCTTCTTGACATGGTATTGTTTTACAAAAAACTTAATGTTCATCCTTCATTTTTTCAATACAACTCCGCCACACCATTAGGAACCAAAAATTGAGTGAAAAAAGTGAAAACGCCGTATCTCCATTCAACACTTTCAATTTCTTCCTGACATAGTGTTGTTTTACAAAAAACTAAATGTTCATCCTTCATTTTTTCAATACAACTCTGCCACACCGTTAGGACCTAAAAATTTAAAAAAACGAGCCTTTGTGGCAATTGCATTTTCTTGTAATAGAGCAGTACGCGCTGAAGGAAATGAAACCATTTTGAGTGGAGTTACGGCATTTTTGGTGTGGACGGCAGTCCGGGGGTCCTCATAAAACACGTAACGCTCTAGAGAGAGGAGTCTATGCCTGCGTTACAGATGCATTTAGAGGGGAGGGGGCGTTCAGGGCTGCGTCAAATAACCTCAAACTACGCTCGTGGTGCCAATTTTTTTTAAATCTCCGATGAAAAATCAATGTCCGGTGGCAATTTTTCATCCGGAATTCTTCATCAACGTTAATTTAAGGGGGAGAGAAGGGTTGAAAATTCGATTTTCAGCAATGCGCATCTAAAAACGACTCGAAGCGTTTGTCTGTTTCGTGCAAAATATGACAAGGTCCTAACACTGCGGCTGAACTTCAAAACCACAAAACTTAATCGCACCGTCTCTAAACAGCAAGCCTTTAAAATTGTGGCTCTTTTCAAGCTGAACGAACTTCGCTTACGTTTTTACCCGTTCGTTAAAGTCTCTACAGGGAATTCCCATTCAAACTCGTACGGGCCAACGGGTCCCCACACTGGCAATTCACGATGGCTCTCACTGGGTCCCCATTGAAATTTCCTGCACCCCATAGGTTTCTATCGGATGCCATGAACCACCTTGGTCCCCATTGGAATCTAATGGGTCCCTATAATATAACCGTTTTACCAGGGTAACTATCGAGTCTCTCGTGGGTTGCCATTACTTAGTCTATTACCTACTTCCTAGGTACGTTGCAATCACCCGCTTCCACCAATAGGATCCCTCCAAATCCTTCTTGTTCCTTTTGTCTATTGCTTTGTCTATCAATTTCATCAATCAGCCCGCGGGTTGCGAGCGGAAACGACTTCAAGCGCGAATAAAGGAGAATGGTAAGATTGCCGGGCTCGACGAGTCAACGACGCGTGCGCTTTTCGGCATTGGCGGATCCAGCAATTTGGCAACACCGGATTTTCTCCATTTAAACATACGGAAATGTATCGATTCTCGGAGTGGCCAGGTGCTCCGACAAAAATCGATTATTCAGTATAGGTTTACATGGAGGAAATCCGGTGTTGCCAAATTGCTAGATCCGCCTCTGCTTTTCGGTCCGGCCTAGATGCGATTTCTGCGATAATCAGACGCGCATCTTTCTCCCCTCTTTCTTCTGGGTAAAGACGATAGACGCCTGGTCCCGGTGCGGTCCGAGGCGGACGCGTCACGAGTCGCGCTCGACAGTCGCACAGTGAACGATCGATCATCGATTTTTCCTCCTTTAAAGACGTTGCGAAAGATCGATTCTTCAGGTGTCACCCTGCCTATCGATCCTTTCCCATAGGTTTAAACGGTAGATCAAACGATACATCGCAAAGTGCGCCAGGCTTTCTGCTGTGCTAAGGAAGAACGCCGTATGAACATCCGAGAGTTGCCAAATTTACCTTGATAAAACATGTATTTTTGACAACATTCATGCATATTTTTTCTCGAACTTTTCAGATATTTTAGATGGAATTGCGTGCAAAATTGTCTGAAAATTTCGGAAAATAATATTCACAATTTTTCCAGTAAATTCTGTTTTTATCGGAGGAAACTTGGCAGCGTCTGATGGCTCATACGGCGTTCTTCCTTAGCATGGCAGCTTTGGAGCCGGGCGCTGCAGTGGCGTGGCGTGAAAGATCGATTATCGATATATCGCCATTTGAAGCTATAGTAAAGAATCGATTATTAAGATGTTCGCTGCGAACGCCCTGATAATCGATCTTTTTCCATAGGTTTAAATGGCATAACAATCGATATATCGCAATTCACGCCACGCCACTGGGGCGCTGGACCCGGGATCGCGGGGCGCTGGACCGGGGCTCCTCTCGAACGCGAGCAGCGCTGCCCAGCGGCTCCCCTTCAGTCGGCGCGAGATCCTATCTCCTCTCCAACAAATTACGATTCGGTCCTTCGATTTATTTCCTCCTACCTCGCGACCCGATAAATTTCTGTCAACCCGGACGCGTCACCGCCACCGCAATCGTTGCCGGCTCGCCCCGCGCCCCTCCTCCCTCCCGCACCCCGCGTCCTAATCCTACGCCACCTCCACCCCACCCAAGTGGACGTTATTAGTGTTGCGTCTCAGAAAGCGATATAGGGACCGCGAATAAAATGCATAACGCTCGATTTTGGGACTCTCCCCCCCCCCTTGTAATAATTTTATGACGTAGGCCCTAGAGTACCTGTATAGTGAGAGTATGGACAGATTGCTCCATGGAGGGCTTAGGGCCCAAAAGTGCAGCCACCCTTCTAACCAACTTCTAACGCACAAAATTTCACTGCCAGTCTGTAGATTCCAATCCTAACCAAGATGGCCAAGAAAGTACATAAATGAGCTTTCTTCCGCAAAAATGAGTAAATTTATGCAAAAACTAAGTCAAATACGTGCTTTATAAACGATGGTTCGTAACAGTTGTATTAATAAATCGCTCTGGATAATTGAAATTCATAGATTGGCTGCATTTCTGGGCCCTAACTTTATTCGCGGAGGCATCGGTGAAGGCCTGATGGATTTTCGGAGTTTCACATCTGTCTATACTCTCGCTATGCAGGTACTTTAGTAGGCCCCGCTCCATTAACAGGTAAAAGCAGTATGGCGCAATGCTCTCCCCGTCTGTGTCCTTGGAGGATGATTCATTTTAAAAACAACGTATCTACCATCAGATGCTCTATGTACAGTACATATCTGTTTTTACGGATGAGCCAGAAATCGGACGTATTTCTATCAAACGGAACTATGTGCATTAAGATATGAGCCCTGAGACCCATAAAGATATGTGCATAACAGGGCTCACGTCATAATGCACATAGTTCCGTTCGATAGAAATACTTCCAATTATAGTTCCTAATTACAAAATGTATTCCAATTGACTGTTTCTCATCGGTAGCAATGAGAGAGGCTGCTGGCCGTTCGTTTGTCTCCAGTGTCAGCACTGAAACCTTATCACCGCTGATGCCTTCTATGTCATATTTAATTGTACTAGTGTCCTCGGTGTCACCGGTAACGTCGTTAATATAGCTTATGACAGTTAATGTCAACGTTGTCACCAACGTGGTCACTAATAACGCGATGGATTTCATAATAGTCCATTTTGGAATTTGGCGCCTTCAGTAGCATCACCCTCTTGATAATCTTGTTATCGTACACGTGATCCAATTCACCAGTAGCAGTATTGAAATCATGGATTTCACCCAAAACGTCGTCTACGTCATAACAGCCATGTAATATTTTTCGGTGTTAACATTGCCATTGAATCTTGAACCTCTCGTAATGACGATGACGTCGGCAAAGAAAGTCGCTAATGTCCACGTCTAGCTCAATGCCCCAGGTGACTTTAAACGTGTCGTCATGGTCATGTGTTAATGTTGTCACTGAAACTGACCTATGTCACCTCTACTTTTCGCGCAGAATGAAAAGCATGTACGAAACTTTTTGCTGTAAAAGGAGCCTAAGTATTACGCGTTGTCTAAGAAAGGCTTATGTTTCCATTCATTTTTTCCGTTGAAAACCATTCAAAAGGCCAATTTTTCAAGAGCTCAATAAACTCGAAAGTAAAAAAAAATTGTTTTTCAACATTTGTGATAGGGCCTGTAATAAGGTACCTTATCTTCTCGGAACAAACTGTCCGAGCGTGTCGAATTAAGGTGATAAGACCATTTGACGATTTTAAACGCTCAACGTTGAACGCTGTGTAGAAACCAAGTGAGAACCAACCGTGCGCGGTTTTAGTTAAATTGTCTATCCACAGGGAGCTATAGCCGCTTCTTTTCTATGTGTATATCCGTATTCCGAACCTGAAATTAACCTAGGACATTAATCAATTTTACTTAAAACCTAAGAATTTTTGTTTTGGAGCTTCAAGAAGTCATAGCTCTCTCAATTTTGGAGCTTTTAGGGTCAAACTTGCTTTACATTGTCCAGACTCTCTTCTTGTATGCCATGATACTAACAACTCGACTTTGAATTTTTGGAAGATTAGGCCCCTTTCATAGATCCCAACACATATGTTTTTATAATTGAATCAGTGAGAACGAAAACACACCAACTCGGTGACTCGAAAATGCTCAACTTCCATTAAAGACAGTTAATGTACGTAAAGTTCGATGAAGTTAGCACATCTGTTCCAACTTGAGCCCTCAAAGTGTCTATAAGTACTTGTCTTTCGGCAGCAAAAATCTTTTTCTTAAAGTAACTTCTTCACCTACTGTGCAGTTTTGTGTGTGTCTTGATGATTTTCATTTTTCCGAGTTGGTGTGTTCTCGTTCTCATTCAATTGAAGCACTGGGTGCAGAAAGGGCATTTCTCGGTTGCGGTGTCTCGGAAGCTCCACTTACGTTTCATCCATTATAATTATAGCAGATGCATGAAGTTCGTTGAAACTTTTACTAAATTTCTTTACGATTATTCAGTGCTGACATCGAAAAATTTCATAAAATTCGCCCGACAGTTTCCTCTGTGAAATATAACTCAGCGCTTTCTGCACCCGTGAGAACGCCCTTTCTGCACCCAACGCCTCAATTATCCACGAGCCGGCAACAGGGGGTGGCGGATGTTAGCGCCGCAGCTCTAATTTCGTGCGCGGCTCGGGATCTCTCGCGGCGTCGCTGAAATTTCAGCCGCGAAATTAATTGTGCCCGACAGCCATTATGGTAATGCTCCTCGGGCCAGGGTTTTCCTCCCCCTGCCACCCATCTCCCCGGGACGCGGCCTGCTATTCTGCCGTGCTAAGGAAAAACGCCGTACGAACATTCGAGAGTTGCAAAATCTCCCTTGATAAAACATGTATTTCTGACACCATTCATGGATATTTTTTTTGAAATTTTCAAATATTTTAAATTAAATTGCGTATAAAATTGTTTGAAAATTTCGGACAATAATATTCACGATTTTCCCAATTAATTACACTTAAAAAAAATTCTCGGCGTTTTTACCAAGGTCCGTTGGTACCTTTATAACCTCACTTTTTTTTACCAATTATTGGTAATTTTACCATGACAGACTGGTAAGCTTACCTAAAAACCGGTATTTTTACTGATTTTTTTCAGGTAAAAATACCACTTTTATTGGTAATCAATTCCCGGTAACTTTGCCATTTGGATTACATTTTGCAATAAGGTACCACTATTTCTGACTCTTCCATAAAACCACCGTTCTGCACAGGGAAACCAATGGCATATACGTTGTTTCTAAAATGAGCCAGAAATAGTGGTTCTTTCTTGCAAAATGTGGTCCATTTTATCTCGGTAATTCTACCACGGTCGATAAAAAATATTGGTGTTTTTACCAAGGTCTAGTAAAATTACCAATTCCATAAATGGTAATTTTACCAAGAAGAAACTGGAATCAAATAGAACCCTGAATTCTTGGTAATTTTACCATTTTCTTAGTAAATACACCGATATATTTTTTTCAGTGTAGGTTTCTTTAGGAAGAAACTTGGCAACTTCTGAAGGTTCATACGGCGTTTTTCCTTAGGACGGGAGTATTGTGGACAGTGGCCGTTGTCACCCCGGTCGGAGCGCGGCATGCGGGCAACCCTGTCCGAGCCCGCTTGGCGCATTACTATTCGCCGCACGGGAGAGCCGCGACTTTGATGGATTGCAAATCCCGGATCCCCTCGGCTTAAGCCCCTAAAATCAGCACTTGTCCGCCGCACCGATCAGATAGACGCGCCGCGGCCTCCTCTTTGCTCTTTGCCTCCGACCCACCTCCGGCTCCATCCTTCCATCCTTATCGAATCACCTCCATCGATAAATCCCTATCCCAGCAACGCTCTTTATCGATAAAGCTGATTCGATAAAGTGCGCTGTATGGACCGCAGCCTCCATCCTGATCATAGAATCGTTATCGAATCAGCTTTATCGATAAATCCCTATCCGAGCAATGCTATTTATCGATGCATGAAGCTAATTCGATAACGATTCGGTGATCAGGATGGAGGTTGCAGTCTATACAGCGCTTTTTATCGAATGAACTATATCGATAAACAACATTGCTAAGATAGATTTTTATCGATAGAGCTGATTCGATAACGATTCTATGATCAGGATGGAGGCTGCGGTCTATACATTGCACTTTATCGAATGAACTTTATCGATAAACAACATTGCTAAGATAGGTTTTTATCGATAAAGCTGATTGAATAACGATTCAGTGAACAGGATGGAGGCTGCGGTCCATACAGTGCACTTTATCGAATGAGCTTTATCGATAAACAACATTGCCTAGATACACGGAGAAAAAAACTTCGTGCATGGAACCCGAAGTTGAGGTCATATGGATTTCTGAAGTTTTCGGATCACGCAGCCGAAAACTTGAGGTCCAGCTGCCGAAGTTCGGGTCAGAGATCTGAAGCTTTCGGTATGTACCGGAGTGCTTTAGATGTGTGACCTGAACTCCTCGGTACATACCGAAGTACTTCAGAAGTCTGACCTGAACTTCGGCAGTATAGGACCTCAAATTTTTGGATGCGTAATCCAAAAACTTCAGAGATACATATTACCTCAAATTTACGTTATCCGTTTAAGTATGCGGCAGAGCAGAATAAAAACCATGATACTTACAACTTGTCAATGCATTCTGAATGGTGCGTCGCTGCTCAGCGACGTGATCAAAGTTAATTCCAATACGTGTTCATGCCAATCTTTGGTCTATTCCTCCTCAAGATTTTCAATTTTTTGAAGGTGTAGTTTCACTGAGACCAAATATACACTCTTTACGTCGAAATTTTTCTCCGATGTGAGTCTCTTTCACGGGTGAAAACTGACTCGCAGTAGCTTATGCTTCTCATTTTCATTTAATTTTCGATAGACTCTTTATTTAAATTGTTTTGTCTGCACTCTGCATGCACCGTGTGATCAATTTTACCCAGCCATTCTTCAAACTTGCTTATTATCTCTCCTATTTTTCTCCGGTTTCGTTCAAATCTAATGCTGAGTCATCGTCTCCAATCTCGCCAAAAATAGTGCAGAACCCGATCGGCGCCAAAAGCATATTAGCGCCTACAAGAGTGCAGGAATACTTCACGCATTGCGCCAAACACAAAGCGGTCGCCGGGCAGCGCGGAAAACACATTAGCGCCTACAAGAGTGAAGGAATACTTCACGCATTGCGCCTAACAGTGCAGTAGCTGGCCGCGCGCTACCGTTGCGGGTCGGGGAGGCGCGGTGAGCATCGCAGCGCTCTTAGGGGGTTGACGCGCGCTCAAGAAGGACCGTCGTTTACGCCCTTCCTGCTCTGGATACTACAAAATTAACGAAATGTTGCGTCGTGCAAATATGAACGTATCAATTTTACATTTTTCCCGTTTGGGCACGCTTCTGTTTTAGTTCAGCCATAATTTGCCTGTTTTATCTATTTTTCAATGGTTACAATGCCAACCGAGTAAGGGTAAACAAGCAATTGTGTTCTTTAATAGTTCAAAAATCTTTATATTATTCTAATATTATAAGAAGAAAAATTTAGCAATTCTGCCTTTTAGGAAGATTTCCTCGAATGTCGCGTAATTTTTTTTGCGGTGTTTTCGCGTCATCAATAATTGTTCCGATAGAAGATGATTTTTGTCTTGGAATCTAAATTTGATATTTCTATAGCCCATAAATTAGCAAAAAATAATACGATTTGTCTAAACGGCTAGTTCCTAGTCATCACCGTTCATTCCACCTTCAATTCATCAGTGTTTCTCGTCAAGCCACCAGTGCGACGAATCCAGGGGGTGAGCAATCAAGGTATGCAAAACTGCGGTGGATAGGACAAGGACACCCTGTTCTTCGATGGGCGACATTTCGGTTAATATGAGACGTAGAAACTTGGCGTTTGGAGGAATCTTATAATTTTTTGCTACTCTATAAACGTAGACCACCAAAACACGAATCTGTCACTAGCGTTAGTGACTCAACTGACTCATTCTTGTAAATTGTATACACAAATGGAAAAGAAAACACATTGGATCTAGAGTCGAGACTCTAATAAACATCGACAAGAAAAAATACTCTTGATTCAATCAGATTTAAGCTTAAATCAAGAACCAAGCCTCTTAATTTGAGCGGATTTCCTTTTGATTTAAGTTTAAATCTGATTGAATCAAGAGTCCTTTTTCTTGTCAATGTTTTCAAGAGTCTGGACTCTAGATCCAATGTGGTTTTTTTTTTCCAGTGATGGTCATTTCGCGCCCATCTATGTGCGGTGAAAAATCGTGTCAAACCGAAACGCATCCGAAACGAAGGCAAAACCAAACGATACAAAGCCATTGCGTCCGTGTGTAGAAACGGAAGAGCACGTCCCAGAAGCGTTTTTTCCTTGATTTCCCGCCGAGACCGAGCGATCACCGATAGACGATTAGCGGCAATAAATAAAAAACTACAAATGAGAATATAGGGAAGAGAGGAAAAAAGCGGGGAGGAGAGACACGTCCGGGAGGGGGAGAGAAGATTTGTATGAAGGATTGTTTGATAAGACAGAGCGTTCCAGGAATCAATGCGCCCGTGGGAAAAGCATCAATGATAGTTGATGTGAAAGGGCCAGGACCAGCTTCGAGTCAAGTTCATTTACAATCCGTGCCTGTTTCCCGGTCCGCGGCAGCGTATTGTGACTATGATCGGACAGTCCACCGATGCCAAACCCCAGCCATCAATCACCGAAGCTCGAGTCCAGTCGCTCCAGAAATCCCTGTTAACCTAAAGGAACCCTTAAAATGTTCCAAGGAGCCCTGGAAATTTGATTTTTAAAAATTTAGCTTATTCATGGCAATTTTAAGTAATAAACTTTTTTCTTCTTCTATTTTTATAACTAATCACTGGAAAAAACACATTGGATCTAGAGTCCAGACTTGCAAAAACATCGACAAGAAAAAATACTCTTGATTCAATCAGATTTAAGCGTAAATCAAGAACCAAGCCTCTTAATTTAAGCGGATTTCGTTTTGATTCAAGCAAAAATCCGATTGAATCAAGAGTATTTTTTCTTGTCATTGTTCTCAAGAGTCTGGACTCTAGATCCAATATGTTTTTTTCTCCCAGTGTATAACTAATTCTTTAAGAACTTAAAAGAAGAGAGTGTCCATTTTTCTTTCTTTCCACATCAGTTCTAACACGACCCCCTTTATTTGCTTGTCAAAAATTTTGTAGAAAACGCAGGGGTTACCTGATATACTCAATAAATGAACGAAAAACGTAATTCTGGGTTACAGACCTTAAAGACGATACCTGACAGAAAATAATACAACGAATTGTCATTTCCGTAGCGTCACTAACTCCGGATTCCTGCCATTTTCTGTCACCTCTAGTTGATCCACCTGAAATATATGTAGATCTACAGGTGGATCCCAGGGAGCATTTCCCCGGCATTTCCCCGGCTCCTAAACGATTCAATTGACACATTGACGAGAACATGCTTTATTTAGAGATTGAACCGCCAATAACTCGTGAATGTACTTCTGTTGCACGGTCACAATTCGTTCATGCAAACATTCAGAAATAATGAAGAAACTGTTACAGATACAATAGGTTTATCGATTAAGTCTATGGTTATCGTGTCATAAGTTCCCAATACCACACAAAATCTCTTCGGTTCAAGCAAAGGTAAGCTAAGCTGACTGTAGCAAAAAGAACCAAGTTCATTTGTACAATCAGAAACTTTACAGCATGTTAGAAATGCTCAAAGGGGCTTAAGAATGCACTCAAAAACTAAATTTCTCCCCTCAGAATTGTGTCCATTTAATCGCACGATTTGACGAGAGGGCAGTTCATGGTCGCAGACTGGCCGTCTACCTTGTGTCAATGGCATGAAAAACGGGGGAGCGACAGAAAAAGAAAGAAGGACAGAGAAAGAGATAGAGAGAGAAAAAAAATTATATCAGAATGTGACGCGGAGGTATTCCTTACACTGGTAGTGTTCCAACATCTGTCTTTGATGATAGTTCATTAAAGCTAATGCTCCACACGACAATCGAGTAAGTAAACAAAAGACTAATAGAAACGTCACATTCTGCGTATTGCATAGTTTTCTGCGATCCCTGAATTTCAGAGGAGGACGGAGGTTGCGATGCAGTGGTCAGGTTTTTTGCGTGGACAAGTTCAATGCACTCGTGTGAAAGCATCGTAAGGGTCTATACCGTCACGCTGTCTTGCAAGTTACGTCTCTTGTTCGAACGTTTTTCATTAATGAATAACAGGTGATCGCAAAGAGAAGTTTATTTCAGTAGTTCAGGAGAGTTTAAGTTGAACCGTGAAAAAGAACAATAATACCTCAATAATACCTATCATTATCAAAGATTTCAGATATAGCATCGTGGACGTAATCCCTCTCCGAAAATAGCATCATTCGTGGAAAGTCATCATGATCAACTCAACTATGCAAGTGTGGTATAATACAGCTAACTCTTGAAAACATTGACAAGAAAAAAGACTCTTGATTCAATCAGATTTAAGCTTAAATCAAAAGGAAATCCGCTCAAATTAAGAGACTTAGTTCTTGATTTAAGCTTAAATCTGATTGAATCAAGAGTATTTTTTCTTGTCGATGTTTTTAAGAGTCTGGACTCTAGGTTCAATGTATTTTTTTTTCTAGTGCGGGTTAAAACTCCGTTGAGTTTATTATATTAATGAATTATTTGTTAAAATAATTTTTAAGGTCGGTAATAAAACAAACGCTGCTCAAGTGCTCATATCCTGTAAGGAGAAAAATAGTATAGATAGCTTCTGTTATACTTGTCAATTGATGAGAAGATCATAATGCACAGATGATTCGTATCCTCCTCTTATTTACAACCGATTCATTCATAGCGAGCCTGCCTCTCCGCTTCCCCTCTGCTGCAAGGACACAGATCGTTGCATCTCTAACGTAAAAACGTATTTCAATTATCACGTGAGCCTTGTCCCTCATATGGATCCATACTTTCTAGAACTCATATAGTAATAGAGATGCACTTTTACGCCGGAGGAGCGACGAGGTTAGACGCTCTGACAAACTCTGCTTGGCAGTTGCGGACGGAGTAAATCATACGATTCTGAGATCAACGTCATCACTTAATTAATCAACCAGACACAATATATCAATACAATGAATTCAATTTGTCAGCGACCTGAGGGAGATATTCGAAAAAGGATCGTAATATTGATCATAATAAATGCTCCGCTCTCTTGGATCACTGCAGGTGACTTCAGGATGAGGAAGGCGGGGGGGGGCGTCCCCTAGAGGAGGGGAGGGAGGGGCTTAGCGTTGAGATTGATCGCTGATCGCTCATTCAAAGAACCATTGTGAAGACAATGAGGAACGCGGAGGAAAAGTTAAATTTAAAAACATCTCTTTTGGCTATAGGAAAATATTCACTGGAAAAGAAGTATCTTGGATCCAGAGTCCAGATTTTTAAAAATTATGACGAGGAAAAATACTCTTGATTCAAATTTAGCTTGAATCAAAAGGAAATCCGCTTAAATTAAGAGGATTGGCTCTCGATGTAAGCGAAAATCCGATTGAATCAATAGCATTTTTCTTGTCAAATGTTTTAAGAGTCACAACCTGCCGAAAAACCTCCAGTTTCCATACGACCTAAACTTCAGTTCTCACGCAGGGGCAGTTTCTCTCTCTCCCCGCCCCGCCAGGCAGTTTCTCTCCCCTCCCTGCTGGTTAAAACTATCGTTGAGCACCTGGAAAAAAAAAAAACACATTGATCTATACGAGTTCCAGACTCTTAAAAACATCGACATGAAAAAATACTCTTGATTCAATCAGATTTAAGCTTAAATCAAAGGAAATCCGCCTCAAATTAAGAGACTTAGTTCTTGATTTAAGCTTAAATCTGATTGAATCAAGAGTATTTTTTCTTGTCGATGTTTTTAAGAGTCTGGACTCTAGGTTCAATGTATTTTTTTTTCTAGTGCGGGTTAAAACTCCGTTGAGTTTATTATATTAATGAATTATTTGTTAAAATAATTTTTAAGGTCGGTAATAAAACAAACGCTGCTCAAGTGCTCATATCCTGTAAGGAGAAAAATAGTATAGATAGCTTCTGTTATACTTGTCAATTGATGAGAAGATCATAATGCACAGATGATTCGTATCCTCCTCTTATTTACAACCGATTCATTCATAGCGAGCCTGCCTCTCCGCTTCCCCTCTGCTGCAAGGACACAGATCGTTGCATCTCTAACGTAAAAACGTATTTCAATTATCACGTGAGCCTTGTCCCTCATATGGATCCATACTTTCTAGAACTCATATAGTAATAGAGATGCACTTTTACGCCGGAGGAGCGACGAGGTTAGACGCTCTGACAAACTCTGCTTGGCAGTTGCGGACGGAGTAAATCATACGATTCTGAGATCAACGTCATCACTTAATTAATCAACCAGACACAATATATCAATACAATGAATTCAATTTGTCAGCGACCTGAGGGAGATATTCGAAAAAGGATCGTAATATTGATCATAATAAATGCTCCGCTCTCTTGGATCACTGCAGGTGACTTCAGGATGAGGAAGGCGGGGGGGGGCGTCCCCTAGAGGAGGGGAGGGAGGGGCTTAGCGTTGAGATTGATCGCTGATCGCTCATTCAAAGAACCATTGTGAAGACAATGAGGAACGCGGAGGAAAAGTTAAATTTAAAAACATCTCTTTTGGCTATAGGAAAATATTCACTGGAAAAGAAGTATCTTGGATCCAGAGTCCAGATTTTTAAAAATTATGACGAGGAAAAATACTCTTGATTCAAATTTAGCTTGAATCAAAAGGAAATCCGCTTAAATTAAGAGGATTGGCTCTCGATGTAAGCGAAAATCCGATTGAATCAATAGCATTTTTCTTGTCAAATGTTTTAAGAGTCTGAACTGCACATCCAAGATACTTTTTTTCATATGCTCGATTTGAAGGAAATGCTTTGGAGTCACATTTTTTTTTTTTTTTTTTTTTTTTTTTTTTTTTTTTTTTTTTTTTTTTTTTTTTTTTTTTTTTTTTTTTTTTTTTTTTAAATTTTAAATTTTAATTTTTTTTTCTTTTGTTTGAGAGAATAATATTTTGAGCCGAAGATAGTTTAATAATTTAAATTAGTCTGTTTTATTTCAAAGAAATGTAACTTTTCATCGACGACAGTTATAATTTTCTCATAATTTTTTGTATCAATAATTCCACTCAAAATTCGTTAAAATTGTCCTAATTATGATGCTATGTTAATGACCTCTTTTAACTTCCCTTAGTCACAATGTAAACCATGTGAGGCTTCCTATAAGAAGTGGAGCTGCTCAGGGAATAACTAAGAAAGACGGTCCTTAGATTTCATCCAGTGGCGTTGCGTGCTTTGCGATGTATCGATTGATCTGCTATTTAAACCTATGAAAAAGGATCGATAAACAGGGTGTTTGCAACAATCACCTTTATAATCGATTCTTTGCTATAGCCTTAAAAGGGAAATATCGATCGTTCTCACCTCGCCACTGATTTTATCCCTGGACGACACTAACTTGTCCTTTTCAATTCAAAAATCGACGTATTTGTGCCAAACGGAACTACACGGAGAAAAAAACCTCGTGCGTGGGAACCGAAGTTTAGGTCGTATGGATCTCTGAAGTTTTTCGATTAAGCATCTGAACACTTTAGGCCTAGCTGTCGAGGTTCGGATCACACATCTGAAACTTCAGTTCTTACATCTGAAGTACTTCAGATGTACCGAAGCTTTTCGGATGTGAAAACCGAAGTACTTCAGATGTAAAAACTGAAGTTTCAAATGTGTGATCCAAACCTCAGCAGCTAGACCTTAAGTGTTCAGATGCTCAATCTGAAAACTTCAGAGATCCATTTGACCTAAACTTCGGGTCCCTCGCACGAAGTTTTTTCTCCGTGTATATGTGCATTATGACATGAGCCCTGTTATGCATATAATCTTATGAGTCTTAGGGCTCATGCCTTACTGCACATAGTTTCGTTCGACAGAAATACGTCCAAATGAGTATGCGGAGTGACTTGAACGCGCGTAAAGGAAAAACAACCGTGCATTCAGCATTGGCGGGAGAGGGGGGGGGGGGGGCTACGTGGAGATTTCGGGGCGCGCATGCGCGAATCGACTCGCGGGATTTCAGCAATCCAAAGGACGTGCGATCGCGTTTTACGAGCAGAACAAGCCTATCATTGTCCGATTGGCTCGTCGGCAATTCGGCGCTAATTGCCGGCGCGGGTCGCAGAAAAAGGCAATAGAATCCGCGAGGCGTAATTATTGCGAGTGGCCGATTGCGATGAATTTCGGCCCGGATGGCTTAATTGCTCCAATTAATATCGAGAAGCCTGTGCCCCGTGCCGCTTCATGCGATATCAAATGGAATACTTTCGGTCGTGGCTGTCAGATCTTTCTCAAATCCTCAATCCGCACATTTTCATTATAATTTATTTATTTCACTATACTTATTCGGGCTTTTTGAATGCTATCGCGGAAAAATTTAACTTGCTGACTTAACAATTCAATTGCTAAAACAAGTGACTGCAATACTCCAACGTAGATTTCACAACACAAAAATGCTACTTTATCCACCCCCGTGGTTAAATTAGCTTACAATGGTGGTAGAAGTAGCATTTTTGTGTCGTGAAATCTACGTTGAAACGTTGCAGTCACTTTTTTTTAGCACTTTAATTGTTAAATCAGCAATCTAATTCTTTCCGTGTATGTTGTATTCCTAATCATTTTTTGTAGTTTGCTCGAGGGGTCGTCCGAACCCGACCCGGTTTATATTGAAAGTCAGAGTTTTTCATTCCAAAAAACCGACGTTTTGAATCATACGAACCAAATTTCGATTAACTGAACCAAAGTTAGGTTAACTTTGACCAAAAACTTTAGTTTTACCGGAACTGAAAAACTATGGTGTCTATGTCCTTAAACATCTTTAGAATCTCCTCAAACTTCCCTCAATCCTATTCCAAATTGAACGTATCTCTGCCAAACGGAACTATGTGCATCATGGCGTGAGCCCTGTTATGCGTATATTTTTATGGGTCTCAGGGCTCATGTCTTAATACACATAGCTCTGTTTGGCAGAAATACGTCCAATTAAAAGTGGCCACCCTTAGCCAAGACGTTTATGAAAGGATCGAATCTCTCAGTTCGAAAACGACGCAACTCGGGTTTACTATTATGTCCATTTTCTCACGTAGAAACACTCCTTTTTTGGCTGTTACACAGTTTTTATCATCCCCTGAGAATTTTCATTTTTCCGAGATGAGTCGTTTTTTCGAACTAATTGTAAGAGATTCAATTACTATATGGTCTTACTCATCGTCGTTCTTCAAAAACATCAAAGCTTCTTTAAGCAACGTCGTCATAATGAATTGAGGAGGCCTTAACGCTTAAGGAAGGACTTTGAATATCACTCTCTGAAAAAAAAAATCTCGGTGTATTTACTAAGAAAAGGGTAAAATTACCAAGAATTCAGGGTTCTATTTGATCCCAGTTTTTCCTTTGTAAAATTACCAATTATAGAATTGGTAATTTTACCGAGATATCTCGGTAAAATTATTAAACTTTCTCGGTAATTATACTGGACCTTGGTAAAAACGCCAACATTTTTTATCGACTGTGGTAGAATTACCGAGATAAAAAGACAAAGTTACCGGGAATCGATTACCAATAAATGTGGTATTCTTACCTGAAAGAAACAGTAAAAATACCGGTTTTTAGGTAAGCTTACCAGTCTGTCTTGGTAAAATTACCAATAATTGGTAAAAAAAGTGAGATGGTAAAAGTACCAACGGACCTTGGTAAAAACT
The DNA here is from genome assembly GCF_918797505.1 of Bemisia tabaci. NCBI lineage: Eukaryota > Metazoa > Arthropoda > Insecta > Hemiptera > Aleyrodidae > Bemisia > Bemisia tabaci. Next base: position 68,282,184 of record NC_092794.1, on the reverse strand, counting down.
CCGAGAATTTTTTTTCAGTGTATGAATGCACTCGGTCCTGAATTCCCACGATATCTCAAGTACCCAACGTTAAGTTCAAGATCCTCTAAATTGCTGTCAGAAGTTCTGTGCTCGTTGTGGGTTGGCGTTAAGTTCTGAACATTATCACCGGGGTCGCGGATCCACGGACACTCCGGCCCGTCGGACAGGCTCGCAGAGGAATTTGTGCAGAATTTTTGCGAAAACGCCCGAGTGGGTTGGTGAGGCGATGCCCCACTTCTCGGCTATTGTTCGGCCCGATCGTAAAAACGGGCAAGTGTCGAAAATAAAAAAGAAAAACATCATCCGTGAGCCAACGCTGCCGTTTTAAGGAAGAACGCCGTATGAACACTCACAAGTTGCCAAATTTCCCTTGATAATTGTATGTATTTGTGACAACATTCATGCTTACTCTTCCTTGAATTCTTCAGATATTTTAGTTTAAATTGCGTACAAAATTGTCTGAAATTTTTGAAAATGATATTTTCAAAAATTCCCACTATTATATTATATTCACAATTTTCCCAGTAATTTCGGTTTTTATCGGAGGAAACTTGGCAACGTCTGACGGCTCATACGGCGTTCTTCCTTAGCACGGCAGGACGACCCTCGAGTAATGCCCTGGCGCCTGTCGTCTTCGGCCGAAGCCACTCGCTAATTTATTGAAATCTCTCCGACGCCCCGTTTTCACATTCGTTTTTCCCTCGTTTATTTATCGCGTTTTTTCAATTCATCGATCCGTCAATCCCCTTGTTTTTTCGTGCCTTTTCAACGGGAGAATTTCTCTTTTGACAATTTCATCGATTCGAATAATTAGTAGGACGAATTTCTTATGACGTGAACGTCTCAATTCAGCCTTTTCTTCATTTGCCCTTTTTTTCTTCACTCCGTTCTGAATAAAAAAAAGAAAAAGGAGCGCAAATATATAAGCTTCTGCTTCATTCGGAGTAACATGCTTGGAATTCTTTTGCTGATTTTCCCTTTTCTGTAAATTTTCTGGGGTTTCTTTCATATCCCTCTTCTTTTTTTTTTCTATGTGTATCTCGTAGCTTGTCTTCTTCAACGCGCCACCCTCTCGAAAGATTTTTAAAACGTCTAATTTGGATTACAGTTTTCAATATGGAACAAATATTTCTGGCACATTCTGGAAACACAAAAGCAAATGATCTCCATGAAAATTTTCTCCACAAAGTCATTGCAAAAATTATATGTTAAAATGTCGATTCTTGATCCAATTTTTCAGATTTATCTTGTTCAGTGTCTCACAATCGGATTGCATTAGGAAGCAAGTCCATATGCAGGTAGATGATTATTTTTATGGATGAGCCAGAAATAGCGGCTCCCAATTACAAAATGTAGCACAATTATTCATTTTTGTGTTTCGCAATTTTCCGTGTAAACTAGTTCATCGTCTCAGTCCGTAGCATTCAGACCCCTCCCCCTCCCCTCTTTTTAAATGAGTAAGTAGTAAATGTTTTCACTTCCGTACTTTTTGAAACAATATAACGTGCGCAAGATTTTTTACCTCATTTTGGTATGAAATTTGTAGTTTTTCATTTGTTATTAAAAGAATGTGTTCTCTTTTTTGTTATAGGAGGATTCTGTTTCGCTCCGATCAGACAGTGACGACTCAAGTAGTTCTGAATCCCCTACGCCACCCTCGTCTCACGATGATGCCTTAGCTGGTAAGATTATCATCCTCTACGCCTTGATTTTTTAAAAGAGAAAAACTGGAATTTGCTTCAAAAAGAGGTGTGTGAAAAAACGGCTAAAAATGCCTCAAGGCATTTTCGAATTTTGAAGACTTGGGGTGATACAGTAATCTTTCGAGACGCCCAGAACCGGTCGCCGTTTTGCTTAGAACCGCCGGTTGCGACGTTGCCATTTTTTAAAGTAGAAACCTTTAAAAATTCATATTTTCCGCTGCATCTCAACCGATTTTCAATGAACTTTTTTTTTTAAAATGTTCCTCTTAAATAGAGCTTTAAAAAATGGCAACATCGCAACCCGGCGGTTCTAAGCAAAACGGCGACCGGTTCTGGCGTCTCGAAAGAAACTGTATCACCCCAAGTGTTCAAAATTCAAAATTGCCTTGAGGCATTTTTAGCCGTTTTTTCACACACCTCTTATCCTGCTTAGAATGGGTTACACCCGTTCCGAAAGTCACAAAAACCAATATTGACTTCTACTAGAGCTCTTGTAATGTACGTATGCCTCAACGATTTGCGGCTTAAGATTTTCTTCCATGTAAAATGTTACGAGAAGCACTTTAGTGTCACTGATATTCTTCGAAAAGTAATCTCACAGAAAAAAATGGATGGTGCTGACGACAGAACCTTTTGTTCATACGGCTCCCACAGTTTTCCTTTGTTACACTTACAGAACTTTTGGTCGTGGGAACAGAGTACTCTGTTCCCACGACAGAAGTTCTGTTCTCACAACAGAAAGTGTAACAAAGAAACTGTGGGAGCCGTATGAACAAAAGGTTCTGTCGTCAGCACCATCCATTTTTTTCTGTGCTCAAGCTCACTAAGAGCTCTCCAAGTTAAGGATCTCCCACCGTTACGAGAGAGACCAGCTCTACAATCCAGTTAAAGTCTCTCCACGCACAGATAGGAAGCTAATATAATAGCGAGGTTACCGTGGCTGTAACCTAAGCGCTTTCACACAAAGTGGGAGCCCTATGCTAATGCTCCTTCATTATGACTTCAACCTCAGAGATTTTTTGTTTTAAAAGTTTGGAAGTTGGTTCCATAAAAACCAGTGGCAATGTTGTATTTTCTACAACGCATGACGGTAAATTCAGGCACATTAAAGCTACATTACACTGGGTTACATGGGTTACATTAAGGTACATAAATCGCAAATCCGTGCGACATGCAAAGACCTTCATTGCACTTACGCAAACAAGTATATCTTTAGGCAAAACCCTATGTCATCACTGGTACAAAGAGACATGATGGACAGAACTATATGGTATGCTCTGACGCGCTTGACCGAGTCCTAGACATGTTTCATAGAAGAAGCAATATTTCGAACGATGACATCGTCGAAATGTGGCGTTTCAACGAGATGATTTTTACCATGACTGATAAATGTTGGGGCGATCATTTTGATAGGCAAATTTCTGCATCTTAGATTAAGACTGCTTAACCACTCGGACGTATTTCTGTCAAACGGAACGATGTGCATTAAGGCATGACCCTGAGACCCATTAGAATACATGCATAACAGGGCTCACGTCCTAATGTACATAATTCCGTTTGACAGAAATAATTCCACTTTATCGTCTCTTGACGGTCATCGGTCATAATAAGGCGAATCTAAGCGTTGATTTCAGTGGGCTGATTATTGAAATTGATAGACAAAGCAATAGACAAAAAGGGCATAGGGAGTATGGAGCGATCCTATTGGTTAAAGTGGTGGTTCTTATAGGCTAAGGGAGAAAATGATAGACTAACTGTCGGGTTCTCGTGGGTTGCAGTTAGATAGTCTATTACCTGCTGCCTTTGTCCATCGCAACCGCCCGCTTCCACCAAAAGGATCCCTCCATATCCCTTTCGTCTCCTTTGTCTACAGCTTTGTCTATCAATTCCAATAATCGACCCGTTTTAAGTAACTTTTACAATACAGGGAAAACACTAGTGCGGAGTCCCGTAAGTCTACCGTCTCTTGAGAGACCGATAGTTAAAGCCTTTTTAATAATGTACCATTTATCATGAAGAAATGTGAGCTTTTGGACGAATCCTCGTGCTTCAACATGAGCATAACATGAGAATGAGGAATGGAATGGTTACAAGAAGCATTTTAACACATCTGTTTAGTCCCCACCTCTTCATTCCCAGCGTTGGTCGGGCCGAGCTAGTGAGAATTTAATGTGAGGACCTCACATGACGACTGTCGGATCCTGCGCTGGCCCGGAGATATGGGAAGATAGGAACACTGATTTCAATGATTAAATCAGCTTGATGGATAGCGCTCGATGAGTCTCATGGCTAGCCCACCGCTCTAATGTTCGCCTACAATCCCTCGTGCCGCGACTCTAATTGAAACGTGAAAAAAACCAGGATTCCCTTTGCCCGCGCCGCCCAACTCGAAAAAAGGCCATTTATTTTCGCAGACCGTCTTTCAATTTCGAGGCGGTTTCCGAAACCGAAAGGGACGGAAAAGGAAAAAATTCAAAGTTTATTGAGCGATCGGTCTGATATAACCTGACAGAGGTCGTAAATCTGCCGGGGCATTTTTCTTCCGCCGAGTCTATTCTCATTCAGGAGCGAAAACTATGAAAAATCTAGAACTAGAAGCGCGGACTATATCGGGCCGGAGCTGAGGAAAAAACTCGCGGCCTCCGGGTCGGGGGAGGGGTAGCTCGGAAATAGTGCGAGCGCTCCGGAGAGTATCGAATTGATAACAGTTACCAAGATGGTATAATTCCAGTGCCAAGCTGTCTGGCAGGGTTCGCAAGGAAAAAACTTGAAGAAAGTAAGGGACGGCTAAAAAAAGAATGAATAAGAGGAAACGGAGGAAGGAAAAAAGACGCGTCCAGCGTTGCCGACTCTCGAAAAAATTGTGAATCTATACGCTGAGAAAAAAACTTCGCTCGTATGAACCAGCTCATATTGTTCGGTTCATGCGACCGAACTCTCGGTTCTGGGAGCCGTATCCTCGGTTCATGCAACCGAGCTTTTTCGTCAGTTCTGTTCGGGTTGAATGCTCGGTTGCACAAACCGAGGATACTCCGACTCTCTGACCGAACTCTCGGTTCTGGGAACCGTATAACCGAGTTCGGTTGCATAAACCGAGGATACGGTGCCCAGAACCGAGAGTTCGATCGGAGAGTCGGAGTATTCTCGGTTTACGCAACCGAGCATTCAACCCGAGCAGAACTGACGAAAAAGCTCGGTTGCTGAACCGAGGATACGGCTCCCAGAACCGAGAGAGCGGTCGCATGAACCGAGCATACGACCGATACTGAACACCGTGCATTCGGTTCATGTAAGCGAACTTTTTTCCCTAGTGCTTGGTAAATTGACACACCGATCCTTGAATTTTTCCCAGAAAAGTATATATATGATGTGATTCAGACCAGAGAGAGGTCGTCATAGGTAATTTTCATGAGAAAACCCTGTACAATAAATTATCGGAGGGTGTCATGGATAGGAAATTCCAGCGTTTTTTCATAGAAAAATTTCAGCCGCCTACGGGAGAAGGTCCCTCGGTGTGGGAATACTCAAAATTGAGCTATCGGTACCATTTCTAAGGAGAGCTTTACACACGAAAAAACGCCACAACAAACAAAAACGTTGACGCGCTAGATTTGCAGTTTAAAAAATATTGTTTTGAGAAACAACTTTACTTAGTTTTAGTTTGCCGTGTAAGTTAAAACAGAACTTTCATTGTTTTTTAGCGGTATCTCTCGACATGTTTAACAAAGATCACTGCGCTTACTAATAACTCTGTTAATTTTACAAATTACTTATGAAGCGTATTAGAAATCTTGTTGAAGTTACAATCTTCATGGTTTTTTTAAAAAAAAGTATTAATATTTTTTGCATTTCCCTCAAAACAATCGTAATTGAGATGTTGCTTGACCAAAGTGTTTCAACCGGTCAGAAAATGTGGAAGATTCTCAATTTTCTATGGAAAAGTTTGTCACTGAAATATCAATTTCCAGATGTTATTAACTTATATTTTAGCTGTTGGGCATTACCTTTTCCCAAAAAATGATAACTACGATGTTGATTCAGGGGCCAAGAAGGCTGAAACACACATTAAAATGCTCACGACGTTTCGGAGTGGTATCAACCCCTTGTCAAACAGTAAACAAGAAAGTAAACATAACATTATCAAAAAATTGAAAAAAAAACTTGGGCCCCCCTGTTTAGTAATTACCTTTTTCATTTCTGGATTGTCATCTCAAAATGTGCCAGGTACGCTAATGATCGTTTCAACTTTTTTACCTATTTTCTTGTATTTGGCTTTCTTGAAATATCTGAGCTATTTTTCGAATCGCCACTGAAAAAAAAGTTACGGGCTATATAGACATACCGTCCGTTCCGGGCTCAGAGGCCGAAACTTCCGGGCGCTGGAGCCGTAGCTTCGACTGCTCAGGGTGCTACGCCCGGAACGTGGATTGTATGCCTGTAACAGCCCGTAAGTACGGCTTCCACGGCCGGACTCTTTGTTTTAGTGTGTCTCACCAAATTTTGTCGTATTGATATCAGCTCATTGCAGAGTTTCATCCAGTGAAAATTGCTAAAAAGTTGGAACGCCTCACTAGAAAAAAAACACATTGGATCTAGAGTCCAGACGCTTGAAAACATTGACAAGAAAAAATACTCTTGATTCAATCAGATTTTTGCTTGAATCAAAACGAAATCCGCTTAAATTAAGAGGCTTGGTTCTTGATTTAAGCTAGATTCTGATTGAATCAAGAGTACTTTTTCTGTCGATGTTTTTAAGAGTCTGGACTCTAGATCCAATGTGTTTTTTTCCAGTGCTTCAATTTCCGTAATTTTTTTTAATCTAATACAATTTTTCGATTGATGGGCCTTTTGTCGGCGGATCCGCGTCTGGCACCGCTGGGCAGGTGAGTAACCGCGACCAGTTTCTGCAGAGGGACGTGTCATACTAAAATTGGAACTAGTCAAAGATGGAGCGACAAACATGGAGGGTCCGCTCCGACATGTCTACCGCTGCAGAGGCCCGGTTGCATCTTAATCTGGTCGCAGTACGTGCATACCTCTCCTCGGCGCGCGCGCATGTGTGTGTGAGTGTCTCCGCGTGCGTGAGTTCCTCTCTGTCAATGAGTCTGCGATTCGTGGAGTGAGCAAAATCCGGAGGGCAGGTACCCGGAGTCCCGGAAACGGAACTCCTACGCCGGCCGGAACCGGAAACGCCCGGACCTGGGCCTCGCACCGGTTAACGAACCGAATTTCGTCGAGAGACGAAGACGAAGATGCCCCGGCCACTCGCGCTTGTTAACGCGGCTCCTAATGCTCGCGCTTGTTATCGCGGGTCCTAATGTTCGCGCGTGTGTGGGCTTTGGACTTGATTCTCGCGACTGATCTCGTAATTTGATTTTTTAATGAAAACAGCCGGAGACGAAAAGGAGTTTAAATTCTGGGGAAGAAACAAGCACGTGGTCCCGTGTAAAAAGTTTCGCCCTCCGGGTGTTCGGCAGTTCAGATTGCGGAGGCGTCCTGCACCTGTTTGTTGATGACTTGTTACTGGCACAGCGGGCCGATTATTGAAACTGATGGACAAAGCGATAGACAAAGAAGACATAGGGAGTATGGAGCGATCCTATTGGTTGACATGGTTGGTTCTTGTAGACTAAGGAAGAAAATGATGGACTAACTGTCGGGTCTTTAGTGGGTTGCCGTTAGTTAGTCCATTACCTACCTACTATGTCTATTGCCACCACTTGCTTCCACCAATAAGACCCCTCCAAATTCCTTTTGTCGTCTTTGTCGATCGCTTTGTCTATCAATTTCAATAATCAGCCCGCAGGTCGCTTTCATCAGCGGCCGATTACTGAAACTAATCGAAGCATAAGGAGTATGAAGCCATCCTATCGGTTGAAATGGGTGGTTCCTAAATATTGAGGGAGATTAATATTCGATTTACGATATACCTTATATGTGTAAAGGTATTTTTTTTTGTTTATTTTTTTAAATTTTTTCTTTACGAAATTATTACTTCATTTTGAAAACATTTATATTTTTAAAACGTGACAAATATTTGTAAAACCTTTTTCAAGCAACATTAATCTCAATAAGCCGTAGTTGTGCCGACAGAAACTGCAAAAATGAATAAAAGAGGAAAGAAACCAAGAAGCACGCAATCTTTAGTTTTAACCCATTTGTACATCGATATTTTAGAGTCAAATACGTCAAATTTTGAGCGTTTGGTTGCGCGTACACCTCGCTGCAGCACAGTAAAAGCACAACATGTAAAATAAAAAATTAATGTGCCTTGGAAATCATTAAATTTGACACGGAACCACAAATATTTAAAAAAAAACACATTATATTATTACTCTCCTTTGATAAATTGATACATATTTTTTTCATTAATTTAAATGAGAATAATCAATGCAGAGTGTGCAAACATTTTAAAATCATCAGTTATAAAACGCTGACTCTGCGAGTATAAATATTAGAGCCTCACAGAGCAGAGCGGCGTGCTGCCAGCGTGAGAGGCTCACTGGCGCCTACAAACCTAAGTGGATACTTCACGCATTGCACAATGCTTGAAGTATCCACTTAGGTTTGAAGGCGCCAGTTTCCCGCTGGCAGCACGCCGCTCCACTTCGTTTTAGGCTCTAATATTTAAACTCGCAAAGTCAGTGTTGTTTAACTCATGATTTTGAAACATGAATTATTCTCATTTAAATTGATGAAAAGAAAATATTTATTAAAGGAAAATATAATGTGTGCTTTGTAAGTATTGTAATATGTGCTTAGTGAATTTTGTCCAATGGAATTAACGCTCCCTCATTTTTACCAAAAATCTCAATTATATATTATTCTCCGTTAGATCGAACAACCAAAAAAAAAAAATCTTCCAAGACATTATACATTTTCATTCAAAAACGTCGTGAGCGATTGTCGTTTGTATTTACATGTGGACCAATTAACTTTGGTCTCAAACTCTCAACTGGCACGTGGACCAAAACTCCCGTGCCGAAAAAACGCGTGGACGTAAATTACTGGAAAAAACAGGTGCGCGGGCAAAAAATCGTTGACAAAATGTCCTATAACCGCTGAGCCGGACTAAAGTGTACTCGATACTCGTCCTAGGTATATATAAGTACGGTGGAAGGACCGACAAAATTCTGCCCCTTATATCAACCAAAATCACCGTCGTTGATGAGGTGGGGTGAGCATGGGGGAAGAAGGCTGTTAGGAAAATAGGTTCTTTAAAAATATTTCGATAAAATGATCAATAGGTGGCGCGCAAGTTGCTTGACGAACTTCACAATCGTAGTGAAAATGAGTAAAAGTTACTTTCGGAAGTCAATATTCAGATTCGCCTATGAACGACTAAACATGAGGCATGACCCTTTGGGCTGATAATTGAAATTCATAGGCAAAGCAATAGACAAAGAAGGGAAATAAAGAGCTATCCTATTTGTTATCGTAAACTAAGGGTGTAATTGATCGACTAACTATAGAGTCCCTCGTGGTGGGTTGCCGTAAGTTACCCTTATCTCCTTTGTCTACTGCAACCACCCGCTTCCACCAAGGATCACTCCATACTCCGTATATCTTCTTTGTCTATCCCCTTGTCTATAAATTTCAATAATCACCCTACTGGGAAAATGACGAGGTCCGAGACAAGACAAGTGCGCGAAGTGCGCCCGTAATCTGATCCAATTAAGATGAGCCATCAATCAGGCGTGAGGAGAGGAGCCGCTCTATTAGGAGGACTTACTCCAAGTTCGCCTGAAATAATAGTAATCAATCATGACTTAGATTTTCGTCTGCTTGGTGCATTTCCCTCCTCTCGTCCACGGGGCTTGGCCTCCGGGCACAAGCAAAAGCCAGCTCCGCAGAAAGCTCAATCATCCTCGGTGAGCTAAAGTATGACCACAAGCTACCAGGCGAGACGTGAATCATCCATTATCGATGCTTCCCCATTTGAAGCTATGGTAAAGAATCGATTATTGAGGTGCTCGTTGCGAGCATCCTGTATATCGATCCTTTTTCATAGGTTTGAATGGCTTATCAATCCATGCATCGCAAAGCACGCCACCCCACTGCACACGCGGTATACGTTGTGGTCGCTGTATGCGGACCTCGCAGATGGGAAATCTTCAAATCGGTTTCAGATTTTTCGTTTTAGATCAGATTGGCAATGTCGTGCACAAGTGATACATCCAATTGAGAACATGGGAGGACAACTTTGCACAAAAATCACGTTGAGTGCATCAAATATGTATAAAATTTACTCCTCAACGCACAATCTTCGTTGGTTATATCGCGTGTTCCTCAAAATTACCTCGTATGGGGGCGGTTTTTCATAGTTGGCCGCAATTAGGTTTGTCCGGAAAGTAACGTCTTCAGGTGGCCACTTTAAAATTTATAACGAAGGTGTTGCTCAGTATAATTTTCTGCATAAATAGTGAAAAGTAAATTTTCCCAGAACTTCATTTCGCGGCACACACCACTCACGCTTCACTATCACAATAGCACCACTTGTACCACAGTATATTTCAACGAATCACTCTCCAGCCTTAAAGTTCCTTAAAATTATTTGGAAACAAGGATGACCGAATGGCTGAAAATATGTGTCTGATCATTGAGTTACGAAGACAGTCTTTTCGACGTATCAAAATTAAAATAGAACTATCTTTACCGTGACATGGGTTCGTTTCATGCATATATTCTTAAGGAAGTCACAACGGAAATAGCTCTTAAAAAAAAAAAAAAAAAAACGTCCATTTGTATAACAAGGTAATTTCTCCCGTCGTTTACAACTAAACCAATGTCCGCGACGGCAAGCTCATTTCATATGATTTTAACTGCAGATTTATGACGCCACCCTTTCTCCCCCCCCCCTCCCCCCTCTTGTGGTGGGCTCGATAAAAAATGTTCCCGCCGTGCTCGCACGGAGCACCAGTCGCTTGAGTCATGACAATCTTGCCGCTACTAATTAATGGACTCCATTACGCACGGATGAATTGCCCCAAAGAGGTTTCCTTCATTTAACGGTTAACGGCACCAATCTGAATTTTTACCAGCTGAAACCTTAAGCGGTTGACTGAGAATCAAGGTCGCCGTGAGGGTAAATTGTCACCCGCACAATCAATGAATTCGTCCACCCTCTCCCCAATCCATCCATGTGAGTGAATGAAGGGAAAGAGAAGACGAAGATGAAGTCAAAGCAAGAAAAACCGAGGAATAGAAGAAAAAGATGAAAATATAAAATAAAAATAGAGGAAATTAAGGAGGACGAGAAAGGAGGGGAAGACGAAGAAGATAATGAGGAAGAAGGAGAAAGAAAAGATAGAAGATAGAGAGGAAAAAAGAAGGAGAGGTGGCAAAATAGAAGAAAAAATGAAGAAAAAATGTGATGGAGAAAATTAAGGAAAGGAGAAAGAAGGAGAGGAGGAGGAACTATTAGAAAAAGAAAAGGAAGAATGGGAGGAAGTGGAGGAAGAAGAGAGATAGGAAGAAGAGGCAGAAGAGAGAAGGGAAAAAGGAGAAAGAGGAGATATAGGAAGAGGAAAAATAGGAAGAAGAGGGAGTGTAAAGAAGTAGAGGAAAACGAAGAGATAGGGCTGGATGATAGGATGATTTTTTATGATTGGTTAACCTGATAATTTGTACTTTAGCCTTAAATTTTGAAGTGACGATTGGGATTCCACTGACTTTATGTTCTTTTTAAAGTAAAAAGTTCATTTATGAGTTTTTCTAATATAGCTTTAATGTCTGTGATACAGGGTTCCCATCACTAAGCAGTCAGTTGCGGGCTGCAGCTTGCGCATCTCTGTTCGATCGACTGCCAAATGTGAGCGATGCAGGGTCAAGCGGTCAAGAAGGAAAATCTTCTCCCCTCTCGGCGTCATCATCCGAGTCCCAGAAGTCACCATCCAAGTCGTCTTCCACTCAAAACAGTACGTACAGCCGCTGGAACTCAGTTCTTGCATTCTCAAAACACAAGTTTAATAAATAGATGCTTTCGTGGATGATCAGTTAAAATTAGTTTTCAAGGCAAAACGTAGCCCGGCTGATCAAATAAAGAACTGCAAATCGAAAAAATCGGATCAAACTTTTTTCAAAGTGCGAATTTCCTCAATGGAAGAAGTTCTGTCAGGAGCGACCATTATTATAGCCTTTGATCGACTTCCTGATCTTTGCGGAAGGGATGGGGGGGGGGGGTAGCGTGGCACCCCCGCGAATTCCGGTACGTTCACAAGAGAACGTGGATCCACTCCTGTCTGGATAGCGTGTCGTGCTCTGCGATGAATCGATTGCTCTGTCATTTAAACGTACGGGAAAGGATCGCTACGTCATGAAAACCTTTTTAATCGATTGTTTACCATAGGTTTGAGTGGGAAAATATCGATATAAGACGATTCACGCTTCGTCACTGCCCTGTCTTCCGGCCCGGGCGCCCGGCTCCCGACCTTTCTTCTCCGGTAGCGCACGATCGGTCTGCGAGCGCCCATGAATGCCATCATCCCGCCTTCCGCGCTCAGGGGGTCTAAATTCTACACTGGAAAAAAAAAACACATTGGATCTAGAGTCCAGACTCTTAAAAACATAGACAAGAAAAAATACTCTTGATTCAATCAGATTTTTGCTTAAATCGAAAGGAAATCCGCTCAAATTAAGATGCTTGGTTCCTGATTTAAGCAAAAATCCGATTGAATCAAGAGTATTTTTTCTTGTCGATGTTTTTAAGAGTCTGGACTCTACATCCAGTGTGTTTTTTTTCCAGTGTTCTTTACAAATACACACAAACCATATCGCAATCACAACTATTCAAACTCTTCTGAGTTCACTTTTTCAGGTTATTTTCCCTGGTCTGTGGATTTTTTGTGCAAATTTTTCGTGAATTTCCTGTGTAGTGCGAAGCAAATTCCTCAGCATTTTCGAAGGAATCCGCACAAACATTCTCTCGTAAAAAATTAAATTCCCCGGTTAAATTTGGCAATTGCTGATGTGGCTTAGTTTCTTTCTGCTAAACGCGGTCCAATTATGAATGTATAATATTATCTCTCTTCGACAACATTCATGTGTCATGTGGCGTGGTTAAAAAAATGGACCTCCTCACTTCGCTTTCGGAGAGGTTTGGTGAAATTTTGAGCCCTACTCTGAAGATTTTTCCACCGGGATCGGATTTTTGGCCGCTGAATCCTGGACTTCTTCTCGTGCGCGGCGGCGGTTCCCGCGTGATCCCGACATCCCAACTGCTCCTAGGCCCAGCGGTCACCGCCATGCCCACATTTTGATTGTCGCCCCCGCAACTCCCCCCTCGCCCCTCCGGCCCGGTAGTTAATTACTCGACCATAAACGCTCTGTTAATTAATTCAATGTCCTCGTCGTTATGTGGAACAACTAACAGTTTTGATCGAATAAATTCGTGCGCGCCCGTCATGACCGTCGCGGCGTCTTCCCTCTTCCTCCACCCGCCCCGCCTCGTCCCCGTATCATGTGCAGCCGCGCAGGAACTTGACCTATCCGGGGTGTCATCTCAGCCGCCAACCTAGGGGCAGGCCCGTCCCAAGGGGTGCAAAGATTGCACACTCGAGCGCCATAATTTCTTAAATTTCTTTCGTTAATTTAATTTCTCAGAGATTCCCATGTTTATTCCTTTTTTTCCCTCTGCACCTTTTTCTTCCTCCTTTTCCTCTTCTTTTTCTCTTTCTTTTTCTCTCTCCTTTTTCTTCTTCTTCCTTTTTTACTTCTTTTTCTGCATTCTCTTCGGCACGAAGCGCCAAACCTCCCGAGTTGGCCAAAAATATATGATAAAAAAAGAAAAAGGAAAAAACCTGGACACCTTGCAAGAGAATTAAAGTAAACGATTTTTCCGAAATTTGGCGAGGAGCAATGAATTTGTAATTTCGGAAGAATGTTTATGTAATTTTTAGACTGAGCTCATGGGTTCGTCGCCACGTTGATCCCTAACAAGGAGCTCTGTTATCGCTATCACGACCGCACACAACTTTCTTTTTTCTTTTTTGCTGGACGAACTTCGAGGCAGTCAGAGCTTTGCAGAAATAATCAGTTCATTTGCGAAAGGATTCTCAAGTTGGGGATAGTATTTTACGGTGAAAAACGTGTTACCCTGTCGCCGTAGCACAACGAGCTAGCGGTAGCGTCAGACGTACGGACCTGCACTTATTCACTGCCGTGCTAGAGAAGAACGGCGTATGAACATTCAGACGTTGCCAACTTTCCCCCAAGAAAACATTGATTTTTGAGGGATCTCATGAAGGTGTCTCTTCAGGATTTTGGGGAACGGTGCGAAAGTAGATCGATCGATTGATAATTCCTGGAGTGTACGACGTTCCTGAAGAATTTGAGAGCATTACGCCACGTTGTATTCTCATGGTAATTTTTACCTAGAATTTGACGGAGAAACATTCAGAGATGGGCTTTGAAAGTACGATCACATGGGACGTACTTTTGAACCTACTTCAAAGTTTTTATTTTTGTGTGCAAACATCTGACGTATTTCAACGGGAATTCTGAAAATATGTCCTAAAATTAAGAAATCATCATTTGATCGATTAACCGCTGAATCGTTCTCCAAAGTGCTGCAGATCCGCCTTATTATTTTTCTTTGACATTTTCAGGTATATACCGAGATAGTTTAGCTAGGGGTGCTAAGGTGCTTCAGCATACCCAAACCTCTGACAGGTGGCTCAAGGGGCCCCGGCAGAATTCCTGTAGGGGCCCCCAAAACTTGCAAAACCCACATGGAGGAGGACTTTAGGTTAGTTAGGCAGGGCCCCACTCGACCCCAAACTTATTAGCACTCCAACAACTTTAGAGCCAGACTGTCATTGGGTATATCCCACAACAAATAGGGGAAACATCTCCCGAAAAATAGCTGCACATAAGGCAGCCAAAAAATCCGTTTTCTATCAAAAGAAATCTGACAACATCTGAAGGTTCATACGGGGTTTTTTCTTAACAAGGCAGAGCTGTCAAAGGATCTCACTGGAGGCGAGAAACGGGTCTGAAACCTCCGAATTCCAACAGAGTCCTGAATCCCTGGGTCGCCAGCGGCTACAATTACCGGCCCGTGCTCATCCCGCTCTGCGATTTAATGCGCGATCCCTGTAATTGCTTCTACACTCACAAATACCCGATCAGTTGGCAACATTGTTCTCCCTCATTTAAATCCAATATATAGATTCGATCTCAAGCTTATTCCGATATATATCGAAACTTAACTCCATTCCAAAATTGCAAAATCGACCCGAATAACTCATTTTATGCAAGAATACAGCTCTGCGATTCCTATCTAACTTAGGCTTATTTTTGCGCATTATTAGACAAAAAATCATGGAAATTCCTAGTCGAAAATGCCCAATCGTTTCCTCGTACATGTGAAATTTAACAGGGGAAATTTTGCAGCGTTTTGATGTCGTTGCGTTCCTTCGTCTAGGAATCGACGATATATCGATAATTTCACCTGAGTGAGACGCACAGTGGATCGACTCATCAGAAAGGTCG
Organism: Bemisia tabaci; assembly: GCF_918797505.1. Lineage (NCBI taxonomy): Eukaryota > Metazoa > Arthropoda > Insecta > Hemiptera > Aleyrodidae > Bemisia > Bemisia tabaci. The sequence goes on along the minus strand of NC_092794.1, from coordinate 68,266,969 downwards.
GATATAAATTTTTTTACAAAAAATGGCAAATTTCGCTGTTTGATTCATCATATTTTAAATTTTGAGGGGTGCTTCTAGAAGAAAAATTTACGAATAAACCAATGAAACTATTTTTAAAATCTCAAAGTTTTGATTTAACGGAGTCACAAGCATTCAAAGTGTCGAAATTTCGTCCGACCTCTCTCAGTGACTCGATCCACTGTGCGACGTTGCCAACTCGCAGCACCTCGGTTAATCCACTTTCCGCGGAGCCGATAAAAAGCCAGTCGAGTCCCGTATTGTTCCTGCCTGTGCCTTGGATCCCCGCCAAAAACTCATTAACATTTTTCACTTTCCGCAACCGCGCGCGCGCGCTGAATGTTGGTCCTGGAGAGCCCACCACTCCTGCGCGGGGGCACGTACAGTGAAGAAAGCCTCGTCGAGATGGGCCCAACTACTTGACCATAACCTATGGAATACCTAGGGAATTTTGATACGGAGCTCATGAGTCACTGTTCATTGATCAGGAAGTCGCGCTCAATATTCGTCTATTTCCGCCGCGACTTCCGCAAAGACCGCGTGGTTTCCGACTATCAGCTCACGGCTGCCGAATGTCTGTAATAACGACTGTTCAGAACAATTGAAAAAAACAAACAAACTAGGTGGTTTAGGAAGATAAAATTGGACCGCGTTTAGCAGAAAGGAAGCCAACCACATCAGCCATCGCCAAATTGAAGTGGGCAATTTAATTTTTTACAAGAGAACGTTTACGCGAATTCGTTTGAAAATGTTAAGGAATTTGCTTCGTACGCTGCAGGAAATTCACCGAAATTCGCACAAAAATCCGCACAACAGTTTTCATGTAAAAAATTAAATTTTGGTCCCTTTCTGCTTAACGCGGTCGAAATCTTTAATGAAATTTTTTTTTAATATACGTTGCTATTCGAGACCTTCTTAAGTAATTTTTTGGTAAAATTTACAAGAGTTAAGACTTCAATGAAAAAAGAGTTACAAAGTCTCAAAACATCTTTTGTGTTTTTTTACGTATAAAATGCTTAATTGAAGCATTTGGATATTTTAAGACTTTCACGTCAATATTACTGGAAATAAATCCTACTTTAAAAATCACCAAAATAGGTGTCCTAAAAGTTGATCTTTAGTATTTTCTGAAAATCGGGTTTTTGAAAATCAATTTTTCTGCGTTGAAACATTCTTTTTCCGGCTCTTTTATCGCCTCCTGAAAAATTTCATTTTTCCAAGATGGGTCGTTTCTGAACTAAGAGAATTTGACTGTTCTCAATGTCTATTTTTTTTTTTTTCAAATTTTATCTCATCTAAACTGAAAAAAAAACTTCGGTCGTGGAAGTCGTATACTTAGGGCTATTATGTAGACATACCATTCGCGTTCCGTGCTTAAAAACTACGGCTGCAGTACCCGGAACTTTCGGCCTCTGAGCCCGGAACGGACGGTATGTCCATATAGCCCGCAATTTTTTTTTTTTTCAGTGTATTCGTTTCAAGAACAACTTTTATTTTAAGCCGAAGAATCTACTCCTGGAGCCTTAATTACTCTGAGTCCTGAATGAACCTTTAAAGAGCGGAGTTTAGATCGGCATGGCCTCTTAAATGACAAGAGAGTCTACGCCCTCCCCCCATCCCCCCGGATATGGGGAGTGCGCCCGGGAACCGTTGCACTAGGCGCGTGCCGGAAGCGACTCACGGATTCTGCGGATATCCAGCGGAAGTGCTGGGCAGTGGGCAGTCGTCGTGTTTGCGCTTGTGTCTCTGGCGACACAAGTAAAGGAAGATCCGTCGCTTAAGCGTCGTGAGCCTTACGGAAAGGAGTCAATTTCTGTAATTTTCGATGGGAGAATCGTGTGCTACGTGACATTCTAGGTTAGATTCATATATCAGCACGATTAAATCCGTACCTTGTCTACGGTGTGGTCCATCGTGCATGAATGTCTGAGCGTAACTGAAAAATTTTTGTGGGGGGGGGGGGGGATTTTTTGCGCAGAGCAGCTCAAAGACATGAAGCGGCTACATGTGGTCGCTTTTTCTGTGGCGTGACGGGGGTTTTGAAGCTTCCATATACCCATGCAACTGAATGTGGGGTGAATTCTGCGAGTTTTCTCACAATCATCACCGAAAAGCAATCGTCGCTAGCCGAGCCAAGCTGACTGATCGAGAATGCTGATGATATTCGCCGAGTAATATCCACGGATGCGGCAAGTGAATAACTTGAATATTTTTATTCTTAACGTTTGGTCTTTCTCCGAACCAAGAATTTCGTGTGCCGCACAGCACCGCTAGTGATTTTTTGTTTTATGTTAATATTTTAATGGCCCCAACTTAGCGGCTTATTTGCCGTGGCCGGGAGGCTAAACTCTACCCCCTCCCTCAGCAACCTCCGCAGTGTTGCCAAATTTTGGCACTGTGTGTTGATGAGTGAAAAAGGTCCATAATATTGAAACGTGTCTACTTTCAACCGGACCTAGTTAGATAATTTCGAGAGACGGCGCTTTTGGTGTTTCTGGATCGGTGTTTCACCCCTCCGTATGTTAATGACTTGATCCGTATCAATAGATGAACATACGTCTCTGGAAGTACCAATCATTGAGCGGCAAATTGCATCTATTTGTGTTGAATGAAAAGAAAATTAAATTCGGAAGTGAAAAAACCAGATAAAAGTGCGCTGTTCATTATGCTTGGAATTCAAGCAGACTTATTTTTCTTCTAAAAAAATTGTATATCCACAGGAATGGAGGAGACGTTGGTTTCTTTTCTGTTGAATTACATTTTTTAACGCAGAGTAGAAATAAGTTCTATGAAACGAAACACAACTATTTTGACTTTAGAGTAGGTTAAATTGCACATCCACAAAAATAAAGGAAAATTTGATATCTTTTCTGCTAACTCAGAGACTTTAAAGCAGAGTAGGAAAGTTAGATAGGGCGAGACGCGCGATACAACTATTTTAACTTCCACGTTGGTAAAATTGTATACCCACAAAAATGAAGGGGAACTTGGTCGATTTTCTGCTGGGTAGAAAAGTTAGATGGAGCAAAACACGCGATACAACTATTTCGACTTCCACGTAGGTAAAATTGTATATACGCAAAAATGAAGGAGAACTTGGTCTCTCCTGCTGATCTAGAGCCTTTAACGTAGAGTAGAAAAGTTCGACAGGGCAAAACACGCCCTACAACTATATCAACTTCCACGTTGGTAAAATTCGTCGCTTGGCTGACATAAAGGCGTAACTACACATTTAGATGAGCCCAGAAAAGCATTGAATTGTATGGAAGACAGGGTTCATTGTAGAGTGTAGTTACGCCCTTATGTCAGGTAGGCGACGAATTGTATACCCACAAAAAAGAAGGAGAACCTGGTCGATTTTCCGCCGGGTAGGAATGTTAGATGGAGCAAAACACGCGATACAACTCTTTTGACTTCCACGTAGGTAAAATTGCATAACCGGAAAAATGAAGGGGACCTTGAGAACATTGGATTTTGGGTTCGGTTCGGCAGCGAGGCGCCACCGTCGCGTCGGAGGGCCCCCCGGTCAAAAGTCGGTATTCGTCTGTCACCGAAACGCCGCGGCTCCCCACTTAATCCAACCGTTAAGAGAGGAGGACCAGATTTCCGATGCCGCGCGGAGGCTCAGGTTTGAGTGATGTGTCGTCTCCTGTCGGGCCCGCGGCAGATTTGAATACGAATTGGACGCATTTCTGCCAAACGGAACTATGTGCATTATGACGTGAGCCCTGTTATACACATATTCGTATGAGTCTCAGGGCTCATGTCTTAATGCACATAGTTCCGTTTGACGGAAATGCGTCCAATTGTGCATTCTAGAGATTCTGCCCGGGCGCGGATTTGCCGCACTGGAACTGTCGAAAAACAACAAAAGGAACGCCATCGAAAATCCGCCTCGCAGCTTCCATAGTTGGGCAAAACGGGCAGTTGTTGCAAATCGAAATGAGGCTGTGTTGTATTCAAATATTTACGATCCCATCCTGCATTTTCGACCGCGCAAGAAAAAGCGGCCCCTCCGGTGCGGGCCCCCGAAAATTTATGTTAACTACCCGAAAACGGGCCGATATCGACGGCCGAACTGCAAAAACGCATACCTTCGCTTTGCGATGCTACAGACATCTTGTCATTATTTATTTTCTAGATCGAGTAATACTCAACCTTATTTCTCGAAACTCTCTCCGATTCTTCTTCTCTGATTGAAAAATATTCTGTAAAAATTATTTCAAGTAATAGTGTTGCTTTCTTCTCCTTCCAAGAAATTTAATGGAGGCTGGATTTGAAATACAGCGAACAAGATACGCGGTTTTGCAGTTTGCCGTCGACATGTTGGCGCATGCGCCAAGGCGAGAATTGACCCCGAAGGAAGCAACGAATAAATTAATATCCTCCTGCGAAAAATTCGAGGCTAACGGAACAAACAGCATATCTCACATACTCACCGCGTTTTTAGTTTGCTCGTATAAGGAATGGAAATTCATCAAGAGGAGTGAGCTCCCTTCCCCCCTAAAAAAAATTGATCCAATTTGGTGAAATGAGAAAAAATAATCTCTCTTTTAGCATATCGTATTGTAAATTTTTTGTCGAATTCATGCGCTGGAAATGGGAGTCGTTGGTCGTTACTCAACAGTCGCAATTTCTCAAATTTGTGTTTTTTTCTAAATTTGTCTCAAATTTATTCGAATAATCCGGACAGGCTGATCGCTGCTGCATTTCCAATCTTCATCGATTGCTGAAAATTCCGCGATTACCGCCGATTTCAGAAAACCACTCGATAACTCACTGATGGCTGCCATTTTTAACTCCCTTTTTTTGCTTGTGAAGCCGGCGTTGCTCCGAAATTGCAGAGTTAAGAACGTCGGACAGTGCAACCAGAAAAAGTCTTAATTCAATGTTTCATATGAGATTTGGCAGGTGGTATTTTTCTATGAAATTTGTGGAGACTAGTCAGGTTAGTCACAGAAAAGTACATCAAAACAATGCAAAATTTCCGAATGAAAAACAGCCAGTTTTCCGTTAGGAATTTTACCAAGTTAGCGGCTTACGGGGTGATAACAAGCAAGAGGGAAAACTAAAGAGAGACGTATCAACTTAAACAGAAGTATTTCTCCCCGACACGCTTCGCTCGAACAAACTCTCCTTTATGATTCTCAAGAGTGAAGAAAGCGCCTGCAAATCTGGGAAATGCGACTTACGTTACCCCGAAAGGTTCATATGGACGAGCAGGTGCAGGTTTGAAGTAGGTGTATGTACGCCAGTCTTTGAATTCATTGACGAATGATTACTGCACCAAAGGTTAGGAATCCGTATAGGGAGCTCTACAATAGAACATTTTGCGACAGACAAGAAGTAATTAGCACGGCAAAGTCGCTTTGAATTTTCTCCACATTTTTCAATTTTATTATTATTTTGTGATTTATCAATTGAGGACACCGCTCCAAGAACAACCTGTAGGCGTATAGTTCGTTATTACGCCCATCTGCTATTCGGATTCTACTTACCCTGGACTATGCTGTGGTAGCGATAGAATATAAATAGGTAACGGCTCGAGGTCGAAAAACCTTTTTTTCCGAGTTAAGTCAGGCCTCTGGATCGATGGGTGCAAGAATGACCTATAAACGGGCCTAAAAACTTAATGGCCTAAGGTGCTAGTTACCCCTTACTTTACTCACTATCGATATTCTTTCATTTTGCGTTTATCATGCGTGATGAAAATGATTTATATTTCATATTGCCACCAAAATGACTGTTGGGTGTAATAATGGCCTATAAACCGTTTTTTTAAATTAAATATATTACAGTGTAAACCCAAAATGTATCGCAAAATCTACCCGGCATGCTTCAATAGAAGGGTTAGGTCACCCAAAAACACCAAAACAGGGTACCTGCAAAGAAAAGTCTGCGCAATACATCAAAAACAAAACTTTAAATACGTTTTTCTCAAAACGCGGTTTCCAGTTATAGGCTGTTCTTGGTACGGTGTCCTCAATTTATCATACAAATAATTTTGTGAAGCCCTGAATTTTTCTTTGAGCGGTATGTTTCATTTTTCTAAAATAGTTAAATTCAATGAACAGATTCTGAATCCTTGTACAGTTTTTGACACTTAACTAACGATTCATCACTCTTGTTTTGTGCAAAGTTTGGAAAAAAATAATATTTTATCGGAAGGAATTTAGTGACGTCTAGATCTTTAAACGGCGTTTTTCAGATGCGGTGAACTTGCTTTGGTGGCAGCTAAGCTTGGCAAGGGTGGCCTTGGACACCTCACATAAACTTTGCAACGTTTTGTAACGACTGATCATAGTGTCAATGGCAATCTTAATCCCAGAGTAACAACAACCAATGAAATTCTGCCACAGAAAATAGATAAAATAAATCGAACAACTTCAAAATATAGGCATTTTCAACATTTAAAAATGAAACCTTTGCAGCGCTGCAAAAAGAGCTGTGAACTCAGGCCATAACTTTCGTTGAAGATCATCATGAAGTTTCGCTTGATATAGACTTAAAGGAAATCCCTACGTTTTCAAAAAGGGGATCTTCTTGAGAGGCTCTTCGCTGTATTATAGAGACATTTAGTTACTCTTGCATGTTGCCTATCCTACCAATCCAAGGTGCAGAAGTAATAAATTGCAATTGCAACTCACCTCGGATAAAACCGACATTTCTGAAGTGATTGGATGTTGCTCAACACAGTGGTCTTGAAGCAACAGAGAAAATGCGACAAAAATGAACCCGAAAACGGTTTGCAGGGGGTGAGTCTATGGTACCTACGCGTGGACTTAAAATCGCGAAGAATCAAACTCTTGGCTGATCCTAATTTCGAGGTATCGCAATTTGAAATTGTCATGGTAGATAAATGCAAGTTTTCTGCTGACTTTGATCCGCTCTTTGATTTATTTGTCCATTGAATCGGTGTTGATCGGTTCCAATTTTATGTTTCGTTCGATTCATGTCGATCGAATACATACCCTCTAGGTACATGCAGAATACCTTCATGCAGAATACTCTTTTTTTTCAAAGTAAGCAATTCGCCTTCTACTGCGTCTGCAGCAATTGTTGTTACGAATATGTTGTGCGTGCTGATTTCAGCACATTACATACTCGACTCTCTGAAGGCGTTTTATTTGCGCAAGTGGCGCAATCTGTCAGCGAATGAAGTCAGGATTGAGCGATTCATTCAATCTCACTTCTGTCGTTCTCCAACAGGGTGCTCTACTTTCGCACATTGAACGCCTTCAGAGAGTCAAGTATGTAATGAGCAGAGGTCCGCACGCACAACATATTCGCAACAACAATTGCTGTGAATGCAACTGAAGGCAAATTGAAAAGAATCGTTTAATTCACATCGAACAACATTTTAGTTTTTTAATTGAATCACTAAATACAAAAGAGCACATGTCCAGAAAACCAAATTGTTCAGAAGACACAAAAAACTGTTTATTTCGTGGCAGATATTTTTTTAAACATAACGACTTTCCAAAAAATACCTACCACGAAATAAACAGTTTTTTGTGTCTCCTGAACAATTTGGTTTTCTGGACATAATGCCCTTTTTGTATTTAGTGATTCAATTAATAGAGAATTGTCTTTTTTTTGGTTCTTTTATGGGAGATTCTTTTCAACCTGAACTGAGTTCAGATATTAAAATATACCGCACTAAAAATTTTCATTCTTGGCGGGAAGTTTAGCCGAAACTTCTCGTCAATACTGAAGAAGCGCCAACACCACAATGCTCTTGAAGCAAAAGGAAAATGCGACAAAAATGTAGATACCCAGAAACGGTTTGCAGGGGCCGAATCTGTGGTACGTATAGCTTTCCCAGTGCTTCAAAAATTTACCTTGGATACTTCCACCACAACTTTGCTCCTATGAGAGCTAAGAAGCGCTAAAATGTTTTTCAACATGTTACGGTTGTTTTCAAGTCGCCTTCAGTTGCGTCCACAGCAATTGTTGTTGCGAATATGTTGTGCGTGCGGACCTCTGCTCATTACATACTTGACTCTCTGAAGGCGTTCAATGTGCGAAAGTAGAGCACCCTGTTGGAGAACGACAGAAGTGAGATTGAATGAATCGCTCAATCCTGACTTCATTCGCTGACAGATTGCGCCACTTGCGCAAATAAAACGCCTTCAGAGAGTCGAGTATGTAATGTGCTGAAATCAGCACGCACAACATATTCGTAACAACAATTGCTGCAGACGCAGTAGAAGGCGAATTGCTTACTTTGAAAAAAAAGAGTATTCTGCATGAAGGTATTCTGCATGTACCTAGAGGGTATGTATTCGATCGACATGAATCGAACGAAACATAAAATTGGAACCGATCAACACCGATTCAATGGACAAATAAATCAAAGAGCGGATCAAAGTCAGCAGAAAACTTGCATTTATCTACCATGACAATTTCAAATTGCGATACCTCGAAATTAGGATCAGCCAAGAGTTTGATTCTTCGCGATTTTAAGTCCACGCGTAGGTACCATAGACTCACCCCCTGCAAACCGTTTTTGGGTACATTTTTGTCGCATTTTGTTTTGCCGCAATACTACTGTGGCAACCTCTAGTTTTGTTCTGGACGAGAAAATTATTTGCAATTATCTTAAAAGTGGATAGGAAAAATGTACAATCAGGATTTCAGTTTTCTACTTGGCAATATTTCCCAAGCAACAACTGAGACTTCATAGCAATTTCTTTCCTTTAGAAAGAAGCTGCTTGAGTATAATATGAATCCATCGAAATTTTTGAGAAGGGATATTGGGATGGGGTCAGGTGCGGTGCCAGTATACTCTCTTCATCGCCACGACGATGCTGCTCAAAGTTTGCGCGAAAGTTCTAAGATACTCGAACACGAAACACATTTATAATTTTTGACTTCTTTTTCTCAGGTGGCGCTGGTGATGAAACTTTTGCAGTGAGCTCCTCAGGACTTTTGTATCCGACTTCACAGGGCATGCTGTATGCATCCCCGTCAAATAATAGCGTACTCTTCAGTCTGGACCACAGAGGCCTTCCCACTTCCTCTCACTATATTCGAATCCCGTTGCCTATCGTCTCTTCACCATCTGCTTACAAGCCTGCCGACCTCAGTAGCAAGAGCAGAAAATAATTCACAGGCAGATTTCAAGCGCGGATTTTTTTCGCGATGAAACATCTGCCTCCTATTCTTTTTTTTCTCTCTTTAAGACTGTTTGTGTAACTAATCTATTTTGTACATTTTACCCTCTTCCTATTAAGATTTTGTAAGTCTCTGTACGGAATCTTGAGGTTTTCTTTTTTGTTAAATTCTTAGTTCAATTTTGATTGGAAATAAATATATTACCATTAACAACGTTTCTGGGTTGATAATTTTACACGTTTCCATTCCTTTTAATCAAAAGATAGTATATACACTGATATAAAAAATTTCCGTCTTATGAACCGTATGTACAGTGTTCGCCTGAATTCTTCGGTTCTAGGAACTGCAACCGAGATTGTCATGAACCGAATAGCACAGTCGATCCAGAACACCGTACTCACTTGTGGTTTAGAATATGACTCACATTTTTCTCTCGGTGTTTTGCAGAGAGGCAAGGAAGGATTTTGAATGAGATATAAGCTTTCATTACTTCAGATGAAACTTGGCTTTCGGGTAGGTATAGATCCTAATTTTTTAAAAAAAATATTGAGCTCCCCTTCTCAGAATTAGTTTAAAGTTCATTTACACTTGTAGCATCTTTTATTTTTCAATTCATCCAGAACCCATCTGAAAGTCGCCCGATGATGCATATCGACGGTGTAAGTCGGCAATCGCATAACTCGTTTGCGGTGTCTGAAAATTTCCGTCTTTGTGTTATTTTTTTCAAGAAAAACAAATTTACATCATTTCTTGAAGTTTTTGCAGAATTTTCTTCGCATACAGAAAAAAAATCACGACATTTTTAGAGAATTGCCATTGAGTATTTTTCCGTTTAAAAAATAAAGTATGACAGGAAGTCTGCGACGGCGTGCTGCCAGCGCGAAACGCGCACTGACGCCTACAAACCTAAAAGGCTACTTCACGCATTGCGCAATGCTTGAAGTATCCCTTTAGGTTTGTAGGCGCCAATGTGCATATCGAGCTGGCAGCACGCCGCGCCGCAGCGTGCCATAAACTGTCCCACATTACTAGGTCAGGGTGTTAAAATCTTGACAATATGACTTCAAATTAGAAATTAGCGACTCAAAAAAACACAGGTTACGAAACTTTCGTGATCTCTCAGTCATTATACAACTTATTTCTTCCTATTCTTGAGTTCTGGACCATAGTGCGACGTCGCAAACCGAGTTATGTGATTGCCGACTCACACCGTCAATATGCCTCGATTTGTCTTCTTGCCGCACCCAAGCATTCAGAATTTTGTAGCCTCCTGTGATGTTTCCAACGGAAAAAATTGTGTGAGACAGGTTCCTTTCCCGGAAAATGCTCAAAAAATGATTTCCGAACAGAGTACTTAACTTCGACCAACTTACTTTTGATCGAATGATGTTCGCGTGTTAGTTAGGTACCATGGACTAACTTCTTAGGATCAAAATCGAAAGTTCTCCGATTGAGCTGGTTCGATCGATCCGCTCGGTAGGAGCTTTTTCGACCTGAAAATCGAACTCCTCTGGTAAAAATTGGCAGTAGAATCAGTGTTCCAAAATACCATAGACCTAAAGTCGGCTGTAAGATTTCCAATAGCTTCTGTAGCCGATTGTACAATTTCTTATAGCCTTTTATAGCCGATGGCGGTTAAGCAACAGCCAGACGATAAAGTTTATGCTAAACGTTACTAAATACGGATACTAGGACTTAGTTAGTTTTTGGACTATACCGCTATCTTTTTGTGCCGTAGTATCTTGATTTATTTTGGGAGGAAAGCTCCGTACTTTTGAAGGATGCCTGTCATTCTTAATATGTTGGAGCGCCTTCAATTTCTTACGATACTGTGCAATACCTCTGGTGTGAAATAGTTGCTTCAGACGCCGCGTGGCACGCTGCGGCGTGGCGGGCGAGCAGAGAGCGCAAAACGCGCATTGGCGCCTACAAACCTAACAGGGATACTTCACGCATTGCGCAATGCGTGAAGTATCCCTGTTAGGTTTGTAGGCGCCAGTGCGTCGCCGCTCCGCTTTGTGTTAGGCTTAAATATTTAATCTCGTGGAGTCAACGTTTTCAACTCATGATTTTGCAATGTTTGCACACTCTGTATGGATTATTCTCATTTTAATTGATGAAAAAAAAATATGTTCTAAAGGAAAATATAATGTGTGTTTTGTCAATATTAAGGTAGTTCCCGTATCAAACTTAATGATTTCCAAAGCACACGAATTTCTACACAACTTCTTATAGCCTTTTAAAGCCAATGGCGATAAAGTGTAAAGCTCGGCGATAAGAACTATAGCCCGACTGTATTTTTTTTTATGGCTTCGTATAGCCCGGCTATATGATTTGCTGCGCTTTCTACAGCCAGCTATATGATTTTCACTCCTTCTTTAGTCGGATATAAGGACTCCAATGGAATTTTGAAACGCAGCTCCTATCGCCAATTTTTACCAGGATCGACGGATCATTTCGAAGAGGACTAGCTTGGTTTCAGTCCCATCGGAGCGCTTTCGATTTTGACCCTCAAAGGACAGACCATGTAAAGCCTAGCTCAGAGAGCTTCGCCGAGCCTCGGGACCACGTGCAATCGATTCTACGCCTCAAACTACGTAGGATTCGACATTAATCTTGAATTTTTTTTTCCTCCCCAAAATCGAGAAAAATCGACAGGGGTTACATGGACTAACTTTTTCGGGTCAAAATCGAAAGTTCTCCGATCGGGCTGAAATCAAGCTTATCTTCTTGGAAATGATCCACTGAGTCCGATTTTTAGGTCCTAAAAGCTCCACGAGTCCGCTGGAACCAGCGTTCGGCGAAAAACGCGCGTTCAATGAACTCTCGAACCAAGGGGTCAAAAACACTCGTTTTTCAGCGATACTCGGCTCAGAGAGCTTCGCCGAGCCTCGGGACCATGCACAATCGATTCTACGCCTCAAACTACGTAGGATTCGACATTAATCTTGAAATTTTTTTTCCTCCCCAAAATTGAGGAAAATTGACAGGGGTTAAATGGACTATCTTTTTAGGGTCAAAATCGAAAGTTCTCCGATCGGGCTGAAACCAAGCTTATCTTCTTGGAAATGATCCACTGAGTCCGATTTTTAGGTCCAAAAAGCTCCACGAGTCCGCTGGAACCAGCGTTCGGCGAAAAACGCGCGTTCAATGAACTCTCGAACCAAGGGGTCAAAAACACTAGTTTGTCAGCGTTTCAGTACTTTCATTACCTAAATGAGAAATTCTTAAAGCTTTTCTACTGTCTACTTCTTCCTTCTGAAATTTTTCGCCTCTACTGTTGTTGGAGCGAAGGAAGCAGTAAGTGTTGAATTTTATTTACGAGAAGACCGTAAGTACGCAAAAAAAATGACTTAGTTTTAGGCAAAACAGCAGTAAGTGACATTATTCCTCCAGAGAGCCAATAAAAGAAGAAGTGCTTTGAAGTACAGTGCAGCCCTCTTCTGTCAATTTCTAATCTGAAAATCTGTCTGTCGCGCCATGAAAGCATGCTGAAGATAGCACTTACGGCTGTTTTGCCTAACACTAGCCTGACATGAAAATGAATGACATCCTTTTTATGTATGTGAAATAAGACCAGTCAATTTTTAATCATTCGAACGATTTCGAAGAGTCTTTCGGATGATTAGTGGCAATTTAGCAAATAACAGAGGCTTCTTCCGATAAATTTTCTGCTCAGACACCTCTGGGCCCACTTTCTTAAAACTTCATTTTAGCACTTAGGTACTGCTCTCTTTGCTGTCATGGCAGTCTAAGCAACTACCTACGGGACTTGCCCAATAGATTCGGGCTCAAGATGGGATTATTGTTCAACAATTTTGTGCCCAGTTTAAATTTTAAAAAGGCTGTTCTGGGGCTAGACTTCGCAAACCACCATAACTTCTATTTTGTCTGATACTTTTGCTAATCTTTTGGGCCCAAATAATTGGATAGCAATCCACCATATTTTCCAGTAATAGTAATATTTGATAAGTTAATTTTTATTTTTGATTGGCTGGTTCCCTATCACACCGATTGGAATTCTACTGATCAGGAGTCAACTTAGATGGCCAAAGAATGAGATGCATATCAATTCTTGTCTGATTGTAACCATAGCATTGAATAAGCAACTAGGTTTTTCACATAATTTACACTTATGTCAATCATTAGCTATTCTCACAGCAGTCATCATGAAAAGACATTAATGTAATTACTTATTCAATGGAAAGTTTAATGACATAGAAGATACTAAATTAATTAATCAAAGGAAAATAAAGAGTGAAAAATCAAGAGATAAAAAAAATTACAAAAATTGGTTTTATTTATCTTATAAAATACACGGGGTAAGGTACATTGCGACAAGGATGTAATGTTCATTTGAGTGTGATCAAGATACTAATTCAATTCAGCAATTAATGATTAAGTTTCTACACTAAATGATAGAAGTAGTTGATCTTATAACTGAAATTTTAATATGAACTACGATAATTTTAAAATAAATTTTTATCATTGGTATAAAATGAGGAGAAAAAAATTAAATTGATTCCTACTATTAAAAAATGATTTTATACAATAGTTAAAATACGAACATTCTATATTCATACAAATAGGTGACTTCAAAGAAAAGAAGGGTTGAAGATAATTTACATATAAATAATATAATATTTTTGATGGGTTTATAAAAAATTGGATAAATAAATACTCTCTTCTCAAAAAAAGTAACACATTTTTTTTTCTTTAAAAAAAAAATAAATAAAATAAATGAAATGAAAAATGAAAACAAACCAAGGGATAGGGCATTTGATTGAAGATAAAAATGCTTTGGCTGACATAATTCAGTAGAAAATTTCCTTCATTATGACAAATTATATAAATAGAAGCAAATGCATTTGGGGCTTCAGTAGAAAAAAATAGTGTAAAGATGGCAAAGGTAAGAAATATTTGATCCGAAAACTAATTTGGGTGATTTAGGAAATAAAAGATTTGGAAAAATTTAACAAAAGAGTTAAAATACTTTAAAATAATAAACAGATAGATAAATCAATGAAAAGATAACTACATAAATAAATAAATATAAGATGAATACCAATCAGTAAAAACTAATGGGCAAGTGAAAAGATAATTTTTTGAAAAGTATGTAAGTTTTTGGTTGCTTAAGGTTTCCAGAAAATAGAAAAAAACATAAAGAAGGACGAAAGGAAGTCCATGAGAAGATTTTTGGCTCTCTGACTTGTCTTGTACAGTAAATAGATAAGGCTGCAGACAGAGAATTTAAAAAGTAACCGATATCTACTGATGCAAGATAAAAAAAAATAAAATAAAAATACAAACAGAGAATAGAAGAGAAAAACATCTACGGATACAGGGATACCTGTTAGGTTCCTTGGAGTAATAGAATTTGAAATACACAACTGGGGAGCTATTGGTGCGCTGCAGAATTAAAGCCTGAGTGTCAGTTGTCATACATTACAATGAATGGTCAGAGACGGTATTAAACATTAAGCGTCCATTAAAAGACAAGATCACAAATACTACAGTTGGAAATCAAGATTCCAAGAAAATTTGTAAATAAATACACGAGTTAAGAGACGATTCTTAGTGTGCTTATTGGTTTCTGGGAAATCATATAGTATCCAACAACCTTTCAAAGTTTAATGGTCCCAAAACCTGGCTTTACACGAGAAAGTAAAGGCTAAGAGACAACCTATATTCCTTCACGAGAGCTTTTTACGACAGATTTAACCTTGGTATTAAAAATTTTTCCCATGAATGATTTCTCAATGTTGCACTGATGATGGTTCATGCCATTCATGGTCTAGAGATTGATGAGAATAAATTACATCAAAAACATGCAAATGCGATTGATGCAGCTTGGGTACAGATTCAGTTTCTAAAAACGCAAATGTTTCCACCAAGATTTGCCCATTGAGATCATAGCAATACAATTTAGACACTAACTGGTCATCTTGCCAAAATTGTCGAAAGCAGGTAGACAAAAAATAAGAAACGGAAACAAACAAAACAAATTCTTGAGTTACATTGAATTCAAGAGTGCCAGTAATATTACTGTAGTATTTAAAACATAGATCTAACTTTAAATCTATTGTAGTTTTTTAAATCATCATAACCATTAATCCTCAACCTTATTTGAATCAATGACCGCTCGGGATATGATACCAACAGTATGGTAAAATTCACAGTGGTCAAAAGTAAAAAATGAGATAAAAGAAAATTGAAGATGCAGGGAACAGAATAGTGATGCTGGTAATATGCCAATTTACAATGCAGAACATGAAGGATTTGGAGATCTTTAAATTCGATTTAAGACCAGTAAAATTGATTCAAATTTCATTTCACAAACATTCATTTTGTTCCTCCTTGGGCAGCTACTGATGAGAAAATGTCCTACTTGAAAAACAAGAATATTTGAACATGATGATTTCTGACACTGACGATAAGTGCTTCATCCAAAGCTAAATCCAGACTAGAGCAAATTGCCGCGCTTCACAGTAAACAAGCATACAGGCGTATGTTCAAGCAGTGTGGACTGCTTAATTTTTTCATGCATAACTCCCGCTTCACAGTGCATAGGCGCTAATCTACCCTACACTACTGCCCTAGTGGAGCCAAGTTTTTTTTGGCTCAGGATTTAAAAACAGTCTTTAGAGCTAGCTCTGCCACACCGCACAACACATGCTTGTTCTGTACCCCGCACCGTCCACACCAACTCACAGAATCGCCGAATTTGTGGTGAAGCTGTTCCATTCACTGTTCGGCACGGCAAAATGCTCTAGAGTGAATTATGGCCAAGATTGCTTTCAGATTATGATTCACTACTGGCTGAAATAATGTTCAAGACTTGTGAACCTTAAGATACGGCTAAGAAACAATTCAATAATTCATTCATATTGAAATAAGGCTGACGATTTTCCTTTTCTTAAAATTTTAGCAAATCATGCTGAAAGCAATAGACTTATTTACTTTCAAAAAGATTTGAAACGTTTTAATTCACGGATTTGACAGAATGGCCTGTTAATGTTGACAAAAAACGTTTATCTTCCGAGTCTAACACATTTTGACCTCAAATGTATTTTTAGAAACCGTCACATTTATCCATTTCCAAGATTTAAAAGCTTGTCAAATTTTCACATAGATATATACATGCCTAAGTGCTCCTTAGACTTGGAAATTTTTTGGCAGAGCTTTGCTCACTAGATTTACAGCAGATAGAATTTGAAAAAATTTAACAAGAAATAACTGAAATTCTGGAGCCTCCAGACAGGAGAGCGACACTTTTTGGGATAACAGAGATTTAAAGTCAAAGCAAAGGAATCGAACAGTAAAATGTATCATCTTAATAAGCACGATTCGATAATTTACATAATTTAAGGTAATTTGTACACATAAAATTGATTATACACCTATCTCAAATTATGCCGCTTCAAAAACATTGCAAAATCTTCATTTAAATAAATTTTACATTGCTAAGACTTATAACTAGACAAATTCACAGCGAAATGGATAAAATTTAAAATTTTTGATGAATCACGAACTTTAAAATTATAAATTATTTAGAAATATTCATAATAATATTCACTTGATGCCTTCGTTTTCATATTCAAGTTAAAAAAATAAAAAGAAAATTAAAAGAAAAGAAAAGAAAAGAACATACCTAAGAAAAAAAAATATCCAGTAATAGAATATACATCTATATTGAAAAATTGACACATGTTATAAATAGACGTATATGAAATGAGTATATGATGAAAGAGAAATAAATAATTTGAGTTCAGAGCAACTAAACAAAGAAATAAATTAAAAAATAAAATAAATAAATAAATAAATAATAATAAATTAAGATGGGGATTTTGTATTTACAGTTTAATACAATAAGCTTTCCTTACTTTTCTTTTCATCTTCAACTGAGTTATCGTAGGAGGAATTTGAAAATTAATACTTCTTTAAAAATTTAATCAAAAGGAACATTTGTTGTCATCCCAGCTGCAGCCAGAGCCACACCGGTCCATCCTGAAAAACAAGCAAAATATCTCATTAATTTTTAATATTAAATTACAAAGAATTAAGAATTGCTTTCTGAGCCAAAAACAGAGAAAAGCATAAACAAAAGTCCTTCAACCAATTAAAAAAATTATCATCGATGTTACCATTAGCTGGATTCATTCTAAAAAACAAATAAAAAAGGCCTTAGACCAAGCATAGCCTTGATGACTACGAAATGAGAGCCACACTAGGAACTATAAATCGTCTACGATGAAAAAACCTATACGGAAGTCTCTACCTTTTATTTTCACTTGTGACCCTACAAATTACTATTTTAGCTCAACATGAAAAATGGAAAATACAAAAAGGCCTTATGGAGCAGAACCTAATGTTACGTTTTTTAGTTCAACTACACATTTTTTTATTCTTATTGCAATGTACCGAGTGCCATTCACTTTAAATTTTACAGCAAGGTTATTCTAGCACTTCGCAGAAAGGGATAGCCCTTCTTCTCAGTGGGGAGATTCCACCTTCGAAGTTTTAGTTCTGTACTACAATATTAGCTCAGAGTGATGATAAACCATTGAAATTCTCATCATGATGCCATACACAAGTATATTTACAGGCCAAACTGGCTTAATGCATGCTACAAAGCTCCTTAAATGCTTTGGAAAACTTGTTGCTACAGCTGATAAATAGCAAACAGTATTCTTATGCGTAAGAGAGCAGATAATTGTTTAGTCACACTGTCTTATTCCACGGAATTTTAAGTTTTGGTCAGGTTCAGGCAATGGTTAAAAGTGTTCTGTTAATCGTAGCCTGAAATTTCTCTCTTCTCTTTCTTCTTTTTGTCGTCCTGGGAGAAAAAAAATTAGATGGTAGACCTGCCAATCATTACAACAGCTATACCTTGCAGAACACCACCTTAAGCAAAAACATTCCATGTTTTATGAAATTACAAAATTCTGTCGGTTCAACTGCCTGAGCAATTCGATCAACTTTACATGATTTAGTACAGTAATTTTATGATTTGTTTGTTTTCTCATACCCGAATACTCTCCATAACCTCCTTTTTTAAAAAAAATTTTAGCAGATTTTGATAAATTAGTTACTTGCTCAGTTGTAAAAAAGTCACCGAAACAGAGTTTAATGACCTAAACTTTCTGTTGCTTTCTATCAAATTTAGTTATTCCTACACTTTACTTATTCCGTTTCAACTGTGAAGCTTCATGGGCAAGTTTAAGGTGTGTTGAAGGTTAAAGGTGGGTGATAGTCATGATACTTAATAGCTCTAACACATTAGCATGCTGCTGAATTTTAGTCCTAAGGGGTGAAAAAGGTCACTGTGGATGTTTCTTTTAATGTAAACTATAAATCACAAAAACATACTCTTCTCCCTTACGGAAGAGAATTCAAGGATTTTGGTAAACGCCATTTGAACAGATTAGCTGCCACCAAAGACATCAATACAGGATATATAAGATCAAGGTTTGAATCACATGCTTTCAAAAAGTATAATTTGAGATGCAAGAGCAAAAAAAAGAGATGAACAGCAGAAAATACTGTTGCAAGACTTAAATTAATGCACTCTTTGATTGATGCGGGCAGTAGAAATAGATGAGAAGAAATATGTACTAGCAATGATTCACACAGAAAGTACACCGAAGAATATTAGTTATATAACAGGCTGTCAAGAGGGTAAGAACTTGAGAAGAAAATTTCTTTTGATGCAAGATAAGTTGGAAGCAACTCAGTACTGAGCAGACCATAGGACTACAACTTAAAACAGTGCTTGTTTCTTCCCAGCCTGTAGGATACAACAAACTTACTGACATGATCGGAATAACGAGAAGCTTGATGGTACTTCACTACATTAAGTTTTAAGTGGGGCAGTGGCAAGGAATTTTTGCGAGGATGTAGTGGACATTGAGTGGATGTGTGGGACATTTCTTCAAACATAAGTTCAAGTTTCGTGAAGAAAACGGCAGATCCCTTAAAAAGTTAATACATAAAATCATTTCTGAGGGGAGGAGATCCGACTAATCAAAAGCTGACAGTCGAGTTGGCGTGATAAGGCAACACATAATGCTAAGTTCAACCAATCAGCAAATGCTGTTTCTCTTGCCTGGCTACATCACCAGAGCCCGCCAAAAAAATAGTTTCAAGCCGGTCTCACTAACAGCATTTTCAGGATGGGTTTTTTTTCGCCATTTAGGGTTAAAAGAATCTAAAAAAAATTCCCTGATGCTCAAAAAACTCACTGTGATGCTTCACTCTGTGCTTTCAAAAAATTAAGTAATCAAAGTGGATGCCACTGACCCATTAATCATATAGTAATTGATTCATTTTGGGCATCATTAGACACTCGCACACACCTTCACACACAAAACCACACGAAGTTTGGCCAACACATCTCTCACTGAGGCTTGATGTTGACCTACCATTGAGCACAACTTGTTTCTATGTTTTTACAATTGACTAGTGGGGGGGGGGGGGGGGGGGAAGGACTTTGATGAATGGAGTTAAAGTTTGGTGCAGTAGCCGAATCAACAGAGAACAGAAGCAACTTTATAATTATAAAAGCTACAAAAAGCGTACATTAAAAGGCTCTTACCATTGTAACAAAACCTTGGAGACAGCTAAAGAATCATCAGAAAATTACTAAGGGAGTATATAGAGAGATCAATGAAAAAAGCTTCTTGAAAGAATAACTTAAGGAGGACCGAGGTATTTAGTTGACATTCCAACACACCGCCACCTCCTTTCCAGTTTCTTGTACTTCCTCAAGTATTCCCATTCTTCAGTCATTCGAGGCTTGTTCCTGAAAGTTGAAGCAGTCATGAAAGGCTGGTTTCCTTCCCACAGGATGAAACAATTTTCAACTCTTTGGCCCATTATTACTCATACTTATTTTTGATTCGAGGTTCACTTTCAAATATTGATAACGGTACTTTGGGAGATAGAAGTGTGGGCTTTAAAAGCAAATTCACTATCTATCCAGTATCCAAAGAATCTATTTAACTCCAAATGCTTTGCCATTTCTAGTAAATGAGCATTAACCCCTGACAACTTATCTAGAGCAAAATCAAAGAGCTTTTAAAAAAATCAAGCGCTCTCTAGCCTTTCAAAAAATTTTCAAAATCAGGGAATTTTCAAAGCCACACAAACCATGTCTGAGTGATGGTACCAATTATACAACTCAAGCGTTTGTTGGTACTATTAGATTCATTTTCTAGTTTTTATTTTCTCGATGCATATACACAATTAGTTTAGATGCACCATTTTCCACGATAAGTTTTGCCAGACACAATTTAAATTACTTCAATACACCAAAAAAAAAAACAGTTTTAGCTTGGTTTTGCTGATCTCAATTTCACTCACCATACTTACTGAATACATACACCAACAGAATTCCTAGTACTTTGAAAACTTGAAAAAAAGAACTCTCTCTTTAAACACACCAATGCCACTTAGCAAAATTATAATAACTTTAAAAGCTAATCTACCTAATCACCCTTTAAGAACAAACGAAACGCTTTCAATCTGTAATTTCATGTTGAAGGGAGGACTCACAAAATAATAATTCCAACAATATTATCACACACCAAAGATAGAACACCAAACTGTAGGTTAGAGGATGTTACGCCATGTTGACGCTGATACACACAGCAAACAAAGGGGGGTTGTGAAGCTCTTGCATACTACAAGGATTTACGATTTAAGTGATTAACTTATGTTAAATGTTACAAGAAACACTATGATGCTACTGGTTTTCTTGGAAACAAACCCCCATGCTCAACAAAAGTACTCAAAGTTGACTGTGATAGAGAGGATTGCATACGCTACAGCGAAAGTCCACTTCTATATTCAATCAAACTCTCTATACACGGATAGGAGCAAGGTTACCATTGCTTCAGCTTTTGAGTCCCCGAACACAGTGTCAACACTGCAAATGTATTTACTCTCAATCTGAGCATGGAGAGTTTGACTAGATATAAAGGTGGACTCACACTGTAATGTAAACAATCTTGTCCATTAGCCTCAACTTTCAGAGCTTTTATTGAGCTTGGAAGTTTGTATTGAATTAAACCAGTTTAACTATTGTGCTTCTTGAAAAATTTCACAAAAGTGCAAGTGCATACTCAAAATTCAAATCCTTGCAGCATGGAAAAGCTCCGTCACTAAAATTTTTTCTTCATTTTCTATTATTACATGTTTGGAGTACAACTTCTGCTGGGGATCTTTTAAAAACAAATTTTATTGACTCGTCAGAAAATTTTGAAAAGCTTCAAAGAGTAACCCATTTCCGCCAACTAGGAAAAAAAGAGAAAATCTCTCTACAATGGATAATCATAGACAAAACATCCAGAAAACCTGACATTATGAGTTTCTAAAAGTAAAAGTTGCTTGCAGGAATCAATTTCTTTCTTCACAACGTGAAAATAAAGGAGAAATTTATTTAGTTGACAAACTTACATACTAGACACCATAAACTTGTCCAACAATCTGCGGGGGATATAATCATCCATAAATAAACCTTCAGTACAGTTCAAGTAATCCTGCACGGATGTAAGTTCACATGAAGTTCAGCAACAAAGTGAAATTTAGCTCAGCAGTACAAAATAGATAATAATTGAGTTTTACAGTTCAGGCAGTAACAGCATTCTAAGAAGGTTACCTTAAGAGAAAAGGGAAAGAAGAGCTCTCTGGTCAGCATTTTCAAAAGATTCAACATTTAAAAGTCACTCATGCAATGGAAAACAGATTCATTACTTAACCAAGAGTTGTTGAAATTTTAACTTAGATTAGTCTTGTCTGCCACAATGCTTGTCCACCACATCAATGAAAACACTGATAAGACTTGAAAGTAAAATATGAAAAGCTGAATTTACGACTTGAGAATGATATTCATCATTCCAATTATGTTAAATTCCTTCAGAGGTGTGCAGTGCAGATTAGCAAATCATTTTCAAACAGATCGAAACAATCATGGCTTTGTTCATGCTCTTAGAAAAGACTCTTACCTGGCGCAAACTGGGAGTTGTAGCTGACCGTGTTCGTCAATAGTCGGTAAAGTCATAGTCAATTTGTCAGTGGGACGAAGGTACTGAAGTGTTCTTTGAGATAGCCTCCAGACTAGTCTTTGCCGGTATGGCATTTGTACTTGAGCGTGATACCTCTGCATTATACACAAAACTGCTTCATGGCACCGATAAAAATTAGATTCTGTTATCTGAGAACAAAAAAAAGATAAAATATTTTAATTACTGCAGTCGGATCAAATGCATGTAAACACCATGGATACCTTATACTTTAAAAGATAAAATAAGACGAGAAAACTGCAATGGATTGTATTTGATAGTGGTTTGTTGTATCCTTCGGTTCAATTTAATAGAACATAACCTTGAACAAAAATTTTAAGATCTAAGTTGGAAAAGCTGAAAAAGAGGAAGTTTTTAACGATCTCACTACATTGCCATGTAGTGCTCATACAGGGTGTCTAGCAAATTTTTCTTTTCATTCTCCCTGACTTTCAAGGTTTTCCCTGACCTTTTAAATTTTCTTTCTCCCTGACTTTCTATGACCTTTTACCAAGATCTGCATTCAGTCTGTACGATGTTTCCACCCTTCAAAGCAATGGATTACAATTTGAGAATAAAACCTTTCTGCGGTCTTTGGGTGTCAACGGAGACTCTCGTAAAAAAGATTCTTTTCTTTCTTCCACTATTACATCATAATTTGTACTAAATAGTAATGCTTTGGAAGATCTTTGCTTGTTACTTCAAAAAACCTTATAGAAATTTGCAACTTCGAGAATTAAATAAATAGAGGAAGAAATAGTACGAAGTTAATGAGCACGGCCCAACTTCGGGGTGCATGACAGCGAAGTTCCTGACAGTTGCCTTGGCCCCTTGAGGGCGCCGGCCTTTACTTACTTACTTACTTACTAAATGAATTAGAAGAAGAAAAATCATTGGAACAGAAAGTGAAACTTGTATACTCTTAAAAAGTCAGCAGCTGTTAAAAATGATCAAATTGCAGGAGGGGATTGAGTGAAAACAAAGAAAAAAATGAGTGAATATTCAAAACATTAAGAATCACATTAAAAAATGTGAATGTGGGTTTTGTCAAAAACTAAAGGCCAATAAGTTGAAGAAAGTCAGCACTAACGGTTCAGATGGCACCTCAGACCGGGAGAGAGCGTTGCACGGCTAAATATCGAAGCGCCGTAAAGTGATGCAAAAAATCGCGATCTTTGATGGGAGTTCGCTTCTCTCCCGGTTTTGCGTTTTTCTTCCCTGACTTCTCCCTGACCAATTTCATCTTTCTGACTTTCCCGGTTTTCCCGGTCGCTAGACACCCTGTATGAATAAAAAATTAATCACGAAAACCTGTTCCCACAGATTCGTCAATTGGCTTTTGAGGCTCAGTTTACATATTGAACCAATTGATGTCGATGTCTCACTCATGATATTCCAATGCAAACTGCCTGAGCTGGACGCTCTCCCCCCCTCAGTTTTGTACTGGTACTCATCAGAGTTAAAAAAATTATTTTTGACTCTAATTATAATTTTTGGAACTTTTCTTGGCTTTGATTTCCCCGCGAAATGGTGTGGACCCAGCACCATTTCTTCACCTTGTTACATGTACTATCTCATTTGTGCTATAATATCTCAATATAAGTGGTATCTTGCTGTTAATGCTATACTATTTTAATGATAGTATGCCTGTTTGATGTATTGGATATGATCCATACATTACTCCAAAGCAAGATATGTTTCTTTTCAACTTTCACAATAATTATGTCTTAAAACATTTCATAGAACTGTTTTCCCACCATATAAGCAAAATTGAATGATGGAAGTAACAACAAGACGATATAATGAGTCTAAGGATGGCTTTAAACTTCGCACTAAATTTTTGATGAAGGTTACAAAAATAATTCAAGTCAGTACCTTGCAAAGGTGTTGTAAGTTGGTTGCAAAAGTCATCAGTGTTGTGATCATTGGATGAGGAGTAGATAAGCGTGCCACGCCGAGATCCATTTGTGAACAGATTAAAACCAGAGCTATTTCACTGGGCCTAAAATTTGCGCAAGAGGTGTCACATGCGATTATCTCAAGATGCTGATGTAAGCTTGATTCTTCCACAACACTGAAATCATAAGGAGGGTATTAATTTAGGGTAGATCCTTAAAGAGCTATGCATGTCGGCAATGCTGGGATTCAATGCCAAATCTAACATTAGAGGGATTGTGCTTGGATAAACACCGACAACAGGATTTCCATAATTTCTACATTTTCCAGCTCCTTTCTCCCCTGTTTCCTGCAGAAAATATTTGCTTTTATCTCCAATACCAAATTTTTTTAATCCTCTGACTTTCTCTGAACTTTGAGCAAAACTGCTACAATTTTTTCCTTTCAATCTCGCTGACTTATGCTAACTGCTGCTTGCATAATTCCCTGACTTTTCAGATTTTCCAGTCCAGACCACTGGAAACCCTGCCAAAGGATAAGTCCAAAGCAATAAGAACAAAACCAAGTCTAAAACTAACAAAAGAAACAAGTCAACGAATTATGAACTAAATTGATAAGAAAGAACAATCAGAAAATAGAAAACTCAAGTTCACAAAATAAATTAAAGTAAACGACGACCCTGTGGTCCCTCCTTCAAGACTGAAATTCTGACTTCGGTCGGATTTTTAACATTGTTATACAGACCAAACTACACAGGTCAGTCATTATGCATCTTTCTAAAATCCACTCCCTCGCCTAAGAATGTGACGTCACATTGGCTGCGCCCATAAGAAATACATTGCATTTCAATTTCCTGCCACAAAAACAACCAGCTTCACGTCACTCCAGAGTATAGCTCCAAAACTCATCTTCAGAAATAACTGACTTGCCTAGATCGGTATTGTTTGTTATTCCATTTTCTTTCTCTTTAAACGCAATATAGTTGATTTTGGTACCAACACAAGGCAAAAATGAATGATTTGAGCCAGACTTGAGAGCATTTCTCCTTCACTTCAAAAACTATGTTTTTTGAACTGCAAACTTGAGACCCTTATTACTTGGTTCGTTTTACCAATATGTCTCAAAATGTTTGTACAGAAGCTCATCTTTGAATTGTGCTGATGACTCAAATATGTGTTTTTAAAGCCAATGACTTAGGGACAGTCACAGATAAGTTTCTCAGGAATTTGGTGCCAAAAGCTATCTGAGGGTGCAAAAGTTCCAAAATGCTGATCGCTTTTTGTGATCCAGAACTGTTGCCTACAGCAAAATTTCAGATTTGCCTCACATAAAGTGTTAAATCCACCCTGCTTTGTCAAGTGAAAAATAAAAAAAGTGAGTTCATCACTATTAAAAATGCCTCAAAGAAAAAAAGTTGCTTCACCATAATCCAAAGATCAGGCACCGGGAAACTTTAACAAATGCAGACGCTCATTATCTTGATGCATAAATTCCGATTGTTTCTCAGCAACGAGTCCTATACAAGAGTGAAACACTTGACGGTAACACTAATTGTCAGCATTTTGCTTTGGTGGGGCTGAATTCCACTTAACTTTGTTTATCTACATACATTTGAGTCGCTTTACAGCGCCTCCGGGCGCTCTGCGGCACCTAATCGCCACTACTTTGTTTTTCTCCTATTAAAAATTCTGTAAAATTCAATATCACTATAAGCTTGTAAATTTTGGAGCTTCATGAGGTCGTGTAGAAAATCTAATGTAGTTATCTTCAGGCTCATCCAACTTACAATTTGTTAGCTTCATTCGTTGGCTCATGACAGAGTTGGTAACAATACTTTTAGAACACTATGTAGAAATGAGAGAACCAAGGCAACAGAGGAAAATTAAATTTAAGTTTCCCCCAAGATCTAAACTTTTTATCTTTAAAATTTTATCATAAAGGGTACCTTGAATAAAGGCCGCTCGCATCGACAGCTGTGAATAACTTATGATATAATCGAAGTAAAGTAGCTGATGTGATAGGTGGCCTATCTGGATGTATTCCAAGCTTAGAGGAGATGATCGACTGCATACGGGCTAGATCACTTGCAGAGCATTTGCACTGCGAAATGCTAACTAAGTCTGTAGCATCTGGCACAGTGACTCCGGGAACAACTGTGCAGGCTAGTTGGAAACACGCAACAGAGATACAGGCCATAAATTTAGGTTTGACCTGTAACACAATAATTAATATAAAAAATTAACATTTAAAAAAATTATTGATTCAGGGAGGATAGATGTATTGCAGCAACTCTAAATTTAAAATACCCAACCTTTTCCATACACCCTTCCTTTCTGAGAAAAGATAGTGGCCCAAAGTTTTCAGTTAATTTTTCTCTTTTAAAACACATACGTAGAAATAGGACTGTTCTATCAGTTGTTGGTAAGCTACCGGAACAGTTCCATCAAAAAAAAGT
Organism: Bemisia tabaci; assembly: GCF_918797505.1. Classification (NCBI taxonomy): domain Eukaryota; kingdom Metazoa; phylum Arthropoda; class Insecta; order Hemiptera; family Aleyrodidae; genus Bemisia; species Bemisia tabaci. The sequence continues at coordinate 68,240,422 of NC_092794.1, read as the reverse complement.
TACGATAAGAGCGCTCTTACCGATAGCGATCTTAGTTTTCAGAGCAAACGAAAATAAGCTGTTGCCATTTGTACATCTATTTTACGCGCCGCCGCGCCAGGCCATCAGACAAACTGACACACAAGGCAACAATGCATTGAGTGCGAGCCCTCAAAACTCCAATAAGGCAGGCTGTTAACGATATCATCGCAACTGTCGATACTGCCACCAGTTTCGGTAAGAGACAATACCGATAGCGTTCCATCAAGAATTTGTTTGAACACCCCAATCAAGAAACTCTCAAAGAACATTATTGCACTCTATTATGTAGAGGAGAAAATAGTGCAAAAACAGGTTGCACTTCCTCAAAATAGAAGAAATATGTTGTGAGGTTGACAGCAGTAAGTATGGGTAAATGGAAACGTTTTGATGGGAAATTTTTGGAAATTGCACCTAACTTATTTTGGGTGTGAAATCACATTTCATTTACATGCTTAGTTATGGATATAAACGTAACCTTAAAATTGAGTTCTCGATCGCAAGTTCCCAGAGCTGAAAGCTGATCTTCTGACTTGTTGACAGTTTATAATTGGTTGATCACTTCGTTCCATGAAGCAATGTTGCTTGGTTAATATTATTAATAAATAAGGTGACACAATCACCGCAACTTCAGATTTTCGATGGATTAACTTTTTCCCCCGAACTTACTAATGCCGTTATCAAAGTATAAACAATTATGCTGTGGGCCCTCATTAAAAGTCTTTACAGAATTCAGTAAGAAATTAAAGAACTTCTTAAGATACTTGACCATGAAAATAATCAAAAAAAAGTTACGATAAGAGCGCTCTTACCGATAGCGATCTTAGTTTTCAGAGCAAACGAAAATAAGCTGTTGCCATTTGTACATCTATTTTACGCGCCGCCGCGCCAGGCCATCAGACAAACTGACACACAAGGCAACAATGCATTGAGTGCGAGCCCTCAAAACTCCAATAAGGCAGGCTGTTAACGATATCATCGCAACTGTCGATACTGCCACCAGTTTCGGTAAGAGACAATACCGATAGCGTTCCATCAAGAATTTGTTTGAACACCCCAATCAAGAAACTCTCAAAGAACATTATTGCACTCTATTATGTAGAGGAGAAAATAGTGCAAAAACAGGTTGCACTTCCTCAAAATAGAAGAAATATGTTGTGAGGTTGACAGCAGTAAGTATGGGTAAATGGAAACGTTTTGATGGGAAATTTTTGGAAATTGCACCTAACTTATTTTGGGTGTGAAATCACATTTCATTTACATGCTTAGTTATGGATATAAACGTAACCTTAAAATTGAGTTCTCGATCGCAAGTTCCCAGAGCTGAAAGCTGATCTTCTGACTTGTTGACAGTTTATAATTGGTTGATCACTTCGTTCCATGAAGCAATGTTGCTTGGTTAATATTATTAATAAATAAGGTGACACAATCACCGCAACTTCAGATTTTCGATGGATTAACTTTTTCCCCCGAACTTACTAATGCCGTTATCAAAGTATAAACAATTATGCTGTGGGCCCTCATTAAAAGTCTTTACAGAATTCAGTAAGAAATTAAAGAACTTCTTAAGATACTTGACCATGAAAATGGAGAAATAAAAGTATGACAGGTACTTACTCTCATCTTTGTCAAGAAGCAATCCATATAATTAATGGCGGTGAAAAGAACATCTGCTGGTAAATCGTACCAAACTTTCAGACATCGTAAGACATGAGCAGAGCCATCTCGGATCCCATTGGTTATATCGCCTCCCTCCTGATGAAAAAAAGAGAAACAGACATTTCAATTCCATACAAGAAATTTTGGAGCAAAAGTAATAGTTTGATAGTTCATTCAAAAGGACAGTTCAGCAGGCTACTTTCAGTGATTGAGATATTAAGATGTCACCAGTGTTGCAGCAAAGCTTCACAACAGTCAAAAGCCTTAAAAGCTAAGTAGGTAACATCTGACTACTCTAATTAATAAAAGGACTAATTTTAACTTGATCCATCTCAATGACAAGAGTTTTTTCGTTTTTAATTAATTTAGGTATTTATATTTTGATTTACTTCACTGAAACACTGGGCAATACCTCACCTTAAAAGTTTTCATATCCTGATGACATTTTTGAGAAATTGAGTCTTGAGATGGATGCGGGGTTAAAACCTGTTATTGCTTTCTACCGTCTAGCCTAGACATTACTAATTTCTTATTTGGGAGTGATTTTGCTGGCATGATGAGTCTTACCTTTATTCTTAGCCTTAAGACTTAGAAACAACTTTTTCACATTAGAATAATTTATTCAGCTCTGGTGCTTGGTTATCCACAGCCCTCTACCTAATTTACTGATAATGCCACTCTATTTAAAATTTGAAATTTATCTAGGAAATTTCATTTTCTTCTATAATTTAGCTGTAAAAGTCCTTATCTTATAATAATTTAGACGCTTTTTGGGCAGAACCCATCATCAGAAATATTAATATTATCAAATGTTTTAAAAAACGTTCTTGTTCTTAAACATGATTTTAATGAACACTGATGAGAATTCGGTGAACAAATAATTGTTTCGGCCATATTATGGACACGTGGAATATTATACCTTGAGTCTCTTATCTGTAAGTAATCACATTTGAAATATGATTTAGCAATTCGCTTTTTATACTACCTGAATACTTCAGAGAGCCTTCAGGGGCTGAACCTGCGCTAGGAGCTCTCTAACTTAATCCCTCGTCATCAACTTGCTTTGAACCTTGCGAGACCATCAAACTTAAACCCATTCAGCCATGAATCAAACCTAGGAATTCCTGATCATATAATCACCACAAAGTAGGACTGTGTAATTACAGTTTGGAACGATAATATCCAAATACGCTTAAATAAATTCAACAAGCTGATACAAACCTGGCTGACTGAGATCAACTGTAAGTTTGGCACAAATTTATGCTCCAAAGCCAATGCCTCTTGCAGCTCTGCCACCAGAGGTTTTAAAGCTTCAGGCAACATGGCATTATTCATCTTCGCCACACACCTGAAAGCAAACATGAAAATTTAGAAAATTCTTCATACAGGGAAATGCGCTTAAAATCTACGAGAAACTCTCTGAGATAATTGAAAAGAAGAGGAAATTTTTTTTTTAAATATTTCCTAAGCAAGTACATTTTACATTATTCTAGTGAGTACTTATGCTATCACACTTTTGATCTTGGAAGAAAATAATGATTTTTTAGCTTAATCTTTGAAAATTAAACTCAACTTTGAGAAAAATTATTCAGTTGACGCCATTTCACAAAAATGTCTTAGAAAGGCATCGTAAACAGTTTAAATAAAACTGTTCATTCAAATATCGGGACAAAGTTGGACTCCGTATCCAAATTTACTTTTTTTTTTTGGTTTGGCTCTGAAATTATTAACTTTCATTACTTGAAATCTCATTTACTCTAGATAGTAAACATGGAAAGTTAATAGGGTAATGTGTACAAGTCTTCCGAGTTTTCATTCCTTACAAAGAGTAATTATCGCAGAAATGAAGAATTCCATGTGAAAAGACAACAGTGGTTCAAACTAATTTGATTGAGAACACATGAATTTCTTTCCTTAGAACATGATCAAAAGTCCTGCTCAAGGCTATCAATTAAGTAATGATAAGACCTGGCTAAAGCATCTCATTGGCAACTCCCACACAATTCAATCCTGATAAACAAGTCACAGGCCTGAGTTCCATAATTGGTTTGGCACTTCAAATACAAGACTAAGAGTCAAGTGAACCTTGATACAGGAGCTCTACTATCTCTGTCTGCCCACAATCAAAAGGATAATGGTGGAATCAGATACCGCGGTCGGAACATCCATCAGACAATATTGACTAGTGAAAGTGAAGGTTGACTAACAGCGATATTAATGATAAAGTTAGAAAAATACATTTCTCCGTCTAGAGTGTTGAACACTTCCCGTCATGCTTAATAATTTGATGACATCCTATTTTGGTCATCTCTAATAAAATTCTTGGACTTCTTTCGCTAATGTAAGAATATTTTCTGAAAATTTCAAAGATGGAGTTGGTTTTGTCACTTCCCAAAAAATAAGATGAGACCTGAGCAGAAATTTTGGAGCCCCAAAATAAATATCTAGGATTTTCTAGTGAGACTCGACATCAATTCACATACCTACACGATATAAACTCTTCCAATGAAAATTAAAAAGAGAAATTTTGAACTGATACTAAATCTTCTCAAAAATAAGTACTTGGTTTCCTTGAGAAAGGGTTAAGTAATTAAAGTTCTCACACTTAAGTACCTAATTGAGAAAATTCTAACTCTTCAACAATGGAAACACTTAGAGGACAGTTAGATAGTCGATAAGCCTCTGGCTGATTATCCGCATTTGAATATTAGAACTCAAGTGTATCAGAATCTTAGGATACATAATTGACGGTTAAAAATTTAAAATCTTGCTATCTAACTACAATGAAGCATTCTCTCAAAATCCTCAACAATATTGACTTAAGTTATATCAGTACCTCCCTTCTTTCAATAGAATGAAGAGTGCGCTCTTCTGACAAATTTGCAGTCTAATTCTTATCTTATCACACAGAGACAACAGCTGCAAATACTTACTGACATCTATTGGTATATTTAAGAGGAAAATCAGTACATCAAATTTTATGAACATTCTACCATTCAACTAAAGAAAAGCAATTGAAACTTGAGCATTTGATTGGTTGGGGGCATAAAATTTAAGAATGTGGAGGAGACACGAAGATGCTCTAAGATATTTTGAGAATTGCTCACATACCTACTTTAACAAAGAGAAAACTTTAAAGGCAAAATTACTGAAATGTAAGCACCAATCAGGAGGGTTACATGTTGTTACCTGTAATCATCATTTTCAAAAAGCATATTGACGGCTTAAGTAAGTCCGCCATCACATATCTCATTTGCGGTGTCTGAAAATCTTCGCCTCTATGTTATTTTTTGAAAGGAGAACAAATTGACATGATTCCTAGAAGTTTATGTCGAATTTTCTTCCGCAGCAAAGGAAAATCACGGCAGTTATAAAGCATTGCCAATGAGTGGTTTTCCGTATAAAAAATAAAGTATGACAGGAAGCCTGCTACATCGCAAACCGAGATATGGGATTTCCAACTTACACCATCGATATGGATTAGTAATCGCAGCCCAGACTTTACAACAACAGTGAGAACAAAGAAGTTATCCCTGTTTGAAGGCAGCTATGATGATTTAGCAAATAAAAAATATTATGATATTAAAAATTGTATTCTATTTCATACTAAATGTAATGCTATTGATTATGAAAAATATTAAATCTAGTTGGGACCTATTCCAAGTGATCAAACAATAAATCCTTAGTGTTCTAGAGAAGACCGTATCAATCCAAAGTTGTAGGTGATTAAAGGATAGAGGGGTTTAAGTGTATCCAAATAGTGGGAACTGACAGGACTATGAACTCTAGATAATTCAGAAGAGGGTGAAGTAGGGTTACTGAACTTGAAAAGTACTGCACCAATGACTCAAATTTGGAACCATTAATCTCAATGCAATCGAGCTTCGAAGCTTTAAAATCCTATCTTGTACTGTCGCTAATGAAAGGGAAACAAGCCCAATTAATTGCTTTAAATGTTCACTGATTACTCTGTAGATGTAAGAAAAATTACATTAATTTTCAAAGAAATACATGGGCTAATTGACCTGTTATCAGAAATGAAATTTAACGGAATGCTGCAAAACGAGATGCATAGCCTCTGCGGTAAGTTGTTGAAATGAGTTCCGTTTTGCGCTATAATTACATTGAAAAAAGCTGCCATTTCTTATGATCATCAGCCTGACTGCTTCAGTAAATTTACGGCACTGTAATATGTTAACAGCTCTAAACACTCATTGTTTCAACAAGGAAAGACAGAAGCAATGTTGGTATTAAGTTAACTTTTAAAACTATAAAAATAAATGCAACTTAAAATTCTGCTAAAATTTTCAGATCAATTTTTCTTGTCTTCAGACAGTTCATGTCCCTTGCATGATTGAACACGCAGATGAAAGGTTTGATTGTTCATTACAGCAGAAGTGAAATCTAACCGTCAATTCAAATACAAAGGCTAGGAGACATTTGATTAGAGGTTCAACCAGCCGCAACTTGAAATTTGACTAAGTACTTCATTCACCTCGGTTAACTAACGGTATCATGAAGAAAGACAAACCAGATATCTTCCTGATTTTGGTGAAATAAAGTGCTCTCATAAAACTTGAAAGTAAGGGTGAGGAGTGAGGAAAAAATCATTTCATAAAAGGCATTACCTGGTCATTATGAAAGCGCTGAATTTTTAGGAGATGCATCGGACAATGAGTTTTGATCAGTGAGGTTTGGGGCCTTAGAGACTAGAAAGTGATGGGAGATGTAGTGAAAAGTTACTGAGAGACATAAACGAACTGCTCGTTTAGTGTATTCAAGATATCATAGAGGTAGCTGATAATATGATGTTTATCAAAGAGCTGAACACAAATTGAGAACAGGGGTAGCTCAGTGTGATGAAGCGAAATTGGCACTTACCATAGATAGATGAACAATTGAACTGAGAAGCCGGGGATCGTAGCACGCTTTGAGTTTCACAGTAAACTGTAGTTTTGAGGAGTTGAATTCATCTTCGCGTCCCGATTTTCCGAGCCGTAAAAATGAAACTTTCTTACTAATTTAGAACATAGGTCCCTACTCCGGATGAGCTTGGGATAAGGAAACAAAGGACTCGGAAGGATAACGAACTTTGAACGCATACAAAAATAAACGATCACGAAAATGATCACCGTGAGAGAGCGATTCCGGTATTTTTCACTTTGGATCACAAAATTGGTAAAACTCGCACCACAAACGTTTAAAATAGGTAAGACTAAACCGAAAATTTAACGGTAATGGAGGATCAAGTAAATGGCTTTGCTAACAAAATAGGCCAACAAATTTAAATATAAAGAATTCTCCGGGTAATATAATGCGACGTACTAACAGAAACTAAATGCATATTAATTTTGTCAATACAGACTAAAACCTACTATCACGGACCTAATATAACTTTAAAATAACTAATAAAAGATGGAACAAAAAGGTAGCGACAGGAGAAATCATACGGCCATTGCTCAACTCCTGACTTTGCAAGGTTGCGTAATTGTGCATTGACGGTTGGAGATGCCTTTGTTTGAAATGGAATATTTTTTTAAATCTTATCGAGGAATAATACATAATGAAATCATACTTACTACATTAATTTTAAGAGAAATTAGAGGCTGATGTGATCAAGTTTAAAATTATATCCAAGCAATGCCTTGGAATTTGTTAAGTATATTTCGGGTAATCATTATTTTACATCGTATTGTTTATAAGACTCATCGGGTGAAGTCTAAGTTAATCGTTTATTTTTATATATTTGGCAACTCTGTTGGAAATCAGCTGCTCAAGCACAGCGATGGGCTCCATGTAAATAAATAGTATGTACTTCTCGGAGGGAGGGGAAAGTAAGAACACAAAAACAAATGTAAAGTGAGTAGTAAATTTAAGGCTTGGTATATTATTTTGCATATTAAAATGTGGGTCGGGTAGGCGGGAAGGGGGGGGGGGGGCGCTTAAATGACTTCAAACATCGACGCCTGAAGTCGTAAAATGCGTAGGGATGTAATGAAATAAATATATTTTGCATTGTTCAAAAAATATAGATTGTGTTATATTTATGTACCTGAAAGAAAACTGCTTAAAAATCTCTTCTCGGTGTTTGCAAGTGAAATTTTTGAAAGGAAAATTAGGAAATGGATTTTATGCACTTTTCCTTCTCAGTTCTGTTGAATATTACGATGACTATGCGATCGAAATGCTTATTTTTATATTGCATCGTGTTTTTCATTTCCTCCGATCATGCTTTGTTTTTTTAAAAAAGAAGTAGGTGCCCAAATATATCTGTGAGTTTTTTGGTCGGTATTTGTGAATAAGTGAAGAAAATTTCCGAATATGTATAAAAAGGGAACTACCATGGTTGGTCTCCTTTTGAGAAAATTATGAGAGGAATTTCAGAATTGGATACAGAGGCGCACATAAGGAGCGGCTGCATCAGGCGTATATATCGATATTTCCCCATTTACAGCTGTAGTAAATGATCGATTATTAAGGTGTTCGCTGCGAACACCCTGTTATCGATACTTTTCCACGGGTTTAAATGGCAGATTAATCGATGTATCGCATAGCACGCCTCGCCACTTATGAAGAGTACATAACGACTTCACCGAGGAGCACGAATAGCAAACTATTCGAAAACATAGTTCGTCACCTTCCAGGCAAAGTATCACAAGCGCCATGCGACGTTTAAAAATTTCCGCCGCCATTTTATTTCTTTACTGAGAAATTGTTGGTTGAATCTGTTTGGAAATTTCACTAAATTTTATCTGCAGCACAAAGAAAATTCAGTGAAATTTTCGGACAGCTTCGTTGAACAATTTCTCTGTAAAAAAATAAAATGGCGGCGGAAATTTTTAAACGTCGCATGGCGCTTGTGATACTTTGCCTGGAAGGTGACGAGTTATCCTGCCGTAACTGCACACTGTGCGGCAAGCGCTCGGGCGAGATCGTTCACGGCGCTACGAACAACTATTCCGGCACGGATGTATTGCACAGTATCCTGTGAAATTGAAGGCGCTTTGACGCTCAGCACGCGTTGCGCCGTGCGCACCTTTCACACTCAGGCCCGCCACATCCCATCTCGGGCCTTGGTACCAGTTTTAAAGTCCGAGCCCCAAGCACGGAGAGGGGGGGGGGGGTCCGGGGGGCATCCCCCGAGAAATTTTAGTGAAAATATCCCTCTGTACTGAAAATCTTGAAAATAGATAGAAATTTTCCAAGAAGTATACTTCTTTGAAAATTTAAGAAGAATTCTACAGTGTCCCAGCGTGTTTCTGAAAATCTATTCATGATTTGCGAAAATTTTTCACTTTTTCTTTTCTTTCACAGCTAAAATTGTATTTAGCAAATGGGTGGTTTTTATATGAGGACTATAATTAAACAAGTGGTTAGAAATGGAAACAAAATAATATGAACTATGCAAAACGATAATCCGGGTATCGGAACTTGGCTGATTTGAAAACGCCTTCAAATGCGGCGTGATACCTCACGCATTCCGGAGAGTTCAAATAAATTTTTCACTTTTTCTTGCGAAACAAGGGTTGCCTGTGAATTCGTAGTGGTTTTTCACGGGTAACACGGGCCCCCTCTGAGGCCCGGGCCCCGGTACCAGGGACCCAGTCCCAGTATCCCCCCCTTGTGGCGGGCCTGCCTTCATGCATGCTGGGCTTGTCGATTTCCTTTGACATTTTTGCAGTGGTGAATGCATAGCGGAAGTGCGCTTCAGCTAGAATTGTATATAGCAAATGGGTAATTTTTAAAGGAGGATTATAAATAAACAAATGGTTAGAAATGAAAACAAAATGCTATGAACTATTCATAACGATAATCCGGGTATCGCAACTTCGGCTGATTTGAAAACGCCTTCAAATGCGGCGTGATACCTCACGCATTCCGGAGAGTTCAAATAGTTGTATCATTGCGCCTTAGAAATGCGACGGAAGATTACAATTGAAATAGCCTTCATGCACGCTGGCCTTTTCGATTTCCGTTAACATTTTTGCAGTCACGAATGCGTCTAAGTGCGCTTCAGCTAGAATTGTATTTAGCAAATGGGTGGTTTTTATAGGAGGATTAAAAATAAACAAGTGGAACGGAATATAACAAAAGAATATGAACTATGCAAAACGGTAATCCGGATAGCGGAACTTGGCTGTTTTGAAAACGCCTTCAAACTCGGCGTAATACCTCACGCATTCCGGAGAGTTCAAATAGTCGTATCATTGTGCCTTAGAAATGCGTCGGAAGATTATAATCGAAATAGCCTCCATGCACGCTGGGCTTGTCAATTTCCTTTGACAATTTTCACAAGGCGTTTTCAATTCAGCCAAGTTCCGATTTCCGGATTATCGTTTTGCATAGTTGATATTATTTTGTCTCCATTTCTAACCACTTGTTTAATTATAATCCTCCTACAAAAACCACCCATTTGCTAAATGCAATTCTAGCTGAAGCGCACTTCAGCTATACATTCACCACTACAAAAGTGTCAAAGGAAATCGACAAGCCCAGCGTGCATGGAGGCAATTTCGATTGTAATCTTCCGTCGCATTTATAAGGCGCAATGATACAACTATTTGAACTCTCCGGAATGAGTGAGGTATCACGCCGAATTTGAAGGCATTTTCAAAACAGCCAAGTTCCGCTATCCGGATTATCGTTTTGCATAGTTCATATTCTTTTGTTATATTCCGTTCCACTTGTTTATTTTTAATCCTCCTATAAAAACCACCCATTTGCTAAATACAATTCTAGCTGAAGCGCACTTAGACGCATTCGTGACTGCAAAAATGTTAACGGAAATCGAAAAGGCCAGCGTGCATGAAGGCTATTTCAATTGTAATCTTCCGTCGCATTTCTAAGGCGCACTGATACAACTATAGAGTTATGTTGAGGTGAAAATAGGTAATCAAGAAAATATAATAGTCAATTAACTATAAAAACTTGGTGTATTTCGTAAATTTAAATTTTATTAAAATATGAGCTTACTTTAGATAAAAAAAGGAAAAAATACTATCATAATTATAAAATACATGATCAATAATTTGTAATAGTTAATCACACAGGCCTATGAATTATCAGTAGACGTATCGATCACGCCTGGATGTCGATGGGATGCGTATTGAGCGTCGTTAAATCCCCGCTTCGCGATCGGTGACGTCACCGGGAATGCCGGTGACGTCACAGAGAAAATTCCGGCGAGTTCACCGGTGAGTTTGCATTGCGACGCATCTAAGGAGGGAAAATTGACCGTCGCAAAAAGAGATGACAACCCAACATGCATACATTCTCATCAAAGGTACTGGAGTAGGTTATAGAATTGAATTTTCTCTCCAGCCTTACAAAAGAGTACAATAAAAAATGAATTAATAAATGAAGAAATAAATCAACGAATAAATCAATAAAGAGTCATAGGCGTTGCTAGATTCAAAATTAGTTCATGAGCTTATGATATGATACACTGACGATTCTCCATCTGAGAACCTGGTTTAAGAAGTAACGATATAAGAGGGTCACATTTAGTACGGAAGAGACTGGGCGTAAATGGATACTAACAGTTCAAATTCAAAACATCCTATGTGCCTTCGCGTGTTGCTAAATTTGTGCAAGTTTCTCTCATAGTCAATGAAAATTCAGTTTCAAAAAACGGTGACACATGTTCGAATTCTGAAGCTAAAATAAGGAAAGTTCTGAATTCAAAATTTAAGAAACGAACGAGTGCGCAAATTGGTAGCATCTTAAAGTCACAGATTACAGAATCCTGGCCTCTGGTTTGTCAAAGATCATGTCTTTTTTCAACAAATCAGAGAGCTCCAAGATTTGGTAGCCATCGAATGAAGGGACGCTTCCTCAGTTCAACTTGCATTGGGGCGAAACTTCAACGTGGGTAACTAAAAAAATAAAACGCTTTAAAATCGGCCAGAATTGCTTGTCGAAAGTCAAGTTACTGGTTCAGGACGGAAGGGGAACCTGCCCTCTTGCCTCTCTCCCTGTAAATTCATTTTTCTAAAGCCGCCTGTCTTCAACGGCAGTATTTTTAATCGACGGTTCAGTCATGCATTCAAATGCCTATCCATGAGGATGAACGATGAATCTTCCATATCGACGGTGAAACTACCAAACCACGTATCTCGGTTTGCGACGTCGCAGACTTCCTGTCATACTTTATTTTTTAAATGAAAAACTACTTAACATCCAGTCTTAAAAATTTCTGTGATTTTTCCTCTTTGTGCGGAGAAAATTCCGTGAAAATTTCAAGGAATGAGATTGATTTGGTCTACTTCAAAAAAATAAAATGTGAGCGTAGATTTTTAAACACCACAAACGAGATACGTGGTTTGGTAGTTTCACCGTCGATATGTATAAACCTGTGGAAAAGGATCGATTAGCAGGGTGTTCGCGACGGAATCGTTGATACCTAATCGATTCCTTACTATAACTTCAAATGCAAATATATCGATACATAGCCTATGATTTACCCCTCGCTACTGATGCTTGCGACTTGAAGAAATGTGGTGAAGATTAATCTCAAAATTGCAAGTTCCAAGCTTTTGGAGTACACTTATCACTTGGAAGGCTGAAAGATATTGTTTTTCACAGCGTCACACACCACATACTTATTACAAAAATTTACAATTATATTTAACAAGTAACGCAAAGTACCAGGGGCGGACTGGTAGTCGAAAAGTTAGGAGGCGACCTAGATTTGGGGGCCCCTTCTGTCGTTCAGAGGCCCCTCTAAGGAGGTCCGGGGGCCCTCCCCCGTAAAATTTGGAAAATTTCACATTTTTTAAACGCAACTTGAAGCATCTTGGAGTCAAATTTTTCAGTATTTGAACTTCAAAATAACCCGTTCTTAGGATTCTTCGGGGGCCCCTTCATCACATAAGCCTTAGGCGAGCTTTCATGTCTCTTAGAGACACATTTTCAAGAATTTTGGGGCCTCTTAGTGACTGAAGAGGATAGGAAAATTACAACATTACGGGGAAAAACGATAACTCGAAAAAAATTCGCCGCGAGGGCCCCTTAAGGACCTCCGCGGCAAATTGTTAGGAGGCGATCGCCTCCCCGCCCCCATGGCCAGTCCGCCCCTGCAAAGTACGCATGTTTACTAGTCTGTAGGTATAGTATATCTCTCTTGATTCCTCCAGTGGGTATTGAAGGCACTCTCATATTTTAATTCGTTTATTCTTCGGGCTTTGAGGGCTTCTTCACGGCTTTTACCGCCGCCTTCGCAGACTGGATTCGTTGGTTCAAAATCTGCAAGAAAATATCTATATTTAGAGGCCAAACAGGATTATCTTCGAGATACTACTAAAGTGACAGTTTTACGCTGTATTTTTCTTTTGATGATTTTTAATTTTTAATTTTTTATTGCATCAAAAAAACCTGAATTTGTAGGAGGAAAGAAGTTTTTATTAGTATACCTGTTAACAGTACCTAGCAAAATGATTCCTCCTCGCCCTGGTAAAAATTGACAGTAGAAACTGTGTTCCAAAATACCATAGACCGAAAGCCGGCTGTAAGATTTCCAATAGCTTCTGTAGCCGGCTGTACAATTTTTTATAGCCTTTTATTGCCGATGGCGACTAAGCAACAGCCAGACGATGAAGTTTATGCTAAATGTTACTAAATACGGATACTAGGACTTAGTTAGTTTGTGGACTACCGCTCTCTGTTTGTGCCGTAGTATCTTTGATTTATTTTGCGAGGACAGCTCCGTACTTTTGAAGGATGCCTGTCATTCTAAATATGTTGGAGCGCCTTCAGTTTCTTATAATATTGTGCAATACCTTTGGTGTGAAATAGTTGCTTCAGACGCCGTGGCGTGGCACGCTGCGGCGCGGCGCCTACAAACCTAACAGGGATACTTCACGCATTGCGCAATGCGTGAAGTATCCCTGTTAGGTTTGTAGGCGCCAGTGCGTCGCCGTTCCGCTTTGTGTTAGGCTCTAATATTTAATCTCGCGGAGTCAGCGTTTTTCAACTCATGATTTTGAAATGTTTGCAAACTCTGTATGGATTATTCTTTTTTTAATTGATGAAAAAAATATGTTTTAAAGGAAAATATAATGTGTGTTTTGTAAATATTAAGGTAGTTCCGTATCAAACTTAATGATTTCCAAAGCACACGAATTTCTACAGATAAAGGATTGACAATTATTTAAATTAAAGACAATTGGATCGAATTTAGCAAAAAAGAACTAACGCAATAACAGCGTTTTCAGAATCGTGCAACTTCTTTTTTTTAAAAATACCTAATTTATGTACAGTATTGAAATTTACACAATTATTCTCCTTTACAGTAACAGGGCCGGATTTACTTACTTGCCGCCCACGGGCCGCCTGTATTTTGCCGCCCCCTTATTCTCATCCGCTTTGAAACATCAATAAAAACCATCAAATGAACGTGCCGCAGGGGGAGGGGTTCATAAGACGCGTTTACTCGTGTTGGACACATTTTATGCGAGAGCCCTGTCAACATTACTAGCAAAAGTTCACGGAACCTGGCGCGAAAGTTAATTCCGTAAACCTATCTCTGTGTGGACAAGGCCTTCCATTAATATGAAATGAACGAAAAAATTATGACAGAACAAACTTAAATATGGTTTAATAAGTTTAACTTCCGCCGCCGCGCCGCGCTGACCGTACTGTGTTTGGCGTAATGCGTGAAGCATTCCTACAGTCTCGTATTTGTTTCACGCCGACCGCTGCTGCACGCACTGTTTTTGACGCAATGCTTGAAGTATTCATGCAGTCTTGTAGGTGCTATGCGTTTCACGTCGCCCGCTGCTGACCGCAGCCACCGCACTGTTTTTGATGCAATGCGTGAAGTATTCATGCCGTCTTGTAGGCGCTAATATGCGTTACATGCTGACCGCCGCGCCGCGCCGCGCCAAGGGTTTCTCCGTTTTATCTCAAGTTCTCGTCATCATTGCTCTCTGCGCTGCGCCATTCCAAACCAAATTCCGTGTTCGGTTTCTCTCGTAGTCTTAACTCGACTAATTAAAGGTGCTATCTATTGTATCACAGAAAGACGACAAAATTTGAAATATACTCTCAGGAAATGAGAGATTTTAACACCTTTTCTCGTTTGTAATTTTTTTTTTTTCTGATACCGATTTTTCTTTATAGCTACATTTAAAAAAAAAATGCAAAATTTGCCTCCCCTTTTTGCCGCCATGGGCCGCGGCCCATGTGGCAACCCTCTAAATCCGGCCCTGTACAGGAATTAATTTTTTGGTGAAAAAACAAAGAATATTTACTATCCTGGGAGATTTTTAGATACTTATAAAGATGCAACATTTTTAAAACACTGCAATCGCGCGGGTTCCTTTTTGCTAAATGCGATCCAATTAGGCTTGCTCGATGGGAATCCTTGTTGCTTATCTTAAAAAATGAATGGGGTTAATTTCCCTTTCGCACACAGCCTCCTGTGTAGTTGTATAGACATTCCAATGTAAAATCACCGACAGGAACTTCACCGCAGCGGTCAATGAAGATGAAAGGCCACTGCACATTATGGTGTTTGATCCCAAAAAGTGGTCAATACTTAATGGTAATAGCTTCAATTGCCACAACTAGACGCAATTCTTTTACTTGCGTAATGTGTATGTATATATTAATCATCTCTCAACAACAGCGACTAATTTTACCTTTTTTATATTGATCTTCTGAATTGCAATGAAAAAGAGCTCTGACTATAAATCGTCGCTCACATTGAGATGAGCCCAGAAAAGCATTGAAATGTATGGAGGACAGGGTTCATTACAGAGTGTAGTTACGCTCTTATGTCAGGTAGGCGACGAAATGTGACGTTAACCAGTCTATTAAAAATTGCAATGAGGCAATACCTGGAGCCTTCTCTGCTCGGCCTCGGCTAGCTTCGACTCGATATCTTTAGCTGTAATGTTCGGTGACTGCTGGTCCTCTAGTCGCTGAAGCCTTTTCGGAGGATGCTTCTTCACCAGACTTTCCTCTCCTTCTTCGAGGGGTACTTCAAAAGCCACGGCTAAAATTAACGAATATTATGTATTTATGTGAGCGAGCATCTCAACTGTAAAACTGAGCAACTCTCTGAATGTAAGTTTGAAAGATTCCAAACTTCCTGCATGCCTCTACTCTAATAAAGAAGAATCAAACATTATAAATGAGCATAACTTCATGCGATTTTTTTTCATCTTTCAAAAACATTCCCAAAATACTCGTGCAAAAATTTGATTCCTGCCCTCACAAAACATGAGGGTCGGAAAACTACATTGAGATTCGGTTTTTCAAATTCATCAACAATTCATCACGCGGTGTATAAGACTTTTATTTTATTTTATTTTTTTTCTCTTTCCTTTAAAATGAATTGTACTCAACATTGAAAACATACGTATATTTTTCCCACTTCCTGTACAAAAGTAGAGGAAACAGTCATTTTTTAATAAAAATAATATAATTTTCTCAGTAGCCCTCACTGAAAACACACCTTCTTCCTGGTTAAGTAAAGCTACTCGTATACATATATGTCGCAGGCAAATAGTGAAAGCAGGCATTTTGTCAAATGCCTAGGCAGATAGCTAAATTTTGATCGTCTAAACATTTTTGTGAATTTATGGCGGAGAGCTCACCAGTTTTCGATATTTGTGGAAAAATATCTCATCAAACCGACAAACTCTTTTTGTATCTTCCTCTTAAATTGCTTCTCGTATTTTTAAATGTTGAAATTCTAAAAATGCTGTGTTCTCTGACATGCTGAAGATTTCCAGATAAGTGTCTACTCAGGAGCTAAAACTCGTTTAAAACACTATTTTGTGAAGCAAATTTTTACTGATAATTTTTTCTTACGAGGTCAATTAATTATTTTGTCTAAAATTAGGAAAAGAATCAGAATTTCAATCTTAGCTAGAATATTTGACTATTTGCCTAGGCATTTGACAAAATGCCTGGTTTTACTATTTACCATGCGACATATATAAACGCATTATTGTGAACAATGCGGCTAAATTTTTGACTTGCAGCTTCGCACGCTCATTTCCCTTTCAAAATGATAAAGTTTTCAGATAAGCGTTGAAAAAAAGGAGGCAATGAACAGGCGCATGAAATGATTAAAAAATCTTGAGTAAGCCAGAACAAAATATACATTGTCAGATTCGCGAGAAGTTGCATCACTCGTGAAGGGCTGCATTCATTTCACCGAATGATGCAATAGTGTAAATAAATTACATGAATTGATGTAGAGGACTCTGTTAGTGGGTAGTTGGGTACTCACGCTCATTTCGCTTTTTTGGAGAGCTGAAAATTGCGTTTTAACAAGATTTTTAGGTTTTCGGCTACTCATTATGCGGTACAAAAGGCTGAGCTATTAGCCGACTTAACAAATATAACATGCAATTATTGCAATAATCGCAATAATTGCAAGAGGATGTGCAACCTCCTCTTGCGCATTGTTTTTCTATTAAAGCATGGCCTTAGTAGCAATTATTGCATACTATATTTGTTAAGTCAGCTAATAGCTCAGCTCGCAATTGCATTCTATTATGACATATATTTTATGGGAAATAAATTTGTAATAAAATGATATCAGAGACATCTCCAGCAGAGGTCATCAACTTATAAAAATATCTCTAAATGAGGTCCAAAACAATAACAAACAAAAAACCTTTAGAGATACGTTTATCTCGGAGCAGCGGGCCGATTATTGAAACTGATGGACAAAGCGATAGACAAAGAAGACATAGGGAGTATAGAGCGATCCTATTGGTTGACATGGTTGGTTCTCATAGACTAAGGAAGAAAATGATGGACTAACTGTCGGGTCTTTGGTGGGTTGCCGTTATAGTAAGTCCATTACCTACCTCCTATATCCATTGCCACCACCCGCTTCCACCAATAGGATCCCTCCAAATCCTTTTTGTTGTCTTTGTCTATAGCTTTGTCTATCAGTTTCAATAATCGGCTTGTAGAAGGCAACTTACGTGCGGGATAATCCTCACGCCGCATGACCCTCGGGTGTGTTGATCCCCCACATCCCATTTTGAAGGCACTTGTTTTAATGTGTCACTGGTCTGTGAGCTTCATAATTTCCTGAGACATTCCGGAATAAATATTTAATTAGTTTGCGTTCATCACTGAAGATTGGCATAAAGCCATGTTGACCGAATTTATTCGACTTCAGGAAAAAGGGGTATTCAGGGATTCAGGGCTCTTTCCGGAAGCTCTCGAATTATCGTTGGTGTAAAAAAATAGAAAATCTGGTCGCACTACCTATATCTGTGTAAATTGGGAATATATAAAAAAAGCAAAATTTAGATACTTTTGATCAGATAGTATCAGAAATAATGATTTGTGATCGTATACAGGAGAGGGTAACTCGGTTTCAGAACATCCTAATCTAGGCCACTGGTGCTAACCTTTAGAGGGGGGGGGGGGAGGCTTTTTCAGATATCTGGGATAAAAAAACATTGAAAAATCTCGAGACAAACCGAGTCATTTAAGTCAAAGTTTACCGATAAAAAACGGATTGTATTAGAGGAAATTTCTTAATCCTCTATATGAGCCATTTGCTTGCTAAAATATAGGATACATGCATTAAAACATTTACATAAAAATACTTCTAACTCACCTACATCTCAACTGGGCCATTTGATTGGAGGTCCGATGTCAGGGAGCATTGAAAATTCATTTGTCATCGCGCCAGGGTGCCCGGAGAATATAACAAAGCTGGGACAAATCCTTCGTGTATTCAATTTTTAACGGATACGAGGCAGTATTCAGCTGCAATTAATTAGGACTCAACATTGTTTGTCAGCAATTTTTTCTTTAAAATTATGCACAGACTTTTAATTAATTGAGAATATTCGTACAGTTCTCAAATTATGTGTTACCATGAGCTATTGTTGTATGATCTACGAGCTAATTATATATTATTTTTATAATAATTCAATAGTTCAGGTAAACTTGAAGATGTAAACACTTGAAAACAAAATCCTCCAAAAAGGTAAATGTCTAGATCACTCCCAGTGTGCCTCCGTCATTCCCACAGCCGCATTTGTGCAGATGAATTTTCAGTCCCAAATAATCACAAGCAATCTTGCTGATTCTCACCTGAAATAGGGAAATAAATCATTAAAACCAATGCCAGTCTATACAAAGAAAATGTCCCACGGTACGGTCATGCAACGCATAGTCATGTTGGCTCGCTACTCTTACAATCAGTTTTCATAGTTCTTTGTGATATGGGTCGGATTTTTTTTTTTGAATCTCTAATTTGTTGTGCCTCTATTCTTCAAATAACACTTTCTTGCTTATTTTTCCTCCAAAAAATTGAATTTATCCGATTAGGAGACATTCAAGCGTTTTGGAATGATCGAGGGACCTCCTCTTATTTTTATTATATAAGCTATTTCCGACGAAAATCAGTGCAGACGTTCTTTTTGCTGAGCCACAACAGAATTCAAAAGTTCAAAGTGGAATCAACAAATATTTGGTATGTCTACCACGACACGGATCATAATGCTGATTCTAAAACTTATTTTTATCGCATCGCCTGGGAGCAAACCATCGCTGCCGACTGAGTTTGAAAGGGCAATGCTGATCTCTCAATTAGCGGTCTGACCTAATGTTCATTAAAGCTTAATTTAAAGATACCTATTCAATTACTCCAGACTGCAGCCGATAATTATTTTTTTCTGACATTATTCGTCGAGTATTTTTTTAGGCGAGACTATCATGTGATAAAAGAAAACTTACACTGAACTCTTGTGAGTTGTTATTCCGCGCGTTTTTGCGACAGTGTACAATCATTACCTATCTTATCACCATTGCGAGAACATTTATGTAATTATCGAAGAACTGACACAAATAATCACGATTCTTTTGTAAGGAGGGCGGGGAGAGGGTCAATATTTAGCATTTAAATTTGAACTACTTTTCATATTTTTCAGGGCAAGATTATGATCGCTCAAACACGGCACCGACACAATTCCAAACTTTTAGTAGAAAATTATTTTGCATGTATATAGGAAACAAATGCTAGGAGTGAACACCATGCAAAACTAATTTTTCTCCCTTCAACATCCAATTTTACCATGTGTGATTTTTGTGGAATTTTCTAGTTATGAAGAATTTGTAGGTGCCTGAAATCGCTTGTAAATCTATTTTTATACTATTCCCCATATCAAGAAATAAAATCATAAAAATACTGCGAAATGAGGTCTTTAAGCACTCTCAGTTAATGCGATAAAAAATTTGCGTATACAGATTCTTTATTTCATGATCAAAAAAATGTCACTAAATACCCTCATGTGTGTCATACTCTTTACTTGAATATGCAACTATTAAAGTTTCTCGCAAAAATCGAAAATTCGGTTTCACCTACGTATGAAAAACCTTTAAAATTACACTGCAAAAACCAGGAATCTTAAATTTGCCGCCAAGAATTATTTTTTCTTGAATCAAGAATTTTGCTGCTTAATATAAACTACTTTTTTGCTTACACTATGGAAAAAAAAACACATTGGATCTACCTAGAGTCCAGACTCTTAAAAACGTCAACAAGAAAAAGTACTCTTGATTCAATCAGAATCTAGCCTCTTAATCTAAGCGGATTTCGTTTTGATTCAAGCAAAAATCCGATTGAATCTAGAGTATTTTTTCTTGTCAATGTTTTCAAGAGTCTGGACTCTGGATCCAATATGGTTTTTTTCCAGTGTAACCCGAGCAATTTTCCCTTGTATCAAGAAAAATTCAGCTTAAATCACGAGGAAAAACAATTTTCGGCGGCAAATTCAAGAATCATCATGCTTGAGCAAGGCACATTTTTTTTTTTCAGCGATAACTTATGCCGAAAACTTCTAATGTACAAACATATGCACCGTAGTAGAGGTTACCTAACGTAAACGAAAGAGACACCGCAGCACACGCAACAGATTAACTTGAGGAAGAAACCACAACACTTGATGAGGACGAGGGCTAGTTTGACCCCAAACACAAGGAAGAGAACGTAAAACAAAAGCATGACGTGCCCGACGAGGACAGCACGACCGCCTCCATCCCTGCAACGGGGCCGAAATAACCGCCGACGGACGTTTCAAGGGTGCAAAGTAGTTGGCTTGACCCCTAAACGACGGTGGGGGTTGAAGGGTACGCGACACACGGTGAAGAGGTGGGCGGGAGTGTGAGCTACGGCGCAAGATTCGGCTCTTCATTGTCGGTGCCGAATTGGAATCCATCCACCGCGCATCGGAGGTCACTGACCGCGCGACGCAGCGCAGCGCAACGCAGGAGTCTAAGGTTATGTCTTTTTTAATAAGTTCAAAGTCCGTATTAATATTCCGAGTATTGATATAACCCAGTTGGCAGTGATCGGCAGGTGAATGGTCCCACTTTGAGTGCTGCCAGGTTGCTGCGTTTCAGCAGCGAGGGTATTAGCGAACAGGGCTGGATTAAGGGGGTGGCCACATGGGCTGCGGCCCATGGCGGCAAATCTAAGGGGCGGCAAAAATTTGCAATTTTTTAAAGTGAAGGTATAAAAAAAAATCGGATTTATAGTAACAAAATTACAAACGAGAAAAGGCGATAAAATCTCTCATTTCCTAAGAGTATAGTAATTTCTAATTTTGTCGTCTCTTAGTGATACAAGCACCTTCAATAAGTCCAGTTAAGAGAGAGACTAAACACGCAATTTGGCCTGGAACGGCGCGACTTAGAGAGAAATGATAACGAGGACTTGAGATGAAAAGGAGAAGCCCTCGGCGATCGGCATGTAATACATATTAGCGCCTACAAGTCTGCACGAATACTTCACACATTGCATCAAACACAGTCCGGTCATTGCGGTCAGCGTGAAACGGATAGCGCCTACAAAAATGCATGAATACTTCGCGCATTGCGCCAAACACAATCCAGTCAGCGTGAAACGCATAGCGCCCACAAGACTGCTTGAATACTTCACGCGTTGCGTCCAACACGGTGCGTTCAGCAGCGGTCGGCGTGAAACGCATAGCGCCTACAAGCCTGTCGGAATACTTCACGCATTGCGCCAAACACTGTGCGGTCTGCGCGGCGCGGCGGCGGAAGTTAAAATCATTCATCCGCATTTATGTTTGTTCTTTCATAATTTCTTGGTTCATTTCTTCTAAATGGAGGACCTTGTCCACACAGAGATATGTTAACGGAACTTAACTTTCGCGCCAAGTTCCGTGAACTTTTGCGAGTAGTGCAGACAGGGCTTTCCCAAAAAATGTGTTCAACACGAGTAAATTCATCTTATGCCCCCCTCCCCCGCTGACACGTTCATTTGGTGGTTTTTATCGAGTTTCAAAACAAATGAGAAGGGGGTGGCAAAATACAGGCGGCCCATGGGCGTCAAGTAGGTAAATCCGGCCATGTTAGCGAAAGGCTCGCTCGTCCACCCTTGCTGAAGAGAAGTGCGGCAAGGAATCGGAATCTTGCAACCCTGCTAAAACCATGGCTATGCTGGTGAGTGAGACGTACTGCTGTGTTGATACCAACATGGCTTAAATACGGTGTCAACGTGGTACCACAATGGTATCACTGTTGAAACCAAGCTGGTGCGATGTTGGTACCATGTTGGTGAACAACATCAGCTCAACATGGTGGTACCATCTCAACATGATCGTTGCTAACAAGGATACTTGATTCAGTTACTCTCTAGCTAGATAAGTCAAGGGCAAAAATGTCAAAAATGGGGTTTTAATGGATTCTGGTTGCCTGTCTGAGGCTGCATCTCGCAGCAAAAAGATGTTTCAGAACATCGAATATCAGATCCCCTAAAAAGCTTTTGAATTTACGCATTTTAAGAATACCTTCAGTTTTTCATGAAACCTTGTTTGTTACGCTCGAGCCATTTGAAATGTAGTTAGTTTGATTGGATAAAAGGATCTCACCTCACCGAGACAAAAACTTCTCAAAGAGTTGCCAATTTTTTTTTGGGGAGCGCGGAGATTCCATTGGGGTGTGGCGAAAATAAAAAGTCCTATAATGGGAACAACCTCGGTGTTAATTTTTAGCTTGAGTTCAAACATGATTTTAACGATACACCTGGGAGGGAAGATACGGAGAAAAATAGGAGGAAGATGAAGAGGAAGAAGAAGATTAAAAAGGAAGAAAAGTAGAGAGAGGACAATGGGAAAAGAGGGAATGACGAAAAGGAGAAAAAGAAAAAGAGAGAGGCGTAGAAAACAAGTGTCATTTTCTTCGTTGTCCCTTTCTTTTCTTGATCTCTTTGCTCTTCTACCAGCTTTTCTTCTTTTCTCTATTCTCCCCCTCCATATTCTCTCTATTTTTTTGGTCTGATTTCTTATCCGTCCCCAACTATTTTAGGAAACCCTAGCTTTTGGATGTGTATGTGTCTTCATAACTTCCCATGTAAGGGTTTAAAACCCGCGAGTCAGTCAGAACATGGTTAACATTGGAATTTTTGCAATATTTGCATTTTGCAATAAAGCTAGAACTGCTATTTCTGGCTCTCTGTGGAAACAACACATATGCTATTAGTGTCTCTATGGAGTTAAGTACTTTTACACAGCAGAAATAGTAGTTCCTAATTGCAACATGTAGCTCAATGACATTTGCATCCCCTCCGAAGATCAGATGATGACGCTTCCGTGGTCGGCGCAACTGACCCATCCGTAAAGTTGCGCGACCCCACAAAGGCGTAGCACCCCCTCGCCTCGGAGAGATCCCCCGTTCGCGGCTCATTAATATTCGAGCCTCTTCGACGCGCTGATATGAGCTTCAAAAATCGAACCGGGGGTGGATGGGGGGGGGCGACCGGGGGGATTGATACGACGCTGGGCTCGCGCGCCAGTCAAAATATTATAAATCGCTTCCGCTGGTTCTCACATTCAACCGATTTCCTCTTTCCATCCGACGCTTATTTTTCAATGCCCTCCCGCCTCCCCCTGCCCTCCCCCTACCCTCCCCCCACCCGGGCAGTGACAAGTGCGAAACTGAATTATCGCTTAACTTCGGCTCGCGCGTCTGGAGTGCGCTGCTGCGAGGTTGCCCGATTGTCCAATAAAATTTGAGTATTTTATGAGGAAAGAACTGGTTTTCAGTACTATTTGTCAATAATGGCAGTGCAGTTATTTCCGTCTCGCTCCGGCCGCCTTTATTTCTCCCGCGCTTTCATTGGGTTCCCCGATACGGTAGCGAGCTTTCGAGTATTATTCTTTTCCCCCGGACGGATCCAGTGCCCCCCCCCCTCCCCCATCGGTCTCAGATTCGGAGAAATCTTAGCGAGAGCTGTCGACTGATCAAGACCGCGGTTAACAAATCGTGGTGGGTTCCCCGAATTACCCGGCTCAAGTCCGCTCGTGGGGTTAACGGTTCCTGAGTTCCAAAGTAGGCACTTGAACGGAAGATGCGATCGCTTCTGCGGACTTGCTTTTGAATTCGGCAGCGTTTAGTAATTCAGTCGTATCTACCTCCAGATTTTTGAAAAGAGACTTCGTCACCCTCCGGCCGAAGTGTCACAAGCGCCATGCCACGTTTAAACATTTCCGCCGCCATTTTACTTTTTCACAGAGAAATCGTTCAATGAAGCTGTCCGAAAACTTCACCGAATTTTCTTTGTGCTGCCGATAAAATCCAGTGGAATATTCGAACAGATCAACCAACAATTTCTCTGTAAAAAAATAAAAGAGCGGCGGAAATTTTTAAACGTCGCATGGCTCGTGTCATACTTCGGCCGGAACGTGACAACTTATGCAATAGTGTAGGACTGGTAACATAGCTGTCATATTGCCGAAGAGTACAGGAAGTGGAATGATGGAATTTTGAGGAAATGAACCTGGTAATACCTCAGCGAAAAATTTCACTCAACAAATCCTCTGTTCTTCGTGATATTTTCAATACTGCGTTCAAGGACTCTCGAGTTATATTTCAACGATGAAACTGGAAATGCGCTTTATCTCGCAGCACGACGTTACAAACTATCTGACGAAATCCCCTTTTTTAAAAGAGTTCTGTGCTGTTCGCATTGAACGAGCGGAACGCTGGATATATATAACGTTTGGATGTAACTATTCGTGCTTTATGACTGTGCGTGTTGAATGCACAAAAATTGAAGGCGCTTTAGGTTGCCTCGCGCTCATAGGAGTAACACGTGCCTGCTATTTAAATTTGTTACCTATACCGTAACCGTTAATGATCGTATTGTGTTTCAGCAGTGAACTGTGAACCGTTTGCGGTAAATGGGCGACGGTGACAAGGGTCGTCGTAAATGTTTTTCATTGCCACCTCTAAGAAAAAAGACGAAAGAAAACAATTCAAATTATTGTTTCGGCTCAGCTTGTCTTCAGAGCGTATCTGATTGACTATGATAAGATGAAGCTCATGTTTCATTTATTGTTTCTTAAAAAAAATTACTTATGCTTGTAACAGAAGTATGATTTTAGCTTTGGTGTGTTCTCATGCGTTGATTCTTGCATCTTTTGAGGCTTCAGTAAGTGTATACAGTGATAACGTGTGCGGTAGAAAAATAATAACAGATATGCTCAAATATGTGTAAAAATAAGAAATGTTTAAAAATATACGGACGTATTTCTGCCAAACGGAACTATGTGCATGAAGACAAGAGCCCTGAGACCCATCAGGATAAATGCGTAATAGGGCTCACGTCCTAATGCACATGGTTCCGTTTGGAAGAAGTACATCCATACAGCACTTATGGTATTGTACTCTAAGGCTCTTTGGCCGGTACAGGCTTGAAAATTAAATAATGAATTATGTTCGATTTCTTTTTTTATATGATTCTTTTTAATCGTAAGTCGAACATGTGATCGAACATTAAAATCTCAAATTTTTACAGCCAACTCTGCGACCATCGAGCAGAAACTTTGACGAATCATTAGATGAATTTACAGCCATAGAAACCAACCGAACGACCCTCATAAAGAAGGCAGTGGCAATGGCCTCGGACCTCAAAAGTAACGAGACGCTAAGATTCCTGAAAGTCGTTGAACAGGCGAATGAAGTGCTTGTTAATATAAGACGCTACTTCGATGCTGGTAGGGTCATGTTCGATGTCAATGAAGGAAAATCAAACCTCACTGAAACAGAAGTGATTGCGGTAAGGGCATAAATTATAATTTGCTTTCAATTTATATCATAAAGTTGAAATGATTTTGTTGGAACTTGTATAGAAAGGTATCATCGATCCTAATCTAGTCGCCCTGTGTGTCAAAGAGATTTTCGATTTAAATATTTTCTCTTACATGAAATTTTGCGACAAAAACGCGATGGTGCCTTCCGTTCCCTCTGAAACAAACTCCCATGCTCCAAAAAAGCCCTCGTAGTTAAGGCCGTAATGGAGGGGATAGCTTTCGTTAGAGTCAAATTGTCCATATCTCCATACACGGTTATAAGACATTTCGTCACGATTTTTTGTCCGCGCGCCTGTATTTCCAGTAGTTTACGTTCACGCATTTTCGCGGCAAGGAAGTTTTGGTCCACCTACCAATTGAGACCCAAAGTTAATTGGTCCACATGTAAATACAAATGACAATTGGTTGGTTGGGACACAATGTTCATGGATGGAAATGTATTATGATTTGGGAGAATGAGGGTTTACTTGTTTCTTTTTGTTTGTTCGGTCCGACGGAGAAAAATATATAATTGAGAATTTTGGTGAAAATGGGAGGGCATCAATTTCATGAGAGAAAATTAACGAAATCTCTTTACACCTCTTTGATGCAACAGGACTTAATTATCTCTCAAGAAAATCCTATCTTGGTACCGGATAAAGCTTTTGATTTGCCTCAGCCAAAGGCTCTTAGATTTTTCATGTGTAGGTACGATAACTTCGAGCAATTATTTCGCCACGGAGGTGTTGTACTGTATCATACGAGATTGAAAGCACCTCACAAACGCATCATGATTGATGGAATATTTCAAAAGCACGAAAATCGATTGCAAATTAAATCAAGTGGCGACAACAAAAAGAGAGCGGTAGTCGAAAAACTTACTTAGTTCTAGTATATGTATTCAATAACAATTAGCGTGATTTTTGAACTTCCTTAGAGGAAAAAAAGACTTAATTCAAGCAAGAATACACTTAAATTTACCGCCGAGATGATTTCCTTTTGAATCGATAAAGAAAATAATGTTTGTTTCAAGAAGGAAAGATGCTTACATAAAACGAAGTCACTTAATCAAGCAGAACCCCGCTTTCATTCAGCTATTTTATTCTCGACTAGCAGGAAACCCGTGCTACGCACAGGAAAACCCCACCATCAGCAATCACTGTGATTAGTGATCAGTTACTAATTGTGTTTCTGAATTATTATCTACTATTTCAAAATTGGCGAGACGCACTGGTTTGATTAAAAAGTTGATATTAGTAGTATGCTGCTATTTTGGTCTGTTCTGCAATAAGCTCACATGATAATTATAATAATAAAAAATTCCCAATCAAAAGTTGGTTATTTTCATAAAGATTTGTTATTTTTGTCAGTTCAATGTTTAATTGAAGTTAGCTGGTGAGTTTCAGCCGCGAAATAATTACGGGATTTAACCAGCGGTTTCGTTTAATTCACAGCAATGGCGGGTTTGTCATCTACATCGCGGAGAAAACTTGATTTTTCCTGGGATTTTGTAAAACAAATTAGAAATTACACGATAATCACCACGGTATCACGGCAAATACGTCGTGTTCCTAGCGAATTTTTAAGATCATTACAATTGCGCGTTATTCACATCAATATCGTGGCATACACGCGAATCTCTGACTCAATTAAGATTACGTAAATGTGCGCATGAAACTCATAAACATCTGTTACTTGAGATGGGCGAAAACGTATGATTTTCCTTCAATTTTGTATGATACCACATACCCACTCCGGAGTTCAAATAGTTGCTCGCTTCAATTCTGCTTGTTAAAGGTGACGAATTGGAAGAATCCAATCTTAATTTCACGAGAACCATATGGGATGTAACCATCGGTTTCCCTATATAAGATTTAATGTTTTGAAATAAAAAAAAAAAAAAAAAAAAAAAAAAAAAAAAAAAAGAGCATTAGCGATGATTTAAAATTTTGCAAGTAAGACTCATGTGTTTTGGTTAAACTATGATAGAAACAGAAAGCAGGTGAAGAATGTCGAAGCGATGTTCTAATTTTGCTCCGCTGTCAGCACCGCGTCTGCAGGCGCACTGCGCAGTGTGACCGAGCCGTCATCACAGTATAGAACGCCTTCAATCTAGCAAGCGGCAATTTGGACATCTTCCGTGGTGAAATAGTTGTATCAAGAGCGCCCTCCACGATCGGAGTCAAATATTGATGAAATGCGCGCGAAACCCCCGCTTCTCCTCCGATTGAAGCGTTGCACACCGTCTTTATGTTCCATTTTGATTTATTTATTTTATTTTTGAAGCCAAGCAACAGCTTCTCTCAAAATTTCCCGAGAATTTGCCTTAATCATTTCAAAACAGAAGATAAAAGTAACAAAAAGTAACCCCAGGCGACGTGAAGACTAAATCACAACAATTTTTTTACTTCGAACTTGAGCAAGTAAATTTTTTCAAAAAAAAAAAAACAAACAAAACGAAACGGAAGGTTCCGCGGAGCACATTTTTCACTAATCTTGCAAAAAAAAACGGAAGAAAACTCGAACAAATGCGCGAACCAATCGCGAAAATCGCGAACCAATGCCATAGAATGAAGAGACTACGTTAGTCTCTTTATTCTATGCCGATGCATAGACAGATTTTCTAGATTTTCACATCCCTGAGAGAGTAGCCCGGCAACGGATGCACGAGTCGGAGCTCGCAACAATCATGGCGCGGCGTTTCCAACAGCGCGACGCCGAACTCGTTCCATCTTCCTCGCACTCGTTGGACGCTTAACCTCTTCCATCTTCCTCGCACCCGTTGCGCGTACCAGAAGAACACACGTAAAATTTATCAGCTGTCTTTCAGCGCGAAACGCGGAAATCGCTCCATCTCGCTCGCACTCTCTCTCGCACCCGTTGTCCTTACGGAAAAATCGACCCACGCGGACCGCGATATCCCGCGAACCGGCGGGCGGATCGCGAAATCCTCCCTTATCCGGCGCCTCGGGGTAGAGAGGGATCCCAGTGCGGAATCTCAGGGTCACACGGCCTCCCGTTCACGAGATCCGCTGATACGTGAGTCAGTCAGTCAGTCAGTCAGTCAGTGAGTCAATCAACGTGAAGTCTGCTTTATTAGTATAGATTAAAAAAAAAGTCTTTTTGACGGCATACTCAAGAATGTTTCTGCCTAAATCGAGTCCCTTT
The DNA here is from genome assembly GCF_918797505.1 of Bemisia tabaci. Taxonomy (NCBI): domain Eukaryota; kingdom Metazoa; phylum Arthropoda; class Insecta; order Hemiptera; family Aleyrodidae; genus Bemisia; species Bemisia tabaci. The sequence goes on along the minus strand of NC_092794.1, from coordinate 68,211,497 downwards.
TTTCTCTGATGAAATTCACAAATTATGCTAAACCTCAATACGGATGCTAGAACTTAGTGAGTTTTTGGACTACCGCTCTCTTTTTGTGCCATAGTATCTTGATTTATTTTTCGAGGAAAGCTCCGTACTCTTAAAGAATGCCTGTCATTCTTAATATGTTGGAGAGCCTTCAATTTCGTATGATACTGTGCAGCACCTCTGTTGCGAAATAGTTGCTTGAAGCGCTGCGGCGCGGCGGGCGAAGGCGACCAGCGCATTAGCTCCTACAAACCTAACAAGGATACTTCACGCATTGCGCAATGCGTGAAGTATCCCTGTTAGGTTTGTAGGCGCCGGTACGCGACCTGGCAGCATGCCGCGCCGCTCTTCGTTTGGTTCTAATATTTAAACTGGCGGAGTCACTGTTTTTCAACTCAGGATTTTGAAATGTGGGATTTTGGGACTCAGGATTTTGAAAAATGGGCTAAAATATAGCACTTGGACCAAGTCACAGTTTCTTATTTAACGCGTGGACGTAAAATGCCAAACCAAACGGGCCATTAGAAAAAAAATCGTTGACGGAATGTCCTGAGACACCATACACGGGTAGGGATCAAATACGTTAGCAGTTTTGCCGCTTTGTGTGGTGACTCTTAGGCTTGAACCCTGTTAATGTACTTGATCCCTATTTGTGAAAAGTGTGGAGTATGTGGAGAGTAAGGGGAGTGGAGAGTGTGGGGAGTGGAGAGTGTGGGGAGTGGAGAGTGTGGAGAGTGTGGAGAGTGTGGAGAGTGTGGAGAGTGGAGAGTGTGGAGAGTGGAGAGTGTGGAGAGTGGAGAGTATGGAGAGTGGAGAATGTGGAGAGTGTGGAGAGTGTGGAGAGTGTGGAGAGTGTGGAAAGTGTGGAGAGTGTGGAAAGTGTGGAGAGTGGAGAGTGGAAAGTTTGAGTGGATATAGAGGCGGACTTTTTCATCGTGACGTAGCCGATCCCCATCATTACGGCCTCAACTTTGAGAGCTTTTTTGAGTTGGGGGAGTTTGTGGTTGAGCGGTTGGAATTGGAAGTTTGTTTCAGAGAAAACCGGTGGCATCATCGTAATTTTTGCGAAGGTTTATCAGTAGTACAGTGATTAGATCGTAAATTCCTGCGGCATACAAGAACTCTATCAGAGAAACGTCTGTGATAAAAGTTTCAAAGTTTCCTCCATTTCAGCTGCATGCCTAATTGGACGTATTTCTATCAAACGGAACTAAGCGCCAATTTGAGTTCCTTTTGAGGAATCTAGAATCCCGGATAGCGCGTTCTGTCAAACGGACCTAAGCGCCATGGAAAATCATTACGAGTATAGGACGGAATAAGCCCGACGCCCGATTCCGCCGCCAATCCAAGCCCCCCTCTACCTTCCTCACCCTATGGCGCTTAGGTCCGTTTGATAGAAATACGTCTAATTCTGAAACAAAAACATTCTTCAACTGTAAATTAAGTAAAAATGAACAGCACTATACATATACAGAGTGTCTTGTTACACCAGCGTTGATCATTTTACAGTGGATTATATACTCTCACGGATGTTCGCATGAGAGGTAAGAAAATTTAAAAACTCTTAATGGATATACCAATACCACTGTTTATTCGAGAACCAAGATAACGTCGAAATGGAGCACAGTAATTTCCAGGATGAAGTTCTCTTTTGTGAGTCCGCTCATACTTCAGTTTCCAATTATATATGTATTAAGTCGACAATGTCATTTTTGCTCCAGAAAACTCAGCTCTTGCAAGAGGAGAAATTCATGAATATTCAAATGCACAAGCTGCGTGCAATCTACAAAACTATGTATGCTCAAATGGAGGACGTGCCAAAAGAGGAATTGAACATGCTGCTAAGGCCGGTGATTGACGCTCTTACGCAGAGTGATCAGGCGCTGACTCCACTAGGACAATCATTTCAAATTGAGCTGGATAAAGTAGAAAAGACGAGCATTTGACAAACCGGACAATTATTAGACCATGAGGTACAAACATGGAATTTTACGATTAAAATACGCGCACGGCACTGGTCCGTTTATCGTGAACAAAATTTCCGGCTATCGTGAGGGACCGTTCGTTTAACTCCACCTCGATACATCCATATTCAATCAGTGTTTTGAGTTAAATTTCAATCAAGGTCGCACTCGATGACGATTTGACAAACTGGGCGCTGAAATGCTTAGATTTGACAAACGAGCTAGTCGTAGGAAGTGCATATAAGGTCTAGATAAACGATCAAATTCCGAACAAATTCTGATCAAAGTAGACAAGTTGATGACTGATGGTCACCATGCGACAGTCCTCTTTGATCAAAATTGGATGGGCCGTCAAATTTTGATCACAATGAAGTGCCGCCATTCATCATTTCCTACCGCACGGAACATTTCTGCCAAGTTTTCATTTTAAAACTAAGCAAATCAATGATTTTAGGACTGATGACTCCCGACACTTTGGTGGTAATTGGTTCGGGAATTTGATCGTGTATCGAGCCCTGTAGACAGACAGCATTGGATCAGCATGGCTCAGCACAGATCAGTCAACATTTAATGATGTCAGAGTTCATGTCTGGGTTGAATCAAATAATATTCGCTGAGGAAGTTACTGGAATTTAAAATAGACAAACTCCATTTATGAAGCTATTCTGAATAGTTTTAGGTAACCCAAAACGTAATGATAATGCAGCACCACCAAAAGTTTTGTATAAATATTGTTTTTTTTAAACTTCACAAATATAATAAAATAATCGTGCAGGTATATGAATCAGTCCAAGAATGCTGTATAATGTGTAACATTGAAATTCAACATAAAGATAACTTGAGATGACTTGGTGGATTAGTTTAGGTGGAGACTGTGAACGAATTGATTCAGTCGCCAGTATAACTTGTTGCGTCGGCCCGATTTACAGGAGCGTTTTCCTCTGTTAAGTTCGCACGCCACATGACAACACCAACAGCAACCAACGAGTGAGCTTTGTAGCCTCCAAGCTTTTACGTAAGATTCTATAGCACGTAACGTAAATTACATACGTAAACGTAAATTACATTCTACGTAGATTTCTCCGTAAATTCGGCTGCATAAAATTCCTTCGAGAATTTCTGGTAAAAACGCTTCCGCACAGTCATTGTGAATTATAAAACTGCCCCTTATTACACCATTTGGTGACGCTGCGGCAATGCCACCCCGAATGATTCACTTGGATTCTGAAGTTTGTTACGACCGACGTAATGTCACAAGCAAACAATGATCAAGTGTAGTTGCAGCCAGGCATTATGATGAAAGAGCCTGGACGCCCACAATTTCATGGATATGCAACACGGACATCTCCTTAGCACGAATAGTTGCTTCCAAGATTTGCCATTAAGAAAGTCACTGCCTTCAATTTATGCAGATTGTGCTACAAAATATGCTACGTCACTACATTTCCATGTTATTTTTGCACATAGAAGAGGCAATTCAAATAGATGTTTAGTAAACTTCAAAAATAAAACTAAATAAATTAATTATATGTTTAAATAAAACAGCGGCTGATTCTTACGGAGGTCACTTATCTCATTTTACTGGCGGAATCCCAATTTTATGTTCACTTTAATTTTCTCCTTCAGTGCATTTAACAGTAGGCTCATGCATTTTGTTGTATCAAACACTTATTTATAGTATATTTTGTGCACAACAACGTTGCCTCCTAATGCAATTATCAAAAACTAAATCTGCAATGTGTGTAGAACTTAGGCAACAAATTTTCGGGAACGTTTTTTGTAGAGTGTTTTTCGAAAGACATTCTGCACCGAATTACGATTAGAAAATATTTTATTGTCCATCTGCACGAAAAACGACATTAGTGATGGAAAACTAGTATCGCGTACAGCAATTGTACCATAATGTTCAATTTTTGCCAAACGCAATGTTGCCAATGTTGGGAAAAGTTTTTAAGAACGGTTTCGCAGTGGAAATATTATACAAGTTATCTTGTTCAAAAATAAAAATGTATCAAAAGAGGGCTGCATTAAAAAGGCTTTTGTTCAAATATGCATGGTGGAATGGGGATGAAATCAAAACCAGTCAAGCTTTTTTCAACTTTTATTAGAAACAATGAAGTTCATCAAGTGAAATCCATCCAATTCTTTGGGTTTTACAAAAATTCATATAAATTTTTGAGCATTTACACATGAATTTGTTTCTCCATTTTTCGTCGATCAGTTTAAAACGTGCAGTCATGCAAGAGGTCAGATACTAGAAGGTAAAGTACACGAAGAAAAATAAATAGACCATGTAAACCTCAAGTACATAAAAATTAGTAGAACTATTAATGTATAAAATAAATGCTAGTTTTTACTCATGTAAAATGAAAAAGAAAGATTGAAGAGACAGAACATTTTCTGAATGTTTATTAGAATTTTGGGTGGTAGAGACTAGAATCACCATCTTGTGAGACTAAATTCAAGTACGTATTATCAAATGAAATACAATAGTGGAGAGTATCCATTTCATATTGTATTTTATAATGTAAAATATCAGAGAAAGATTGGAATTAACTCTTCTTTATGAAATTGGAGAGTACGTATCACATTTTCATAACATGTCCATCGTCGATTGGTGAAAATTGCCACTCGGGAGGCAGAAGAACAAATAATTCATAAAGTAAAACCAGAAATTACATTGACTTAGAGAAACATGAGGAATGTGAGATCATTATTGATTAATTTTAGGAAGAAGTATGGTCTGCCAAAGTGCCAAAAAAAATACGTAACTAAAGCACAGAGGCGGTTTTAAAATTTGGCACAGGTTTGTACAGGAAGTTAAAGGAAAGCCATTGCTGTAGTCTCACGCAACAACTAAAAGAAACAATGAAAAAAGAGGAACAAAACATTAAAAAAAAGAATCTCAACAAAGGAAGACAGAAAATATTTAAAATAAAAATGGAATGTAGTCGACTCAAGTTCCGACATCAGTGGTAGAATGGGTTGCCTTAATGATTAAGAGACTTAAGGATGACTCATGGTTTGTGTGTAATCAGCATAAAGGTCCTATTATGGAAACGAATATGGATTCACGAAGTATATCGTGCATACGAATTTCTGAAACTACCGTTTCTCTCTCCCACTATGGATGTCTTCAAATGCGCTTGGTAACTTTAAAAAAGGTAATAAACTTTTAAAGGGCAGCTAAGGAAAATGATAAAGCTATAATTGGAATTCGGAGAGGACTGGAACTTGGCGAAAAAATCAACCAAAGAGTACTACTTTTCGGGCACAAAGTTTGAGCTGACATTTCAAAAGCTCATGGCGTGCTCAAATTATTTTCTTGGCTTATTAACACAAGCATCTTGATTTTTGTGGATTATCAATGGAAGGAGTAAAAGGTAAAGGGGTAGGTGAAGGAGCTATTTTCATTTTTGATAAGAATTAATGTTCATACTGAACACCTTTGCAAAAAGCGTTTACGGACACACGGCTATAACGCCGTGCGGAGGAGAAACGCCGTATGAGCAATCGGACATTGTCAAATTTATATAAAAAACTAATAATGAATATTTTCTCTGAACATTTACAGAATTACCAGATTGCATTCAGGGGTAAATTTTCAACAAAGTCATAAATAAAAACTCGCAAGTTTTCAAAAAGTTCGTACCCGCTCAATCAGAAGAAACTTGTCAGCGCTCGCATGTTCAAACGGCGATTCTCCCTAGCATGGCAGTACCTATACAGTCATGTAGAGGCTCTTCTAGTGCGTATATGGACACATTTTGAAATTTTGCTCATTCAGCTGGTACTATGTACCTTCTATGAAAATGTTTGGTTAAAATTTTCAAATGATTGCATTACTCAATCCAAAAAATTTTGTTCATCATTCTTGGTCTCTTAGTTGAACGTCTCATGCCCAAATTCGTTTTGACACGGAAAAGAAATAAAAGCTCCATTAAGATAGAAAACATCATACATTTGAAGAAAATAATTTTGAAATATTAATGGAAAAATCCACTTGTATTAATTTATTTCCCGTTTCGACGGAACGAAGTCCTGCCTCGTGCTGATAGAATAAGGGAAAGCGTCAACAATAGAGTAGATGGTTATGATACTGTTAATCTTAGGGCGCAATTTCAATTCGGCAAGTAGCAACGGATACATTGATAAAAGTCTCATTCATTATAATTAATACTAATATTTTGAAGAAAGACAACGATAATGTACAAAATATTGTATTTATGGTAATTTAGTTAGAACCCGTAATTTCCTAAAAATTTGCTTATATTTTGGTATCGCCATTGAAGTTGAATGTTTCATAAGACTGAATAGGACTTGTTTAATTTTGTACTGAATTGTGCAGAGTGTTTAAAAATGCTTTGGCGTATGAAAATTTGAAACTGCAGTGAGAATTTAAATAACCTGTGTCCCTTGAACACTGTATTTTTAGGACAATAAAGTTCAAACTTTTGCACTTAAATACTTGGCATAAGGAATTCTTTTGAAATCGGGGTGTGCATTTTTCGGCATTCCAGAGAGCGCTTGTGTGAAATAAATCTAGGTATTATTAATTTTGGTTAAAGTTTATCAGGTTCAGAGCAGTTCAAAATTTCATCGAAGAATATTCCATGTCTACGTGTTTTGTAGAACTTCGTCATTAAAATGTATCATAGTGTCAAATAACTAAAGCAGATTTCCCTTCGATAATGAAAATATTGCTGATTATTCAAGCAGATTTTGTCGTAATTGCGAAAAGTATTGACTCAGATGAATCTCCCGAGAATAAACACCAGTGGCGTGGCGTGAATTGCGATATATCGATTGTTCTGCCATTTAAACCTATGAAAAAAGATCGATTATCAGGGTGTTCGCAGCGAAAACCTTAGTAATCGATTCTTTACCATAGTTTCAAATGGCGAGATATCGATAATCGATTATTCACGCCACGCCACTGATAAACACCAACGTTTTCAAAGACAATCACCACTTAGAGTGATATTACTCTGAATAAAAGGATTGCTCATTTAATGGTCTGTTCAACATATCGGACGAAAGCTCTGCGAGGAACAGAGGAGAGATAGAACATAAGTATATTGACTCCCATGTTCTTTTCCACGTCTCGTTTGAAGTGAATCAAAATTTATTTTAAGCACAATAAAGAACTGAGAACTGCTTTGGTTATTGAATTTCTTCTCCTGCTTTGCTTATAGTATTACAGTCATATTTCCCTTAGTTAAAGTGAAAAGATGTATAAGAAAAAAATTTCAGAACAAAAAATGTTGAATCAATTTGGGATGAACATTAAAAAACCTACACATATTCTTAGATACAAACAAAATTTACATCAAATATAATAGAATATTCACAATACAACGGATTTAAGGTACATTCATGGTAAAAAAAGAAGATAACGAAAAAGTTACAAAACAAGTTACGCAGAGAAGTATCCATCATGATAAAAAATACTCCCTAAGACTGTAACTGTGCAACATTCATAGAAGTTTTAAATTTAAACGAAATATACATATAAATATAAAAAGAGAGTCACTGATGTTAATTAAATCATATTTACACAATATTTTCCTTGACTGGATTGAAAGTTTATTAGTGCCGGCTAACACTTACCAAAAACGTCGATCGTTAAACTCCTTTAATCTCTCCTTCAAAAGCAGGAAAATGAATAAAAAAATATTTATTCTTTTTGAGTGCTCTCTCAAGCCGGAGTTTGACTTAACGTCTTTGTTCCTGTTATCTTTCTACATACAAGAACCATTTCTACCAAATATTCTTCATTCATGAATGACCCAGGGGATGGAATTGTCTGTATTGCTCAATAAATAAATAAGTTTTATTTTTGACACTTAATTACCTAATATTCAATCTGTTAATGTGCCATTAAGAAATTAAAATAGCATCACATGCACATGCACATGTTCCCACCAGGGTAACTAAAAGCACCGATAGTTATGAAACTAAAGAGACACATGATAAGAAAAAAAGGAACTGCTCTTAAATAATTTCGCTGTTGACCCTCTAATTTTTGTGTTAGCGCACAGTTATTGTGGTTTTGGTTGTCCGTTTGAAAGTATTCATTATAGGTGATATAAAATTTAAATTAGGTATTCTCTTAAAGAAAACGGGTTGGACAGGAAAATAAATATAAAATAAAATTAAGTACTCAAACTATGTATAACTGTTTGCATTCGAATAATGAGAATAAAGGAGCTTATTGTGCAGTTAAATTTTCTAGCAATTTTAAATGGTCCCAGTGGTCGCAAATTTGAAGAAAAAAAATGTTTAATCGAGTGTGTCTTATATTTGAATCCTTAGAGGTAATCACTTAACTGACATTTATTTTGCAATAAAGGAGCTTCTATCTATCTATTTTAGAAACATGTGCTCTTAGTATGTGTCATTACTTCCCCTGCGCAGATAGGTGCTTTTAGGGATTAGACAGCCACGAAGTGACGTCATAAAGTGACGCACAAAATCTCTACGAGCCACCACGTCCTGTGCCCCCTCCCCTCCCCTCCGTGCATCGAAACTTTGTATGAAAGCTAATTTTATTTTGAGTGCCGCGAACCTCTTTGGGAGATTCTGTCCAGGTTTGTCTCATCGATCACCAACACCACTGGACACCGTTGTTACCAGATTCGACCAACTAGATCCGTTGGTTTCCGATAGGTCGAACCTTTTTTAGAACCACCTTGTGAGGTGGTACCAAAATCACGCACCAACGTTGCGATTCGCTCGTCACCGAATCAGAAGTCCCGAACTCAAATGAATCAGTGAGAACGGAAACACACCAACTCGGTGACTCAAAAATGCTCAAATTTCATTGAAGACAGTCAGTTTCATAAAGGTCATTAAAGTTAGCGTATCTGTTCCAACTTGGACCTTTAAAGTCTTTAAGTACTTGTCTTAAAGCACCAGACATCTTTTTCTTGGACTATAACTTCTTCACCTTCAGTACAGTTTTGTGCGCGTCTTGATTTTTTCGAGTTGGCGTGTTTTCGCTCTCACTGGTTCAAATAAAACATAGAGTACATAGAGTCGTAATGTAAATGGGAGAGCTGGCGCCATGTTCTGCTCGACGAATTCCGAGCCCGGTGTGCGAAGAGTTCGGGTCGCTTTTTCGATACATTTTCGGTCCAAAATGGCGGTGTGGAATACGTGGTAATTCCTATCTCCTTTGTTGTTGTTGTTGTTGTCATCGGATGGCCGAGTACCCGTGTATCGCAAACAATCGAGTATGTATCGAAAAAGTGACCCGGCGTCACACAGGAGTCTCTGAATTCGGGACATGGAAAATGCTTAAAAGTGGCGCCAGCTCTCCCAATTACATTACGACTCTATGTACTCTATGAAATAGAATGGCAGCTCGGAGGTTCGGGCACACAAGTAGTACCGAGCCTCTACATAAAATTCGCTTTGAAACTGCTAGAATTGGCCGTGATGGGCGGAACCTTGCTTTCTGGCCACTCAGTTGTAGAATCCCCTATTCATAGCGGCGCGGTTCCTGTTCTGCCACTTGCATGTGAGGATGCGCACGTAGGTCCGCCGAAAGGAGGCATTGCAGAGGGCGTAACAGACCGGGTTGATGGTGGAGTTGATGTAGCACAGGTAGTAGAAAAAATCCCACAGGGGCTGCGGGATGCAGTCCAGGCAGGAGGTGAGCGGCTTGATGAGGACGAGGATATTGTAGGGGGTCCACGTGATGATGAACGTGAGGAGGATGGCCGAGAGGGTCTTGGCGGCCTTCTTGTCGGCCTTCTTCTCCTGGGTCTTCTTCTTCTTCTTGTTGGGGTTCTTTGGGCCAGCCAAAGAGTTCTTGCCGTGCATGTCTTTCTGCATGGCTTTGGCACTGAGCGGCATGCGGGCGTCGTGGAACTGGGAGGGGCGCCGGTTGAGGCCCGGCGAGTGGGAGAAGGGCTCCCCGTCGAGGCGCGCCCCCACCCCTACCCCCACCCCTCGCCCCAGCCCCCGGTAGCCAATCACCGGCTCGTCCGAGATCATCTTGATCGTCGGGCCGTCCGTCGCGCCTGCGCTGTCTAGCCGCGGAGGCAGCTGGATCAGTATCGTGTACACCTGCAACACATTCGAAAATCACCATCAATCTCATATACAGTATTCAAAAAGTTTCGCTCAAAGGAAAGGTCTCGATACACGATCAAATTCCCGAACCAATTACCATCAAAGTGTCGGGAGTCAAGAGTCTTAAAATCGTTACTTTGCTTAGTTCTAAAATGAAAACAGGGTAGAAATGTTCCGTGCGATAAGAAATGATGAATGGTGGCACTCTATTCTGATCAAATTTGACGGCCCGTCCAATTTTGATCAAAACGGACTGTTGTATGGTGACCATCAGTCATCAACTGGTCCACTTTGATCAGAATTGGTTCGGAATTTAATTGTGTATCCAGACCTGGATACACGCTCAAATTTCCATCAAATTCCATCAAATGGTGACTGGTACGCACCATCTACCATCAATTATTATTTGCGGCCTGATAATATTTGATGGTAGATGATGAAACTGTGGGGTCTCATCCGTTATCTGATTTTCACACAACCGTGCTTATTTCAATCAACACGCTCTTTCAATTGAATTCAGATAACAACTTACATAACTCTCGACTGCCATTTTGTCATCATTTTGATCGGAAATTGGCGGAAATTTGAACGTGATTCCCGGCCTGTGCATAATACTCTGTGTAATTTTCAAAGAAAAATGCCCAAAGAAAAAGTACAATTTGCAAGTGGAAATGTAGTGCTGAAATGTAGTTGCGCTACTTCATCTGAAAAACGACGAATTACAGGAATGAAGCTTCCTTCAGTCTCCAGGGACTTCAATTATAAAGCGAGATACACGGCTGTGAGCTAAAGCCTTTTATTCTAGTGCCGAAGTTTGAAAATAATTTTTAACCCCGCCCTATGGCGTGGATCAAAGGAAGCGTGCGAGAATGCAGAAGCTTCAAATATAGGTACGCAAAAGCCTCCAGCCCGCAGCCCTTCCGGGAGGAACAATCTTATGAGAATTCGTTTAATTTTCTTCTGTAAGTTGTATCGCGTCTGCAAATCAAGGCAGGAGCTGTGCAAGATTCCCCACCTACTCTCCACTTAGAGTGTGTGCACGCCCATTTTGTTGAGGAAAACGCTCGTAAAGGCAGAACAAAGCTACTTAAGAGGCCTGATCCATTTGTAGGGCGCCATCTAATTTTATCGTATCTGATAAAGCTCGCTGTCTGCGGATGGGGAAGTTGGATGAACTTTTTATCTGGTGCAATTCTCTAAATAGCACTCGGCAATAATTCGTTTTATTTATCTTTCCGCCTTCTTCTACGCCGTTAAGAGGATCTGCAGTATTGACGAGAAGGATTCTGTGGTCGATCGATCAGTAAGCAATTTCTAGATTTTCAGATTTTCCTTAAAATCGCTGATAGTCAAATATTGAACGTATGCGGTTTCATATGAAAGACCGTTCGGAAAAAGGGCACATGTTCATACGGTGTTGCTAAGATTGTGCAGCCTCGTTGTTTTTTCCCACCAATATGAGTTCACTTAAGTCCGCGCAGATTCTAAGTTTTTTGGAGGCAAACAAATGCAATTAAAGCTTCTGAGTCACAAAGGAACGCATCGAAAGTTGAACAACCTTAACAGCGATGCCCTTTTCCCAAATAGTCCTTCATTTATTATTTTTAGATCTATTCATCAAGTTCTCTTTTTTGTCTTCTTTTATTACTCTCCGTTCAGAGTTCTTCATTTTCCCAGTATCACACGATCAAAGTGGAGCCCGACAATCTTTGAGGCTCACATGGCCCACGTGACGCCAATTTGAGAGGTTTAATCGTTCGGTACGAGCAAAGACAAGAGATCCTCCATTGGTACATTGGCAATGGTGGAAGCTTTTGCTCTCGGGACTTCAACATTCAACGGTTGACCTACCTACTGGGTGGATGGTTACCAACGTGTTGGGAGTATCGCTCTACCAACCAACCGAAGTTTGGGAAACTTGTTTGACACATGACGTCACCCGAGACGCGCGAGACTCATCATCCACCTGGTGCGTGAGATGACTATTGCTCCCTTATATTTAGAAGTAGATATACCGCACAGAACTATATGTGGACACAAAATACGGGGTATGCTCGTTAATTCTCGGACCTTAAAAGTGAATGGGAATTATAAAGCGCGGTTTAAGGACTATTTTTTGTCCGCGCACCTTTTTTGTACAGTAGCTTACGCCCACACGTAAAATAATCAACAGTGACTTGGTTCAAGCGTTATATTTTAGTCGGTATGTAAAATTTTATTGACAATATGAAATTGAGAGAGAAGGAGGTGTTGTTATGGTTGCTCATTTTCTAAAGGAAATGTTACTTTCTCCTTTTGATTCATCATTTTAAATTGTCATTGGTGAGTATATGGTTTTATTTCCATCCTTAAAATATTCGCTGAACAATGTACCTTACATATGCATAGGTACTTTTTTTATTTTTTTAATTTTTTTTTTACGAAATTATTACTTCATTTTGTGAACATTTATATGTTTAAAACTCGACAAATATTTATAAAATCTTTTTTAAGCGATGGCATCGACATTAATCTCAACGAGCCGCAGTTGTGCCGAAATACACTGCAAAAATGAATAAAAGAGGGAAAAAAACCAAGAAGCACGCAATCTTTACTTTTAACCCATTTGTACATCGATCTTTTAGAGTCAAATACGTCAAATTTTGAGCGTTTGGTTGCGTGCACACCTCGCTGCAGCACAGTAAAAGCACAAAATGTAAAATAAAAAATTAAAGTGCCTTGAAAATCATTAAATTTGACACGGAAACACCAATATTTAAAAAACACATTATATTATTACTCTCCTTTGATAAACTGATACATATTTTTTTCCATCAATTTAAATGAGAATAATCAATGCAGAGTGTGCAAACATTTCAAAATCATCAGTTAAAAAACACTGACTATGCAAGTATAAATATTAGAGCCTAACAGAGCGGCGCAGCGTGTTGCTAGCGTAAGAGGCTTACTGGCGCCTACAAACCTAAGTGGATACTTCACGCATTGCACAATGCTTGAAGTATCCACTTAGGTTTGTAGGCGCTGATGCGCGTCCCGCGCTGATCGCACGCCCGCCGCCGTGCGGCGTCGCCCGAAGCAACTATTTCACAACAAAGGTGTTTCACAGTATTATACGATATTGAATTTATTAAGAATGACAGGCATCCTTTAAAAGTACAGATCTTTCCTCGCAAAATAAATCAAGATACTTATCGTACACAGGAAAAATCTAAGAGCCTTTAGCTGAGGCAAATCAAGAGGTTCGTCCGGTTCAGGTATAACAAGGTGGAAATTTCTTGAAAGATACGAGGGTCATCCAAAAAGTAAGGTTCCCTACCTTGTATCTTCCGAACGAAAAGAGATAAATCAAATCGGTAAAAAGGTACATATTAGACATACTCTAAGCTTTAAGACAAGCTCAAGTTTTTGAAAATCGGTTGAGGAGTTCGCGAAGAAACTCAATTTTACTGAGACGACCTCCTGTCGTCGCGTGCCCACCTCCGAGGTCAGGATGCGCGGAGAGTCGCTTACTTCAGACTCGGCTTATCGCCTCTAAACATCAAATCAAAAAGGAATTTAAAATATATTATTAAGTAGGCCTTACCTTACTTTTTGAGATGGTCTCCGCATCTTTTTTGACATTTCTGGTATCATTACAGCAGCTTTTTCATGCCTTCCGCGTAAAAGGTCTCGTCTTGGCTCAAAAATCAATCATTGCCAGCGCTCTGCGCCTCTAAATCGGTTGGAAATCGCTTTCCAGAGTGGGAGTTTTTCATCTCAGGAATAGACAAAAGTCACCTGAGGCTAAATTAAGAGAGCACGGAGGATTTGGGAACAATTTTACCACGGAAAGCAACTGATTTGGAAGTGCTGACCGCTGGCAATGACTGGTTTTTGAGCCAAGACGAGACCTTCTACGCGGAAGGCATGAAAAAGCTGCTGTAATGATACCAGAAATGTCAAAAAAGATGCGGAGACCATCTCAAAAAGTAAGGTAAGGCCTACTTAATAATATATTTTAAATTTCTTTTTAATTTGATGTTTAGAGGCGATAAGCCGAGTCTGAAGTAAGCGACTCTCCGCGCATCCTGACCTCGGAGGTGGGCACGCGACGACAGGAGGTCGTCTCAGCAAAATTGAGTTTTTTCACGAACTCCTCAACCGATTTTCAAAAACTTGAGCTTGTCTTAAAGCTTAGAGTATGTCTAATATGTACCTTTTTACCGATTTGATTTATCTCTTTTCGTTCGGAAGATACAAGGTAGGGAACCTTACTTTTTGGATGACCCTCGTATAATTAAGTCCTGTTGCACCAAAGAGGTGTAGAGAGTTTTAGTGAATTTTGTCTAATGGAATTGACGCTCCCTCATATTTACCAAAAATCTCAATTATATATTACTCTCCGTTGGATCAAACAACCAAAAAAAAAAAAAAGTATTTTATCCCTGGAAACTAAGCTATAAATTGGACGTATTTCTATCAAATGGAACTAAGCGCCATAGGGAGAGGAAGGGAGATGGGGGCTTGGATTAGCGGGTGTTGTCCTATACTCGCAATGCTTTTCCATGGCGCTTAGTTCCGTTTGACAGAACGCGCTACCCAGGATTCTAAAATCCTCAAAAGGAACTCAATTTGGCTCTTAGTTCCACTTAACAGAAATACGTCCAAATAAGGATGTGGCGGAAGTACTTACGGAATCATTGGAGATGGACCTGGAGTGGAGCCGGTTGGCGGGAGCGGATGGGAGGCTCCTGGCGTCGAGGTGAGCGAGAGGAGGCGGAGGGTGGTTGCGGGCCGGGGGCGTCTGGCCGAGGGCGTACGGGTCCCGGATCATGTTCATGGAGGTGCAGCGGGAGACGCTGGACTGGAGCGGGGTCTCCACGCTGACCGGGGTGGCGTAGCCCATGTCCGAGGGGATGTCCTCGTAGTCCTCCGGGTCCTCCTCCCGGCCCGAGTGCCACCACGCCACGCACCACTCCCGGAACCACCGCCACGACAGCGCCCGCGCCCGCGGCTGCTTCTGCAACACACACAACCACACCCTCATCAGGCTCGTCTAATGGCCAATCAGCATGAATAGACAATGGCAAAAGAGAATATATACACAATGGAGATGTTGCATGTGTGAGGAATTTCCGATTTGACTGTGGATTCTTACGTAAAAGTTCCGCCACAGTTCCGGGAAAAGCACTCGGAGCAGCAAGCTACATATTCTCTTCTGCCATTGTCTGTAGATTCTCTTTTAGTCCAGTCATTCTAGCTTTTTACCTCGGACAAATTAGCACAAACTTTTCCTTTGGTATATAGGGTCTCTAGGTACCCAATAAGACAGAAAAAAAAGTTTACCAAAAAATTCCACCGGGAAAGTGGTCAAATCGCAGTTTTTCAAAATGGCGGCTTACGGCGATTTTCAAAGAGGACGTACATACGGATTTCCCTTTATAACTCAAAAATAATGCGTCAAACAAAAAATTGCAACACATCAGTTTGAAAGATCATAAAATTTTGATTAAGAATCATATACAAAACTTAGGCTTTTCTTATTTTTTTCTTTCCGAATTTTAATATTTAAAAACAACAACCGGCAAAATCTGCTGAAAATTCACGATTTTTCGCGTTCTTGACCAATTTTAGGTCAAAATAATTAATTTAAGGTTAAAAACAACGGCACCACTGAAAAGTACGCTAAATTTTACATAAGTATACCCATTCTTTTTACCTTTTCATCTTATATGACCTCATTGTGAGACGAATCATTCAAAAGTATGAAGTCAATATTTAACAACAAATTCAGTTGTTTTTTTCCGTTTCCAGCGCTTTCGATGAATTATTTTTCGACAAAAGTATAACTTATATATACTTTTTAGAAAGATGATAAAATTTTCAAGACGAATAACACACTGTTTTTCCTTTAAATTTTACAACATGTACCTGAAAAGCGTATTTCAAGGAATTACGCTGAAAACTGATTTCTCTAGAAATTTCAGAATTTCAACAATTTTCGACTTCTTTATAGCTAAAAACTGAGAATACGATTCAACGATGGTAATAATCGTTTAGTGCATAAAATTTCCCAAAAATTGCATACCTAAAATTACTGTTTCGAATTTTTTAAAGAGGGTTAGATATGACGTTAAAGTTGTCTATTGGAAAACCCAGCTGCTCGGTTACGAACATTTTTCTTAACATATACCCAAAATTTTCAAGTTTAGTAATTTTTGTTTGAAGTAAACTCTATGGTACCAATGTAATGGCATATGAAAGAGAAAAAAATGTCAATGAATAAATTTTTGAAGGTATTTAAGTGTACTTAGAAGCCAATTTTTGAGATGGTAAAAATTTACAAATTATTCAATAACAAGGCTTTGTCTCAGGTTTTTGTGGTTTTTCATGGCTGCAAACAATTTTATTCATCAAACCATGGTAATCAGCAAAAAGCTGGTAAAATTTTATGTAAGAAATGTACCTTTATTTGTATTTTTGGCGTCTCTCGTGAAAATGCAGAGGCAATGTTGAAAAAAATTGCAATTTACCCGAAAAAAATTTTCCCGCTGTTTTTCTTATTTTTCACGTGTTAAAAGGAATTTAAGAAAAAAAACAAGGTACGAGATGAAAAGTTCATGAAATTTCCTATAACAAAGGACAATTGAAAGTTGCCGTAAAACCTTTTTGAGGGGTCTTATCACTGAATTTCGGTTTAAAAAAAGTTTTTAAAAAAATGATGAAATGTAATTTTTTAGTTATTTTTGAGATTTTACCGCTTTAAAGTGAGCTTTAAAGTTAAAATAAATGATGTAACTGAAAAGGACGTTAAATTTTGGTCTAGAATAGTGTGTTTAACATCCTTTGAAGTAATTATATTTGCCGGTAGGATAATTTCTTCTGGGATCAAAAATGACATTTTTCTGAAAAAAGACCGTTTTTAGCTCGATTTTCCTAATTTTTAAGCCTTTTAAAAGTGTTTGATCAAAAAACCACTGTGATCACGTAAAAGTACATAAAATTTACAATAAGAGAGGGTACCTTGTTTCAAAAATTTCCATCATTTTTGGGTTTGACACGGCTTTATTTAAAATTTTGAAAAATGGCAATATTTACAGAAAATTGAGTTTCTATGCAAAACACCATCCCTGAAAAGGTCATATCAATACAGCAAATATGCCATCAATCGTGAGAAGTTATTTAAATCATTTCTGGAGAGCAAAGATGAATTAACGTATTATAAAATAAATAATAGGAGGGGAAACTGACCCACCTCTTCCTCCCTGCTTTCTAAAAAGAGCGCTAATGGATATATGACCGCCAGTACGGAACTAACGGATACTTCACGCATACAAAGTGAAGACAATTTTCATCGTATTTATGCATACTCTCACATAAAAATATAGGAATAGGACAGAGCTTGGCGAAATCGGCACATTCAAGGATTTTTAAAAACATTGCGGAATGGGACATCTCACATATGAGGGAAGTTATTACGATGCGAGCACAGCCGCCGCGCCGCGAAGCGCTTTACGTGAGGGATTGGGCTGTGTAATGGCGGCAGCTCGGGGAGCGGGTGTTTTTGCGTCGGAGGAATTAATAGTAGAACTAATAATTATTATGATAAAATCAATACACCATTGAAGGTTTGGAACTTTTGGGCGGCCAACTGTAGCGTAAGCGCGAACAAGGATTATAACGAAAGTACAGATGTCAGTGGGGGCGGGGTTGTCAACAGGAAAGAGGGGTATGCACCTATGCTTTACGTGACGTACCGCAGGCTCGTGTGAAATGAGGGTATCTAATTGTAAGTAAATAAGAAGGAAAATAATAAAAACATTAAAATTTTACTGCCCTTGGCATCTTGTCAGCCGAATATGCGACATTTCGCACATTATTTAATATTATTTAGCTTTCAATTGACCGAGTAAAAAATTAGCAGAGCTTTTATTTCATTACTCGGCTTTGTATTTCTTAATCTTTGTCAGTTAAATATTCGACGATACTAAAACAATTGCATTTTAACACTTATACTCTCAATTAAACAGCTTGGAGGACGAGGCGCATAAGTGCTATTTCGAGAAAAACATGTTTAAGGTTGCTAACTATTATACACAGCCTTATGGCAGGAAGAGAGTTCAAACTCACATCTTGATGCTTAAGCATTGGATGCTTCCGGTGAATTTTTCACAACTTTATTTCAAACCTAGAATTAGTTGGAACCACTAAAATGTTTCATATTTTTCGAAACCTGCACTTGGGCGCCTTGTCCTCCGAGCCCCTCAATTACTTTTTTACCCTGTCTTATTACCTTATATTATAAATTTTTAAACCGAAACTGACAAACTTTGGTCAAAATACTAGGTAATATTCAATGTCATGAAAATTAGCCGATAAACAGATATTTTAAAAATTAAGGCCGCCATCTTTTTTCCACCATCTTGAATTTGATTCAGACTGAAAGTAACGTCAAATTCGAATTTACCAGATCAAAATACCAGGATACACCGAGTTTCATGAAAATCTGCCGATAAATGGGTAGTTTTCAAATTGTACCCGCCATCTTTAATTTTAAAAAAATTATAGCCACCACCTTCTTCCCACCATCTTTGATTTTAATTCTGGTTAAATTCGACATCAAATTCAAATTCTCTAGGGCTAAATACAGGGTTATACTAAGTTTCATGCAAATCAGTCGATAAACAGGTATCTAACAAATTATTGCCGCCATCTTTTTTCCGCCATCTTGAATTTGTCAAATTCGAATTTCCTAGATCAACATACCGGGGTAGATATCCCCCCCCCCCCCGGTCGACCATCCTTGCTCTAAGGTGCTTCTCCCTTTACTATGTACCATGACTATTAAATTAATAACACAATTTATTTAAAAAATAGTCGAATATACGTGAAAAAGGGTCACATTAATCGAAATTCAAGCCAAAATTTACAAAAAGTAAAAAATGTCGAATTTGACACAATTCCATAAAGGCCCTATAAAGGTCTTATACCTTCAGTAAAATTTTGATGTAATATGTGTTTTGAAAAGAAAATTTCACGCTCTTTCCATTGGTGCCAACAGTTTTGAGAGAACAAATTCTGCCAAAACTGTATCTTAAAAGTTACAAACCAAACTTGAAATTTCAAGAAAATTCTAGCCTTTTTTTTCGGTGTCTGACCTCGTAGCTCGGCACCAACAAGTCAAAATTAAAAAAACTTTACATGTTTGTAAGCAGAATTTTATACTCTAAAAAAATGACAAGAATGATTTTTTTCACCGGATGCACTAGAATCACGCAAAATTGGGGAAACGCTGACGAAGTCAACAATCAATTTCCACGTAATTTCAGTCGGCCGCCATTTTGTTATAAGCAATTTTGACTGTGTTCCCGAGGGGGGCTAATGGTAAACTTTTTTTGAGGGGGTCCAGACATGTTTTTGAGCGCTTTAAAGCACAAGAGAAGTTTGTGCTAATTTGTCCGAGGTTAGGCCCTTTTTTTGGCTAGAATGACTGGACTATTTTGCTTTTGTCAATATGTTCTCTATTGCAATGGAGATGTTGCATGTGTGAGGAATTTGCGATTTGATTATTGATTCTTTTGTAAAAGTTTGCGAGAAACACGATGTTGCCACTGGTTTTCTCTGAAATCAACTCCCAAGCTCAGAAAAAGCTCTCAAGTTGAGGCCAAAATGGAGGGGATATCCCACGCTATCCTGAGAGTCCACCTCTACATCAAGACAAACTCTCCATCGTGCAAAGATAGGGAGCAAATACATTGACATGGCTGCCACCTTATTTGGGAACTCTTAAACTGAAAGCACGGCATCTCTGCCAATGCATTTGCTCCGTATCTTTGCATGGAGAGTTTGTCTTGATGTAGACGTGGACTCTCAGGATAGCGTAGGATACCTCCTCCATTTGGGCCTCAACTTGAGAGCTTTATTGAGCTTGGGAGTTGATTTCAGAGAAAACCAGTGGCAACATCGTGTTTCTCGCAAACTTTTACAAAAGAATCAATAATCAAATCGCAAATTCCTCACACATGCAACATCTCCATTGCAATAGAGAACATATTGACAAAAGCAAAAGAGAATCTACAGACAATGGCAGAAGAGAATATGTAGCTTACTGCTCCGAGTGCTTTTCCCGGAACTTCCAGCTTCCGAGTTCGGAACACGGACGAAATGTCTATACAGTCCGTAAGAGCGGCCGCCACGCCCGGAGTTTTTTTCATGAAGCGGTGAGTGCCTGTAGTGTCAAAACGCCTTCAATTCTGTGTGTACGCATCATGGACATCCGTCGGGCCCGAATAGTTTCATCCAGACGTTACATTGAAGCTTGGTATTCGTCGCACGGGGCACTAACTGAGGGTGCTCTGCTTGTTTCTCTTGGCTCCATTCACGCTAAGAAGTTAAATTGTCGGACAGCTCAATATTGTTTGAATTTTTCCTTTGAAACTTTTGCTTATACTTTCATGAAAATTTAGGCGTTAATCTTGATGACAAAAGAAATGATAGGTTGAATTTTTAAGTGATTTTTTTCATTAGCTTTTAACCGGGAGCTAGGTAGAATATTTTAATTTTTGATCATCCATTTCATTTACATTTGATTAAACATGCTGTGGGAGTTGTAAAACTGAACAATAATGAGAATTCGGCGAAGCGCCTTCAATCTCGCTTGATACGCTAAGCTTCACCGCGAAGCTAGTTTAGTTGCTTAACCCAACCGAGCCTAACTTAGCTTGACACTCGTCACCGCCTAGTGTTCGGGGCGTAAAAGAAGATAACAATTAAACGGTAAACCTGATGTTATGTCTTGTTTATGTATCATACGCTCAATATCTCATAACAAAAAGGGTATTAAAAGCTGAACCGTAAAAATATAGTGCTTTACGCAAACGATTGGAAAAGTTTGAGAAGTTTGGCAACATAGCACCTGGGCTTAAATGGCGCTTGTGATATTCTTCCCGGAAGGCCACGATAATGTCTCTGGTTGTCACCCTCTGAGAAAAAAGCCATGACGTACACTTGGATCTGTGACACCTTCACTAGCTCATTCGCTATTTAGTTTTTCTCTCCGTTTCCTCCCCACAAGTGACGCTGCGTTCGTCCAGTCGCAAAATTCCTCTCGGGAGGTGTTCCTTTCAAAACGGAAAATAATTGCGACGCAGGGAAGATTAGCATTTTACGTAGCACGACGCGTCGCACAGTGCGGCACCCTTATGGACGATGCGGACAAAAATCGGCAAAAGACACTTAACTTTAAATAATGAAGATAACAGCACCGACATAGGAAAACCCTTTGGCACTATCTAGGTAAAACACTCGAGGAATAAGAAAATGTTATACCTCAAGTTTTTTTGCGTATTTTTCAAGAAAAGTTCATTCAAAGTTGGCAACCTCGAATTAGCCCTGTGTTAACAGTGTAAAAGCAACGTGAAACACCCAAACTTTAACTTCAAATATCTCTGATAGTCGCGAAAAGTCGCAAGATCTTTTTCGTACAAGTGAAGTTGGATATCTAAGGATTAAGAAAATGTCAACCACCCAGAGCATTTTGCGTTTCAAGCGAGAAATCTCCATTTGAAGTTGACGTATTTTTCCCGGGTATTTCTTACGGACCAGTGATTCCCGACCTATTTCCTGCCCACTTTCTACCCACATTTGAGGTATTTTTGAGCGGAAAATTTGAAAATGAACCATCATAGTGAGTCAGAAATATCTTTAAGATAACAAATTCCGAAAAAAATATTCAGATGTCGAGTTGTGAATTTTTGACTTTTGTCCACAGAGGGCCGCACTGTGCGTCGGAGCGAGGTGAAAAGCTACTTTAGGCTCGGAACCCGGGCGCGAAACGGAAGAGGAAACGGGGACCGGACGGGTCGGAGAGAGTACATGAAAACAAGTTAGTTTGAATGTTGGGTGATGTAGAAGTAGAAGTGTCCCCTTTGTAAAGCCCCCGGGGACGGGTCCCCACTCCGTGGAGCAAGTTGGACAACTGATATTGACGCTCATTCATGTAAAGGGATGCGTCACACCGCAAAAACACCCGGCTCAAAACTGACACTTGACAACACCCCCGCTGCCGCGTCGAGCGAAAAAATAGGGGTGTCTCCTCCGGTCCTTAGGAGAAACGCCGTATCAATGTTATAGCCTTGCCGAATTTCTTCTGATAAAATCCGAACTTTCCGGGAAACTTGATTTTTAATTTTTCAGAATATTTCCATCGCAATACCATTGTTCAGGATTTTTTTAAAATTCCACGGGAAAAACACCTACAACTGTCCTCCAAAATAAATATTAATCAGAAAAATTTGGCAATGTCTGATTGCTCACACGGCGTTCTTCCTTGGCCTCTCGTGTATGACCGTAAACATATCTAGCAACGTACATGATTTTACTCGTTTCTTGTTTATTCCAAAAGTGCGCGGTGTACTGCGTCTTGCCCACTACGCAAAACTTCGCACTTTAATCTAGATCTCGCTAACATTGAGAGAAATTGGATTCATTATTTCAATAAAGGAACTCGTTTCCTTAACGGTTAATCAACACATTGAGTCTACCCTGATGGCACCTCGAAAAACATGTCTGTTATAGAAACGTTTCTTTTCAATATTTGATATAACAAATGTTTTAAATAACTCCTAGAAGTAGACTTAGGGATTCTTACTTCTGGTAAACCCTTTTTAAATGTTGAAAACATTCTGTGTTTGATTTTAAAAATAAGAAATACGGATATTTTAATGGCGTGTAAAGATGTTGTAAAATAAATGACATGGAAATGTGTTTAAAAGAGGTAGACGTCACCATGAATCTTCTCTTTCAACTTTCGAATGTCTTTTTTGAAATATTTTAGATTCTTCCCCGTAATGAAGAAACATCATGAAACTTTCCTTTTCACAACGAAATTTTTCTGATTGTCACTTGGATAGCGTGAAGCAAATCAGACGTAATGGCATTGCAAATTTTGAAAAAAAGATCTTAGTGCTAAATTTTTCTTTAAATAAAAAAACTAAAAAAAACACACACACATAGAAAATTTAAAATTTGTAATCGGAAAAGCCAATCACGTCTTCTCCTAAATTAATTGAAAAAAAGCTAATGTTTCCCATTTTTATTGACATGGTTCCAATCCTATCATCCTAACACCTGAGAGAACATTTTTATAACCTTCAATCTTGAGTAATATGGGTTTTTCTTTATCAAAAAGCAACTACTTTCGTATAGCAAGACAATAAACTTGAATTGGGACCAAGCCGAAATCGAGAACTTAATTACAACAAAGAAAGGCAAGCTTACGTTATTAGCTTCACAAATACTAGCGACAACTACTAAATCACTGTTTCTGACGGCGCGGCGAGTTTAGCAATTTATTTTTCGTGCAACCAACAATTTCGAGAGAGCCACAGTTTGAAGTTGCTCTGGTGCTCAAATGGAGGAGAACAAAAAACAGGAGGGGTAAAAACATTATCCTCTCGCCTAGCTGCCAAGTTGAGGGAAAAAACTCACGATAGCAGGCGATGCTCAGTTACAATGTGGGCAAAAGGCAACAAAGGGACGATTATCAGCAAAGATTTACGACATCTCCACGGATGCGGGACAGATTTAACAGAATGCAAGTGTCAAGAGTGCTTAATTTCATACAAATTTTAACAGAATAGTAGCACGGTGGTGTGACGGTAACTGAAAGTTTAATTTTATTACCTACGGATGTCGCAGTTCAGCCGTGGATTTAGTCAGAAAACACAGAGTCAAGGGCCAAAGGGCTACTCAAGTATTACGTACGAGCTACTCAGGGGGAGAAGGAGTCTGAGTTTGCCTTATGGGGTCTTACAAGAGGGGGAAGGGGAATCAAGTCTAGTCTTGCGTAAGCTTCCCATAAAAAACAAAAAATTGCCAACAAAAATAATTTTCTTCCAACTATTTGTGGGAGTTCCTCTTAAATTCGATATTTCTCGCAGTAGGATTTCAAATCGCTCACAGATAGAACATTTTTAATTTATGGATTGCATCAGAAGATGGAAAAGTAAAGTTCATCAAAAGCTATGTTTTCTTGGAATTTGGTGGGGAGAGGTTCAGATTGGTCTCATGGAGCGATGAGGAAAGGGTATAGGGTGTGGAAAGAGTAAAGAGAAACAATTGTGAATTAAGCTTTCCGCACATACTGTGCTTGAATTTTAAATATAATGGGAATACCTATTAATAGGACCTTTAAGACCTTGTAATAGGATACTTCCACTAACATTCTAGCCAAAAATTAAAATATGCTATGGAGCTCCCGGAAAATAAATTCCTTCAAAGTTTTTTGAAGGCGCCCTCGAATTTGACCCTAAAAATTTTAAAGGGACTTTATATTCCGGGAGCTAGATAGAATATTCTAATTGTTGATCAGAATGATAGTGGAAATGCCATACTATAAGGTCTTGAAGGTCTCGTGAGTAGGTATTTCCATTTTATTTACATTTGATTAAGTACGTTTTGGGAGTTGTAAAACTGATCCGTGGGAACGCAGCAAAGCGCCTTCAATCTCGCTTGATACTCTAAGTATCACCGCGGAGTTAGTTTAGTTGCTTAACCCAACCAAACCTAACTCATAGCTTGACATTCTCCACCGCCCGATGGTAGAGACGTGGAGGAGGGTAATAATTAAACGTTAAAACTGATGTGATGTCTTGTTTACACATTATATGCTCAATGCCTTACA
Source organism: Bemisia tabaci (assembly GCF_918797505.1). NCBI lineage: Eukaryota > Metazoa > Arthropoda > Insecta > Hemiptera > Aleyrodidae > Bemisia > Bemisia tabaci. Next base: position 68,186,774 of record NC_092794.1, on the reverse strand, counting down.
ACAGGAACAAAAAGGGTATTGGCACAAACGCTGCACCGTAAAAATATAAAGTTTTTCCTTGCTTTAGGTTAGTTAACCAATGAAGTTCAGAGATATTTAATATCACAAATACAATCCTTTCGAACAAAACGCAGAATAAAGCTTTAGAAAGAAGATTTTGGCTTATAGCTGCAATTTTCTATCATTGATTTAAAATGGCAGCCACATAAATTAACAATTTCCATTTCGGGAAGCTAATTGAAAGTAAAAATAAATAGAATTCCCCACTTTTAGGCTTACTGCTATTATGAAGAAATGTCAATATCCTTCTTTACCTGGTATCCTTCCCCCTCCCATTAAGAATGGTGGAACAAATATCTCAGAAATTTTGAAGACTCCCAAAAAATCTTTTTTCTAGCTGCGGCGTTGCGGAGTTGAAAATTTAAAATTAAGTTTTAACAAAACAGTAAAGCTGTTGAGTTGCACTTTACGGCCAAAAATCTTTAAAAGTGAGCCGGTCGAATCCTTTAATTAATCAACTTGAAGGTAAAAAAGAAGTCGCAGAGGGACCTGTCGCCCCCCCCCCCCCACCTCCCTCAAAATGCTTTTGCAACCGAATTCGACCCTTAAAAAATTTAGAGGGACTTTATTTTCAAGGAGCCCGATAGAATCTTTTAATTTTTGGTTAAATGTTAATGAAATCACCCTAGTACCAGGTCTCAGAGGTCCCATCATCGTAGGTATTTCCACGTTTTTTAAATTTGTCCAAGTACACAGTGCGCAAGATGTACACAAGATGTGTACACTGTTCCGGAGGATCTCTACCATGACAGAATCCTGTGGTGAATGGGCGTCGCAGAGCGCTCTAGCGCGCCGTAAAAGCGGATTATACATACATACACTGTGCACAATTTAGTCATGATTCTACACGCACTACTTTACGAACCATTCGCTTGTAGGGAAACTAAAATAAACATAAAACCAATTTTAAATAGTAAAAAATGTTAAAACGGATAGGGACGTTTTAGAACGCCGCGATGATGAAGATACGTGCCCTCGCTACCGCTGTGTTAGTTGCAGCAAGGAAATCGAGTTTCAAATTGGTGCTGCATGGGAATAACTCTTCAGAGAGGGGGTCACTCGAGCATAGCATACCTAACGCAGAGTAATCATTGATGCCTGACTGGTTGCATTCGCGGTGGAGATAAAGGCGCTCGCTTGTTCCAATTAAAAATGAAACCGAGCACTAATGCAGCAAAAGAGAGAAATGCTTCGATGATACATTAAGCGAGCAAGTGAGGCAAACCGAGTGAAATAAAAATACGCCATTTTTTGCTTTCGTTGGAAAGTTCTAGCGGTGAGTGGAGGAGGTTACGGGGCTCAAAGAATGATGAGCGATCGAATTAGAGCTTTCGTTTATAATCACTATTTTTTCAAGTTATTTTCCGAGTTATTTTCCGATTGTGTGAGACAGTGTTCGAGTAATCTGAATGCTCTATTTAGATGATGGATTACTCTCACTTAACTACAATGGAGAATTTGCATGCACATTTTTTATTGCTTCATCTGAAAGTGCTTAAAGAGCTGATTTCACAATATTTTTAATAATTTTTTTTTTTATATGGGAAATAGTATAAAAATTGATCTAAAAGTGAGGAAATGCACCGCCTAGTGACGTCATCTGGCGGCATTTCCCATTTAAACAAATGTATTTCAGCAGATTAGATCATTTTGTCATATCTTCTCCAATAATTGTTAAATTCATGAACCAAGGGTATCCTCATGTTCAGTCCGCTCTGCAGTTTCCACTGAAACATGAAATTCATCAAATTTCAGACAGCTGCAAATTCTCTATTACGAGCTACAATGCTTTAACTCTCGAAATCTTTCTTTCGATATTCCTTATGGAGACAAAGATGGCCGACACCGCTTACGGAGAGCTAGAAATATTAATTTTCAAAAAATGCTCTACATGAGACAAGAGGTGTTTGAGTATGAGATAATACACTTGGATTGATGTAAGGGAACTTAGTGTGATTACACTGTGCTACGGGAAGAGACGGCTGAAACCAAATGTGACGTGTCACAGTGATGACAATATTTTGCAAAATACGAGTGCTTTTACATGCAGCGCACAGTTAAGTGAGCCACAGTGAAAGACCAGATACGAGGCGGAAACTCTGAAAATGTATAGGTTTCCTTTATGATACAAAACGTAGGACTTTGGAGTGATTTCATTAGTTTCCTCGTGAAATTTCCTCAACGAAGCATTGCTTGACATTTATAATGTGACGAAATAAACATCAAAATTTGCAAGTTCAGTAAAAACTGTTTTCAATATTTAAATGCAACGATGGTGTACGTTGTTCGTTGGTCTATTTGCACAATGTTTTACCTCAGCACGGTAGCAAAGTGTAAGGTCCCCAGAATATTGCGAGGAGACCAAAATCATCGGCATGAACCTTAAAGGAATCATATCGGGGTTGCCTGGGTGCGCTCTATAAACGCTACTTTACTGCTAGGAGTGATTCATAAACACAACTTGGTAAACGCAAACCCAGCAAAATGGGTGGGAAAAGGGTCGTTGGTTGAGCTGGCCCCTGAACGCAGACTGGAGTGAAGTTCGGTTTCTCTCCCATCCCTTACCGCGCGCCGCACAGTGCATCAGGGAGGTCGGACATGAAATTTTTGACTAAAACTGCATATGTTGATGTTTATTTCGTCACATTTTAATTTTAAGGGGTGTTTCCAGAAGAAGATTTTTCAAGAAAACCAATGGAGCTACTTTTAGAGCATCAAAATTGTGTATAAACAAAGTTATAAGCGTTTAAAGTTTCATAACGACGGTGAAACTACCAAACCACGTATCTCGTTTGCGGTGTTTAAAAATCTACGCTCACATTTTATTTTTTTGAAGTCGACCAAATCAATATCATTCCTTGAAATTTTCACAGAATTTTCTCCGCACGAAGAGGAAAAATCACAGAAATTTTCAAGACTGGACGTTAAGTAGTTTTTCATTTAAAAAATAAAGTATGACAGGAAGTCTGCGACGTCGCAAACCGAGATACGTGGTTTGGTAGTTTCACCGTCGATAAGTTTGTCCGACCTCTCCTATTGACTCGATCCACCGTGCGCCGCGCCGTCTCTGCGGACCGGGAAGGGAAAAAACTCGACGTCGAAAACGACGCAGTTCCTTCACTTTCCAGCCATAATTTAAACTTTGCTCCGCGCTCTACGTGCCCAATTGAGAAATTATCTCGCACAGGGACCCGTGAGGAGCACGAGACTCCTAATCCGAGTTTCCCTCCGCCCCCTCCCCCCTCGCCCCGAGGGCTGAAAAAAATAACAACCCCAACCGGCCAGACTAGAGCTTCACGATGCACTTTTCTCAATCCCCGGTCAGTGGTAATGCACTGTTGCCGTTTGGAAGGGCATCGTAGAAATATTTATAGATAATCCTTGGGATTTTGAAAATTCATTAGATATTCCGAGATGAGACAACAGAATTTCTCTTGTTCAAGAGCCGTTCTCATGGGCTAGACGATAACCTGAGATAAAAATTTATATAGGTTGACTCAAAGATGGCGTTACTAATAATTTGTATCGTCCATGGACTGGGTTTAATCAGAGCGAACGTGGCGTCTTTCGAAATAATACCCAGATTTAGCGGGTAGGCAACCTTGGCCGTTGCATTGAGGCGAATAATTTCGGATGAAAAGAGTGGAAAAACAAGATTGAAGAAAAGAAAGAAGAAATTGCTTTCAGAATTGATTTATTCATTTTTTTATCTTTAATTTTAGCAAAAAATAGGTCAACTTTGCTGAACAGAGATTTTACTTGTTGATGATTTTCCAGAGGAGGCCTACCGGACCCACCACCGACATGTTGAAATGACTTTTGAACCGAATTGGCAGGTCCGGGCATATTCAACATTTCGTTTATATTTACCTCATTTTTATTTAAATTTTTAACTTATTTTTTCTTCTATTTTTTATAATTTTTTTCCCTTTTAACTAATATACACATCAACAATCGTCTTTTTGCAAACGATTTGCCTTTTTATATTTAAATTGACTGCTGAGACACTAAAATAGGCCTTTATTCTCATCTTGAAGATAAATATTTTGAGGGCCTTAATAATTAGTTGACATGCTCGGAGAAAGAAAGAGATGAAAAAGTTTCTAAAAGAGTTTAATTCTACATATATGTTGTACTTTATAAGATTCCGGCACTAGGGTTATTTTTTCGAAAACGCGTATTTAAGGGCTTTTTGTGTATCGAAACACGTGGGCACAAAAACTATCGCAATTCACCAGAATGATCGAACTGTGAGGAATCCACAGATTTCATCCACAGACTTGCCTGACTGTTTTGAAATTAACAAACAGGCAAGTTTGCGGCAGTCTTGCCAGCGTAATCCACTCGGAGGGCGTTCATTCGGGATGGTTTTCAATTAACGGTGGGCACTCCAACTTCTCGCGGAACTTATTCACAGTCAGTTCCACGCCTCGGTTGAGGCTAAGTTTGTTATGCTTATTCTTCCGGATTATTTAATTCCCAACTTTTCTGGTCGCCTCCCTTCATTTTCAGGCCGTATCCTGTCTCTATCGAACAGCGTGAATCATTGACTATCGATATTCTCCCATTTGAGAAATGGCAAAGAATCGATTATTAAGTTGCCTGCTGCGACCAACCTGAAAATCGATCCTTTCCCGTAACTTTAAATGGATCTTATTCGATATATACACCAAATGTCGGGCCGATTATTGAAACTTATAGTTAAAGCTATAGACAAAGACGACAAAAGGGATTTGGAGGGATCCTATTGGTGGAAGCAGGTGGTGGCAATGGACATAGGAGGTAGGTAATGGACTAACTAACGGCAACCTACTGAAGACCCGACAGTTAGTCGATCATTTTCTTTCTTAGTCTATGAGAACCAACCATGTCAACCAATAGGATCGCTCCATAATCCCTATGTCTTCTTTGTCTATCGCTTTGTCCATCAGTTTCAATAATCGCCCCGCAGGTGAGATTGTATCCAAATCGATTAGTTCAACGCGTAAGCATAGCCTCAAAAGTCAATTCAGTAGTCTGAGGAAACGGGTTTCTTGTGATAGGATTATAATTGGACCGAGTTAAGCAGAAAGGAACCAACCCACATTTTGGAAAAAATTGAGTTATGAGTGGTTTTGAACTCAACTATTGCTCTACTATCTGTCGCCAAAAATTCAAAGTTTTTGTTAGAGCAAATTTTGCAGATATTGAACTTGAAGTTTATCTTTTACATTGAGTCTTATGCAGGAACCAAACTTAAAACCTCTTTTTTTCAGTTCGATCCCGATTTGGCTTAATTCCTTTCTGTTTAACTCCGTCCAATTCTTATGAGTATATAAAATGGTAATATGAAAAGAGAAATTGTTAGGAATTTTCTCATTTTCAGCTTTTTCCTACTTAAATCCTAAAATTTTTGTTTGAGGCTTTGTTCTATTGTTTTGAGCCAAACGATAAATTGAACCACTATCGAATTTGATCTAGAGGAGATCAATCGCCTCATCGCAATCCACGATACGCCGATGCCATCGGACATATTTCAATCCGCAATCTGACTATATTGGAATCGTTTTGAGATATTTTTCGGACTTTATTCAGCAACTGATTTTCCTGTGGTTTCCTGATTCATCTATCTATTCTATAATAAAAAAGCGCCACTCAACTCACTAATCTCTGTATCTCTGGAGCGTTTGATCGGGATGTTCCCATTTTTGGCATGAGGGCTCCTTAGGGGTTGGTGACGCGAGATAAGCGGCATTTTCCCCAGGGATGCGTTCCACCTTGAGTTACACAGATGCGCAAAAGGATCGTAAAGAAGGCTTACGCTTAGTAAGCTATGGAAGCACTGCCTTTCCCAAAAAATGTAATCGTTACTTTTTTACAAACACGCGGGTTTCATTGGAGGGCGTTGGCATAATATGCAAGGCAAAATGTACAAGCGCTACAGAACTAAAATTCTCTATACTAAAAATACTTACTAAACTAAATACAAACTAAAATAGATAACTATTATGTACGGATACTGTTAGATAACGTATTGTGGTATTAATTGGACTGCATTTTGCAATTTGGAGCTATAAATTGTAGCCCGGTTTAAAGACAACGTATGTGCCATTAGTTTCCATGTGCACATAAGTGTTTTTCCCGAAGAGCCAGAATGTATAGTTCCAAATTGCAAAATGCCGTCCAATTGTGGTAGTGCCCCAATAAAATAGGTCACTAACCCAAAAGTCGCGGTACGGACAAAATTAATTGGGAATGTCCAATATCATCGAACAAATTGTGGTAGTACAACAATTTTAGGGAATAGCCATCAACGCTTTTTTCAGTGTAGCGTATATTTGGCGATCGTCCAAAAAATTATTTTCCAATCCTCAGTTGGACTACATTTTTCAATTTGGAACTATAAATTCTAGCCCGATTGAAAAACGACGTATGTGCCATTAGTTTCCCTATGCATATAAGTGTTTTCCCCGAATTTATAGTTCCAAATTGCATAATGCAGTCCAGTTGTTTCTTTACATTTTTCTCTCCTTATCATGCCCTCTTTAGGTGAGTGAGAACGAACAATGTATTTCAGGAGAGGGACCCCATCTCACACAGCTCACACCTCTCGTAGGCTTCTGTCCAATTTGTCACAATCAAGATGAGCGAAATCAATATGCAAACGGAGTTAATTAAATCCTCTGCGTCGTAGAATATGTGCAAGGCCCTTGGAAATAATTTGGGGTCATTCATTAAACGGAAGGGTCCTCCGAGCATGTGTATCGTGTTGGCAGCGCCTCTATTTTGTCGCAGCGTTACGATTTTGACGAGAGCACCGCTTACTCCTTATCAGTTAAATGCCTCTCACAATCTGCCTGCAAGCGCCCGATTTTGACCCTGTATCGGATAATTGAATCCGAGGGTTAAATGGGCGAGATTTTAATTATATTATTCATAACAATGCAGCGTGTTTCGCCGAAGGGCCGCTGACACTAATACGAGCTGTTGTTAGGGACCATGCATTAACTGAGAGGTCAAGCATTTCGTTGGTCCTCTGACGTAAGCGTGTATCTCTATTTTCGCATGAGCCTCGGAAAGCATATGGATATACGGAGAGCAGGGCTCACGCAAATTCAGATACGACCTCACGCCAGAGGGACGACGATTTGTGCCACGCCTTTTTCCCCGTGTTACCGATGAGAGCAGTAAAAGTGCAAAAAAAAGTTTTGCAAACATTGAAGTAAAGTCTGAACGAGAAACTTAATTCTCACTTCTTCCTGAAATTGCCAATAATCATGTAACAAACTCAGCAATTATACGGGTGGTTGAAAATTGGATAATTTTAGTTTCATTTACATAAAATAAGGGCCTTTCTCATTTCGCGCTTGTCAAAGTAGTGGTACGTGTCATGTTCTGCAAGCCTGCGCGGTTGCAGATTGGACGCTTAGCAAACCAATTTTCAGGTTTTTCGTCAGAAAATGGTACCACTTATTAAAGACTGTGGTATTAGTTTGGTGCTCAATTTGACTTGAGTGGGCTTTGGTTTTAATGTGGACAAGGAGTGTGAATTAATGTCCACATATGAACCCCATTTTCTCACTGCTGAATTGAATTACGGAAGTTTCAATGTGTCTTTCGTATTCTAGGTGAAATTTTGATGGGGAAACAGGCGTAGTGGTGCTCAATTTTGTACCCTATCTAGTGGTCCGTTCGAATTTACAGGGCTAGGGCGGCAATGTGCCTCGCTACCAAAGCCGCTACCTGCTTTCGGAGAAATATTTACGTCGGTATGCAAATTTTTGAGTAGGTATTCAAACAATGCTCCCATTGGAGCCTGAAAGATCAATACCATGAGCTAGCCTTTGGATTGAGATGGGTGCATGCTATCGCTCCCATACCTACACGGTGCTCCAAAAACCCGTAGCCCCATGTTAATTTTCAACTTTGCAGGCCGAAAAATGAGACTTTGAGGGTGCCTTTGCTGAAAAGGGACCATTTGAGGGAAAAGAACATTACAGCACAACATTATCAGGGACCCCGGGTGGGGGCTTCTTTATTTTTCTCTTAGATGGCACCATTATTGAGGAGCATAAAAAATTAGAATTGAACCAATTATTTTCAAAATGACGTAAACACAACGAACACGATTTTACCGAACACAAGAATTTCTGCACCATTCGACCGTGAGCGATTGTTAAAAAATTGAATTATTCGTAAATTCAAAAGCATTATGAAGCCATGAGAATGTGGAATGCTTCAACGTCAATCTACTACAAGATGCAAGTTAAATTTTGAGGTCCCTTCATACCACTCAGAGATAATTTTAATAATCTAATTTTTCGGAATAGTAACGAGAAATCATATATTCATAGGAAGATCATTAATAATAACTAGAGCATTTTTTTTTAAGTTTTAAATGTTATTTTTAGCCTGGAGACACTGCGAAACATTGAAGAATTGACATTTATGCTTGAATTGTTAGTTTTTCATCTTTTTTAAAAAATATGTGTCACATAATTTTTTACAGAGGAAAAAAATTGAGAGCCCTCCAGCACTGTTTATCTCCCACTCCTTCACAAAAGTTGCCGAACCAAGACAGGAGCGATCCCAAATGTTTCACTGTTCCACAGTCAGCAGCAGAAAATTTATCAGAAGGGCTACGGACTTTTGGAACGACCTGTATCATATTCATAACTGATAAATTTTTCGTATTCCTTGCTCCAGGGCAGGCTTCTAATTCAGGTCAGGAATTTTCGATCCGAGCATTCCTTGGGAAGAATCACCTATACCATTTCCGTCAAGGCGCATTTCCAGGAAATGAACGTTTATTGGAAATATTTTATCGTTTAGAGTTTGCAGAATACTATTACGTCAAGTTTCCTTTAAGAGCAATTAAGTCTGCCCATGAATACCGCTAAAAATTCCTCTCTTTGATCTCCTTTTACCTCAGTTTACCTAATGGTTGACTTTCAACACACATCTTTGATGTGAGCAAGTCCCCACGCAAAATCCATAGCATCGTTGGAAGATTTTCAAAAGGTAAGCAAAAATTATTTTCTGAGTATGAGACTGTAAACGTAACTCTACTTCTCCTGTAGAAATGTGAAACTGCTTTTAAATTGAGAGAAAGGTCACATAATCTGTAAACTGAATCTATGAGGATGATTACTTTTATATCTTTAAATTTAAAAAAAAAAAAAAAAAAAAATCCTACATGGTCCGTGGATGGAAAAAGCTTGTGCGTCGCCTTAGAGAAGATAGTCGAGAGAAATAAAGTTTTTTCCACACAAAGACTCACTTTTCCCTAATTTTTTCATGGCGCTATCTCCCTTGCTAAATAATTCAAACGAGACAATAGACTCCGCAGTGTATGGGATTTTTCATAGGTTTGAATGAGCCGCCTGGTTTAAAATATGACGTTTTCCGTGAAATTTGTGTACACCGAGTGGCAACAGGTTTTATACACCGCGCAGGCAGTTATCACGACGATAACTGGCACAATATGATGACAGAATAATTACAAAACGGAGTGAATAGAAGTTTAATCCCTGCTCAAATATCCCTCGGATATTCAAAATTCTGCTATCGCGCAAACAAGTTCGCGCCAGCTCTGTTCTATCTCAGCTAGTCTACCCTGAGAGTTTTTTGTGCTTGGTCGCCGACCGGCGCACGGTTGCTGAATTTACTTTTGTTTCGTCGGTGAATCAAGCCCTGTTTCCTCTTCAATTGAGCTCTGCATTTAGCGAGGATTTTCGCTTTAATAACCTAGTTCTGCATAAAATTTTGCAGCGAACACGGCGGCGCCACTGAAGTTCTCTTAAATAGACTTTTAAACTCAAAATACTGCTTCGTTTTAAGATTGCACTGCCTTGCTGAGGAACCAAGAAAATGATAAGGGTATTGACGTACAACTCACCACTTTGTTTTGATTAGCATTACTATCCGTAAAGTCGTCTAATCCTCCATCCTGGTCGTGATTAGACTGAGATCTTGTGCGTTTCCAATTTTCCATATCTACTTGAGCTTGTTCATCACTGAAAAAAGAAGAAGACATTTATAAAGATTTTAAAATTTCATAGAGTGAATACATGTATCAACCACTGTTGATTGCAGTGAAATGAGGAATTATTGGATTAAAATTTTTGCACCGAGGAACTATTTGTGGCTAATCCTTAAAGGTACCTATCTGTGGAGGAAAACTAATAACACGTAGATGTTGGTTCTAAAATTAACCAAAAGTTAGTATTTGTAGTACCTTGTTGCAAGATTTTGGTACTCCAAGTCACGTAAAACGGAACACTTAGAACAAGATTCTTCGAAACGCTGGGCCAGTATTATGTTCATGGTGAAGCAAAAATGGAGAAAACGCGATGACGCAAATTTCAGACAATGGTCTTAGATAGAGAGGAATTTTAACACAATATAACCAACCGTTGAAAAATCAAGCGTCAAAGAGAAGTTATAACCTTGAATCCACTAAGACCAATAAAGAAGCGACGGTTTTTTCTTTTTTCAGACTTTCTCTGGTTACTTTCAACTATACCCAAAACTGCACCAAGTTCATCGGCATAGCTCTTCTAGAGTAATTTCTTCGTGTTAATTCCTTGTTAAGGAAAATGAAGTGAGGCAACTATTGTGGTATCTAGAAGTTTCAGTGACACGTCTCTCCCAAAAATCGACCTTTTAAATTTATATTTTAAATGTGCATGCTTTTTTCTTTTAATAAAAAAAAAAAAATTTTCCCCCGACAGTCCTCAAAAAATGAGGAAATCAATACCATTCTCCATCCACTTGAGATGGACTAGAAAAAGGTGAACGCAATGCAATTACTAAGGACAACGCCTGGATGCAATTTTACGTACTTTATGGATGCGCGTATTTCGTGCAAAAAATTGAAGGCGTTTGTCTTTTGACGAGTTTACATGCAGCGCACAACGCACAGTTAGGGTTGTGTGTTCACTTTTTGTGAGACATGTTGCGGGGCTTTGGCCGTTGCCAATATTTCCAAAACTTAACTTAGCACCAGTTTATTGTTAACAATAGATTAATAATTTCTTATATAAACAATTATTTTATTATTACGAAGAGCGTTTTAAAGCTATTATGTAGTGCTAAGTTTGAACATTAAATTTTGAGGTTTCAGGGAAAGGTTGCAAAATCTTTGGTGGTGAGAGGAACCAGAACATTAAATTTTGTGATGTTATGGGGCGATATTAGCATAAATTATGAAAATGGGGAGAAAAAAGAACTTCAAATTTTGAATTTTAAAGTCTTCAAAATGTAAAGGTTATGTGCCTGATTATTAATTGCATAATTATTACAGTTAAAGTATAAAATTCGATATTATATTGACAAATGACGTCCGTTGCCCAATAAATTTTGGAAAAACAGGCTCATGTGACGTTCGGATACTGCAGAAAGCCGCAGTGAATTACAGGAGCGACTTGCACATATACATATATGGTCAGAAAGTTGACTTCTTAAAGTAACAATTCAGAGTAATGTCGCACTTCATACTACTACTAATGAAGAGCGTGTACTTTTTAGAATATGTTTGTACTGTGAAAAACCTCTCCTTATGTACATTTTTTTCTCAAAAAACATGTACCCAGTTATTTCAATTTATTCAATATTACCGGAGGAATGTCCTTGCCAACACATAAAACAAAAGGTTAGCTCCAAAAATAATGAGAGCATGGAACTCGTTCCTAATTTCGAGGATTATCTCAGTTTATTCGTACACAATTTTTTTTTTTTTCGTCTCGGATCACTTTCAGCATGTAATCTGGCGCAGGGTCGCCGTTTCGGATGGGAAATTGATTGGGTGAAATTGGATCAAATTCAATCATGCACCCTTTCATGTCGCGCGGAACTCAAAATGATGCTAGAAATTTAATTATTTCTCCCCTTCTCCTGTCATTCTCAGACCTTTGTCACAGGAGAGCTACGCTCGAGTTGTCAGATAGCGAGAAAAACCTAAACTTTTCTCATTTGTTGCAGTATGAATTAGGTGAGCTTTCACTCAACGTAACAGCTCTGAACATGATATCGTGAATGCTCATTTCAAACGCCTATATTCTTCATCAATTTTCACGTAGTAAAACAGCGCCGTTAGGAAATTTGTGTGGTTCGATTCAGAGATCATTTAAAAAAAAATGTTTTTAAAAAAAGACAAAGCCTCAATAATCATGTTGTGCCATCGCCCAAGAAAGCGGGCTTTAAGAATTCTTCCTTTTCTGAATTCTTCGGCTTTTGAAAAGACCTTAAAATATTTCATTATTCTGGATTGAAAAAATATTCTAATGGCCAGTTCTGTCACCTCTAGTTGAGATATAACTTTTAATCGGTAAAATTTGTATTTGCATCTTTAGGAAAATTTAGTCGTCTACGCTTGTTTCCAAAATACACCGAAAAAAAACTGATGGATCTAAAGTCCAGACTCTTAAAAACACCGACAAGAAAAAGTACTCTTGATTCAATCAGATATAAGCTTAAATCAAGAATCAAGCCTCTTAATTTGAGCGGATTTCCTTTTGATTTAAGCTTAAATCTGATTGAATAAAGAATATTTTTTCTTGTCAATGTTTTCAAGAGTCTGGACTCTAGATCCAATGTGTTTTTTTTTTCTTTTTTTTTTTTTCAGTGTATCCAATGCCACTTTTAGACTCACTAGAACTGCAGATAACCAAAAAAAACTTGACCAAGGTTAAAAGTTGAACCGCGTTAGCAGAAGAGAACCTATTCACATCAGCCATTTCCTAATTTCATCGAACAATTCATTTTTAGAGAAGAGCAGTTGTGTGGATTCTTTCGAGAATTACTGGGAATTTGCTTCACGTTACAGAGAAAAATCCCCTGAAATTTTTAAAAGAATCTACATTACCTTTCTTCCGCGAATAAAACAAGTATCCGATAAAATTTGGCAATTACTAATGGGACTTGTTTCCTTTCTGCATTATGCGGTTCAATTAGTGGGCACTTAGAAACCCTTTTAAGTGTATAATAACTGGAGGTTAATTCTGAATCGGAGCTCATAGAACCGCGGGCTGGTAATCGATTTTGATAGGCAATGCCATAGACAAATAAATTAAGGGAAAATGGAGCTACCCTATCGACGGAAGCGAGTGGTTGCAATCATAGAGTACATAGAGTCGTAATGTAAGTGGGAGAGCTGGCGCCACTTTTAAGCATTTTCCATGTCCCGAATCCCGAGACTCCTGTGTGACGCCGAGTCACATTTTCGATACATAATCGATTGTCTTCGGTACATGGAGACCCGGCCATCCGATGTAAACAAAGAAGAGGAATTACTACGTATTCCACACCGCCATTTTGAATCGAACATGTATCGGAAAAGTGACCTGAGCTCGGCGCACACCGGGCTCGGAACTCGTCGATCAGAACATGGCGCCAGCTCTCCCATTTACATTACGACTCTATTTATTCCATGGTTGCAATGAATAAAGAAAGTAAGTAAAGAATTACCTAGTGACTAGAGTCCCTTTATACTGAGAGTCAAGACAACCCCCTCTTATGGAGTCACACACGGGAATAAAGATCACACAAATTGGCAGTTTTTCTTAATCTTTGATCAGATCATTCTCAAATTCAGTTCTCCGTTCCTTCTCTCTTTCCGTTCGTTCCTTGTCGAACCCGTTATTCCCCAGTTCATTCTACATTACAATCTTTGCAATCGGTGAAAATGTAATCTTTATTCCTCTTTGTGACACTGTGGAGGTCTAAAATACGGGAACCGATCAGAAATGGATTCACATTGTCTTGACTCTCAGTGTAAAGGGACTCTACCAGTGACAACCCACGAGAGACCCTACAATTAGTCTATCATTTTCCCTCTTAGTCCATAACGACCAATTGAATCCCTCCATTCCCCCTAGCTTTGTCTATCAAGATCAATATAATAATCGGCCCACTGACTTTTAATTAATATTTGAAGGAATTTGAATGAAACTGAATTTCGGAAATTTCAGCGTCGGCAGGGATGTTGATTCGAAGCAGTTCGCATCGACGCGAGAAAAGGATGCGAATCGGTTGAATAGATGACGAATGATACCGGGGGGGGGGAGAGCGGCGGGAAAGCACGAGGGATGAAAAAGGGGGAGGAAAAGGGATTGTAGTGAGAGCGTTGGGAATCCACCAGTCTATATTTAGCCCCCCGAGCTAAGCGTTTGAGAAAGTTGGCCGAGTTCTTAATTGAGTTTAATTTTACCGACTGGCAGCAGAGACATTCCTCCACGAGCAGAGCTACACAGCTGAGCACCTGATGAAATAAGACACCCTCGTTGTCGGCTCCGCCAAGAATAGGCAGGCGATACTCGCGACTTGCTCAGGAGAGCGGTAATGGGTAACGCCCAAATTCTCAAAATCGAGTTCCCTTCAAAATTGAGGACTTCCTCGATTAAAGGCCCTGGTAAAAATTGGCAGTGGGGTCTGTGTTCCAAAATACTATAGACCTACAGCCGGCTGTAAGATTTCCTATAGTTCCTATAGTTGGCTATACAATTTCTTATTGCCTTTTATAGCCGATGGCGATAAAGGTACAGCCAGGCGATAAAGTGTATGCTAAACGCTACTAATTACGGATGCTAGGATTTAGTGAATTTTTGGACTACCGCTCTGTTTCTGGGCCGTAGTATATTGATTTATTTTGCGAGGAAAGCTCCGTACTTTTGAAAGATGCCTGCCATTCCTAATATATAGGAGCGCCTTCAACTTCGTATGATACTGTGCAATACCTCTGGTGTGAAATAGTTGCTTCAAGCACTGTGGCACGCTGCGGCACGGCGGGCGGGCAGCCAGCGCCTACAAACCTAACAGGGATACTTCACGCATTGCGCAATGCGTGAAGTATCCCTGTTAGGTTTGTAGGCGCCAGTGCGTCGCCGCTCCGCTTTGTGTTAGGCTCTAATATTTAATCTCGCGGAGTCAGCGTTTCTCAACTCATGATTTTGAGATGTGTGCACATCCTTTATGGATTACTCTCATTTTAATTGATGAAAAAAAATGTGTATTTAAGTAAAATATAATGTGTGTTTTGTAAATATTAAGGAGGTTCCGTATCAAACTTAATGATTTCCAAAGCACACGAAATTCTTCACAATTTCTTGTAGCCTTTTATAGCCGATGGCGATAAACTGCATAGCCCGGCGATAGGAACTATAGCCCGGCTGTATACTTTTTTATCGCTTCGTATAGCCCGGCTGTATGAATTTCTTCGCTTTCTACAGCCAGCTGTATGATTTTCTATTGCCTTCAGTAGCCGACTATAAAAATTCCTATGGTATTTTGAAACGAAGCACATATTGCAAATTTTTACCGGGGGGGGGGGGGTGTATGGACCTTACAGTACTGCTAAGGTTGTGCTTCGTGTCGTTAGTTACAATAAAGACCTATCCAAAAGCTCTGCTAAGAATGTTACCCTCAATCTTCTCCGAATTTATTCTCATTATTGTGTGGAATAAAGTTGCGCGAATAATGAATTTGATTTGCTGAAAATGCTACAAAAAACTGCACCATCCTAGTAGCAATTCAAGCCTTTTACGCCCAATTACCGAAGAATTATATAATTTAAGGCGAACGATTCGCTGGTCGATCGATCAGTTGATAAAATCTGGCGATATTTGAACACTTTTTGAGAATTTATGAGCTACTCATTAACGCTTACGCTGTGCGTCTAGTATTTGCACACAAAATTTGAGCAACAAACTCTCTGAAATAGCTCCAAAAGTTCATCCTGAATGAATGGCGCAAATATTTTTGCGATATTTTCTCGGAAAGTACCTTTAAAGCTATTTCAAAATTGATCTGTGTAATATTTTGTGCACACAGCGAAATGGGATGCTCGAAAATTCCTAAAGCAGTGTCCTAAAATCCAGAAATTATCAATCGATCGATCAACGCAAGCACGCAGAACATAGTGCTTACACCTGTCGCGCCTAACATAACACGATAAAAGCTTTTTGTCAAAAGTTTCAACTCGGAAGCTCCTGCATCCATTTTCTGAAAACTTCAATATTGTACATACTGCCTTGTCGAATGAACTTGATCGATAAAACCCTATCTTGGCAATGCTAGTTATCGATCAATGTCATTTGATAGCGAGCCAATAATCGACTCGTGTTCCGTAAAACGGCGGGATGAAGTCGAAAATTCTAGCACTGCGCTCATTACTTTATACCGTGATTGGTCACCAAAATGTTGCATTCTTTAGTGTTTTGATTCGTTTATTAAATTAATTCTTTATTGCTCGCACATAAAGCATGTATATCGTGGCATCCATTTACGTATTTATGAATGAAAGAGCCGAGAAATATCCGTTTTATCCGCTAATTGGACGTATTTATGCTAAGATCGAGGAACTATGATCATAGGGTTTGTGTGCAACATAGTTCCTTTTAGCATAAATACGTCCAAGTCTTTGTGCTCTTATCAGGTTTGGGCTCCCTATCATGTTGCTTTGTGTTAGAACTTCGATCAGGAAAAAATTAGGTATAATTAAAAATAGGTGTGTGGTTTTTAGAGCATGCGCTTTGTTGTGGATTATTTTTGTTAACAAGGCTAATACTACATTCCCGAATCGCTCAGATGAGACTGCACCGATGTTTCGAAAGATGTTGCAGAAAAATCATTTATCTTCAATTTTTCGTTTTTCATTGAATGTAATGCGTGCATATTAGCGTTATTATCAAAAATAATCTTTCTGACATGAGATTTCTGATATGAGAGACATTGAGTTATCACATCCGCGGATTAAGCCAGTAAAAAATAGGATTTTTTGTTTTTGCAACCTCAGATGCATGTTATGACAGGACACCAGGAAATGTCATAGACTTGTCAAAATCTCACATTATTTTTCCCGATGCGTAGAAATAATTTGATCATTTTTTCCCCTGAGGGAGGGTAAATACGTTAAAGAATAGTATAAAAAATAATGTTAAAGTGAAAATTAAATGAGCCGCTATTCTTATACTCGTTCAATTCCCATCTCTATTTTATTCGTCCAATTTAGCTTGAAACACGCCTCAAAACTCCGATTGGAACTCTATAACACGCCTCAAAAAATTAGACAATTACCCATCTGGAAGTGGCAATACCGTGAGGGAAAAATAATCCCATCCTTCGAATAAGTTGGATTTAATCACGCACAAGCTTAATTTTAATTAATCGGACAAAACCGTAGACGCAGCATCTCTCAACATCCCGGGGCAAAGTTTCAATATCAGACGCCATCTTGAACGAAGTTCTACGGCGCGACGCGGCGTCAGGTCTTCTACCTTTTATCGTAGGTCTTGACTTCGTCAAACTCTTGAATAAAGACCGTCTAATGGCTGTGTCAAACGATAAATTTACAAATCCGACTTATTGTACATGACACGGAGACTTCACAGAAATCCTCTTTTTATTTGGCACCGGATGGAGCAGTTGTCAATAAAATATGGCTAAAATAAAAGCTTCTATCAGGTCAAACTTCGGAAATTGAAGCTTAGCCTAAAGCCTCAATCATTTCCAGAAGTTCCAAGTTTCCAAACGCAGCCGCACTTTGTTCAAGCTACGCAGCTTTGCCAAATTATTTCCTTTGAAATTCTGAAATATTAGCATTCTTCAAATTTTGATCAAATTGGAGTGCCACTATCCATCATACTTGGCCGGACGGAACACATCTGCCAAGTTTTCATTGGACAATAATGCGGTTTGACGATTTTAGAACTGATGACTCCCAACGAGCTTCCTCTCATTCGGATGGGAACTCTGGGACTTTGATCGTCAGTAGGCGAATTTTCGCGACTGAATTCGGTTTTATTTTATTTTATTTATTTTTTTTTTTATTTTATTTATTTATTCTTTTGCTTTTTGCACATTTGGCTTCACAAAAACGTCATTCTAAATAAAGGTACTGATAGGTATAAACATATTTACATACAAATCGTCTAAAATTCATTCATTTACATTCAAAAATTCATTGATTGAGTACGGGCATTTTGCAATCAAATGCCTTGCGGCCAGCTTACCGAATGTTGGACTATATATGCTTTCCTGTATAATATTTGGCAATTTATCAAAGAATTTCCATGCCTTTGTTAGGTATGTGTCGTTCTT
Source organism: Bemisia tabaci (assembly GCF_918797505.1). NCBI lineage: Eukaryota > Metazoa > Arthropoda > Insecta > Hemiptera > Aleyrodidae > Bemisia > Bemisia tabaci. The sequence continues at coordinate 68,168,639 of NC_092794.1, read as the reverse complement.
TGATAAACTGCTAAATTGGTGATATCTTGTGCCATACCCATGTGTCTCTGCCTTATCTCCCTTCAGCCTTTTAGCCAGTAATTTTAAGTGACTCATAATTATTTTGGCCGGTAATGTTAATATCTCATTTTTTATGAAGTGTTCTCGGCATGATGTATCTTGCTTCAGTTTCAGAATGGTTCTGATTGATTTTTTTTTGGAGAATAAAGATTTTTTCTATCTGTTTATTACTCGCGCATGACCAAGTATTGATACAGTAATTTATATGAGACTCGACTAGTGCGTGATAGGCTAGTAGAAGAAGTTTTTTATCGCAGAATTTACTTAACATCCTCAGGACAAAAATTGACGAAGCTATTTTAGATCTTATTTTGTCACAATGCATTTCAAAGTTTAATTTATTATCAAGGTAGAGTCCAAGATATTTTAGTGCGTTTACTTCTTCTAATTGCCTTTCATCCACGAATATATTGAAGTTCCAATTACATTTAATTCTAGTATGTATCAGCATAAATACTGTCTTTTCTTCATTAAAATTCAGGAAGTTAATTTTGCACCATTGAAGTAAGTAATTCATGAGTACATAGGTGTCTTTTTCGAGATTCTCTAGACATTGACATTGGTTAATATTTTGTGTACATGACTCCGTTGAATACATGCACCGTTTGAATTTGGACCAATTAGAATCGAATATGTACCTAATTTTCAACCAAACCGTGAAGAAAACGAGCCAAATCCCGGATTATTGGTAAAAAATAGCGCGCCGATGGGCCAATGCAACAAAACTTAATCTACGATATAAAATATCAAACAAATTATAATACAAATATGCAAATGTACGTGTAATTTTTACACTTTACTTTATCAGCATCACCTCACCGCGGTTGTTGTTGCTCGCACAGAACACCGCTATTTTGGAAAAATTGGTTGGTTTTCGAGGTTTCTGGTGAAACCGTTTTTTCCCATCCACTTTTTGACCTACCTCTGGAGGGGAACACCGGTTGTTGATGCGCTTAATAGGCTTGTTGATTGGGTTGAAAAAAAAAGTCCCTCATAAGGTTTTGGTCGAAAAAGTCAACCAAACCCACTCGCGAAAATTCGCCTTATAGAAACTTGAGAAATTTAGTTTAATAAGATAATAAATAATATGCCAAAAGGTGCTTAATTTGATGTTTACTAGCTAATGCATTTCGTCCGTTTGAGCGTCTTCAGAGCTTTGTTATAAATATGAATAATTTATAAAACTTGCTGCTTTTATAAACCACGTGCTGTGGTCGGAAATGTTGAACTGTTAACTGTTGGCATATTTTATTTATCATCTTATTGAATTTAAGTATTTGATGCAATATGCATATTAAACTTGAGCATTCCGTTTGTCAATGAGGACTTGTAAAATATAATGTATCTGAAGACAGGGAGACGGCGAGAGTATTTTTCCACTGATTTGGCAATAGATGAGGCGCAAGAGAGAGAGAGAGGACCTGTTAATGGTTCCGAGAAGAAGAGGGTTAGAGGCTATTGAATAGGATTTCGATAGAATATTAAGCGTTGAGGCGATCGTCTCAGCCCCGGAGACAGGATTGGTTATTTCCATAGGATCAGAGCAGTGGCGTGGCGTGGCGTACTTTTCGATATATCGATCGATCTGCCATTTTCACCCATGGGAAAGGATCGATAAACAGGGTGCTCGCAAAGGACAACTTAATAATCGATTCCTTACCATGGCTACAAATGGGAAAATGTCGAAAATCGATCATTCAGGCCCCGCCACTGGATGAGAGTCCAGGGCGATTGAATCTGCGGAACAGTGACTGACAGATTATGGCGAGATTAAATTTTCCCTTCAGAGACTTTACGTTTGACTCGGCAAAGGCCCGCCCCGGGAGAAGTCAAAAGCATCAAATACGTAAGAGCCAGCTCAAAAATGCTCGCCGCTGCCGCCGCCGTTGCATCCGACCTGACAGAGCTTTGATTTCCTCTTGCCGATCCATTAAGTTGATTTCTTTTCACTCTCTCCTTCGTTCGCCCGCCCCCGCCTATTCCTCTTCCTCGTCGTCGTCGTGTCTCTTCCTCAAAGATATCCTTTCGTTTCAGTTGAAAAATCCAACTCTCGAGCCGGGCAAAACACCTTATATTATGAAGGATTCTCAGCCGAAATTGGAACGCGCCTTTTTTTGAATCGGTCTCTGGTAGACGGGCGTGAGTCCAGGAACTCGTGAGCCCTGGTTTTCGTTGATCACGCAGCACGCTAGGGCTCACGAGTTACTGGATTAACACCCGTCTAACAGAAACCGATTCTTCTGTAATATGGCGCGAGTCAGTTGCGCGGTGAGTTCCGTTTGTTTGATTCAAGAGGTTGGAGAGAAATATTTTCGGAGTAAACAAGAGATTGGTATCAATGGCTCGATCCGAAATTACGTATGTTGATTGCGATGTTTTTTTTCCTCTTTTTTTCTTTTTTTTCTTTTTTCTTTTTGAAGAGATAATGAGTCAGTTTTATTACTTGACAGTTCGCAGGATATCCTTCAAACGAAGCAAATTATCCCAGAAACTTTCAAAGATAACGTTGATTTTTTCCTGCACAAAAATTAAAGTATGAAAGAAAGTCTACAAAATTGTGAGAGATGCGAGGTGCATGTTCGAGTTGAGCCATCAGAATATGATTACCTTATAAACTTGTCGGTTTCAGCCCGATTTTTGAGATCATCAATGGAGAGTTGCGCGCAAATTTCTAATCGCTTCATCTGAGAGTACTCAGAGAGCTGATTTCGCAGTATAAAAATATATCTAAAAATTAGAAAATTTACCACCTAGGGACGTCATCTGACGGCGATTCTTACTTAAAAACATGTATCATTTTACATATTCAAGATGTTTCTGATGAAAGGTGCTTCTGGAGTCTAGAAATTAGGAGCAACTTGAATTAACTTCTGGCACGATAAAAAAAAATGATGAATTTTCGGGATTAAAAGTTTTGGATAATTTACTGCGCAAAACTTCAAAAAATGCTTGGGTGCAACTTCGCAACTTCGATATGGACCGCGTTCAGCAGAAAGGAACCAAGCCACATCCGCTTCTGCCGCATATAACTGGGCAATTTAATTTTTTACAAAAGAACTTTTGTACCGATTTCTTTGAAAATTTTATGGGACTAGCTTCGCACTATGCAAAAAATTCACTGAAATTTGAAGAAAAATCCGCAGAACCGTTTTCATGTAAAAAAATGAAATAGCTCAGTTTTTGGCAATGGCTGATGTAACTCGGTTCCTGCCTAATTACCGCGGTCCATTTGTAAGGAGAGTCTCGATATTGAGGAGACGAAGCAAACATATTTGAGTATAAAAATCTATAGAACAAACAAGAGGTGAAAACCTAACCTCACCATACCAGATGGGCGAATTGCATAGTAGACTCGGCATATTCTGAAGTATTTGAGATAGGGGGGTGGGGTAGTGGAGGAGCGTATGGGAATTTATGTAAATCTAACTGCTCTGTTTTTGCATGTAGTCCGGGGAAGAGGAACCGATAGTTATTCAAGCTTGAAACAGTTCTCGACAGTTTACAGATTACGACGACCATGTGATTTTACCGCCAACCTCCACTCATGTTTTTTTCAATAGAGAAAACCTTCCTCTTGATTTTGAGTACAGCCAACTTTAGCAGTCTTGAGGCTTTCCATTCCGCTATTAAAGAAAGCCTCTAACGCGGGGTAATTTTCTTCGGTTTGGTAAAATGTAACCAAATTGTGCTGGCATCCTTCCTCAAGGTGGACATTGTTAATCTACTTTATGGTTGTGGCTATGTAGTTTCGGTCTCAACTTTCTGACATTAATAAGTGGTTTACGTCTTAGTTCGAGTTAACGTTGTTGAATTGGATTACTTTTTGCAATGAGGAACCACTATCTCTGGCTCTCCCGCAAAATCACATAATCTTCATAGGGAAACCAAAGGCATGTATGTTGTTTCTAAAATATGCCAGAGATAGTATAGTTCTTTATTGCAGAATGTTATCAAATTAGGATGCGCAAAGCCATGCCAACATGTTTGTAAAACACTATTTCAAGCAGAGGGCGAACATATGAATTTTCATTATTTCAGTGCACTGGGATTCTTCTTCCCGCACACAGCAGTGGCGTGCCGCGATTTGCGATATTTCGATTGATCTGCCATTTAATCTATGAAAAAGGATCGATAAACAGGGTGTTCGCAGCGAACACCTTGATAATCGATCATTTACCATAGCTTCAAATGGCATAGCAATCAATACATCGCAACCCACGCCACGACACTGGCACACAGTCACATAATAATCCGGACTTTGGGGTCTCCGGACTATTGACTTCAGCACTTTGGATGAAAGTCCTCGATCGATTCATTGATAATCACTGGATTTTAGAATTCTTCGTTTCTTAAGAATTTTCGAGCGTCACATCTCGCTGCAGCACGTCAGATATTTAGATACAAAATATGATCGAGAAACGATTTGAAATAACTCCGAAAGTACGTCCCGAGTGAATATCACGAATCATTTTGCCTCTCGATTTGCTTTATCACTCGGGATGTACTTTTGAATCTATTTCAAAACGTTTCCTGCGGTCGATTATCGAATCGTTATCGAATGAGCTTGATTGATAAGTCCCTATTTTAGCAATGCTATGTATCGATCAAAGTCTTTCGATAATGATGCAACAATCTAAGGGTTGGTCAAATAGTGTGTACAAATACTTGACGCACTACAGCACGATGTGATCCTTGGAAATTCTTAAAAAATTTCTTGGAATCCAGAAATTGGCTTTAAAATTTTTCTCAAAAGCGCTCTTGAACCAGCATATTCCGCTTTTCAAGGTCCTAACATTCACTGGAAAAAAAAACACATGGATCTAGAGTCCAGACTCTTAAAAACATCGACAAGAAAAAGTACTCTTGATTCAATCAGAATCTAGCTTAAATCAAGAACCAAGCCTCTTATTTTAAGCGGATTTCGTTTTGATTCAAGCAAAAATCCGATTGAATCAAGAGTATTTTTTCTTTTCAATGTTTTCAAGAGTCTGGGCTCTAGAACCAATGTGTTTTTTTTTCCAGTGTACAGTATGGTATAGCAAATGTGAACTTACCTAGAATTGGAGCGTTTACTACTATCTTTTTTGCCCGCTTGGAGATTCGGTAGATCTTTTTGTCTTTTCTTGGTTTCTTTCCATATCCTAAAGTATAAAATGCACATAACAGTAACAGGAACGTAGAAGGCAGCTATCGCAGTACCGAAAGTAATATAATGATTGGTCTCTATAAATTGTATGTAACACTCGGTGGCAGGCACGGTCCGCTCGCCCTCGATGTAGGGCCAGGCGTATATCCAAGGAGGCCACAGCAGTAACGAAACTCCCCACGCACATCCTGAAACAATAAATTATAACATCATATGAAACAATTTCTCTTTAAAGGTGCTCATGCAAAATTGTCGCACTCCAAAACAAGTATGGGAAGAGTGACTTGCCGGCCGAGTTATGGATCATGGAGCCATAAAATATAGTTCGTGGAGCTATGCTTATAGGTTCAAGATCAATTAAGTATGCGGCTCAGAAAGCCATACTGTAGACGGTAAGTCACTTTGGTTAGAAATTATGGATCTCCGAGCCATTTTTATGGGTCTCAAAGCATCATCATCTCATGGTCATCATTAAGGTAGTCTACAGCCGAATACCTCGTTATTAGTAAACAAACTTGCTGAATGGAAGTGAAAAATCATCTTCGACCCTCGAGATACTAAAATCAGTGAAGATTTCCAACACCAAGTTAAGACTATTGAATCAGATTGTCAAAGATTATCACGAGTTGGGTAACAATAACGTTAAGAGTAAATTTTAAAATAATTTTGATTCGGGAGATTGAGGAAAGGCATCACTTATAATAATATATCCTGTAAATATTAAAATGTAATGAGAGCTGTTGAAGAGAGCTACGCAAAATTCAAGAGCAAGATGTATGTAAAGAAGAAAATTGAATTTCATACGTGGTATGTGATTAGACTGTGTTCCCCGTCTCGTATGCAAAGTTAGATTGAAAAATGCTCTATAAGGATTGTAAATTGCTATGGAATAATGGGAAAAAAATAAGCGAAAAAAATAAACGTAAACGCGGGCTTGTTTCGGATTTCTTCAAGTCGACTTTTTGCCATGGGCGGCCTCAGATACCACGTATCTAGGTTTCGAACATGGCAGATTTTCATGTTTCATGTTCTATATTGAACTAGTAATCGGTAGTTTAGCCCTGTCAACACTAGCAAAAGTTTACGGAACTTTGCGAGAAAATTAAGTTCCGCAAACCTATCCCTGTGTGGGCGAGGCCTTTCATTTATAAGCAAAGAACGAAAAAAGTATGAAAGAATAAACATGAATGTGGTTTAATGATTTTAATTTCCGCCACTGCGCCAACCGCACTGTGTTTGGCGCAATGCATGAAGTATCCCTACAGTCTTGTAGGCGCTATGCGTTTCACGCCGACCGCTGCTGACCGCACTAACAATAAGTTTGACGCAATGCGTGAAGTATTCATGGAGTCTTTTAGGCGCTAATATGCGTTACATGCTGACCAGCGCGCCTATGGCTTTTCTTTTCCGTCTCAAGTCCGCGTCATCATTGCTGTCTGCGCCGCGCCGCTCCAGGCCAAATTGCGTGTTTGGTTTCTCAACTAGACTAATGAGAGGCGCTATCTCTTGCATCACCGAAAGACGAAAAAATTAGAATTTACTATACTTCAACTCTCAGGAAATGAAACATTTTTTCGTCTTTTTTCGTTTGTAATTTTTTTTAATCTGATTTTTTCTTGATACCAACATTTGAAAAAATTACAACATTTGCCGCCCCCTAAATTTGCCGCCATGGGCCGCGGCGCATGTGGCCACCGCTACCCCCTAAAGCCGGCCCTGCCAATCAAGACTTTGCACCGCTCTTCCACACATATTGTTGTAGGTATTACGCGAGAAAACCTGATCACCATCATGCATGCTTCATTTTGTGAATCTGAAATTTCCATTGTGTGCCACAGTCACTTCAGAATTAAGAAGGATAAATGGTCATTGGTTTCTAGGCAGTAAGAAATTTTGTCAGTAAATAGCTGAAAAAATCTAGGATGGAGTTACGGCGTTTTTACTGAGGAAGACAGTTTGTGAATCCCTGTTTGCGGGGTTGCAGACTTCTTGTCATACTTCATCTCATGCTTGGAAAACTATAGAACGTCATTTTTTAAAAATATCAGCTATCTTTTTGTCTTTACAAAGAATAGTCTGTGAAAACTTCAAGCCTTGATGTTGGTTCAGTCTCCTTTTTAAAAAATAAATTAGTAGTGGAGATTTCAAAACACCGCGACTGAAATACGCATTTTTGCAGTTTTACCGCTGATACATGGACCCATTTGAAGGAAAAATATGAGCCCTGGACTGCGTGCAAAAACATGTGATTTGGGGCTCATCTGAACATGAACATGTTCCATTTTGACAATCAGGGTTCATCTGTGCCGCGCTGCCGCCATCACCGTCGGCCAGATTCGAGTTAGCTCTCATCCCGCGGCTTCATTTCCTCCCAACTTTCCTCGTTGAAATGAACTTATTTATGCTAAAAGGAACTATGCGCATAGAGATTGCATGTAACATAGTTCCTTTTAGCTTAAACACGTCCAAATATCTCTCTTTCCGTTTAATTACATCCCGTTCGAAACTTTGCGTGTGCTGATGGAACATGAAATATCTCCACCAAATGTGCATTAGGAAGTTGGGAGTTCAAGTTGTGGCACACTATCCGCAGGCTATAATCCAACGACTCTGACGGGACCAAAAATATTCGATGGGATGTCAGTTGCTCACTCTCCTTGAAATGATAGTTTGATGAAGTTTCCTAACTCGGATTCAGAGTGCATTTTGTCTCCATATCTGAGGTTCCCTAAAAACTTTCGGCTTAATACATAATCTTTGTTAATCTAATAAAATAAGTATGATTAGCCTTGATACCTTTCGTTTTATTTGTTACAAACGATCTTTATTACATTGTGCTGGGCGAAGCTTTTCGATCCGCTAAAACATCATCACAAAAGAAGGATCTTCGTTGGATCATCATCTCTACGTACATATGATTCATCTAATTTCTAGGTTAAGGTCAGGGGCGTAGCTAGGAAATTTCTCTGGGGAGGGCCATGGGACCACTTCTCGTGGTGAAAAGAGCGGGGGATGAAGAATGGAGGATCCCGTTTTTCTGGGGAGGGGGGCAGGCCCCCCCAGGACCCCCCTAGCTATACGCCCATGGTTAAGGTCTTTGTTGGACCATAAATAATTGATTAATAATACAGAATTCCATAGAGGTATGCTTAGTTCTACTTATGGGTATTTTTACATTAGGAAAAGGGTAGAGAGGAAAGCAAGGAGGTACGCAAGGATATTAAAATATTTTATTATTCAAGTGACTTTCTCGTCAGTTATACCTACTTGTTTTCATATTATTTCACTTATTTAATACGGCTTTTTTATGTTATATTTTATATTTTCAACTAATTTTAATACTAATTAAGTGATCTGAGTGTATGCAAATTTTAAGGGAAAATACTCCTAACATTTCTCAAAAATGACACTTAACCGGAGGAACTTTGGCGACATTAATGTTCATTCCGCGTTCCTACTTAGCGTGGCAGCATTTATTAGCAGCAGCGAGTTTAAAGCCCAGAGGGCGTATTTCTGGAACAAAGGAGTATAACAAAGGAACAGGCTAGAAGGCACCGCTCTATGACGGAAGTCTCAAACTTTGAAACTACATTAAACTACATCCACGCGTGGGGATCATACGTGAATTGTGTGCCGAAAGAAAATCAAAGGGTTGATGAAGTAAAATGGACAGCTTGAGCTTGACCACGTCCGGCGCAGACTGAAAGGAAAGTGAAAGGACGGATGTAACGCGGCAGCGAAAGAGGAAATTAGGGGGAGGATTCTGCCATTCTTCTTCATAGGCTTGTCGAGCTTTTGCGATTAATCGAGGAGTCTGTCATTTAAACCTATGGAAAAGGATCGATTTTCACGGTGTTTGCGACGAACAGCACAATAATCGACTCTTCATCATGGCTTAAAATGGGAAAATATCGATCTCAGTAAAAGTCTCTTCTCCACGCAGCGTTTGATTGTAGTTTGAAGACTTTCGCTCGACTGGGTAGGACGAAACTAAGAAGAATCGAATTCATTTGAAGGCCCAATCTTTATCAAAAGAAAAAATAAAAAAAAAAACAAGAAAAAGAAATATGTTTAAATCAACGATAGTTTTGTTTTAATGAAAGTAAAAAATGTCTAATAATGTTTCCCCTGAAAAATAAATTATAATATTTTACGTCACAAAAAAGCTCATATCAAATTGAGAAAAAAAGAGAAAAGAATCGAATGTCAAGGATTTTTTTGTGGCATCTTCCGTTTGAAATCCCAAAAGAAGAATTAGACATAAAATTGAAAAAAAGAACAAATCTAGTGTCAGGGAATTATTTTTTTGACTTCTACTCTTAAAAATCCCAAGTCGGGTCTAATTGACTCTACTATCTCTTTTTCGGGAGTTACGGTGTCGGTACATACGAGCTTCAGATACAGGTCTACAAATACGTCCTAAAAAAAGAAGACATGCGATTGAAATTGAAAAAAAAAAGAAAGAAAAACGAGTATGCAGTATGCATGCGAGAAAAGATAGGGGAGACATATTCGGGCTTCGTTTTTTAACTAATCTGCAGAATCTGAACGACAACTCATCAGCAGCATAGCAGAGGACTGCGAGTTGACGCCTTGTGCCATGTCATCGCGCCTTCAATTTTGCACATGCAACATGGGCATTCAGTATGCACGAATAGTTGTATCTCTGCGCCTTCATCAACGCACTTTGAGGTATCTCTAATTTTTTTAAATTTGAGAGAAGTTAAGGTTAAGTTTGCTCATAGGATGTACTATGATGTGTCCAAATCAATAATCATTTTAGAGCAAAAAATACAGGAAAGATATCAATGTGGTGTCTCTAAAATACACAGTCTCTGTTCACAAGTCGGGTCGTTGTCTCGTTGTTCGCTGATGTATTGAATTTAGAAGCTGACAGAAGCCCCTGACAGAGTTAGTATTTGTTTAGGTTTGTCCTGGAATAATAACTGGACACCTACACCTCGTATGCAAAGATTAGACACTCAGGCTTTTTAACGATGAAATCAACTGCCAAAGAAGATGGAAACGCTCCCAGGAGTGAATCTAACTAACTCCAAAGAAAGGATGCTCTTGGAGCCAACACTGGAAAAAAAAACACATTGGATTTAGAGTCCAGACTCATAAAAACATCGACAAGAAAAAATACTCTTGATTCAATCAGATTTAAGCTTAAATCAAGAAGCAAGCCTCTTAATTTGAGCGGATTTCCTTTTGATTTAAGCTTAAATCTGATTGAATCAAGAGTCCTTTTTCTTGTCAATGTTTTCAAGAGTCTGGACTCTAGATCCAATGTGTTTTTCTTCTAGTGAATCTGTACTTCGTCGCTCCCAAGTTCTAACCATATGAGAAAGTGTTGGGCAGCTTCATTTGAGGCGGGTTTATTCGTTTATGTACCCCTCGTGTAACGGACCCATTAAGAAGACACGCCGAAAACCATCAGTTTCTTCCTACAATTCTCGAGAGGCAGCAGAATGATCTTCAATTTTCGTTTCATTTAAGAGTAAATTGACAATACGGGACAGTTCGTGGAGTGGGATGGAAGGTCGGCTCAAAGGACCAAAGAAGGGTGAAATTAAAAAGTAACCTAGGAGTCCGAGGAAACAGGGAGAACTCGCTGTCATTATATTTTATTTTCACAGCCTCCTGGGAGAAAAACAATCGCGGGGCTAAAATGTTAGAGCCGAAATCAGAAAAATGACTTTTATTGAAGGAAATTGGCGGGCCGAGAGTCTTAGAGCGATTATAGGGGGGGGGGGGGGGGGGATCAATGCCTCAAGCGGGGAAAGTTTTCGCCACAGCTGAAATCTTGCATCTTGCGAGTACGGCAGGCGCAGCGAGCAGGGAACCAATAATAGCCTGTTATACAATAATCGGATGACGATCGCTCGTGTGTTGTTAGTGCGAGAGGCAAACAAACCCGAATCGGAAGGCTCCGTTGCCACGAGGCAATCCGTGAGGATGGATACGGAGGGGGGGGGCAGCTCGTGATTCGAAAAATTGAAGGCAGTCGTTTCATCTAATGATTGCCAGGGATCTCTAAAGGTTACCCATGACGGACGTCATGCGCTCTCAAAGGGACGATTGGACCACGTTAATCAGAAAGCAGTTGCATTTGGCAATACCTGGTGTGGCTAGGTTCTTTCCTGCTAAACGCGGTTTAGTTGTGACTGAGGTTGCGAACTGAAGAAGATATCGACGGTGAAAGTCGGCAGTCACATAACTCGGTTTGCGACGTCGCAGACTTCCTGTCATACTTTATTTTTTAAACGGAAAACTACTCAACGGTAATGGGCCTGTTGCAAACTTTTGCTAGAGCAAAAATAAGAGTTGTTTCTTGTAGATAATGCCTCAAAAATCACGATGAGCGCATCGGCAAAGTCTGAAATGCACTCATAACTTCACAATCTGCGTAAGAAATTTGCGTTTTTTTAAGCTTCCCGCTTCAAAAACGATACTACGGCGTAGGTGAACATTTTGTTAGAGGAGTCGCTCCATCGTCGGCGATATTCATCATGGCCGACGCTTGCACGTAGTTCCGCGCGTAATTCAAGGACAGTTCAAGGTCAATCCATTCGGGCGTGGAAAATATGAACGTTAACACACCGATTGTTATCTGGTCTAATCCAGTTCAGGTGTTATCTCGTCCCATCAAACGTGTTTTGGCGGATTGGTGTCGGCTATGATGATTATTGCCGACGATGGAACGACTCCTCTTACAAAATGTTCACCTGTGCCGTAGTATCGTTTTTGAAGCGGGAAGCTCAAAAAACCGCAAATTTCTTACGCAGATTGTGAAGTTATGAGTGCATTTCAGAGTTTGCCGATGCGCTCATCGTGATTTTTGAGGCATTATCTATAAGAAACAACTCTTAGTTTTGCTCTAGCAAAAGTTTGCAACAGGCCCATTCTTTAAAACTGCCGTGATTTTTCTTCTATGTGCGAGGAAAATTCTGCAAAAATTTCAAAGAATCATGTCCATTTGTTCTCCTTTAAAAAATAACATAATTGCGGAGATTTTCAGACACCGCAAACAAGTTGTGTGATTGCCGACTTGCACCGTCGATATGTGGATAATATTTTGCAATAAGGAACCACTATTTCGGCTCTCCCAAAAAGCACATATCTGCATAGGGAAACCAGTAGCATGTATGTTGTTTCTAAAATGGGCCAGAAATAGTGGTTCCTTGTTGCAAAATGTAATCCATGTGTCCAATAGACTGATTTATTGGCTACGTCATTCGAAATATTGAATGTGTTGAAATGTAAACAAACACAGAACCTTGTTCCTGATTCGCACCCTTTGCGCCAAGGTGGTAAAATGCGTCCAAGTGTTTCTCACAATCGAAATTTCTCAAGTTTAATGAGTCTTTAATAGATTTATTACCGGTCAATGACTAAATTCTAATGAATTAACGCAATTTACTCATGAATAATTCGCACATGAAGTTAAGTTAGTTTTTTTCTTTGTTTGAACCAAGAGTCCCAAGTAGCAGAGATCGCGATAAGTTGCGATTTGATCGGAGAATGAATAGCGATTTTATCGACGGCGACTTAACGCAATATTATCGAAGATAAAATTGCAATAAATTGAGATTTCATCGCATAGATTTGCAATGAAATGTAATTTTATCGACGGCGATTTATCGCAATATTATCGAACAAAAAATCGTGATAAATTGACATAAAGTTTCGATTTTATCGAATGCGATTTTATTAGTTAGATAATTGGGGCGACGACAGGACTGAGGATAATCGCTCGGACGTTGATGATCCTAGCAATTTTATCGCCAAAAAATCGTAAAAAAATTGCAACTTGATTTCAACAAATCGCGATTTTTCCGTTGAAAAATGTTACAAGGGGTTTGATATCACGTCGAATGACAAATCACTAAATGGGTCTATGAAAGCCGATATTGCTTTAAGCGAAAAATCAAAAGCAAACGATCCCTGGGGAGTGAGGGCGTTTGGCAACATGGCGGACACGGAGCGAAAAGCCGATTACCCATAATTTCCGAATCGATGGGAAGTTGAAAAAGAAGCGAGTCCGGGGAAGAGCGGGGAAAGGAGGAGCGACAGGAAGCGATATTAGCGGTGCGCGGGTAAACAGACTTTTTAACTCCTACGCTTACGTCTGCTCGTGCAGCAGTTACGATTACGCCTCCCGGGTTGCCTACATAACAGGAGTTATTTTGAGCCCCCCCCCCCCCCCCTAATCACCCATTCAAAACGAACCGTGAACGAGTGCCTTTCTTATCCACCACGGCCTAGTGGAGTGCATGTTTTGGCCAAAGCGGGGCTCTATTCCGAACTTTCGAATTCAAAATTTAAAAAGAAACATATAGACGGCGGAAGTTCGCAATCACATACCTCGTTTGCGAATCTGGTGTCTGAAAATCTCTGCGTCTGGGTTATTTATTTATTTATTTTTTAAAAGAACAAATTGACACCATTCCTTGAAGTTTATGCAGAATTTTCTTCGCGCGGAGAAGAAAAAGCATGGCAGCTTTTAAGAATTGCTGTTGAGTAGATTTCCGTTGAATAAATAAAGTATGACAGGAAGTCTGCGACGTTGCAAACCGAGTTATACGATTGCCGACTTACACCGTCGATATGTGGATCGCATTTAGCATGAAGGAACCAGCGCAATTATGGTGTTTTCAAACTCATGCGACTTTTTCTTTCCTTTTAAAAATATTTGATATGCGTAAAGAATTAAAATTTACACAATTATTTTCCTTTAAAATTGACAATTTGTTGGTGGGAGGCAAAAACTACCTATTTGCTAACCCTAGAGATTTTTAGATGTTTATGAAGAAGCAACATTTTTACAACACAGTAATCGCGCTGGTACCTTTTTGCTAAATGCGATCCATTTTTTCGAGAGAAAAATAAATGCATGCTAGTATTCTGTGATATTCAGAGAGAAAATTAGCCATAAAGGGAAAATAATGCAACCCCCTAAGAACTTGTACGTTTCATTAATTTCTCAGAAAGGTCAAACATTTAATTTTGAAACGATATTTTCATTTCAGTTCTTATTCTTCTTACTTTTTCTTGCATTCCAAATAAATGAGAACAGACCATATCGCAATCCAGTGGCGAGATGATCATTAAAGGCCAACATTGAATGTCAAGATCATATAATATGCATGGAAATCACTCTCTGTCCCCCTTTGTTGCCTCAGCTTTGATCAGCCATCTGCGACACACAGTGATGGTCTGACTTTGAGTTTGGTACTTGTTTTTTTTTTGCTGTTTTTCAGACTAATTACCTATCGAATTAAATCAATTTTGCCAATATAATCGAAGGAACAAACGATTTGCGTTCAAATAATTGTATTATTCAAAGAATAGAGAATTTGAAGGTGTCTGAAATTTGATGAATTTCGTGTTAATTTAGAAACTACTGAGTGAACTGAACACGAGGATACCCCTGGTTCATGAATTGAACAATTGTTGGAGAAGATATGACAAAATTATCTAATCTGCTAAAATACATGTGCTTAAATGAGAAATTTCGCCAGATGACGTCAATAGGCGGTACATTTTCTTACTTTTAAATCTATTTTCATACTATTTCCCATATCAGAAAAAAATTACAAAAAATACTGTGAAATCAGCTCTTTAAGCACTTTCAGATGAAGCAATTAAAAATTTGCATGCAAATTCTCCATTGTAGGGAAGAAACGTTGCAACACTGTAATACATTGTAAAATACTCTTCTTATTAGTGCATGTAAAAAAGTGATCCGTGTGCAATCATCAAGGCTGCTCGGGAAAATACTCGAAGCGTGACCGATTGATATCGGCAACACGGCTGAGCGCACCACGGCAATCGGACGTTACCGCAGATATTTACACCCTCGGATTCGGGCCTTATATCCAGATATTCCAGAGATGAGAAAATTCTCTTGTGTGCGAGTTGTGTCCCTCAGAGCCCCGCATTGAGAAATACTAAAGGTACTGGCCTACTCTTTCGTGCTAAGGAAGAACCCCGTATGAGCCTTCAGGCGTTGCTAAGTTGGCGTTGATAAAATACCAATTTACTGGGAAAGTTGTGAATATTTTTCTTCAAATTTTTCAGGCAACATTGTTAGCAGATTAATCTTAGATATCAGAGAATGTCTAAGAAAAATATACATAATTTCCTTCTAAAAACAAAATTTTATCGGAGGCAATTTGGCAAATCTCTAATGTTCATACGGCGTTCTTCCTTAGCACGGCAGTGCTCATAGCAGCTCTTCTGCCCGTGCGGAGCGAAAATCTAAAATTGCTGCTCAAAGACCGCAATGTGCCCACCGAAGGGTTACCTTTTGAACACCATCGAACCCAGTTTCCCTCCTCTCTTGCGTTTGCAATAACGAATAAAAAATCCTAGGGTCAAAGTTTTCATTACGTCCGCATTTATATACAATGATCCCTTTTTAGCCACGGGCAACTTCACGTTGCATTATCAAGATTTAAATTAAAATACGGTATAGAAACTCAAAAAACGAGAGGAAGTTTTTCGAATAGTTCGATTCATAATGAAGTTGCTATGATGAGCTTACGAGAAATTTTTTATTTATGAATTTAAAATTTCTTATGTTAAAGGCGCGAAGCGCCTAAGGTGATTGTACCGCAGCCCCCTAATTCTGATAAAATCTCCTTCCTTGTGAAATCTGACACCACTGATGCAACGACACTAATCATTGCAAGATGGTTGCTTCAATAATTCCCCGATCAAAGTTTGCTCCGAGTCTTCCGCCTACTAGAGCGAGTTACCTCCCTTCTCTCTCTCCAACACTAATAAGGAAGAAAATATCACCGGAAAGCTGGAAAACTTGAAATTCGTTTAGTATCAACTTCCTGGAAATCGTGCAAAACTTTATGGTGTTTATGAGAGAACTTTATAGCTCTCCTGAATCTAATAGTTGTTCTTTTCTGGATCGTTTGTTTGAAATCTGGGAGTTTGTAAAGTTTTCTATTCTTTAAATACATTTCAATCTTCATCTTTTCTGTATTCTGCCGAGTGGGAAATGACTTCTTTTATCCAGATCACGTCATTGCGCAACTTAGAACTTCTTCGAAACTTATCTGATTATTTAGGCACAAAAATTTTGACAAAACACCGTTTATGGAACTATGTTTAAATATTTATGGAATTTTCCCGAACGCCCTCCAATGCACACTCTCGGAAAAAAAAATCAAAATACTGATACTCTCATCTGCTGTGATTGATATTTCCCTTTTTTCCGTCAAAGTTAAAGAAGATTTACAATTAGTCCCGTCCATGGCGTTCATGTCTGAAATGGAATGATAGTTGTCACTCGGCTTGACGCGCCTTCATCCTCCCATGATACCCCACGCACTTCATCCGCGTTAGTTTAGTGGTATGACCTAACTTAACCTAAGTTGGCTTTTATACCGATAAGAAGAGGACTCACATAGGGAAACTGTTTGTTCAGTCAACTTCCTTTCAGCTTTATTTCAACTGGCATTGGAATTTTTGCCGAAACGTCGAGGAAAAATTATTCATTTATCAAATCTTCTCTCAACCAAACGTGATGTATTTCTAAAGTTGACTTTAACGGTACAAACATACGAGGTGTTTTGAGTTTTCAGTAAATGAAGTGAATCGTGGCACGGCAGGGCAAAAAGTGCCTTCAGGTTGAAGCTCAAATTTTCCAGCACGCGGAAAAAAAACAGGTTTGGGGTCGTAAATATTGATTTTCATTTGTCAATGCTAATTACTTTTTAACATTTGCAAAGGCATTGAGTCAAAGTTTCGAGTTATAATATTTATTATTAATGACGTAAACGTTTGAAGTAAATCGCTTTTAAGACTAGGAACAACACCAGCAAACAAAAAGCAGTAGTTTCTAAAATAGGTCATCAGACAAGATCCAAACTATAAAAAAAAGTCATATTTTTCTCCTCATAATATTACGCAGAAAACGATTTTTACGACAGTAGTGCGAAATTGAATTCAACCCCCAGATGAGATTTTAACGAGTATTTTGAACAAGGATCAAATGCCCAACGGAAGTTACATTACACGCATGACCTTATTCGAGCTTTCGCTATTTAACTAATGTTACATGTAAACACTTACATCTTATTTCAGAGTCAATTTTCAGACCTCCCGTTTCGAGATTGGTTTTCCTCGAGTAAAGGGAAAAATTCGGCGCGTATTTCTTTGTTTCGTACCATGCTTTTCAACCTCAACTTTTGGATTACTGCAAAACGTTAATTTCTCGAATTGATCGGTACTTTTTGCGGCAAATGACACCATAATGATTTGTCCTTTTGGGCTGAGGTAGCGTTTCTTAACGCTACCGTCTATTAACTATGTTGGGCGGATTTTGCCCTGCCGTGTGAGGCCTTGTCCACACGAGCGCGGTTCGCGGAACTTATTCCGAGGGACTTCTTCCCGGAACAAGTTTTACGTAGTTGGGCTAAAAACTTATTCCTCCAAAACCCGGAACTTCCCCCGTACTCCGAGCTTCTATATATGTTTCTTTTGATGTGATTTTTTTTTTTTTTTTTTTTTTTTTGTTATTTACGTCCTTTACATGTCTTGACACTTATTTTTGTTACTTTGGCGGCCGTAATAATCTATTATTTTGCGATAATTGTATAGTTTTATTGAAGTTCCGGTTCCAGTTCGGGCAAACTTGTGTGGACAGCATGCCTCGTTTCAAGGAATAAGTTCCGGGAACTGAGAAGTTCGAGGAATAAGTTCCGCGAACTGCGCTCGTGTGGACAGGGCCTGAGATTTGACGAGTACTGAAAAGCGTGAAAAAGCGGATTGACTGACCTATCATGAAGGTAGCTCTGTTGGTGGTACGTTTGGCGCGGTAGGTGAGCGGGCGGGTGACGGAGAAGTATCGGTCAAAGCTGATGATGAGGAGGTTGAGCACGGAGGCGTTGCTGACCAGGTAGTCGAGCGCGAGCCAGGTGTCGCAGATGGTCGGCCCGAGCGGCCAGTAGCCGAGCAGCGTGTAAACCGTGAACAACGGCATCGAGATGAGCCCGATAGCGAAGTCCGCCATCGCCAGGCTGAACAGGAAGTAGTTGCTAATTGTCTGCAGCTGCTTGTCGATCTTGAACGAGATCATCACCATGAAGTTCCCCACCACCTGAAACCAGAAACCCGTCAAAGATGGAAATAAAGACTTTAATGGACTGCATTGAGCAGGAAGGAACCAAGTTTCATCAGCTATTGCCAAAGAGCCTCCCACAATAAGGGCTGATTTTCGCCCCTTTTTCGGTATTCGATTCGACCATCCATTCGACCAGGGAAGGTTCCGTCAAAATATTCCTTCCCCAATTGAAAATAAAACTTATTATAGTCTAAAAGAATTTTTTGAGGAACCTGTACAATTTCATTTTGCTGAAATTGCTTAAATTGTTGTAATTGTTGCATTTTTACAAAATTAATGACAAGATTTTCATACCCGACTCTCATTTGTCCAATCTCCCTATGGCCGGGAGCGATTGGACCAATTAGAATCGTATGGCCGACAAATCACACTTCGTCATTTAACCTATTCTATGAATGTCCAGCCGACAAAGACAAAATTTCAAGGATGAGTGACTAAGATTAAAATAATGATGTTGGCGACGTACCGTGATGATACTGAGACACGTGGCGATGATGATGAAGATGACGACCTGGACGGTCTTGAACTTGGAGGTGGGGAGCTCCGGGCTGGCGGTGGCGGAGGCGTTGTCGACGAGGACGCTGACGTTCTCGAGGGTGATGTTGAGGGCCTCGAGCGTGGTCGTGCTCAGCGGCGCCGGCGTCGTCGTCGTCGTCGAGTTCCAGTCCACGATCAGCATCCTGGTTCCTCTTCCTCCGAACCCCTCGACCGCACCCCTGCCCCTTCCCCTTCCCCTGCCCCTGCCCCTGCCCCTGCCCCTTCCTCTCGCCCCCGCGTCTTATTCGTCGCCGGCCCCGGCTACATGGTGCCTCGGGCGACGACACCTCATCGCGTCATAACATGGCTCCCGCTCCTTCCCCTGAAACAGAAGCAACACGCATCGTCAGAAAACTCCACTCCAACAGAATTTGACCATAGATATAAATGGATTGCATTTTGCAAAAAGGAACCACTGGCATTGCAATGATGCTAAGATTGTGTAACTTCATCTTTTGCAATAAAATTGCGGAAATCGTGAAAAATTATGAAATTTAGATGGTAATTTTTGTCTTAAATTTACAGTTTTTAGCGAGTAAAATAGAAACTATGAATAGATAATCGGGTTTTTCCTCCAAGACAAAAGAAGTTGCACAATCTTAGCAACATGGCAATGCTAGTGGTTCCTTTTTGCAAAATGCAATCCAAATGAAATATTTGCAAAACAGAAAAGCTAACGGTAGGAGGCGATCTGCAAAGCATAAAGTTAGACGATGGCCAGAGGATCAGAGGTTTTGAACAATACAAGTACCTAAATGGACGCATTTCTATCAAACAGACCTATGTGCACTTGTGCAGGTGAGAAATATGGGGTGTACTCTAGAAAGCTGCATAAGAAGCAATGTTAAAGTGGTCGTGATTCCTTTTGAAGAATTGGAAAAGCGGGATTTTACATTCTATCAAACGGAACTAAGCGCCAACTGAATGCGGGATTCATGAGCCGCGGGCATCGCACGAGAGCGTTGTGGACAGGGCTCATGAGTTAAAGCGCCCCGACGACGATCTCCCCGTCGCGGTCCGGCTCCTTCATTGCCGCTGACGTCACTGGCGCTGTATCATTCTCATTCACTCTTACGGCTAGAGAACTAACGAGCACACCCCATATTTCTCACCTGCACATAGGTCTTTTTGGTAGAAATACGTCCAAATGTGTACCTACCTCCTTTATTCATTGTAACCTCCCACTTCCACCAATATAATCCGTCCATTTCCCTTTTGTCGGATGCGATCTGCCGGAGGAGCTCTGGCAAGATCGTTATCAGTAGCGGTTGGGTGTCGCAGAGCGCACAAAAGCACTATAAGAGCGACTTGTTAGTAGTAGTATGTGAATGAAATGAGATATGAAATTCATAAAAATTATAGTGCACAAAAGTGGAATTTCATTCTCCATGATATTTCTATGACTTTTCACGAGCTGAATTGGACCACGTTAAGCAGGAAGGTACCAAGCCACATCAGTTTTTGCCAAATTTAATTGGGCAATTGCATTTTTTTCATGAAAAACGGTTTTGGGGATTTTTGTGCAAAATTCGATGAATTTTCTGCAAAGTGCGAAGCAAATTCCTTAAAATTTTCATGGGACAACCGTGTTCTTGTAAAAACTTATATTGCCCAGTTAAATTTGGCAATAGCTGATGTGGCCTGGTTCCTTTCTACTAAACGTGGTCTAGATATAAATAAAATATGAGATTCCATAAAAATTATGGTACACAAAAGTGAAATTTCAATTTCCATGAAATTTCTATGAATTTTCGGCATTAAATGAGTTGGAAATGGAATGATAGTTGTCACGCGGCTTGACGCGCCTTCATCTCCGCATGATACCCCACGCACTACATCCAAGTTAGTTTAGTGGTATGACCTAACTTAACCTAAGTTGCCTTTTACACCGGATAAAAGGAGACTCACTGGGAATTTTTTGTTCAGGCGACTTTTTCTTGGCTTTGTTTATAGTTGGTATTGATAGTTTCGCCGAAACATTGAGGAATTTTTACGGGCTGCGTATAAAACTCTCAACAACTATTGGAAAATCGGCTCAGGAACTGCGAAATTTTACTCATGATATTTTGTTTAAAAATTTCAAAATTAAGATTTTACCATTTCTATGTCTTTCGTGGTAACTAAGTCCATTCAAGAAGTTTTAGAAAATCGTAAGAAAAATCATGAAATTTCATACAATTCCATAGAATTTCATTTTATAATTGCACTTTATGAAGTTGCTTAAACTTTTGTACCTCTGGCCATCGCTTGGTTTGGTGGCCACGTCGTAGTTTTATATCGCATTTCGCTGCCTCTATTGTGAAGGAACGCATAACCTTCAAAACCTTCAGCCTTCGAATTTCTCCTGCATGAATAGGTTTAAATGATGCTGATTAATTAATCAGCCCTTTTGATCAATATCAATGAATCTCGGGGTATCCTGAACGAAACTTGGTAGTAGAAGGCGCGAAAAAAGCGAGTGGGCGGAACGAATTGCACTAAGAATGATTCGGAACTATCTGATACGATCATGAGGTACCAGAAAATTAGGTTTAAACCCATACTGGATAATAATACTCGAAAGCATCATTAAATCGGGAAGTTATTCAGGATGAGGACTACTACATGGTGCTTTTATATTATGTAGCCGATGTTTCCAAAATGCACTTTTTCACCAAAGGGGCTCCAGACCCTTCCGCGAAAATCGACAACAGGGCTCAAAATGATTTCCGTCAACATGAGCAAATGAGCTTGTAATCGTGTTTAACAAGCCCCCGTTGTATTGGGCGAGTGAATAACTCAACAAATGCCGCAGCAATCAATAGCCATTTATTCCATGTTGCCGATAGCTTGAAAATACGATAGACGATACCTTAATTTACCTAATTTAGATAATAAAATGGGCAATGAAGGCAAATGAAGGTATTAAACTAAGCTGTGTGGATCAGCGGGCTTAAATGTCATTTGATGGAATGGTTTTTAATTTATTTTAATCCCAGCCTCGGGAGATTATGTAGACTAACTCTCGAAACAATTGACTCTGCCTATTTTGGTATATTTATGGTAATCTTTGAACACATTAACTGGGGGGGGGGGGGGGGAAATAAAATCTATGAGCTCAGGTATACAAAAAACGAATGTGTTTCTAGGCTGTACCTCTAATTACCATAATATTGATTTTTTATAATGATTTGAGGGAAACGATTTCTCCACAGGTCTCTTTTTACCTTATTTACGTCAAGTTAAAACTACGAAATCCAAGACTATTTTTGCTCAGCATAACGAAGTCATTCGGATAAAACAATTATTATGGCCTACGATTAATGGGGGCAGTACAAAGGTTTTTATTTTAATTATTATAATTAATTATAATTTTTATAAATATAAAATTTCGAAATTTTCATTCAAAGAAGACGTCAAAAAAGTGAGAATTTCCACTGATTCTTTGGCATAGTGCCAGTCTACATAATATTCCACGATCAAGATGCAATAATAGAGTATACGTGCGGATAACGCACTGCGAACACAAAATTAAACTAGGTATTCCTGTCATGGTATTTGGATGGTGCTCAGAATGTAAAGGATGAAAACCCGATGATGTACGTTTTACATACGTTGTACTCAAGGTGAAGTAATAAAATGGCAGTAGTACTCATCTAAGCTGCGCTCGAGACTCATATGGCTTGTTCCATTCTACCAGCGCGAAGCGGGCTTGTTGAATCACTATCGAATGATCCTAATCGATAGATCCTATCTATCGATAGCTTGTCGATATCGATAGAGCTATCTTAGCAATGCTATCTATCGATCGGGGTCATTCGATATCCATTCAACAATCGACCCGCTGGACTTGCTCACCGGTTCGACCCTGAGCCATCCTCAATTCCTCATCCACCGAGGAGCTGCAAATAAATTATAAATTCGTCTGCTGCATAAACGCAAGTCGCGCCTTTCTCATCTGTAAATTGAACCCTAATAATCAACGGTTCTAGAGTCGATGCTGCCATTTCGGACAGCGAAGATCCCCTCCATAAGATTTAATGGGTTGTCTTCTTGAGGAATTCGTGAATAATAGCCGTCCGGCAACAATGTGTTGGGAGCCTCTTGGTAAATTATCAAGCCGTGACAGAACTCACGGAGCTAATCTCAGGAATTCGGCGGATTGTTTTCATAAAATGTGCTGCCACATTGCAAAGTCTCCATAAAATGTGCTGCCACATTGCAAAGTCAGAGAAATAAGCAGGAGGAAGAAGAAAGGGCAGAATAAAGATTTGTTCTCCTAAAGTCGGTTCTTTTATATGTTTTTCTAGTATGCATATCAATTTGAGATTTTTTTTAGGGTAGAGAGGGTGAAAGGGTAGCTAAACTGTATGAGAATTGATTTATGTCATAAAATAAACTTTCGCGGAAAATTTTATTTCGAAAATTATAAAATTTGCCTTACAAGGCAAGATCTCGCGCTTATTTTTCACTCAAATCTTAACTAAACATACCGACGGTGAAACTACCAAACCACGTATCTCGGTTTGCGACGTCAAAGACTTCCTGTCATACTTCATTTTTTGGGTGGAAAACTTCTCAACGTCAATTCTTGAAACACCTCCGTGATTTTTCCTCTCTGTGTGAAGAGAAATCTGTGAAAACTTCAAGGAATGATATTGGTTTGTTCTTTTTCACAAAAATAAAATGGGAGCGGAGATTTTTAAACACCGCAAACGAGATAAGTGGTCTGGCAGTTTAATCGTCGATATGCGTTTATATTTGCAAGAAGTTTAGAAATCAGGAGGGGCAAAAATAAATAAAATAAATAATTTTAATTCGTTACTATCATATTTCATGTTCGTAATATTCCTGTAATCCGAGATCTTATTTCATTACGAAAAAGAAAGAAAAATATAAAAAAATAGATAACATGTACATAGCGAGAAATTGCCCCAGCTTACTTGTAAAACCGTATTTTCCAGAAACTGAGCGTAGGAAGAAGATTCAATTACTGCACTTCTTTAGCAGAAGTTGAATTTCATTTTCATACGGTTGCAGGAAAAACAATATTATACACAAAAAGTTGGAAAACCGAGGTGGAAGCATTTACAGCAGCGTGCATAAACCGAACATTTTTACGAGCTAACCCAAAAGCGCACATAAAAACTTGTTAAAAACTTAAATTAGAAAAAGCCGAGAAAAGTCTGAAAAGTTCGGAACTTGTTTATTTTTAAATGAGCAACACCGAGTAACTTCTTGTATGGACCCAATATGATACACATACCAGTAATGCGGAAAAGGGTTGGGACTAGAAGCTTACAAATGAACGGAGTTTCGGAGAGATGGATACATTTAGCAGTATTGCTTGTATTGTGTCAGTATTTCTCATGTAAAACCCTGGAATTTAAAATCGTAAAATCACGTTTTTAACACTATAGAAACGTATCTTTTTTTATGAAGTGGGTCTCTGAATAATTATAATTTTTTCCGTCTTTATAATTTTTTTACGACAGAGGTGCACAACTTTATTTCAAATCAAGTAACTCGCAATCTTGCTTGACTTTTCTCTATTTTTTAAGGTTTCCTAACATACAATATCGTGCGATTTGAACTTCAATTTGAATTTATTTCTGTTTTATTACTTTACGCTGAATCTTTTGAAAATTAAAGAAAAAAATTTGAAAATCGAGACTTTCGAAAAAGGCGGATTTTTTAGTTTGAGAGGGGAGTAGTATAAACTAAAGGAGAAAAAGATGAACTAACTCCAAGGTTTCTTGTGCTGTTTATTAGAGTATTACTAACCTCCTTTGCCCATTGCAACCACCTGTTCCCATTAATAGGATTGCTCCATTTTCTTTATTTCCTCTTTGCCAGTCGCTTTGTCTATAAATGTCAATGATCAGTCCGTTGTGCGTCTAAAAGCTAAGGACGATGAACGGTGGATTGAGTCAATCAGATAGGTCGGACATGAAATATTTGACGAAGACAGTAAATTTTTATGTTTATTTTGTCACATTTTCAATTTCAAGGGGTGCTTTGAGAAGAAAATTTCGAGAGGAAACCAATGGAACCACTTTAAGAACCTCAAAGTTTTTTTATAAACAAGTTTTAAGCGTTTAAAGGTTCCGAATTTTGTCCGACCACTCCAAATGACTCGATCCACTGTGCGGTGCGGAAGTTTGAAAACGAGAAAGCGTATATTAAGATCCGTTGTCTATCGATCGGATATCCTCCGACTCGGAAGGAAACTTAAAAATTGGAGTTGGCAATAAGATCTTAGATAGGATTGGTAGGGGAGAGGGTGAGGGTTTGAGCCGACTCCTTAATTTAATCAATCCCATCCAACAATTATCTTCCTCCTTCATAAATCAACTGCTGGTAGAGGGAGATAATTCAGCTTAAAAGGCGGCATTTCACCGAGACAAACCGACCAGAATGAACGATAAACATCGAGATTTTACGAGCCCCACACCCGCGCTCACGGCCACACGCTGGCGAGGCCATAAAAAAATTCTTGGTGGTGCGATCCTCTGAATTATTTTTTTTCCCGCGCGGGGCAATCCGGGAAATAGGGGGCGAACAGCCTGCGCGACGCGTCGTACTAACTGAGACATTTTCGGAAGAAGGCGACGGACGCGACGCTCGGATATGCTCCGTAATTCTGTCGTTTAAAACAAAAGCCTCGCAACTTTTTACACAATAACAAAGCCGTGTTATCTTTGCGTTTGATTGTTTTCCCTCCCTCTTCGTCCCTCTACTTTAACGTTAATACTTACCGGCAGAGTTGTCGAAATTCGAGTTAAACCCGGTTTAAACATAAAATTTCCCACAGATTCCCCATATTTCTTAATTTTTTCCCTCGGGAAATCCAGCAGGGTATTAATTTTTTGCGCCTCGGTTATCCGCGAATCTTTTTATCCGTCGTCGAGTTGAGCGGTCTTTCTTTTGCATTTTTCTTTTCAATGCAAATCTATGTTCCGAACATCCGCCAGAATTCGTTTACAAATGATTTTTCCATACTTTATTCAATAGGAAAAAATATTAAATTTATTCTTAACTCAGGATTGTATTCTTTTCCTAATATATGGCATTACATTTTCGCACAACTCATTCCAAAGATGGTCTCTCTGATTGTGCATTTTTTCCAGCCACGGTTTGTGGTTATGGATTATCCACTATTTCCGACCATCCGCAGTGCCTCCAGTCCCAATCATCGCGGATAATCAAGATTCTATACTGTAAAAAGAACTTCAATGGTCAAGGTCATCAATAGACACGGGCTCGCTCTAAAATTACTGTTGACAAGTGTGCTCTACTCTTAAGCTCAGATTTTCCTGATGAGTTTAAAAAAGATTTTAAAATTGATGTCCTCATAAATCCTTTTGAAATAAGGTAAACTTTTTTTACTATACATATACTTGTTTATGATATTAAGTTTACCTTTTTTGTTCGGACCCTGCCTTTCCTTGACTTCCCGAATGTTTCACCTTTTTGGTGACATAATAGCGCTTTCTCATTTCGTATTTGATGGATATTGGTGTCGCATCTCCGACATTGCAGGCGCGATGATGCGAGGTGTGAACTCCCAGTGCTCCGCTCTATGCTCCCAATGAAGTGTCGTTCAGATTTAGGAGAAAAGTTAAAAAAAAAAAAAACTAGGCCCGGTTACGTCTCTCTCTTTTCCGGCCATGTCGCTCACTTAGCCCTTGAAGCACAACAAATAAGATAAACGGAACAAATACAAAATGGAAATAGAGACGATTTGGAAAGGAAAGCGCGTTGATGACGGCGCGGCGCAGAGATACAACTATTCGTACTTGATGGATGTCCGTGTCGTATTCACGGAATTGAAGGCGCGATTGCGGGAGCGCGTGAACTCGCAATGCTTTGCACAAACAATCTTTTACTATCTTACCTACGTTGTGATGCAATAATTGCATCTTCTCCGTTAGTTCCACTTTATGTATGCCTTTTTATGCTTCTCTCGTGAGTAACTCTTTTCCTTCAATTAAAATAGATTCTTATATCGTTGATCGATTTAATCCGATAATTAAGAAAAAAAAGTATCAGGCCATCTTTGCGCCATCCATTGGAAGCAGAGACAAGAGATCCTCCACTACCCTCTTGGCAACAGGTGGAAACTTCTACTTTCGGGGTTTTAACTCTTCCTATGGACAATTGTATGGGAGCAACAGTCATCTTATACCTACTAGGTAGAGAATGAGCTTTGGGTGACGGAATGAGCCAAGCAAAATACCAAACTTCGGTATGTTTGTCAAACGAAATACCCGACACGTTGTTCAACATCTACCTAGTAGGTAAGTCAACAGTTGAATGTTGCAGTCCCGATATTAAAAGCTCCACCATTGCCAAGATACCGATGGAGGTCGCTTGTCTCTTGACGGAGGTGCCTAGGAGCAAAGGCACGGAGAATTTTACGAGATGGCGGAATGTAAAATTCCACTCGAGCATCGCGTAATTTAATTCAAAGGATTGGCTGTTACAGATTAACCTGGGGTTGTCTGGTATCGAAACGTCCCGCCTTCATAAATCCGCGTGCCCCTCTCGCAATAGAGCTGTGAGCTGCAACAAAGTGGCGCAAACACAAACCAGCGTCATTTATTACGGCGAGATTCCGGTGCACGATGGAGAGGAGAGGTGGAAAAAAACCCCGAGCCTCGGGAGACGGAGGCAGAAATTCGACAACGAGGCCGAGATAAGGAGAGAAGACGAAGTATCAAAAATCTGTTCTGGTGCGTGACAAACCTCGTTGCTCTCGACTTTTCGCTCTCTAACTTGTCTGTCTTTTTAAAACTTTCGCTCGGAGAGGCAGAGGCTTGGCTCCGTTCCCTCATACCCGCCTCATTTTTATGGCTGTCTTCGCACCAACCAGCCAGCGCGGCTCCGAATTACGTGCCCAAGTCACGATACGTCCGTCAGCGCGCTCCGAGCCCGTAGGAGCTAAAAAGACTTAACTCCCTGCGCTTTCCCCTCGGGTTGCGAGCTTTTGGTTCTTCCTCAATCCGCGCGGCGCGTCGCCGGCGGCAAGGCAATCAGTTGATGCAATTAGTTGCAAACAATTCGCACCGGCTCCCATGTGACAGACTCTGGAGCCATCTCACTGTGCCTATGCATTTATATGAGTCATTAAAACTATCCTATACTTGTATGGCATACCGGAGCGTATGATAACACACTACAACGCCAACAAGAAAGGTAAAACATTTCTTAGGCTTAGGATAAGATGTTCTGACATATTTTCACCAGCGCAAGACGGGAGATGTCCTCAATTTCCAACGCGTGTCGCCATTCCGACGTTTTAAAATGTTCATGTCTTGATTATTTATACGAACCAAGCAGCTCAAACCCAGAGCACCTTCAGTGTTTCGCATATGCAATACGTACAGACATTAAGCACGAATAGTTGCGTCTTGCGCCTGAGAGTTGCAGTAAAGCCATACTCAAAACTGTGTTTGCACGCTACGTTGCTATAAACGCGAGAAAAGCCAGCGCGATTTCAATTCTTTTTTGCATGTTGACGGCGACTCAGCTATCTCGCTTGCGGGATTTTAAAATCTCTGCTCCTATTTCAATTTTTTAAGGGGGAATAAATAAACATCATCATTACTTATAAAATTTTTGCAGAATTTTTTCGCATAGAAAAAATAATCACAGCAGTTTTTACGAATTGCTGTAGAGTAGTTTTTCGTTTAAAAAATAGAGTACGACAGAAAATCTGCCAAGTCGCAAACCGAGATACGAGGACAGAATGTTTCACCGCCGATAAACAACAGTTATCGGACCTAAACAGTTGCATCCTGCGGCCCGACCATAGACCTACTTATCACAAGTATTGAGCTTCATAAAGCCAACCTCTCTTCTATAGGGGAACACCATATAGATCTGATCTGGATCCATCGCTTTCAATGGATGAGCCAGGACGCGCTCGGGCTGCAGGCGTTTAAATTTGGCTACCGACTTTAAATAATGCACGTCGCCTTGATGCTATGAGCGGAGGAAAACCAGGGCTCCTTCAATTTTTCACATCTGCAACATGCATAGCCGTAGAGCACGAATAGTTGCGTCCGGAAGTCTCACCGTGAAATTTTCAGCCAAAATACTGACTAGGCTGCCTTGACCTATGTCAAACACGTATACTGAAGACTTTGCGATGTTCTCACTGATTCAAAGCAATTTAATGTCCAAGAAATCCCATTCTCTGATTCTTCTCTTAGAATTAAGACTGAAACGAGGGGATGCTCAATAAAAATTTCATGAACCATAGTTAAGGCTTTCAGGTTTCTGTGCGGTGAAGAGGACAAGCGCTCGGTATGTACCATACCTTATAAAGCATGACAATTTTAGCATGAAGTTTCCATTGGTATTTCAATTTCCGGCCTGCATCCTAAACTGCATGGAAAAATTTCTAAACGAAACTACGTGGCGTATTTCTTTTCCTTCTTTTTCTCCCTTTTATTTCTGAGACTCTTCAGTTCAGACGTGCTGATGGTAACTATTCCGAGATAAAATGACACATTCTACATTCTCCGTATTCCACGTGTGCCGTTTGTTCGTCCGTCCCGCCGAAAGCTGTTTGTCTTTGTCCGGGTGCGCTGTAAATTATAACCCCCCCTCCCCCCAGGATGACCCGAAACCGTGTTTCGTCCGCACCTTGCTCTTGTAAAATCACTCAAGCTGACCGGTTCAGCCCGCAGACCATCCATCCTTCAGCTCCTGTGTTGTCGATGAGGCGCAGCAAAGGGAACGCTTCTATTGTTGGTCCGGGAATCGTTTTACACGGCCCGCAACTCGGGTCATCTCTTTTCCATCTCCTCGACGAATCCAGGCTTCCTTTGTGTTTTCACTTTCGGTCGAATTCAGGTTGCGTGAAAAATTCGCCCGCGCTCTGTCGCCTCGACGGAGAGAAGAGTCGATGTGGCAACCGCGCACGCAGGTTTTGATCGCAGCGAAGGGAAACGTAATATACTGACCCGCCGTGGCCGGCGGGGCAGAATTTCATTCGTGTTCTATTCGCGCCCCTCTTTGTTGGCGCGTCGAGAGGGGTCCTTTTTTACTGGTGTCAAATGTAAACTTCGGGCAAGAAACTTATCATTGAAAAATCTGGAGATCCCTTTGGAAGGATATTGCGCGGGGTTCAAATGGACGTGTCTATGCTAAAAAGAACTATGTGCATAGGGTTTGTGTGAGGAATAGTTCCTTTTGGCATAGATGCGTTCAGATGGAATCCCTGCGAGCACAACTCGCAGACCTTTAAGTTTGGTCCTGACACTTAGGAACAATGGAGGACTCTCGAGATGAAACGGTGTTATTAAGTAGTAATTGATCACCCCAAAAATTATGGGGGGACGTTTTTCGCCATTATTGGGAGTCTTTAACATGAATGCTTGTTTTTTGGTCTTGGGGTGCTTAAAGTCGAGTATTGAGCTTTGAAAAAAGGACAAAACTGTATAAAAACAAGTTTTTGTATCGTTATCTTGTCTATTGGCGGTTATTGAGCAAACAATTCGTCGTTATCATTCAAACTTGTGCCCATAAGTTTTTTTCTGAATTTTATAAAAACTGCTTTCTGAAATATGTAAAAAAAATGTTTAGTAAAATAGTCTCTCTCTGTGACGACTAACCTCGTAACGAGAACCACTTTATAGGAGGAAATCAGCCTTTGAACTTCCAATATTAAATATTTTCATTTTCTTTCCGACGCAACGACATAGAAACAGAGCAACTCTCCCTAAAGCAAGCGGCCATCGACATGGCTAATAGGTCAAAGTAGGTACATACATACCAAGGAACTCGCCTTCTCAAGAAGTAAGCAATGACTACTGCCGTTGTTCATGAGTTTCCGGCGGCTTACAAATCAATACAGTTTCACTACAGGCGAGGGCATGGTGTAACCCGCTTGTAAAAAATCACTCTTAATGACAGTATAGTAATCCATACAAGGGTTACAAGGTAAGCAAAGACTTAATGGTAGTAACAAGTTAAAACACGCTACTCCGTGAGATCAACTAGTCGCGCCAAACACAGTGTGATCGGCGTGAACGCATATTAGCGCCTACAAGACTGCTAGAATACTTCACGCATTGCGCTAGGCGGTCGGCGCGGAACGGATAGCGCCTACAAGACTGGGGGGAATACTTCACGCATTGCACGTTCACTGCGGTGAGCGCTTCAATCGTTGAATTTTCGTAATTTCTCAGTGCCATGCCGAGCCTACCGCGATGTTCATTATTTCCGACAAAAACACGCCGCGAGCCTGCAATCCTAGGATTCAGATATCCAGAAATTTTGCAATCCTGAATGATACCTTAGTTGTATTAAGTCATTGATGTCGGAGTCCGTCCGTCTTTTTCTAATCGACTATCGTTGTACAACGAGTATCACTCTCAAGCAAGGAGATCGGCCGGCCCCTCAAGTTCTCCTTACCTTTGCATGCTGTTACATGCAATACATATGGATAACATTTTGCAATAAGGAACCACTATTTCTGGCTCATTTTAGAAACAACACATATGCCATTGGTTTCCCTACGCAGAAAGGTGCTTTTACAGAAGAGCCAGAGATGGTGGTTCCTTATTGCATAATGTAATCCATATTATAGCACCCTCTGCATTGTTGATCAACTGATTTTCTAGTTCATTTTAGACTTTCGTAATATTTAAAAGTGGGGAAGAAAAGAGAGATACCTCAATGTGACCTCGAAATATGAAACATATGTTTCCCTCCCAGAAAACTTTGTTAAAATTTTGATGACTGGCTATCCGTCTTCCTTTTTTCCCTTGAAAAATTCAAATTACCGTGCTATATATTCACAGTAGAAAAAAGTAGGACCTCTGAATGACAGATTAGCATAAAATGACGAGATGATTGAAATTTAGTATTTATTTGATATTTGTTGGTCTATAAAAAAGTATGCAATGCCAAATTGCACAGGAGAGAATCTGGATTTTTTTCGGTCAATATACCGATAGATTATGAGTAAAAAAATCATTAGAGGTACGCTATCTCTCCAACCAAATAAAATAAAACATGTACAATGGAAAGTCACAACTCTTATCCGATGAGAATTTTATTCACTTTAAACTAATGTATATTATTTCTTTAATGGGATAACTCGTTTAAGTAATTGGCTTCACCTGTAAAAGATGTATTTTCACCCCTTTTCCACCGTCTTTTTAGGGGGCTTTTTCATGTTGATACGGCATCTCTGGGCCCCGCAAATCAAGCGGGAAGGAAGCTAGACCCTCGGAGCGTTTATTGTTCTGCGGTAATAGCAGACGACTTCAAACAAAACCCGGCGTGTAATGAGTGGAGGCTAAATACATCCCTTTAGGCGCGCGACACATTTTTCATCCCTACGTTGGCCGCATCGGTGAATACCCCGGTGTTCCACTATTGCCAGACTTCGTAAAATTCCGTCACTCTTTACACCGTCGAGAAAGCGTCTTCTCTTGTCGAGATCATTCGGTTATATGAGCATGCAATTATTAATTGGACGTATTTCTGCCAAACAAAACTATAAACATTAAGACATGAGCCCTGAGACCGATAAGAATATACATGCATAACAGTACTTACATTATAATGCACATAGTTCCATTTGGCAGAAATATGTTCAATTTCAAATTCATCATTAATAATAGTTGAATTTTTAAGTCCAAAAGAAAGTGGAAAAAATAATGAGAAAAGTTGGCATCCGAAAGGGAAAATTTATTTGAGCTAATAAACCAACGTTAGAAATTATACTTAAAAATGTAATTCGCGCAGGTTGACTAAAGTACGTGTGCAAAATTTGGTGTATTTTCTTCCTTTTCATTGGCTGGCTATTCAAAATTAACTGTGTTTTCCTTTTGAGACGAGTCTCAGTTTTCTCATCGTGTAAACGTTTGCACAACAGGTTTTGAAGCACATAATTTAATCTTTACATACTCATGCAGTTATGAAGTTACATACAAAACCACGAATCTTATGGTTTGTGACGTTACAGATTTCTTGTCATATCTCGTTTCGAGGTCATATTCATTTTCGAGGGACGATCAGTTATTGTCATTACACGAAAATAAAAAAAAATTGCTCGTCTGAATTTTTGCGGTCTTTTACGAAAATTATCCTAAGATAGTGTATTATAATATCTGGTGTTATATTCTAGGATGAGTTAATTAGTTAACGGCAAACGTTTTGAAACGCTGCGCCATCGAGATAGACATGTCTTCACTGTCTATCTATGGTTGATATGTTTCTCTGTTCCGATCGCTAAAATGTTAATAAAAATCATCGCATCCATATG
Source organism: Bemisia tabaci (assembly GCF_918797505.1). Taxonomy (NCBI): domain Eukaryota; kingdom Metazoa; phylum Arthropoda; class Insecta; order Hemiptera; family Aleyrodidae; genus Bemisia; species Bemisia tabaci. The sequence continues at coordinate 68,135,486 of NC_092794.1, read as the reverse complement.
CAAACTTCAGTTTTGGAATTCATGAGTTTGATCGTGAATTTTGTCTAATTAAAACTGTTGGTTATACGAAATTATATATGAGCTGCGCAAAATTAAAAAAGTTACATCCTTATTCTGACAGTTCAAATCACGATTATGATCAAGGGATAAACTGTGACACTCTCGTGTTTTACGATACAGCATAGCTTCATCGAAGCGATAACTATAAATAAGCTTCATGGTAAAGGGTAGGTCCCTGGGCTATGCAACATAGGAAGAGCGAGCACCTGAGTTGAAAGGAGGCTGAAAAGAAAAGGACACCTGGAGGTATTATTTTTTTAAAGATTTTTTTAACAGCATATTGAGGTTAGGGTGACCGCCATGTTTTTTTTTTTTTATTTTATGATTGAAATGTTCCGTATGAAACAGTGTCATAGTAAAAATCAAAATTGGATTTGTGATGCACTGGAAAAAAAAAAACACATTGGATCTAGAGTACAGACTCTTTAAAACATTGACAAGAAAAAGGACTCTTGATTCAAGCAGATTTAAGCCTAAATCAAAAGGAAATCCGCTCAAATTAAGAGGCATGGTTCTTGATTTAAGCAAAAATCCGATTGAATCAAGAGTCCTTTTTCTTGTCAATGTTTTCAAGAGTCTGGACTCTAGATCCGATGTGGTTTTTTTTCCAGTGTGGCAGATATTTTTGTCATTGCATATTTTTCCAAAAGGAAACTACCTGATGCACATGAAGTGCATGAGCCCTAGATGAGGACAGAGTCCCTAAATTGATTATCGTCGTCTAATCATCTATTCATCGAGTAGCAACCAGAATACGGTAGGAAATTGAGCCTTCGTCTACATATAGGCGGCAGTTCTGGGAACGGAGACAAGCAACATCAGTTGTTGCCAAGCATTGGACGATTTGTTTTTTCCATGCAAACTGTTGTATCCATTCGTTTGGAATGTTCAAGGAATTACCCTCATGGCATGATCTTCAACGAAATCAATGAAATCCTAAAGAGAGTCTATATAATCGTTCTCTTTTAATAAAATAAATTGTCAAATGAAAAAATGTCACTCCCGTTATTTACGCAAAAAAGTCTCGGTTAAAATGGCTGTAACTCTACCTTTACGATGTGATAAAAAATAACCAAAATGTTGTGCCGATACCGAAGATTGAGCAAAAAGTGAAATAAACTTACGATGATTAACTTCAGCTTTTTTCTTTCGAATAAGTTGACAATTTTTTTAAAAAAAAAAAAAAAAAACTCCACGCATGCACGAACTTGAGCTCGAATCCCTGGAATCGAATCTGTGTTTACGCGGGTGACCGGGTGACAATCCAATGCACGAAAACTCGAAGATCGTGACCTATGCATTGAAAGGGCGAGAAAAAAACGTATAAGAGTGCAGCAGGAGACTCTCTAAAACCTCAGATGTCTCAGAGTAACTAAAGGTTCCGGTTGATTTCAACGTTAGAAAACTGAGCCAAAGTATTCAAAAACACCGAATATTATAACCGTGCAGGATACTTTTCATGAGAAAAGTTAGACCTGCATTGTATAAAAAATTCAGCCAAATTAACCGAGCCCACCTTTTTCAGTACCCTGGTAAAAATTGGGAGTAGAATCTGTGTTCCAAAATACCATAGACCTACGGCCGGCTGTAAGATTTCCAATAGCTTCTATAGCCGGCTACACAAAATCTTATAGCCTTTTATACCCGATGGCGATTAAGCAACTCACAGCCAGGCGATAAAGTATATGCTAAACGTCACTAATTACGGATGCTAGGACTGAGTGAGTTTTTGGACCACTGCTCTCTTTTTGGGCCGTAGTATCTTGATTTATTTTGCGAGGAAAGCTCCGTACTTTTGATGGATGCCTGCCATTCCTTAAATATTAGAGCGCCCTCAGTTTCGTATGATCCAGTGCAATACCTCTGGTGTGAAATAGTTGCTTCAAGCGCCGTGGCACGCTGCGGTGCGGCAGGCGGGCAGCCAGCGTGGAACGCGCATTGGCACCTAGAAACCTAACAGGGATACTTCACGTGTTGCGCAATGCGTGAAGTATCCCTGCTAGGTTTGTAGGCGCCAGTGCGTCGCCGCTCCGCTTTGTGGTAGGCTCTAATATTTAATCTGGCGGAGTCAGCGTTATTCAACTCATGATTTTGAGATGTTTGCACATCCTGTATGGATTATTCTCGTTTTAATTGATGAAAAAAAATATGTATTAAAGGAAAATATAACGTGTGTTTTGTAAATATTAAGGTGGTTCCGTATCAAACTTAATGATGTCCAAAGCACACGAATTTCTACACAATTTCTTATAGCCTTTTATAATCGATGGCGAAAAAGCAACAGCCAGGCGAGAAAGTGTAAAGCCCGGCTGCATAATTTTTTATCGCTTCGTATAGCCCGGCCGTATGATTTTCTCCGCATTCTACAGCCAGCTATATGATTTTCTGTAGCCTTCTTTAGCCGGCTATAAGAATTCCCTTGGTATTTTGAAACGCAGCTCTTATCGCCAATTTTTACCAGGGTAGCCATCAGTACCATCGGGGGAGGGGGCAAACTCATCTTTTTGGGGGAATTTCGAACCAATTCTGGACCCATTGCCCGAATGAAACCCTCAGTGACCACAGTCTCTCTGCTACTTCCGAGCTGATTATTGAAATTGATAGACAAAGAGGACGAAATGGAAAATTAAGCGAGCCTGTTGGTTGCAGCAAGTGATTGTTATAGACTCGGCAGGGGAAATGATGGACCAACTGGATCGCATTTAGCAAAAAGGACGAAACCGCGCGATCACAATGTTGTAAAAATGTCTCTTTCTCATAATTCTCTAAAAGATCTCGAATAGCAGAGAGTTTTGGCTTCCCACCAAAAAATCATTATTTTAAAGGAAACTACTTATGTAAATTTGAATAGAGTACAAATATTAGGTATATATGAAAGGGAAGGAGTAGTTGCAAGATTTTGAAAACAATTTAATCGCGCTGGTTCTTTTTCGCAAAATTCGATCCAACTATAGGGTCCATATTGTAGGTTGACGTCAGTTGGATTGCATTTTGCAAAAAGGAACCACGAGTATTGCAATGTTGGTAAGAATGTGCAATTTTTTTGGTCTCGGAAAACAACCTGATTATCCATTGACAGTTTCTATTTTACTCGCAGAAAACTGTGAATCTAAGACATAAATTACCATGTAAATTTCGTATTTTTTCATGATTTCAGTTATTTTACTGCAAAGGATGAATTTGCACAATCTTAGCATCATTGCATTGCTTCTGATTCCTTTTCGCAAAATGCAATCCAGTTTGTATATTCCTTACCTCCTTCGTCCACCTGCGCTCCCACGAATTGTATCCCTCAATTTTCTCTTTGTAGACAATATAAGACTTGTAATAATATATATATTCGTTTGCCACCAATTTCAAAAATCAACCCGCGCAGGTGAAACTGGAGGTGGAGCAATATTCGGTCACCGTGGAGCGTGGGCATCCGAGTCGGGGAATAATTTGTCGCCCTTCAGACGTGAGGGCGCAAGTCCATTTCGACTTGAGCCCTGGATAGCATAGCGTTACATAGAAAACAGGGCTCATACCAAAACGGAAATACGTCTTTACATCAAAGCGGCGACGAACTGAACCGTAAAAGCCCGCGTCGCGTTCGTCCGGTCCCGGATGAGATTCGCAATTGAATAAACATATATTTCCCGTCCCGTTTTCCGGGACCCAGGTTGCGGGTTGATAACGACTGATTAAATAATTGCGGCCGCTGAGTTTGAATAATAATTTATCGGGGGCGACACGATTTCGCCGGCACCCTCCCTCCCCTCAATGCTGGCGGGGGGGGGGGAGAGGGTCTCCGAATGTGCAACCCGGTTCTATCTCCGGCGCGGGTGGACGGTGTCGCGCGGAAAAATTTAATTTGCACAGCCTTGTGGTGCACTATTGTCAGGTAGTGCTGAGAAATCAGCCTTTTCTCGTGTGAAATATCCGCATTTGGTTGCGCAATCTGGCAACCTTATTGTAGTATTTATCTTGCAGTAGTTTGTTTGCTCGCCACCCGCTCGTGGCTTTCGAACCGGGACGCGAATGGGATCGTCGGTCCTCTGACGTAAGGGCGTAACGCGATTTCGAGGTGAACCCTGTTTTACATGTGAATCCATGCTTTTTGGGGCTCGTGTGTAAATTGAGATGCGTGATTACGTCATAGGGGGTGACGAAATAATCCCCCGTTGACGCGGGCGCGGGATCTCTTAATTTCGACAACCGCAACACTTGATATTATTTAATGTTTAGGCTAGTTGGACGTTTCATTTATCCGACGGAGCAGTTAGGTCGAAGCTACCGTTCAGAATTTCTGAAATATGCACAAAAAGAGCGCTGGAAGATCCGTCTAAAAACATTTTTTTACGATTTTTCTTTTTAATTATTTTATTCGGGATGGTCCCGAAAATAATGTTTGAAATTATTTGCACAGATTCGGAACATTTGGTCAGAATTTGGAAAATTATTCGCATTAAATGCCACAAAACACACTGCGGATCAATGGGTTTTGAAAGTATCCGCAATTATAGTCCGGGACACCACTGTCATTTTAGTGCCCCACTCAAAATGGATATATTTTTGGAAATCACCTGAACTTTTCTTCCTGATCTTAAAATCCGCTGTCGGCTCAACCAGTTCTAGGGCATTCCATCACAGAAGGACTGAAAAGATCGCCATATGGAACGTTTTCTGGCTCTAAAGGTGCCGAAAATGCCGAAAAAATGGCTTGTCTCGAAATTCGCTGTCTGCCTGACCAGAACTGAGGCGCCTTACCGCAGTAGGGCTCTAAAGGTCTCAACAGAACGTTTTCTGCTGAAGAATTAATTCGTTTTTTTTTCTCCTACAGAAATTCTTTGCGATCTGAAATAAGCCTAAAGAAGAAAAGTTACATTAGAAATTCGTTGTTGGTTTCATTTCGAGATGAGACATTTTTACAAGACAATCTTGCGTTGCTATGTTCTTCTACAAAAAATGTAGCAATCCCCGATGAACAACAGGTTAGTAAAATGCTTCCCTCTAATTCCATTTATATTCCTCTACAAGTTTTGCGTGTGGACTAAGAGAAACACAATTTGGATATCGGCGCAGTGTTGTCAAATCGTGCCAAAATTAGGTTTTGCTAACTGATTTTGTGCGGAAATGTGAATCCAGGTTTTTGTGTGGAAATTTCAAAATCGGGTATTTTGTGCGGAAACGTCAACCCACCAGCGACTGCTCCTTGTTATCGAAGAAACCAGGCACGACGATGGGATTCTCTCCCTCAAACTCGCTGGGAATATCCGACGAGATGATTCTTCAAAAGAATCTTATATATCTGCATCCGGACGAAGGTGGACTAAAAAATGGAAGTCATTTATTATTCTTTCAGTTGCACGAGAGCGCGAAATCCTCTTGTAGCTCCACGTAAATTTTTAACCGTGCGCCGAGAGTAAAAGGGGCCCCCGGGAGGGGGAGGTTGGGCCCGCGTATTAAATAAAACCGAAGACTGTTGACTTGGCTGAGACAAGTGGACAGAGGACGCGAAATTGTTGACACCTCCCCCTACCCCGCGCCCCCCGAGCTAGCGCCAGCGCACACCCACCTCGACGCACCCAACAACCTGTCAACCCCTCGCCCTCCCCGCCCCCTCTTTCATCGCTCTATTTCGCCGCCTCCCCCGATGCCGCCCTTTTCCCTATGCCACCGCCGCACACTGTCGCAATTCACCGCCGAGTGTGATAAAAACCTAACAAAAAATGAGTCAGGTTCTGCAAGAGGGGTGTAAGTCCAAAATTGTTATTTTCAGGTTGTTGTTGTTATTATTCTTTTTTTCCCTTTTTTTTAAAAAAAAAAAAAAACATGACTCTACTTTTTTCTAGAGAATATAAGGACCTTCGTGTTCTGGTAAAATAACAAATATGAGTGATTTAATTTTCAAAATCACGTTTATTTACACCCAACGAGCTGCTTTTCCTAAAGAAATTATGCATCCAGACAAAATACTTTCTCAAAGACAAAAACGTATGAAAACAGAAAATTGCAAAAAGGCGCGCCCTTGACATCTAAACATTTTTACAAGGTGTCGACACAGAAACCGAAAGTTTACCTCGAAGGTTGTATATTCTTCGGTTGTCTGTTTAAATTAAAACATGAGAGAAAATCAGGAAAAGTAAAATGCAGTTAGGCTGATTGAATCCATCAATCCCTCTAAAATTGTATACTTCACTGAATGATCTTAACCAAATACGCAATTAAGCACCACGATACAATATATATTGTGGTATATATGCACAATATATATACCCCAATACTTATTGAGAATTTTGTGAATAATACAACGATGGGGTTGAATTTTTCGAAATTAATGCATAAGTGAGAAAGCAGCGCTTGTTGTGTACATAGACTCAATTCACACGGTCTGATCACAAAAAAAAAAAAAAAAAAAAAAAAAAAAAAAAAAAAAAAAATCAATGTCTACTCGAGTCAAATGGAGCACTGAACTAATTTTGGTACCTACACTTTTAGACAGAGAGATTTATTTGTCTCCTGATTTTTTCCTTTACCGAGAGGAAAATTTGAATTTAATATTTAAAATGTACACAACGAACGTAACATGTGTTTGATTGAGTTCCTCCCAGAGGAGGGCGGCGTGGACGTCCAGTGAAAGGTTGGCAGCAAAGATTTGAGGTGGAGATTAGAAAATGTTATTTGCCTGATGATTTGTTGGAGAATTGTTACCAGTGGCGTTTGGGAGTCGCAGAGCGCTGAAGTGCGCTGAGGTAGCGGCTTAATACGTATGTATGTAACCACGAACGTTAATTTTTCTTTTTTGGCTTAGTTATGAAGGTTTACGATTTGTCCACCATGTTCTGCGTGAAATTTTAAGAAGGAATCATGATTGTGAAACTTTTAATTGGATCGCATTCAGCAAAAAGGAGCCAGCGCACTTACAGTGTTTTCAAAATTTATTGTGTAACTTCTTCTCTTCTTTTACAGATACTTAATATAATGTACAGTATTGAAAATTTCACAATTATTTTCATTTAAAATTAATAAGTTTATGATGGGAAGCAAAACCTGTTTGCAACTATTTGCTATTCTGGGACATTTTTTAGATTAACATGCAGAATAAGTTCATGATGTGAGGCAAAGTCTATTTACTATTCTGGGACATTTTTTGGATCAACATGGAGAATTGGAGAAGCAACATTTTAACAACACCGTAATCGCGCTGAGTCCTTTCTGCTAAATACGATCCAATTATTACCCTGTCTTGCTGTTCATTGAACAGATGCGATATTACGGGATTTTGGCCTGCTTTTGAGATGGAACACAACAGTGAGCGCAGCTGAGCAAGCTTCGGGGGAAGTCCCCATTATGGTTGAAATATATTCCGAGTGACAAACCGTAATTGTCGCGGCGCGCACAGCCGTTTATCTATATCGTATTAAATGTATGATCCCGCTTTATTCTCGCGTCAAAATATCGTTTTTCCGCCGTTATAGTCTTCATGATTGCAGCCGCGCGTTTTGAGGCTGAAAAAGTGACTCCGGATGACAGGCACGCTCGTAATTGGTTCGTGAACACTCCATTCCGAGGGAGATTTCAGCGGCAAAATATGTATCAAAAGAGTTGGAGGGTTTCGAGCGTGGAATGAATTGCTGACGCCGATCGGGCATTTACGAGACGAAAATTAACCCAACCCCAAGGGACACACTCCTTTTACAAAGAGACGACAAAAATTTCTCGTTGGATCAACCGGAAATCTTTTTAACGTGTCAGGATATTTCTTCAAAGTTATGGAAATAATTTGTATTGATTTATTTATTCGTTTACATGCGTACAAAAGAGCCCCGTGATTGGGACTATGGCACAATTCAAAGTATACAGTTAGGTGCAATAAGAATTATTAGTAACAAAATATTATTTATGTGTTAACTTAGTGTCGACAAAACTGTTTGAAACGAGGAGATTTCCTGTTAATGCGATGAGAAATTTCTGTGCCGACCACTTTAACAGGAATTCCTGTTGAGCCAACGAGAAATTGTTCCGCGTGTTGTAAAGATTGACATTGGCTTAGATTGTTCATTGAATTGAATGGACTCTTGATACATGTCAGATGAGACTGTATTAGGATTCGAAAGAAAGTAAAGAGGAAAAATAAAATGGAGAGGAAGAGAATGAGGAGGATGGAGAAGGGGAAGGAGAAAAACGGAGAGAAATGATAAGAAAATGATGAAAAAAATACAATAAAGAAGAAGAAGAAAGAGAAGAGTAAGAGGATTTTATTTGCCTCGTTTTCTTTTTCAAATTTTCGGCTTGTTCCCCGTTTTTTGTTGTCGTATAGTAGCCTTCAAAAGCAACGGAGCTCCTGAAGGAGATGGTTCGGGAATGCAACCCCTCTTCTATCCTCTCTCCTCAAACTCTCCTTTTACGATGTATCACATCCTTCTCTCGGTTCATACGTTATACCTGAAAAATTGTAGGTCATCGATTCGATACAGATGTTGGTAGGAGGGCTAACCGTTTAAAAGCTCTCTTATCTTCTTCCAGGGAAATTGGGTGAAACAGATGTTCTAGAGAATTGCCCACCTTCGGTAAAACTTTATCACCGCGCGAGAGGGAGAAAAAATTTACATTTCTGTAACTTTAGGTCCGTTTTCTCTGACTTGCATTTTTGAAAACGACCGAACACTGCCACTTTCGAACTTTAAGTTATGCTGATGAGCTGATGTTAAATCCTCGCTCTTCTAACGTTAGGGCATACCTCCGCTCTCAACGATCCGTGGGTAGCATGGAGTTATAAGAACAAAAGGGCTTACGTGGTATTGGACATACCCCCTCGTCCTCACGTCAGATGAGCAACGATATCAGCAGCTTGAGGCAAAACAGTTAACTTTTTTGGAAAAAATTGAGCTACTCGTATTTAGAATGTATTTTTAGAAGTAGCTGTGAATGTATTAAAAAAAAAAAATCTATGGTTTCTCTCTCAAATATCTATCAAAGTTCGTTGAGGACTCATTCCAGAAGTTGAAAATAAGAAACACTTTCCCCATCTTAGCCCCAAATAGCAGTGATCGCAAAGTTGCCATCTGGTCGGAGAATGTATCGCGATTTTATCGACGACGATTTCTCGCAATATTATCGAACAAAAAATCGTGAAAAATCGAGACAAAATTTCGATTTCATCGGACGCAATTTCGAAGAGATAAAATTACTACAAAATTGAGGTTAATCACTCAGATATTGATGATCTTAGCGATTTATTCCCCAAAAAGTCGTACAAAATCGCGATTTTTCCGTTAAGGATATACTTATTTATTTATTTATTAGTTTAATTCTTATACAAAGATATACGCGGCCACAAGGGCCCCAAAACATACCTTAATGACAACGATTCTACATGACTAAAATATGGGTCTGGATCTAACTACAATTTAAAAAGAACCATCAACAAAAACAATAATACCAAACAATTGCTCATGAAAATGATTCTTGGGCGACTCTGCCTTCATCTGTTTTGTTCACGTTGGTCCATAAGTAGGAGCGGAGAGGCTACTATGAAAGCATAAGACTCGCTAACCAATCAGAGAGCGGTACATATTTTTCTGCGGTACAAATAGAAGGCTTGTGGATAGCGATACCCTCTTCAAATAAGACATTCTGATCCCATTCTGAGACCCATCTCTAAATAGAACAAACCCTTTTAGCGGAGAATAATATCGCCGAAAAATCTGGCAACCGCGCTAGCGGTGAGGAGCTGGGAACTGGATGAAAAATAGGCGAGCGATGCGCATATATTCCCGAACGTCGATGCATAAGAAAAAGCCCCATACATTCTAATTCCGAGGGTAGGAAAGTGGCGCTCGAAAATTTACTTGACAAAGTGAATAAATCAAAACAAAATTACAGCGCGCGAGGATCGAGGGTGAACGGGGGGGGGGGGGGGGTGCGGCGGGAGCTAAGAGGATTTGATCGCGTCTGGAAATAACCTCCGATAACCGACTTACGTGGGTCCGAGCGGTACCAACATCGTACCATGCAAATTCCGGCCGCGGCGGAATTTCGCGTTTTATGACCATCTTCCCGAGACGTGCAGCCAAGATAGATTGAGCTCTCATACCGACGTGCTATAGGCAAGAACGCCTTATAAACCCTCGAATGTTGCCGCATTTCTTTAAAAGAAAAAATTAAAAAATTACCACGAAATCAGCTATACAAGCACTCTCAGATGAAGAAATACAAATTTGCGCGGGAATTCTCCATTAGAATATTTAAATCGAAAGGAACTACATCCATTCTGATATGAGCCCTTCGACCCAGAAATAATATGACAGGGCTCACGTCACAATGTATATGGCTCCTTTTGATTTAAATATGTCTGATGGAGAATTTGCACTTAATTATTTTATTTCTTCATCTGAGATTGCTTAAAGTACTAATTTTGTAGTACTACGAGGGGCGTTCAATAAGTAAGTATCCCCCCCTCTCTAAAATCCATAAGAATAGACCAATTTTAAAAAACTTGGGCTCAAAATCTTCCTTAGGATATTTTGAGTTCAACAAAACAAACCGCAACAAAATCGGACTATGTGCGGCCGAACGCGAGCCGTTTGAACGCGCCGAGGTGCTCGACGCTCCCGCCGAATCTGCGAGGATTTGAAATCCGCTACAGGAGAAGAGCTTCTCTGCCAAAGCCTCAGTCGTTCATCACTGACGAAAAATCAAAGAAATTTTTGTAGAATAAGGGGCTTACCTCACTTCTCCACATAACCAGCTCGATCCAAGCAAGTCTGATACTAAGGCTAAGACTAAGAGAACAGCTTTTGGATGCCTCGTGCGTGGAAGTCTTTCAGCTGACCGCGGATGAAAGAGTGGACGGCTTGTTTGACCTCTTCCACAGATTCAAAATTAACTCCTCCGAGTTCAGATTTCTGATACGATAATAAATGGTGGTCTGGTTTGCCATTTATTATCGTATCTGAAATCTGAACTCGGAGGAGTTAATTTTGAATCTGTGGAAGAGGTCAAACAAGCCGTCCACTCTTTCATCCGCGGTCAGCTGAAAGACTTCCACGCACGAGGCATCCAAAAGCTGTTCTCTTAGTCTTAGCCTTAGTATCAGACTTGCTTGGATCGAGCTGGTTATGTGGAGAAGTGAGGTAAGCCCCTTATTCTACAAAAATTTCTTTGATTTTTCGTCAGTGATGAACGACTGAGGCTTTGGCAGAGAAGCTCTTCTCCTGTAGCGGATTTCAAATCCTCGCAGATTCGGCGGGAGCGTCGAGCACCTCGGCGCGTTCAAACGGCTCGCGTTCGGCCGCACATAGTCCGATTTTGTTGCGGTTTGTTTTGTTGAACTCAAAATATCCTAAGGAAGATTTTGAGCCCAAGTTTTTTAAAATTGGTCCATTCTTATGGATTTTAGAGAGGGGGGGATACTTACTTATTGAACGCCCCTCGTATATATAATTTTTTTCAAATATGATAAATAGTGTAATAATAGACTTAAAGGTGGGAAAATACACCATCTAGTGACGTCATCTGGCGGCATTTCCTATTTAAAATCATGTATTTTAGCAGATTGGAAGATTTTGTTATATCGCCAGCAATAATTGTTCCCTTAATAAACCAAAGGTATCCTCGCATTTAGTTCACTCAGTGGTTTCCCCTCAAACAAAAATACATCTTTCAGATACCTGCAAATTTTCCATTCGAGGGAAAACCTTCACAACTTTCCAAAATTGTGCAGACCTTATAAGCGCAAAAGTTGGCAATAATTGGATCTTCGTACGGCGTTTCTCCCGAGCCCGGCAGCATAAGTGCGATTATTTTCGCGCAATGTATTCGTGAGAGGAATTTTTAAATATACGCAGCTCCCTGCTTTTTACCCCCGCCGCCGCGCGGTCCAGGCGGGAGCTTCCTTTCTTTCATCCAGAAAGAGCTTTTTCATTCACGGTGCTCCCCTTCGGTGTGAAATGAAATCTCTCGCAGGGAACTCTCCGCTGTGATAGCGAAGAGAGCAGTAAGTGCATGCCGGGATGAACCTCGAGACGCATAAAAGCATGTGCTAATCATGGCTCATGCAGAATTGCACTTACTGCTCTCTTCGCTATCACGGCAGCTTTGGCCGAGTCGCATCGTCAGGACCCGCCAGTTCGGAGTTGCCGCTGAAGCAGTAATTTCACACGATTTTTATCCATTTTTGAGCCTTCACAACTCTTCCTCTTACAAAAAAAAGTTAGACCTTTCACTCCTACTTTCTCATCCTCGCATACCCGTACTGCGACCAAAAGAGCGAGAATACCTGTCTTAGAACTCTAAAAATTTTCATTTTTTGTGTCCAATATTTTTTAAAAAAAATTGCACAGGAAAAAAAAACACATTGGATCTAGAGTCCAGACTCTTGAAAACATTGACAAGAAAAAATACTCTTGATTCAATCAGATTTAAGCTTGACTCAAAAGGAAATCCGCTCAAATTAAGAGACTTGGTTCTTGATTTAAGCAAAAATCCGATTGAATCAAGAGTATTTTTTCTTGCCGATATTTTTAAGAGTCTGGACTCTAGATCCAATGTGCTTTTTCCCCCCAGAGTGGGTGCTTACTGGTAATTGACGTTTGATGACTTATATTTACTCCGACATACTGAAGGATAAGGGACACACTATTTCTAGCTGTTTGGTTTTGAAATGAGTATATAGATACAGGAAAACTAAAAACTATCATTTTTGCATGATATTCCATTCCTGGCCTAGGTTAGTTGAGCAGGGCGTAAAATTTCACCCCTAGGTTAAGAAGAATCTTCATCAGAGATTGTTCCGGGGAACGAACTGTGCTTAATTCGCATAACTCTATTACGCGAATCATTGGGAAAGTGTGGAGTATTGAGGATCCTGGTTCGAAGATTGATCGCTGGTGTCTCAAGCGCCTTCAATTTTGCGGTTATACTTAGCGAGCTCCTACATGTTCGAATAGTTGTACGTCGCATTACATTGCGTCGTGTCGCTCCATTACAAACCGAGAAATCGGTTCAAAAGACGCAAGTCGGAGAGTGGACTATGAGTTGACACACACATTTTATTCGAGGTATCCCTAGCTGTTGGAACATTTTTTATAAAGGCCTTGTTGTTACCTTGTTGGGTTTTTTTTTCATTTTATTTTTTATTTATTTATTTTTGTTTTGCGATCAAAAAGGAACCAGTGAGAAAGCATTCTAGAATAGTTAAGTTAAAAACCTCCTAACAATTTCTGAAGCCTGCCCAGGGTTCGTTCCCCTGGTAAAAATGGGCAGTAGAATCTGTGTTCCAAAATACCATAGACCTACGGTCGGCTGTAAGATTTCCAATAGCTTCAATAGCCGGCTACACAATTTCTTATAGCCTTTTATAGCCGATGGCGACTAAGCAACTCACAGCCAGGCGATAAAGTGTATGTTAAACGTCACTAATTACTGATGCTAGGATTTAGTGAGTTTTTGGACCACTGCTCTCTTTTTGGGCCATAGTATCTTGATTTATTTTGCGAGGAAAGCTTCACACCTTTGAAAGCTGCCTGCCGTTCCTAATATGTTGGAGCTCCTTCAATTTCGTATGATACTGTGCAATACCTCTGGTGTGAAATAGTTGCTTCAAGCGCCGTGGCACGCTGCGGTGCGACAGGCGGGCAGCCAGCGCCGAACGCGCATTGGCGCCTACAAACCTAACAGGATACTTCACGCGTTGCGCAATGCGTGAAGTATCCCTGTTAGGTTTGTAGGCGCCAGTGATTCGCCGCTCCGCTTTGTGTTAGGCTCTAATATTTAATCTGGCGGAGTCAGCGTTATTCAACTCATGATTTTGAAATGTTTGCACATCCTGTATGGATTATTCTCGTTTTAATTGATGAAAAAAAATATGGAAATATGGAATATACTAAAGGAAAAAATAACGTATGTTTTGTAAATATTAAGGTGGTTCCGTATCAAACTTAACGATTTCCAAAGCACACAAATTTCTACACAATTTCTTATATAGCCTTTTTTAATCGATGGCGAAAAAGCAACAGCCAGGCGATAAAGTGTAAAGCCGGGCTATAGGAACTATAGCCCGGCTGCATAATTTTTTATAGCTTCGTATAGCCCGGCCGTATGATTTTCTCCGCATTCTACAGCCAGCTATATGATTTTCTGTAGCCTCCTTTAGCCGACTAGAAGAATTCCTATGGTATTTTGAAACGCAGCTGTTATCGCCAATTTTTACCAGGGTCCAATTGATGTAGATCCTAATTTTACGACGGTGTTGCTACGTTGAGAAAAAAAATTGCAATAAAGAACCCCCGCACTCGGTAACTTAACACTGTGCGAATCTAACTGAAATCTGCGTGCTTTTGGATCAAACAATTTTATCATTCACTGATTTCTATCTCGTCATGTTAAACTAAAGCGGTACGTGGTACAGGAAAATAGAGCAAAGTTCTACATGTCATGAGTTCATTTTTAATTTTTCTAGTTTTTTTACCCCCAATAAACTGCTCCACGTTTTTTATTCCGAATAGCCGGTCACGCCTGCATTAATTTTGGTTCTTTTATTCCCGTGAAAAGAAAGTTTCAATAGACTTTTAATACAAACTGAACCACCAATTCCTTTCTCATGCGTTTATTTTGAAATTGTAATGAGGGAATACGAGGGTGCTGTATTTCCCACCGCGTCTGGTGGCCCATTGGCAATCACTGAGGGTTGGAGCTCGGGGCGTCTCAGCCATTGACAAAATGCCAACAAAACGATAACGGTATAATCTATGTGTTCGAGTCCCATCTACCTCACCCCTCCCCGCGGTTCCCCCATCTGAAACCCTTACACCTTGTGATACCAGTGGGTGGCAAATCCCTCGATTTTTCCATACAGACCTACGTATAACGAGCGGGCAACTTGCGAGAATCGGCAATGCTCCTCAGCCTCACCTCCAGGGACGTGTCGTGCTTTACGATGAATCGATTGATCTGCCATTTAAACAAAAGAAAAGGATCGATTATCGGGGTGTACCCTAATAATCGATTCTTTACCATGGTTTCAAATGGCAAGATATCGATATTCGATGACTATAGCTTCGCCGCTGCTACTCACACCTCGCCTCAATTCTTAATCTTGTCACATTCTCCTCAAACTCCCTCGCCATACCGCCCTTCATTGTCTACAGCGGTCCACCCCCTTCCTGCTGACTGTTCTGCCTGAATTAAGTTACAAACCGCGTCCCTTCATCCCCGCGTCTTGTTAACGAAACTCTACAGCTTTTGATCCGGAGCTATATAGATTGTCAAAGTTGGCATGCCAAGAGTGAGGACACACTCTTCGAGTTCCTCACAAAAAGACGGGGTTTTGTATTTGGGACACGGAAAGTTGTACGGAGACGCGAAAGTTTTGGGTCATCGATGATCTGATTGCGTTCCGAGTTTGAAGTTGGAGATTGATCCAGCTTTGAATTTGATTTTTGCATGATTGTTTGTGATTGCTTGAAAATTCGTGAATTTTTCAGGGAAATTATTCTGTTCAGCCAAAGTCTTAATTTGATCGCGTTAAGCAGAAAAGAACCAAGTCACATCAGCTATCGTCAAATTTAAAAAGGGAATTCAATTTTTTACGTGAAAACGGTTGTGCGGATTTTTGTGCAAACTTCTGTGAACTTTCTGCATGGTATGAGGCAAATTCCTTAAAATTTTCATAGGAATTCGCACAAACGTTCTCTTGTAAAAAATAAAATTGCCAGGTTTTTGGAAATAGCTGATGCGGTTTGGTTCCATTCTGCCAAACGAGGTCCAGTCTTTCCTGTGTTGATGCTGTGACGAATAACTATGCTCAAAATAGTTCAGATGCAGTGACCCCACCCTCTTTTCAAGTTTATGACTTAATCGCTTTGTAGCAGCATAAACATTTTTTATGCATGAACATTTTTTGGTTTGCAGCAAGTTTGTGAAATGTGAACAAAAATAACTGCAAAATGAGCCTCTGCACGAGTTATGAATGAAAGCATTACGCAACACATTCTCCTTTCAAAATTTTGCTAGAAAATCGAATTACACAATGGGATGTCTGAGGATCACTTCTTGAACAGGATACGAGCATTAACAACTTATGTCAATGACAAAAAATAAAAATGATGCCATTTGCGTATGGAATGTAACCTCCCACTAGATCTGTGTTGAATTGAGTTATTACATACTTCGGTCAGGAGTTCCGAGTTAGCTCTGAACTTCCAGTCGCGTGAATCGTTTCCTACGGACAATTTTTAAGAGAATTATATGACTTTTTGGTAGTGAGCAAGTCTAATGGCGCATTAAATTTTCGATACTCAATGTTTTGGGTGAAAAAATTCAACAAGATGACTTCATCAAACCTTTTGGTTGGGCTTTTAGATCTTCTAAAACCATACACCTACCGTGACGTGTAATTTTACATAATGAGAGGCGTCTTAGAATTATGTAAATCTAAGTTTAACCTGATTAACCTAATTGACTGGAGCTAAAGCAGTTATTATCAGGATGCTTAACCCGACTGTGAAAACATGCCGATGCGAGGTTTTACGTTCCTAGTGTGGCTCTTACAGTTCCTCCGCTGAACTCTTACGAGAGTTTCAACGAATGATCATGTTGTTTTGTGCATAAATATTTTTATTTTTCTGTCATTCATAAAATAAATAAGTAAATAAGTAACCATTGGAAGCATGAACACTGGATATTCGTCACCTCGACGAGTTATTCCTCTGTTGGGAAGTTTAATTTTTGTCATTTGATTGATCACAGCAGTCCCGCTCCCTACTGCGCTCATATCCATCCGTAGTCTTTGGACGTGTAATCGGTCAAAATGCGGTTAATGTGTGCAGAGTCAACACAGCGATAAAGCTAACCCAGTCACTGCTTGCTGCCCCCGTGGCAAAAAAACACATGAATAACCCAACAGAGTCATGAGCGAAACTTTTAATACCGAAACTTTTTACCAGATACTCGAATACGCCGTAAATAATCCTGAAATTGCTTCTTTACACTCGCCAAGTAAAGATTCTAATCGGAGTGCTGTTACCACAATCTGATTTCAATAGGACCCCTGGTAAAAATTGGCGATAGGAGCTGCGTTTCAAAATACCAAAGGAATTCTTATAGCCGGCTAGAGAAGATGATAGAAAATCATATGGCTGGCTGTAGAAAGCGGAGAAAATCACACAGCCGCGCCGTACGAAGCTATACAAAATTATACAGCCGGGCTATAGTTCCTATCAACGGGATACGCAGTTTATCGCCATCAGCTATAAAAGGCTTTCAGAAATTGTGTAGAAATTCGTGTGCTTCTGAAATCATTAGGTTTGATACGGAACCACCTTAATATTTACAAAACACTTTATATTTGAATCACTAAATACAAAAAGGGCACATGTCCAGAAAACCAAATTGTTCAGGAGACACAAAAACTGTTTATTTCATGGTAGATATTTTTTTAAACATAACGACTTTCCAAAAATTATCTACCACGAAACAAACTGTTTTTTTGTGTCTCCTGAACAATTTGGTTTTCTGGACATGTGCCCTTTTCATATTTAGTGATTCATTTTCCTTTAATACATATTTTTTTTTTCATCAATTAAAATGAGAATAATCCATACAGGATGTGCAAACATTTCAAAATCATGAGTTGAAAAACGCTGACTCCGCGAGATTCAATATGAGAGCCTTCAGCCTAACACATAAGCGGAGTGGCGACGCACAGGCGCCTACAAACCTAACAGGGATACTTCACGCATTGCGCACTGGCGCCTACAAACCTAACAGGGATACGCATTGCGCAATGCGTGAAGTATCCCTGTTAGGTTTGTAGGCGCCAATGCGCGTTTCGAGCTGGCTGCCCGCCCGCCGCGCCGCAACGTGCCACAGTGCTTGAAGCAACTATTTCACACCAGAGGTATTGCACAGTAGCATACGAAATTAAAGGCGCTCCAATATATTAGGAATGGCAGGCATCTTTCAAAAGTACGGAGCTTTCCTCGCAAAATAAATCAAGATACTACGGCCCAGAAAGAGAGCGGTAGTCCAAAAACTCACGAAGTCCTAGCATCCGTAATTAGTAACGTTTACCATACACTTTATCGCCTGACTGTTGCTTCGTCGTCATCGACTATAAAAGGCTATAAGTAATTGTGTAGCCGGCTATAGAAGCTATTGGAAATCTTACAGCCGGTTGTAGGTCTATGTTATTTTGGAACACAAATTCTACTGCCAATTTTCACCAGGGACATGAGAAATATAAAACAATAATTTTTGGGGGGAGGGGGGGGGATGGAATTTTCTGAACATTGTCACACAATTGATCCAAATGTCATTAACAATCACACTAATTCGCAATGTTATGTCATATGGGACCCTTTTAGACGAAATAAGGTACAAGTTGAAGGACCGCATGAGTAAGTGAGAAAATTAGGACTAAAGTAAAGGAGTGATCAGAGAGGATAAAAAGGAAAATATATTGAAGAAATTTGATTATGTAAATGGGAATAAAAATTAGAATTAAAATTGAGAATTGCATTATTTTTAACTCTCGATTTAACCCCCTTTCTTTTTTTCCAATTCATTCATAATATTTTCCGTCTTGCCGTTTCTACTCATTCCTTGGCTTGAATTCTAAATTACTCACCTATCTATCTCGTCCTTCAATTTGCTCTCCGTTCCGTAAAAAATTCCGTAAGATGCAACATTGCAAAGTTGTCAAATGGTGAACGCATACTTTATCGGATTAATTTGTGCGCAATATGTCATTCGCAAAAATTGCGCGCAAACGTATAATATCGATGCGATAAATGTGCACAACCGCTGTCACGATGCAGGGATGGTTATCACGATTGTAGTGTTACAACCTCTTCGCTCCTATTTTCCTTTATCAAATGAGTTGCTGCTTGAAATTTTTATAGATTATTCTTCACAAGGACAAGAAAAATCAGGGGAATTTTCACGTCAAATACTGCCGTAACTCCATCCTAGATTTTTTCATCTGTTTACTTACAAAATGTTTTACTACCGAGAAACCAATGACCATTTATCCTTTTTAATACTAAAGTAACTGTGGCACACCATTGGGACCTCAAATTTACAAAATGAAGCATCATGGTTATCAGGTTTTCACGTAATATGTCAGTGTGTGCGAAGGAATAGTGCAAATTCCTGATCGGAGTTACGGCCTTTTCCCCGTGCACGGCAGAATTTTTTTTCATATAAAAATAAAATGTATGACAGAAAATCTGCAACGTTGCAGACCGACATACACATCCCTGCGGTTCATCATAGAATGGAGATGCTGCATGTGTGAGGAATTTGCGATTTGACTGTTGATTCTTGTGTAAAAGTTCGCGAGAAACACGATGGTGTTAGTGTCCCCAAATTAAGTGGCAGCCTGCGCCCTATCTTTGCATGGAGAGTTTCTCTTGATGTAGAGGTGGGCTCTCAAGGTAGGGTGGGATTTCCCCTCCATTTAGGCCTCAACTTGAGAGCTTTTTTTGAGCTTGGGAGTTGATTTCAGAGAAAAGCAGTGGCACCATCGTGTTTCTCGCGAACTTTTACATAAGAATTAACAGTCAAATCGCAAATTCCTCACACATGAAACATCTCCATTAGAGTAATCCATATATTCCTCAGAATAAGTCCGCATTTCACTTGAAGGAACACTCATTTTGGAAGCCGGAATCATCCTCCGGACGCATTTAGCGACGGCGCGCAGCAATGGCGAGTGGAACCGTCGGGAGATCGTATTTTTAATTTATCTTTCGAGCCCTCGACCTGTTTTAAATTTTCTTCCTCTCGCTCTCTTAAGCCACCGAGCGGAGCCATATTTCAGATCAAAGAAAGTGGGCCTTTTGTCTCGTCCTTTTCTCTCCTTGATGTAATTAAGATATTACTCCACTCTCATTTTATTCGCTCGAGCTTTCTACGGCACCTGGATAACGGGGATCAGTTGAACGGAAAGAACGAATTAATGTCACCCTTTCGATGGGCTTCACTCGGTTGCAACGTCAACGAACTCTTTACTCTGTGTTTACGCTGAAAAAAACAGTTACGGGCTATATAGACATACCGTTCGTTCCGGACTCAGAGGCCGAAACTTCCGGGTGCTGGAGTCGTAGCCTCAAATTTTCCGGGTGTTACGCCTGGAACTTTCGGCCTCAGAGCCCGGAACGCGGACGGATTATCTATATAGCCTGAAAGTACGGCTTTTACGGCCGGAGTTTTTTTTTTTTTTTTTTTTTTTTTTTTTTTTTTCAGTGTATCTATGCTACCTTGTTACCGAAGGGAGCATCAAGGCCAAAATTTTTGGAGTGGAGTTTCCTTAAAAGCTCGTTTAATTTAGTTTAGATGAACTGACTGATTCAGGTAAAACAGCAATATCTGTCTTATTTATACAAACACGAGGCCCAAGAGGAAGCAATGAGTACACCATTCCGTGAGAAGCCTGCTATCTTGCGTTGAAAGATGCCCTAATCTGCCAATTCCTATAACCTTAAAATTTGTCTGGCGTAAGTCCAAAACGTCACCTCTCAATTAAGCAGAACATAGCAATCGCTGCTGTCTTTGCCTGACATGAAATGAAGATTACTAAAATGCGAAACAACGTATCCTAATTGCGATGTTTCAAAATTTCCGCCTCTGTTTGGTTTTTTGAGGAGAAACAAGCCAACTTCATAGCTTGAAATTTGTACAGAATATTCTGCTGGAAAAATATTCTGAATATTTTGCTAATGGAGAAGAAAAATCAAGGAGATTTTCGATGCATTATATCGACTATTTTTCTAGGAAACCATGAAGCATGACAGGAACGTCGCGAACTGAGATAAGTGGTTTAGCACTTTGGCCATCGATACGACCCTCTTAATTTAATCGAAACTGGAATTCCTCGAATTCTAAATATCCAAACAATTTCTGAGCGTCTTTTTCATTATTATTAGCAATTCCACGAAGAACGGTGGATTGGATGAATAAAATATTCCGCTTGGAAATTTCCGCTGCTAGGACCATTTTCTCAAAACTTCGCTTTTACACTCACTCCTCTCTTCGAGGGCATGAAAGTATTCAAGACTTGGGTTATTTTGTTAGAGCGTTTCTTGACCCTCTCATTTTATACATTCATGATATACGTCTTTATTGTTCTAATTTCAACCAAGTACCAGACGCGCATTCCTCCTCCCTATCCAATCTCTGCGGTTATTCTCATGAATTGGCAAATTCACCGCGTCTTGTCCTTTATTACGTAGGAAAAAAAATCGATGTTTATCAAAGCAAGCTGCTTCACTACACGGATAAAAAGAAGCACATTTTTACCCCAAATTTACTCTACTCTCAAGTCATTTTGACTGTTCATCGCAGTTCATTTGATTCTAGTTGGACTATATTTTGCAAAAATGAATTACTATTTCAGATTTCATTTTAAAAACAACATTGGAACCATAGTTTTCCCATGCAGATAGGTGTTATTATGGATGAGCCAGAAATAGCAGTTCCTTATTGCAGAATGTTGTCCAATTAACTTTTTACTAATCTAAAGGACTCTAATTTATGCTAAAATGACTCTCATTGTCATTGAATCTGAACTACTTTAATTACCATCACACGTTGGAATCTCATTTGACTCAAACTACAAGCTAGTTGAGTCGGAGTCGACTAATTTGTAATAAAAATTAACATTTACACTACAAGGAAGATGACAGTGCTTGTCATCAACGGGATTCCCCGATGACATCATCGGCATGTCCGTTGACGATCTCATCAGAAAGCCTTGATGGCATATTCTTATTAAGCTAAATCATCGGCCAATCAGAACGGAGTTAGCGACGGATACACATAGATCCGCCTAGTTGTTTTTCATATGATTTTTCTGATGTAGCACAGTATATCCCGATTTATAAGAAAACCGCGAATTGGATATTGGAGAGAAAATGATCAGGAAACCAGAGTTGAGCCGAGGAAATGACTTTTTTGATTGGCTAATTGATCGACCAATTAAATCAAAGATAGCGATGTACACACGAAAATTACCATAGTTATAAAATAAGATTAAAGTGACTTTTACACCACCAGGAAGATGGTAGTGCGGGATGCCTAAAACATTAGTTTTAGTAGACAGAGACAAGAGACCATCCACTGGCCTCTTGGTGGTAGGTGGAAGCTTTCACTTTTGGGAATTCGACATTTCTTTTAGGACAATTAGAAGGGGACATCAGTCATCACCCTTTTTTTGGCTGTTGACCTACCTACTTGGTAAATGATGAGCTTCGGGTGACGTCATGAGCCGAACAAGTTTCCCAAACTTTGGTTAGTTTGCAAACCGAAACTCTCAACACGTTGTTAACCATCGACCTAGTGGGTAGGTCAACAGTTGAATGCTGAAGTCCCGAAAATAAAAGCTTCCACCATTGAAAAGCCACCAATGGAGGGTCTCTTGTCTCTAGTTTTAGACAATAATTTTGCAATAACGAGAAGTAAAAAAAAATAGATATTTTTTATGAGGAGGTGAGCTATCCTTTTGAACATTTAATCTATCGATGTGAATTATTTTCATATTAATACATGGTTTCTCTGAAGGAAGGAGCTGTTTAAAAGCTAACTATGAATAGGACCCTGATGCTTCTCCCATGTGCAACAGACCCATTATCATCGAAGGCGGGAGGATTGAAAAAATTGGTCTCTTGTCTCTGGTTTTAGACAAAATTTACAATAACGAGAAGGAAGAAAAATTAGATATTTTTTATGAGGAGGTGCGCTATCATTTTGAACATTTAATCTATGGATGTGAATTATTTTCATATCAATACATGGTTTCTCTGAAGGAAGGAGCTGTTTAAAAGCTAACTATGAATAGGACCCTGATGCCTCTCCCACGTGCAACAGACCCATTATTATCGAAGGCGGGAGGATTGAAAAAATTGGAGGATGAGAGCGTGTATAGTTTGTCGTGTTCCGGGAGCTTTTCAAGCTTAACAGGTAAAAGTTGAAGACGAGCGCAGCGAGTTTCCGGGGTCCTCGCAACAATAACACACTCAAGATAAAACGAGGGAACTCAAACTCGCGAAATTGAATTTCATTGTTTCCCGCGTCACAGATACAATGAAAGCAGTTACGTACGGCATGCGGCGCATATTTTCTGCAAGCTGCTTCAAACACTTGGCTCCCCATCCCGCGGCTCCGCGCTTCTCTCGTGAATTGCGATGTATCGAATGTTACGCCATTTAAACCTATGGAAAAGGATCGATAAACAGGATGTTCGCAGCGAACACCTTAATAATCGATTCTTTACCATAGGTTTAAATGGCATAACAATCGATACATCGCAATTCACTGCTTCTCGCTCCGCGTCCCCGCCTCCAAGGGGATACTTTTTTATGCGAGTCTTTACCTGTCTCCTTGTTAGCGCCGCGAAAAATAGTTTGCACACTCCGCTAATGAACGCGAGATCGGAACCCTTGCCTGCCTTCAAGTCGGTGTACATTCGGGTTGCAGTTACTCCCACCTCAACGCTTGAATTACAAACACGCTCCGCTCGTCTCATTAAACATGATATTGCTGTTTCCTCGCTCCGTCTTGGACCACCGGAAGGAGGAAAGTGTTTAACACATCCCTTCTTCGAGTTTCTTAATTTTTTTTTTTTTTTTTTTTTTTTTTTTTTTTTTTTTTTTTTACTAAAATTTGTGCGCTCGTGCGGTAAATTCTACTCGTAGTTTTTCTTTTTTTTTTACTTTTTTAATTATAGTATTATTTAACCTGACTCAAAGTTTTTTGGGTTAAAAAAAAAAAAAAAATAAAATAAAAAAATAAAAAAAAAAAAAATTGCTTTAAATTATAAACGAATGACGATGGATAGAGGAGGATGGTTAGATAGACAGTGATCGATAGTTTGAAGCTATATTCTGTGGTTAGCTTAGGTTGGGTTGGGTGAAGTTGGGTCAGTGGCGTAGACAAGGAGGGGGCGTCCAGGGGGTCTGGACCCCCCCCCCCCCCCTCAGCCTCGTAAATTGTACCTTTTTTTTACTTTTGGAGGGCAGACATAAAATATTATCAGGGACGTACACAAAATAATGTAAATTTACCGTCTCGTTTTTTAATAATGCAGGGTTGCGGTGCTCTTTCTGTCAAAATGTTTACCTTTTGGTAGAAGACCCCCCGGTGAATGGACCCCCCCCCCCCCCCCACTTAGAGAATTCCTAGCTACGCCACTGGGTTGGGTTAGGTTAGGTCAGGTTATGTTAGATTAGGTTATAGATTGGGTTGGGTTAGGTTAGGTTAGGTTAGGTTAGGTTAGGACGAACGATAAGCAGGCACTGTGCAATGTGCATGAACATGTCAAGCAGTATTGCCGGAAATGAAGAAAAATCAAAATCTCGGCTAACTTAAGTGCTGCGACCACGAACTGGATGACAACGTGGGCAGAACCGTGGAACCCCTTTTCTCTGTCTGGGATAGATTTGCAATCTTATTGAAGAGACCCCAGGGATTTATAAAACAAGCCGCTTACAAGGCACCAATATTGGATAGTGAGAGTTTTATTTCCTACCCGAAGAAGACAGATGGTCTATCAACAACCCTGCGCTCTTATCACTGGTTTACTACCATTTAAAGGTGGTAAATCTAGTCGAATTGGCTGTCAGGCGTTCATTTTATTTGTATTTTCCTCAAATGGGTCGACGTCAAACAGCACTGTCAGCATAAGTCCAAAATTCTTCAAATCTTTAGCCGCGAATACATTCAACAGAACGATAAGAGCTTGGTCAATTTTAGTTCATTTTGAAATTACGCAAAACCGAGGGGAAGATTTAATAGATTCTTGTAAATTAAATCATTTTAGATTTCATTTTCCGTTTTGGAAATGTATGATAACATTATGCAATGAAAAAAGACAGCGAGAGAAGTTTTTAAACAGGCATTACGCATGAAAATGCGTATTCTGAGAGTTCTGACTTGATTAGCAATTTTGTTTTCGAGGAAGAACGGTTAGGGTGGATGATACCTTCGATCTAAATAAATCGAGCCCTGCGCTTAAAGATTTGGATATAAATGATTCATTACATTTTCATGGATTCTCAGTGAGATTTAATTTGAATTTAAATTTATTGAAATCAAAACTCTGTCATAATAAAGGCCCTGGTAAAAATTGGAGATAAGAGCTGTGTTTCAAAATACCATAGGAATTCTTATAGCGGCGACGCACTGGCGCCTACAAACCTAACAGGGATACTTCACGCATTGCGCAACGCTTTAAGTATCCCTGTTAGGTTTGTAGGCGCTGGCTGCCCGCCTGCCGCACCGCAGCATGCCACGGCGCTTGAAGCAACTATTTCACACCAGAAGTATTGCACAGTATCATACGAAACTGAAGGCGCTCTAATATATTAGGAATGACAGGCATCCATCAAAATTACGGAGCTTTCCTCGCAAAATAAATCAAGATACTACGGCCCAAAAAGAGAGCAGTGGTCGAAAAACTCACTAAGTCCTAGCATCCGTAATTAGTGACGTTTAGCATACACTTTATCGCCTGGCTGTGAGTTGCTTAATCGCCATCGGCTATAAAAGGCTATAAGAAATTGTGTAGCCGGCTGTAGAAACTATTGGAAACCTTACAGCCGGCCGTAGGTCTATGGTATTTTGGAACACAGATTCTACTGCCAATTTTCACCAGGGGGATTCAGGACATAGAATTGAAATTTCCTCTTTCAAAATTTTCAAGACATGAAAAAGTTGTGGGCAATAGAAAAATTTCGAAAGGTTCTTCATCCTCTCGAGATGTAAGAATCAACTCCGTCATTTTCACAGTTAAGGGTGCCTGCTGATGCATGATTCACAATTTAGAAGTAGATCATTAATTTTACTCTGTATTACCATCGAAAGTACTATGTTTTTCAACGTGAAAATTCACGGTTAGAGCTGTATAACACCTACATATTTCTCCGCTCGGAAAAATCTTCGGTAATTGGTTCCGAGTAATTGGTAGAATATTTAAGAAGGAAGCGCCCTAACGGAGCAGGGATAAAGCCAACGTCATTAAAAGGTTCGAAAATTCAAGAGCATGCATGAAAACTTAAAATCAAACCCAGACATTGGATCCAGTAATATCATAAGAACGTATTTAGTGGATAATGAGAAGTGCTGAAGCTCTTAAACCTTGAAAACTGGTTCAGGGAAACGGATTCCGTGGCAGCTGTAAAATATCGCGCGCCCGTCCCGATAAATTATTCGAGGTTTGTCCTCTCCGAACGAACGTTGCCAGATCTCACCTCAAATCCATAATTACAGACTACTCTGAGCGGTTTTGCGGCAACGAACTAAAAAGAAATGGTGGCCATAAGTAGACTGATAATACAGGCAAATTTGGTAAGCGGTTTCCGAGAGAACAATTTTGTGCGATAGGTCAGAAAATGAGTTATGATGTATCAAAGATGAGACTCATTACAAAAAAAAGTGACAAAATATTTGCATTATTTTTGAAAAATTGCCAAACTTCTGCGGACAAGAAGAAAATTTTAAGCGAATGAGAAACGTCCGAGCCATACCTATCATAACTTTTTCCAACAAAAACTTTTAGTGGGTTTCGATCAACTTATTAAGTGGCAGTTTTTTCTATTATGCTGTCTAGAATCATACTTAAAGAGAACTTCACTGTATAATTCAGACCAACGCTAGAGAAGAGTGTTTTTTACAAATTAAGCCACGTCTTGTCGACATTCAAATTTTTAATCAGCCAAATCATTGCAAACCATTCAAATGCTCTAATCTTCTTTCGAGCTTGTTCTAAACCAACTAGGTGTAGGATGCAGTTTAATCATGATGATTTTTGTTTTGTTTAAGGAAGCAAACTCCAAGCAGTAAAATATGTTATTCCCTAGGACTCAACTTATATCTTAATGTTCTAATCATCCAATAAAACTCTCTTGGGCGGCTGAAGGGGTCAAATTTTAAAGAGGATGAAATAAAGAGAAAAAAGGAAATATTATATTAAATCGTGGCGACGTCGGAAACTCTAGCCCCATCCCTTTGCTTTTCTCCACTAAACTTATTAAAGGGGTGTTTATGCGAAATCTGTTTGCCAAGCTCTCTCCACAACCTCTTGAGCTAACGGAATTCCCTCCCGTAGCGGCTCTGCGGCGGTGACTGAGAGAGGGTGAGAAAATATGCGAGAGGGGCTTTCACGACACGGGCCATATTTTCCTAATAAATTTCCGCTCTGCAGGTCGGAAACCGCTTCCACGTTTGAGGAGGGAATTGTTGATGATGCGTTGAAGCCTCCGTGTCTCCGAAACTATTTCGAGGGCAAATTAAATTTCTAGTCATGAATTCAGGAACATCCTTCCTGCCTCCGCACGCCGAGACAAGCAGCACATATATATTTAATACTCCTCGCAGTCTCTCGCCTGCATGAGCATCTATACTTCGGAAACTAATCTTGAGAACTTGAGGAGAGTTGATGTGACGGAAAAGATTGGAGCCGTCTTATTGAGGAAAAACAAAACTGTACGAAGAGAGCTCAAAGTTTCGTGGGACGTTCGTTAAGTATCGAAGTTTGATAAATCCAACGGTGAGGTCTGATTCAAACATGACGTCACTGCAGTCCGGCGTCGTATCTATCATTCGATAAATAACAATTACCCACGATGTGGAGCACTGAAAGATGTCAAATTATCGTTTGAATCCGTTTCAGCGCCGTTGAGCGCGATTCCAAGGATTTCACCAAATTGGATCCAAACAGTAACATAAGCTGCGTTTCCACGATCAAAATGGAAGTTCACGATCGGGCAACTAATCGAAACTTTTAACGCCCTGGAAAAAAAACACATTGGATCTCGAGTCCAGACTCTTGAAAACATCGACAAGAAAAAATACTCTTGATTCAATCAGATTTTTGCTTAAATCAAAAGGAAATCCGCTCAAATTAAGAGGCTTGGTTCTTGATTTAAGCAAAAATCCGATTTTAAAAATCCTAAGCTACCTCGGTGTGACAGTTCTTACGCCTTTTCAGCCGTAGCCCTTCAGAAAATCTAACGTAACCAACTTGATTCCTTCCCGTTAGGCTCAGTCCAATCGGTCCCTTTTTTTACGAACTACGAACTTGCGGCTATTGACTTTTCTTTAAAAATTGCATTGCAACTTCTAAGCATGCTATCATATTTAGTAAATTGGACAGCGATGTATCAATTGCATCAATCGGTACATCCATATTTTTGAAAGATCAAGGACTAGAGAATCCTTCCCCTTCACTCTGTGTTGTACAACATGAACATACACTTTTTTCGTCCTTTGACCAATATTTTGAATATCTTGCTAAATAGTCTCGACCATCACTTTTTCCTTCAAAATAGCATATTTATTTTTGTCGGAAAAATGTTAAGTATTCTTCAAGTCTTTTTTC
This sequence comes from Bemisia tabaci, assembly GCF_918797505.1. NCBI lineage: Eukaryota > Metazoa > Arthropoda > Insecta > Hemiptera > Aleyrodidae > Bemisia > Bemisia tabaci. Next base: position 68,107,069 of record NC_092794.1, on the reverse strand, counting down.
AAACAGTAGTGGTTTCGTGAGTTTTGTATTTAAGCTTGAGATCTTAAAAGTTTTGTTTGCGAAAGCGAGAGGAGGGTCAAAATTTGAAAAAAAAAATCGGAGGATGAAATATCTGACAACTGTTGGCGGAATGAGTCTAGCGGCACTAAATTCAAGAGTTGTCGAGACTTGCGACTTTCTATTCAAATTTACAGGAGGGGCGACACTGCCGGGTGGCGGATGTTGTTTTCCTCCAGCGCTCATTTTTTAAGGGGAAAATAAAGGAAAGGGCCAGGCGCGGAAAGAAAAAGAAAGAAAAAAGGGGGAACAGTTCGAGACCGACCTCTAATTCCTAACCTTTCGATCGATGAAAAGAGCTACGGCGCACGGTGTAACAAGCTTTTGGAAGAGGTCGACTATGAAACTGTTGACCAAAACTTCAAATTATGATGTTTACCTCGCCATACTATAAATTTTAAGGAGTACCTCTGAAAGGGAATTTTTCGAGAAAATCAATGGAGCCAGATTTATTAACAAAAATAAAAGCCTCTAAAATTGCCTCATCATGACCGTTCTCATCCTTTGACGCGCTCCACTGTGCGCCGACCGAGACTCATAAATCATGAAGCCCGACTGCCAGACTGCTCGGGGAAACTTGGAATTCCTTGATGCAGACCGTCTGGTGAAGCACAAAAAAGTTTCCCCGGGCATGGGAAACCCTTCCCGGTGACATTTTATGATAATACTCGCCAATAATGGTAATCGCATTGTAATTTTAAAATAATATTTGTAGCGAAAACAATCACAACGTGGAGAGCCCTCTCCGAGGAAAAACACCCTCCGGAGATGAAAGCTGAGCCGGAAAGGCGAGTATACAATGAGCTGTGTCTCAAATACCCTCGGTTGCCTCCGGCTGATTTAGTTAACCTGTTCCAATATTCATTTCAACTTCATCGTGATGAGTTTACGAAGCAATTATCTCCGCGTCCTCCTCGTCGCTAAAGTGGTTGCTGTCAGTGTCATGTCCCGTCACAAATCTGGCATCAAAATTAGATTCATTGAATGTGTGCAACTTTTTTATTACGGACAGAAACTTACAGCCGGGCTTCGGACTGATCGTTGAAATTAATAGACAAAGCTATAGACAAAGAATATACTTAGGGAGTATGGAGCGATCCTATTGGTTGGCATGAGTGGTTCTTATAGCCCATGGGGGAAAATTATGTGCTAACTATTGGGTTTTTTGTCGTTTGCCTTTAGTCCGTCTATTACCTATACCTCCTTTGTCTATTGCAACTACCCGCTTCCACCGAGAGGATCCCTCCATAACCCATTTGTCTCCTTTATCTATGGCTTTGTCTATCAATTTCAACAATCAGCGCGCTGGGGGAATATTTTTAGGATAAAATTAATACGAAAATAGAATGAAGTATGCATGGAAATTTCCCACAGTAAGTGCCAATGTTTCTTCAAACCCGCGCTTTAAGTCGAATCACAGTTTCGCTCGACAAAACTTTAGACGGATTGGAAGGGCGCAAACTTAACCCGGAATCAGAATTAATTATAAGCTAAAAGAGCGACTTCACGATCCAAGAGTGATGAGAGGGGGAGGAGGTCAAACGGTTGGAAAAGAGAAACGCCTATTGACACTTTTAACCAGTAGGTTAAGACCTGTAATTTATAAAAAAACCAGCCGATTTAACAGGGACCACTTTTCCCATAAAATGGAATCGAAGTCCTGGGATCGGTGGTAAGTGGCAAATCTCCCGTCCACATGGAGAAGTCATCGTACATTTTTCACGACTGTTTGGCAACTGCCGTTTCCGATCGATGGAACTCAGCACCGTGTCTCGCTGAATCACTTCGAATCATTGACGCAAATGAATAATCACCGATCAAGACGAAACAATTTGTCGAGAATGCTCTTTCCTCTGACCAGGAGGGGCGTCTCTTATTTTCGCTCCTTGAGGGGTGTTATCGACGGACAGTTTAAGAAACCCAACCTATCAGCAATCGCTTCTAAAATCGGTTGTTGAAAAAAAAAAGTTCTCAAATTTGAGGAGTACATTCCAAGTGCCAAATAGCTTTGCCGACTCAACGTGCATTGATTTAGATTATTCGTGGGCGGAAAATTCGAATTTTCTGATTTTAGTAGAGATTAAAATCACTATAAAGTTTCTAATTTTATCAATTGAGAAAAAAATTGAGTGTCAACACAGCCTAAGACAGAGGAGACGTTTTCGAGCCTAATTTTGTAACTTTTCTCCCGAATCTGAGCGACCACTAGTACACCGCATTGGCAGCATAAAGCAGAGCATTACGAATTCACGCCTGGCGCCATTGCGCCTTCAATTTTGTACATGCAACATGGATTTCCATCAAGCACGGATAGTTGCATCTTTGCGCCGTCATCAACGCGCGTTGAGGTGTCACTTCTTTGAGAGATTTGAGAAAAGTTAAGATTCACGTCTAAAAATGTGTATTTTGGCAAAGGTTGTGTCTATTTAGAGAAGTTTTTTGACGACTAAACAAAATATTTCTTACCCTCAACGACATAGAAATAAAATAGATAATACTTCATAAACTATCAAAATCAATGTAATTCAATGCAAAGTCAATTTGACCCGACTTGGGACTTTCCGTGTAAATACAAGGCTAGGGCATCTAAGGGTTAAACGATCACTGCTGTATCGCTAATCAGAGCATGTCTTTAAACTTTGTTGGTCAACCCCATAGAGAAAAAAAGGAGGTGTTTGAATCTTGAGGTTTGTTTATCGTGTGACGTAGGTCGGTACAACCTGGCCAGCGAAATCCGGAATTCGAAATATGAAAAACGGACCATAATGTCCGATTTTTTTACCTAAATCAACTCATTATATAATTTCAAGCACTTTTTATAGAATGACTTTTTTCCTTAAATTACACCATTCCCAAGAAAATCGACAGGATAAACGTCGCTGTACCGACCTACGTCATCAAATCATCAAAAAGATTCCAAAATGCCCGAAATACAAACACCTCCTTTTTTTCTCTATGGGTCAACCCAGTCAAGGACGCAGAGCATATTTCAATTGTCTAACTATAGTCCTTATCCCTTGCGAAATTAATAAGCGGTAGTTATAGTGTTAACCTTCCCACAAGATTAGTCCAGGTGTGTACAATGCCTAGAAGGAGAAGTTTTGAGCACGATGGTGGTGGAAGTATTCATCGTAAAGTATTGCCCTCTGCGCGGAAAAAGCTTTTAGAAAAGACAAAGGGTATCACTTGACGCTCAAGTGCGTACAATCAAATCATAGGGTCCTCGCTACTACCTACAAAATATCCTTCAGACCAGTAATTGGTTTTTGTTATCTTCATCGCTCAAGACTTGGAGACTTCGATGAAATTTGCCGGCTGTTTCATCCACCTCTGCCGTGATACCGAAGAGAGCCGTAAGCGCATTCCTGTATGAGCCATGGTTGGCACATGCATTTATGGGTCTCGAGGTTCATCCCGGCATGCAATTACAGCTCTCTTCGCTATCGCGGCAGACCCGCTCATAATCTGTTCACATTTTCCAGCATTCACTCTTTTCGACGGCTGGGTTTTGTCATCGAACTTACGTCCCTTTAGGTTTCACTTCCTCTCCACCCCCTCTCCTCCTCAACCCCCCCCCTGTCCACTTCTCCCTGTCGGTTACAACAAGGGTTCATCGAAAATTATTCCTCCCGCGGATAATTGAAAAGCTCGGAGGAATTATAATTTTACGTTTATTAAATTTCCTTAACAAGGGAAAAGTTTTTATTACAGCGCGTCATCTTTTAAGAAAGATTTACAAACTGTTTTCCCCGCTTGACATGCTGCCTAGATGGTGCAGTGTCACCGTTTTTTCGCTGCGGAATCAGCGCGCTTTCGAAGCTTTCAGCTCACAATCTGGCATTCTACATCCGCCCGTTGAATAGAGACTACTGTTTGTTTTGTGCTTCATCCCTCCTCTGCGTTTTTGTTTAGCTCGGATCTACTTTGTTTTCTTCCTCCAGGAAGAAAAAGTTAGATCGCTATTAAATAGGCGGAGATAAAAGTAACATCATCTCTCTGAAACACTCAAAGGGCTTTAAATGAAATTTAAGGCAGTCGGCAGGTGTTCAGGGCTTCAGGACCAGAACGTAGAGACGAAAGGCTGGTACTAGAGTTGTCTTTTGTACAGCGATACGAAAAATGCAAGGTGTTCCAGGTTTAACCAGCGGAGTTTCGGGGGATGATTCTTTAGCCATGACTATGAGCCTAGGTTGCAAATGTCAGCTCCTTGAAGCTCTAGCCTCCTGTATGTCATATTTACTCTGTAATGTAAAATTATAAAAGAAAAGTATAACGCATAAGGCCTGAGGTGCATAGCGCGAGACACTTCGGGAGGTCGGACCGTGAAGCCGTCAGGGGGCTATGGCTATACTGCCGCGCTAAGGAAAAACGCCGTATGAATATTCGAGAGTTGCCAAATTTCTCCCGATAAAATGTTTATTTTTGAAAAAAGCTATGGATATTTTTCCTTGGAATTTTCAGGAAATTTAGGTGAAATTGCGGACAAAAATATCTGAAAAAAGGAGAAAAAACATTTACAAATATTCCCGAAAATTCATTATTTATTAAAGGAAATTTGGCGACGCCTGAAGGCTCATACGACGTTTTTTAGCACGGCAGTATAGCTCCCTAGTCCTAAAAAAATATCTGTTTATTTCTTAAATTCTGACGACAGTTTTGTGTCAATTGACATGAAAGTTTGCAAATAGTAAGATGTCTGGCGGAAAATCCACGTGTTTGGTCAAAAATTATCTTAGTTATGTGTTTTAGTGGTTATTGGGATATCGTCGGTCATATTTCGCGTTAAGAACCTCACAAAAACCATTTAAAAAATTATTTATTGTAATTTTCATCTGAAATTTGGATAAGACACTGAAACATTAAGTGTGAATAGCAAATATTTGTACCGATTGACCCAAACTATCTTTAGAATTTGAAAAAAAGGATATTTTTTTAAACTTTGGAGACCGCAGTCTGGAGATAATTATATATAATGCCCATGTTCGTGCGGGAGAGGGAAGGGAGAATTATTTATGAGCTGAAAAATTACGCTCTGAAATTCTAGATTCTGCAACAAGGAACCTTTTTTTTTTTGCTAATCTATAATGGCAACGTTTTGCAGGAACATGATACGTGTACCGTTGGTGAAGCTACAAGAACGCGTGAATTGGTTTGCGACGTTGCAGAACTCTGGTCATACTTCATTTTTTAAATGGAAGTATAATAGGTAATCATCATTTTTTTTAAACCATCATGGGTTTTTTCATCCGTGTAAGGAATAGTTTGCAAAAATGTCAAGCAACAGCATTACTTCATTTTCCTGTAACACCGCAAACGGTATACGCATCCCCACAGTTCCATCGTCGATATGCTGAAACTATAAAAAGCCAATGAAGTTGGATCAATAGTGCGTAATGCAGTCCTGAGGAATGACGCGGCGCGGCATACAACTATTCGAACTCCCAGGAGCTCGTTGAGTATACCTACGAAATTGAAGGCGCTTTGGGTGCCAGCAGTCGAATTACGAAACTAGCTCTCTCATCTCACGCTATCACGTTGGCGTATTTGATAGGTCTGAGATATGACTGTGATAATTGGAGATTACTTACGTAACATATAGATGTGTTTATGAGGCATTCGTACTTTGTTAATTTTCGTAACATGTATTGAAAACTCTCAAGGCTGGCGTATTGTAAATGTATCGGACAGACTCGTGGGAAATAGTTATTTTTAATAAAATTCGTTGTGCATGACTTGACTGTATGAGAGCTTAATTACTAACTTTGTAGTTAAATTAGATGGCTCTGATACGTTTTTATCATAGATGTCTTATTAAGGCATTGACATTACCACTCGATAATGTTTAAAATCGATCGTTTACTCGTAGAAGTTCATGTATCATGATTTTAATCGACAAAAAGCCTAATTAAATTTGACCTGTAGATTACGATTATTAAATTCATTTAATATTAATTTTTAGACAAGAACCATAGTCTTAGCCAGCTGTGGTGTGTTAATTAGGGAAATAAGATCGTTACTGAAATTAAAGAGTGAATAGGCAGAAACACTTAAATCCCTCAACCTTATTGGTAACACTCCATCGATCAGGAGAGTATCCTATTTGTCTTTTATTCATATTTTTAGTCAGAGGGGAGAGTTTAAAAAATAAAAACTGGATAAAGGATTACAGATTAGCATCCGAAGCACTCTCTGAAAGAAAAATTAATTAACCTGCAACGGAAGTTTTCAAGCGAGGATATAAGACTCTTCAAAAGGGACGCGAAAGAGGGTCCAATAAGAGGCATAACTTGGGAGGAAGGATACGAAACCCAATTAACAAAGAGGAATCAATGACGTATAATTGGCCCGTGTTTACTCTCGAGTCCTCCTGGTCCGCTTTAATGTGGCACTTTGTACCTTTTTATGGTTTATTAACGTAATTTTTACTTCCCCCAAATTGCCGCGTTTACTATCTCCACCGCATCTTTATCATCTTTTTTAATTTCCTTTTTAACGCCGACTTTTTGAAAGGCAGTTACGAGGTAACGTAATTCCCTTTAATGCAGGCTTGGATCGGGTGCTCTTTTCATATTTATGCGGATTGCAAACAGTCTAATATAAGAAAAATTAATTATTCACGACTGTTTTCCAAGTATTCATCTCCTTTCATTAATTTTTCATTTTCCGTCCCTCCTAAAGCGGATGCTTATTATAGTTATGAACTTTCAATTTCGCTCACAGGTAAAAGGTCTCAATGAGATTCTCTCTTTCACCGCTTAAGCTTATGATTTCAATTTGTTGGAGTATATTCTGCTCTTTTCTCGGACGGACCAGGTATTCGCAGTTCATTTTATTAAGTGCTTCACGCGGGAAGTTGTTAGGTGCTGCACCTTTACACCGATAAGCTAGATAGTTCAACTCTGTCGAAAATAATTTAATGTAATGAGTCTGATGTAATTGGACCTTATCTACACTGGTCTAACCAGGAACGATGAAATGATGAAACAATGAAACATTGCTATATTGAACTTAGCCCATCTAAAGCTTTTTACTTCCGTTTCAAAATATCCATAAATACTTCATTTTTTGGAGGAAAAATAAGCCCAAATAATAAATTGAAATATTCACATATTATTCTTCGAAATATCGTGACTACTCCAAGAATAATTTTCAACCAGGATGTCAATATCTTTTTTTTCTACGCGCACATTATTCTTCTTCTGCTTCTCCTCTTTTTTTATTTTCCCCTTATCCTTTATTATTATTATTCCTTCCTATCTCTCTTGTCTTCCTCTTTACCTCCCTTGTCTTTTCTACTTGATCTTCCTTTTTTCTCTCGTCATTACTACCTTTTGTTTCCTCCTTTGTCTCTTCTTCTTCCCTTTCTTCTTCCTCTCTCTCTCCCTCTGTTTTTCTCCTCCTATTCCACTTTAATTTTTCCGACGTAAATATACGTGCTATTATGGACGAGTCGGACAAAGCATCACAAGTGCCATGTGACTTTTCAAAATTTCCGCCGCCATTTTATTTTTTTACAGAAAAATTGTTGGTTGAATCCGTTTGAAAAATTCACTGAATTTTATCGGCAGGACGAAGAAAATTCAGTGAAATTTTCGGACAGCTTCGTAGAGCGATTTCTCTGTAAAAAATAAGATGGCGCACAAAGGAAAGAGCTTAGAGAAGAGGTCGGACATGAAATTGTCGGCTGAAATTTCAAATTTTTGTGCTTATTTTGTCACATAATTCAATTTCATGGGCTCTGTCTGAAAGGAAATTTCATGTAAAAACCAATGGAACCACTCAGAAACTTTTTGCTTCATATTTTCGATAGTATAAGCTTTCAAAATTGCCAAATTTTGTGGAACCTCTCCTACTGACTCGGTCCAGTGTGTCACTGAAAAAAAAAGATTGGTAGAATTTACTATTCCTTCACGTTGTATTTCACACAGCGTGAAGGAATGGTAAATTGTACCAATCTTCAAGTCGATTCTGCCAGAAGAATGGTTACTTATACCAGTATGAGGACTTATCTGTAACAATAGCGGATGCGAAAAATTACCTTTTCGAAACACGCTTAAAAAACTGTTTTGTTCACACAAAAATTTAATATGTTTGGCTCTGGCATAATGTACAGATCTCGAAGATCACATCTCAAGTATTTTCTCAAAACTTTCTCGATGCCAAAACAGTTTTTGGAATGTGTTTCGCAAAGGTAATTTTTCACAACCCCTATTCTTACAGATAAGTCCTCACATAGTAACGTTTACCTTCCTTCTGGCAGAATTGACTCTGAATTAACACTGTGTGAAATACAGCGTGAAGGAATGGCAAATTCTACCAATCTTTTTTTTCAGTGTGGTTGCGGAAATTTTTAAACGTCGCATGGCGCTTGTGAAACTTTGGCCGGAAAGTGACTACATCTACCTTAGTCAAATTTACGAGCAGGGCGATATGTTTTTTTTTCTCCTTTTTTTCTTTTTTTTCCAGCCCTTGAAAGTGAACCGCGGGTAAGGTTAAAATGACAACAAAGTGGCGGCCCATTCTTGACGAACATTAGAGCACTTAGCCGGGGCTGAAATTGTGTTACGCTTCGGGAGAGCTCTCTGCTTGAACGGCGGCGGCGGCGGCGGCGGCCTCCCCGCGTCGAGGGCCACGCACCATGAAATTGTCCATCAATTTTATGGACGCTGCCGCTGCGTCTCGGCTTTGATGACTCCCGTTTTCTCGGCAGGCGGGCGAGGGGGTGGGCAGGGGCTACGCGTTTCGCCTGGAGATAAATTGGACGCACTCAAAACAAAATCGACTATCTCCGTCGTGACGTAGGCCCCGTCGTCCGGGTATTCTTACGTATCTCGAAGCTTGTGTCACTACTCAGATAGGTCCTTTTGATTTAAGTACTTCCAATTGGGATGCCGGACGAGAGTGGACGCCGGCCGCCTATTAAGGTGTGGACATTTTTTAAGCCGCCTACAGTTTCGAGTATTTATGGTTTCATTGCACATGAAAAAAACCCACGGAAAAGACAGGGTGTGCTGGAGTTTTCTCGATGAAAGATATAAATATAATCCGTGTTACAATATGCGAAAATGGAGATGTTGCATGTGTGAGGAATTTGCGATTTGACTACTCATTCTTATGTAAAAGTTCGCGAGAAACAAGATGGTGCCACTGGTTTTCTCTGAAATCAACTCTAAAGCTTGAAAAAAGCTCTCAAGGCCAAAATGGAGGGGATATCCCACGCTATCCTGAGAGTCCACCTCTACATCAAGACAAACTCTCCATGCAAAGATAGGGAGCAAATACATTCACAGTGACGCCGTGTTTTCAGTTTTGGAGTCCCCAAATAAAGTGGCAGCCCTGTCAATGTATTTGCTTCCTATCTTTGCATGGAAGGTTTGTCTTGATGTAGAAGAGGTGGACTCACAGGATAGCGTGGGATATCCCTTCCATTTTGGCCTCAACTTGAGAGCTTTTTTTGAGCTTGGAAGTTGATTTCAGGGAAAACCAGTGGCACCATCGTGTTTCTCGCGAACTTTTACGTAAGAATCAACAGTCAAATCGCAAATTCCTCACACATGCAACATCTCCATTAGGACTCTAGAGAAAAGGGGTTCAACATATCGATGCCAAAATGCGGAATCACGTATCAAAATTTCCGCTTCTATTTCATTTCTTTGAAGAGAGACGAGTCAACTATGTGTAGAGCTCGAAATTTTTACCGGATATTCTGCTAACTAAGAAGACGATCCAGAGAGGTTTCGACTAGTTTCCCAAGGAAAAAATAAAGTATCACGGGAAGTCTGCAACATCGCAAACTAAGATACGTGGTTTCGCTCTTCAACCATCGATATTGTGATATTTATTTTCCGCGGTTTCACAAAAAAAATTAAAAAACATAAAGAAATAAAAAAATGATTTAAAGGGAAATTCTGCGGGGTGAAATTCAATCCGATTTTGATCGGATCGATCGTGATCTTTAAGTTAATGAAGAGTATCTTCTGTCAATAATTCAAGTTCCAATTTCTCGAACGAACCATCGGCCTTACAAAAAATGGTTGCGTTCACCTCGGATGATCACGTATCACGCTCTTATGGAGAGGGCAGCTGGCATGAGGGTTAACTGGTGTGGCGTGAAGAGCATATGGGATAAAGCAAGACCCGACGTCCATGAAGGGGTTGAGAAAGGGTGAAAGGAGCGGAGAGTCCTGTGGTTGGAAACAGGGATACAGACCAAGTCCCGAAAGTGACGCACGGAGGAAAGCAAGGGACGCAATCGAGCACTGGAGTCGAGCGCTGTTGCCTTTATTCTCCTCTATTTCGTTGGAAAAAAAAGTCGCTTGGATCAAGAATCCAGACTCTTAATAACATTGACAAGAAAAAATACTCATGATTCAATCGGATTTTTCCTTGTATCGAAGAGCCTTCCTTTTGATTCGAGCAAAAATCCGATTGAATCAAGAGTATTTTTTCTTGTCGATGTTTTGAAGAGTCTCAACTCTAGATCCAAGCGACTTTTTTCCAGTGAAAGTCCGCAATTAGGAATATTTTAACACCATTATCAATGTATCACCCTTGTCAACACTTCTCCCATGATATACGTAAATTTTTGAAGGTCTTGGAGGACGAGGCGCATAAGCGCAGTTTTTACCATTTCGAGAAATACGGGTTTAAAGTTGCGAAATTACATGGATCCTTATAGCGTAAAGAAAGTTCAAACTGACTTTTTGATGGTAAAAAATTGAAATTTTTTAGCAATGTTTCCGCAGAATCTGCGTTAAGACTAGTTTTACTTTAAATCATTAATATCTCAATTTTTCAAAATCTGCACTTATGCGCCTTCTCCTCCAAGCCGCTCATATGATAAATTAAGTTTTTAATGGTTGATCCCTAACCTCATCCAGTATTTTAACGCGTAAAGGGTTTAAAATAAAGGGTGAAAAGGAGACAGAGCCCACGAGATATCAGCTGCGGGCCGATTATTGAAATTGATAGACAAAGCGATAGACAAAGAAGACATAGGGAGTATAGAGCAATCCTATTGGTTGACATGGTTGGTTCTTATAGACTAAGGAAGAAAATGATGGACTAACTGTCGGGTCTTTGGTGGGTTGCCGTTAGTTAGTCCATTACCTACCTCCTATGTCCATTGCCACCACCTGCTTCCACCAATAGGATCCCTCCAAATCCTTTTTGTCGTCTTTGTCTATAGCTTTGTCTATAAGTTTTAATAATCGGCCCGCTGTTCTGCAAGTCATGCTTCCATGCCACGCATTTTTCTTCACTATAGATATCGCCACCGGATTAAAAAGACCATCGCCGTTTGTCAGACAAGAAGACATTTCAGCGAATGTGAGTTGGGAGAAGCACAATGTGAGTACATTCAGAATTCCGATGAAATTTCCTAGCACTCGGTGATTGTCGATTTGACAACAGGCGGGTGCGGTCAACGCAATCCTCGGTGACATCGGAGCTCAACCTAATGATTCAGTGCCCACCAAATATTCCTGTTTCTGGTGATAATCGCGCTGGGATCGTTATTGCGGCTGTCTTGCCGCACTCGGACTTGTCTCGCATCCTTAACTACTCTGCGTCGGATCGCACACTTGTAAGACGTGCGGCCAAAAGGCACTAATGTGTTGAGAAAATGAGGCAGTATCTTTGAAACCAGCGGAATCAAATATTTTTCTATTTTTTTGAACTTATGAATTCTTTGTGGCTTCCAGTGGTCCATTATGTCTGCATGTCCCTTTGAAAATGCTACATTGAATGATTATCACAAAAGTAACAACTTAACAACGACTGAATTATTAGGTAGGTCCTTTGGACTACATTTTGCAGAAAGGAACCAAGCCACATCAGCTTTTTCCAAAAACTGAGCAACGGACCACTGGACAAGGTACGACTTTAAGCACTCTCGTACATGTTTTTAAACCAGAATTTCTTGAAGAACACGATTTTTGCATCAAAAATTACTGAAATTAACTCACAACTAAGATACTACCGTTTTAATTTTACTCGGGTTACAGGAAATTTGTATTGCCCAGTCACAAAAAACTCAATATTCTACATGAGTCAAATCGCGCTTTGCAACGGTTTCGGCAAACTTCTCAATTGAGCACTGTTCCTTTTCCGACCTTTATCGTCCACAGTGCAAGCAATTTGCTATAGATGAGCCAAAGCCTCATGATTGAGGGTACTATATTTTCGTATTGCAGAGAGTGCCACGATAACGTTTAGTGTGCGATTTGATTCACGCAGGTCATTGAGTTTTCATGAGCGGGAGGTTTAAATTCACGCGTCAAGAAACATTAAATATCTTGGTTAGGAGAAAATTTCAATAATTTTCGTTGCGCGAATTGTGTTATATGTGACATTTTGAAGAAGAAACATTAGTCTGAATCGTAAAACGCGCGCTAGCGCCTACAAACCTAACAGGGATACTTCACGCATTGCGCAATGCGTGAAGTATCCCTGTTAGGTTTGTAGGCGCACATGCGCGTGTCACTCTGGTTGCCCGCCTCTCCGCGGACACGGAGTGCCACGTCGCTTCTTGCAACTATAACAGAATGCTTAATTGTGTTCCTTGTCTAGTGGTCCATTCATTTCTTTACAAGAGAACGTTTGTGCGAATTTTTTATAAAAATATTAAGGAATTTGCTTCGGAATTCGCAGAAAATTGACTGGAATTTGCGAAAAAATTTGCATAACCGTTTTCATGTAAAAAAATAAATTTGGCAATAGCTAATGTGACTTGGTTCCTTTCTGCTTAATGCGTGATCCAAATTCTGCATAAGCACTGTAAAAACAACGGGGTTTTTCCTTTCCCAAGTGTGGTTTATCGAACAAACGAAATGCCTTGTAAGAAATTCGTGTTTTTTCTGACTTATTATGTTTACTCTCGAGGAGCCAAGCCCCATCAAATATTTCTAAATTTAATTGAGCGATTAAATTCTTTACAAGAGAACGTTTGTGCGGATTTTTTTTTTATAAAATATTAAGGAATTTACAGAAAATTGACTGGAATTTGCCAAAAAAATTTGCATAACCGTTTTCATGTAAAAAATTAAATTTGGCAATAGCTAATGTGACTTGCGGTTTCTTTCTGCTTTTGCTTAATGTGGGATCCAAGTCCTGCATGAGCACTGTAAAAACAAAAGGTTTTTTCCCTTTTCCCTGGTGGTTTATCGAACAAACGAAATGCCTTGTAAGAAATTCATGTTTTTTCCGACTTATTATGTTTACTTTCGATTCCGCCAGCTGACAACGGGCATCGTGCCTCATGACGACTCGTTCATTTCGTCCGTCCGCGCTTTTTGTGAAGAAGCTCCCGCTCCGGGGGCCGTTGCGTCGGCTCCTCATCTGCTCGGAGTTCAGCTCTGCCGTGCTAAGGAAGAACGCCGTATGAACCTTCAGGCGTTGCCAAATATCCCCGGATAAAACATGTATCTTTGACGAAATTTATGCGTATTTTTCCTTGAAATTTTCAGATATTTTAGATTAAATTGCGAACAAAATAGTCTGAAAAATTGGAAGAAAAATATTTACAATTTCCTTAATAAATTCGTATTTTATCAGAGGAAATTTGGCAACGTCTGAAGGTTCATACGGCGTTTTTCCTTAGCAGGGCAGAGCTCTCCTCTGAGACGGAGCGAATTGGCCTGGTTCCTCTGCACAAAGGCACGATTATTCCCTATAACTACGGCATTGTGTCCCGGAATGAGAGTATGCCTCGTCGCAAGGAATGAGCGCAGTTATTCGAGACCCTCGTGACCTTATTCTCCTCGTTCCGCGAGTTGGACTTAACTTAAGGGTGAAATTAATCAATTTCCGTAAATGGTTAACAGTATCCCAGTGACATAGCGACGACGGTGAATCGACGAAACCACGTATCTCGGTTTGTGACGATGTAGACTTCTGCCATGCCAAGGAAAAACGCCGTATGAACCTCTAGGCGTTGCCAAATTTCTTCTGATAAAATACGAATTTATTGAGAACAATGTAAATATTTGTCTTCAAATTTGTCCGACTATTTTGTTCGCGATGTAATCTAAATTATGAGAAAATGTTAAGGAAAAATATTCATATATTTCGTCAAAAATACATGTTTTATGCGGGGAAATTTGGCAACTCTCGAATGTTAATACGGCGTTTTTCCTTAGCACGGCAGACTTCCCGTCATATTTCATTTTTTTAAATGGGAGAGTACTCAACGTCAATTCTTAAAAACTTCCGTGTTATTTGTTCTTTGCGTGGAGAAAACTCTGTGAAAATTTCAAGAAATGATATTGATTTGTCCTAAAATAAAATGAAAGCGGAGATGTTTAAACACCTCAAAGGAGATGCGTGGTCTGGTGGTTTCACTGTTGATTGTCGTTCCTTAAGCTCCTTTCTTTAGGAAGGTCCTGTCGATGGTTAAATGCACAAATTGTGCATCTTAGTTTTAAAATGTCCAATCATGTTTTATTTTCCTCGTGGAAAACTTTTCAGAATGTTCAATTTCAATTTTATTGAAAAACTGAAATATCAGCAATTTTGAAAAAAAGCTCCTTTTACACCATACAACGGCCAGGTACGAAGTGCCCCTGGACCAGAAATACAATCAAGTGTCATCAGTTAATTCTAATCGAGTATTGTGAACATCTTCCAAAAGAAAATACTCATCGACAAATCTAATCTAGCTTTACTATGCAGCACTGCTTATACTCGAAACCGGCTTTCTTACAAACAAAACGAACTAATACTTCTGTGTGAAAGCGTAATAAAGCATAAAATTGCGAGCCTTGTTTCGTTGAGGTGGGTTGTACATTTATGTGCTTTTTACACACGGGCTGACACCACAAAACCCAAGAAAGAGGTCGCAGCGCAAACAATAAAATTTTGTGAAACAACTATTAAGAGTGATTCAGGACGGTAGGTGCATGAAATTTTACTGCACCGAGCAATAAAAGTCTTGATCCATACGGTTTTTTACGGGCGTGGGCGTAGAGAGGAGTGATAATGGTCCCTTTGCGTTTTAAGACGGCTCGGATCGGAATATAAAGAAACAAAGAAACCTCAGTCAACTAAAATATATATGTATATAAATAACCTCTCGCAGTGTAAATTTAAGAGATAAAACATAACTGCTATAATATTTAGAGATTGCTGCTCAAAAGATATTGCTATCCATATCTACATTGATAGACTTTCGAAAGAAAAAAGAGGAAGGAAAAACGGTAAATCATCGAGCAAAAGTTCACCAAAGATACACAATTTGCCGTCTATTCAGTCACCAAGATTGCACACTAACAATTAGAAACGAACAGAAATTTTACACATGCTTTTTTATTGTTAACCATGCAGCCAGATAAAGCAGTAATTTGCAAATCGAGTTTACCTACTCACTTTTTTTTAAGTTTACTTTTTCAGAAATAATGACATGAACAATAATATACCAATGAACGAGAGACGAGGTAAAAATTTGCTGCGGAGTTACATCTCTTATCCTCGCCTGTGAGTATGCATGTGATGTTAGCCACGAAACATTCCTAATAGTCTTCATTTATTTTGCGAGGAAAGCTCTGTGCTCTTAAAGGATGCCTGTCATTCTTGATACGTTGAAGCGCCTTCAATTACGTATGATACTGTGCAACACCTCTGTCGTGAAATAGTTGCAAGAAGCGATGTGGCACTCCGTTTCCGCGGAGAGGCGGGCAACCAGAGTGACACGAGCATGTGCGCCTACAAACCTAACAGGGATACTTCACGCATTGCGCAATGCGTGAGGTATCCCTGTTAGGTTTGTAGGCGCTTGTATACGCATTGCGCAATGCGTGAAGTATCCCTGTTAGGTTTGTAGGCGCTAGCGCGCGTTTTGCGATTCAAACTTTTTGAATTCAGCAGATAAGCTTTTGAGGTGGAATTTTAAAGATATTAAAAAGAAGATGTTATTCATGCTCGCTAAGTTAGACTAAAGTGCCTCGCGGGCCAACTCCCTGAGGCGCTTCGCACCTCAGGCGTTATGTGTTACGCGTTATGCTGTTATTTCTATCTTATAGTATGATTCTATATTATGCTAGGGGGTGTGCCCCCTGACCGCATCGCAGTCCGACCCCACAAAACATTTCTCGTCTCAAGCGTTAAATGTTACGCGCCACTCTTATGATTCAGTATAATAGAGTAAGATATCTATTGTTTAACATTGAAAGAATCGAGGAATTGCCTCATAATGAAAATGGAGATGTTCTAAAGGTGAGGGATTTGCGATAATTTGACCATTGATTCTTATGTAAAAGTTCTCGAGAAACATGATGGTGTCACTGGTTTTTTCTGAAATCAACTCCCAAGCTCAAAAAAAGCTCTCAAAGTGAGGCTAAAATGGAGGGGATATCCCACCCTATCCTGAGAGTCCACCTCTACATCAAAACGAAGTCTCCATGTAAAGATAGGGAGCAAATACATTAGCAGGGTTGCCGTGTTTTCAGTTGTGGAGTCCCTAAATAAAGTGGCAGCCCTGTCAATGTATTTGCTCCCTGTCTTTGCATGGAGAATTCGTTTTGATGTAGAGGTGGACTCTCGGGATAGCGTGGGATATCCCCTCCATTTTGGCCTCAACTTGAGAGCTTTTTTTTGAGCTTGGGAGTTGATTTCAGAGAAAACAAGTGGCACCACCGTGTTTCTCGCGAACTTTTACGTAAGAATCAACAGTCAAATCGCAAATTCCTCACACATGCAACATCTCCATTCCCCTTTTCTTCGATATAGTCCTAAAATAACGGTTTTATATTATTTTTTTTTTTTTTTTTTTTTTTTTTTTTAAAGAAATTTTATTTAAATATATCGTAACTACTACAAGTGTTTCTTGTATCTATCTACGTGGTTTAAAACTAAAACTTAACAAACTGCATTAATTTTATATGTTAACGTTAGATAATACTATGATTATCTAAAAGAACAGGAATTGTAAATTCTCTGCCTTCTTTCTTAAATGTATTATAACATAAAGGTTTTTAGTTTTATATATCTCTCTTATTTTCCTCTTCCTTCGCTTCCTCTCCCTCACACTCGATTGGTATTCCTCAAATGCGTCGAAATCTTCATACGCGAACCATCTCCACTCGCATGCACAACCCGAATTAGTCAACAGAAATCTACTTAAAGTGCTTCATAACTCGCTCAGTTCGAGCATTTAAAATTGAATGATGTGAGAAGAGCTTGAATAAATCCGGGAATATGACGGCAAAAAACGGCAGGGGGCGGCATGGAGGATAGCAAATTACACAGCCACTGAATCCGAATATGTAGAAATCAATATTCTGTCGGTTACAGATCTATTTAAACGAAAGATGGCTCCGAGATTATCGCGAACCTTCCTCCTGAAGGGGGATCGCTCTATCCACCTCCCATATTCCTTTCCCCCTTTCCGATTCAATATCCGCTCGTCAGTGACGTGGCGTGAATTGCGATATATCGATTGTTATGCCATTTAAACCTATGGTAAAGAATCGATTATCAAGGTGTTCGCTGCGAACACCCTGATAATCGATCTTTTTTCATAAGTTTAAATGGCATTACAATCGATAAATCGCAATTCACGCCACGCCACTGCCGCTCGTCAGTTTCCTCCGTTACTCAGTGGCGCGGTGCGCTTTGCGATATATCGATTGATCTGCCGTGAGCCTGTGGAGAAGGATCGATAAACTGAGTGTTCGCAACGAACATTTTAACAATCGATTGTTTACCACAGCTTCAAATGGGGAAATATCGATGGTCGATCATTTACGAATCGCCACTGCCGTTTCTTATGTTTCGACAGGGCGAAACACTGGAGACGCGTATCACCGTGGGGATGATATTCATTAACTATGACCTTAATTTTTTTTTTTTTTTTTTTTTTTTTTTTTTTTTTTTTTTTTTTCGTATGGCGCTGAATATTGTATTACGAAATTTTATGGAAGTATTATTTAAACAGGGACACTAAATGTGCGATGACGATTATTAAAACTTAAAATGTGACGAGAATTATTCAATTTCCCAAACCGAATTAGTATCTCATTGACTCGGAAGAGCAATTTTTGCGGGGAATTTTGCAGGACATTGTACACGTATTATTTTTGATGCGTCTTTGCGAGCTGATCGTTGAAAACGATAGACCTGAAGAGGATGCAGGGAGTATGGAGCGATCCTATTGGTTGAAACGGGTGGTTTTTATAGACTAAGGGGAAAATGGTGGACTAACTAGTTAGTTGATTACATGCATTCTTTGTCCATTGCAACCACCCGCTTCCATCAATAGGATCCCTCTATATCCCTTTTGTCTTCTTTATCTATAGTTGTGTCTATCAATATCAATAATCAATCCGTTGATGATATCGAAACTAAATTAATACCAAATTAAAAATAAATGCATGAATGGATTAATAAATGAGTAATTGAACACGAAAAAAAGTAAATAAATTATTTAATGAGTTTACCATGAAAGAAACGTAATGATTAGTTTTCAAAAATAGTTTCCTCACGTCATTATTCTTATCCTCGGCATTGCACGCTGGAGTAGAGAACGCAGATGAAAAGAGAGAAGGGAGCTTGATGCGACAGAATAATTGAATTAATCAATTAAAGCCGTAAAAAGGGCAGAGACTCTTGAGGAGCAGTCGACCCCATTACCCATATCGTCGTCGCGTATAAATAAATTGGGGTTGACTCAAGTTGTCATTCATTTAACGAGAAAAATTCATCGCTGGTCGTCCAAAGCATCAGCGTTTCATATCCCCTTCATTTGTTCATAATCGCGATGTATGAAAATTACGCTTATTTAGACACGTGTGGAAAAGTGGACCCTTTCACTAGTTTAATTTTAACCGTTTTCCCTCCATATTTGTGGAAACGATGATTCAATCATGATTGAATCATGATTGAATCATCGTTTCAACTCAAAATCATGAGTTGCAAAACGTTGACTCCGCGAGTCTAAATATTAGAGCCAAACACAGAGCGGAGCAGCGTGCTGCCAGCGCGCACGGGCCCTGGCGCCTACAAACCTAACAGGGATACTTCACGCATTGCGCAATGCGTGAAGTATCCCTGTTAGGTTCGTAGGCGCCAATGCTCGCTTGCCAACTGCATCGCGGCGCGGCACTTCAAACAACTATTTCACAACAGAGGTGTTGCACAGTAGCATACGGAATTGAAGGGTTTCCATCGTATCAAGAATGACAGGCATCCTTTAAAAGTACGGAGCTTTCCTCGCAAAATAAATCAAGATACTACGGCAAAAAAGAGCAATAGTCCAAAAACTCACGAAGTCCCAGCACTTTAGTCCTAACTTTCAGCATAATTGTTCAATTTCAATTGAGAAAAAAGTGACGTTATTTGCGCAGAAACATTCTTGGGTATGCCGTCAAGAAGATTTTATTTTAAATCAAGAATAAAATAGCTGAATGAAAGCGGGTTACTGTTTGATGTAAGTGCCTTTTCTTTTTATATAAGCATTTTTTCTTCTCCAAACAAGCTTTATTTTCTTTATTGAGTCATAATAAAATCTTCTCGGCGGTAAATTTGAGCATACTTCTGCTTGAATCAAGTCACTTTTTCCTGTAATGAAGCTCAAACATCATGCTGATCGATATTGAATGCAGATACTAGGACTTCGCATATCTTCCGACTACTACTGTCATTTTGTCGTAGTCGCTCGATTTTATTTGCTAGGGAACTTTGTGCTTTTGAAAGATGCCATCAATCATGATACGTTGGGGTGCCTTCAATCTCGTATGATACTGTACAACACTTCCGTGGCGAAATAATAGCTCGAAGCCCCCACGGCATGCCCATGCCGCGAAGTTATTGTACACAGGAAGAATCTAAGAGCCTTTAGCTGAGGCAAATCAAAAGGTTTATCCAGTTCCGGTATAACAAGATAAGATTCTCTAGAAAGATAATTAAGTCCTGTTGCACCATAAAGGTGTAAAGAGTTTCAATGAATTTCCCCTCATGGAATTGACGCTCCCCCATTTTTACCAAAAATCTCATTATATATTTTTCTCCGTTGGACCAAACAAACAAAAAAGAACAAGCAAACCCTCATTCTTCCAAGACAGTTTACATTTCCATCCAAAAACGTAGTGAACAATTGTCGTTAGTATTACATGTGGACCAATTAACTTTGGCTCTCTATTGGTAAGTGGACCAAAACTCTCGTGCCGAAAAAACGAGTGGACGTAAACTACTAGAAAAAACAGGTGAGCGGACAAAAAATTGTTAACGGAATGTCCTATAATGGTTGGAAGTCGGAGGGCACAATACGAGTTTTCTGTCTAGACCACGGATGTCCCGGTCGGTACAAGAGCGGAAGAGAGATTAACGACTCGACGACGATGGAAGCAAGAACGGAAAAGGGTCCAGTCGACCAGGAATGAATAAAATATCTCTAATTAAGACCCGGATGACCTGGCGGATTTGCAACCGACCGAAACTGCGGCAATAATCCAGGGCTACAGAGGCGTTTGAATTTTTCAAAAGTCAGGAAGTGACCGGGACCCGAATTCGCGATAAAAGCGCCCGCGACCAGGCTCCTGTGTTACAGAAGAGACCAGTAACGCCCGAATTTTCCATATCGATTTTCTTTCAAAATGGAGATGTTACATGTGTGAGGAATTAGCGATTTGACTGTTGACTCTTATGGAAAAGTTCGCGAGAAACACGATGGTGCCACTGGTTTTCTCTGAAATCAACTCCCAAGCTCAAAAAAAGCTCTCAAGTTGAGGCCAAAATGGAGGGGATATCCCACGCTAGCCTGAGAGTCCACCTCTACATCAAGACAAACTCTCCATGCAAAGATAGGGAGCAAATACATTGACAGGGCTGCCACCTTATTTGGGGACTCTTAAACTGAAAGCACGGCAACCCTGTCAATGTATTTGCTCCCTATCTCCGCATGGAGAGTTTGTCTTCATGTAGAGGTGGACTCTCAGTATAGCGTGGGATATCCCCTCCATTTTGGCCTCAGCTTGAGAGCTTTTTTTGCACTTGGGAGTTAATGTCAGAGAAAATCAGTTTTTCTCGCGAACTTTTACATACTAATCAATTGTCAAATCGCAAATCCCTGACACATGCAACATCTCCATTCACCATCGCGACAGTCCCGAGACATTTACGGACCCAGCACGGCAACACTGTTTTCTCCCCATTTAACGTATGGAAATGAATCGACTTTCGGAGGGACCAGGTGCTCTGACAGGAATCGATCATTGAGCACAGGTTGAAATTTCGAAATGCCATTCATGCCGACCGGGTGGATCCGCCGCTACCCTGAGAGGGGGGACCGCTACCAGGACGAGTGGGAAATTTCGCCGAGGGAGCGGCGGATTTCCGGGCGAGTGCGAGGGGGGTGGGAGGGGGCCGGGGGCGGCGGGGCTAAATGAGCCGCATCAGGATCGGGGATGCCCGCGCCATGCCACGTCTCCTTCGTAGTCGCGCCCCGGCGGGGAGGCAAATCAATTTCCTATCCGGCGCGGGCCCGCCTTGTTCTTGGCGAGCACTCACTCGATGAATCTTTCGGCTTCATTTCGCCGGGAGTCAATATAAAAACGATTCCGTCGCGGTCGCACAACACCCGACACCCGTCGGCTCCGGAACCGGTGACACGCTCCCATCGCTCCGGGCCCACTCGAGCGTTCGCCACCCGGAACAGCGCGCGTGCTAACCGGCACCCATTTAGCGGGACTTCATTGACGTCTTACCAGAGAGTCGAAAATCTTGAGGCCCCGATAGACGATCAAATTCCCGAACCAATTCCGATCAAAGTAACATCAAAGTGTCGGGAGTCATCAGTCTTAAACTCATTAGTTTGCTTCATTTTAAAATGAAAACTTGACAGAAATGTTTCCTGTGGCATGGAATGATGAATGGTGGCACTCCGTTCTGATCTTACTTTGAACAGAAAAGTGTGGCCCGTCAAAATTTGATGGTAGATGGTGACCACCAGTCATCAGTATGTCTACTTTGATCGGAATTGGTCCGGGATTTAATCGTCTATGCAGGGCTTTGGTTTCCAAGATCAAAATGGGTCGTCGATGCGACTGTTGAATGTTGCTGGTCGAAATTAAGCAGCGTCCCGAGGGTTTTATCAAGATTATAGACGAATCAAGATGCATCGCAAGCAAAGAATAAAGTGGGGGAAATGTCTTTTCATAGTCGGATCTTGTTGGATCAAGGTTTGATCTAACAAGATTTGTGTTGATCAAAAATCAGCGGTGCCTCTTACTTTTGATCGCGACATTCAAAAGTTCGATGAGCCCATTTTTATCGTAGATACCGAGATGAAGTGCACGTGTCGCAGTTTCCCTCACGAAACAACCTACCCTGGTAAAAATTGGCGATAGAAGCTGCGTTTCAATTCTTAAAGCCGGCTAGAGAAGATGATAGAAAATCGTATACCTGGCTGTAAAAAGCGGAGAAAATCACACAGCCGGGCCATACGAAGCGATAAAAAATTATACAGCCGGACTATAGTTCCTATCAATGGGATATACAGTATATCGTCATCGGCTGTAAAAGGCTATAAGAAATTGTGTAAAAATTCGTGTGCTTTGGAGATCATTAAGTTTGATACGGAACCACCTTAATATTAACAAAATATTCATGATATTTTCCTTTAATACATATTTATTTTCATTAATTAAAATGAGAATAATCCATACAGGATGTGCAAACATTTCAAAATCATGAGTTGAAAAACGCTTACTCTATTAAATATTAGAGCTTAACATAAACTGGAGCCGCGTGCTGCCAGCGCAAAACGCGCGCTAGCGCCTACAAACCTAACAGGATACTTCACGCATCGCGCAATGCGTGAAGTATCCCTGTTAGGTTTGTAGGCGCCATTGCCCGCCCGCCGTAGCGTGCCACAGTGCTTGAAGCAACTATTTCACACCAGAGGTATTGCACAGTATCATACGAAATTCAAGGCGCTCCAACATATTAGGAATGGCAGGCATCTTTCAAAAGTACGGAGGTTTCCTCGCAAAATAAATCAAGATACTACGGCCCAGAAAGAGAGAGGTAGTCCAAAATCTCACCAAGTCCTAGCATCCGTAATTAGTAACGTGTAGCATACACTTTATCGCATAGCTGTTGCTTAATCGCCGTCGACTATAAGAGGCTATTAGTAATTGTGTAGTCGGCTATAGAAGCTATTGAAAATCTTACAGCCGGCTGTAGGTCTATGGTATTTTGGAGCAAAGATTCTACTGCCAATTTTCACCAGGGTAACTACACTTCAAAGTTGCCAGCATTCCTTTTGCAAATTGCACTTGTATGAGGATCTCTGGCTGAATTTGTCAAAGATTTTCTTTCTTAACTCATGGAAAAATCAGATGAAGGTTGGACAAAAATTGCTCAGATACAATGCTGTAAAAAAATTAAAGAGTTTGGGTCAATTTTGCAACCTTGGAATGAACCTCCATGCCTTCGTCTGAGAGAGGACGATATGGATTACATTTTGCAATAAGGCACCACTATCTCTGGATTTCCCCTAGAAGCATATATCTTCATAGGTAAATCAATGGCATGTATGATGTTTCTAAAATATACCAGAAATAGTGGTTCCTTATTGCAAAATGTAATCCATATGAAGTACGAAAAATTGAGCCGGTTGGCGCATGACGTGCGAGCCGATAATTTTATTCAACGAATCCTCCATTCTTCGTAAAACATCCGATGGTTCGGATGACCAAAAATCCGATAATTTCATCTTCGACTGTATAAAAAATTGTTCACACTCATTTCATGTTGGGTGAGACTACTAGTGTATCCTATCGTCCTCATTCTCGCGTAGTTCTGTTTTGATCATACGCAACACGCAAATTTTCACGTTACAGATTTGCAATAAATTGTATCATTTTACTCAAGACAGCAGTACGTACAGCTCTCTTGTAGAATAATGTGAACTTACTGCTGTTTTGTCTAAAATGACGTCAATTTTTGCGAACTCACCGCTTTCTCATATGAAACTTTAAAGGAAAACAAAAATAATGTCAAAATTTTAGGATGTGTAAAACGTGGATCAACAAGGGGCCGGTCTACATGTCTCTGAAAGCCTATAATTCCTCATTGGTACTTCAGCAAGGCCGAAAATTGGAGAGTATATTTTCTAAATGGCCAATATTGTCAAGCTGCCTGTATACAAATCGAGATTACTCATGAAGTTACAAAAGCTCTTCGGAATATGCGGACTAACCAATCCTAAATTCGAATCGAACATCACGAAATATCATTAGATTATGTGTCAAAGTTTGACAATATTTCACAGACTTTCATTCGAAGGGTCTAAAGCCTAGCGAAAAAATGTTTTAAAAATCCCTCGTGCCTCCAAACTTTGACTCATATTCAGCCCTTTATAAAAGTTACTTTGCTTTATTTCCTTTACAGTTGTCAACATTTCAGAGAGAATTCTCGGATAAGGGGACTCTTGCTACGTGCAAGCACTCTTTTTCGTTGGAATTCGAGACAACTTTCCAAACTTTACCCGGTTAGGCAGTGATACTTTCCACTGCTCCGGTACCTCGCGGAACCGTATGAATCTTAAAATTCATGGAAAAATCAAATCCTTCTTCGCTGCCGATTAAGTACTTAGAATTTCCTAACATACTTTGAAATTACATTAGTGCCACGATCGTGCACTCAGGATGTACAAAAATGGAAAGAGTAGAGCAGCAAGGAACCAAACCTCAAGTTGGAGCCGACAAACGGAGGTTTAAATTTTTGTTCCTCCAACAAGACATACATTACCTGGATTGCATTTTGCAAGAAGGAACCAGGAGTATTGCAATGCTGCTAAGATTGTGCAACTTCTTTTGCCTTGGAAGAAAAACCTAATTATCGATTAACAATTTTCATTTTACTCGCTCAAAATTGTAAATTTAAGATAAAAATTACCGTGTAAATTTCACATTTTTTAAGGATTTCAATAATTATATGGCAATGGATGAAGTTGCACAATCATAGCAACATTGCAATACTCCTAGTTCCTTTTTGCAAAATGCAATCCACTTATCGACGGTGAAACTACCAGATCATATACTTCGTTTGCGGTATTTTAAAATCTCCGCTCTCATTTTATTATTTCGAAGGAGAATAAATCAATATCATTCTTTCAAGTTTTCACATGGTTTTTCTCGAGGAGAGCAGAAAACCATGGAGGTTTACAAAAATTAGCGCTACGTAGTTTTCCATTCAAAAAATAAAAAGTGACAGGAAATCTACAACGTTGCAAACCGAGATACATGGTCTGGTAGACTCACCATCGTTATTTATTATGCTTTAGGAGAGAGGTGTTGGCACTACTCTTATTCACGAAATTTTACCCAATTAACACAATTTATCCAAGCACCTTATTTATTATTTCCATTGCTTTCTTAGCTGAATTGGGCGGTCCCGGAACTTTCCAGTTTACGCTTCATTCTATAAATAATGTTAAATATTGTTTTTTTGCCGTATAATAAAAGTCTTAAGAGTTTTTTCCTTCTTTTTTTATTTCTTTATTTTTTAATGTCTTTACCTGGGGAGCAACACACACTTGCAGAAAAATTTGATTCCAGTAAGAAAAATGAGAAGTCGGAAATAAATATTTACCGCTCCCGCTGAGAAAGGGAGTATGTGACAGCTCCGAAACAAGCGTTAAAGTCTATCGTAGCAAGTCATCCCGACAAAGCACCTGCAACTTTTAAACGTTGCTAACAAGCTCCCCTCTGCTCCTTCACCGACACACTTGTTGGATAATACGCCCTGTCAGTTTTTGATCCTTCGCACGGATGAGTCCCTATCATGTGATAATTTCCCCCTTCTTTTTCCATACTCATACAGCTCACGCTTCGAGGAGACAGCCAGATCACGTTTTGTCACAGTGCCCTTGTAGCATTCACTGAGGAAAAATTGAGGTTAAAAAACGCGAAAATTTCTAAGTGAACGCTTGGTGCCGGGCCCAGAGCCCAGAGCCCAGAGTCACGGCCGTGCTAAGGAAAAACGCCGTATGAACATTCTAGAGTAGCCAGATTTCCCTTGATAAAACATGTATTATTGACGACATTTACGCATGATTTTCCTCAAAATTTTCAGGTATTTTAAATTAAATAGCGTAAAAAATTGTCTGAAAATTTGGGAAAAACATATTCAAAATTGTCTCAGTAAATTCGCCCTTTATCAACGGAAACTTGGGAACGTCTGAAGGTTCATACGGCGTTCTTCTTTAGCACGGCAGGTGAGTCGCCTCGCCCTTCCGACGGACCTGCGAAAACTCTTAAAAAACTGTCCAAGTTGTGTGTATTCTATCAATATCGGTATAGGTAGTAATTAATTATCCGTACAATTAAGTGAATCTTTAATTTTGCTCAAAAAAGGTAAATTTCAATCAATTACCAACTTGCATTTTCACGGCGCTTGAGGACTTTTGAAATTAAATATAAGAATCAATCTTATCTTATGGTATGTTCATATGTTTCAGGTAGTCACCGCGTAGTAGCAGGGGGATTCATAAATCCATCTAGAATGTGAGAATAGACAGGATTCATAAAATAAGGATATACCTTCGTCGAGAGAACTTGAAGTAAAGAACAAAGCAAACGCTCTCAGAAAGCTCTCAAAAGTTAGAAAATATGCCATTATTGCAGAATTTCTCATCATTCAAGCGTGGCTTGCAGAAATCGCCTCTCCGCAACAAAACTTATTTTTATGTGCCACGTATAGCACTCAAAAATCTTCTCTTTATTACATCTCTCGTGAATATCTTAAAAATTCCAGTTGAAGCATGCAGGAAAACCTTTGAAATCAAGAACCAGCTCACAAGTTAACTTGACAGCGATGAAATTATGCCTCTTTGTAGCCCTGACTTTAAAAATCTGATCCTAAACAATTAAAATTAATAGCAACTGGTGATATAAAAAGAATTGCCGGTCCGTTTTGTTCGAAGAAAAAACACGGGGAGCAAAAATCAAAGAGGTTATAGTTCAACTACTATCGCAAAAGAGTAAAGATAAACATAATGATGAAGACAACACTTACGATTTTTCCAGAGCTGAGACCTCCCGCTTTAAAACGTCCATTTTGGGTTTAGACCTGTAAAGACAGAAAATGAAAACAATTTTTTAAACGTATGCATATTTAATACATGAATGGACAAATCTGTGCTCATAAAATGTCGGCAAATTATTCGGGTAAAATTTTACACATCTGCATGTGAGTTGCCATCATGAAACACATTATTTGTTGAACCAATCAGAAAAAGCAGCCGAGAAGAGTCGAGAAGGATCGCAGAGGCGATCCTTCTCGCAGATCAAAAACTTGCAACAACCTTATATTTGACATTATTATTGTGAGCGCGAGAGCATTCAGGGCGCCTTCAGTTTTTCGCATCTGCAATACGGACATCCTTCAAACACGAATAGCTGTATCCAGTTGTTGAGATAAACAACGCGTCCGCTCGGCGCGCGGTAAGGTATCTGCGCGCATATTTTTTACCTCGACGAGACAAGACGATGAAAAAATGTGTCTCTTTTCCTTTGGAATAAATAAATGAAGAGGGGATTTGGAATACCGCAATCGAGTTACGCAATTTCCAAGCGTAGTTATTGAGAGTTCAGACAACAATGCTCAAGTAGAGGATCAATCAAACTGCAGGACCGCTAAAAATAAGCTCTTAACAAATTAAGTCCATGATATGACAGCAAGTAGGCAGCGTATTTGCCCCGGGGGACCTTTTTTTCAACAAGGGCCGCATAATTAAAAACCTTACCGTGAGACCTTCCCTTTCCCCCTTTCAACAGTAACTAATACCTCTTCGATCACACAAAAATGAGATGAGGGAAGTTCATCGACCTGCTTGAGGGAGATAGATAGATTGAGAGGTATTCGCTTTTGAGTGCGTTAAAAGAAAGTGTTTTCATTTCGTGGCATTTTTAAGGGGACACCTCTCACAGAAAATTTTACGAGAAATCTAATAATGGAACCACTTGCTCAATATCTACTTTTTCCTACTGAGGAGGTTATACGCTTTTAAAAGGTCTACATCATGTTCGACCTCTCTCAATGTGCGCCATGTGAGGAAGGCCCAGTTGTATTTTCAAGAACTGGACTAAATTGAAGTTTCAGCGGTATTTTATCGAAAATTGTATTTTTGTAGGCAAAGGTCAAGAGGAAGGACATGTTTTCGTCACTTTTCAGTCACTGGAGCTCTTGCATGCCGCGGTAACTTACAATTTAAGTACTTTTTGTTGCATAAAACTTGGCGAGAAACACGATAATGCCCCTAGTTTAAATCTGGTTTTAAATATGGGATTTGAACTACACATACATAACCTTCTTCGACGCACAATTTTACTTCATTTCGTTCTTAAGTCATGCGAGAGAGATAAAGTAATCAAGTAACCATTCTTAAAGCATTAATTAGTTAAGATCAGTATTTGAGAAGATTTGTTGACAGCATTTTCAACAGTTTTTCATCGTCAAAATTGACATGACAGCAATCCCATAACATTTTTAAACTATTTGAAAGAATACTTTACGTTTTGGTGGGGTTTAAATGTAAATTTCAAATTCAGTAACTTTTCTCGACACACAATTTTACTTCATTCTATGCAGAAGTTACTTAGAAGAGAGTGGGTAGCCGTTCTCAAGGCATTAATTAGTTAACTCGCCCTATACCAAATAGATCGAACTAATTAAAAAAAAGAGCTCGTATAAAAACCGACTCCTCCAGCTATGAAATTTTAATCAAACAATCCCGCTTTCCTTCCGCTCGAACCTGGCATAACAGGCTGCCTCAAAGGACGCCCGTAGGGAAAACTTCTTTGAGTGCAGCTCAGTCCTAAATGCAGACTTTTGTTCAGACTAGGTATGGAAGTCGTTAAAGGGCTGCGAGCCGTTCACCGAGTATTCAGTAAAAAGAGGAAGAGGGCGAAGCGAGAGAAACGCTCATACTGTTGAAACGCTGAAAAACTCCTGTGGATATTCCCGTGTCTTGAAAAACAACGTAAAAAGATTGCAATACCCCCACCCCTTTTCAACACCCATCACGGTACCCGTTTCATCACCTTCCACTCGATAATGGTTCCCTTAAATATGAAAAGCACCCGCTTCATTCTTAACAATCTTCGGTAAAATTGTATCCGTTTACCTATCAAGAACTTGTTTCTTATTCAAATTTTAATTGATTCGTATTGGATTAGGTGCAGTTTCGTTATATCGACGGTGTAAGTTGCCAATCACATAACTCGGTTTGGGACGTCGCGTCGCAGACTTCCTGCCATTCTTTATATTTTAAACGGAAAACTACTCAACGGCAATTCATTAAAAACTGCCGTGATTTTTTTTCTCTGTGCGAAGAAAAGTCTGTAAAAACTTCGAGGAATGATGTCAATTTGTTCTCCTTTAAAAAATAACATAGTTGCGGAGATTTTCAGACACCGCAAGCGAGATATGTGATTGCGGACTCCGATGTATGCGCCGTCGGTATATTTGTTCTGGTGTGGGTGCGTCGGAATTATTGCACAATTTTTCCTTTAAATACATTGCTGCATGACTTTACTCAATTCAACGTTGCACTTAACTTCTAGCTAATAGCGAGCTATTTTTGCTTTCACACCGCCAATGGTATACTAGAAATCTAGTATTGTAGGAGTTTGATCATTAACAGCTACGCATTAACAAAGGCGATGGAAAAGTGCCTCATAATTTGAGAGAATACTAGCCCGCTATTTTTTTATTTCTTCAGAACGAAACTAATCAATATTCTTGCGTCAGATTTTTAGGGACTAATGTTGGGTAAAATTTATGGAACCGTATCATCGAATCGGTCTCTAATAGAAGGGTGTGATTGCACAAGACTAAGATTCACGGGAGAGGTACGAAATTGATTTTCTTGTCAATCAGGATGACAAAACATTTTCTGGAAAAATTGAAGGATGGGCCATCTATTTGAAAGTTCTCAAATATGATTTCTGGTGGGGAAATGTTTAAAACCCCGTTAAGGCTAATTTTAAAAGTTGGACTCATGCCTTCTGTAACAAAAATTAAAGAAAACTACGACATTAAAAAAAAAAGAGAGAGAAAGTTCAAAGTGAGTTTTGAAAGTTTTATCAATTCCTTGGTAAAAATTGGCAATAGGAGCTGCGTTTCAAAATACTAAAGGTATTCTTATAGCCGGCTATGAGAGACGATAAAAAATCATACAGCTGACTGTAGAAACCGAAGAAATTCATGCAGCCGGGATATTCGAAGCGATAAAAAATTATACAGCCAGGCTATAGTTCCTATCAACAGGATATACAGTTTATCGCCATCGGCTGTAAAAAGCTATAAAAAATTGTGTAGAAATTCGTGTGCTTTGGAAATCATTAAGTTTGATACGGAACCACCTTAATATTTACAAAACACACATTATATTTTCCTTTGATACATACATTTTTTCATCAATTTAAATGAGAATAATCCATGCAGAGTGTGGAAGCGTTTCAAAATTATGAGTTGAAACACGCTGACTCCATGAGTTTAAATATTAGAGCCTGACACAAACTGGAGCATGGTGCTGCCAGCGCAAAACGCGCGCTAGCGCCTACAAACCTAACAGGATACTTCACGCTTTGCGCAATGCGTGAAGTATCCCTGTTAGGTTTGTAGACGCATATGCGCGTGTCACTGCTGTCACTCTGGTTGCCCGGCTCTCCGCGGACACAGTGCTCGAAGCAACTATTTCACACCAGAGGTATTGCACAGTATCGTACGAAATTGAATGCGCTCCAACATAGTAGGAATGGTAGGCATCTTTCAAAAGCACGGAGCTTTCCTCACAAATAAATCAAGATACTACGGCCCAGAAAGAGAGCGGTAGTCCAAAAACTCACGAAGTCCTAGCACCCGTAATTAGTAACGTTTCGCATACACTTTATCGCCTGGCTGTTGCTTAGTTGCCATCGACTATAAAAGACTATAAGTAATTGTGTGGCCTGCTATAGAATCTATTGGAAATCTAACGCCGTTTGTTGGATTTTTATTTTAATTTCTTTTTTATTTTTAATTATATTTCAGCAGTTGATAATGGTGCCGGAAGGTACCAACACGTCCTGCCTGTGTATTTTGTATTTTAGCCTTGTTTCCGCATTTTCCTGTGTTTGCGTTTGTCGTTTCCGTTTCGGACTGCTTTTACAAGTCTCTTTGTTTCAGCTGCAGATAAAGACAAAAATGAAGAGGCGTTGCTACTTCGAAATGCGGAAAATTTTGACTCACCCCCGTGCTCAAAAAACCGATTGAATTTCGAGAATAATTAGTGGCTAGGCTCCTTCATTAGAGACGAAATTCGCCAAGGAGTTTGCAATGGCGCAGATCGAGACAACGGGGCTTGCTTCTATAAATTATCACGAATAGAGCAATCCCAAAAGTCCATTACCAGTTTTGCCGAGAGTTCAACTTCAGAAGTTGAGTAATCTTATCAGCCTCTCAGCAATTTATCAACAAAACCAGCCGTTTTTGGCCCGCAACACAGGCCTCTATGGTCAGTGATAGGACTCCCGACTCCCTCCCAACAGACCCCAAGAGTTAGCAAGAGTTGCTCTCTTAACATCACTTTGCTAGTCGCCGATAGAGCGCACAGTCCGCATAATTGTGTGTTGAAAATAAATAAAAAAACCTAAAGTGCAATAAGCGATTAAAATTTATCCACAAGAGAGAAATATTGACTCAAAATCATTCAACAACAATGCATACTTTGCTCATCACATGCATAATCCATCATCAGGGATCTCGGCGAATTAAAAAAGCATAAATCAGAGAGTTTAGGGAATGCGCAGCAACTGGAAAAGCAGGCAACTCGTCCGGAAAATCGCAATCGCTGGGAATTTCTCGGATTAAAAGTCAGCAAAAGTTAATATGCGCGTACTTAGGAAAAATTAAGTTGTTTTTTTTTCATCCGAGCAGCTATCCGGTGAGGATGCAACGAAATATTTGTTCATGTCTCGGTAATCTCTAAAACTGCACTTTTGTTGATAAAAGGTTATCTCAGAGACATTTTTTTATGGTAAACTATTAAGAGTGGACATCTTACAGATTTTGGTATTGAAATTCCATTTAGATACTGCAAGGACATAGATATAAGTCGCTTTATATCATTCCCCGGCTCTCTGCGACACCTAACCTCCAGTGCCCCCTGTTCAACCGCAACCAATCGGGCATCGAGCACCTAATTACTTTCATTACTGCAATTATTGAGGTAAAAATTTGAAGGAGTGGCGATACGTCCACGAACCTTACACATGTTATCCCGTGTGCCTGCAACGCTTAATTTTTATGATACAAATACTTCCTTAAAAGGGAAACCAATTCAGGATTAAGGACACGAACAAAATTTTGATACGGAACCACCTTAATATTTACTAAACACACGGTATATTTTCCTTTAATATCTATTTTTTTCATCAATTAAAATGAGAATAATCCATACAGGATGTGCAAACATTTCAAAATCATGAGTTGAAAAACGCTGACTCCGCGAGATTAAATATTAGAACCTAACACAAAGCGGAGCGGCGACGCACTGGCGCCTACAAACCTAACAGGGATACTTCACGCATTGCGCACTGGCGCCTACAAACCTAACAGGGATACTTCACGCATTGCGCACTGGCGCCTGCAAACCTAACAGGGATACTTCACGCATTGCGCAATGCGTGAAGTATCCCCGTTAGGTTTGTAGTGTTATCCCGTGTGCTTGCAACGCTTAATTTTGAGCTCGCCCACTCGGGAGAGCTCTTTGCGATCGATTTCTTTTAGCATTGGTAGTGTCCGTGGCGACAAATGGATGGTTCTCGTTGCCGTCGGAGGAACGGCCAAAATCCCATTGATTTCAAGGTCTAAAAGTTGAATTTTCGCGGGTTACAGTTTTCCTCCGTCGAACATTTCCGTTCCCTCATTCAACTGAGGATTAATTGTTCCTCGTTTGCTACACTAGAGAGCAGCACTTTCCAGTGGTCGAGTATATCATAGCATGTTGCTATGGTTTTATAGCAAATTACCTAATTGTATGTTATCATCCTCTTTTCTTTTCAATGCAGTTTGTGTGTGCAGTTGTACTTGCAATTGTTATTATTTCTTAAAATAAAAAACATGGTGACCTCGACGTGATTTAATAATTTGTTCAATTAATTTTAAGTTACTAAGACTAAGATTGAGATTTGCGCATAATTAATGGATAATCCTTAAGATTGCCGTTATTGGTACCATAGAAGGTTAATTAACCTCAAAATAATTGCATGCTTGAGAGCTCGGTTGAGACTCGCATTGGGATCCTTTCAGAGTTTGTTTAAACCTCATATTAAGAATGCTTTAGGATTCGTTTGAGCCCCTCGCATTAAGAATGCTTGGGAGTTCGTTTGAGCCTCGCATTAAGAATGCTTGAGAGTTCGTTTGAGCCTCGCATTGAGTTTCTTTAGAGTTCGTTTTAACCTTAAAATACAGATGCATGAAGTGCTCTTTCGAGCTCCGTGCTATTTATAGTGCGCGAGGTGCTCCATTGAGCCACCGCATACATACAAAGGCGTGATGTGCTCCATTGAGCCACTCGCATACAAAGACTTGAAGTGGTCTTTCGAGCTCCACGCTAAAATTCAAGTGAGTTCCTTTTCCGCTCTTAGTGTATACCATAAGTATTGTGTAAGAATTATGGCAGAAACGTTCCTCCGAACCGTGCTCAATTATAGTTTCTTTGAACTCTGTGCCGATAAAAATTCAGAATTTCAGACTGCCAGCTTAACAAAGTATAACCTTAATTCAAGTTGGCGACTTGATTTAAAAAAAAAAAAATTAAAATTAAATCATATGGTTTCATTACATTGTTGACAAGTTAAGAAAAAGCTTATCAACGATGAAAGCCAGAAACAAAAATGCGATGGCAAAAATAGCCATTGCAACATTTGCCGCAAAATCACATTCATAAAAGATAATTCCATTTCTCTCTCTTTATTTCTCTTTATTTATTGAAATGTGAAAAATTTGACTTATGAAATTACGTCATAACATTTTGCATCGGCATGTAACCTCTGATAATTGGGTAAAGATTCATTTAATACGTATACAATTTTAGAAAAAAGCATTAATAGTTGTTAATAGTTTCCCAAAGGCGAGCTCTCCAACACAGTAGTGTTGGAACCAGCAGCTTGTTTATTATACAAATACTTCCTTAAAAGGGAAACCAATTCAGGATTAAGGACACGAACGAATAAAAAAAGAAACCATTAAAACATAATTTGAAGAATAAAATAAGAGCGTAAAAACACCAAAAGGCAACGCCGCGCGTTAATTATTTGTTATTGGGAGCATAAATACTACAGTATGTTCACCCGTAATTGGAAACCCAAGCTGATGTTTTTCATTTTCTTTTTATCTCTTTCCCCCATTCAATTTTAATATTAGTTTTTATGCATGGAAGTCGGGATTTACTCAGTCCACATAACATTAGGGATTCAACTCGACTAAATAAGCTCCATCTTTAACGGCAGCCTCGCTCACGACGTCTTGAACCTTTTTAATTATTTCCTTGAGATGAAATCTTCCTCGTTTATTATTCCGTTTCCGAGGGAGAAGACGAAAACGAAGACGAAGATCTCCTCTTTGACGAAGCGAAGAGCTCGGATCAATGAAGTGAGTGCGTGCAGTTCGCTAAGTTCTCGATGCAAAGATTGCTGAGTAAATACCCGCGGGCAATCCAGCTTCGTCGGATGAAACACGATTTACGTCGTTCGGCTCAAGGAAAACATACCTAACTCTGGAAAAGAGCATTTTTTATCTGGGGACGAAAAAACTGCGCTGCGGGCGGTGATTCTGGCGCAGGAAAAGCTGAATTATGCCGAGGAATTAATTAAGCAATACGAGCATGTAAAGGACGGTAATTGAACATGTTGCAAAAAAACAAAAAGCTCTTTATCAATGGCCAAAATTCAAAATCACGTACCTCCGTTAGCGACGCTAAAACTCTCTGTCATACTTTGACTTTATTTTTTTATCATTAACATTTTTTTTTCTATAAAGTTAACACATTTTCAAGAAAATTTAATTTTTCCTCTCTGTGAGTAGAATATTCTGTTTACATTTCAGGCTATATGCGTGTTTTCTTTTCCTCCAGCAACTTTGAATATTCAAAGGACTTAATTTCACAAATCTCACGAGCAGATAAAGAACCACGTTTGTTTACAGCTTCCTCTTTCTCATCAAAATAACGCGAATGTAAACAAGTCGAAACTTCGACTCCCATTGGTTCCCGCCATTTCCGGTGGCGCGCTCGGAAAAATTTACAATTTGACGCGGGACTTTTCAAATAAGCGGGGACCATTCTGAGTGAGCGCACAGTGAAAATCGACAATGCGTTGTGGACAGTACGATTGTGGCTATTGCTCCATTAGTATGGGATATTACGAAGGAATCGAACCACAAGATGTATTGAGGTAGCGCATGACCCTAGTGGCCCAGTGGCTGTTTTTCACCCAATCATTACAGTATCTCAATAAGTTAGTGCTGTGCGTGTTACAAGAGTTTTTGATCCTACATGTTTAAACATGAGAATCATGTAAAATCATTCATGTCCGCTAGAACGCATTACTTTTTTATTTTATTATGTTATTTATTTATTTTATTGGAGAGAACTGAACAATGAACTACCGCTGATGATAATTGAATACATCCATTTTCTCGACCTTTTATTGATGAATTGCTCCTACCCCTCCCTTTCTGCTCTATTCTCGTGTATCTCGTGTTTTCTTCATCCGCCCCCTTCCCTTATTACACTGTTAGATTTACTGAATGAAAATGTGCATTGAAGTGTATGTTTCCAAAAAAAAGCTCATGTGGTGTAAATCATCACTCCTATGACGTGGGAGCATACCTCGATTTTCACGTAAGTCGCGGAAAGCATGGAATTATATGAACAACAAGGCTCACGTGGAAATGGAAGTGTCGCAGGCAAATAGCATCAGGCATATTGTCAAATGCCTAAGCAAATAGCTAAATATTCTGACTTAGATTGAAATTCTGATTCTTTTCCTAATTTTAGACAAAATAATTAGTTGCGCCTGTAAGAAAAGATTCTTAGTAAAAATCTGCATCAAACCATAGTATTTTAAACGATTTTTAGCTTGTGGACAGACACTTATCTTGAAATTTTCAACGTGTCATAAAATACAGATTTTTTAGTACTTATTTCAATATTTAAAAATATGAGAAGCAATCGAAGAGGAAGAGATAAAAAAAGTTTTTAGGTTTAATGAGTTATTTTCCCAAAAATATTGAAAATTCGTGAGCTATCTTCGCCATTAATTCACAAAATTTTGTAGACGGTCAAACTTCAACTATCTGCCTGGGCATTTGACAAAATGTCACTATTCGCCTTCGACAGATATACGCCGCCCTAACGTTCGAAGAGCGATAAAACAAGGAATGAAATCTGCATCTCAAGAGTGGAGTTCACTCCGCAGAAAAAATTATTCGTAAGAGCGGAGCTCACTCTACAAGAGGAGCACGGATCTCATTCTGCTTTCATATCACTCTATTGTGGACCAAATTGGCCTCTAACACTCTAAGATTTTTAATAGTGTACATTACTTACTTACATACTTGTACATACTTCTTTTTCTTTTTTCTTTTGTTAAACAAAAGAACAAGTCTAATTCTTGGCGTTTAAAAATCAAACAGAATGAAAACGCCAACTCTGCTGAGGAAGATGTTATTCTCCCCGGAGATCTGTGAGCAAACGAGGGGAAACAAAAGGCCCGGGAGCACACGTGTGTAGCGGGAATTAATAAGTTAATTTTTAGGCGAAAATATTTGCCTCAGACTCGACAAACTTTTTACCTGCTCGATCATCAAGAATTTGCGAGTTAAAATATTCATCGTTGAATTGTGAGCGGCGCGGCGCACAGTGGATCGAGTCAATAGGAGAGGTCGGACACAATTTGGAAATTTTAAACGCTTATAACTCCGTCTGTACAAAACTTTGAGGTTCTGTAAGTGGTTCAATTGGTTTCCTCGTAAAATTTTCTTCTAGAAGCACCCCTTATAGTTTAAAATGGGACGGAATATAAACATCAAAATTCGCAATTTTAGTAAAAAATTTTATGTCCGACCTCTCTAATCGACTCGATCCACTGTGCGGCGTCCTGTAATCGCTCGCCCTGCAAACTTTCAAAGGCCTACGTCGAGCGGCAATATTGACAGAGCGGCTTTTCCCGGAGGTGTACTCGATTTAACTATCAACAAGTTAAAAAGTTAAAGAGTTTTTGAAAGTTTTATCTTCTCCCGGCGAACGCTTCGAACATGGTGACCGCCGCGCCCTTTCGAGTGCAGGTGTAAATCCACGCGACCCTTTGAGTTTGACGTCGTTAGCGAGAACAGGTCTAACGATAGCAACCAGTGGCATGGAGTGCTTTGCGATATATCGATTGTTATGTCATTTAAATCTATGGAAAATGATCGGTAATCAGGGTGTTTGCAGCGAACACCTACATAATCGATTCTTTACCATAGGTTTAAATGGCAGAACAATCGATATATCGCAAAGCACGCCTCGTCACTGATAGTAACCACAATAAGGCTGTTGCGCACAAGAGATTCAAATCAGTGGGTGGACTTTCGAGAGTTAAAATCACGATGAGCACCTTAAAAATTCAGAAATTCACTCCATCGGTTGAATCTGTAGCAGGGGTAGGAAAAAATTTATAAATCGAACGGATTTCGGCACTTCATTGGTTTCAATCGGTTAAAATTTTAAGATCTAGTTTACAGCTCACTCATGACGAATTGTCAATTAAAATAATGGAGAATTTGCATGCAAATTTTTTATTGCTTCATCTGAAAGTGCTCAAACAGCTGATTTCACAGTCTTTTTTATAATTTTTTTCTGATTTGGGTAATAACGTAAAAATAGATTTAAAAGTGAGAACATGCACCGCCTAGTGACGTCATCTAGTGGCATTTCCTATTTAAACACACATATTTTAGCAGATTGGATCATTTTGTCATATCTTCTTCAATAATTGCTCAATTCATGAATGAAGGGTATCGGGTATCCTCGTGTTCAGTTCATTCAGTAGTCTCCACTCATAAACACAATTCATCAAATTTTAGACACCTGCAAATTGTCCTTTAATATATATTTTTTTTCATCAAGTAAAATGAGAATAATCCATACAGGATGTGCAAACATTTCAAAATCATGAGTTGTAAAACGCTGACTCCGCGAGATTAAATATTAGAGTCCAGCACAAAGCGGAACGGCGACGCTCTGGCGCCTACAAACCTAACAGGGATACTTCACGCATTGCGCAATGCGTGAAGTATCCCTGTTAGGTTTGTAGGCGCCAGTGCGCGTTTTACGCTAACAGCCTGCCCGCCGCGCCGCAGTGCTTGAAGCAACTATTTCACACCAGAGGTATTGCACAGTATCATACGAAATTGAAGGCGCTTCTACATATTAGGAATGGCAGGCATCTTTCAAAAGTACGGAGCTTTCCTCGCAAAATAAATCAAGATACTACGGCCCAGACAGAGAGCGGTAGTCCAAAAACTCACTAAGTCCACTCATAAACAGTATTCAGCAAATTTCAAGACACCTGCAAATTCTCTATTCGTCGCAAGTGAGTTTTAGACTAAATTTAAAAAATTCAATTTTTTTTTATTGACTCAGCGTTGCGGAAAAACCGTTTCCTCGATTTGATACAAGACTTTACTTTGAAATTTTGGCTGAAAATGGATTTCCTCCCCCTTTTGGTACACATTACCTATATATTTCCCCCAAAAATCTCAATCGTAAAACCTGAATCAAAGCTGGAAATGTGCGAGCGCCAAAATAAAAAATTCGAGTTGGCTGATAGAATGGAATATTTTACGTTCACAAACTCAATTCAACTTGATTTTAAAGTTTAAAAAATAGATGCTATGGGGGAGAGCAACTAAAATGTGCCTCTAGGCGTAATAGATCCTGCTTATCAATAAGATTTAAATGAGTCGACCATCGAAATAGACGAAGTAGTGTTACATGTATATCTGACCTGGATTATTCATAATACAAGAAGCGATCTCACTACATATGGTTCATCCGAGAATATGATGATGGTTAAAAGCGGAAACTTCTTGGGCTGTCCATAAATTATGTAACACTCTAGTGAGTGGGTGGATCCCCATAATTTCGTGACCGCTCGTGATGAGGGGTGAGAGGGAGTCAAGTTCAGCGTTAAGTAATAGTGCACACGTACTGGATTCTAACTTTTTCTCGCTTCTTTCTAAGTTTTATATGCTAGTTTTTTTGTCTCA
Source organism: Bemisia tabaci (assembly GCF_918797505.1). Taxonomy (NCBI): domain Eukaryota; kingdom Metazoa; phylum Arthropoda; class Insecta; order Hemiptera; family Aleyrodidae; genus Bemisia; species Bemisia tabaci. The sequence continues at coordinate 68,067,718 of NC_092794.1, read as the reverse complement.
TCCTTTTTTTGCTTGGTACACAGAGCCTTTAACTTACCAGAAGCTCTGCTCTCCCAAGTTGTCAGTGAGAAAATTACTCTCGAGTTTTTTGCGAAAAACGAGGGGTGTATCAAGGCAAATGTTACGTGATTATTTGGGATGCCTAGACCAGCGTTATGATTGCGTTACAAGGGGTTGTGGAAGAAAGTAAAAAAAAAAATCAGAAAATCGCGTTTCGTAATTCATGGCCTTTCTAGATTGCCCAGTCTCACAGTTCCCGTGACCACATCCCTATATTTTGAAGGGAGACGAGAAAGTTTCAATACCTAAAAATATTTACTGAGCATCCTTTAGGTAGAGACGAAAAATCACGGAAATATTTGAAAAATTAAGTTTGCAGTTTGTTTAATAAAACTATGGACGACAAAAATACCGGAGCGTTGTAAGTCCAGTTACACATTTCCCAAAAGCCACCGAATTAGAGTTGTTGGTGCACTGACCATCCGAGCAATGCAACAGGTGAAGGCACCGTTCAAAATGAGTATAAACAATACATCATGTCTAATGATGATTGTTGCACAACATGTTGACCATTTTAATTGCCCAATGATATCGATGAGAGTTAGACTCGGGAGGCTGTGAGGAGAGTCTGTAAAAATATGGTCGTCTTTGCTGAACCAATTGTTTGATACATCGCTCTTTAACCATTATCAGGCGAAGGTAATTCCGATCCCTACCCTGTTGGATCAGTATGAAGCTGCCCTGTCGAGATGGAAATTTTCAGCGTCACAGCGAATCGCGGAATGCCACAAAAAGATGAGGCAGTAAGTTGAATTGTTTAGCCAACGAGCGTTAAAAATCAGCATAAAGCTGAAAATCTCAATACAGAGGGAAAAGGCTCATATGAGCTCAATTTTCGCTCAAAGAAATACGCTGTTTGGTGCAACACTAGTATAGACCATTCAGGAAGGCAACTGCAGACGCGTTCCGTGCGAAAAGATGAGTCTCGTTTACAAAATAACCATAACGCTGTTAAAAAATCTTCAGCAGTGTTGAAATTATAAAATTTTTAACAGTAATTATAATAATAATAATTATAATAATAACAACAACAAAGAAATCAGTTTTTAACTATTCACTAATTGTGATGTTATTCAACTTTTTGCAGAAACAAGAAATACATAATATCAGATATTTCCTATGAGGAGACAAACTATCATTTTGAACTTTTAATTTATCAATTTTCATTATTTTTATTTTAATTTTTAGGAAAATTAATCAGACTAAAATTGATAACAAATCTATATTCACAATATAAGTATTACTGATATTGACTAACGTAGTTTTTAGATTATAGATAGACGTAAATTATAGATAACTTTAGATTTTATGTTCGTCGCAAATGAACTGAGTTACCCATTTCCAATGGCCGAAAAGAACAATAAGGAATTGTGGAGGGCTAGTAGGAGTGAAAACGTTATGATAATAATTCTGGAGGACTCTTTGGAAAAATTTAACGAGCTCCCATTTAAAACGTTGCAATATAGCTGATTTGCATTGGAACGGGGCAGCGCGGGGCGCGGAGCTAGGGGATAAATCGATAGCGATAAGTGAAGGATGCCTTAACACTTGAACACGTTTGGCAATTGTTGAGTGGCTTCGAGGGGTCCCGGCCGAGCCTCAAATTGGAGAAAATTGTGGCAACCTTCCAAACGCCTTGAAATAACATAGCGCTGCATCGACCGAAAAGATAGAGCGCCAGCTGTCTCCGTACAGTGGAACCAGCCACTGGGAGAGGATGGACATAAAATCGTTGACAAAAACTGCAAACTTTGATCTTTATTTCGTCACATTTAAATTTTAAGGAGTATTCTTGAAGGAATTTTTACAAAAAAATATATGGTACCTGCTTAAACTTCTACGTTTTGCATCAACAAAAGTAGGTATGAGCGTACCGCCGCGTCATGTCCAATTTCTCCGTAGCGCCACTCGGTGTGTCGCGGCCTTTAAATTCATAGCTTTTTCTAGTGGCAGCCCTGTATAGCTCGCCATTAGTCCTGTCTTTTATGGCTTCAAAAGTCAAGTTTAGATCGCACTGCTCTTGAACTTGCCACTTTGCACTGACTTCTACGAGTGCTTTGGAAATTGATCCTTTGCGTTAGTTTCATGGAAAATGTCATCTCTCCTTACAGCTTCCTTGCAACGCTTTCATGTGGAATTGGAAAAAAGTAATAACATCAGCTTGCGTATTTATTACCGAAGCATGCGGCGAAGTTGCTGACTCATTTTCACCAAAATCGTCAGTTAGGCGATTTTGTTCCTGAGCCCTCGATTTGCCCAAATACCCCTACAAATTCAATTGCAATGCTACCCAATCTTGATCAAGTTGAAAACTTCCCTGCTGAAAGTTGTTCGTCGGAACTGTTCGACTCCTCTTGGTCAGTAACCACCCATTACAAAACTGAATTCCTGCCGTCTTCACCCTGCGTTCATAAGGGCCCTAAACTACGAAATCTCTCTTCAAATAAATTTTTGAACAAGTCTTGGAAAAGCCTTTTCAGTTAATAGTCTTCATTCAAAAAACCTCTCTGGCTTTCCGCTGGTTTTTCAAAGAGGAAAACAGCCCTATTGACTCGGAAGCTTTACCGACCATTTACGACTCGAGACAAGATCGTCGATTCGCTTCCAGAACGCCTCCCTTCCTTCCGCGGAATGGATCGTAATTTTATTCTTGTTTTACTGCTGCCCTCCCGGTAGAGCTCAAAGTTCTCATAGACTCTATCAGACCCACGTCACGGACGGGCATCTTTGATTCGATACGCAGGTATCGATTTATTTCCATGGGTGGAATCTAAAAAGTTTACAGTGCTGTTCGGATACAATCTATGCTCAATTGAACGAAAAATCTTGAGGGTTTTTTTTTTTTTTTTTTTTTTTTTTTTTTTTTTTTTTTTTTTGAAACGTCCTCATTAATTCACGACCCGTGAGATACAGCGAACTCTCGATAGATATACTCTTGGGAGAGGGATCATCTTTGATAGAGGGCGATTAATGGCCGTCATATTTTGTGTTAGGACGACATGCGATGTATTACATCGATTAGTTTCATGTTTTCAGCTACTGTCCATTTTCATCGAATTTTGAGTTTGCATTCTTGCTGTCACAAGACTAAAATATTCACTTACTTCAGCGTAGTAAAGGTACGGTTTTTTTAGAGGAGAAAAATCTCATCCTATACCGATATCGAACATTAAGGGCCTAAATCCTTCAAACATTAAATAGAAGTACAAGCGTTTCCTACACTTAAAAAAAATGTACACGCAATGTACACACCGTCCATTCCGGGCTCAGAGGGTGCTGGAGCCGTAGATTCGACTGCTCCGGGTGCTCCCGGAACTTTCGGCCTCTGAGCCCGGAACGCGGTCTGTATGTCTACATGGCCCGTAAGTACAGCTCCCAAGGCCGGAGTAATTTTTTTCAGTATAGTATTCGGTCGACATGCCTCCTTTCATAAAATAAGGTGAGTTTACGCCCAAGAGTTTTGGCGTTTTCCTTGTTTCTTTTTCGGTAGTGGGTGGACAGGGCCAATAACTGCCAATCCCATATAAAAATGAATGAAAAATATCGTGAGGATCGTAAAATGTAGCTATGCTGGCGTTATTGTTTCCCCTTTTCCTCTTGATTTTCCCTCTCTCGGACAAGTGTCTGAATCTCGCTTTCAGCTTGTCAGACGTCGAAAGGGATTGCCGGCCTCAGGGAGCGTATGAAAGGTAACCGGCGGTGAAATAGGGTCTGAATTTGGCTCCGTGTAATATCCGATATTTTGAGAGGGGTCCCTGAATTTCGAGTCCCCACCTCTCCAGCAAACATGTCATTCGCGCATCGAGGTGTGATATCATCTTACGCCTTCGCCGATGACGGACTCCGCGGCGACGTATGATTCGTCGCCCTCCTGACAAAACGTCGTAACTACGCTACGCGATGAGCCCTGTGATCAATATAACACAACGCTTGCCGGGGCTAAACTCCAAGCGTACTTACGACGTTTTGTCAGCCAAGCGAAGGATTCATCCGCTCCGATGCTCCTGATCATCGCCACCCGAATTTCAACATCAAAGTTGAACTTTTACGACAAAGACTCCTCTTACTTTATCGGCGGTTGTATGCAATGACACATGCAGATCCTCCTTCCCTCGTAGCGGGACTCAACCCTTTGAAACAACCCACGTGGTGACTGGTGAGTAAAGTGTTGAGCTCACAAATAAGATGCTTTTTGCAATACGAGGAATTTTTGGAAAAATTATAGGAATTTTGGTTATATAGCATTTTTGGTTTGTGGAAAACTCGAATGAATGAGATTTTTTATCCTATCTACTTTAATAAAGTTAATCCCGTTGATTTTTTGTATTATTTATTTTCTATCTCAAGATATTTCTTTGCTACAGTTAGTTCAACAGGTTTTGGAAGTTTTATAGGATTCAATAACGGTACTATTCAAAAAATAATAGATTACAGTTCTATAATTACTATCGGCTAATTTATTATGAACATTGTAAATATTTAAAAAAATTGTAAATATTATTCTATCAATTATGAACAGATAATCAAACTGAATGACGTTGGGCGTATAGACAGTAAACTGTCCACAGTTGAGGCATATGATATCCGATAGCTAATAGTCATCATAAGTTCCACTTTTATAGGAATCTCACTGTATAATAGGAATCATAGTAGTATTTTGCTGAGCAAACTGCTTGGTAGGCTGTTGAACAGCCAGGAAGTAGACAAGTCCCATAGCGCACAGCCATTTCGCGGTTTGAGCGGAGAAGTCCCGAAGAGAAAACAAGAGAGTCGTAATTTGGATAAGCCACAATATGCTCCGCGCATTTAATACATACGAGTCGTCTCTGATTGGTTTGTGGTTCCCGCCAATTTTTCCCGGTCGGCTGCTGTCAAGCTTTATTGCGCTCGTGGGGTATGACATAGGTTTCTTTTTCGGTAAAAAATCTTGCCAACAAAGATAATTTACTCGTCGGAAACTTCACGAATCGGTTTTTGGGAGCTTTCTGAAGAGAGTGGCGGTTTAGAAGTTTTATACTCCTGATCAAACGTAAGGAGTACTATTTTGAAATCCGCCACTGGAAAAAAAAACTCTGGTCCTGGAAGCCGTACTTACGGGCTATATAGACATACCGTCCGCGATTAGGGCGTAGCACCCGTAACTTTCGGCCTCTGTGCCTGGAGCGTATGTCTATATAGCCCGTTTTCAGTGTCTAAATAGTAGCCAAAGGCGGAGTTGTACACTAATAACCCGGGAAACTGGTAAATATTTTTCTCCAAAGTTCTCAGAGAATAAATTTCACAATTTAATCTAGAGTATCATAAAATGTCAGGGATAAATATTCATAACTTTCCTTAAAAACAAATATTGTATCAGGAGAAATACGGCAACATTCGACTGTTCATACGGCGCTTTTCCCTAGCCAACAGATCGGTGCGTTATGGGGAAAGTTTTGCTCTCGGTAAAATGCAATTAATTGTTGCGATCTGTCAATAAGGCTCGTAGCAAATTTAATCAAGTCTACAGTATCAAATATGCAACTTTTCGCCTCCACAATTACTCCGGAACGAAAGCTCCAGTGACGGTACGGAGGGAAAACTAGGTTGGTTGGTCTCCTTTTCCCTCGTGAAGTGCCAGAGTCGGGTCCGTGTAAATTAAAGTCGAAGTGAGGTTAAATATAAAGAGACGGTTAGCGCACAGCATCACTTGCTTTTAGTTTTATCAATAAATTTGAGACCATCAAACTCAGGTCACCTGGCCAGGAATCGAACCTGGGACCTCCCGATCATAAAGCAAGAGCTACAACCACTACACCACAGTAGGCCGACAATAAATAGAGTTTTGTTTGTCCAAGCACGCGAACAAGATGTATTTCAATTTAAACAAAATTAAATTAATTTGCATTACTCCTCACCACTTTTTCATGACATCTTGTAGATGACACAAAACCTGTTCCTGTGACCGACTGTGAAATCGATTTTATGATACAATTATGATTTACAATTATGATAAACGTTAGGACTAAAGTGCTGGGACTTAGTGAGTTTTTGGACTATTGCTCTTTTTGTGCCGTAGTATCTTGATTTATTTTGCGAAGGAAGTTCCGTACTTTTAAAGGATGCCTGTCATTCTTGATACGTTGGAAAGCCTTCAATTCCGTATGCTACTGTGCAACACCTCTGTTGCGAAATGGTTGCTTCAAGCGCCGCGCCGCAGCGCAGCGGGCGAGCGCGCATTGGCGCCTACAAACCTAACAGGGATACTTCACGCATTGCGCAATGCGTGAAGTATCCCTGTTAGGTTTGTAGGCGCCAGGGCGCGTGTCGCGCTGGCAGCACGCTGCTCCGCTCTGTGTTTGGCTCCAATATTTAGACTCGTGGAGTCAGCGTTTTTCAACTAATGATTTTGAAATGTTTGCACATCCTGTATAGATTATTCTCATTTTAATTGATGAAAAAAAAAATATGTATTAAAGGAAAATATAATGTGTGTTTTGTAAATATTAAGGTGGTTCCGTATCAACCTTAATGATTTCCAAAGCACATGGATTTCTACACAATTTCTTATAGCCTTTTATAATCGATGGCGAAAAAGCAACAGCCAGGCGATAAAGTGTAAAGCCCTGCGATAGGAACTATAGCCCGACTGCATAATTTTTTATCGCTTCGTATAGCCGAGCCGTATGATTTTCTCCGAATTCTACAGCCAGCTATATGATTTTCTGCAGCCTTCTTTAGCCAGCTATATAAGAATTCCTATGATATTTTGAAACACAGCTCTTATCGCCAATTTTTACCAGGGAAACTAAGAATTCAAGACGAAAATCATACTCTTAAATTTAATTTTCCCATGATTTCAGTAATTTTATGCAAAGAATGTAAGTTTCACAATCCTAGCAACACTGGAATTCTCTTGGTTCCTTTTTGCAAAATGCAATCAATATTATCTATTCCTGAATTAACCATGTCGAGTTTGAGAAACTTTATCTTATTCCGTTGATCGAATTTTTGAGATGCTCTTCGACACGGCAACAGCGTATTGGGGTGTTTCCATGTAATTATGCAAGTCGATACAATGGAGTCTGATTTCAGTCCCCTGCTCGCCCCACCGTGGTCCCTTCTTCGAGCGGTCATTACTGCAGAAGTAACTAATGAGCCATAGCCCTTCTGGGATCGGATTTTTTTGTGGAGGAATCAACGTTTCAGCGAAAGGTTACACGACGCTCAGCGCTACCGTCAAGACCCAACCGCGGTCGATGATATTCTATCGGGAGAAAAACGGAAGACAGAGAAAAATATCGGATTTGATACAATGGCCACTGAACCGATTTTTTCTCTTAATTGCAGGGACTGCATTGAGAAAAAAAAGGATTCGTAGCAACAAAGAAAATCCTCACTCCGCTCTCTTCGTTACTTCGTTTTGTTTCGTTTTGACATTTGTACGATAAATTTTCGAAGCAACGAGTGATCGCCGGCTGAATGCAGTCTGTTCGTATTGAATGATAAAAAAATGTAAAAATTCACAATTAATGAAACGAAATAGACTGCTAAGCCTGAAATCCTAGCTGACTTATTTTCTTTTTGAGTGCATGATATGAGCTAGCACAATCGAAAAACGTGTAATGGAATTAGTGACCTCAGTTTGGTTCAGTTCGGATAGGCAACTAAACTAACTGCCTGGTAAATCGGAGAGTATTACCGGGATGTGAAGGCGCAAGTTGACGAGTTAACATCCATGCCGCCCGGCAATCATAGGTTATTACTGCGTGCGACGTACATTTTTTGCTCGTTTGTTGTCTTTTTTTTCTGGCAAGGAATGACTAGCTCGAAGAAAATTAAGATGTTATCGCAGAAACGTCGATAAGTCCTAGATGCGGAAAGACTGAAGTGAAGAGCAAACGGAAATAGTGAGGAACAAGCATCAGTCACTTAATGAATCCTATTTCCGAATTGACGCTCCAGGAAAACCGAAGCGATATTCACGGATTGCTCGGAAAGTTGAGGGAATTTGCCAATTCACTCTCGCAGAAATAAAAACCCCTACGGATCTTAATATTTCATGTCGCAGTGTTTGCTGAGCAAACTAGGCGGGCTTTGGTCATCGTGAAGTTATTAAAGTGAACACTCAAAATGTCTTTCACAATGTCACTGTCTTTCAAAATGTTCCCAGCCAAGGGGACCGGACTTTTTACCAATTAGATCTGGTCACACGTGGGAAATCTTCATGAACCTTTGAATGAAATGAATTTCGTTGTCATCGCCAACCAATACACTAAAAAATTCGGAATTTTTTCAATTTCTTCTTCAACATTTTCCTCAATTTATCATTGGTATACTTGAAATTTTCAAGAAAATCAATTTGTCTCTTTTCCCAAAAATAAATATTTTCGTAGGGATTTGACAACGCCTGAATGCTTATACAGTGCACAATAAATTAATCTTTGGGAGCTATTGGACTCAAAAATTTCACCTATAATCGCAAATTTTGATTTTTAATCAGTCGCAGTAGGTATACATTTTCAGAGGTTTTTCTCATAGGAAATATTACGGGGGAAATTGAAAAGTCTTTAGCATTTATTTTATAATGTTAGGGAAAATAAAATCACTTAAAGTTGCTACATTAAGTCTGCTTTCTGAATTTAACTTGCATCACTTTGCGACTTTCATCTTTAGCACGGAAGTACACCTCAGTCTGGGTTGCTTTTCCGGTAGAAAAATGAATTTTCAATCCTGAAAATGCCGTGTTCTTATCTCAGGATTAACCAATAAGTTGAGTCCATAGAAACCTTGTAAATAATAAACGTGAGTTTGGTATCTAACAATATGTATAAAAAATGAATATGAAAATACATATGCTCATCCCGTCATCTGTTTCTGTCACAGCTAATGAAGAGGTCCCTTCCCGCTTAGTTAATGATGACACAACTATTCCTACTCCTATGCAACCGCCGGCTGTATCGTTTCTAATTGAAGGCGAAATGTCACCGCTGTCTCTAATGCGCGCCAACTGTGCTGAGCTCCATGAATGATTCGCTGTAAGAGTTCGATGCCTTCGGCTCAAAACTGTTTTATGTGTGTTTAAACATTTTTTACCAATAATTGGACGTATTTCTGCCAAACGGAGCTATGTGCATTATCACATGAGCCCTGGTATGCATATATTCTTATGGGTCTCAGGGCTCCTGTCTTAATACACATAGCTCCGTTTGACAGAAGTACGTCCAATTATTTCTCCGTTTGGTAATCTACCGCAGAAATCATAGATGAAAAATATTTTCCAAAATAAAATGAGAGACAAGTGGTTTTTCCTTTTCCGTGTTTTTAGTGAATGTTGCATGTAAAGTTCCTGAAAATATGTTTTATATTTTTCACAGCTTCTTGAAATTTCATGAAATACTTCACGGAAATATCCGATCTCTCATTTTTTCATTTCACTCGTGAAGCCCCTCCGGGGCGGACCCTTCACGAGACCTCCCTTCCGAAAAAGCAGGAGGCAATTTCTCAGCGATGAATTCGTCTTGATTTCTCACATCACTGCTCAGTCATGAATATTTAAGTTGAGGCTGGGTGAAAACAGCATCGAGACAGTCGTTTTACGACACGTAAGTCAAGTTTGCGCCGAGGCGGCCGCCTTTGACGACGAGCAAATACGCGGCTCCGAGCTCCGTTTTTCGTCCCTCTGGCGCGAGGGCGTATCCCTTTTTTCACATGGGCCGCGGAAAGCATAGAGTTATACGAGGGTCAAGGCTCACGTGAAAATCCAGATATGCCTTTACGCCGGAGAAACGACGGGTTTTCTATCGGCGAGGCTATGAGATGAGACTCCGTTTTGATGTTTTTGCCGGAACTCTACACGGTCGGGAAACACCCCCGGGTCGAGATAGCGACAGCGCGGGAAGACAATTCGACGGTTCGAAAATCGAGGAAAGTTCAAGGGTGGTTTTTTATCGCGCTTCGCATAGTTGCCAGATAGTGTTGAAATTTCAGTAATTTCCCCATTTAAAACCCTGTAAAATATCTTCACTTAACTGCACAATCTGGCAACTTTGGCGGTTCGGCCCGATCCGTTGCTGGCGGGGCCTCCGCTACGACCCGTGCAAAATCGAGGCGCGGCATCACACATTGGATCGTATTCGATAGTGGCTCGATGTATCGTTTGATTCAAAATAATAGAACGTAACCTCAAACAAAAATTTTAGGATTTAAGTTGGAAAAGTTGAAAATGAGAAAATTCCTAACAATGTCACTCCTCAATGCAATTTTGTGCTAATATGTATCAAAAATCTATCACAAAAAACCCGCTCCCTATGTTACTCGATCGACTTTTCAGGCTACGTTTACATGTTGAAATAATCGATTTCGATACAAGACTATCTATGAGACAGGTCGGACATGATGTAGTCATGTTACATCTCTAAAGCGAACCATCGCCAACTCCTGTCCATGTTTCAAAGCTCATATCTTTGCTACAAAACAGAGAGGTGGAAGAGGTGTCCCATTGGGTTTTTTTTTTTTTTTTCGAAAAATTAAATCAAGGAGCACCCCTTAAAAATAAAAATATAACATTCGAAACATAAAAATTCTCTGTTTCAGCCGGAAAGTCCATGACCGTCCTTTCACACAACCTCGTTCTACTGCGCGCTGTTTGGAGCATTGTCACGCCTGTTCCGAAAATAACACGGTGCGGTGCTTGGAATCAGCAGCCGCCTGAATGTTGAAACTTTAACTGACAACGTCGGCAAGATGAGACTAAATATAATAAGTATTTCATGAAATTTCAAAAAGCTATGAAAAAATGAAATATATTCCCAGAAAATTTGTTTGCAACATGCACTAAAAACACCAAACAGGAAAGACAGGTTTGTCTCTCATTTGATTTCGAAAAATATTTTTCATCTATGATTTCTGCGGGAGAACTACCAAACGAGGGAATAATTATTGGTAGTAAAAAATGTTTAAACACACACACAAACCAGTTTTGAGTTGAGCCAAAAGCATGCAACTCTTCAAGCGAATCATTCGTGGAGCGCAGCACAGTTGGCGCGCATTAGAAACAGCGGTGACATTTCGCCTTCAATTAGAAACGATACCACCGGCGGTTGCATAGAAGCACGAATAGTTGTATCATCATTATCAATGCGTGAAGGGACCGCACTGTCACCTGTGGTAGAAACAGATGACGAGATGAGCCGCTGTTTCCATGTTTATTAACCTAAAAAAGCAGGTACTGAAGATCTGGCTGAAAATCGCCCATCAGATTCAAGGAAATTTGGTAGCCAGTACCGAATGTTAGTTGACGGTTTTATTTGTAACGTAAGAAAACGAATTTTTAATATTAACAGACTCTCTCAAGGATCAAGTATTCAAACATCCAGCAACCATACGATTCTTCCATCCTTGTCGATAGGCACTTGATTCTTACCTATCAATTGGACCGCGTTCAGCAGAAAGGAACTAAACCACATCAACTTTTGCCGGACTTAATCTGACAATTTAATTTTTTACAAGAAAACGGTTGTGCAGATTTTTGTGCAAATTTCAGTGAATTATCTGCCTTGCACAAGACGAATTCCTTAACATTTTCATAGGAATCAGCATAAACGTTCTCTTTTAAAAAATTAAAATGCCCAGTTAAATTTGGAAATAATGATGCGGCTTGATTCTTTTCTGCTACACGCGGTCCAATTATTAAAGGGTTGCACCTGCAACTCGGATCACTTAAGTCGACTTGCTACCAAAAATTTTTTATCAGAAAAAGTGAAGCTCCCGATATGTCAGGAATGTTTCCAGCCCTCCCCCCCCCTCTCTCTCTCTTTACCAAAAGCTGAAACACATGCTTTGCTTCCAGCACATCGCAAAGCCCTAATTTTGAAATAGAGGACCTACGTCATAAACGCCTTTTCAAAATAATGCAGCGCTGACTTGATTTTATCACCGTATGCATTGGCACCACGAGGGTCAAAAAACTACTCTTGTAGGTGATCAACATGGATGTTTGGTGCAAGCAAGCTGAAAATTAAATTCAATAGCCGCAACGAGATCCTGTTACCCTTAAATGGCGGTTTGAAGCGCTGCATTGTATAAAAATCATCGGAGCTAAACACTTTCATCCCACGTCCGATAGACATCGACATAACCCTGTTCACCGCTTTGAGGTTACATTGTCACGCTATGAGTTGTTATCACTCAACAACTGCAATTACTTTCAAATTAATGGTTTTATTACCGTGGGTCGGTATCGATTTACAATCGGTTTTAAATACGAAAGAACGACGAGGACTTGATTCCGGCCATTCATTTTTATGGCGTAGCTTATCGGAATCCCCCGTCACCTCCTTACCAAATTAACTCGCAGATCATTGCTAAAGAATCTACAACACGAAATGAAATTAAACTTTTAAAGAGATGTTTATCTGTCATTGATTTTTACCAGAAATTTCGTGGGTCAAATTTCTTGGCTTTTAGTTTAACGTTTTAAAAACTTCACTCGTGGCTTTTTGGCACTTTATATTTATGTTTAAAAACTTTTCCGAGCGGCTAATAAATCATCCTACTGGAGAATTTCCCGTAAAGATTTTTGAACTTTAAAAATAAAAAATAGACAATCCTTGAGCTACCTATATTCTATTTTGGTGGGAAAAAAATTGCAAAAAAGAGCTCTTTCATCATCAATATCCGGCTTCAAGTAGTGCTTCGCGTCCCGCACTGAAAAAAAAAAAGAATCTCAATTTTTCCGCCAAGAAGTATTTCTTCTTAAATCAAGTATTTTCCTGGTTAATATACGCTACTTTTTTGCTTAACCCGAACAGTATTTTTCTTGTATCAAGAAAAAGTCAGCTTAAAGCAAGATAAAACAAATTCTTGGCGGCAAATTCAAGAATCATCATGCTTGATCCAAGCTACTTTTCACTCAGTGAATGCTACTGTTACTATTTAGTTTCAAAGTATTTTGCTGGTAATTTTTTAGTTCTAGGATAGGTACTCTCAAGTTGTCTGTGGAAGTTTCAAGTGTTGAAAATAGGGTTACTTTTAGATAAAATTGGATTTCGAATCTTAATTAGGAACAAACCAGTGTGTTCATGCATGGGTCAATTTGTCAAATTGACTTATAGACGTCTAACTACCCAAGTTACATGGTTTCCAATGGATGATTAGAAATATCAAATATTAGATCTATATAAAAAGGCGTAAACCTACGACAAAAACCCGTCAAATATAGTATTTGATTGCCCCTTTTCGCGGGCCATTGCTTTATCATCGACGTAATTCTGAAATAAAACCTTATGTAATGATAGATGCCTCAATCTGGTAAAAGATTAAACTCGAGTCCGATGATGGTTTCGCTGATATTGTATTGCAAATTTCACATTGAATAGCATTACGTATTGAGCATTTTGCATTACAGTATGTCTAAAAATGTCAAGTTTACAGCGTTGTAGTGACAAAACCAGTTTTGAACTCCAACTGAGAATGACACAATAAGGGCCACTCTCAGCACGAGGTCTTATTATAACCACATTTCAATCAATCGCTCGAATCCCCAATCACAGAGTACCTTCTTTGGAGAATCTTTTACGAACTTTTTTCAAGACCAATGACCAATATCAAAATATTTGTGCCGTCCCTCTAACTCTGGCTTCCACCGTCTGGTGAAAAAAGACGAGGGGCAAAAAATGAACATTTAAAACTTTTGATTTTGCCTCGTTGGAATGGAGGACGATGCAGGTGCAGAGCATAAAGAAAAGAAGTAGCTTATAAAAGTAAAGAAACTCATCGAAATACCTCACGATCGATGAAATTGAAATGCTTGGTTAAATCTATCGCCCAGGTGAAATTTCATCTACATGAGTTTCTTGTGATGTGATACTAAGACGGTGAAAATGAGCAAATCACCTCATGTAAAAGATATCCTCACGTCCAACTCGTTGAAATATCTCACGATATTAGATGAAATTGCAATGTTCAATTGAATTTATCGCCTGGGTAAAATTTCATCTGAATGAGTGCCTTTCGTTTCGTGTGATACTGAGACGGTGAAAATGAGCAGATTACCTCATGTAAAAGATATCCTCACGTCAAACTCATTGAAATATCTCACGATATTGGATGAAATTGAAATGTTCAATTAAATTTATCGCATAGGTGAAATTTCATCTGATTGAGTTTGTTGTGATGTGGTGCTACACTGAAAAAAAAGATTGGTAGAATTTACCATTCCTTCACGTTGTATTTCACACAGCGTGAAGGAATGGTAAATTCTACCAATCTCTAAGTCGATTCTGCCAGGAGAATGGTTACCTATACCAGTATAGGTATAGTAACGTTTACCTTCCTTCTGGCAGGATTGACTCTGAATTAACGCTGTGTGAAATACAGCGTGAAGGAATGGTAAATTCTACCAATCTTTTTTCTCAGTGTGTGACGGTGGAAATGAGCAAATTACCTCATGTGCAAGATATCCTTTTGTCAATCGATCATGATGGAAATATTTGTGGGAACTGCACTCCGATCGCGGGGACAACAAAGCTCGGGGGACGGCGAGGAGGTTAGGAAAAGAGGGAGCCGGACCGAGAGGAACGCCGTGGAGGCTCGGAAGCCGAAGACTTGGCCGGTAAAAGGCTGCAAGTGTAGCGGGCGCGGCGCGACGACCGAAGGAGACGGGCGGTAAAAAAGCGGGCAACTGGAGTAGAAAGTAAACAAATTGAGACGCTGCTGGACGGAGCGAGCGAGTCGGAGTCGGGCGACGTCGGCGGCGGCGGCGGCGGCGACGGATGCTGAGTGCCGCGTCCCGACTCCGGGTCCAAGGCGTGGCGTCCCCGCCGCATGCGCCCCCGTCGCCCGGGATGCCTCATCGATTTTCTCCGAACCCACTTCGGGTCACAATCCCACGATCCGAACCGCGAGCCAGGGAAAAACAGGAGCTCCGGCTTTCCACCCCGCTAACGCCGCCGTAGGCCCGCCTCGGACGGACGCCCCGAGCCCCCGAGAGCTCCTTCCACCGACCGCTCGTCCTCGCCACACGCGCCTCGCCCGCACTCGTCCGAGCCCAACCACTCGGCTCAATATTGAAATTAGTAGACAAAAGCTCCTAAAACCGAAAAAGATGCCATCCTATTGGTTGAAACCAGGGCTGGGTAAGCGCTTAGGGGCTTGGGATGCTGGTCATTTAGGACTGCAAACCCTAAACAGCTCATGCTAACCACAAGCGGTTCGCCCGAGATCCCACCGCATTCATCGGAGCCCAAGCACTCGGCTCGATATTGAAATTAGTAGACAAAAGCTCCTGAAACCGAAAAAGATGCCATCCTATTGGTCGAAACCAGGGCCGGGTAAGCGCTTGGGGGCTTGGGATGCTGATCTATAAAGACTCAAAATTACTGATCTGAACCAAATCAGCGGGCTAAATATTAAAATTGATAGGAAAAAGATCCTTTGTCTATCAAATGGGGGAAAAGATGCGATCCTGTTGGTTGAAACCAGGGCCGGGTTAGCGCTTGGGGGCTCGGGATGCTGGTCAATTGGGCTCCAAATCCTGAACCGCCCATACTAACCACATGCGGTTCGGCCGCACTCCAAACGCACTGATCTGACCGAAGCACCGGGCTCAATATTGATATTAATAGACAAAAGCTCCTAAAAGGGAAAAATACACACCATCCTATTGGTTGAAACCAGGGCCGGGTAAGCGCTTGGGGGCTTGGGATGCTGGTCATTAACGACTCAAAATTACTGACTTAAACCGAATCAGCGGGCTAAATATTGAAATTGATAGGAAAAAGATCCTTTGTCTATCGAATGGGAGAATGATGCGATCCTATTGGTTGAAACTAGGAACGGGTAAGCGCTCGGGGGCTTGAGATGCTGGTCATTTGGGGCTTCAAACCCTAAACAGCTCATGCTAACCACATGCGGTTCGGCTGCAATCCAAACGCACTGATCTGAACCGAAGCTCAATACTGAAATTGGTAGAAGAAAGCTCCTTTGTCTATTAAGAAGGAAAATGGTGCGATTTTATTGATTAAAACCAAGCCCGGATCAGCGCTTAGGGGCTTGGGATGCTTGTCGTGTCATTAGGAACTCAAAATCCTAAACCGCTCATGCTAACCACAAGCGGTTGACCCGAGATCCGACCGCACCGATCGGACCGAATCACCGAGCTCAATATTGAAATTGATAGACATAAGCTCTTTCGTCTATCAAAAGGAGAAATGATGCGATCCTATTGATTGAAACCAGGACCAGGTTAGCGCTTAGGGGCTCATATGCTGGTCATTTAGGGCTCCAAATTCTAAACCGCTCATGCTAACCACACGCGGTTCGACCGCAATCCAAACGCACCGATCCAAACCGAATCACCGGGCTTAATATTGAAATTGATACACAAAGTGAAAGACAAAGGAGTCTAAGGGAAAATGATGCGATCCTATTGGTTGAAACTAGAGCTGGATTAGCGCCTATTAGGACTCGGACTACTGGATATTAGGGGCCCTAAATCCTACAATTTAAGGCCCCCATAACACCCAAAATTCCACTCTGGGCCCTCTTTAAATCCTTCTTTTAGATTTCAAAGACCCCTGAAGGTGTCGTCAGTTAAGTTGCCACTTATTTACAATCCATTTGCTAACGATCTCGAAGCAGTCTTCCACTAACGATCAAGGATTGACTAGCCCGATCTTGAGCATAATCAATCCTCGCTCCCTATTGGACAACTTCATCGCGGTCACCTGCAAACTGAATATAAACAAGTGCCAACTTAGCTGACAACGCCTCTAGAGGATTTAGAATGAAAGGGAAATTGTCCAGAGGGGTCCGTAGGGCTTTCAAAAATTTGAAAATCGATCATTTGTGACTCTTGCTGGCCTTTTTTGGAAGTCGCAAGTCACGGCGCAGCGCTTCATCGTTGGGGGTTGGTAATTTTCGACAAACAATCAATTGCGGCGAATCGATTCAATTTTGACCGAAAAAAATCGACGGCAAAAATTCGCATCTCTTTAAACCCTATTTCTTTTATTTTTGGATATTCACACCGAAAAATTGCTAATATGATTTCATTGCCGGTCACTTCTACAAAATTTAACAACGATTATTTGATATCAATCTTTCACCGATTTTAATCATTCACCAGCTCAAAGAATCGATTCAGGTTGCAAATCAACATCAAAAAATCGAGACAATTTTTTCGATTATTTGCGCTGGAAATCGATGTCTTGAACTGATTAGATATGAAATCGTCGAGGCTTCGGAACATCTCGTCATTCCTCTGACGTTAGGGCGTATCTTTATGTGAGCCCTGGGCAACATGAAGTTACGTCGGCAATAGGGCTCATCTCAAAACGTAGTCACGCAAAGCCCTTATGATGGGGGAATGACGATTTGGCAAGGGTCAACAGGTCAGGCAGGCCGCGAGATGCGTCGCCGCTGTCAAATTCGCGACACCTCCTCACCCTGTCTCCTACTTTGCCCCCCCCCCCCCCCCCGCGCCTGGCAAGGAACGAATTAACCCCGAAATGAGTCGTCTCGAGACCTGCGACCCACGACCCTCACCTCTTCACCCCTTACCCGAGCGGCTCGAAGCCACCGAGAAACTTGCCCCTCAGCTTATTTATTTTCTGCCCCGTCGGATTGTCTCTTCGAAGGGCTAAACTTTTTAATGTCACTCAGTGGCACTTGTGAGTGGAGACTAAAGAAATTGACAAGAGAAAAATTACTTTTG
The DNA here is from genome assembly GCF_918797505.1 of Bemisia tabaci. NCBI lineage: Eukaryota > Metazoa > Arthropoda > Insecta > Hemiptera > Aleyrodidae > Bemisia > Bemisia tabaci. The sequence goes on along the minus strand of NC_092794.1, from coordinate 68,049,966 downwards.
CATCGTGATTTTTTTCTTCAAAAATCATCTCTGTAGCCTCAGTAGGTATAACAACTCGTCGTTTTCCTCAGGAAAGAATATAGCTTCATTTCAATGTTGCCAAATTTCCCTCCACAAATTACATTTTCAGTAAGAATAATCTTGGAAATTTTTCACAATAACCCCTAATTTTTTCTTTGGATCCCATGCAAAAATCAGAAAAATTTTGGTCAAAAATTGCACACGTACATTCTTGAAAAAATTGAATATTTTGAGTCAATTTTGCAACCTTGGAGTGCAGTTACGTTCCTTGAAACGACGACAAGGAACCCCAAAAACACTGGTTGCCCACATTGAATGATAGCATTCACAATATTTTTCGAGTATTATTTGCATCAGAGGAGGACCCTGGATTCTTTCAAGGCTTGAAATGACTCAGAACGGAAGCCAGTCTTCAAAAAAATACTTTAGAAAAAAAATTAACTTTGGATTTTTTTCCTTTTTTTGCACCATAGTTTCGTGCATGAAATTATGGCCAAACAGCTTGTCTAGTATGGTCATGTTCATCGAATGGTTGATGATAGGTTGCCTAAGAAGGTACTAGATTGGGTTCCTCCTGGGAGAAGACGTAGGGAACGTCCAGCAAAATCGTGGATAGGTGGCATTCAAGATGAAATCACAAGATGCCATTTACCAGAACCTCTGGATCGATAGGCAAGGATGGCGATTAGGGGTCGCAGAGCGCCCGGGCGCGCTGTATAGCGACTCGGATGTATGTAACTCATTGATTTCAACAAAGTGGCTTTCATGAAATCGCATTCAAAGAGGAAGCAGAGGAAAAAATTATGTCAATTCATTGACTATTAGACGAAATTGCCGCCTTCAGGTGTAGCATCCTTGAGCAGTTGAAGGGACGCAACATTACTCTTGACTCCTTGATGCAAGATGCAACTATTCGTCCTCGAGTGTTGTCCATATTGCGGCGGCAATAAATGAAGGCGTTTCGGCTTGGTGATAATGCGCGGGGAACCTCACAAGTTGTTGTCGAGATGTTGTTCCGGAGTTCCGATGATCAAGAGACGTATGCAACGAACAAGGGTGGAGAGGGGCCACTTTCGGTACCCCCTTGTCACGGTGCTGCACCCTCCGCCTCCCTAAAACCGTTGCTTCCTGCCAAAGCAAAATAGCTACTCGAAGGTAAGTGCTCTCGCTCCGAAGACGCTAATGATACTTAATGAAGGATTTCGTAAAAATAAAGTGGAGAGCGAGGGTCTAATTTATTAACATTTTTTTGAGAGGAAAAATTGAGTGAAAAATCAGCCCTCATAGAGATGAGGAGGGGGACGTAATTTAATCGATTATTCCTGCACGCAAGATTTTGTAAGAAGACTCGATGAAGTGACTGTTGTTTAACTTTCAAGCTCGAAAAGCTTTCAGAGTTGAGACCCCGGAGCCTTGATAGTAGAGCCACATCAATAATATAATAATATAAATAAATAAAACATAAAAATAATAAAAATCCAAAACTTTTAAATGAAACATATTTCTCAGCACTTTAATGGATCAGTTGCAAGAGTTGGGGGATATTTTGCAATTAAAATTTTGCAATTAAAAACTACGAATTCTGGTTCAGTTTAGCAACAGCATTCCACGATCCTAGCGATTCCACTAGCAATTTCAGCATAATGTCACCTACAGAGAAAAAAAGTATGGCAAGAGAACCTAAGTAGACTTTTAGGTGGGAGTAAACAAATTCCTGAACTCCTAGAAAATTCGTATTACCTCAACATATCTTCCACGATAAGTATGCTAATGCTATCAAAACTTTAATAACCTTCGCACCTAAAAGTCTACCAAAGTGTAAAATCAGGTAGACTCACGGTCAAACATACCACACGATAATAATACTTACTATACTTCATTTCCATTTGGAGTATTTGGTTCGACTGCTGGACCACCTCCCACTTTCACTTCAACTCCAAAATAATGTGTTTATAACTTGCGCTTTAAATTCGTGGTTTATTTTCCCTCAGAAAAAGTTTTACGGTAATTGTGATCTCACAACTTGAAATGAAAACACAAATGCACCGTGAGCAGGCAAAAAATAACGCCTACATTTTGTGGATTATGCAGGAGAACCTTTTCGCACGGAGATTTTACACGAGAGCTGAATATTACATCGCGCATCAAAGAGAAAGGAGGTGATGTAGCATTGCATTTTATGAATTCAAATTTACGCTTAGATTATATTTTTTATTTCCTATGCTTCCTCGGCTCAAAAAAGAGAATTTTTCCACGGATGAAATAGTATGGTTTGAAAAAAGGTCCTTTCATCTTATTTGACCGTCGCCCGATGGCCTCTCCAGGAGTCTTTCCATTTTTGTAAATATGCATGAAATTTACAGTGAAATTTGTAAAGAAATTTCTAGACGAAAAAAATGCCTGCCACAAAATACGAAAGTTTCAGGACATTCCGTCAACGATTCTTTGTCGCACCTTTTTCGTCCGGTAGTTTACGTCCACGCGTAAAATAAGCAACAGAGACTTGGCCCAAGCTTTATATTTTAGTTCGTATGTAAAATTGTATTGACAATATCAAAATGAGAAAATTGGGAGAGAAGGAGGTGTTGTTATGATAACTCATTTTTAAATGATATGATACTTTCTTCTTTTGATTAATCTTTTCAAATTTTCATTGATGAATATTTGATTTTATTTCCATCCTTAAAATTTTCGATATAAAATATACCTCATATATACTTTTTTTCATGAAAATATTAATTAATTTTGAAAACATTACCATTTTTAAACCCTGACAAATATTTGTAAAACCTTTTTCAAGCGATGGTATCGATATTAATCTCAATGAGCCGTAGTTAGGTTGAAAAAACTATACAAGGATGCATAAAAGAGGAAGAAAACCAAGAAGCACGCAATCTTTGGTTTTAACCCATTTGTACATTAATCTTTTAGAGTCAAATACGTCCAATTTTGAGCATTTGGTTGCGCGTGGTTTTGCGTTATATTGTTGAATTGAGTTCCCTTTATTATTTAGTTAAATTTCTCCTGCTACTTAATTTTTAATTATTCTGCAAAAATTATCCATTTGCGAAAAACAAGTCTGGCTTTAGCTCCCTTAAACTCCGGCCTTCACAGTCGAAACTGCAGTAGTAGCACAGAAAAACCGAAAAACCAAGCGGTGACGCTACATCAATATTCAGCTTCCATCGCCGTGCTAAGGCGCAGGGATACAACTATTTGAACTCTACGGAACGCGTGAGGTATCACGCTTCAATTGAAGGCGTTTTCGAATCTTCTGTATTTACATGGCATGATTTTCAATACTGTTATGCGTTATATTGTTGAATTGAGTTCCCTTTATTATTTAGTTAAATTTCTCCTGATACTTAATTTTTAATTATTCTGCAGGAATTATCCATTTGCGAAAAACAAGTCTGGCTTTAGCACCCTTAAACTACGGCCTTAACGGTCGAAACTGCAGTAGCGGTAGTGGCACAGGAATACCGTAAAACCAACCGGTGACGCTACCTCAATATTAAGCTTCCATCGCAGTGCTAAGGCGCAGGGATACAACAATTTGAACTCTTCGAAACGCTTGAGGTATTACGCCTCAATTGAAGGCGTTTTCGAATCTTCTGTATTTACATGACGAGATTTTCCAAATTGTTTTGCGTTATATTGTTGATTTGAGTTTCCTTTATTATTTGGTTAAATTACTCCTGCTTCTTAATAAAGCGCTCAGCCGATAGGCAGCGCTTTTTGATTTCGACTTGCCTCTAGGGTACTAGTATACTAGTGCTAATTCGTTTAAATGGCGCACCAGCTCATCCATGTGTAGGCTTTTTTGGGGGTCCATTTTTAAAATAAATAAAGCTGTGAAAACTGTATTTTATGCTTTTAACGTAATGCGCAGGTAGTTTCGATCGTTTGTCTATAAGGAAATTTCTTAGGGGTAGAGTAATTCTCATCGAAATTTATCGTTGAACTTAAATATAGCCTAAAAAAAACGCGCCTGATGAGCTCAATGATGACTATCATTTTCGGGAAACGAAAAAACGCGTTTACGGTTTCCTTGGTAACCTTTGTTTGCTAACAGCTGATGTTTTATTTCCATTTCCCAGCCAAGTCGACGGAGAGTATACTTCCTTTCTTCACTAAATACATTGACTAACACCTGAGCGCTTTTCAAATGCGACAGTATTAGAACTTCCCCGCTTGTTTTTAATTATTCTGCAGAAATTACCCATTTGCGAAAAACAAGTCTGGCTTTAGCTCCCTTAAACTCCGGCCTTCATAGTCGAAACTGCAGTAGTAGCACAGAAAAACCGAAAAACCAAGCGGTGACGCTACATCAATGTTCAGCTTCCATCGCCGTGCTAAGGCGCAGAGATACAACTATTTGAACTCTCTGGAACGCGTGACTTATCTATTTATTTATTTTAAAAATGAACCCCCAAAAAAGCCTACACATGGATGAGCTGGTGCGCCATTTAAACGAATTAGCACTAGTATACTAGTACCCTAGAGGCAAGTCGAAATCAAAAAGCGCTGCCTATCGGCTGAGCGCTTTATTAAGAAGCAGGAGTAATTTAACCAAATAATAAAGGAAACTCAAATCAACAATATAACGCAAAACAATTTGGAAAATCTCGTCATGTAAATACAGAAGATTCGAAAACGCCTTCAATTGAGGCGTAATACCTCAAGCGTTTCGAAGAGTTCAAATTGTTGTATCCCTGCGCCTTAGCACTGCGATGGAAGCTTAATATTGAGGTAGCGTCACCGGTTGGTTTTACGGTATTCCTGTGCCACTACCGCTACTGCAGTTTCGACCGTTAAGGCCGTAGTTTAAGGGTGCTAAAGCCAGACTTGTTTTTCGCAAATGGATAATTCCTGCAGAATAATTAAAAATTAAGTATCAGGAGAAATTTAACTAAATAATAAAGGGAACTCAATTCAACAATACAACGCAAAACAATTTGGAAAATCTCGTCATGTAAATACAGAAGATTCGAAAACGCCTTCAATTGAAGTGTGATACTTCAAGCGTTCCGAAGAGTTCAAATAGTTGTATCCCTGCGCCTTAGCACGGCGATGGAAGCTTAATATTGAGGTAGCGTCACCGCTTGGTTTTTCGGTTTTCCTGTGCCGCTACTGCAATTTCGACCGTTAAGACCGTAGTTTAAGGGAGCTAAAGCCAGACTTGTATTTCGTAAATGGATAATTTTTGCACAGTAATTAAAAATTAAGAAGCAGGAGAAATTTAACTACATAATTAAAGGAACTCAAATCAACAATATCATGTAAAAAAATTTGGAAAATCTCGTCATGTAATAAATACAGAAGATTCGAAAACGCCTTCAATTGAAGCGTGATACCTCACGCGTTCCGAGGAGTTCAAATAGTTGTATCCCTGCGCCTTAGTTTAGAATTCCTTTAATTGTGTAGTTATTGAGCGTATTTCTGCTTGAATCAAGCCACTTTCTCCTCCAATTAAGTTCAAAAATCATGCTAAACGTTATTGAATGCGGATACTAGGACTTGTAAAGTTTTTCGACTACCGCTCGAGGCAGGGAAGTGATAATTTAAATTTTAAAAATAAATACACTCAACGGAACATGTCTGTAGACAACTCGTTTACAGTAATCACCCAATTGCGAGCTCCTGTTCTGGGAGCTCTGTTGTAATCAAACTACCTACCATAATCAATAAAATAAAGTGTGAAATCAAACATATTAAGACTCAAAAAGTAAAGGCCAACAATCGAGTAACGTGTGTTAGTGGCGGGGATCAGATGCTCCACAGTGGAAATGAGAGCTCTGGAAAAATAAGTACCTTTAAAAGTAGAGAAGCATGAGAAATATGGAAATCGATCGGTCGAAATGGTTGGGAAATATTTGTCTCTAAAAATTCGAAGTTTATATTGGTTGACAAACTCATCTCGAAAGGAGCTTATTCAAATGTATATCGAAAATCCCTGCATATGAAGCGAAGCATTTGAGAAGAGACTTCTGGTGAGTGCACGAAAACGTATTTTTTTTCTTGATGCGCACGCTTGAAAATTGTTTCTCGTCTGACTTCGTATTGAAATGACTCCGTGGAAATATTCTCCACGAGAACTTTTCACCATGGGAACGGATTTTATTACGCGCGCTACAAATATCGCAGATTTGATTCACATCGATGATGCCATTGATTGCCTCCGTATGCTGAGTGCGCGTTACTCATAAGGATTTAAGTAGAAAACTCAAAATAGATAAATTAGAAACAGACAATTCCTGTACAGCGTGATCCAGGGTTAAATGACCAGACTGCAGGAGCCAAAACACACCCCCTAACCACCTCTTTAAATTGAGATTTCGATTTTTTTTTTTTTTGCACATTTATGGACTCAGGGTATAAAAGTACAGAGGAGTACAAATTTTCATGAGAGTCGGTTTATAGCCGTTGCCAAAATTCAGGAAAAACCATTTACTTTCAGAAATGGGGGCACTTTTGGAAAACAACCGTATACATCAAAAATGTCTTATTTTGACCCATAGAACACGCTCCTGCAGTCTAGCCGTTTAACCCTGAATCATCCTGTATTTAGATACCCTCATAAAAAAAATACATGGAGGAAATACTCAGAGGCAGAGACAAGAGACCCTCCACTGGCCTCTTGGCGACAGGTGGAAGCTTTTACTTTCGGGGATTCGCAACACTTCCTTATGGACAATTATAAGGGAGCAACAGTCACCATTCTTATTTCGGCTGTTGACCTACCTACATGGTGGATGATGAGCTTCTAGTGACGTCATGAGCCAAAAATGTTTCCCAAACTTCGGTCATTTTCGGCTTTTTTGCCAAACAGGCCTGCCAAACACGTTGTTGAACATCAACCATGTAGGTAAGTCAACAGTAGAATGCTGAAGTCCCGAAAGTAAAAGCTTCTACCATGACCAAGATACTAGTGGAGGGTCTCTTGTCTCTGCTCAGAGGGTAAAAAATATCCCGGGGGCAATTTGGCAACATTCGAATGAAGGTACAGCGTTCTTCGGGCACGCGGCAGTGGAGAAGTCAAGCGTCAAGCTCGCATTGCCCCGGAAAAATTAAAGGCCACGATAATTCTCAGAATTGCAGATAACGTGTGCAAGAAAGCCACACCGCACTAAAATCCGCCTATTTCCTCGGTGGTTCCAGTGTAGGAATTGGTGATTTTTCGGCTCACTTTAGCAGGCGCGGATTAGCATTGATTGGCTTTTGCTCTCACCTCCCGACTTCGAAACGCACGCGGGACCCCGAAAATATATAAAAATATAGTTAGTTAGTTAGTTAGTTAATTTTATTTAACGACGATCAGCTTTATATATATATATATATATATATATATATATATATATATATATATATATATATATATACTCTCTCCGAAATAGCCCTTCGGTGTTAGGTGAATTCACGGTATCGGCGTTGGATTCCAGCTGCCCCCCGCGCCCCCTACGGCCCTGCTCCTGATCAGTGACAGACGTGAGTGGCGTTTCTTGACAGCCGACTAAAAAAGCTCTTTAACAGATCTCAAGCGTCACAGTCGGAGTTGTCGAATCCTAGAAAAGTCAGGCGAGAAGCCTTACGGAAAAAACTCGAGAGCCACTAAACATCTGCGGTAGTAATCCGCTGTGCTAAGGAAAAACGCAGTATGAACCTTCGTCAGTTGCCAGATTTTCTTCGATCAAATACGAATTTTCAGGAAAACTTGTGGATGTTTTTCGCTCAATTTTTCAGAGAATTTTTTTCGTGATCAGATCTAAATTATCTGAAAATTTCAAGAGAAAATATTCAAAACTCTCCTCAAAAATAACAATTTTATTTGAGGAAATTTGGCAATCTTCGCATGCTCATACAATGTTCTTCCCTAGCATGGCAGTGATAGCCTCGAGCAATCAATTTTTTGCAACCCCCCCCCCCCCCCCCCGTTAAAGTGTTCTTTTTAGAAAATTGTTTTCGATAATTTTTTTAATTTAAATTTGACTCTTTGTGACATTAAAAAGTTTTACGCGTTTCACACGCGTGGAGCTCATGTTATTGATAGTTCAAAATTAGCATTTATTCATCAACGGAAGTAAAAATATTCCAATTTCATGGTAAAAAAATTACAATTTTATTGCATAAAATTGCAAAATTCTTTCAATATTTTCGTTACACTGTTTTACTTGGAGGGTAAAACCTAGAGTGGCTTCATGCACATCGGTGCATTGCAACGTTATAAAATTTGCTGCCTTTTCTTATAAATTGAGGGGCTTGGAGGGCACTTAAGGCGCATAAGTGCAAATTTTGCTATTTCAAGAAATACCTACGTGTTTTAAAGTTTCAAAATTACATGGGGCGTTATTGCAGAAAGGAAGTTTAAACTCACTTCCTGATAATTTAAAGTTGGATTTTGGTTGTAAATTTTTCACAGAATATACTTTCAAACTAATTCGAGTTGAGTTTAAGAATATCTCAATTTTTTCAAAAACTGCACTAATGCGCCTTGTCCTCGAAGCCCCTCAATAAAAGAGCAGAAGCAACTTTCCTAAGAAAAGTCGTTCGGGGTTTTCTCTATTTTAACAAAATTTCCTCGAAACTTGGAGAACAAATCATACACCCTTTAAGGAATAAAAAAATAAGTTGTTCCGGAACATTGCATGCAACGTCGCTCGCACAGTGGCGTGGCGTGAATTGAGATGTATTGATTGTTCTGCCATTTAAACCTATGGTGAAGAATCGATTATTAAGGTGTTCGCTGCGAACATCCTGTTTATCGATCCTTTTCCGTAGGTTTAAATGGCATAACAATCGATATATCGCAAAGCACGCCACGCCACTGCTCGCAATCGCAGCCTCAGCCCCTCTAGCTCTCACCCTCCTATTTCTCCTAGTTTTAATTTCAACGAATGGAAACTCTCATCAACATATTTCAATTTCGGTCGCCTGTAAGCCATCGACTCTCTCAATTTCGTCAATTGGAGCTAAAATGAAAGGAACGGATTCCTAAACTTCAAAGCAGAGAAGTTGGGAAACGCGAAAGAGCACAACGAGGCAAGGGAGCCAGGATGAAACAGAGTAATTAATGCGATTTTCCCAAGGATAAGTTTGAAAGAAAAACGAAAAATCCCCCGAAGAGAAGAAACCTTAAGCCTCCCGTCAAGAAGATTACAAACCGATGATTAGACTGCAGCCTCCTTCTGTTGAATGAATTATCCAGCCGTAATTAACCATCGATATCAGATTTTGTGTGGGAATAAACGCAATCCTATTCCTGCAATTTTGCAGAATTTTAAATTTTCGTTACAAATTCCACCTTAAAGCGTGACTACATGTCTGTTGTGAACCACAACGATCGCCGAAATGCAAAACCATGTATCTCCATTCGACCGTGCTATGGAAAACCGCCGTACGAACATTCGAAAGTTGCCAAATTTCCGCAGATGAAACATGCCTTTTTTTAGGGAAGTTATGCATATTTTTCTTTGAAAGAGCCTCCCAAAATTTCGCCCCTTTTTCGGTATTCGATTCGACCATCGAACCAAGGTTTAAGTGGAAGCTTATAATAACACAAAACTCAGGAAAAAATTTCAAGATGAGTATAGGAACCGTTTTCGAGTTACGGGGGGGCAAAGAGGTCTAACTCCGGCCTTACTTTTCGCTATTTTCTTGTTGAATTGATGTGCCTACGGGGTTGTTATCGTTGTTTACACATACACATGTTATACATACCGATTCCTACGTATTTTTACATGCAAAATCGAGTCCTAATGTTGACGAGTCGATATATCGATCGGTTATATCAATTTTTTAAGATTCTTTACAGAAAATCGACGATTTTTTGAGATTGAAATTGTTCATTATTGATTCATGGATGACTAAATGCACCTAATAAGACCGTAGTACACCGAAACCTACGTATTGTTTCTTGTAGAATCGATTTGTATCGTTAAGAAGTCGATATATCAATCGCTGATATCGAATTTTTGCGATTTTTTATGAAAATCGATGATACATTAGTATTAAAATTAGTTATTCTCCATCCGAGAACGACCAAATTTTGGGTTGGAGCACCTTTCCGGTCGGGTCGATTTCCAGTTGAGCCAAGTTTTCGATTGGAACACATTTCCGGTCGAGTGGAAATTAATATTTTCGATTTCCGGTGAAGTGAAATTTCGGGTGGATAACGAATCCCGTTGATTGTGGTTTCCGGTCCGTCAGATTTCCGATCGAATAAAATTTTCAGTCGAATCAAATTTTCGACAGGGACACGTTACCGGTTGGAAACAGTTTCCAGTTGGGTTAATTTTCGGTCACGTCACATACGGATGGATTACGGTTCCAGTGAATTGGAATTTTGGGATGGGTCAGATTTCAGGTTGGATAGAATTTCCAGTTGGGTCAAGTTTTCGATTGGAGCACGTTTCCGGTCGAGCAGAGTTTACGGTTGTCGATTTCCGGTTATTAATTTGATAAAATTCTGGTAAAATTCTGATACCACTATTCGTGCTTCACGGTGTCATTTTGCATACCCGACCATTTGAAGGCGAATCATTGACTTCAGGATACGGGTTATGAATCAGAGCAGAGTCATCGAAAAGGCCCAACACTCCGGGGGCCTCTCACCTGCAACATAAGGAGCCCAACCCGGGGGCCAGCCTCCGGAACCCTAGGGCCAACCGGGGCCAGCCCTGAACCAAGGAGCCAACCGGGGCCAGCCCCCTGAACCCTAAGGAGCCCAACCCGGGGGCCAGCCCCCTGAACCCTAAGGAGCCAAAGCCGGGGGCCAGCCCCCTGAAGCATAAGCAGCCCAACCCGAGGGCCAGCCCCCTGAACCCGAAGGTACCCAACCCGGGGGCCAGCCCCCTGAGCCCTACGGAGCCAAAGCCGGGGGCCAGCCCCCTAAACCCTATAGAGACTAACCCGGGGACAAGCCCCCTGAACCCTAAGGAGCCAAAGCCGGGGGCCAGCCCCCTGAACCCTACAGAGCCAAAGCCGGGGGCCAGCCCCCTGAACCATAAGGAGCCCAACCCGGGGGCCAGCCCCCTGAATCCTAAGGAGCCAAAGCCGGGGGCCAGCCCCCTGAAGCATAAGGAGCCCAACCCGAGGGCCAGCCTTCTGAACCCTAAGGTGCCCAACCCGGGGACCAGCCCCCTGAACCCTACGGAGCCAAAGCCGGGGGCCAGCCCCCTGAACCCTAAGGAGCCGAAGCCGGGGGCCAGCCCCCTGAAGCATAAGCAGCCCAACCCGAGGGCCAGCCCCCTGAACCCTAAGGTACCCAACCCGGGGGCCAGCCCCCTGAACCCTACGGAGCCGAAGCCGGGGGCCAGCCCCCTAAACCCTAAGGAGCCAAAGCCGGGGGCCAGCCCCCTGAAGCGTAAGGAGCCCAACCCGAGGGCCAGCCCCCTGAACCCTAAGGTACCCAACCCGGGGGCCAGCCCCTTGAACCCTACGGAGCCGAAGCCGGGGGCCAGCCCCCTAGACCCTATAGAGACCAACCCGGGGGCAAGCCCCCTGAACCCTATGGAGCCAAAGCCGGGGGCCAGCCCCCTGAACCCTAAGGAGCCCAACCCGGGGGCCAGCCCCCTGAACCCTAAGGAGCCAAAGCCGGGGGCCAGCCCCCTGAAGCCATAAGGAGCCCAACCCGAGGGCCAGCCCCCTGTACCCTAAGATGCCCAACCTGGGGGCCAGCCCCCTGAACCCTACGGAGCCAAAGCCGGGGGCCAGCCTCCTGAACACTAAGGAGCCAAACCCGGGGGCCAGCCCCCTGAACCCTAAGGAGCCAAATCCGGGGGCCAGCCCCCTGAACCCTATAGTGCCCAACCCGGGAGCCAGCCCCCTGAACCCTAAGGAGCGAAAGCCGGGGGCCAGCCCCCTGGCAACTGAGGAGCCTATGCCGGAGCCAGCCCCTTTGCATTTACGTAGCCTAATCCGGGGGCCATCCCCTTGAACCCTAAGGAGCCAAACCCGGGGGTCTGCCCCCTGAACCCTAAGAAGCCAATGCCGGGGGCCGCCCCCCTGGCAACTAAGGAGCCTAACCCGGGGGCCAGCCCCCTGGCCCCTAAGGAGCCAAAGCCGGGGGCCGCCCACCCGGCAACTAAGGAGCCAATGCCGGGGGACGCCCACCTGGCCCCTATGGAGCCAAAGCAGGGGTCGCCCACCTGGCTCCTAAGGAGTCAAAGCCGACCTCTCCTCGTGACTCGATCCGGTGTGTGCCAGCTAAGCGGTGACTTTCTGGAAAGGCGAAACGCCTTCACTTTTGTTTATATGCAACAAGGACATTCACGGAGCCCGAGTAGTTGCATCAAGGCGGTATATTGAAATTCCTTCAGTGTTCTTCGCATGAATCACTTGGTAACGGAGGGCGCTTTTGCTCATTTCTCCTACCTCTTAACTTATAATTCTAGCTTCATCTATAGTAGCAAAGAAGTCTGCCCTATAGTAGCAGAACAAATTTTTGTTCTCCTAAAAAAAAATATTAAAAAAACATATCTGTTAGGTATCTAAATGGTAGTTTGATATGAAAAAGCGTGTAGCGCTTTACCTGTATGAAAAAAAATCAAAGTTCAGACTTGACCGATAAGTTCAGTTCTGATATGAAAAATGAGAAAAGGTAGCTAAGGTAATTTTTTTTTTTTTAATAGACAATTCTTTTACATAACGCATGCATACGAAAGTGTTAAAAGAGAACATTTTTATGTAACTATTGTATTAAAAAAAGGTCATATTCGTAAGCTTTCCGCGAATTAGAAGATTTACGTTTGCGGAAAGCTCACGAAAATTATGACTTTTTTTTATAGAATGGTTACATAAAAATGTTCACTTTTAACACTTTTGTATGCGTGCGTTATATAAGAAAAATTAACTTTCGTGCATAATATTTATCTTTTCCTTCTATGGTTCTGCTACTATGGCGCTTTTGCTGGATTTCATCTCGACATTGTCGATAGTCCGAAAAATGTAGGTACTACGAAACCCTCCTATACTTTATAGAAAAAGTTTTGGGTGTGTAAGGTTTTCCTGAATGCTTCATTTCCTGCAATCTATTATTACCTGTCCAAGCTGCACAACTTGTTCTTATGGTGATTCAATGGTTTGCCATATTTTGTGTCAGAGCGACGTGCAATATATCGCATCAATTCGTTCCATAATTTCAGCTACTTGTCATTTTTTTCGAATTTTGAGATCGCACTTCTGTTGTCATGAGACTAAAGAATTCACGTACCTACCAAATTTCATAAAGAAATTCAATTTAATAAAGGCACGGTTTTTTCAGAGGAAAGATATCGCATTCGAGTGTAGTTTTGATGTCAGTATCGGATGCGATATTTTTCCTCTAAAAAACGATGCCTTTATTACGTTGAATTTCTTTGTCAAATTTGGTACACGAATTCTCTAGTCTCGTGACAACAGAAAGGCGATCTTAAAATTCGAAAAAAATGAGAAGTACCTAGTGATTCTTTGAATGTATTACCTACAATACGATGCCGGTCCTAGAAGTCGCGAAAAATTCAGGTATCTGAGCAATTGAGCATGATCTGTAGACTTTCCTTGAACCTTTTTCAAAGAGTCGTCCTTAGTTAGAATTTTTTTCTCCTTTCACAATAACATTTTCGATCTTTAAGGGCGAAATTTTCAAAGAAAAACCCTGATGATAGGTAAATCGCACTGAACTATAGGAACGATTATGTAATTATTAATAGCTACGTTTACAGTCTAAATAGATGTTGTATAAAAATAAACAAAATGTTATCATACAGTTACTTAATCATTGCGTTAATGATACACAACTTTAACCATTAAAAAACTGTTCCTATATATAAACTTTCACTGAGCATGTATTTTCTCGTGCTACAAGGCGTTGTGCATGAATGAAGAAATTAGGGGTGGCTGGGAGGCTTTACTGAACCTACACTTCCCACAAGGAAATTACAATAATTCATTTTCGCTTTCCTTAGATAAAAATAAAGCACAAATTATTGATCGTATCCATGCTAAAAGCAAGTATGTACAAACAAATTAAATGAAAAGGCACTAAATATCAATGAATGAAGTAAATTTGTGGAGGAAATTAACAAAATTTATTCAAATTTTTGAGTATTTACATACAAAGAGTTGAGCTTTCAAAGACTGAAAAGTTAGGAGAAATTACCTGCTACCACACAAAACTTACGTTTGAACAGAAAAAAGTTAATAAGAAAGCATGAAGAAACATAGGGTGTCATTTAAAAATATCAACATAAATACGAATACCTAAATAAATAATAAAAAGGTGAAAAGTGTATAGAATAGAGTTCAAGACAATGGAGCCGATCTAAATTTTATAAAAATTTGAAGTGACACTTAGCAAGTAACTTCATCTGACAAGTAATTAGTAGACCTAATGAGTATTATTTTTTGGGATTGGGTGCTAATTTTTATTTTATTTCATTTTACTTTGTTTTCTTTTTCCAAAATAAACACTGCATATTTTTTAAAACGTATTAGGTAAAAGTCCTACAATTTGTTACTTAATAGAATGGTCAGAACAATTTAAAATCACGAGGAGCAGCTGCTCCATTCAATATTTTTAACAAAAACTAACCCACATTTACTAAATTTCAAGACATTTCAAATTAAAGTAAATATCAATGGTTAAATGTGAAAAATGTATATCTCAATTGATAAGTACCAAAATCTCTAATTATGTTTAATATTCTCCAAGGGAAACTAATTAAAATGTTTTCTTGCAATTTTGTGCAAATTTTTTTGAGTGTAAGAGGACAATTCACAAAAAAATTTCAATAGAAGCATTTGTTTAGTAAAAATATAAAGTCGCTCCTACAACACATTCTGGCGTTTTGCGACACCCAAACGCCACATGTATCTATCCTCCCAGAGGTTATTTAGCAACTGACACCGCAACATCTCTCAGTCAACGCCCTGCCGCCACTCTTTTACGGAACGACCCTGTCGCCTCTTGCCATTTGTTTAGTTTGCATTTAAAAAAATAAAACATGAACAGTCACTGATGACATCGCAATCTAAGATAAGCATTTTTCGACTTTACCCATTGACACTTAGCTTCATGCTTAAATTACGGCAGACCATAACCGGATCATAAAAAATATGACCATAAAAATGTATAGAATTTATTTTCTCCGGAAAAAGGGGTTTCTCTCTGGCAGAAAAAATTTCTGAGAATTGTATCATATTTCTAGTGCAAAATGATGAAATTTCTATAGCATAGGTACTCAAATAATTTACAGCTGTTCTTTCTATTTGATCTAAAATATATTGGAGGATGACTTTGATGGAGGTCGGTTGCTTTTCACCAAAAATCTTCTTAAAATAGCGGATTAAAATGGAGTACAGGGGGGAACCCCCCCCCCCCCCCCCTCTTGCAACTCATTCACCAGAAAAAATGGGAGTGGGAGTAAAACAGATGGAAAAGTATGAAAAGCCCAATTTTGGGACTTAAATTTTTGCCAAACCCTCCACTGCCTTTGAAGTGACTGGGTGTATCTTTATCCGACTCCATATCAGACTCCTTTTAAAACTTAACAGTTAAACTTACAAAAAATTAAGGAAATTAATTAGTTCATGAAGGACACATTTTAATTTTAAAGTATTATTAGGACAATAATATATGTTTAACTACAAAAACAAGTTTTTTTAAAAAACATTATTTAAAACAAATAGGGTTTTTTCATTTTTTTTTTTTTAAAAAAAAAGAAAGAAGTCTTCTAAAAAAAATATGTTGTATTTACACAGTTAAACGTCATGAGGACCCATCGAAGTAGGTAAATAATTCAAACTTTTAGTGAATTATTCCTCTTGACTAGGGTAATATGTAGAGAGTCGATAAGTCTCTATTCCCCCTCCCTTGAGATCTCATAGACTCCCCTACCTAAAAAGTAAACTTAGAATTAATGAAGATCAAAGCACTTTGCTTTTTGTGCACATGAAATTTAGAGAAGAGTTTCAAAATACTCAAATAGTGCACTGGTTATCAGTTTGAGACATTCTGTGCAGAGAGAAAATGAGGTGAATTTTGGCAAAACTGGATGTTTTATCTGCCATTTCTTACAAATTTCAAGTTATCAGTTCTAAACCTTCAGGTACTTGGTCAGACTGTTTATCAGACTAACTTTTAGAACAGGAAAATCTGTTGGTTACCAACAAAAAGTTCCATTCGTGGTGATGGTTTCAATGGTGTATTTTGTGCACGTTGTGGAAAAAAATGTTATTTTTAGCAAAACCATGTTAAGGACACTGGTATCTTTTCTCCTGTCGCTTGTCCCATCCGCTTGTCCGCTTGTCGCTTTGCAGAAGGTGCTTTCATCCTCTGAAAGCCATGATAGGCAGAAGCTCTTAATTACAAAGGACAAATCCCTCCTCTTGCACCCGATTAGTGCACCTAAACTATTCTTTTACCCATCTCCAAATAGGAAAATCAATTTTTACTTACGATACTCTAAGAAATCACATCATCTTCTCCTCCTCTTTCCCTTACAAATGCCAACCTGTTGTTGCTCCATACAGCCACTCTTGCAAGTTTTCCTGCTGACTTTCACTGGACTAGATCTCTCTCGCCCCCAAAAATACCCTTGTTACAACTGTTTCCTTACTTTCCGACAAATCATTTTCCTCAACAATGATGGATACCTGTAGAGAGTGTTAAAACTAAACATTCCTTGAAAACTGTGATACATCCTTTTTCTAAAGGCTATACGTATTCAGTCTTTTGTCAAGTTCAGCTATTATTTGTCTGACCATACCTCACACTTAGATGTTACACAGCAAAGGTAGTTTACTGGCATTGGGAGCTTCAAAAGCGAGCATACCTTTGAAAACACTACAATCTGAAGATACAGTGTTTTTCAAATTTTTCATTGGACATAGATCAATTTAACAACTGCACCAAATGAGTGCAATATATATGGTGCATAACTAAGGATCTAGGCTATTTCAACCCTGCATCATAATAATATACCGATTTTTTCACAGGTATTAAGAATTTCTCAGAAGATTTTGTGAGTATCAAATATTCCTATCGGCAAAGTTGGAGAAGGTACAGTACAACACTCATTAAGAGATTGCTTCATTCTATGCAAGGATGTAAAATGGTCAAATCTGATACTATTATTTAAATTTGCCATTCTTTAGAAACTCAGTAAAATAAAAAGAACACTCAGCAATACTAAAACTGAAGGCACAACACAAAAGCTACGTCATTAGATACTGGTTCCAAATTGTGTAGTATCCATCTTTTCATAGAATTGTGTGCATAATCAGAAAAAGTCCATTAAGTACCCCAAACAGCATTTGAAGCTGAGACTTTCCACACCAATTCAGATACAGGACCCGATAAGTGCCATCAAGAACTGTCAACCTAATTTTGACCTTTTTTACACCATTCCACAAAGCCTGTAGACAATATGTGAGCAGAGGTTCTTTTTCGACAAGTCACAATGAGAGAGAAAATTATTTCCTACAGTCCTTGCAGCGACTAGAAATTGATGAACCAAATTAAAACCACTATGTTGAGGTGTCCATGTGGTTTTTTTCAGTCTTGGCCATTTCCATGTTATCTACGTATCCCTTTCAGGGATCAAGTGCAAGGTAACGTAGTTCCTTATTCCCATGACTCAATAAGGAAATACATAGTATAGTGGCTACTGAAAACAACAAAAATTCAATTCTTCAGTGACTAATAAAAACGATGCAGAAATCCAAAAGCAAATCAACAGACAAACAAATCAGCAAATCATCATAGACATCAAAGAGCAAATTGTTTTTTTGAATCAAAAATTAATTACAGCACTTAAAATTGATAATATCCTGTTAAAGTGACTGATGATCGCTTCTTTAATCTTCTCCAGGCAATGTGGCAAAATCACAAGACGCAGTGAAATTGACCATTTTTAGATTCAAAGCAGCTTAAAAATCCAGCTTTTACTGCTCTTTCTGGATATAAAATCAATATTTTCAAGTGACAAAGGAGCTTGGTCGAACGATGTGTATTGATCTATGCATTATGAGATTCATTTACAAGGATTACTCTTTTATTTGAAGAGGATAGCGAAGATGCAAGAATAAGTAGGTATTGAAGACAAACAGACCCAAACTACCCTAAGTTCAAAATTTATCCGCCGAATCAATATTTTCTAGATTTGACAGGTGTGTATTTTTACCTTTCCCTGATATTTTTTTAGTGCATGAAAACTGGGTATGAAACACCTCTAAGATTAGAGACAAAGATTTGGCCATGACATCATAGCTATGGTGCTTGCTTCTGTGAAAACAGAGCTATTCATTACACAGAGAAAGAAACTCCTATGGGGTGAATTTTTCATTATGGAGTTGTGCTGTTTGGAGCAATATTAGTAACGACCAATCAGGAAAGCAACTGCAGGTTCAGAGGTGCTTTCTACCGAACTCTTGTCCATTGTAACGTCTGCTTGCCAACCATGTACATGTGCTGTTTGGTTAATTGCTCACTAGATGGCAGTAAATTCTCTTGATGCTGCAGCTGCTTGCCTAAACCTGAGAGCCGTTTTGACGCCATCTCCAAACTTAGAAGCAGAAAGTCAGGAGGCTGCTCTGCAATGATAATGGATCCAATCAGATCAACAACGCATTTGTAGTTACCTTCCTGATGAGTTATTACTAGTGTTGCTCCAAACAGCGTAAATCTAGAGGGGAAAATTAACTCTAGAAGAGTTTTTTACCATTGTGATGAATATCTCTACTTTTACAGAGACAAACACCCTGGCTGTGCAATACGTCAAAATCTTTGTCTCTTCTTCTTTAAGGATGGTATGGATTCAATCCACATGAATCGATCAAAAAATGAAAACGTGAATCAATCGACAAATTAGGTATTAAAAATCCAGTGTCGATTTGATGGACATGAATCGATCGAAAAACAAGAATGTGAATCAATCGACATGAATCAATTGACAGTTAATTTAACAAAACCCGTGTCGATTCGATCAACACGATTCGATCCATGATTCCATGATCCATGAATCCATACCCTCCTTTCTTTAATCTTTCATATCAATTGAAAGATGTCCGTTATTTTGAATTGTAGAGCAATTGACTATCTTCCTCTAAATTATAGAACTCATTTAAGAATCGTTTTAATTCCAATTTTTTTGAAATCATTCTTTACAATTCCATATCTCTTCGAGTCTAAAGGAATCCTCGGCCCTTGGAGTTTTGAATTAGTGGGCGTCTACCGTATGCAATTATAGGAGACTATTTAAAAAAAGACTTACCAACGTTTCAGTATGCAAATCAATATAAAACTTGACTAGAGAAAACAGCTGTATGATTTGAACTCAAAGCTTCCTCAAGGTTGGAATCAAGTTTGCTATAGCTTGCTGAGTGATGTCGACGCTTGGTGCTACTACGTCTACCCTCCACAATAAGTGCTATTAACTGAAATAGATAAAAGGAAAGT
The DNA here is from genome assembly GCF_918797505.1 of Bemisia tabaci. Taxonomy (NCBI): domain Eukaryota; kingdom Metazoa; phylum Arthropoda; class Insecta; order Hemiptera; family Aleyrodidae; genus Bemisia; species Bemisia tabaci. Next base: position 68,030,510 of record NC_092794.1, on the reverse strand, counting down.
CTTGATGGTAAAATTTATTTGTCATTCAACAAATGTCTCATTGCTTTGAGATATGGACAAGAAGAGATAAAAAAAAAAAAAAAAAAAAAAAAAAAAAAAAAAAAAAAAAAAAACCTTTGTCATTGCATGAAAAATGTTTTGAAGGAACTTTTTCCAATTCAGGTGCCAACTCAATTTAGAGCTTAATACTGCTCACCACAAAAAACAATTTTGAGTAAAGCTAGATTCGCCAGGCAGGGTCGAAAAGTGTTATTTTTAGTTAAACAGACTTAATTATTATGTTGGCAACTTGGCAGTTCACCAGAAATAAGCATGAATGACAGAATTTTCATTATTTTGAGAAGTAACTTGGTGCTTTATGTACACTAGCATGTCTCTTACATTCATCACCTTTCTAGGACTCACATTGGCGAAATCATAATTACATTTTTGAACGCTTGAAATACCTAGCAAGTATTCAGATGGAAAAATATCATTCTAAAATTTGAAATCATTAAGGGTTTAGATGATGTTCATCAGTTTTGAGTAATCTCTTTAATCTTCCTTCTTATTGATAAATGATTCCCAAAATTATTCAACTAAAGGCCCCTTCAGAAGTCCACAGAAGAGCTCATAGATCCTCTGTGGAATCCAAGACTTGTTTATTAAAACCTAAATTGGACTTGTCTTCCATCATGTTGTTCCCTAGGCCCGCTTGAACTAAACAAATTTTTTTAGGTAAGATTTTCAAATTTATTTTCCAAACTGGAAAATACGGGAGTCACATCTTTGTCCTGGTACATACCTTTTTTTTATTGACTATTGCTACGTAACCAAGTATAAAAGCTGCTGAAATGATCATGAAGCACTGAAAAAACTTGGAATCTTCCGCCTCCACAAAAACATCACTTTCAGGAAATTCTTTCTTAGAACTCAACAGCTCAGCAACGGAATTTTCTGCAACACAAACAGGATTCATTCATTTCTTATGCAGAAGCAAAAGATAGGACTTTCGTTTTCTGGTGACATACAAACAGTATAAAGTGCAAGGCTTTAAGATTATCCAGTCTGTCTAGTGCACACTATTCAAAAGCTGTATTATGCATTTAATTGATGCAGAGCGCACTTCCATCCATGTGGTTGTTCATTTAATTGATGCAGAAAAAGGTTGATAGGAGTTACACACACATACTAGCTTAGAGCAAGTGAGACTATTCTTTGCGTGGTCATTGAGTACAAAGGCTGTCCAAAAAAATGAGGATGGCCTGTTTTGAGAAAGATCTAATAGAGAGGATTGAAAAGATGATCAATAAAATTGATAGGGGTACCTAAAAAATAAATTTCAGATGTCTGAAAAACTGTAGCGATGATAAAGATATGAGTGACGGACAAAGAGCTACTCTATAAAAAATTGATCACAAGTTGTGGCAGTGCTTAGTTATGTTTCTCAAGTATTTTTATCAGACGATGAAGTAAATAAAAAAGGGCGTGTCAATGATTATTATGATTGCAAAACAAACTACTGTCAAGCTTTTTAGGGTAAATCTAATGTGGAACTGATTTGTTTGGATTGGATGGTTGTGAAAACTACAGGGAGTAAAGTGAGGGAGGAGCAATGATTAAAATTTAATGGAAAAATAATTAAGGTAAAGCTCAAAGAGGAATAGATATTTTCTGAAGCAGAGGAGCAATCAAGATACAGGGCAAATACATCGACACTTGTCTTGTATTACTCAGCTGATAGTGAGAAAAATGATTGTAGGACAATAGATAGTTATTAAAAAAACTTACGATTGTTGATGTCTTCATCATCCTCATAATCTAAAAAAATTAAAAGAAAAAGTAATCAATACTATGACCCAAGTGAAGTTATTGAGAGTAAAAAGTATCGGAAAAAATTCATGAGGCAATACAGGAATTCATAAGAATTTCAAAGAAGTTTTGTAGGTGAAATTCTGTTATGCTATCCCTCCATAACAGGTAGGCATCTGATGTTATTGACTTGAACTTTCATGATTAGTGGGTACGAATTTTTATTGAAAGAGACAGTTAAAAAAAAAAAAAAAAAAAAAAAAAAAAAAAAAAAAAAAAAAAAAAAAAACTATGCTTTACAACCCTAAGATCACTGTTTTTGAAATAAGAGTTGTTTTCAATCGAAAATCTCTCTCATGCCTAACTCGTTCCTGCTTACGCTTTCCAAAAGAGACAGAACAGAGACATTTGTATTTCATAATAGGGTATGAAAAGAGGGTTTCTTGGGTTGATGTCTATGTCGTTTTTCTTCATTCTTTAAAAAAAAAATATATATAGAACTTATTGCAGACCTCTTAAGAGACAAATGCGGTTACTCACTTGGATCTTGGATGTCAGTTTTAGCTTTTGAGGGGTTTAGATTGGGATCTTCTAATTTATTATCATGCTGAACATTTCCATTGTTGACGTCCGGGCGGCCCAGGGGGTTTTTTCTATCTCCTTCGGGAGTTCTATTAAGCGACTCCACTTTACCCTCATTGTCTATTTCTTCAAGTGGCAAAGGATTCTGTCTCTCTGGGTCGATACCAGGATTCAATTCTTCAATGGGTGGGCCATTTACAGCAGTTAAAAGAGGATCCATGTCTGTTCTTTTGGGCGAGCTATCCTGAGGTTTACTGGATATTTCCTTGTTTGGTAAAGTTTTTTCCACATCATCCTTCGTACTTGATGGTGGTGGCTCTTTAAATTCTGAACCTTCATTCAGTTTTTTGGATGCTTCTTCTAAATTGTCAGGGGTTTCTATAACTTCGTCCTTGACTGGTGACAATTCTCCTACATTTTCAGAAGTTCCGACTGCTGTTGGGATACTTGCAGTATTAGAGGGTTTTGCTTCCTTTGCTTCTAAGTTACCCTGATTGACATTTTTATTATTTGCTGCTGAGGGAATTTCCCCGACTGAACTAACACTTTTAGAGATGGATTCTTTTCCTGCAAAAAAATTAAATTGAGTGACAATTAATAACATTCAGATGCAAATCACTTTCAAACTTAAATAGTATCTACACTGCAGATACACTTATGCCTTAGGCTGAGGAACGACAGGTATTGCACAAAAAATTAGACCAACAAGGGGAACTTCCAAAGCTGCCACCTCCAATCGGGCTCAAAAAGTTCGTACCAACTCTTTGGATGAATCCATTAGGACCTTGTTTTTTTTGTTTTTTCCAATATGCCCTGGAAACACCCCGAAAAAGTTCCGGAAAGTCCGGTTTGGGGCTCCCATTGACAGTGCATGCCAGTCACCCAGTGTGCGCCGGGAGGGCTGGGCATGATGAAGGAGCGCTACTTCGCCAAATTACCTAAGTATACACATTTTTCATCAGGGTGGCAAGCTGGATTCAAATCAGTGGAAAATAAGTAAGAGAGGATTTTTAAAATGATAAAAAACCTGTGCGGTAAATTTGATCTGACCAGGGGGCAGAAAGCAAGGGATGGACTAGCAGGGAAGGCTATGTGGACATGATGGAAACAACACCGCGCTGGACCTGGTTCTGAGGTAGGCAGGTGGTCCTCCCTGAGATCAAAAGTTGCAATTCTTTGGGCAGTCAAAAATGCCATTTCAATTACTCTCTTTAATCTAATTGCCTTGACTCCTAGTAATTTGACCACCAAACCCCCTTCCTTTCCAGGATCTTGCATTCCCGGAGCACCACCTGCATCTAGGGGCTCAAAATTCCTAGAGGTGGTGTTTGCTAAGTTGATAATTGTTAGCTTTCCATTTGGAAGCGACTAAGATGCAGTTGATTCAAGGAGTAGGTAACCAAGGATTGACCATGGTATGATTATCAACGCTCAGGGAGGAAAATTGGTTTATTGTACGAGACAATAAAAAATTAACAAATACTAACTTAGCTGGCAACACCTCCACATAAATCCAGCCCCACAAAGTTGAATAGGAACAAATAAATTAAACTTACTTAAATCTGATTCCTGGGATAGTTTTCGCATTTCCAATAGAATTTGAGAGCCTCTCAGCAACAAAGGGCACATTTGTTTAACTTTTTCCTCTGCCTCTATGGTTCCACACACGCGACGGCATTTTTTGGTGATAACTGAAAAGCTATGTTGGTTGAATAACTCCGATGTAAGTCCCTCCTCAGACTGAGTTTTCCATTTCTTGCAAAAATCGGCTACATTCTCTGTCTGATTGACAACTAAACTGTTAGTGGGAGAGTCTCCAAAGCTGTTGTTCGTTGAAGCAAGAACAGCACAGAGAGAAGAATGCAGATCAAATAACCCATTACAGAATAATGGTTGATCGTCAGAATAATAGGGAAAAGAAGCACTAAAATCACAAAACTTTGATATACTTGTTGACGAGTCAAAATAGTTTTTCACAGGGGAAGGGCATGTGTCCGCCTTTATTTTGGTCGAGAAGGACTTGTCATCAGGTTGATAAGGTTTGATCGGAGTTGATAATGTAACAATTGATAAAACGAGGATTGATTTGCAGAACAAATATTGACAAATTATAGGGTAACTCTCCATGTTACAACTACAAATACAAAACTTGAAGGCATAGAACAACTCTCTTGGGTCAAAATAATTTTCACTGCAGACTTATTTACACACACACAAAAAAGAGCACAGTGAATGAACGGGTAGAAAAAAGTGTTTAAAGTTACGAAAAAGTTAGGAAAATATAATTCACAGCAAGCTTCTATAGAACTTCGAATGAACTTCGATGCGCTTCTCCGAGTTCGATAAATTCTTTTTGGAAAACTCCAGATAATAATTTGAGGTTAAAATTGTTTTTAATTTTGCCCTGTTTTTCTTGTACATCTGGCAACATTGACTTTTCAAATACACCACTCAACATTCACCAAAACGACACGTACCGATGTCTGGTGAAAGCGTTGACGTCGACACTCGACACACGTCGAAATTTTTGACACTTCAAAAGTGCATTCATGGATACATTACTTTGCTAAAGCTAGGGTTCAGGAAATTTCGTGTAGTTTGCTGTGAATAAACAAAAATTTAAATTTACCATGGCTCCCAAACAAAGGATGCGTATCGCCAACGAGAAGGCCAGCAAAAACGTCACCCAGCGAGGAAATGTACCCAAATCATCTGTGAGTATGCTTTTTTTCAGTAAGGTCGGCTTATTTGCTCTCAACTGAGTACTTCCACACTAATTTATTTATTCAGTGTATAACTTTCAATCATTTTTAGAAGACGAGCATTCGTAGCGAAGAAGTAAGTCTAAAGCTCTCCTCAAGGTACTTTCTCCGATGGTGCCTTAGCCACATCAATAGCTTTGAAAAACTCACAGCGGAGGTCTTAGGGGGGAATCCCATTTTGGAAAGTACTGCACCAATGATTGTCTAGAGGAGCCTCAACCATTCAAATGAAGGAAGCAAAATGCATCATGTGGTAGTATACTCTCTTTCTCTCTTCGGAAGTACGCAGAGAGATTCAGGTTGTGAGGACTCTGCGCCTATTTTTTGATTCAGCATGAAATTACAAACTTCGTTCATTAAGGAAGTACTATTTCCATTGCACATAGTTACATTTTTGTACAAATTAAGCATTAAAATATCCAATCCTCACAAGAAAGAGCAACCGATATGTATTAAAACTTACTGCGTCGAGTCTGGTCTACACTCCACACACCCAAAGAAGGAGGTATTTGTAAGTAATCACTTCATATGTGACTACTCCCCCATTTCAGACATTCTACCTGTCCTGCACTAAGTTACCACCTTTGTACTCACCGGATGTATTAGTTTTTGGAGAGATCCCCCCCTCCCCATATCTAGCGCTGGGCAGGGAGATAGCCAGAATTCGCTAGGATGAAATATAGAATGCTTTTACCTCCATTGTGAACTAAGAACACAATCTGCCCAGTAGATAGTTCTCTCCACTCCTCTGTTTAAGTGACATATAATAGGGTGCAGTTTTAGAGATTGAATGACTGTACAACTCCGTCATAAATGAAGAAATATTCAAAATTTAAGTGGTTAGAACTCATATCCGTCTTGAGATTTCTTGAGTTTGCTGAGCTGTCTTTGAAATGTGCATATGAATTTCTCATAAATTTTTTACTTTTCAGTATTTCCTCATTATTATTTGGCCCACCCAAGTTGGCTTCCTTTTTTCAAATTTCTCCACAGAAAGTACTTTATTTTATTCTCAAATTCTCGTACATAAAAGCTGGAATTACAGCCGTTATACAGGTCAATAACAAATGAAAATATTACGACAACAACAAAACAACAAATTAACATGAAGCATATTCTTTCAGCAGTAGCTCATCAAAACTTTAAAAAGCTTCTCGAAGTAGGAGCAGTTTGAGCCCAAACATGAATGATGCGTACTTACCAGAATAACTGAATGGTTCCATTCAGGACAAGGGTGAAAGGTATAATACATAAGGTCAGTATAATTTATGTAAGTTGATAATCAACACTCAACTCTCTTCTATGAGAGAGCTGGATCCTGAAGACTTCGGATTTTCAACCAAAATTCTCATCAAAATTCAGAGGCTTTCTACCAGTGGCATTCAATTTTACCCTCTCTGTGTACTGCACTCACAGCCTCTTTTTTCAAGAATCTAAGGTTTTATTTTGCTTTTTTTTGTTCCAGAAACCTTTGGATGACAAATATCCAGTCGGACCTTGGTTACTAGCACTATTTGTATTCGTTGTTTGTGGCTCAGGTAAACAGCTGACACTTTTGCTATATGTTTATTGAAGTACCTATTCTGATTTTTATAATAAGTATCATTAATCACTTAAAAAAAAAAAAGTATAATAACTCATGATTTAAAATTATGTGTTTTTTTCTAGTACTGCTTTAGAGGACATATCAAAAAAATGATTTTTCATGTAAGAAATCTTGAAAAGTAATCTCTTCACTCAACTCAAAGGATTCTCCCCATTTTACTTAGGCTTTTCCAAAAGTGCTACGCACTTTTTTCTGGTTGTTGAATAAATTGCGTTGTGCATCTGGTGAGAAATTCCTCACTTAAACACATAAACACAGAAGGGCTCTTCAAGTGGAATCCTTTATCTCTCTCACTCTTTCACTGTAAAGAATGTGTGATGGTTCCTGTCGATTCACGATACAGCTCATGATGATGAAAAAGAGCCTAATCGTATTGACCCCTCAGGCATCCAGGAAGTTGGCCATTGGAACCCTTCTCTGAGTTCTGGAAGATTTTAGCCAGTCCTTTAAGAATAATTTAGGAAGAAAGGTTTAATTTATAAAAATCTAATGTTTTCTTTTCTCTTTGGTCTGTTGCAGCTATCTTTCAAATAATTCAAAGTATCAGGCAAGCGTAACTATCCACCTTTCTTGACATCATGACTACTTCCGCACAATTTTTTACCTCAGTCACTTAAATTTACAGGAATGACCTTAATTTACGAAACCAAAATATGATTGTTATCTTTATTGTTTTATTTTATAGTTTAATTTAATTATTATTTATAAAATTGTATCGGTTTATAATAAGATCTGCTTCCTGTTCTCAAGAAAGTTTGTAATATGTTCAAGGGTGAATTTGAGTGACTTGTGCATCGTAAGTTTTGTCATTTAAATGCATTTAAAAGTATCATCGAGGCTGAATATTACCCTTGAAGCTGTAGCTCTCTCCTTCCCTCCTCTCTCTCTTTTTAAAACCAATGTGCAGGTGGTCTTCGCTTTGCAGGCAGAGTTTGTTGCATTTCTCAGTCTCTTTGTACTTTCTGACAATTTTTTTATCCTCGCATCTTTTCGTAAGATTTTATAAAACTTAAAATCATTCCAGAATTCTTTTCTTTTTATTTAAAACTGGAAAAATAAAACAATTTGTTGTTTGAATTTTGTCTCTTTTTCTTTCCTCCAGTTTATTTCTCCAACAATCTATCATTTCCAGTCATGTTGCGGCTTATGCTGAGACATATAAATGAAAATAAACCAAGCTCAGTAGAAACGTACCAAGTTGCATTTTGAAAAATAGTTAGAGTTCTTGCCAAATTTACGCAATTTTAGACTGCTATAGAAAATCATTTGACGTCAGCTTAGCATTTAAAGTTAATGCATGTATCAAGATGACAGTCTAAAAGTGCGTGGACTCTACTGTCAGTAAGTTTGGATTCATGTAGTCCCAAATTTTCTCTCGTGAAAAAATGCAAGTCAAGAAAAAATATTTTGAACGATAAGATAGCTGTTTTGAAGGAAAATCATTCAAAATTATTTATGAACGTACAGAGCTATTATTTCCCTCTGTAATGAGAGTTTTAGTTGTATACTGAATTTTAACCAACATCGGTAAAATCACCAGCCAACAGCTATCCTGTCTATTCAATATATTGTCGGAAAATAAGTTTCTGAGTCACTTGAAAATGGGAAGGGAATGAAAAAAATACATCTATTTTTGTTTTAAATATATTAATAATCGGGAATCAGTGATTGGAACAATATTGGAAGTTGACATTAATTTACATTCATGAAACATACTATGAGAAAGTTTAAGAAAATAAAATCTAATAAATATGAGGGTGGTTCATGCAAAGGTGGTTTTCTTTTATATATTATCATTCCAAAGAGATTTATAAGATCTTTATTCTATACATCCTATAAAAATACCGAACCCTAAAACAATCAAACCATAAAGAGTTCAGAATAATTCGTTTGCAGAAAGAGAGAGGTTCCAGAAAGTGCCTATTTGGCAGGAATTTTTTTTTTTTCTATTATTGCTCCCTTGGAACCGTGGCTTCTTGGATGAATGGACTCATGACCTACATGCCAAAATTGTAAAGTTTCGATACTTCCATGCCTACTTGATTTTTTTTTCTTATTAAAAATATCAAAATTTGGTATGATTTAAACTTTACAAAGGAATTACTTGAAAAGAATTACTTCTACTTTGGATAGGCCATCTGTCTGTCTTTGATTATAACAGCCCATCAGCTGATTTTTTGGTAAAAGACTTCACAAAAAATCCTTGACGAATTGGAAAAAAAAATGCAAAGTTTGGTTTTAGAAATCTGCCATCAATGCAACCGATTTCAGCTTGATTCTAGTGACTGTCCAAACATTGGAGGCAGGCTCCCCAGAGCCAATTGGACCCAGTTAAACAAAAAGGAACCAAGCCACATCAGCTATTACCAAGTTCAACTGGGCAATTAAATTTTTTATGAGAGAACGTTTGTTCGGATTTCTTTGAAAATTTTAAGGAATTTGCTTCGCACCATGGAAAATTTTCACTGAAATTTGCCCGAACGTCCGCAGAACCGTTTTCATGTAAAAAATGTAATTCCCCAATTAAACTTGGCAATAGCTGATGTGGCTTGGTTCCTTTCTGTTTAACGCAGTCCAATTGATGCTTGAAAAGAATCCTCAGTTATCTCCCTGTATAAGAAGAAATCAGCAATTGAATCAGTGAGAACGAAAACACACCAACCCGGTAACTCAAAAATGCTCAAATTTCAGTAACGAGAGTCAGTTTTCATGAAGGTCATTGAAATTAATGCATCTATTCCAACTTGGACCTTCAAAGTGTCTTTAAGTACTTGTCTTTCCGCAGCGAATATTTTCCTTGTGCTGACTTCATCAGCTACTGTGCAGTTTCGCGTGTGTCTTGATTATTTTCATTTTTCGAGTTGGTGTGTTTTCGTTCTTACTGATTCAATTTTGGTTCAACTCCCAAGCCCTGTGCAGTGCCCCTGTGGGCACCCCTTGTACATCACTATGCCGAGTCAAATCCTTTTTAACTCCTTTCAGTTTGGAAATCAGAAAAGATTGCTAATGAGGGTTTTTTTTCGGTGAATATTTACAGGGGTCATCACTGGGACTATCAGTGAGAAACTGAAAAGATTTTCTGCTGATAAGTATCTAGATTTCTCATACAGACATCCTTCTTTGTCCACATCAGATCTTGAAATGCTCCTGAACACAAAAACAGCATTTTTATGCCGTTACATTTATCTAAAATAGGCAGGTAAATATATATCAAAGTAAGTAAAAAAAAATCCAGTAAAACTTTGACGACTATTCTTGCATCAGCTTCATGCCGCGAGATGCTCTCACTTTCAACAAAATCTGAATTATCAGACGAACTATGAAGTTTTTTATTGAAATACCAGAGGTTTTCCCTCACATACTTTTGAATTTTTAAGAAAAAAAACTGCGATAAGAGCACACTGTTTTGCCCGATCCGAACACAGGATCACTTTTGTCACAGTCACTTCTAGAAGTACCCTCACAATACTCCTGAATGTTTTTTTCGGGGGAAAGTCACAGAAGTTCACCCACAAAGATGTAGTGAAACAACTACTTTTCACCAGAATTTTTTTGTGAAGAATAAGCTTATCATTCATTGAGAGAAGAATGCCTGGCAAAAATGTTGTACAGATCCCTGGAAAATTACAAGCATTTGTTCTTCGTACTTTTTACAGTTTTTGAAAAACTTCAAATGGTTAACTTAATAATGGATATGTATTTAACTTTAATTGACAATTTATTCTCAATTCTTAGGTAGAAAAGAGAGGTTGAAAGAGGTTGTCATTCTCACATAACTAATAACAATTTTAAAAATGCACCTGAGCCAATTATTTTCTTGTGGATTCGATTGCTACTTGAACAAATTAGAGAAACTTACAGAAAATATTATTATTCAGCCTGCTAATGATATTTGTATTTTGGTCAAAATATGTTTCTTTCTAAAGGATGTACATTCAATATAATACAAGGACTGACATTTATCTAATGTGGGTGAGAGGCACGTATACTGTTTAGAATATAACAGTTCAACTGGATTCCAAACTGGTATCGCCAAAAATAGTACACACATGAATTTCATCCCTTGAAAAGAACTTCAAGCGTATTTGCAACTTCATTTGGTTTGACTGCTGCAAGATTTCTTCTTAAAATAAAATGCAATATACTTAACAAACAAAATTTCGACTGCGGATCTTTGATATTGGTTGAGTTTTGCATGTTCTGGTTTGTTCACGAATTAAAACACCCTTGAAAAAGTTATGCTTCACAGTTTGAAAGAATCTACAGGTGAGTGGTTTTCAGTATTTACAAAATTAATACATAATATATGAGAATGTATTCCACAAACGTGATGGTGCTAAAAAGATGTTAATCTTTGGTTCAAAGAAATTAATTGTATAGTTACTAAAATAGATAGCTAGGATTGAAAAAGACAGGGTAAAAAATTTAAGACTCCTGAGCCTTGTAATCAAAGCTTGGAGATGTTACAGAGTAAAACTTAAAATGGGACCATGTGAGACACATTGCTCTCAACGATCAACATAAATTATCACAGACCTACAACATCATACATGTAGATACAAAACGTATATCACATAATATGAGAGGTAATAAAAGCACATACAATGTTCAGCATTCAACCGACGATCATGGCTGCTGAGTTTAAGGTGCACATTTCTTGAGGGTTTCTTCTCTTCGTTCATCGCGGGTTCTCCTTGGCGGTTAATTTTTCTATCAGTTCCTGCAGAGGTGCTAACTCTCTTCGATCAATGAGACTAAATTCCTATTGAAAAATATCAAGAAAATATGAAGGGGCCCTCTCATGAAAATAATACAAGGTAGAACAGTCAGAAAGCAGGACAGAGCCATTGGGGCAATTAACTCACCGAGACAGAATCTGAGGATGCTTTTCTAAATCAACTTTTAAGAACGTCCAACATTTTGAGAAAATTTGCCTAAAAGATAAATACAAATGTTTCCATGGGGATTTCTACTACCACTCACTCTATTGATTGACTCAGTAATAAAGACGGCGTTTCGATGTTGTCTTTGATTTTGCGACATGCTAAACTGGACTCACTGACAAGTGTGATCTACTTATGAGGTCTAATAAGACCCCATAACGTTACAGATCTCTCGCCGAGAGCTCAGCTTCATATTCCAATGCGTCTGTCTGAACTGAACACTCTAACCCCTCAATCTTGTACTGACTACTGACACTCATTAGAGCTCAGAATTTCTGATTCAAATTGAAATTTTCTAACTTTTTGGCCTTGTTTTTCCTGTCAAATAGTGTGGATCCAATACTATTTTACCACCTTGTTAAGTACAATTTGGGCCACGTTTCTTAATGTTTTTTTTTTTTTTTTTTTTTTGCTTAGTAATAAACTAGATGCTGATAGTGAGGTTTTTAAAACAAATAGCTTGCTAATATTGATTTTAAAATTTCACATGTAGTAATAGTTCAATAAAATATGTATGCTCTTTTTATATAAAAAAAAAAAAAAAAAAAAAAAAAAAAAAACCGCAGAGGTAACTTGCACCCTACCTGACCATTTAGCTTGCCTAGAACATAGATTAATCTAACAACAAGCAAATATTTTTGAGCAACTGTTAGGCATCTTTTCTTGGTATAGATAAATTTGAACATTCGTTGATAACACAGACCATTAAGTTGGAATTCTTACTTAGTTTCAACATTTCTTTCCAACAAAAACAAATTCTTGCAATGGCAACAAATTGGCCACTATTGCAATATTATGACAATTCGTGCCTACCTGTAGTAAAAGGGATCTTAATCAGGGCTGCCACCGAATTTAGAAAATAAAATTCCCTCACATTTCTCCATCAAATTTTGGTAAAATTCCGTGAGATTGTGTGGAATGCATGGTGCTTGAAACTTGAAAAGATATTATTTAAAATATTTTTGTAAAAGTTTGTTGTTTGAAACGTTGTACACCTTCTCAACAGAAAAAACGAATAATTTAACAGAATTTCCTTGACTCTTCTGTAAATTTTTCCATGCATTTGCCAGTTTTCCCTGATGGTGGCAACCATCCTTAAACAGTTTTCTTGAGAGCTATTCTAACGCTCGCGGCAATCTTAGAATCACCAGATCAGTCAGATATTTTCTACAGGCCTGACTTAAAGAATGAGGTACTAGAATTAAAATTAACTTGACATTGTACTGACCTGAACGAAGAAGATGAAATGCTTGAATGATGTGTTGAGATGTGCCTCTTCACCTAGATTTACAACTTCTGTAAAGTGTTGGTGATAAATGTGTGCATAAACTCGGAACAGCCGCTTTAAAATGGTTTTTGCGATAATTAAAAAATTCTTAGGAAATGGAACACCTGAAAACAGCCATCAAAAGGTACATGAACATTAACCTCTGAGAAAAAGGAGGGATCCCCCAAGGATGGATGTGGATTCAGTAATCTCTCAAATCAAACCACCAATGCAAGAGAAAGGAAGATGTAAATAGAGGCCCTTTGAGGAGAATGGTGATGGAAAGGGATGAATACCTTGGATCGAAGCAACAACTCAAAATATATTCAAGATTAAAATTCTAAAAAAGCCATAAAGAATTAAAAAGGAGGTGGCAGGACTGAGTAAAACTGACAAAAATAATCATAACTCCAGCTGAAAAGGATCACCATTCACTGACGATGTAGCTGCACAGGCTGACGCTTCTAGGTGGTTCAACCGACTGCAATAACAAAACAGAACTATTCTGCTCTTGGTGTCGGACTTTTCTGCAATCTTTCTCCATAGCTCCCTCTATTAGTTTTACCATGATGTAATGTCTGCGCAAATGCAGTCAGACTAGACAAGCCGTCCATCATTTCAAAGGTTTCCAAAATCAAGGATTTGGCAAGGAATCACACATTAAACTCTTAATGTCCTCGTAAAAGTACTGTTAACATTTATTCAGTGCTTGAACCTAATTACATACTGGGTTATGTCAGGGTGGCAACAATGCCGTAAGAAAAATTTAAGAGATAACTCACCAATTTTGGATGGAAACAAAGCTTCATCATCCAACTGGTCTTGCACCCACGTCATGAGATAATCAATGTATTTTGGAGCTGAACATTTGATGGGTTTCTTTACGGTTAGACCATCTGCCCAGTGATATTCATATTTAGGACCAGCAGACATGATCACGCAGCTTTCTTCCGTACAAAATTCAGTAATGGTCCCATACAACATGTTGATTTGATTGAAGAAATCTACAGCTACAAAAAAAAGAGATTTGAAAAATTAATACTTACTGATAGAATGGTTCTTTCAGTGAACATACTTACCTTTATACCTATTTAATATTTGGTGATTCAAACTGGGTAAAATATATTCAACAAGTGAAAAAATATTTTCAACACTTGTGATGCATACAAGCTAGGAGTGTCAGTTTGAGCAGCTGAATATTTCAACGACTTTACATTTGCACCTTTACTTCCAGTTATCCATTCTTTCCAAAGGGGACTTGATATGCCCTCATCCGTCAGTTGGGAGGTTAGAGACAGCTCATACAGACGCTGAGCTCTTTTTATGTATGAGCGTCTCCTGGGGTTGAATTTTATCCGTGCTAGCCCCTGGTTGTTATAACTTTCTGTAGTATCCAAAAATTTGATTTTAAAAAAAAAACCCAACATCAGTTAACTTTGATTTGTGCCAGTTCTATACAAGCCAAGTTATCAGCCAATATTTGACATTTGCCTAAACAGATGCGATACATGTTCGAATAAATCATGTTAGGAAGTAACTATTTTAAGGATATGGCTGAGACAGTATTCAACGAATCGTAATTTGTCGGAGTAGTTTGCAATTTCTAGACAAATCTCAAATTTTATCATCGTTTCAGGATTTATCAGAGCAGTTCTGAAAAAATTACTTAGGATTTGTAAGGACACATCTCAGCTGGTCACAGTAGCTGTTGGTCTAAGTTACGGGATTTGTCTAAAACTTATATCCTATGTGTGGTGTAAAATAGATCATGAATGACTTAAACAAGATGGTGAACTAAAAGAGTAAAAGAGTACTTACTGTTAACAGCTACCCATTCATTCAAATCTTCTCCTTCTGGCAAAACGACGGCTAATCTAAGATTTCCTGAGCCCAGTGTTGCAGCGGCATGTTTCATCAGATCATATTGCCGTGTTCCCTCCGGGATATTCTTCTTTGGTTTGAATGTTTTTGATGAGCGACTACCACTGTTGAATTAAGATTAGAACAGATAGATATGTGAAATTATACAATTTAAAAAAAAAATAAAAGTCAAATTGTGAGACCAAAAAGTTTAGAGATTAGGACCACACAAAATCCTGGGGAACAGTAGGATAGGATGAGTCTTGATATATGAGGTGCACATGGAGCAAAAGAGGACTTCAGCAAGAGAGAACACCAATCAATTGATATCAGTATTCTGCCTTCCCCCAAAAATTGCCATCATGGCCAGGAAGCCCAATTTCATGAACCAAATTAAATAAAAAAAAAAAACGGTTGAATGGGAAGTTGGAACAAAATCTTCCGGCCAATATTACAGATCAGTTAGTATCTTAACAAACTGGTAGCTGGAGGAAATTCTCCTGTGCCAATGTCTGATATTACGACAATATCACTGAGCAACGGTGATTTAATCAAATTTTTTTACACTCAACATTCCATTCACCTTTTCAACGTTAAAGGAAAATTTGAACCGTCTGAATCTGGATTTGGCTTTACTTGGAGGATCCATGCATGACAAAGCTGGTCAGGTTTTCAGCAATTTGTCACCAACAAATGAAGGACTTTGCCAGCACCAAATATTTAAGGGCACTATGATAAAATGAAATCGGTGATAAATAAGGTGGGTTTCAAAATGCTTAATCTAACTTGATGGGCTGCTTACACATGAAGTGCAGACCAACAGTTCAGATCAGAGACATACTACTCATCAACGTTACTCTGCACTCAAAAATAAAATGACACAAATGGTAAATTAATGTGTGTATGAAACCTTGGAGAAGGAAGAGCATGATTACTGAACTAAAAATAAATCACTGATCAGTGATCGTGCGATTAAACTATTGGCTGTAATCTTCCATTTTCCTTTTTTAATTACTTCTGGAGAATTACTCAGAGCAAGGCAAATGTAGCTCAGCTGACAATGCATATAAAGTACCTAGGGGGAAAAAGTCATCAACGTTATCACTTCAAACTAAGAAGGATCACGGCAGCATTAGAGCTCCAGAACTTGTTCATAAGTATAACTCCCGCCCTTGAAATTGATCTGATAATGCTGAACTTGCATTATCAAATTCAGGGCGTCTCATTTGCATCTAATTGTATCAGATGAACGTTCTCTAATCACTGCAATATTTTAGGTCTTACAGATTGTTTATTCTCTGCACATTGATTAAACCTCTGTTTCGTGCTATTTAAGAGGAAGTTCAGAAGTTGCTTGAAATCGAAATGGAGGATGACTATTACATCCAGATTATTGAATGACTCATTGGTAGGGAAGGGTACCAGGTAGACTGTAAGAAACTTGGATTCAGAAGAAAAGGTCAAAATAATATAAAAAGAGAGAAAAATTCTGAAAGATGAAATAGATGGACTACATAATCAAAATCCTTCGTTCGTCGCAATCAGGACTGATGCAAGAACATCCCGAAGCAAAATGCAATTGTACTTGTGGGGTGGGTAAACAACGATACTTCAAATATTTAAAAGTAAGTACAATAATTCAGTAATAAGTTTGAAATAAATAAAACACAATACTCACAATAAAAAACTCATTGTTTGAAGGAATACTGTCGCCCGATCCCAATATGCGAGGAAAGGTTCAATGGCCAGCTGATATTTGTTTTGAATTCGTACAAGGGAAGGACCACTGATAAAAACAGCAGCGCCACCATCTTGATGATGTAAATGATGACAGCGAATCAGAAGACGATAAGATAAGAGGGTTCGTGACGTCATTCTGTATCATCACGTTGCCAAATTGAAGGGGCAAGGGCAAAAGTAAGTCAAAAGGGGCACAATAATTGCATCGCAACGTTGTAAAGATGAAAATACAGGAAGAGCAGTAATAATTGTTTTAATTGACCAGTGCAAAATCTGAGAACTCTTAAATATCGAGGCAATGGTGATATTGGTTAATCTAAGATTTAAAGCAGGCCAATTAATACGATTTCTACGGTTTTTCTTGCATTTTCTCTCCTCGCGTTCAAATCTCTTGAGAAAGAAAGACTAAATAGTTCATTAGCTTTACTTTATTATTATTTTATAGATGCAAGTTTTGCTAAAGATATGTTGCACATATCAGTTTTTATACTGATTTGATTAATCACTTTTCATTCAGAACATATGAAATCAGAAAACTTACCTTTCGGACAACTCTTCTGTATGGTGCTCTCAAGTTACACAATGCAAATTAAAAAAAGATTGCGTTTTTCTTGTTTTCTTTTTTTTACCAAAATTGCAATATATTATTAGGTACATTGTTCGATCAATAATTCCGCTTTCAAACGATTAGGTATAAGATGAGTTCCATTTGACGAAGAGATATGCATTAGGTACTTGCAGTGCACAGAAAAATAGCGACGTATTTAAATTTTATTTCGTAGTAGTAATGACCTTTTAGAACACTCTTCAAAAATTCTTCAAAAAATTATTAAAATTTTCATACTAGGGAACCCATTTTGGCTATTTTTTCCAGTAAAATTTACAAGAAATACCAAAAATTTAAGGGGAAAAATGTTCGAAAAAACCTTTTGAAATATCACTGAAGTTTTTCAAAATTTTCTTCAGACACTTATAGCGTTGAAAAACTACAGTTGCTATTTTAAGATTGTTTTAACACTTTTTCTATGTAAATTTTACTTAAAAGAATGGCTAAAAAGTGTTTCCTGATAACAGATTTTGATAGTTTTTTTAAGAGGTGTCTGTTTGAAATTTAAGAGTACTATTTCAAAAGTTTTTTCAACGATCATTGGGATTGCAACATCTTTTTGTAGAAAGTCCCTTCAATCAGTAGATAGGCAGCAAGCTTAAGTCTTCTATACAGTAAGTTGCGATAATTTTACCTCCCCATTCAAATTTACTACCATCCATGATACCTGCGAGAGGGATAATTAAAAGAAGTATTTGATTTCTAATAAATCACACTTATTAGATAAAAAAAAATGAACCGTTGAATGAATTACAAAGAAGGGTAAGAAACTAAATTGTGATAAAATAATTCTCTCATCAAAATTTCACAAAAAAATACATTGGACAAACAAGCAGAGGTCAAAATGTTCGAAGTTTTCCTCAATGTATGCTTGTCTTTGGAAAAAAAACTGAAGAGTGCATGAGTTAGTACAGGCATAATGTTAATATCAGAGTGCTTTACGATAAAATAATTTTCTCAGTAAGATTTTTTCTTGGCAAGTAAAAAAAACATTTATCAAAATTAGGAGAGGAAGGTCAATGAATGGTGGGAGAACTGCTAGCCATTCGCATGAAATAAATCCTGACTTTGACGGTTGATTTGACTGATGCTTATTTTAGCATTCCTAAAAGAGCATTAAGTTTACATTTACCTACTGATACTCATGTAGGATGGAGGACGATTCGTAAAAATGTCATAATTTGTCTCTCTAGTTTTGTTAGGATTGAATAACCTCCCCATGCTTTCACTCTGATAAAAATTCACTTTGCCGAGTAAAATTTGACTGGAATACCTGACTACTAAGAATTCGTTAATTAAACTGGTAGTAGTGTATGAATGAAGTGCTAAAATAGTCAAGGGTTTTTTTCTTTATCTCTTTTTTTAGTGGTCGATCTGTTTCTTTTTATTAAGTAGATTTACCAAAATGAAATCATTTTTCATTTATTTTGTAACATTTTCATCATTTTATTTAAAACATGATACATTTCATACATGATAGTTTATCAAATAAATAATAAATATTTACAAAAAATAAAAATAAATACTATACATAAGTCTGCTGTGACCATCTTCAGTTTTCCTCAATCATGAATAAATTGAAACTTGTAACGACCAAGGAAGAGACAACGCACAATGAATTGAGCATTGCTTTGTTTTCTATCCATGAGGCCTGCTTGGGGGAGAGGGGGAGATAAATTCACCAGCCGAGACTCATTGGAAGAAACCTTACTGCGCTGCCATATTTTAAAATTATAAAATTTTCATTTAACTTGTTGTATTTATACCGCATTATTCATATTAATAAAAACAATATTGTCTGTCCTTCACAACATCTCTCACCATATGCTCATTTTGATATCTCTATTCTCCAGAATTAAACAGTTACAAAATCTGCAAGGTCCAATGGCAAGGTAAATAGTTTTCGAAAAGACCTTCTTTCAAGATCAATGGATTTCAAGAATTTCCTGATTCATTTTTTGTTCCATACACCATGAAGAAGAAGGTCCTTATAAATCATTCTGGACAAAGATGGCCAACTTGTAAGGGATTTCATTAAAATTGCATTTCATTATACTGAAAGAATTAACAGACCAGTTTCATGCTTCCTGCCGGTTTTACAAATTTCTTTTTCAGTTTTCGTCATCATTATGACTTGAATATTGTTCCTTTAAACACGCTGAGTGAAAATTATAGATAAAGTGACAAACAGAAAATGCTTATTCCACCCCTACATACCATGTTCTTCCTCGGCAGAGCAGGACAGAATTTTCATGGACATCTAATTTTTTCTCACAACTGTTTAGGCCTCCAAAAAGACGATCCTCCAGTAACTTATATTATTCGAAAAATATGAAAATAGCCAAAGCGTTTCCCATAATTACTTACAATTAATTTGTTCAAGTCATTAACAACTCCAAAAGAAAAAAACAAAAAATTATTCTTTTTTTAAGGGATAGTTGAATAGCTATTACATGATTGCAATTCATGAGGGGAGGGATACTTAAGGAATGCACCGGTTAAGTGTTTCCAGATTTTATTCTAAATACCTTACAAATGTTTTGAGTTGCATTTGAAGGAACTGTATAATTTACGTAGTACGCCTTAGGGTTTGAGAGCTTTCATTACAGGCTGGATGTATAATTCCTATGACCTTCTTATGAAGAGAATCTTTAGCCGCCATAAAATCAAGATATGTAACACATATTACCAAATGCCTTTCCTTCCAAGATTCAGCATAGAGATCTTAGTTAATCGCATTCAAAGACCTAACTTTGCTGTTTGCTCTTGAAATCTTCACAGTCTAAACAGCCAAAATAAAAGAAAAATTAATACAAATTTTTTAAACACGATTGAGATATTCTTGACCTTCAGATATAACTTAGTGAGCCATGATGCAAATGAATACATCCAGGTATTACAACAAAAAAAAATTACATTGGTGATAAACTTTTTTAAAAAAGAATTAAAGTCTATTCATACAAAAAAAAAAAAAAAAAAAAAAAACCCAGGAACACTAAATGAAAAAGCTTTGCTCAAACAGTTGTACTTGGGAGCACAGTCAGCTGCAAAGGTTTTGATTTTGGTAATAGTTATTTATAGCCTCTGACTTAAGTTTTCACTGTGATGTAGCATCACTATAAAAACATTGCATTACCGACAAAACTTGAGAGCAAAAATTACGACCCTGAGACGCTATTTAAGGGATCAATTGTACATAAAGCAGACCTTTTCAAAGTTTAGGAGAGACCGTTGTTGAAAAGAGCGAGACAATCATCTATCAGTGGGCAGAACACGATGAGCCTCTGGACAAGGTATAAATTGATTTCCTTTCAAAATTTCACAAGGAAAACGGATCACACAACGGAAAATCTAGGACTCCTAAACAAAATAAAAAAGTTTAAAATTAAACACCATTGGAAATTAAACACCATTGGTTTGATGGCAAAAATACAAAAGACAATTCAATAATCAAAACAATTCATAGAATCTAATTTCCGTTGGGTCTGTATTGAAAATACTTCTTAGTATCTCGTTCAGAAGTTGATTACTGAACTTTCCGTTGTGTGAATTGTTCTGGATGCAAGATTTTGAAGAGGAGACATATGATCTCCTTTCGAGGTCAGACCTTGTCTGGTGGTCTATTGCATGCATCTTTAAAGCTGCACTATATTTCAAATTTCAATAATCATAGAGCAGTATATCTCTCAAGTTAACCTGGGGACAAGGTAAGGTTCCTGATATGATTCCTGAGTGTAAAAACTGACAGAGCTGGAGATTATTAGTAGAAAAAGAGGACACAAGCATAGCGCATGAAAATATTTCCAGCATCATGCTCTTTGCACCATGAAGTCTTCCTTCATCAACTTTGAATTCCCCTCCATCCCACAAAAACCAACTGAAAAAATTTCATTACATTATCCGACACAGATTTACCTTAAAGACTCACCAAATTTTACATTCTCATTTTCCTCCTAACTTCACAAATATTTTCTTTTTTTTTACCTCAGTTTTATTTTTTTACGCTCATTTGTAATATAAACTGCTGATTAACATCCTTAAAAATTGAATTTTAATGAAACAAATTTAAACACCAGTTGAAATTCAAAAATATGCATCTCGATTTGTGACGAAATAGATTTCCCTGACATATTTTGATTTTTGAAAGGAAACTGAAAACACCTAAATTCTGAAAACTTCCTTCTACTTTTCTTCCTTTAAAGCAATTTTTCCACAAAATGTTAGACTGTTTTGTTTTCCTCTCGAAAAATAAATATATAAGAAAAAACTGCAATTGAGATGCACGTTTTTGAACTTTCATAGCAACATTATAATATAAAATAACATGGAATCTGCAAACAATTTCACTTTCGAATAAATTGTCAATCTCCATTAAAATCAGGAGAGGCCTCGCAGTAGAAAAGTAAACAAAAAAGCAAGTTTTCATCAGGGGCCATTAACTACAATGTTATACTTATTTTTATTCACTCAATATTTCGCGAGCGAAGGTATCAAAGGATGCGAAAAAAGAAAAATTTTCCACATGATGGACTAAATATAGGTTTTACAGGAGTGACCTTACAGAAACTTCCTTAGATAAAGCGACATTTTACAAAGTAAAGCACTTTCATACATATATTTATCATTAATGTCAATATGGCTACTTCAAACGGAATTCTAGGTTTAAAATATTTTGTATATTATCAGAGGCAAAGGACCAAGGGAGAGGGGGGGGGGTGTTGTTAGTTGGAGAAAAAGGTTGATAGTGGCATCAAAAGCAATATCAAATTTAAAAATACCTTCATTCAATTTCGGATTGATTTTATAAAAATTGTTAAGATTCAAAGTGACAAAGAAGATACTTTTAAGGAGAAAAAGAAACGTAACTTTCAAGGATGTGAACTAGTAATATTCCATCATACTTGAAGTAATACCTGGCTTTTTTTACAATGGGTATATTTAATGAATGGTGTATCTTTTTCCTTGTTTTCTTTCCCACCTCAGAGCAGTTTCATCATGGAAATTTGTCAACAAAATAACGGATGTTGAGCACATTTTGTGTCACTGAAGTTCTCAATTTCCAGTAAGAAATATTTAATTATATGTTTATATCAATTAAAATAAGGCATCCTCTAAATTTTATGAGTGAATTTGAAAAATTCTGGGTATTACAAGTACGAAGTCAACATTCCTGACTCAAAAACTAATTAACTTTTTCCCCTGTTACCTAACTGAGAACCTTAGTATGTATTCAGAATAAAAAAGAACGCTACAAGTTCAGGCAAAAAAACTCTGCAAAAAGTGGTACACAGGCAATGATGAAAATTTTTCGTTTATGTAAATAGTATGACATAAAAGGGTCCGAACTTAAAATGAAACAAAAATTCATACCAGAAGAAAACACCAAATTAAGAGAGACAAAAAGGCTATCTACAAGTAAAGGATACTGTTAACTTGTGCACTTTTGCAGATCGGTTAGGGTTGAGGCCTCCTAACTATTCAGATAGAGACGATTTATGGTGATAGTTGACCAGTCTCCTTCCAACTAAGTATTTGTCATTTTTTATATGCTCATATAACTTTGAAAATTGCCTGATTTGGAAATTAATTAACCCAAAAATTAATGAAACAATCAGAAGGAAAGGATAGATACGTCGTACTATGATATTTCTAAAATGTAAACTAGAAACAACTAATGGTGCTAAACTATGCGCAATAACATATGGAACAGCTAATGCTAGGCTCAAACAGCCGATCACAGGTGCGGCTAGTTCACGGAGAACAAGACCTAAATTCATGCGCATGATGCCATCACGGAATGTGCGCTCGATAGCTCGCCGCAACGCCCAATCTGGTCCCATCATTGTTATAGCACATGCAATCTTGGTGTAAAGCACACCAAGAACCCAATCTTGCCAGACCCACAGAATTGGAGTTTGATTGAGTGGCACTCTCAACGGAACAAGTACGATCAATTCTAATAATAAACCGAACAGTAGAGGTATAACACCAATGAGAATCATGAAAGCCACAGCACATTTGGCACCAACTATGCACCAACTCCATAATCGTTGCATAATGGCAGCACGACCTTGCGGAAGCCAACTACAAACTAGGCTGACAAAGCGGCCAATAAGCCACAGTAGGTACGTTCCACAAGCCGCTGTATACAGTTCATGAACTGGGACATTCAGAGAGGTTGCAGCATCACCCGGTGGTCCAACAGGCCAGAATCCCATAACTTGTCGACCCAGCCAAACAGGAATGGTTAATACTAAGACTGCTGCCACTACAAAACTTATGGCGACAAGAACCAGTAAACAAACAATTCTGGCTGCAAAAAATTTTGGCCTCTTGTAAGGCTGCGCTCCCAGTCCGAGAATTCCATGGAGCTGCCAAATAGCATGGTGGAGAGCGCCCAGATCACCGGCCAGAGCTACCTCATTTTGATCTTCCAACCCAGCTCTAGGCTCCGCTTCATCGCCTAAAAGGAAAGACTTGATGTCTAACAGCCAAGCTACAGCACGGCACCAGATGCGGATTGTTGATTTCAGCCAGGTGCGGGTGTGAGAATGCTCCATGAGAGCAGGCATGATGACTTGAAGCAAAAGGAATTCCAGAGACAGTTCATTCACCTGAAACTAATGCAATATTAAAATCACATTGAAAAATCTTTCATTAAGTTATCCTTCCAAAAATTCAGAAAGTTATTAACTATTAAGGACAACTCCTTCTAGTTGAGCCGGCACTCGTAACAAGAGGATGAGATCCAAACATTCATACAGGTAATTGAGTTAAACAAATGATCAAGATTTTTCCAGTCACTAGAGATTTTTCAGCTATGGACCAAAAAAGATGAAGTACCATCAGGAGACAGGGATCCATGCGATGAAACAATATCAAGTCAATGATATTCTGTTGTAAAGAGAAAATAGTTCTTTCCGATCTCAGGAAAACTTTTTATGCTTAGAATAAATGTAAGCTTCCAAACACTGATTTTGATAGCACATCATTTTCTAGGACCAATTTTGTAGATCTGTCATCACATACCGTTTTTACCCATGTTGGTAATCGTATAAAACATCTTTTGGTTGGATACTCTGTTCAAAGATGGGGAGACGTATGTAGAATACATGGTCGATGCCCCCAGATAATCTCTACAAAAAAGTTCTGGTCTATTCTTTCTAGACATGAGTAACAAGGCAAGCCGCTGACTGCAGAGCACATGAGCAAAGGTACGTAGCGTATGGCGCTACTCTGCAGCTCTGCTGTGCTAAGGAAAAACGCCGTATGTACATTTGGGATTTGCCAAATTTCGTCTTAAAAATGTTTCTTTTTGAAGCAAGTTGTGAATGTTTATTCCTGAAAATTTCAGACTATTTACATCAAATCTAGAACAAAATTCTTTGAAAAATTGGAAGAAAAATATTTACAAATTTTCTCAAAAATTTGTGGTTTACCAAAAGAAATTTTGCTACGCCTGAAGGTTCAAACGGCGTTTTCCCTTAGCACGGCAGAGCTGACCAAAAAAGATTCCTCCACTCCTTCCCACTTGTTTAAATTCTACACTTGATGGATTGTAGCGTAGTATGTAGCGGTTTCTTCAAATATAAATATTTTCTTTCGGTGATTCTCATCCACTATCAAGTCCCTCTTTGAATCAAGAATTATAGGCAAAGGGTAGGATGCCCTTTATTACGCCATACTTAAAAATCTTGGAAGCATCTCCGAAAAAAAGTACTTTTCCTTTATTTTCACTCAAAAAAATAGGAGGGACACATTCCACGGAGGAGTGCAATACATGGATGCATACAGTATTTCTCTCCTTCAGCTATAAACTCTTTTAATGAAGCATGGAAAGGATGCATAGGAATTCCTCTTGACTTTACATCACTTCAGCAGGACAAAAATATGAAGATTAACTTTATATCTGACTCAACTACTTAGCCTAGAGAAAGAAAGTATTAGGATTAAAATCGAATCAGTATTTTTAAGATCAAAATCAGTGCCCTACGCCTTCACTATAGATATTTAACATTAGGAATTTGGACACTAAACATTATCTCTACATGGAAAGCAATTATGTGTCTTGAAAATTACCTGCGCTTCTGAGTGTTGAGTTACGGTGTACGGTAAAAATCCAGGCAGAAGAAACTTAATTATTTTTACAGGAACATACAACATCAGCAAGACGGCTGTTCCAAAAATGACCACGGACACAAGAAGGCGACGAAGGTGTTTGATAATTGGCAAGTGTATCATTTCCTGCAAGAAATAAAATTTTATGAATAAAACTTACTAAAAAAGGAGAAAAACAACAAAAAATACATGCAGTTCTATAACTATATAGATTTTTAATCAGTGGCTGGTGAAATATTATTCATAAGAAAAAAAATCCTAATGTATGTCAATGAAATTGAGTGGAAAGTAGCACATATTGCGATGAAGTAGAAATAGTTCTTTCCAAAGCAAGACAACTTCGTTTCTAGATAACATCTGAAACATGTCGCAAGTTTCCAGTAGAAAAGTAGCGTTTTTTCTGGCATTGGCGGGCAAAATCATCATTAAATCAAGTACAGTAAAAACTCGCTAAGTCAAGTTGTGTAGGGAATGAAAAAAAATTCGACCTACAAGGCTATTCGTCTTAACCGACTCTCTACTTTACACGAACAATAGTGTCTTACTTCTCTGTGCAAAAAAACTCTGTGAAAATTTCAAGGAATGACATTGATTTGTTCACCTTCAAATAAATAAAATTTGAGCAGAGATTTTTAAACACCACAAACGGGATACTAGGGGTGTTCCAACAAATTCTTGCCGGAACACTATCAATATCGTCTCTTATTGAAACTGGTGGCAGTACCAACAGTGGCGATGATATCGACAACAGCTGGCCTTATTGGATTTTTAAGAGCTTGCACTCAATGCATTGTTGCCCCATGCGTCGGTTTATCAGATTGCCTGGCGCGGCGGCGCGTGAAATAGATGTACAAATGGCAACAGCTTATTTTCGTCAACTCCAAAAACTCTGATCGCTATCGGCAAGAGCGCTCTTGTCGTAACTTTTTCTTAACGAAACGGTTTCGGTAGCTTACCGACAACCGATAGAACAGCCCTACAGGATACCGTATCAGGATACAGGATACGTGATCTGGTAGTTTCAGCTCCGTACCATCCTCCTTAAGAGTTTTGGAACAGTTCAAGTCAGTTACAGGAAAGACCAAGATAAGAATAAGTACCTGGATTGGGCTAAAATCTGGGTCATTTAGATTTCTTAAGAACCATAGCACACCGGGGCGAAGCACTTCTCTAAGTAGAAGAACAAACGTTGCAAAATAGTAAACATAAACCATGCCAATGAACCAATGAATAAACATGGATGTTCCTGGTGCTGCTCTGAAGCTTGTTTCACGGTCCCGGAGAGTGGCATCAAACATAGCCAGTGAACAAATATCTAGCCACCATCCACAAACTAGTGGTAAAACACCTACTTCTACTACAGAGAGTAAAGAAACCTGAAAAATAAGCAATACTGATTAGACTTTCTGTTTAGCACAATGAATCCGAATGACAGTTGTAGTAAGGTGTTTTTACAAGAAGTTAGGTCATTCTATGCCAACTGATCCAAAAGAGACACCACACATCAGATTCAGATCATTGCTTAAGTACAAGAAAAGTGTGTGTTTCATGTGTGCATATCACTTGAAAACTAGCAACCACAAAATTTCAATTCCCTTGTCTCAGAGATTCATGAAACAAACTTTTTGAAATTTTTGTCCGTTTTCACCCGATGCACTAATTAATCTAAAAATGTGACATTACTCATAATACTTTTTTGGCTTCAATCAGATAGGTGAACAAGAAATCAAATAAAAAAAAAAAAAAAATCAAGGCTGTCAATCAAATTTTTCTAGTTTTTTTCCAAACAATTTGACAAGAAGTGACCCTTCTGCGTTTCAAGTGATTGATAAAACCACAGAAATGCTCAGAAGCCATAATTTTTTATTTTTTTTTTCCCAATCTTCTCAGATACCCTTGAAGATTATCTTACCACAAGTAAAATTATTCTACCTGGTATACCACTGCTATTATGTCTAGTAGCGTTATTGTTTTTCGGGAAGAGTTCAGTTTTTTTAGCATTAGTTGAAACTTAACCCCCAAGAAAATTTTAGATGGCAAATTGCTACAGAGGAAATAACAATTAAATAATGATATGTAACAAGTTCGATTCTAAGATACAAAAAAAGCCATCAAGAACTTTCCACACCAGTTTTTTCGATTGCAATTCCTCCTATCATGAATGAGCAGGAAGAAGTGAGGCAAAGAAAAAAGGAAAAAAAACTATAGAAGGCCAATCATGAGGCAATACTCACTTTGACAACAACATAGCACATGCCCAAAACCTTCTTGGAACGAGTGAATTTGAAGATTGCAGCTAAAGTGCGTAAAATTACAAGGCACAATCCGATGACACAATATCCACATAGGGTTGTCACTAAACCTGCAAAAAAGATTTTATGGTAAGATTCATTATACAAGTTGCCACTTATGTAAAACGAAAGAAAAAGAAAGGAAGCGAAAAGAGGAAAGTATTACGCTTTAAATTTTCTAGATAAATTTTCCTAGTGTCTCAGGGTTGAATTTAAACACGGAAATAAATCCTGGCAATTTATTAGTATTATTTTTACCATAACTCACAGACAACAGTCTTTCTGTAAGCAGAAATTACAAAATGTACAAGGAAAAGTATGGAGAGGATTACTTAGCGCACTTCAAAAATTTTGTCAACTTATTTCCACCCTCTAAAACAATTGGCAAATTTTTCCGTGACGTCTATATCGGGAAATATTTTCGGTAACTCTTGAACTGGTGCTAATTTGCAAAATATTACAATTTAAAAAGTAATTTTTATTTTTTTGCTCATTTTAAATCACATTAATGAATGGCTTGACTGTGGAAATACTTTGCCTTTGTGTTCAGTTTCAAGTTAATGAACAGGCTTTTATTTTCTCAAGTTACTTTGGCAGTTTAGGGTCAGGAATGTTGGATATTCCTTATAGAACTGTAGGCAGACTCTCACTATAATATAAGACATTTTTTCATTATAGTCTCAACTTCAAGACCTGTTCTTGGGCATAGGAGTTAGTTTCGGAAAAACCAAGTGGTACCATCATGTTTTTTGTAAAATTTTTGGTGAGAAAAAACACTGGAATCTTAATTCTCCAGAAAGTGCAAGAGTGCCATTTTAGGACTTTTTTACTTTTTTATAAAGACTGGTTTTTCCACCCTACATGACTACTCGACTGAGAAGTTTGCCCTTAGCGGTCTCCTTCCTCATGGACAACCATGAGTTTTGATCTTCATTACTGGCTCAGTCCACAATTTTAATTAAACTAAATTTTAGGGAAACAAAATAATTGGTTCTTGAAAATTTGAGTAGAATTTAATTTTTTACTACAGTCTTCTGTTTTTTGCACTTTGAAATAAGACTTCTGAAAGAATTTATCATTCATCCATTTCATTCTTCCGCAACTCAGTAGACTAGCCAATGTATTTCACTCTAAAAAACATGCAGAATTGAAAAAAGTTACCTTCAAAGTGAGAAGCAGTTACATGTTCTCGTAATCCTAAGCCTACGACAGCAAAATGACCCATGTGGTAGGGACAAAATGCGAAGACTAAAATGAACAAGGTGTTTAATGAAACAACCCAAAACACATGCTCCAGGAACACCTGTTGAAAAACAAATTAACAGTATTTATTATAGGATCCATAACTTGCTGTATGTTTTACACCATGAAGGAAATGTAACTTGAACCATGGATACAATTTGGAGCCACATAACTGTAATGACTACAGGACAAAATGATGATCTTTTCCAAAAGAGTAGATATTAGATACAACTTAAAAATTCGCAAAACAAAACAAAAAAAAGTCCATGTTCAATGAAGGATTACTTAAATTTTTAAACATACATCTTAGAAATAAAATTTGTTGAAAGACTTTGACTCATATAACAGTTTTCAAGGTTATTTTTTTTGCCTGTGCTGGGTTAAGGAATAAATGACAATTGCAACTGACGACTGAGCATTACTAAAAATTCTCTCATGTATACATACATAAAGTCGCTCTACAACGCACTCTGGCGTTCTGCAACACCCAAACGCCACATATGCCTGTCTTCCCAGAGGTTATCAGGCAACTGACATTGCAACATCTCTTCGTCAAGGCCCTGCCGCCAACCCTTTACGGGACGTCCCCGTCGCCTCTTCCCAGGTGGTACCCAATCCAAGACTTGTTTGGGCAACCTCTCCTCCGACATTAATTGCACATGTCCATACCAGCATAACTGCCTGGACATGATGTTGTGCACAATATCTTTTATAACCTTCATCACCTGGTGAATTCTCTCATTACGGACACGGTCCTGTCTCGAAATGCCTGCAGATCGCCGCAATAAATCCATTTCAGTTGCCCTTAACATTTCTTGCGTTCTTTTCGTCAAAGGCCACACTTCACTACCATAGAGCACGATACTTTTAACGATGGCGTCATATATCCGGTGCTTGTTTGCCTTTGAAATGCTCTGACCCCAGAGCACCCCGTTCAGCATCGCAATGGCTCTCCTGCCCTGGATGATCCTATCCTTAATTGCCCTATCCATCCTTCCATCCTGATCTAGCCAGACACTGAGATACTTACACTCATCACACTCGTCGATCTCAAGCTCTATGCTTTGCCGTTGATGCGCTGCTCCCACGACCAGCTTCTCTGTCTTGGACACACTAACATCCATGCCCCATTTCCGATATTCTTCAACCAACTTCCGCACCATGTAATCTGCATCTTCCTCATCTTGAGCTATTACAATCTGGTCATTGGCAAAGCATAGAGTATAAAGAGTCTGCCCATCAAGGAGTGGAACGCCCATCCCCGCAACCTTATTTTCCCATTCCTTCAACACGTTCTCTAGGTATACCTTAAATAGTGTTGATGACAAACAACAGCCTTGTTTTAGCCCATTTGTGACGAAGAAACCTCCGAACAACTCTCCACGAGATTTAACTCTTACTATCGTCCCATTATAAAATTATTTAATTGCCCCCACAAGTCCTTTGCTAAAACCCCTAAGCTTTCTGAAGATCCACAAACACCAAGTGCAGCTCCTGGCTGACCGCCCTTTTCTTCTCGATGACCTGGGTAATGGTGAACAAATGGTCGACGGTAGACCTACCGGCTCTAAAACCAGCCTGTTCTTTGGCTTCCTGGCTGCTCCAAACCTCTTCCACCTTTGCCTTGAGAATTTTACTGTTGAACTTGTTCAAGGTTCCTGTGACCGATATACCTCTGTATCATGTATATCTCTTCTATCATGTTAGTTCAGAAAC
The DNA here is from genome assembly GCF_918797505.1 of Bemisia tabaci. NCBI lineage: Eukaryota > Metazoa > Arthropoda > Insecta > Hemiptera > Aleyrodidae > Bemisia > Bemisia tabaci. The sequence goes on along the minus strand of NC_092794.1, from coordinate 67,999,985 downwards.
ATACAGGGCAAAAATTTGAAAAAATAATGATTATCTGGCTACCTTTCTTTTGGAATTCAAGGTGCTTACCAAAGATCCATCTAGACCCAAAAGTCTTTCCCATGTGATTTCTTCACCAGCTCGATCCCATTCTATTGGATTGAAGTTAGCTTCGTCGTTAGCGACAGCACCTCCACCCACACCAGCAATTCCTTCAACGGCATTCTCAGGTTCAGCGACAGCCTGATGTTAAAAGATGAGAAGAAAGATAAAGGAAAAAGTAACAATTATGCCATGGGGCCAGTGGCGAGGCGTGAATGGTCGATTATCGATATTTCCTCATTTGAAACTATGGTGAAGAATCAATTATTGAAATGTTCGTTGCGAACACCCTGTTAATTGATCCTTTGCCATAGGTTTAAATGGCAGATCAATCGATACATCGCAAGGCACGTCACGCCACTGCACGGGGAACTTCAAATGCTACAAGTTTTTAAAAATTCACCAGTACCTTTCCTCATTGCCATGATCAAGCTGGCAAAAATACTACTGTGAAAAATTTTTCAAATTGGAGAATTTGTACTTTATAATGTTCCTTACTATTTCCTGAGTAATATGAGCTTTCATTAATCAAACGTTCTACTTGCCAAATTCAAGGAAATCAGGTTTGAAAAGTGCTTTGTTTGGCTGTTTAACACATGTTACCGTAAGGAGAAAAGGTAGTGTCACTGGGTCAACAATAAAGAGCCTTTTGCTCTGAACTGAGTTGATGCGCCGTCTTATCTCCCCAGCTGGCATAAGACAAGGAGAGAAGAACTCCCTCCTCGGAGACCTACATTTTTGCACTGGATTATACGTGGACAAGTGCCAAAATATGCACTTTGTACACTCAATTTTCTCGAAATTAGCATGTGGCAAGTTTGATTTTAAAAGCTTATTTTACTCAAGATCATGAGGAGCATTACATAAAAAATCTCAAAATTCAGCAGGCGCCAAATTTCTTAATATTCTGTGCGAAATCCGTTTTAGATTTTTTCATTTTGACACATACACAGGATATGTGTATTTGATAGAAAAATCATAATGTGCCAATAGGAATGTTGTAAGAGACACACAAATTATAAGTCAAAAATTCACTTTTCCGTGATGAAACCAATCTTGACAATACTCAAATCAGGCATTGTTCGCAACAACACATTCAAATGAAGTTTAACATTTTATCAGATCAATTCAACTTGCCTCATTTTGGTTTTGAACGGCATCTTGAACATTGTTGTTCTCTGGAGCTGCTGGTTGTCCTTCATCTCTCCTCAGCTGGACAACTCTGGCATCTTGCTGTTGATTGGGTTCATCCTGCTCTAACCAGTCAGGGCCTCCACCATGAAGTATTTGCTCCCTCAGATAAATGAGTCCAAGGAAAGCCAGTAACGTACAAGTAACAACAAAGCAACCATGGAAAATATCGGCCGGGATATTATCAATAGACAAAACATCCAGTGGCAGCATGAGAACCTAAAAAAAAGAATGTCATTGAAGAGTCATCGAAGTTTCGGAACCCCTATGATGGATACTTCCGTAAAACAGAAGAAAAAGTTTTAGGACTTGCTTGAAAACTAATCTTGCAAAATATTGTGACTTGGCCTTGGCTATTTGTGAGCCTCTCATACCTAATCAGAGAGGAGACAACCACAATGCATAACTCCTAAAAGAAGCCATTCAATGACTGTGCCACAAAAGAGTAGTTTTTTGTTAAATTCTAATACCAATATTAGAAACGTTCAAATTCTGTGGGTCTTGTTGTCATATATCATAAAAATTAAATAAACAGTAAACAAAGTTTTATTTTTCTTATGAGGTCCAAGCACTCATGTCTATTAAAAAAAAGAATAGCAGGCTTTGATGAGTGAATAAACTATGTCCCTCAAATTGCGTGAATGAAGCATCGTTGACTCGCTACAGAGATGAGATATGGGCATGTTTGGGTGCCAACATTCAAGCAGAGTGTGTGAGGCAGAGTAAACTCTTCATCTATTTTGATCCTTTAGTCCTTTTAAGCCTGCACTAATGGCTTTGTAAGCATACTTTGAAAGACTGCAGATACGGAGTTGGAACCTACACTGACACATTTATAAAAGTGCTGTTTGATGAGGAGAGATAAACCAGAAAAAAGCACAGAATGAATTCTAATTGCCAGTGCAGATAGTGACAGAAGTGCTTCACCTTTCATTTTTTTATTTCGCAAAACAGCATTCCCTTAAAACTATGCGTATACAACTTTTGACTTTTAATACAATCAGAATACTGTTAGACACCACTGTATGTAAATGGAGTAGAGAGATGAAGGTAACCTCAGTACAACGGTAACGGCAGAGCTTACCGAATCGACGGAGCCAGTGAAGAGGGATCGATAGATTCGGCATGCTGTAAGAGGCACAACACCAAGCCATGCTAGGGCAACAATTGTGTAATGAAACCAGTATTTAACAGCTGTGACAACACTTCCTAGGAGACCGCCGATCACATCTTTAATTGGTAGACGCCGAGGCATATCCGGCGAGTATATTGGAGTGAAAGAAAATCTGAATCAAATAAGATCAGGTATTTAATTAATTAAAAACAAAGCCTCAGAACTAGAGAGTATAGATAGAAATATAACTAAGGATATGAAGCACAGGAGAAAAAATGGGTCAGTTACGCTGGTCTCAGAATCTTGTTTTGATGCTTGATTCTTGTAGATTAGCTAAAAATAATAAGATCCTCCCAAACCACAACTTTTTTTAAGTTCAATATTAACCAAGGTATTGCCCTCTGAAAAGTCAGGTTTTGTAGTCATCCACCGCGGTAGTGACACCCTTGGTTTCTTCCACCTTGCTTTCATCCAAGTTTAAAGTTGAATAACCAGTGCGACACTGCTGATGAAAGCAAGGTGGAAGAAACCACGGGTGTCACTACCACAGTGGATGACATCAAAAACCCCGAATTTTCAAAGGGCAATAGCTCTGTTAATATTAAATGTAAAAAGTTGCTGTTTGGACACAGCTTATTATTTTTAAATAATCTACAAGGATCAAGCATCAAAAAACGATTATGTGACCAACGAAACTGACCCATTGATTGGCTGTTGTTTGGTGTTCTCACCTCTGGATTGACTTTTTTGAAGGTCTTTAGCTCATGTAATGTTTCTTAGCTGATGAAGTACCCATTAAACATTAATCACTTGATTGTATTTTAACATTCTAACACACGAACTCACTCTTTTTTTTCTATTCTTCTGTTTGAATCTAATCAAATATTGGGAGCTACTCCCGGGAACAAATCCATTGTTTCACTGCTGTACTTCTCGATTCCAAAACGCAAATTCTCACCATTTAGGTATCAACAGACCATCTAAAATCCCTTAACCAGAAAGAAAAATTACTGCAACGCTTTGTCTGCTGGCTTATGTGCAAGATCCTGAAAATAATACATTTGTGTTGCTCACCTGTAGCCACAAAGCTCGCAATATTCCTTGCGAGAGTAGCGCATCCATTGTAGAAGACATTCTTGATGGATCCACTTGATACTTCCTGTGCAGATACATGGATGGAATAATGGTCTGTCAGCTGCTCCCTCACAACGGCACACGCGACAAATGTGTCCATCTTCCATCCCTGCTGGCGGAGCAGTCTGCAAAAAACAAATTAACACAATCAAAAAAATAAAATCAACGGAGGATAGATTTGTTAAAATCGAACAGCAATACGATTCAAAAAATTGAACCTCTTATTTTACTCTGGTTTGCGGCTCACTAACATGAAGTACCTCTTGAATTTAAGAAATTTTTCTACGCAATTTTGCCCCAAAGCAGGAGTAGATGGAAAACCATTGGTCAATGTATGGAATGATTTTGGACTGGTTAGTCTCCTTCACACGGCAAAAAAAAAAAAAAAAAAAAATGGGCCCGAATTCCTGATAAATTTTCCGGTCCCAGCCTGTCTTTGCTCCAAAGCAGCTTGCAGATGCACTTACATACAAATTAACATTCAAAATTTTTTAAAGCGAGTAATTTTCCTCGAGCAAAACAGGCTCCAGTTTTATAAGATTTATTTAGTTATTTTCAGGAATTTCCTCTGCACATTGAAGCAATTTTGTAGAAAGGTATTAAAAAACCAATAAGCTTCTTTCACAGGTACTTTCTTAAGAAATGCTGGGGTTGCAAAACTTCCTGTTAGCTCGTAAGAGAAGGAGAAATGTACTAATTGTTTGTAAAAGTCATTGCTGATCTGGAAAAAGCAGGGGGTAAAAGAAGTTATGAAAAATTGGTACCATTTGAAGACTAGAGTATAAAATCTTCTTACACCCAACTTTACCTTTTATCCTATCAGTGCGACAGGTTCAATAGTTTGCATTCATCAACTTAATATCTATGATTTGTTTAAAAAGGATTCAAGATGAATATTGATAGTACATTTTGATGATGGGAATTTAAAAAAAATCAGTTCTAATGAGAAATCAAAAGGAGATAAGCACCAAAGAAAGTGATGAATATCTGAGTTGAGCCAAATACACCCAGTTCAACAGTTCATTCAGCTTTTCACCCAACTTCATTGGATGAAAATTTTTACATACTTAAAATAGGTAAAAATTTCCATTCAATGAAGTCCAGGGAAGAGTTTGATTGAAAACTAAACCGTAAGAACTGGGCTTAGCTAATCTCTGAAAGTGAGGATGAGAGTGAGAAAAAGGTACACAAATGCAAAGCAAATATGAAAACGAGTGGCAAAATATTCTTGAACACAACTTCCCGAGAGATGATAAGAAATGTAAACAACAAGATAAACTTTTCCAAAGGTCCTGATCTATCTAGAATACTATACTGCCCTCCTAGGTAGTGATGGTCCAAACGTAAATATGGTGTATCAAGCTCTGTAAGGGCAACATGGTTTAAATCCAGAAAACAGGAGAAAATTTACTGGTGCCTGTGCATGAGGATTACAGGTTAATTTATAAATTTCGGAGAATGAAATAGAAAAGAAACATGGAACCAAAATATGAAAAAAAAATTTTTTCCCAAAAAGAAAACACCTCAGAGGAGGAGGCAATTAAGAGCATGATTATATATAATCATTCTTGCTAAAAACAGATGTACATGTACCTGCGTAGCAACTTAGTGCCGCGAGTCCTGTTCCAATAATGCGATAGAACTTTGACTGCCTGATGAAATGTAACACAGACAACAACAGCGATCGATAAAGGAAATTATCAGGTATGCGGGTGAAAACTTACAGGATGAACAAAGAAGAATATTCATGAGGTAGCATGAGCATGCAAGAGAGGAAATTAACTACAGTAGTTGATGTAACCTCCCGAATACAGAGTTCGTACATTCAGAAATGGCTAAGTATGAGACTTTCCAGCTTCGGGTAATTTGGCCATCTTAAATCGACTTAAAAACGCAAAAAGAGCATTTCTAACAAATTGCAATCGGTATCAGGTGAGGAGGCTCGAAGGAGGTGGTAAAGAAGTTGGATGTAGGTGTCTTAGAGAGCATATTGGAACACTGGGCTCCATACAGCAGTAGTTCTATACTCATTGATAGAAGCAAGAACCAATGCTGAGGAAAGTGAATATTTAAGCGATAAGAAAGAAAAGGAAAGAATAAAATATTTCAATTATGAAATTAACGAGCAATACATACGACTCAACTTACTTATCTTATCGCGAAACGCCAATGGTTCCGAGTTGTTTTCACTTTACGAGGGGGAGAAACAGCACTCAGCAAAGCTTGACATTACACTCGCGTTCGTCACGAAAACTAACATGAGCGGTAGAGACAAGTTTCATGGTAATTACATCCTGTAAAATAGATATTACTTCGTCACAAGAAGATTCGAAACTAATGCGATGAATTCGATCGCGAATTACAAGATTGACAATGGCACTGGCACAATAGGAATAAAATGTTGTCAGCGAACAGTGACGTAAATAAACCTGCAAGATTCGTTGGTCACCAAACTTAGCTCCGGAGATGATTGCTGAGCAACGGTGAGAAACACAATCCTCTTGAAGCGCGGTCATTTAAATTTTAAGCGCCATTTTTAATTTGACGGCACTCCCTCGTGACGCCCGTCTGTCATGACAGGTATTTCAAAATCTTCACTAAAAATGTCTTTTTCAGCGATTAAGCTACATGATCATTATAATTGAAAATTTTAGTAAGGGGCCACTCTTAAAAATCTGTTTAAAAATACGTAACGCTAAAGTTCGGATATTACGCCTCCCCCCCCCCTCCCTCATAGCACTTTTCTGAAAACTAAATGAACCGCAGAAAGGAATCAAGCCACATCACCTATTACCAAATTTACCGGGCGATTTAATTTTTTACAAGAGCACGTTTGTGCGGATTCCTTGGAAAATGTTAAGGAATTTGCTTCGTATTATGGAGAAGATTCACTGAAATTTTCACAAAAATCCATACAACCGCTTGCATGTAAAACATTGAATTGCCCAGTTGGCAATAGTTGAAAGGGAATGGTTCATTTCTACTTAACGCGGTCCAAATGGCGTAACGCACTTCTCAGCCATCCCTCCGTTTCGAAGGTTACGCACTTCAGGAGCAGCCCCACACTTGAAAAATGTTAAATTATTCTGAACATCCCTCAAAATTGAGGCAAGTTTGGCCATACAATTATCACTTCACTAAAAGAAAACTTAGTTTAATTTAACGCGATGTTTAAGTGCACTAAGGGGCTATGCCCCATGACCGCCTCGGGGTCCAACCCCCTGAGGCACTTCTCGCCATCACACCTCAGGCGCTGTGTGTTCCGCATTACTCTCATGATTTTGTATCATGGAGTATGATTAGATCTCCACCGAATATGATGCAACTCAGTTACTTTCAGCAAATTTTCAACAGAAAGGAAAAAAGAATTTCGCTGTGGGAAGATTTGTAGTTATTCATTTTGAAATTGCCGGAATGAAAATTGGACATGCTGACAATCAGCTTAATCTAGTTCTAGTTAGTGGTCCATGTTTGGTACTTGGAAATTATTGTCACGGTAATAACTGGCCACATTACAGATCCACTTATCTAGTTGAGTGAGCTTAGGTCACTGAATTTTTGGCATTTGTGTTGCATTTTTACTTTACTCCGACCGAACTGTTGGACCTCAAAATAAAGTAGATTCTTGAAACGCCAATCACACATTTGATTGAGGGGAATGAAAAGAAAATGTATTTTAATTCCTTAAATTTTGATGAAGAGCATTTCTTTGTATTTTCCTCTTTTTCTAGGTCTTGCATACACCTCAGGCTAGGCAAAGAGCTACTGATAGAGTAACAGTGTTTCAAAAGGAGTAGGTAAAAAAGATGTCCATGCAGTTTCTAGAGAGAGAAGTTAACGCAAATATTGTGTCTTGACCTGCATGAAGACTTCTGCGAGGCTCCATCAGTCTCCAAGAAATGAAAATTATTTCAAATTCTAGATTCCAGTTTGGTCGATTGATGATTAAAACTTACTGTAAAATAAAAAGTTAAACCAGAGAAAGAGAGAGTGGTTCATGCAAAAATCCTCTGAAACTGGATTAATAAAAACATCAAAACAAAGGTAAAAAGTTCTTGACGTTTCTGGATTGCTTGAGAAATTTCCTGATTCTTAGAATTTTATTTGATTTTTTCAAAAATAGAGTTTTAATTGTTTCAATCACATCATTTAAGAGAGAAAAATAAAAAGAACTATATTTTAAAAAATACGAAAGCTTTTATTGACCACTTTATAAAATGACTAAATGATACTTACAATGAATATTTACAAATCAAACAATCAAAGTTTAAAATTTTCAATTTTGCATTGAGCACCTCATAATTTTGAAAATAAATTCCGAGTAGTAGTTCTACACATCATAACTTGTTCAATTGGAGCTAAATTTGTTGTTTGTATCCTTGATAAAGGGACCAATGACAGCCCATGTTTTCAGCAGAGTTATGTTTTCTTCTACTGTTGCTGAGACGGAGATTTACATATATATTCATAGAAAAAAAAGGCTGAATAAATTAAAAAGTATAATTATAGGTTCTTCCCTCAAACAAACTCCTCAAAAGTTTTGAATGTAGTAAGTACATTTGAAGTGTCTGAGTTAAAGAATCAATGAAAGTCAGAACAGATGTTATAACTCGAATCATCCACAAATAAAAAAATCGGAGTAAAACGTAATGGCATTTAACTGTTGGCATCTGTCTTTTTCAACTTTGGAGCAAAGAAAAAACAAACCTATGAATGCAATTTTAACCTAATGTTGGCTGACACTTGGAGCATATCTATCAATATTGTTGAGGTAAATCACACATATAAAGTGAACAGCGATATCAACTACCTCAACAGCAAATAAATAAAAAATATACGTTCAAAATTATGTAAGACGTACACCATGGCTGATGGCACTATTGCATGTATTCTATGAGAAAAATTTATGACTAAGTTTTTCTAAAGTACAATAAATTGTCTTCTGTCAACCATGGTGTAAATGTTTCATGATTTTTACATAAAAATTGTCAAGATGTAGGTAACATTGATGTCCTTTGCCTTGGATTTAGGACAAACATACAACAAAATCCTGTCAAATAACACATACCCTGTCCAACTTCATAGCTATCCAATTTTGATGTGCACAAGAATGTCATAGGATCTCCTTAAACTGAGTAAATTTCAAACATTTCAATGAAAGGGGAAGCAAAGAGAGAAAGTCACCTTGAAAAACAAGGGGGGACAGATGCAACAGAAGGACTGATGAGTTTGGCCCTTGGGTCTAAAACAAACAACATTTCGCAAAAAGATTTGCAAAAATGACAAATAATGAACATCAGACTATCCATTAGGTTAATGAAATCCCTTAAAATTAGACTTACAGTGTGCGCATCAAAACTTCACAAATAATCTCTCAGAGAACTTGAGCACCCATTGTTTATTCAATGTATGTACCACACCTACACTGGAAAGGTCTTTCTAAAATTAGAAAACAATATTCTTACAGATGTCACAGATTGACAACTATGATGTGTAAGTACCATTGAAAAGATATTATGTAGTTCTTTCCACACTTTGAAAAAGGTTTCACTTTAGTAATCGATCAAATTAAGTTAGTATTGAGAATTATTGATAACAAAATAAATATGTTGAAATCAATTACATTCCACAAGTATCCTAATAAAGGCACAAGGCAAATAGAGCAATAGTGCTATTTAAGGATGAAATAACAATTCAGCTATACGAAAGGATGATTTTAAAAGAAATGGAGGAATGCAACAAAAAATTTTAGAAAGAGATTCGAAGATTAATTATTGCTCATGAGGGTGAGTATTCGCGATGTTTTCTGCAATGCACAATGCAAAAAAAAACTTAAAAATGCTGGAATATTAGCATTTTTTTACATTAGTTAGATGATTTTTAAACACATTTTCTTTCTTTTCTTAAGGAAGATTTACAATAAAAGGAATGGAAGATTAGAGGAGACTCCCTCCAGAAAATTTGGTAAAAATGAATGACCTTTGAGAAAAGTAACCCTAATACAAGATGAAGATGATTATTAAAAAGTAATTGGATGGTAACTATTGAAGAGAGAGCAACCCTGAATATTTTGAATAAGACAGTGAAAGGTATCTGATATGAATTCTAGACTTTATTTAATTACAGATAATTTTTAAAAGGAGTCCTGGCAATGACCCAGTAGACAGGGTACAGATTAAATATTTATGAGAATTCACTTCGGGGTAACAAGCTATTCCATTTTACCTATACCATTCTATTTTAAATTCATACACAAAGTTTGAAGAAAAAGCATATCGATAGTGAAACTGAAGAAATAGGTACCTATCTTAGTTTGCAGTGTTGCAGACTACTTGTCATACAATATTTTTTCATCAGAAACTACTAAAGGAATTGGTTGAGAATTTTGGTGATTTTTCTTCTTTATAGGAAGAATACTCTGTGAAAATTTCAAGCCATGATGTTGACTCTTTTTAGAAAATAAAATAGGAGCTGAGCTTTTGAAACACTGCAACCGAGCTACGCATTTCTTCAGTTTCATCGTCGATATAATACTGCTACCTCCCATCATACTTCATTGGAGCAATGGCTGGCCGTTGGCTCCACACTAAAAACTTGGCACATCTAATGGAAAACAATTTTTTCTCTTTGAATTTCTGGCTGGTTTACAAAACACCCAGTAAGTTATTGTATGAACACACTCCTACCCAAAATAAGCAATATAATAATAGCAGAAAACATGGGTATAGAGGCTGGAAAAACGATTAAATTGATCAATATTCATTGTGATATTCTAAACATGCATGAATCGAAGGACGCTTATCAGGCCATTCATTTTGAAATTGCTAGGATGTGTTCTTTCATTATTAATAAAATAAAAATGATTATTATGTATACGGAAAATAATCAATACTTTCTTTCAAATACTGCTATCGGTTAAAATACTCAACGGCAAAATGTTGGCTAAAGTCTCCTCTTTCCTTGAAAAACTGATGGCTGGGAAATTATTAAGGAAACAAAATGAATAAAACCATTAGTTACGCCATGATCGAAGAAAATGGAGGGGGGGGAGTGTTGATGCATGAAGAGAGTTGAACAAAGAACTAAAATTTGGAATGAAGTTACCCCAAGAAGATAACAGTCATATTTGGATGAGTCACGCCTGGAAAAAACTGATCATCTTTTGAACAATCCATAATCCATCATTCATGAGCTGTGACCCACAACCTCTTTTTCTTACATTTTTCTTTAGGGACTGTAGCAGCTCTTTCCTGATTCTTCCTTTTAAGGACTTGCTCCTTTTCAACATCATTAACCTATCGACAAACTGATGAAACGGAAAAAAAAACAATGAATATGGCAGTATACAAATGCCTCTGTTGACAAGTTTCGATGTACAGATTCTGCGGATAATTTCTAATGAGGAAAAATAAAATAAAATTGTTTTTTGTTTAAATGAATGAATTTCACTTCAGAAAACGCATTTAAAAGTGAGAATATGCTGAGCTTTCCTGTTTCTGACCTTCACTGCTGAGTCAAAAAATGAGAGGAAAACTTCTCAAAAGGGACACTATTTTGCGGCAGGTTCTTGCTAATGTCAAAAATTATATCGAGACACTAACAAAACCAGATCTCTGCTTTCTTCATACTTTTAACTTTCAATTGAAAGATTTATTGTCATTGGACTGGCTATTTATAGATATAAGCAAAACATCATCAATTTTTTTAATGTTCGGAACTTATTTAAAATTACAAGATCTGCTAGATATAATATTGTTTATCCCAAACAGAAATGATAACGAAACATTATGGTTTGATTATTGCAAGTTCTCAAATGGCAAATCACTGCGATATTATTAACATCGAAAAATACCATACATTGTAATTTACTAGGATAAAACTACAATATTGGTGATACCAATTTTTAGCAATGATATCCATGATATACAGCAATAAATTGAAATTTTATTGATACTGGAAATAGCAATATTATTAAAATGAAACCGGGTGAAATATTTGAAATGTTGATGAGCCAAGCAATTTTAATGGAATAAGAAGCCAGTAAAATTAAAACTTTACTTCTAGGAATAGGACCTTTTCCATTACAGAATGCTACTCGGGATCAATCGAATTGATGAGGTGAAAGAAGGCAGTGGGAACAGGATTTCATTTTACCTATGAATTTTATTGATTTTAGACAAAACAGGCCTTTCATTTTCTTGTGTCGGTCTACAATTATACTTATCATAGCTTAGAAAATACACTGTAATCTTCACTTATATATCTCAAAACTCCTTTAATAAATAGCTGGGGAGCTTCACTATTGTGCTAAGGAAGAGGGCTGTAAAAACCTTCGGATGTCACCATATTTCCTTTAAAAAAAACCAAATTTACTGGGGAAATCGAAAATATTTTTCTTCAAATTTTTCGAATAATTATGTTTGTAAATTAATCTAAAATGTCTGAGAATTCCATAGCAAATGTGCATAATTTTCCTCAAAACTACATGTTTTATCCTAGGAAATTTGCTAACTCTTGAATATTTATACAACATTCTTCCTTAGAACGGTAGTTCAGGTATTGAAAGTTGTTCATTGCTTTTAGATTGAGTATTAACATAAAATACAAATTGATAAACCAAGAAATACGATGTGTAAATATTATTTGATTTAGTTGTAGAAAAAAAAAAAAAATCCGCCATTATACGATTGGTACCATTGAAACATCAATAAGTAATGCCATTACTGAATGCACTTATAACCATTTCCAGAAACAGAGCCTAGGTACAGATGAGTATAAGATGGGTCTTCAAAAAAATCATTTGAAATAAGTTCAGTAAAATTTTATATGAACCAGGTCTGCTAGTCTTCTTTGTTCTACTGTTTTTATGGAGTCCAATGTTTAGAATATTAAAAAAACATACGGTAAAATTTAAAGGAAAAAAATTAGAATTGAAAATTACAAATCATATGGTCGAACTGTTCAATTGTTAGGACTGCGAATGGTAGTAATGGGTCATTAGATAAGGTATGGATTGGAAAACTGGGCACTTTATTTTCTCTTCAAAGTTTCACAAAGAAAATGAATCACACAAAGGGGGTCTAGAAATCAACTCTTGGACAAGATATAAATGTTTAAAAATAACAATGGCCAAATGGCAATAATACAGATGTCATTTGTATAATCTAACTCCCATTTAATCTGTGTTAAAAATACTTGTTGATATCATGTTCAGGAGTTGATTTCCAAACTTTCCGTTGAATGAATTGTTTTGTATGTTAGACTTTGAGGGGGAAACATGTGATGGTTTTCCCTAGTTCAGACCTTACTTAGAGACCCATTCTGGGTCAATGCACAAAAAATAATGCTCATAGATAATTAATGAAAAATGTGTAACTCAAAAATTAAAATCAAAATTTCAGTGAATAGAGTCCAGAAAAGATTAAACCTTCACATTCTGATTCAATTCAGATCCTTCCAGCCACATTTACGGATTAAACAAAGCAGAGCATTACGACTGCACAACGAGAAAGAGGGTGAAATAGAGATCATTTTGCCTTCATTATTAACAGAGAGATTAGGTGTCTAAAAATTGAGCTGAAACAATACTACTGGAGCTGACGGCCTAGCCCTTAAAAATTAAACTTATATGAACAAAATATCCAAGGGCATAAAAATGATAATAGTTACAAAACAATATGCTAAGAAAATACTACAAATATTTACATTTCACAACACTTGAAGGCAGAGAAAAAGTATTACAATCAAGTTCTGCAGATATCATTCCCTACACAGACTTCCTAAAAAGTTAGAACTGAAAAACTGTGGGAAACTTGAATAAACGTATAATAAGATCTGATAAAGATATTGCAATTTTCCTGTCAAAATCAACTTTTTTGAACAGCAACTGATCATAATTATTGATTCACAAAATTTTTTGAGAAAAATGTATGCATTTTTATCAGGTGTTATTTTTTTTTTTTTTAAATGGAACAGCAGGGAAATTTTTAAATACCTCCGTTAACAGGAGTCTTCCTACTTTCGGCATCAATGTATTTAATTGCATGAATTTCCTGGTATCAGTGCTAAAAGCATCTTTCCTTTATGAAAATTAAAGGGTAAAGGGTAAATAACGAAAGGCATGATTTAAAAGGAACTTCATCCGCTGCTCTCGTTTCAACTTCAGAGGCCACGAAACTGTTGAATGACGGAGAGATATCACGGAACTTCAACTCTCCGCTTGAATTCATATGCAAGACTTGATTGTAACTACTTAGGAACAATAGTCAAATACAGTTGGATAAGTCAAAATATAAAAATTTGAATACTTAGGTACCTACAAAACACTAAAAAATCCACCTAAAACAAGTTAACTTCATCATTACATGATCAGGTTTAATCTACAAAGTAAAAAGAAAAAGAACAAGAAAAAAAAACTAGAGCAATCAATCGACAAAGGAGCTAGAAAGTTTTTCATCACAAAATTCAGAGAAAAAATAAGTTATTCAAACTTAACAAAAACTATGTAACAAACACGCACTTGTCATAAAATAAAGGAAAATGATGTACAGATATGTTACAAAATTTCAACAGATGTAAATTACACAATTTTTTTAGAAAAACTTTCTTCAGTAAGAGCTCCAATGTTTCAATGATCATCTTTCAATCTTAGATGGTGGCAATACAACTACTATCACAGTGCCACACTATCACGAAAAGGTATCACTGGGAAGTAGTGGCTCAGAAAAACTTTTCAAATCTTTCAGTGCTTCAAGATTTTTAACATTCTAAAGATGCTCTGAAATGAATAACCCGGTGGAGCTGAGAATTTCACCAGCTAATCTTCGTAGTTAAAAAAACTAAGGCAAACTAGTTGTGACAAGACGATGATTTAATCATTGCATGTCACTATCTGAAATTTTTTTCCAAAATTATTTCTTTTGATGCAATGGTTTCAACATTATTATCATTTTACCTTCTGCATATATTATGCATTGAAACGTTCCTTCAAAAGAAAATTGTAGAGCTCCAAACGAGATTGACATCAATGGAACATTAGAATGAGCTTTTCAGCTAAAGCATAGCATTCTACTGAGGTGAGTGTGTGCTCCTCTTTATATGAGATGCAAAATAAAAATGCCGAGCATTTGATTCATTTTAGAACGGCATTTTTGACATTGATACATGGCATTGACAAAGGTTTGGATACTTTGAATGAGAAGTAAAATTTCGACTTAAGACACGATTTAAGCTCCTGTGGGTCACCCAATTCAATGCAAATGATACAAGAATGTGACTGAACAAATTTAATACTTCTATGTTTGTATCAGAATAAACTATTTTAGGAAGCTAACGAATTTCACTTCTGTTTATCTCATACAAACAAATAAAAAAATAAATAAGTTACTCGTAGGAAACAAAATTAACCTCTGAATACAATTGTAAACGCTTAAAAAAGTGGAAATATGAACTTTTGGTCTAAAAATAAGATTTAAGTATCACAATCAAGTCAGTAAAATTTTTTGGTTGACGTTTCATCTGAAATGAATAACCAATTGTTTGAAGAACGCTAATATAGGCTCTCATCTTGACTTTCAACCTCCATGTCACTGAGGAGATTAGCTTTCTCTTCCTTTGACTTTCGGTGAATGACTGATGACTTGGCATTGCGGAAGTCAGGTTCAAAGCAGGGCTGAAACAAAACAAACTTCGGTTACAAAAATTAAATTCAATAAAACTTTTGCTAGGCTCCTATTGCTAACTAAATTGCGGATATTTGCCTGAAATTTAGACTTGTGTCTTTCTAAAGGAGAATAAGGATTAAAAATAATTTTTGTTCCAAACTGTACGACCATGAAGAAAAGATTTTTTCAAGGAAGAAAAAAGCAGGTCTACCATTTTTGATTTTAGACTATACCATTGAGTCACATTTTTGAAGGGACTTCTCTCAATGATAGTAATATAAAAATGTGTGAAAGTAACAGAGGACTTAGCTTGCCTGTTAATACTTTTGAATGATGCACAGAGGACATTTTGCTTGGCTAACACATTAATCCTATGTAAAGTAAGAAAATGAAAAAACTGCAAGAAAAAAGATAAAATAATGTGAAACGGAATATTTGAATTTTGTAAGTGCGTTAGAGGGACCTAAACTGTCAAGAACACTAAAATTGAGAGCAAATTTTACACCTACATACTAGTTTCTTTCTTGGTAAAAATTTGCTGTACAATTTTAGAGTTTTTTGCAGTTGACCCAGAAAGCATCTAAGTTGATTTCCAAAGTTTCAGTCTTGCTAGACACATCATTTGATTTTTGTTGGACATGAACGAAATTCTCATAAACATACATCCTCCAGGCGGGGGAAAATCAGGAAATGTAAAAAAACAGTCGATCAAATATCAGCAAAAAAGCATCCCAAGACAAGCAGTTAAAAATAGAAAAGAGGCACATAATAGAAACTGACTGAGCAGATCATGCTGAAAAATCAATTTTTCAATACATAAAAATGCATTATACTGATGTATATTAATTGTGAAACTAGAAATATACATGCCTAGATTTTAATGCTCCTAAAGTTCACCTCTTCCTCAATTCGTTTTTTTAAAATAAAGTAAATAACTACATGGGTAATGTTTTGGAGCGATTTTTAGAAAATACTTTGAAAAGACTCGGCCGATTTCAGCGGTCGGCTGGTGCTCAAATTTTTAACCTTTAGCAGCAATGACGTTGGATTTCCCTTCAATTTTATGTTATTTCACCACGATACAAAACGTCATTATTTTTCATAAGGGCTAAAAGTTTGGACACCATTTAACTACCAACCATTTGGAAATCAGTGGGAACAAACAGAGGCAGCTTTCTGCATTGCCTTAAAAATGGGGGCTGCAATGTAGGCAGTAATCGATGTTACGGTTCATGTTTTCTTTTTGCGACTGATATTACTTTTTCATTAAGAAAATAAATTATTTCCAGCACCAACATGCATCTACAAAAATTGAAATTTGAACAGCCAGGCTTTTTTGCTCATGCTCAATCTCTGAAGTCAACATTTTTCCTAGCTCTGCTATCGTCTGGTCGGTTTGAGGTTCACGCAAAACATGTTGACTTTAGAGACTTATGAAACAGGTTTCTTTCCTCTTTTCTCAGCGCAATCATAAGACAGCTTAAAAGGTAAAGTTTTAGCAAAGAAAATGTTACCCAGAAAACATTTGACATCCTGGAGGGGAGAAAAGGAATGAACAAGAACATGAGGGAGATACAAGAAGTAGAGAGTAGAGCTGAATTGGCATGGTAAAAGGGCCATTCATAAAATTCGCAACTTTAAATTTCGAATTTTCCGATACACTTCCTGCTCCTCGAAACACTTATGGGCTATGGCATAAAGCTCTCCTCAACCTCTCCCCCCTCTCCACCAACAGCGTTACGCATTTTATGAGCGACCCCTTGCATCACTCATCAAGAGGTGGTGCTTGATATGGGTGAGCCAAAAAGCTAAGTAAGGAGCCAATTTGCAATGAGGTAAATACCATGAGCTGATTCAATTGCACAAATGCTTTAGCATGTACTCTACTAATCGTAATTAAAAGTCTAACCATCTTGAATGTTTGGTTGTTTTAGAAGGATGATACAGTGTTTTTGGTAGAATATTTGAAAAAAAAAGTTGAAAAAATGAGAATTAAGTAAGTCATGAATACTAAGAATTCAGCTCAGCTCCTTGATTTTTAAGATTTATAATGCTCCAAAAGGAATACAGGAATGACCAAAAAATTTCGAGAAAATATTTAGCAAAATAACCAGGGCTTTCAGACTACTTACTCAAGAGGAAATTATAACAAATACTTTTTCCTAGATTTTAATGCAAGATTTTTCAAGAAGCTACAGAATGAGTTTACATTTATCGTTCTCCTGAAAAAAGTACCAAAACTGACATTAGCTATGATTCCTTGATGCCAAAATATTCCTGATTTTCTAGAAAGTGATGCATGGGGAATGGAAAAGACACGAAGAGCAACATTAAAAAGTTAAGACAGCAATGAAGAGAGATATGGAAGAAGAGAGAAATGAAAGAGAAAAGAGAATACAATTAGCATTGCAGGAATAATAATAGTACCAAAACTCGCCTATCAGCAAACAGTCGAAATGCTGTTGCAAAGACATCAGCAATAGGACTGATAGCGTTGAATTGAGAGAGTGGATGGGTAGAATATAATCACTAGGCTCTCACCAGGCGTCTGACAGCATTTTACACTTGCGCCGACTTAAAATTCCTGAGCTCTGGTAAAAGAAACGGGAATAAAAAAATAGAGTCCCAAAGGGAGAACCATCACCTTCATGATATAATTGGCAAATATTTTTAAACTTTTGAAGGTAATAAAAATCAATTCAGCTCTGAGAGTGGGTACATATTACTCTCCTTCCTCAACTAGTTTTCTTTTAAGACTTAAATATTAACTATACATAGCATACCAATCAATAAGAAAAAGAAACCAAAGAAATAATAAAATATTTATAAATTGCCAAACTTATCCATACAATTCTTAAAGTGTTTGTCAAATTCATCCTTAAACTTATGAGTGGCAAGAAATTAGAAGGTGCGAAGCTCGACTTTTTAAATTTGTAGAAAACCCGGCTTGTAATCAGATATGTGTAATTTTTATTTTCATTTCCTTCAAGAAAATGAGTCGAACTACCAGGGCACACCAAACACAGATTTCTTTTTTGCATGGCATTAACAGTATATCAAAGAAAAAACTTCTAAGGCAAGTTTCTCAAAACTCTTTCAGCTACTGACCTCATTTCCCGCAACCACCCAAATTACAGTATACTTGGATTTCAGTGAAAAAAATTCAACACCATAGCTGATCAGACAAGACAATTTTAGTCCAGACAAGTTACTTTGATTATGATCAACGATGAGGTTCGAAGGGGGAAAATAGTATAAAAATGTACAAAGAAGCTTTGACGGCTCTAATAAAACAAAATGCTTTCTAACTACAAGCAGCCATGATCTTGTGGCTTCAATGAAATGTAACCTCTATTAACAGTATATGAACAAGGCACTAACAGAA
Organism: Bemisia tabaci; assembly: GCF_918797505.1. Lineage (NCBI taxonomy): Eukaryota > Metazoa > Arthropoda > Insecta > Hemiptera > Aleyrodidae > Bemisia > Bemisia tabaci. The sequence continues at coordinate 67,981,417 of NC_092794.1, read as the reverse complement.
TTCAGTCTGCACGGTACGTGATGGTCCCTTAGGCTTAGTCTTTTGGACCATGAGTTCCCATGTATTGATGAAGTGACTTGTGATACCATGATCATGTTGTGTGCAGTTAAACTTACTTAATTTTAGAATAATAAAGTGATCTTTTCTCTTATTTACAGTCAATTAGGCAACAAAAAAAAAATAATAACCTTGAAAAATTTTAATTAATGGGAATCAAACCATGGACAATACTTTTAGCTCGCTATCCATCGAACAAACAAACAAGTAACATGCATGAACTATCTCTAGATCAACTTGCACCTTGTCCTTGTAAATGTTAAAAAAGGTCCATTCATGAATTGTGTCATGCATAGTGGAGAGGAAAGGAGAGGTTTTCGGCCAATACGGCAAAAAGGAGAAAGAGGAGACGGAACTGCTGAATATAATGCGAACATCTTGACTGGCGCATCCCTAGAATTTCAGATGAATTTATTTTTTGTGTTGAGAGTGCTGACTCTTCATTTTAAATTTGGCTTACTCACAGAGAGGGAGTGAGATGGTTCACTTCTTCTCATTGAAGTTTCATCTTGGCTTGAAAAATACTGTTTCCGATCACTTTCTGAGTAATGTTCAACTCTTTTTGTTTCTTATCATTTTTCAGGAGCTAATTACTCCTGATGAATCTCAAGATAGACAACAACATCACCTCACCAAAACCAACACATTATATTCCCAGCGCAAGGCTGGATTTAATCTGACTCTTGGTCTTTTGAACACTTCCATCCTTGGATTAGACGTAACACTCTTTTACTCCTCTCAGTATTTTCTTATAGTGACCTTTTACGACCTTGAGCTATACCTCTATCCTCTTGTGAGATACAGTTTGTGCTGTTTTATTCCATGGGTATTTTCAGTTCGCATGAAAATTATCAGTTTGCTCCACCTTTTGAAAGACTAGTCTCTTGATGGTATCACCTGGAGAAAGCGCAAATCCTTGGAATGAGACACTGGTTTTACAGAATATTTCCAAAGAATAGGAGAGAGGAGGTAGAGAGGTAAGATAAAGTGGGACTGATGGGAGGGAGGCTCCTATTGGTGGAGTGTGGATGTTCAAGATGTTGGAGATACAGAGAGACCTAAAAATCTAAATTCTTCTGTGATATAATCAATGGTTATTGACTTCTGCTATGTAACTACTCTCCCTTAACTATGGATAACATTCAATCTTGTCATAAAATTTCTGCAGGCACTATGGACTAGAATGAAAAAAATAACACTTCACAAAAGGACTGGAATGAGTGAGTTCTACATACGTATTAGTTGATAAAATAGAGGAACAATAATGAACAAAATGCTTGCTGATAGGTACTTACAGTCTCGCAAATATTCATATTACAGCAATTTTCAATTGTGATTTCACAAGACTCAGAGGGCTGTTGCACTGCAGGCCTGCTTGTCATAGGTGTCACGGCTTTGTTAACGACGTAGCGTTTTTTGACCCTTGGCCTCTTGTTAAGAGAGCAGATTTTTATTGACAGCAGCACGATGACGATCAGCAGCACAGCACAAATTATCCCAAGAGAGGACGTTAAGTACATGTTCAGATTTCTGATTGAGTAGTCACTCAGACTGGCTACCTGTAGTTTGGTACTGTTTTCTAGCATTTCGTACCGTTCACTATTTCTAATTTCATCACAGCTGTAATCAGAAAGATAAACCAAAATCAATAAATAGTGATTAAATTACAACTGCAATTTACGTAGTTTACAATCTTTGTGCGAAACAATTAATTTAAAATGCGGGGATGAAAAAATGTAAAAAACACAATAGTGCATTTTCCTCAGGAAATAAGAATAAAAGGAGTAAAAATGTATGATCAAACCATTACGTTTCTAATTTATGTAAGGGGCCAAATCCTATGTATGGAGGCAAGCTACTCTAACAACCGTCTTCTTGGCATTCAAGGTTTTGTGCCTGCACACTTTTTAAAGCAAATAAGAAAGTTCTTTTCTTTGATTTACACTGGCTACTCTGGCATTTGAAAATTGTCACTCTTAAATTATCATGGAATACAATTAACTTTTTGTTTTATTAGGTAGCCCAGTGCTATGGGTTAAAATGAAATTGTTAACTCACATTAAAATAAAAAAAACTAGGTATTTATTTTTAAGTTGCTGTGAGTTAACAATTTCATCATAACCCATAGCACTGGTTACCTAGGAAAACAAAAAGTTTCAAAAAAGTGCTATTACCATAATGTTGTACTTTAACACTTTAAGAGAAAATAGCTTGATATTGAGTAATGCTAAAAATAAAAGTGGGTCACTTTGTTCAAGATTTGGTCAGATGTTCATTCGCAATTTAGCCAATTGGTTGCATTTTTTGTCTCCTTGGATCTACACCGCAAGCAGTCTACTGCCGCGACCTTACTTCTATCTATTTTGTGGCGAGAGTGGCTGGCTTTGAAAATATTTTTAATGCCCAAGCAGAGATAATGGCACCTGGTATAAAAATTGTATTTAGTCTTGTTTATTTTGCCACCTCACTTCAGTGCTGCTGGTCTCTGAAGCCTCTGACACAAAAATGTGCATTACAGCAGACTCGCTCATTTGTATTTTTACATTATATTTACGGTAATTTTCATGTTAGCATGAATAATGTATTAATATTCCAAATAGAGACTAACTTCATCAACTGTCTCAGTGTTAGAAAGAAATTGTTCATAATAAACAAATGACTCAAGATGGTTGTTACATGGATTTTTGCCTCATTATTAATTCAGTGGTATTGATGGATAATCTAATACCCTTAACATGAGTAAAACCGTTTTAAGATGGCAGAAGCTTTCACGTACACTTACCTACATGAAGGCGGTGGCAAAGGTAAAACGCCATCGTTTTTATCATCTTTTGCTAAATGCTGATAGTTGTAACCGGCAGCATAATAGTTACAGTAAGCCTTACATAGTTCATCTTGTTGCGCACTTCTCATCTCACATCGTTTCCCAAAAAACCCACTTGGGCATTGGCACTCCGTTTTGTTGACACCAAGTATCACGCATGATCCTCCATTCAAGCAAATGCTATAGCATAAATCAGTTTGGCATCGCAATCCTGTTCGGTTCATTGGACAGGCACAGGAAGGATAACCGTCTTGATCCAGGGAGCACTCCCCAAGAATACAATAGTTGTGACACAGAGAAACTTCACAGCGTTGTCCGCTATATCCTTTCGGACATACACATGTCCCATTGATGTGAAATGAACCATTGTTCAAACAGTAATTCAGTAGTTTACTGTCTATAGTTGGATCTTCAATTTTGTTCAGAATGGCCTGTTCTTCAGGGGGCAGCATTATCTGCAAAAGAAAAGAAGAACATGCATTAGCCAGACACAAAGACATAAAAAGTAAAGGAAATTAAAGCACTCTGTTGCTAATTAAATCGACGTATGCGAAAACATCCGTTGCCCAATACAGGGTTTCATAATTGCGGTGGGTTTCATTTGTCCCACAACACTGATGAATAGGATCGATCTCTTTTGTAAACGTATAATTACACTTAGGGGATTATTTGTAAAATTGTTCTACATTCCTAATGTCTTAAACCATCTTGTGTCGTTAAGTTACAACAAAAATGTCCACTCCATTCTGAAACACTGTCTTGGACATCGGACGTTTTTGCATACGTCGATTCAATTTAGAAGAGAGTTTGCTCAATTAACGCAAAGTAGTGTGAAACAAATAATTCAACCAATCAATTTTCAACAGAACTCACAAAACAATTCTGTTTTGGGATAATAGAGCTGGAATTAAAATATGAATTGCACACTGGAAATGTGATACAAGTTGCATATTACCTGCGAGAATGTACCAGAGATTGATTATGCTGCTAAATGAGTACCGATACAATTTAATTTCTAATCAAAGGGTCACCAACCACACATACATTAACAAGGATGTGGATAGGAAACATTTAGACTCTATTCAGTCCATGTAATGTTGCTTTGGAAATAATGGCAAACATTTTTAAAAATCAAGGGGTCATATGTGATAGATCTAATGTTGATTTTGGAATGCAATGGGCATTTTTGAACGAATCAAGAGAGACAATGGAGTCTCATTAATTTTGGAATATTGTTTCACTATCCAAAAACAGGTAGGAGAAGTGCACACTAAAATAATAGAGCTATCGCACTTTAAAATCAGTCTGAAAAAGTTGGCAATAGAAGATTTCCTTTCAACTGCATGCTCCGACCCAGCTTTGCTCACAATACTTAGCTTCAGGTCTGCCGATACTAAGTGTAATAAGCACTTGCGGCCTTGAATCATTTTAATTTCGGGTATTTCAAAGCTTCAGCTTGCTTTCAGTGTATTTTCTTCGGAAAATACACTATTTTTGTGAAGTCATTGATCTCTGCACAAAATAGCTTTCTAAGTTATTAAAAGTAAAAAACCTGAAAAAGACAATTCAATCAGTGAGAACGAAAACACACCAACTCGAAAAAATGAAAATAATCAAGATACATACAAAACTACACGGAAGTTAGTCTGAGAAAAAGATTTTTGGTGCCTTGAGGCAAGTACTTAAGGACACTTTAAACGTCCAAGTCGGAGCAGATGCGGTAACTTCAATGCCCTTCATGAAAATCGACTGTCTTTAATGAAAAGTGAACATTTTCAAGTCACCAAGTTGGTGTGTTTTTGTTCTCACTGATTCAATTATGAGGACTCACCTTTCTTTTTAACTCTAGAAGCACAGAACAACTGTCCTTAGAAATATAATTTAAATCTGTCCGAGAGACCACTCCATTCGGAATTTTATTATTGTACAGCCGAAACTGCTCCGGCTGTAAATCGATATCATTGACAATTGATAAATTTGATCTCCAGATTGCATGGTGAACCCAGTCTGACCAGTAAACAAAATTGAGATCAATTGCTAATGCGACAGGTTGATGGTGAGAGCCGGTTATCAGAGTTTCTCTGTTCTTCCCATCCAGATCACTTCTTTCTATTTTAAATCCAAAACTCTCTTGCTCATCGCTCCAATAAAGTTTTTGATGGTGCTGATCGACCGTTATTCCGAGCGGTTGCCATAGATCTTCATTGACTATTCTTACATTATTTTGACCATCCAGGTCCGAGGATTCAATAGTTGCCAATTTGTGGTTACAGTTGGTCCAATAGAGTTTTCTGTAAAAATGGAGAAAAAAATTGATTAAAAATTTGTTGTCTGTTAAACTAAGTCAAATAATTATCTCCTAATCCCACACATTTTGTGAAAAATTTACAACTTCAGACTTCCAGAGATTGGCGTATGAAACATGCATTTCCTTCAACCAGAGTGTACCTCTTGACACACACAGAATATAGTTGGAGGCTCTACCCAGCAAAAAGACACTAGGTATAACAACCACACTCATATACGGAACACCGCTCAGTATTGCTTTGACGAAATGACGAAGAAACCAGAGGGGAAAGGTTCCGATGTGTTCTGACCTTCAGTGTGATAAGCGGAGTCAAAGCAACAGAGTGGGACTTAGCCATTGCCTATTATGCCTCGCATAACATTCATAATTTGTCGGCACTGTGCCTAGCTTAAGTCTGAATAGTTTTTTTTTGTCTTAGGTATTTCTACCCTCGAAAGGTCCTAAGTAGGATGTTTGACAACCTGTAAAGTGTTTTACAGTCATCATAGTTCAATGCTTGGGTATTTTGGGGAAGCTCGGATAAAGAAATTGACAACCACTTTTAAAAATAAAAAAAGGGACAAGGGTTAGGTAGGTAATAGGAAAAGGAAATGAGGCAGCTTTCTAGTTGAAAATTATTTAAGTTCTCATTGGCTGGTTCAAGATGGTCTAGGGATGTGATTTATAAATGCATTCATTCCCAAACTTACTGGGAAGGATGCCTATATTGTCTTTCCACATCCTTTCCCAGAGGAATTCTCACGTAAAAGAATCTCCTGATGAAAATATTTAAAAATAAGTACCGATATTTACCTATTGCAGCTATCGATTGCTAATCCTTGAGGTACTTGTTCATCTAATTGCAGAATAGTTTCTCCTTCTTGAGGCTGAGCGGTGAAAAGCGACAGTAATTTTAAACGTTGGATGGTGCGACCAACTCCAGTGCTCCAAAATAAGGACAGTGTCACAGCATCAAAAGCAACTCCCTGCACTTCTTTGTCATCATGACGTCCTGAAAGTAGACATCAGAAACTATTCATTAGAAACTGAATTAATAATTAATGATCATTATTGCATGCAACTTGTCTTAAAAAAAGAAACATAATTGAAAGTCATAAGATTTTTTTAAAAAAGCTCCATAGTGTACTTCATTAATTCATGGTTATTTATAGACTTTAACCTAGTTACCTAACATTCAATGGCAAAGGAGCTCAGAGAAAACTTACGTACGGAAGGACTTGGGAAGGAGACATTAAAAAGGGGGGAGCATATAAAAGGGGGGAAAACTATTTTTTCTCTGCCAAGTGAAGTAATATTTGAATAATGGTGGGCTATGTAGGTACACACTCAGTCTCTTCAACTTCAAGTGGCTTTTGTTATGTGTGGGGACTACTAAATTACAAAATTAAATCTGAAACTTGAGAGTTCAGGGTTGGAATCTTCTCACATCATACATTGTACCAATTCCAACCTCAACATTTGATTCCTACTTAATTTGAACACAATCGATTTTTTTGAAAACATAATGTCTACATATCCATACGTATATGGGATGTAAATACTACAGCTAGCTGCAGCATGATTGTGAGAGAAAAAATTAAACAGCATTCGATCAACGAACGACACCTTTGGCAAGTCTGAATTTCACATTTGAAAAAATAACTGTTTGACATACCGCCTAATTCTGTTCCTCAGATGTTTGCTAAAATTTTGGAGAAGATATAACAATATTGATACCCTTGATTTCACAAATCATTTTAGCTCAATAAGTTTTGTGTCGAAATAATCAAGCAAGCAAAGAACCGCCGTTGATATTGGTTTGTTCATTGTTGACAAACAGCCCATGCGTGCCCACATCCCGCCGTGGCGTGCTGCGCATGCGCCATGAACGCTACGCAATTTATGAATGAACCACCCAAAACAGAACGGACCAATTAGAGGCCAAGAATTTGTCATCGTACTCATCGTAGTACTATACGTAGTATTTTGTAGTGGTTGTTGCCAGATCGAATGGGCAAATGACAGTGAAAGCTTTTAAAGTCGTAAAACGTTGATATATCCGAGATTTCAATAGGAAATTTGCATTCCATCATCTGACGCGCACAATTAGCACAAAAAGGAATTGAACCCTCGGAAAAGAGCGTCCTTCATCGAAATATGAAAATTCGGTGTTTGACTCTCCTCGATGATGATAGCTCAGCTGAATATTCGGCCTCCGCAGACAAGGTTAAACCTAAAGTTACCTAACTATGTCTAGATAAATTATATTGATTAAAAAGATATTAATAAAACAAACTGTGAATAAGTAATTTTTTTTAAAATCTGGAAAAATCTTATCAACAAAAATTTAAATCTCTATTCAAAACAAGGATTAGATACCCTACCCTATTATCAGATTAATTATAATTAAAGTAGGAAAAGAAATTATTCTGGTAAAAGAAAGGATTGGTTTCCTCACGAACGGTTTAAATTGAACCGATTATTTTCCAAAAAACGTAAGCGCCAATCTCCATTTTGGTGGAATAGGAGTTGTTTTTTCTGTTTTCTTTGGTGTAATCAATCTTGTGTCTGATTTCAGAACAGTCTTCTATAAGAGCATACACTTTTTGGAATTCGAAGATTGTCAGCAAAGCGAATAGAGCGGTTTTCATCGTTTTTCTGGCATTCGCACTTTTGGCGCTTACGTGATTTGGAAAATAATCGGTTCGATGTGATTGGAAAACATACAGCTGGGATTTCCTCCAAGGCTTTGTTTGTAGACGCGGGTCGTCTTAATAAACAAGGCTAGATTTAGGGGGTGGCCACATGGGCCGCGGCCCATGGCGGCAAATTTTGCAATTTTTTTAAATGTAGGTATAACAAAAATCGGATTCAGAAAAAAAACTACAAACGAGATAAGGCAACAAAATCTCTTATTTCCTGAGAGTGTAGTAATTTCTATTTTGTCGTCTTTCGGTGATACAAGAGACAGCGCGGCGCGGCGCAGAGAGAAATGATGACGAGGACTTGAGATAAAAAGAAGCCCTCGGCGCGGCGGTCGGCATGTAACACATACCTAGTAGCGCCTACAAAACTGCGTGAATACTTCACGCATTGCGCCAAACACAGTGCAGTCAGCGCGGCGCGGAAGCGGAAGTTGAAATTATTAACCCTCATTAATGTTTGTTCTTTCACAATGTTTTCGTTCATTTCTTATAAATGCAAGGCATTGTCCACACAGAGATAGGTTTACGGAGCTTAATTTTTCCGCAAAGTTCCGTGAGCTTAAGTTAGTAGTGTTGATAGGGTTTTCGCAAAAAATGTGTCCAACACTAGTAAACGCGTCTTATGCACCCATTTCCCTCCGGCACGTTCACTTGATGGTTTTTTACTGATGTCTCAAAACGACTGAGAGGGGGACGGCACAATACAGGCGGCAAGTAGGGAAATCCGGTCATGTTAATAAAGCAGTTAAATTAAGAAAATGCTGATTCCTATTGAAATCTCGGGTGTAAATTTTATCATGTTTGTGAGGAGTAAGTCATTACTTAATTTTTTATAAGCGAATTTAATATTGAACGTGCCAATTTTAGAAGGGAATGGTCGGAAAAAGTGATGATTTTTGCCGTAGACAACGCATCCGATTCTTCATGGTTGCGTCGACATACGATTGAAGTTCTCTCAAAGAAAAGTGTTATCCGCCAAACGGGGGGGGGGGGGGGGGGGGGGGGGGGGGGATCATATTTTTTACTTGTCCGCCGGGATTTCATGACTTGTGTTTTGATCACGTAAACGGATTTGTAGTAGATCTGCAGCGAACCAATTTGCACGAACCAATTCTTGTATTTGACATTGAGCTTGTCAAGTCCTAAAAGGAACCGCATTAAGAAAAAAAATAAAAATAAGAATGTATAAATGAAACAAATCAAGAAAAAGAATGAGACTCACTTGACACGATGGGCTGGATTATTTTTGATTCACTACTGTTGTCTAGTTTCAGTCTAAAAATACTGAATTGTGAGTCTTTTGAATCGCTAAAATAAATATGATTATGTAGTGGATCAAAAGTCATAGCCGCCATGTCAGTATACTTTTCTGCTGCTATTCCTAGAAGTTTGCCATCTTTACTAAGAAATTGTAACTGATTGCCTACGGCCACTCCAATATCTGAAACAGAAGAAAACCCCGAGTAATTTAGTTACATATCTTAATGAGAGTTTCTTACACCAACTTCAAAAGAAAACTTAACAATTAAATGACAAATTGAATAAACTATATGAATAAACTACGCATGAGAAAGTAATCATAAAATTAATGTTGTAAATGTCGCAAGCAATCAGCAATCGCCAGCAAGTGGCAATCTACTTGTGTTGAATACAAAATGTAAAATTCAGGAGTAAAAAAGAGATAGAAAGTACTGATTGTAATGCCTAAAATTTAAACAGAAGTTTTTTTTTCCTCTTGAATGCATGGTACTAGCTAGCATTCTCGTGAGAGCGCGAAGACCTCAGTTGGATTTGGTTCGGCTAGGCAACTAAACTAACTGCCTAGCAAAGCGAAGAGTATCAATGAGATTTGAAGGCGCTCCAACCCCTGGTCGTGCTGATATAGTTCTTTCCCTATGAACCCTTTATTATTATATCAATGCGAATCACTGCAATTTGACGAGTTGACACACATGTCGCTTGCAAATTGCCGGCGATTGCTAAACTGCCTGCGACATACATAAAACTTTTTGAATTTAACAATATGTAACTACGACTTTTTTGAGAAGGATGAGGGGTTGGAAATATCCTGAGCGTTGAAATGAAAGTTGGTTGGTTGGTAAATACATTTAATTAAAGGTACCTTATCAAAACAAATCCATTAACACCTTAGAAAGGCAAGGGAAACAAAGGGCGTGCCTAGCACGAGAGAGATTTATCATCCGTAGTCCCGAACGAGCAACAAAGAGTGGTTCGCCTTCTTTTTAACGGCTAGGCAAAAAATAGATTCTGCCCGTTGACAAAATTCGTAGTTGACGGAGGCTGACCTTAAGTGCGTCACGTTCTTAATTAACAATTAAAAGACTCAATTAAAAAATAAATCTCTGGCCCAGTCTAATAAAGCGATTGTCTTTTCATTACCCATTTGTCATCAGGGGCACTTTTTCACGGCATGCGGGCTCCATTGACTTCCCTAAATTTTAAGATTTCTGGTGACTTGAACGCGGAGAGAAAAGCATCATTGTCTTTACAATACTCATAGAGTACTTTATCTACTTTTCTGTCGCAGTGACAATGTTACAATTGTCCTAACAGATAATTATTGTAACTGGGACCAAAAGAATCGTTAGTACAAAAGTAACGAGGTAACTGCGAATGAAAAAGTATGCATGACCTAAAATTCACTATGAGCATTGTAAGAGCGACAGCTTCTTTTCTCTCCGTGAAATCGTGTCTTTGCTCGTTTCAAGTTCACAGAGAATCATCTTTCCTCGATAGGTAACTTTTTAACGCAGGGAGCAAGCGGAGTATGTCTTTCGAATTGTCTCGGATGGTCTGCTCATTTCCAACGCCGGTACTTTTTTTTTTATTTTAATTTACATGAGGTTCGTATTTTTGTTTTGAAGTAAGTCACCGTCGTTGACGTCCTCGTATCACTCATTGGTAAAATCACTGGTATCTATGACGTAATTTATGATGTCACCAGTGAAGTCTCTTGTGGAGTAATCAGTGTTACGCGTGCAAGATATTTTTCTAATTTGAGACGGAGTAGAATTTTTGGCGACTTTGGCGGTCATTTTTCAGCGAGAATTCGATTTCCCGGAACTGAATTTAGAACAAAACTCAGCCCTATTATGCAACTAAATGCACTAGCAATTGGACTTGACTGTTGCGCGCTGTGGATCTTATCATGCTCGATTCATATCATGTATAATCGATATAGTCTTATCATACATCAGGTCATGGAACTTCCATTTTCGAACTGTCTGTTTTAGCGTGCAATCACTCGCAAATCTGATTCGATTGATTTTCCGTTCAGAGCGGACGGTGAGCTCCGAGAAGACACAATTAATTCGGTCAAATGATGTCAAGTCGCCCTTTTCGCAATGCGAGATCGGCCGGAGCCGCATAATTTGAGCCCAACTCCATGTTTCGTAATGGGTTACATAATTTTCACCGTATTTTTTCTTTCATAGAATATATGAATGAAAATGTCTGGCTCGACGTCCCCAAGCACATATAAGTCAAGTCGTTCCACTAAAATTTTTGTAGGATTTCCGGAGGATCTGAGGGGAGTCCTCCAGCGCCCCCCCCCCCCCCCCCACACACACACACACACACACGAGGCATGAGAGTCTAGGAAGCCTCTACACTGGAAAAAAAAGTCTGCTACGGTCAAGCCGTCTCGGAATCTTGAGAAAAAATCAACTTGATTCAAGAATTTTTATCTTAAAACAAGCAATTTATTGCTAAATTCAAGATTCGAGATTCTTAATTGCAGCTACCTTATAGCTTGGATCACCTGCTAGCTTGATCTAAGCAGCACAAAAATCTTGAGTCAAACCTGCTGAGTCTTACATCAGGCCACCATGGCTACTAATTCTAAGAAGTTGTTTCTTGATTCAAGATAATGTATACTCGATTCAAGATTCCTGGTTTCAAGCATGACACGAATCTTGGAAATAGCTGAAAAAATTAGACTTAAATTAAGTTTGCAGCCAACTTCTTGAATTAAGTTTCCATTGGATTGTAACCACTCCGCCTTCATTTTCGCACGGGCATTAAGTTACACATTCCTACATTCTCAAGTTATTCCAGGAGATCTCCAAAAGCCGCGCATTTTAACAGTGCTGCAAACCAAGAACAAAACCCGCGGCAACGCACGACGACTTCAACAAGATCCATGCCGAAGAATTAGTAACGTTTTATCCCCACGTTACGGAATTTTATGAAAAATGAATAAAACTTTCAGTATTTAGTATTGGATCCGAGCATTATACGAAAAATAATTAAGATTCCGCCGGGTAGCTAATTTCAAGCAGCACGGCCATGCTTATTTCAAGCTATACGTTTCTTGGCGGCAAATTTAAGATTTTTTCCAGCTTGCTTCAAGCTGATTTTGATTTGTTTCGAGCTACTTTTTTTCCAGTTTAGGGAAACAATTTAAAAACTGAGCTACGTGTTAACAATTTTTGGCTATTCTTACTAATGAATGGATTGATTTGCAAAAATGCAGTTACAAAAAATACCACGCTCTTATTTCGCAAAGTTCCTTGCATCTTTCGGAGGGAACCAATGAGACTTCTATTGTAAACCGACCCATGAACTCAATTTTCAGTTGTCGTGAATTATAAGGTCTCTCTTCTAGTGGACGATCGCAGTATGAAAAAACTATTATTTGAAAATTATTTCGAACGATAAAATTGGGGCTTGTTTCTCCTTGAAAAAAAGGAATAAGTAATGGAAGCGTGCGCTTTGAAACAACGTAATCGTGGCACGTGGTTTCCGAGTTGAGACACCGATAAATTCCGCCGAACGAGATAGGAAAGCAAAAGCTCACACGCATATTCAAAGCCACGGTTCCACAGACAGGGCGTGACGCGAAGTTACTTGCCAGTCGTGATTTGTGATGAATTGATTAATCTGCCACTTAAACCTATTGAGAGGGATCAATTATCAGGGTGGTCGCAATGGACATCTCAATAATCGATTCTTCGCAGTAAAGTCACAGCTGTTTCCCATTCGACCAAGTCCATTTTTTTAAAACTTCATATTTGCGCTCATAGAACTTCGTGTCGCACTCTGCTTGGGGAATCGTGGCTTTACTGACCGGCGGCGACGCGACGCTAGCTCGGGGGAGGGGGGTGGGGCACGAATGGCGGGGGATAATAAAGTGCGAACCAATAAACTCACAAAGTCACACCTTGATACCTTGGTGGCCAAGGTTTCCCTCTTTTCCAGGCATTAATGGTGCCACAGTGCGGAATGACGGATGCAGACCTGTAACTTCCAGATCTACGTCTAGCCATGCAACATATGGGTTAGCGTAGCGCCGACAACTATCAAGTTGTTGCCAAAACTACCGACTCCCGCTACCGCATCGATCAAACACAACGTTATGAAGCTAGAGTCGCGGTCTCGATGCATTATAGCGCAGGCAACTTTTCTACTGCGAATCATCGTCATTTGTGTCCCACCTTGATCCACCGAAACCCTGATTGAAAGAAATAAGACTTCCCGAAAGTTCACCGGAAAAAGAGTGAAGTTGATTCAACATTCTGGATGTAAAAAAAGTGTACGAGAACTTATAAAATGCTGAATTGCCCGCTACAGTACGTCGGTGAAACTACCAAACCACGTATCTCGGTTTGCGACGTCGCAGACTTCCTGTCATACTTTATTTTTTAAATGAGAAACTACTTAACATCCAGTCTTGAAAATTTCTGTGATTTTTCCTCTTTGTGCGGAGAAAATTCCGTGAAAATTTCAAAGAATGATGTTGATTTGGTCTACTTCAAAAAAATAAAATGTGAGCGTAGATTTTTAAACACCGCAAACGAGATACGTGGTTTGGTAGTTTCACCGTCGAGTCGTTACTTTAGCAATGCCAAGATGTAAAACTAACTGCTGTGGCGGGTAATTCAGCATTTCATAAGTTATCGTGCACTTTTTTTACATCCAGAATGTTAAATCAACTTCACTTTTTTTTCGATGATTGTGCAGGATGATCCAAAAGTCCAGCAATAACAGCATCAGACACCGCCCTCATAACTTGGTGAAAAAATTGGGATGGAGATTTGAAATTCTTCGGGCGTTGCTTGGTCGAAGAAAATGATTTTTGGGGCCCCCAAAATTATTCAGGGGATCGCCCCGAAAAGCGGCAGGAGCCTTAGGGGTTGAACTTTTGGGTCATCCTAAATACCCAGGGTTGCAGGTCTGGTGAAATTTCAGAATTCCATAAATTTTCCCGCGACTTCGCCGACACTACTTATGCCTGACTACGTTCGTTAAAATGTTGTGCGAATATTCTTCATAATCTCCCAGAAATTCTCAGAAATTCTGAGAGCTACATTGCTTTTGTCTCTGTTAAAAAAATGAAACTTCAAAATACATTCGGTAACATCAAATGCCGTTAGGCTAATTTCGTTGCTCCTTTGGCGTGCGGACGTGTCTCGAGTTCTACATGAGCCCCCAAAAGCATAAAATTCAGGGAAAACAGAGCTTACGTGGAAATGAAGATAAGCCCTTCCGTCAGTGTGGAGCGACGATTTAATTACATCCGTCCAAAAATTAATTCTTTTCGTTAAAAATAAGTATATGTCCGGGGAACTTGGCAACAGTTCTCTGTTCATTCGCCGCTTTTCCTCAGGAGGACAGTACACCTCCGGATCCGGTGTTCAACATCGTTCACCTGCGTTCAGTAGGTAACAAGGCGCGAAATTGACAATCGAGATTTCCCCATTTGAAGCCGGGGAAAAGAATCGATCATTAAGGTGTTAATTGCGAACACCCTGACAATCGATCCTTTCCCACAGGTTCAAACGACAAATCGACACTCGCGCCTGTTTCGTGAGGAGATAGGATCTCATCACTATGCACGTCCGAGTTTTTCTGCGTTTTTTTCCCATCGTCGTTGCTTTTTACGGCTGCGCTACCGCGTCACGGAAGAAAAGCGTAAGTGGATTTCTGTATGAGCCATGGTTAGCACATGGTCTTGTGTGTCTCGAGGCTCATCTCTGACTGCATTTACGCGGTTCTGACTGAAACGGGGGCGGGCGGCCGTGAGGAAGGTGGAAGTTTCGGCGGTGGCGTTTATGTCCCGAAGCCGAAAACGACGAAAATCGGAACTACCTGTTCGCCGACGTCGTCGTCGACGTTGGTTGGATCACCTCCGAGCGGCATGATAATTAGGCGAGCGCACACTGTAGCTTAATGGGCATCCGAGGTCGATTCCGCAGATTAATCGTTGTGTAAAATTAACTGAAAAGGGCGTTAAAACAGCTCCCGTTGTTGGCGCCTTCTTCTTCGCTCTGATCGAGATCGAGATCGAGAGGACCGCCTAAAAAATGAATGCTCGCTAACCGTTAGCTCGAGCCCAGGGCCCAGGGGTGCAGAAAGCTCCACGCTGAGGGGAAAAGTTCGTCGTGACAATTGGACGTTCGATGTTTCATATCATCCCAACTATTCGTTTGGTCAACTCGAACTCATGAGGTTCACTGGAAAAAAAAACACATAGGATCTAGAGTCCAGACTCTTAAAAACATTGACAAGAAAAAGGACTCTTGATTCAATCAAATTTAAGCTTAAATCAAAAGGAAACCCGCTCAAATTAAGAGGCTTGGTTCTTGATTTAAGCTTAAATCTGATTGAATCAAAGAGTATTTTTTCTTGTCGATGTTTTTAAGAGTCTAGACTTTAGATCCAATGTGTTTTTTTTTCCAGTGTACAGTGAGTTGATGAAAAAAGTCAGGTATGATATGAAAAACCGAACTTTCAGCACATACAACCAAACTTTTTTTTCAATACAAGTTTTCTTCCCATCTCAATATGCCGCCCTTCATTTTGGACCAAATGCATTTTAAGTTCCTACTGAAAGCTCCCTCTCTGTATTTATTTATTTCAGCCGATGAGCTCTAGGTATTAACAATTTAATCGAGCTTAGAGCTCATCGAAAAGAAACGTACCTCAGGGCCAAGAATGCGAAATTGACTCAAGCAACTCAATTTTTTGGAAGGAATGACTGTGCAATTCCTGTTCGAATTCGCTCTGATTTTAGAGTTTGATGAGAACAAAAATCGATGCGATTATGAGTCCGAAACGTCCGACAGTTTTCTAGCAGAAATAAACAATTTGCGAGTGGAAGTTTTGCGACATCGAAGTGTAATTACGTTCTTTCGTCTGGGAAGCTACGGATAGTCCGAACCCGATGACGCCAGTATGTGGTCCATTTTAAATAAAAAAGAAACTATCTCCTTTCGTACATGAGCCATATCATGCATGTATCCTAATAGGTCTCAGGGCCCGGGTCGCCCCAAAGATAGACCGCGTTTCCTTTCCATTTACATGGTCAAATAAATCTAGGCGTGTTTCTAGGTAAAAAGATTCTGTTCGTAAAGCTCTAAGTGCAACTTGCTCGTAAACAAGCTCCCATAGCCTTATCTAAAATTGTAAAGCTAACAATCAGAAGTCAACTTGAACTTCGCGCTTATCTATGCAATTGACGCGTGATACCCCTCCTCTCCCGGGATCAACACTTCACATGACTATTTCCCTGTATTCGGAGCATTTACGTTCCCCGTTTCGATTAATGATTCCGTTTGTGAAATCGTAAAATTCTGGGCCCCCGGCTCGCCGCGCCGAGGAAGTCGCTTTTCCGACGGAGATTTTAGCCGAGAGTTCAAAGTCAGCGCGAGCGGAACAATTTCACAATTTCGCCGTTGCGTTGCCTCTGTTCGATGTTAAGTAGGTACTCAACAGGTTGGCTTAGCAACTCAACGCCGTGATATGACCTACTTGTGGTCGACGATGCATATGTATCAGTTTCTGACCATGAAAAAGTCCAACAGCCCTATGCGATTCGTGGATGAAGGGGTCAGAGCTGAAGGAACCTACTTGCATTGCAACGTTGCGCACACTCAAATCAAAGCTTAGTTCTTTATTCATTGTACATGCAGATTGCAAATTTTACATTGAAAGATCCGGTAATTTTTCGCCAAATCACGAAGAAATAGTCGTAAAGAGGATCGTAAAGGAAAATTTTCATCGGCTCTTGAACGAATTAATCGTCGCCTTTCTGAATTAAGGGCGTAACTCCACCTTGCAATGAACCCTGTCGTCCATAACATTCAGTGCTTTTCCGGGCTTATCTCAATGTGTGGTTACACTCTTATGTCAGCCAAGCTACGAAATATCATAGGCAACATTGCAAAGTATTGTAAAACACATTGAAAAGCACATAGCAGAGTGCATTGCGTTTAATTTCACTTCAAATATCCCACGAGGGATAATCTCGCGCTTTACCGTCCAAAGTCCTATCCCCCCTCCATCCCTAATCAAGCCAGTCTCAGAAAACCACGTTGTTTGAGACCATCGAATTTTTCTCACCTGGTCGGGAATCGAACGCGGGACCTCTCTATGAGTATCTACCTAAAATATTCCGAAAAAATCTTACAGAAAGGGTGATATATTCGTCCATGAAGATGTTTCCTTGCATTGGAAATTAAGCGAGCGCACTTAATTCAGTTATCATCTTCGAATTTAACGCTTGTATCAAAACAAGCGTAATATTTGAGACGGCATGCGGCCACCTGATCCCGTCAAAGCCAGCGCCTTCAAGGCTGGTTCAAGGCCGATGTTGGGTTTCATTCATAAATTTGCATTTTACGCGCTCATCACGGCGGTGCGATCCCCGACAACACACAATGTCTCTCTCGTGCGTAGCGCGGAGAAAACAGGAATCTACTCGTTATGCAAATACTTTTTTAAATGACATTCGAATTACGCGATTACATCTTCGTTCGGAATGCCATAACTCCGCGTTCCGGGAAAAAACGCCGGTGGAAAATTGCGAGGTGTGAACCCGGCGAAACTGCCCCCGTTTTATTCATACACGCCGCTGTGCTGTGGCTTCGATTAAAATTATTTAAAAAAATCTCTTACTTCCACTTGCTGTCGCCTCTGCTCTCTTGAATTTGGAGACTCATTATCAGCGGCCTTACGACTGATTACATCAGCTACGACCGACAGATTACATCGACGTATTCTCTTACGTCGTGAGACGGCTGAGAGCGCGACACGCTTTTTTGAATTTTCAATTTCTTTGATTTTTTTTAGGGTTTCAGGCGTGGAATTCTGAGACTATGGCTGGTTTTGAGTGGGAATTAGACATGTAAATGCCATTCGAGAGCTATTCTTGCCGCGAAATTTTTGAGATGGAAAAAAGCGGAATTCATGATCGTGTTTGAAGAACATTGAAATTCGACAGCGATTTTCGAGAATTTTCACCGTTGAGTGAAATTCCCAGGAAATGAGGGTGTGAAAAATTCACGATACTGGTTAGGCGAGGAATGTTCTCAATTTGGACAGTATATTAGCTGAAAGTCTCGCGACTGCGTGATATTTTTTGGTTTTCCAATTTTCCTTGGTTTTTCCTAAATTTCAAAGAACTTGTCACCCTTTGTTCATGCTGTCGCTGTCTGCCTTGGGTAGGCTGTGGCTGTGCCGTTCATGGATGGTTTGATCCATACATAAGTCGTGAGCAAACTCTCTCTGGACTAAAATATTAGTTAGCAAGCTTTGATTCCTAGTGCAGTCGATCAGCATGAGATAATGCTGAATCAGTATTAAATGGAGGATTTGCATGCAAATTTATTATTGCTTCATCTAATCTGAAAGTACTTAAAGAGCTGATTTCACAGTATTGGATTTTTATAATTTTTTTCTGAAATGGGAAATAGTATAAAAATAGATTTAAAAGTGAGAAAATGCACCGCCTAGTGGCATCATCTGGCGGCATTTCCCATTTAAAGACATGTATTTTAGCAGATTAGATCATTTTATTATATCTTCTCCAATAATTGTTCAATTCATGAACCAAGGGTATCCTCGTGTTCAGTTCACTCAGTAGTTTCCACTTAAGCACGAAATCCATCAAATTTCAGACACTTGCAAATTCTCGTGCATGAGATATCAGCATGATATCATGCTGACAGGGGCACGGATTTTTCTCGGCCTCGCTCCGCACCTTTCAGCAACACGCAAAATTTTCGAAAAGAAGGTCGACATAACACGCTGATCAAAATTTTGTGATTTTTTGGGATAATTTTAGAATGTGTGCCAAAGTCACATTATTTCCTAAAAGTTGAATGTCTAAAAGCTGGCGATCGCGCGGTCGAGAACTGCACACCTCCATACTGGTGCGATACTGATATCGTACTGGTACGATACTGATATCATACTGGTACCACACTGATACCATACTGATACCATACTGATACCATACTGATACCATACTGATACCATACTGATACCATACTGATACCATACTGATATCATACTGGTCTCCGAGAGCCTCGTGAAGTAATGAGGTGTTTAAGGATCGACTACTAATACGACTTCCGATGACACACTGATACAGCGAATCAGATTCAGGAACTGAGACATAAGGAGGGTTTCCCGAAGAATGCAAGGACCTCAAAAGGCACAACAACACTACCGTCACGTCAAAAATAGTGAGCATGGAGTCGGAGTGCGCCGGGCGGGAATAAAATTGTCGTTTGTCTTGATCTTGACCCTCAGTACCTCGCTTTAGCGTCCAGTTTACCTCAGTCGAGGACAACTCCAGCCCAGACCACGCTCGGAGCTTACAAACACCGACCCGGGCCCGGCCTGGTGACCACGAATATCAGATCCGTCCTGGCTCAGGAAGAGCGCTCTATACTGCCGTCTCACGGAAAAACGCCGTACTACCATTCGAATCTTGCCAAATTTCTTCTTCGAAAATATTTACTTTTGAAGAAAGTTACGGATATTTTTCCTTGAAATTTTCAGGCTTTTAAGATCAAACCTGGAATAAAATCCTGTGAAAAACCCGAGGAGAAACATTCACAAATTTGCGTGAAAATTCTTGATCTGTCGAGGGGAATTTGGCAACACCTGATGGCTCATACGGCGTTCTCACTTAACAAGGCAGTATAAGCGTCAACATGTTGCCACATTCCTCTCGATAAAATACCGATTGCTGGGAAAATATTCGAGTATTTTTGTATCAAACTTTTAGGATTCAAGATCAAAACTCGACGAGTTTTTTTTTTTTTTTATATATATTTGCGTTTTATGAGACGCAATTTGGCAACGACAAAATGTTCATACGCTGTTTTTACCGGGCTACTCTTCCTTCAGCGCCTTGAAACTCAGCTTGGCTCCTCAGCCACGATGGCGATTGCGCGGACGACGCACGTCCATCGGCGATTGTTGAACTGTCCGGTTTCCAATCCACCGGTGTGTCCGGATCTCATGAGCCCTTGGTTAGCAGGTCCGGCGGGACTTGGGAGGCTCATGAGTTCCGAGTGCCAACCCGAGGAACCAATTGCTTCTGTAGATGACTCGCCTAGCGCCTCGGGTGGCTGTCGCCGCGTCGAGCCGGTCAATTGAACGTATTTCTATCAAACGGAACTATGTGCATTATGACGTGAGCCCTGGTATGCGTGTATTCTTATGGGTCTCAGGGCTCATGTCTTAATGCACATAGTTCCGTTTGACAGACATACGTCCAATTATGATTTACCCGCGACAAGAAGTTAAATCAGTAGCCGGTGCGGTGTTTCAATATGGGTGGATAGGCTTACTAGTCGCGAGTAACGAAAAAAATAGTGCATGTTTTGAGTTCACCGGGCGCCATACAAAAAATGCGCCTAAAGGTGTGGCTTTCGCACCTAAAAACTGAGAGAGATGGCCAAACTTTCGCACGGCGCCTAAAAGTTCAGACGCAACCCGCCACGAATTCTTCAAGCATGGATTCCGTAATGAATTTTGACGGACTCTTTGTGCCTCTGGTAAATTTCATGCAACAATAATGCAAAAAACTATTTTTTCCCTTGAAAAGTTCTGGAGAGCTGCTAAAAATTAGGCATGCCAGTCAAATGGTTCCTAAAATTTTACATTTGAGTACGTAAAATGACAATATTATAGATTCCTAAAGAAACCAATATCAATCAAAAAAACAATCGGTAATAAATATTTCCTTCCTTTTCAAAGAGAGGTGGTGGGAAGGGGGAGAGAAAACTCTTCATGGAAAAGCGAAGACACGCAAAAAATTTACAGACTCGTAATTTCTTGGTGGCGGGTTAAAAGTCTATGGCTTGATACCACGCAGAATGCCTCGAAGTATTGATGTGGTTGATAATGAAATTAATTTTTTTTTTCCTGAAGTATAATCACTGTATTGATTAGTATGGAAGATGAAAGTAGCCTGTAAGAGTAAGATCTCGTTAAAATTCTCGACTGGGCCCGAAAAACGTGATCACGGTACGGATGTGACACGGGTGTCTGATATGAGTTGGGCGCGCTACGCATGCAAGGTTAAAAGATCACCTATTAGAATGACTCTCGGCAAATATTCCATTTGCCTCGATTATGATGCATTTTGAACGGTTTCTAGCGACTTTTCTACAAACTTCGAGACGTTTGTGATGCACGTTTTAAAATAATGAAAATTGTTGGACGAGCAGAAGCAACTACAAAAATTCGTTTAAAATTTGAGTATATTTCCATTGAGAGAGAGAGAAAGAGGTTAAATGAGTAGCAGGAATCAGTCATTAGATTTCTCTCTTCTTCGCTTGATACGACACTTTTTCGTCACGAAGTTGGATCCGTGCAGCTCAAGAATTTTTTTCCTGCGTTTAAAAAGGGAAAATGTCATACTGAACGTCCTCTTTATCTTGCTTAAAAGTGGTAACATTTTAGCGAACTAAGGAGGAGGAATGTCTGTTTCGACACATTTTTCAGCTACGAAAAAAAAGCCACCCAAAGTAGCATTTTTCAACGGAGAGATCACGATATTTTGAAATGAAGTTGCGAATTTTTTTTGTTTTTTTTTTTTTGCAATTTTTGGGCGATGAAATCGCTAGAATCAT
The DNA here is from genome assembly GCF_918797505.1 of Bemisia tabaci. Lineage (NCBI taxonomy): Eukaryota > Metazoa > Arthropoda > Insecta > Hemiptera > Aleyrodidae > Bemisia > Bemisia tabaci. Next base: position 67,959,652 of record NC_092794.1, on the reverse strand, counting down.
CAACGTTTGAGCAATTATCCTCGATCTTGTCAAAATTACATCTCTACAAAATTGCGATTTTATTGAAAATGTATGCGATGAAATCGCAATTTTTTATCCTATATCATTGCAACACATCGACGTCGATAAATTCGCGGCACATTCTCCGATCAAGTCGCAACTTATCGCGAACTCTGTTCTTGGGTCGGGGGGGGGGGGGGGGGATTTAGTTGTGTTCCTCGGTTAGGAACAGTGCGCCATTGATAAAACAAGTTAATACAAATTACAAAAAGCTGCATTGCGTGCGACCGGAGATAAAGTGCCGGCGAGCCTTGAGCACCAGGAAAAATTCAAAACGGACAAGTCACGTTCACGTAAAACGTTGCGTAAAATGAGCACTTGCGTAGGGGGATACAAAAAAAACGTTAAGTGGCGTTCTGTCACCTAACCTAAACTTTCCAGCTCTCCGCCGTTCGACACAGCGTATAGGAGATGAGAACTGAAATCGGCATTTGATGGGTAAAATAAAAAGTAGCGCGATGCGTTGCGCAACTTCAAGGTTCCTGAAGAGTGAAAATGGATGATCAATTTGATCCGCCTCGAAACTAATGAACGGGGAGAAAAAATTCTCACCGAAAGCCTGGAAGTCCCACGGCCCTTGCGGGCAAACGCTCGACCATCAAGGTCAATTGGTGCGCGTACCCAGTCAGCCAGTCAAGTATCATCAACCTCACATAGCAAGAGGTCAAATGGGGCCGTTGCAAATATGAATTTGCAATATTTCGGTTGCAAATCACTATTATTTGATAGATAAGAGATGAGGGGTTAAATCAAAGGAACCGATACTTTCGAAAAGACTTGCGATGCAGATATGGACTAATGACGTCTTCACCTTGCTCGATCAGTTGGTACACTAGAATTAGCCCAGTCTATAGTTTTGAAGGAAACTCGATATTCACTAGGAAAAAAACACATTGGATCTAGAGTCCAGACTCTTAAAAACATCGACAAGAAAAAGTACTCTTGATTCAATCAGAATCTCGCTTAAATCTAGAACCAAGCCTCTTAATTTGAGCGGATTTCGTTTTGATTCAAGCAAAAATCCGATTGAATCAAGAGTATTTTCTCTTGTCGATGTTTTCAAGGATCTGGACTCTATATCCGATGTGGTTTTTTTTCCAATGAGATATGGACTGATGACGTCTTTACCTTGCTCGATCAGTTGGTTCACTAGAATTAGCCCAATCTATAGTTTTGAAGGAAACTCGATACTGAAAATAAGGGCGGTATACTGGTTTCTCTGGCAACATGGGATACGGAAAGTTTTAGGTCTTCCCATTTTTCAAAATTGGCCTTGTCACTTTAGAAACCCTTTTTTCCTCGACAACTAAGAGATGAACTTCGGGAGCTCATGACGTCCATATCGCTGCATTTTGTAAAAAAGTTAGGGTTTTTTTTTGGGATTTCTCGGCGGAAAATTTGGAATTTTGACGCTGACGTCCGCCTACTTTCCAATTTTTGAAACCCGATTTTCGCACGCGACCGATCGCGATTCACAGGTCGCGTGCTCGAGAAGTTTTTGCTCTCTGCACGGAGAAAAAAACCTCGTGCATGGGACCCGAAGTTTAGATCATATATGGATCTCTGAAGTTTTCGGATTGAGCATCCGAACTTTTGAGGTCCAGCTGCTGAGGTTTGGATCACACATCTGAAACTTCAGTTCTTACGTCTGAAGTACTTCGATTTTCACAACCGAAGAACTTCGGTTCTCACATCCGAAAAACTTCGATTCTCACAGCTGAAGTACTTCAGATGTAACAAATGAAGTTTCAGGTGTGTGATCCGAACCTCGACAGCTAGACCTTAAGTGTTCAGATGCTCAATCTGAAAACTTCAGAGGTCCATATGACCTAAACTTCGGGTCCCAAGCACGAAGTTTTTTTCTCCGTGTGCGACGGCGTAAAGCACTAATTCCGCGAATTCCCAACCCCTGCAAGAGCTGGATAATGGTTCCCGGAACATGAAACAAGAGTTCAGAGGGACCGCGGGAAAGGCGACTAATTGTCGCGACTCTTCATCGCGAATCAGGATTCGCGGGCGGGCGTTGGTCGCGCGCGTCGTCTCGCGCGACGCCCATCCTAGGGCGGCGGCGGCGTCGCGGCGTCTAGTCTGGGCGTCTCATCTGGGATGGCTCAAATTCAGAAATGGAAAATGTCAAGCGCCGCTGCTTACGTGACTTGCGGCATGCGTCCGGCCGGTCCTCGTCGCATATCTGACATACGAGGCCCCCCACGGAAAAACCGAGTATGTTCCATTTAAAATACACCGCACATCCGCTTTTCTCGCAGGCTTTGCACACTCAATAGAAACGGCTCGTTTGAAGAAACGCGTAAGTGCAATGGGATTGCCGCCGGACTTACGATGTTCTTCGAACGCGCGGCTCAATTGCTACGTACGTTCTTCTGTTTGTAAATAATTGTGGCGTAATCTTTGACTCCGTCGCCATAGCTCGCCGGCCGGCCCATGCGAAAATCAATATTGATTCAGCGGAGGGGCAGTCAATGGCACGCGTCGCGGGTTGATCAACTCCGCTGGAGGATCTTCTGTTGACAAAACTTATTTTCCAATAATGTGCGAATTTTCAGTTTCTGTCTGAAAATACCGATTTCTGAAAGGGCAGTTAAGGCGGATTCTTTTGCGATGAGCGTTTCTCAACGAGGCCAGGCGGTTGTATAGCGGATTCTTTTGCAGCCGGCTTTTATAAACAAAACCGAAGAGTTCACTGGAAGAAAAAAAACACATTGGATCTAGAGTCCAGACTCTTGAAAACATTGACAAGAAAAATGACTCTTGATTCGAGCAGATATACGCTTAAATCAAAAGGAAATCCGCTCAAATTAAGAGGCTTGGTTCTTGATTTAAGCTTAAATCTGATTGAATCAAGAGTATTTTTTCTTGTCGATGTTTTTAAGAGTCTGGACTCTAGCTCCGATGTGTTTTTTTTTTCCAGTGTTGCCCTCTGTCCAGTTTAAAGTGTTTGATTGGTGACTTGAGGAGCCACCGCTCAAGTATTACGTAATGCATTTTGTGAGTCAATTTTCTGGAAATCTGAAAATTGAAAATTAGTGACCGTCCGTGAATAGAAGAACTTCGGCCCAAAAAAACGCAGGTTATTTTGTGAGTTATTAGTGCCAGGGAAAAGATGAATGCTCAACGAATATTTTGAGACGGATCAAGCCCGAAAATGTCTAACTAAACCAGGGTTAAGGCTTGATCTCCCCTAAGATTCAGCTTCCTACAATTTCTCAAAAATTGTTTACAACTCCCTGATGCTGGTCGATCTTACCGATCAATTTTGATCAATGAGCCCCATGGAGCTCTATTCAAGCTGCAGCTTGAATAGATATGAAATCGATCGATCAAGAAGTAATTTAGTTTCAATATTCAACTTACTGATAAGATTCTCTCGATATTTTTTGAACTTGTCCTCAAAACGCGTGATCAACCTAATGTCATAATAACTCTGTTGCCTTCGTTGAGGGGAATGGTGTGTATCTCCGGTTGCAATGGAGGGATTTGAAGGCGCTTTGGGACTTGAGAGATACTTTGAAAGGGTACGGGATATCACGTAACAATTCATTCACTGCATGGGAGAGTGCCAAATTGTATAAGCACATATTCTTACCATGGGACTAGAAATGATTTTTTACTTTAATTTAAGATCACAACATACTATCGTTGGACTTACGATTCATCCCGAAAGGAAATACGATGTGGAAAATTTCACCACCTTCACTGTGCGATCTATTGTTAGAGTAATACAGTTCGGCTGATACTAATTTCAGCCATAGTCGGTTTATCTAATGGATACAGGAAACAAACAATTTTTGGTAAGGAGCTGAATTATCCGAGAACCTTAAATTAAACTGCATACTCTCTAGAAAACCAAGTAGGCAGTAAACATGTGTTTAGATTACTGACGGGTAACCATACACGTCTAGTAGAACACTGACTACGGTTACCCCTGCCAATTTTTACTTTTTTCGTGCTGCCCCCAAAAACCCTCCTCAAAATCCTCCTAATCTGGCTCTTTAAAGTTTCATGCTTGATGATACAACAGCGAGCAGCTCGAAAAACTAAGGTGGGAATCCTCATATTGATGGTATAATCATTCAAGAGAATCACCTTCATGGTAGCGATCAATGTCAACACCGTTTTACAATAACCGTTTCACTTAAAGAGATAGCGGCATGATTATCATCGGTTGGTGAAGACTGAGTAGAATAAATTAGTTCGGTCCGAAATAATTGTAGCCCCGGAAAAATACAGCGAAGCGTCAAAAGTGCATGGAAACGTTTAACCTGTGACAATGTAACATCATCGATGGAGGTCAAAATTGAGGATCATAATAAATCCAGCGGTACTGGATCAAGGTATCGAGCCTCTGCACTTAACGGATGCAAAATTCTCGAGAATAATAGGCGTCTCTGCTCTTGGAGTCACCTGAAATCATTATTAAGCCGTCCAATGTAGCGCCACCTCGGTACGTAGACCGAATGACCTCTAGATGGGACGAACTTGGCTAGTCGACCGATACTATTCTTTTAAACTTCGACAATGACCTTCGGCTGAAAAGAAGTGACCACTATAAAATAATAATGATGGAAGGGGATTTTCTAACACCAGTGCTTGTTTTGTTCGTACAATGGAAATTGAAGAAGAATTGAATGCGGAATATACGCGCACGTAGCCGCGTAGCGGCAGTAAGTTGACCAAAACTGCACCTTATAGATTACAATACAATGTCTCCATCTCTCTCCCGAAAACCAATAGGGTGATATGAAAAAGTTTATCGCTGGCGAAAAAGCTTGGAACACTTTCTGCGTTTCAGACGATTGATTCTTATCGGTGTAAGCTTCAGTGCTAAAAAAAACTAAACCATTTATCCACTGATAAGTAATGTCGCGCAATTAAAAGAACGATAAGAGTTTATTGAAATAATAAGATAAGTTTATCAGATTAGATGATTATTTTGATTTCTTCTTGGATTTAATTCGCGACATGCCATATTTCTGACGATTAACGTGTCACGTGTTACAGAGCATTAAGTCGCCCGTTTGATAAACGTCGGAGTGGCGAAGAAAAATTATTTTTAACATTCAAATTTTTCGGGTTTTATTTGACACGACTGGACGAATTATGTGCAACGGAAAAAGCTGAAACGGAAAACTATTTATGTCGGATGTATTATTTACCTACTGGCTTGGTCCTCGGTGATGGTGAATTTGATAACGAGATACGATAAAAAATGAAGTTATTTGATCTTACACGGTGCCTGAATTGTGGAAAATGAATTGCTCGTTTCAGGGTGTCTCAACCTTCACTGGAAAAAAAAAACACATTGGATCTAGAGTCCAGACTCTTGAAAACATTGACATGAAAAAATACTCTTGATTCAATGAGATTTTTGCTTGAATCAAAAGGAAATCCGCTCAAATTAAGAGGCTTGGTTCTTGATTTAAGCAAAAATCCGATTGAATCAAGAGTATTTTTTACTGTCGATGTTTTTAAGAGTCTGGACTCTAGATCCATTGTGTTTTTTTCCAGTGTTCGTGTTGAAATAGAATAAAGACGGGACTTCAGAAATGACCAAACGATTGAAATATTCAACCCCAGTGGGGGCTGAAACTCGGTTATTTGTTAGAGCAATGATACATTTTTCGATCTGCACTTTTATAAATTCGGAGTATATTTCACTCTGAGTGAAGGAGCCACTTGTAAAAGCGGAGTAAAGATTGAGACTGTTCTCGGCACTTTAGATAGGAAATCACTGACGCCTAGAGACTTAATTTCACTGGTATGTGTTCTATTCTACGCCGAGAAGAAAATTACGGTCACAAGAACCGTAAGTACCGTAAGCAATCGTAAGTAACCGCAGGAGTGTTTCATTTCGGCTGTATTATTCGGTTCATGCAACCGCAGTCTCGGTTTTGGGAATGGTATCCTCAGTATGAGCAACCGAGCTTTTCTTGTAGTTCGGTTTGGTTTGAAAGCACGGTTGAGTGAACAAGGATACAGTTCGGAATTAAAACGGACTCGTGCTTTTTTGACAATGGAATTCGACATGGAATCTGATAGACATTGAGTTCACATGAAAACTACGTCAGATTATAAACGGCATTCATGATGATAAAATTAAAAGTGGCAATGTGCGTGGCAGAGCTGAAGCCTTCTATATACTAATTTCAGACCACACCTCCGTTATAAATTAGGCACATTTTAGTTTTTGGTATGAGTTTCCTGGATTCCTGTTCGCAGGAAAATAGAAGATGTAGCCAGCTTATATGTAGAGAGCGGACTTGTGGCATCAAACGTGAGTTCATACGACAATGATTTTACGTAACGCGAGTTACGTGCGTGACTCGCTCGCTCATGTTAAAAGTTCTCCGTTGCTACAGTTGGAAAAGCCATTACCATGGACTTAGAATTTATGAGCTCAACCACAAATGATGAAAACTCCTTTGACCTTCCTAGTTTCCTTCCGTTTCGATAAGCCAATAACTGCTACAGAGTAATACATACATCGCATGATTGAAGGAAGAAAAACCAACGGCGTGAAATTAGTAATCAAAAGTTATAGTATAAACAACCGGAAGCTACTTAGATTGGTGGTACATTTGTACTACACCTTCGGATAATCGGTTTTCCCGAGTTTTTTCAAGAATAAGGAAAGTAAAAAACCCGAAGATGGTTATAGTTAGTTATACTGCATAGTGGGCAAGATAAAATAATCAAGTAGCTGTTGCCAAACTTCCTGACTTCGTTTAAAAAAGGAACGTAAAGAAAAGAAAATAATTAATAAATAAGAAAAAAACTTGGTAAATAAAGGGAAATGATAATTGAGGATGATATTCTCACAATTCCTTTATCCGCATGTAAATCAGAGTGTATATTTAAAATGCTTTAATGATAATATCTGCATACACATTTGGCAATATTTAATGAGACGACAAGGACATTTCAACTGCGAGGGAGAATACTTTCCCTCTTTATATACTCTGAGTTTTTCCTGATACATAGGGACTGTAAGAAATTTCTTCTGAGAAATTCTGACATCATGTACATATGTATGTACAAAATTAATATTTGGATTTCATTTTATCATCAATCTATTTAAACCTTTGATCTCTAAAGTAATATTGCACGTATTAATCATTTGAAGTTTTTTAAGTTGTGCACTGATACTTATTGAAGCTCATTTTGTGACTGTAAATATGATGGTATTTGGAATTTTTTGGTTAAGAAATTTTTGTACAATTATAGTTTTGACTCTGTACTATTCTTAAATCTCGTTACTCGTCATTTTAGTAACTATACTTCCAATCTTTGAATTTGTTCAATCCGGTTTTAATAAAGAAAGAAACTCTTGCCACCAGTGCTATTTTGGGCGATACTCGCAATCTTATTCCATAGTTGGCGATACCTTTCTGTAATATAACTTGCGTCTGCGTCGTTTTAAGAATATCCTACATTATTGTTTCTGTCCTATCAATGGGCGAGCCTCGATGATGTGTGGTTTTATCATTTCAAGAAATGCTTTAAAATCTAAATTTTTCCTCTTAGAACTTGAGAGAGCCACTTTTTCAATTCTTGGTATAGGATTTTTTGTTAAAAAAAATACTACTTAGATTTTTTTCTCTAGAAATTCTTGTTTTTTCTACAGTATTACACTGATTATTTGCTAGTTAGCCAAAATTCTTGATATAGGTATATAAGTTTAACCCTATTCTCGTCACGACCTGAAAAACAAGCCTTCGACTTACAATTAGGTCGTTCAAGTCTGGGAGACATCGATTTATATACGAGTTTTACTCTACATTTGCTAGCTGGTGCTGGCAACAACAGGTGCCTTGAAAGAAGCTAGGAGACACGCGGTGAGAGGAAGACATCCTTCATAGGTAGGACCACATGAGAAATTCAAGGTTAAAGCCACGGCAAATTAAAGCTAAGACCTATCCTAAGTTTTCCTTCAAGTCGCTGTGCTTAACTGGTCCACTAGGAATGTAGGTGCGGGGGGTTGGGGAGGGACAAATCAGCGAGCTCCACTGTCTACTGGCACAAGAAGACTGTGAATGCCTGGTGACAACATAAGGAAGTCCGCGTTCAGCACGCGATGATTTCTGGGCACTCATATTTATTAGGGTGATATAGGTCATTGCTACTTTGTAATGAAACTATCGACTGATTTACAGAACAGGTAGAAGTCTCAGACTCTCTTTCCCCTCCGCTCCCCCGCCCCAAGAAAAGAGTTTTCGGATGCTTCCAATATTCTACGTTAAAATTATCTCGCTTAATTCAAAAACTAACGTAAAATTCAAGAATTGGCTTTTGAAATCGCCTAAAATACTGAGCCAGCCATTAAGTCTCCAAGCTTTCCGGCGTCCGCGTAAAAATAAATGCACATCCTTACGTCAGCAGTGCGACAAAGTGGGGCAGAAGTTGACGTCTTTGCATAATACAGAGCGGAAATTCTGAGTTTCTGCTGATGCAAGGCAAAACAAAAATAATAGCAGAATTTCGCAGAATTTCAGATATAGAAATAGGTACATATGCACAACTCGTTTGTCTGATGTGCCCCGGTTTGGACTGCAAAACGTCCAACTCGATTCGAAAAACCCTCTCGTGCTGAGTCAACGGACGCGCGCTACACGGCAAAAAAACCTCGGTTAATATTCATTTCCGGTTATAAGCACCTATACCTCCGTCCGGTTCGTATGACCGAAATTTATGATACCTACAGCAGAACCGGCACTAATTTGTAAACTTTGGTCATCTGTCTCGAAAAATTTGGTTGGTCATTCAAAAAAATTTAATGTTCTAGCTGAAGTTTTTTTTTTCTCCGTGCACGAAGGAAAATGATCCTGCTGAATATGCCGCGGCAGAAATTATATTAAGTCAACTGAAAAACTGTAGAAAGCTGTCAGACAAGATAGAATAAGTATAAGTATAGGCGCACAGAAAGCCCCGCCAAGGAGCTGGACCCACATTCTGCTGTTTTGAGCGAGATGACGCTGTCTTTGCCAATTGGTCGTCCAGGTGGGTTTGTTATTATTTACATATGCATAACATCTTCAATGTCAGTTTGTGCTTCATACTTAGTTCGTGTTGCGTAACGTGAACATGGAATAAGTCATTCGGTTTTCTGGTTTCCTTCTTTATTCTCTTTCCTTTCACTCGAAATATAACCGATAAGCTTGTAGGTAACTTACGAAACTTAAAATTAGTAATTAGCGAATTGAAATAAGCACTGAGCCTTGTGCAAATCTGTTCACCGAAAAATTTAATATATCTCAAAAAATTGAGAGTTTTCACTGTCGTTTCAATTGATTTTGGAACGTCAATGAGAACAAAGTGTAGAGACACACAATGCGGCAATTATCAAATTTAGACCTCGTGTCCTATGGACGTTATTATGGGGCTTTGAATATTGGTGTGTGCACCCTTGGCATTGAGTTTGTCCCATTGTGATGGGGCATAATATTAGAATGGACAAAAATTAGTTTTTTCATATCTTCAACTCTCTCACAGACCAAGTGGGTCAGTTCCGCGTGCCACGCCCGGAGAATGGGGTTTGGATCATCGATACTTCTAAATAGTAGCGAAAAATAATGAGATTATCTTCAGCAAAGCTTGTAGCTTTTGCGTCTAGTATTGGCGAAAGCTTTTAATACACAGTATATCTACACCATGGTGTATCATTAACCGCGGTACACATTGCAGTTCTATCCACTGGGGTTTCCACCTTGGTTTCATCAGCGATGAACTTTTCGGTCTTGATTCAGTAATATTTCCTGATTTTCCCGACTTTCTGAGAATTTCACATCGTGATCTTTTGATTGAGGACAAGGACAAAAGTTAGTGAGACCGGTCGAAGGTTGGGTATAAATGAAAAGCTGGTTCAAAATCGAATAAACATAGTAAAAAAAAGTAACCAACATTTTGTGTTAGTACTTCTGGCGAGTGGACCACACAGTTACCTAAACATGCGATTGATACATACCGAACATACGTTTTGATTAGTTTTTCCATGGGTTACATCGACCGAGTCTTGGGGTTAACAAAATGCAACCTCGTTAAAAAGCTGGCGCAAGCCCCCAGGATCAAACCTAAATCGTGTTAGTATGAGAGTTCAATGTGCTTTTAGCATCGACCGACTCAGATAGGGTAGGCAACTATTCGTGCTTGACAGTGTATTTTGGTCTATATGAGGATTTGAAGGCGCGTTTTGTGGCAGTTAAATTTTCACTGCTTTCATGCATGCTGCTTTTCTGAAGTATCCACCGTTACTGTTGTGTTCATATTTTGTCATTGTGCGTGAATTCCATGCACCGCAGAGAGATGGCACCGTTTCGTTGGCGGAATATGCACACAACAATAGCGGCGCGGTATTTCGAAAAATCGACATGCATGAAATAGCGAAAATTTGACCGCCACAAAAGCGCCTTCAAATCCACGCATAGACCAAAATACACTGTCGACCATGAATAGTTGCCTACCTAGCTTACCTAGTCGCAACCTTTGAGTGACATCGATTTATTAGTTCAGCAAGATATTTTCATCCCTAGATGTTTCGCAATCAAAATAACCTGCGGTTTCGTTCGATGTAACCAAAAATTTGGTCGATCAACCCAGGGGTGCAGAAAGTTCTTCGCCTTTACATTTGTGGAGCTAGCCTTCGCAATTCTGGAAGTTGCCTTCGCATTGCTGTCCACATAAGACTTGCGCGCTTCACCGTTTCCTTCGCATAAAAAAACGTGCTGAACGATTTTCTCCGCACGTGAGAGCACGTTACTCAGTTTTGTTGACAGCTATGCGCTGAGCAAGTTCATTCCTTCTCCCTTCTCATTTTTCCCCCTTTTCAAAAGGTCTCCACATTTACTCCGCGATCGGTCTGCGATCGGCCGATCGAGCACTTTCTGCACCCCCTGGATCAACCAAGAGGTGGTAGTTGATCTGACCTAAAAAAGTAACTCGCCAAAGTGACCATAAACACACTGGAAAACAAACACATTGGATATAGAGTCCAGACTCTTGAAAACACTGACAAGAAAAAGGACTTTTGATTCAATCAGATTTAAGCTTAAATCAAAAGGAAATCCGCTCAAATTAAGGGGCTTGGTTCTTGATTTAAGCTTAAAGCTGATTTAATCAAGAGAATTTTTTCTTGTTGATGTTTTTAAGAGTCTGGACTCTAGATCCAATGTGTTTTTTTTTCCAGTGCACGGACGTTTTTGACGGAGGCTCGAATTACGGATCCTCTCTACACCAGTGCTAAGTCTTTTATCTTCAGATAAAACACGAGACCTGAGATTCTGACTTCCAATTGAGGATGAATGACTTATTTATTCCGAGATTTCTCGATATTCCTCATGATAGCCGTGGGTCTTAGGGCGCTTCCTGGTCCGGATACCTCGCGACAGTCGCAACTCGCCAGGAGATACCGAAATAGAAAATCGAAACTACACGACACGGACATCTAAACAGTTCAAAATCACGAGGGCAGCCAGAGGGCATCCTCTTGCGATTTTGGAGGCTGCTCAGTGGCAATTCTTGCAAGTTGGCAACACTGAATTCTCTCCATTTAAATGTACGTTGAACTATCGATTCTAAGTGAGGCAGTCTGTCTCACATAGAATAGATATATTCAATGGATTTAAATGGAGTGTTTTAACAGTGTTGCCAACTTGCAAGAATCGCCACTGAGGCTGTTTATATGGTGAATGTTGACGCACTCATCCAGAGAATTGTAACTCCGCGCCTTTCGATTTCACCAAATCCCGGTAGATTCCACAAAAATCGTAGTTTCTTCTATCTGTGCTGACTCATTTATTCATCAGTTTTAATTATTGAAACAATTTCTGCATGTTCGTTTTGAAAAATTCTATACACTGTTACTTGGCTGGAGATTACACGGTAGAATTTCATGTCAGTAAATCGGTACAATTTTTCAGTACTTTTTACTTTAGGCGGAAAATCTCAAGGGCACAAAAAGTTCCAAAATGCCAACGGTTTTACACGATATGACATTTTACCTTGAGGTCACTTTTCCGATTTATCTCAGGGGAGAAGTAAGATCTCATGGCAAAATGCCTGATTACCGACACGGTGAAATGTACAATTTGCCCCATTTTCTTAGTCACGAGGAAAAAAAGGTAATTTCCGAAAATTGCATCACTACTTAAAATTTCCCTTGAGTTGCCGGGATCGCAAAATCGGGCATTTTTTGCACCCCTTAAAAATCCAGAGATTTGCAGGAGCCAAAATCCAAGAGGCGCCCAAAATGTGTACAGAAAAATTATTTCTACCAGCATGAATCAGTGTTTTCCACGTTCTACATAAACTTCAAACAAACGGTTTGGGCTAAATGGACCCGAATAGATTCTGGGAGGTTTGAACATTAGAATCGTGGTCACATGCTTGAAAACTGACCTTGAAATACTCGTTATTTTATACCAAACATACGAAGTTCGGTAATTCTCGCTGAGAGTGGGTCAGATTGAAACGGATATGATGCACGAATGCACGTGATTCCGAAGACACTTTTAACTATAATACATCCCTACGTATCTCCGATGTGAAGAAATGCACCATCAACTATGCTCAGTTTCCTATTTCAAAAGCACTTGAGCATGATAAGACTGCTCACGCAAGAAAGGGAAAAACAGAGCTGAAAAAGTTCCGATCAGCTGACACGGAAAGTACTACAGTACCATGCAATGCTTGACTGCATGTGTACAAAATTTTAAGGAATCTCAGACTGACAAAGGGGGTTGGGACCTAGACTGTAGGGTGTAGGTCTGAACCCTAAGATGCGTTAGGTCAAATGGCGTCAACCGAATACAATAGTCCAGCAGCCTGATTGTTGAAATTTATGTCGGCCCGACGAGAATCGAAAATCGATTTGTTACACGGCGCAGATAGGGCTACTTATATCTTGTCTTATCGTGCCGACATAGCCAGTTTTTTAAAGTTTCAAGAATCCGGCTGCTGGGCCCTAGACGGTTGTAGGGTGGGTCATTCGAGGTACTTTAGGGGACAGCCCTGAAGCTGTAGGGTTTAGTCTACTGCCGTACTAAGGAAGAACGCCGTATGAACATCCGAGAGTTGCCAAATTTCCTTCGATAAAATGTTCATTTTTGAGGAAAATTATGAATATTTTTCCGCAAAATTTTCGGATATTTTAGATCAAATTACAAAAAAAAAAAAAAAAAAAAAAAAATACCTGAGAAATTGGTAGACAAATATTCAAAAAGTTTCCTGAAAATTAGTGATTTGTCAAGGGAAATTTGGCAACGCCTGAAGGCTCATACGGCGTTTTTCCTTAACACGGCAGTCTAGCTCTAATTGATGTAAAGTGCAATCCTACCGATTTATGGCGCAGCCCTACAGACTTAGGATCAAGCCGTACATTAAGTAAGGGCTCATAGCTACTTGTTTGGGGCTCAGCCTTCAACTGCAGGGTATGAAATTTTTGCGGATATTTGATACGTTGCAATAAAGATACGTAGGTATGTGGTTTTACGTTTCAGCAATCGCAGGGCTGAAATACCCCAAAACTGATCTCCAATGCGACTTAAGAACATTTGCATAAACGCGTTGATGTTATTTACTTGTTTAACTCCATCTATAATCATTACTGCACATAAAGATGGATGCGATTCGACTTAGATGCACAGCTTATTTTAATTTTTGCATAGTTTAAGTGATCATTGGCTTCTGTCACCTTGTCCACTTGAACGTCATTCAACTCTTACGCACGTTCACTCGCAGCTTCTTTGGAAGTCAAAATGACCGGTCATCCGTCGATACAAATGATATTCAGTTACTTTCTATGTCCTATCACCTTCAGAATTTAAATGATCATTCCAACTGTCTTGGCTAAATACTGAGGTGCGATACCAGGTTCTGTACGGTGGCTTCCGTTCATTTCTTTCGAGTTTCGGTTTTTTCCAGCAAGTGCCTAAATTGGGTAATTTGCCAATGAACCAATTTGAGGAGGGTTTATGATGGGTAAATTATAATATGCATGTAAGTGAAAAAAAAAAAAAAAAAAAAAACAGTTGGGAGGAAACTTATTTTACACTAGAGAGCACTTTTGTTCGGCCCCTTAAATAGTTAGTTAGTATAATTTTAAGACATTCAGCGTCTCAGGCTATTAACGTATTTACAGATAATTTTGAAAATGGGAGTATAAACGAAAATTTAGATTTTTAAATTAAGAGAGGTGAAGAGTTTTAGAAATGCACATGTAAAATATAGTATATACCTATGTGCGTAGAATACACGAAAAATTAAATAAATCTACATTTAAAAAATAGTATATATGTACGTCGAATACACGACAAATTATATGAAAAATTAGCTGATATTTAAACCAGCTAATTGTAAGAGTGATCCTTCTTCTTAATGACATTGCGACTAATTATTGTCAGTGCCATGCCTAGTGATACTGATACATTAAGTAAGATTTAGATTTAGATTAACTTAATTCCATTTCAACGCGATCTTGCTGTGACTTTGCACTTTGCACTACAAAAAAAAACGGATTTGCTCGGCTGTGCTTTATTCTTCCAGTCTGAATGAAATGAGAGATGCAAAAAGGAAAAGAAAGCTTTTAATTACACAGAGGTAGAATTAATTAATTATTACTATGTCGTGCTTTGCCATTCTTTGGAGGAAATTAATACTTGATTCCATAGCAAGTTTTTACGGTTATGTTCAAGCGAATAACACACTAAAACGCCTTTACATGGTTATAGCAAGCTTTCCAAATTTTTTAACGGTAAAATTACGGCTTAGAATTCACTTGGTTTTGTTGCTTTAAAGTTTGTGAACAGGCCGCTTGCATTAGGAAGGGTGTATATGCGTTTGGTATTCAAAGAAGGCGAAGATCTCACTTGATAATTCCTCATGAATTCTGCATCCGAATATGACCTCTGGCTTATACCCGCGGTTATGAATTTTTCGACGGACCAAAGTCTTCCCGGAAAAACAGACTATTTGGGGGCAAATTCGATTTCCCAGAAAACTGACGCATTCTGAAGAAATTTGAGGTCGTTTTAGTGGCCAAATGTGAGAAGCAAACAAAGTTTCTTTCGAACGGCACAATAATACGCACATTTTTCCAGTGTAAATTTCTTTCTTTACTCGTTCTTTACAATATGTGTACGTGCATTTTTTTATTATGAGCTTTCCCTCACGTCCCGACCAATTTGAGTGCGTGACAAGTTTTTTTCAGGGCCAAGAATCATTTTCTAAGTAGTGATGGCAATTCTTGGGGGAATGGCGAAAAGTTTTTCATGTACGGAAGGGGGTGCCAAGATTAAATCCTTGAGAGTAGTTTCAACAATTCAAGTCGTCAACAATGATCGGTTTTAACAACGACCGATTCAGGTAGGGTAGGTAGGCAACTATTCGTGCTCGACAGTGTATTTTGGTCTATATGAGGATTTGAAGGCGTTTTTTGTGGCGGTCACTTTGTCGCTATTTTATGCGTGTCGATTTTTCGAAATACCGCGCCGTTATTGTCGTGTTCATATTCCGCCCATAAATAAGTGCATAAACCTCTCCACGGTGTATGGAACTCACGCACAAGAACAAAATATGAACACAACAATGGCGGTGGATATTTCGGAGAAGCGGCATGTATGAAAACAGCGAGAATTTGACTGCCACAGAAAGCGCCTTCAAATCTTCATGTAGGCCAAAATGCACTGTCGAGCACGAATAGTTGCCTACCCTACCTGAATCGATCGATGTTAAAACCGAACCTGGATTGTTGAGTCATTACTGAAAGCTTCTCGAGGATCTTGAACTATTCTTCCACGTGCGAAAAACTTTTCGACACTCCCCGAAGAATTGGCATCACTACGTACTTACAAATGATTTTCAGCTCTAAAAAAAAACTTCTTACGCACTGGGAAGATTAAATCAGCCGGGACGAGAGTGAAAGCTCATAATAGGAGAGCGCGTGTACAAATGGACTGATTTAAGCAGAAAGGAACCAACCCACATTTTGGAAAAAATCGAGTTATGAGTGGTTTTGAACTCAACCACTGCTCTACTATCTATCGCCAAAAATTCAAAATTTTTGTTGGAGCAAATTTTGCAGAAATTGAATTTGAAGTTTATCTTTTACATTGAGTCTTATGCAAGAGCCAAACTTTAAACCTCTTTTTCTCGGTTCGCTCCCGATGTGGCTTGGTTCCCTTCTGTTTAACTCCGTCCAAATATCGTAAAGAATTTGTCGAGAGATAAGGGTGTTTATCGATATAACCGTAAACCACAGAAAAAAGAAGAGATACTCGCGGTGGATAATGAATGACGCAATGGAAACTTAAACCGAACGTCATAGGCGATAAAAATAGCACGCGGTCAGGGGTTTTAAAGGGTAGGACAGGCGGAAGGGGAGGCATTTTAAGGAATCCCTGAACCGAGATGGCTCTGGCTTCTCCGCATCCCTCAGCCCTCAGATTTATCCCGCTACGGCACTTCTTGAAGCTTTCAGCTGCAGAAGAAAAAAAACACGACACTCGTTCGAACATCCCGAAAATTATTACTGGACTTAAGATTAAGAGTCTAATCCTACTTGAGAGAACCCTGATAATCAAACGAACTAGCGAACAAACAAAAGCAGGTCTCGTTAAGTTTAAAAGGTATATCTTGGGAGAAGAAGAGAGAAAAATCTGTTGAAAAGTTTGCTCCAGAAAACCTTGTTTGGATTCTCTTTTTTTTTTTAAAAAAAAGGAAAAAAGAAAAAAATTGTGACTGGCGGTTTAATTTAAGTTACAAAATTTTTAAAAAAAAACTCCTAAAAGATTTGCTGTAGTTTTTTAACACTAAACTTGTTCGAAAAAATGTTAAAAGAACTTTAAAAATAGCAATTTTTTTAGACTCTCTACCGCAAATTTTACTAGGTAAAACGAATAATGCAAAAATGTTTCCTAAAAAATAATTTTAAGCAGTTTTTTAAGGATTTCTGAAAATTGCTATTTAAAGATCATTGCGGACAGAGACTATTTTAGGGGCTTGGAAGGCAAGGTGCATAAGTGCATTTTTTTTTCTATTTAAAAAAAACGTGTTTCAAAATTCGAAATTCCATGGATCCTTATGTTGGAAAAGAAGTTCACACTGACTTTTTGATGCTTAAACTTGGAATTTGGGAGCAAATTTTTCGCAAAGTATGCATTCAGATTAGTTTAACTTGAAATCATTAACGCCTCGTATTTTTCAAAAACTGCACTTGTGCGCCTTGTCCTCCAGGTCCCTCATTTCTGGGTCATTGAAGAAACAACGCATGTGCCACAAAATCTCCAAATGCAGATGGGCGTTTTATCGGATGAGCCAGAAACAGTGATTCGTTGTTTCAAAATTTAATCCACTCGGCTTGGCTCTCTGAATGAAGGGGTTGCGCGGTGGCTTTTAAGCGAGGGACAGAAGGAAGGGTTTCTCGCGGGCTAGACCTACGTGACAGGGAAGCGCCAGCCAATGGAGGATACAATAACCCCGTCATCCCGGCTTTGCTCAGCAACTTCACACCTATTGCTTTGATTCCAGGAACAGGTCCAGAGCCACTATTTCTTCTGTCACACGACTATTCTTATCCCTACTTTACATTTAAATGTTCGTCTGTCCCCGTTGCACAATGCAACTGTGGGTGATGGCAATTTCATGCTGCCCAAAAATGACAGCGAAATAAAGCCTCGTTCAGACGTGGGCTCTTGAGTGGTCAACAAGTCGCTTTTTTTGGCGTTTTTTTCTTTCCTTTTCCACGAATTTATTTTTTTCTTCCACTCAACACATTGATCAAATTTTATTTCGCGACAATATGTTGAATAAAATATTAAAAAAAAAATCCGGGAAAAATCGTGTCACGAAAGGAGCTTGTAAAATTATTCGCAAATTTGTTTTCAATGAATTGATTAATTGCTGTCATAAAAATTCGAATTGCGGTTCTCAGGACTCCTTAACTTTCCGGGAGCGTTTTCGAGAACTACGAAATTTTTTCAAATTGACAGCGGAAATTTTGAATGTTGCGAACTTTGAGCCAGACTTTGGTCGAGAGGAGGTATTTAGATGTGATACTGAATAACCTTCTTTTTTCGCTCAGATTAGCAACCGTGGTTTCGTAACACCGATTTTCCGGTGTAATTTGCCCGGTCCCTGAGGAGGATCATTTCTCGCCGTTAGTAGGAAATTTTTGTCACCTTGAAATATTTTATTTACTTATTTTATCCCCTTTCTCCCATTTAGATCTCCCTCTGAGCAAATTTTGCTTCCTCCTGACGATACACTCCCTCCACCCCCATTATTGAGTGGACTTAAAAAACACCTTATCCAAATACCTTGTTCAGATCATTTTTAATTTCAGAATTTCAGCCACATGGTCTGACAAGGGAACAATAAGTATAGGTACCTATTCCTACCTATACGTATGCGTTTCTTTCGAGCCAACAGGGAGGTACAAATCTTGACAAGTTACATTGATATTGGAAATACCGACGTGTCAAAAACAATTTTCCCGAAAAAAAAAAATATCATCAAATCGGTTGGTGAATCCAGCGACACCCCCCTCTCCCCTCTCCCATCAGATTTTGTCTGGAGATGCCGAAGGATGATCAACATTAATGGATGAGATGGAAGAAAAAGTATATAATTCTCCTGAAAAGTCTTTCTGTGTGCAAGTGAATTCAATTTTCACAATGACAGAAATCACTGAGAATTTGCAGGATCAGGAAGAAGGAAAACTCGTAGGTGTAATTAAAAGGGCGAGAGCGTATGGGCTAGCACCGATTCAAAGAATTGTCAAATTAAGCGATTAAAAATAATGGAAGCTCGCAAATAATTCGTAATGAGTGAAATGATTTACAGAAAAATAATAGCAGTCAACGATATAAATTGACATGCTCAGCGACGGGCACAAATCGGATTTAAAAATAACGTAAACAGCGGCAAAACGAGGCTACGTGACTGAAGCGTGATAGTGGATGGCTGCAGAGGGCATTGAATAATAGGGTCTCTTCATTGACTTACCCCACGAGAAAACGGGACTGAAGCACAGGGCCAGTAGATGAGCTGCACAGAAAAACAATTTCATTCTCAGTTAAGAGCTAACACTTAAAAATTAAAAATTAACAACCGTTAAGAACTTCGCTAAAATGAGCACATAACATTGTTTCGTTCGATAAGAGAACACGCGTTTTCACCGCCGCGGTCACCGAGCTCTCCCGATAGCGTTCGCTTGCCAACTACAGAAATTTTACACACATGCGCGCGAGGAGCGCGAAGCGATTCAATTCAATTTTCAGTGATGCACGGCATTACATGCACCATACTGAGTGACCGCATTAGTAACAAGAGAACTGTCAAGTTGGCGTTCGGGGCATGAATGAATAGCACCAACTGTGCACGCTGAAAAGTTCCTACTGCCGTGAATGCCGTCGTAATTTTGTCGTGAGGTTTATGATCGGTCAAAGCAATTTAGAAAATTAATTTAAACCTTGAACGAATAGAAATATATCTCATCGATACATTTTGGGTTTCAATAAAAACCAATATAGCTCTCTTAGAGGCGAGTTAGGTGGTTGAAATTCGCGATTGCACGCTTGAGGTTACCCAACTTGATGTGTCAATGTCCACAAAAATACAGGAATGGTTGTTTGTTTTGCAGTGAAGTGCACTTTTTCTCCGGAATTTCCTTTCTTGCAGTGTCGACTTAAATCGGGTTTTGTTCGGTTTTATGAAAGTGACGAAGGATACATAGCTGCAATGCACGTATGTTCATCAAATGTAAGTTATGACAATTTCTGGGATGGCGAGTGTGTCTCAGACTCGTATCATGAATGCACTTGCTTCTCCAATGTGGTCTCATGAGGATGGCGTGTTCTGTTTACGTTGTAAGGGAGAATGAGGTCTCGTCGTGTTCATTTCTTCTTTTCAAGCTAACATGACGATCAAACCAAGATATTATTGGTGGCCATTCACAATGCCAACCTTAGCACTGTTCTCTAAACTTCTTATTCTGATTCACTCTGGTAACTTTGATCGAGTTTAGTTGTTCACCTATCTTTCATTCAGAATTAGAAGTCTGTAGAGAGTAATACTCATTGAGTGGCATTTAGCACTTCGGACAAGTAGCAAAGGAAATCTGACTGAATTTTATGAGATCTAGCAGGAATGCCAATGCTAACTGTAAAGGTGGAAATATCAGTATGGATGAAGCCTCTCCCACCAAAACCCGTATCATACGATCGAGGTAGAGCTCTTTAGCATCACATGGGGTCTTATGACACTTGGTTCCCTGAAAGCCAGTTGGGCTGAAGATCTGTGAGGGTTATGTGACGCCACTTTGAGAGCTCTACTGTGATCGTTTGATACGGGCTCAAGAATTTCTCTATTGGAGCAACGTTAGGAACTAAGCACAAATACATGACTCCAAATGTATCTATTTGAACAGAAGAATATATGGAAGTTGTCTGTGAAATAGGTACTACCTAAAGCTAGTTCCTTGCAGAAGACTGTCTTCTAGGTCTCACCAACAAGAGTCGAGTAGTTTATTTTGGAAACTAAAGCTTGAGGAGCCACTTACAGTGGTTCCTAGTAAGTACGTTTGAAATGGAATAAATGACAAGACATTTATACAATGGGACTACCATGGACTCAGCTATGTTCTTTCGTGAAAGGTATATGTATCAACATATACAGGGGGCATGAATAATGTTAATGCATAGATTTTCACTGATACTCGAGTTGATTTTAGGTGCATTATTGCATTGTTAGCACCTAGAACAAAAATCTTAGTCTCACAAAGTTGTTCATGTCAAGCCCTGAATGTAAAATTCCAAAGTATCAGTGTACAATAGTCTATTCAATTAAGTCTAAAGTAGCTGAAATCCAGTGGCTGGGTATGAGCACTTGGTTTCAGAGGAGGTTGTTGATCCCGTGTTGAGACAAAAGATGAATTATATATTTGTAGCAACAGCAACACTCATCAAAGATGTCATTTGAATGGACGTTTTTAGTATTGAATTTTGTTAAGTTTAAGCCAATCAAAGGCTGACCTTTTTCTCAACTTACTCTCAAGTATTCACATAAAAACTCGAAAGGATGTATTGGTTGTTTTATTTCAAAAACATGAGCGGAGATTTTTAAAAACTGCAATAGAGGTGCATATTTTTTGACTCAGGTCAATGTTATCTCAGGAAGGCGTACTGTAAACTATACGGTAAAAATTCTGTAATCATTGACAATCTGTGGTCTGACACACATAGTGTGTTACAAGATCTACATATATTTCTTTTTCGAAGAAAATCTAAACTTTGAATTCTATGTTTTAGGGTTTGATTGTGTCTGCAAAGGGACAGCAGTAAGTTTGCCAACTGCCATCATGGGGTAAGTTTTACTATTGTATTGAATTTTCTCTTTATGTTGCAAAATGCTCCGAGGCATTCTTCATCCGAGCGGAAAGCAGTGTTTTTTTCTAGTTTTCATGCCAGTCAACAGGCACAAATATTTTTATATCAAGTGCCAAAGTATATTATGTGTCATTCTTGGCTGCAAACTATGATGGAATACAAAGAGATTGTCTCTAGTAGATTCTGGAAGGTAAGTTTTTTATTTATCACTGATAGAGAAACCCTCTAGGATTTGAATTCAAGAGGATTTTTTGTTCAAAGGATGTCTCATTAAGGAGGGTATTTTGGCCCTAACTTTGGTCGAAAATTGAAATAGCTTAGAATAATGTCATGTATGGTCAAATCGACTCTTAATCATCTATCCTGTGAGAACTTTGTCCTTATTTGAGGTGTTTTTGAAAGGTTTTTGGCTGATTTACCTGGGCGAAGGAGTGAAGTTTTGCCGTTTTCTCAAATAATCGCTCATTTTCGGTCCTAAATTAGATTGTTTATGTATGAGCACAAGCGACTACCACTTTCTCCTTTAAATATGTTGTAATGGTTGTACTAAAGATTAACATATTCGAAAATGAAAGTGGTAGTCGCTTGTGCTCATACATGAACAATCTAATTTAGGACCAAAAATGAGCTATTATTCAAGAGAACTGCAAAACTTCACAACTTTGCGCCGGTAAATCACATAATGGAATCTTTTTAATGCAATATCTAGTCTGGCTTATTATTAGCTGAATTTTTAAGAATCCTCAAACCGTTTGGTAGTTCTGGTGCCAGAGTTCTCCTATCAGGAAAAGCTCCTAGACCACCTCCAACATTTTTTAAGTCTAAATATGCAATTATCATAATCTCTTTGTTTTCCACTATCATAAAATGATAATATCATTGATTCGGAAGAGTATTGTCAAAAATCTGTCAAGAATTCACTGTATACAGAAAAGAGGAGGACAGAAAACATCCTTACTTCTCTGTAAATGTCAGAAACCTAGAGCCAGTGCTTCTTGTGTTTGACCTGCAGGTGACTATCTATTGCAGGACAAGATCGTTGTTCCCTAAGATTGTTTCAGGATTTTTTCGAAGGACTTAAATGTTCCAAAGGGACCTGGAATTATGAAGAAGGTTGCAACTCAGAATTATTGACAAGGATTAACGTTCTCTATTTGAAGTCATCTCATCAACTTTGTACAACCTGGATCAAGATCTTACTGTGTGTCCATCATCATGACAACCCCAGAAGACGAGGCTATTCGGATTTCAGGTGAGTTTCTCTCTCAAATTCTGCTTCTGTTTTTCAGTATTTAACATACTTCTAAATTCCTCAGTCGTTTTACTGGAAAGTTAGAAAAAGAAAGTTAAAGAAGGAGTGAAAATTTTCACAAATTTAATATGAAAGGAAATTCAACCCATTGCTTCTATGGAGCAGAAGTGGGCGTGAGACTGAAGAAAAACAGGACTGCAGCATGTGGCGGAAGGCCTGGGAATACCTGATTTCATCATTAAATTCTCTGATGGTTTCAGTGTAGAAAGAGAATATACTGCCAGCTTTTCTTTCTTTCTTCGATGATTGAGGTTTTTAGAGTTTTTGGTATTCTACATTTTTTGGAAAATCTGAATAGCCTCCCTCAGGCAATTTTTTGTACTGACACCTAGACTTTGCCGGAAATAATAGCTTTTCTTGTGAGTTAAGTATGTCCATTCATAGGAAAATAGTATAACCAGGGCTTTTCACCATCAGAAAGATCGTTTATATTGATGTGCCAGGAGAAAGGCTTGAAAAACAGGAAAGGGGGATACATGAATATTATAGTGAATACTGCCGTGCCAAGGAAGAACACCGTATGAACATTCGAAGGTCGCCAAATTTCTCTTGATGAAACATGCATTTTTGACGACATATATGCACCTTTTTCTTCGAAATTTCCAGCTGTTTTAGATGAAATTGCGAACAAAATTGTCTGAAAATTTTGGAAAATAATATTCATAATTGTCTTAAAGAATTAGTTTTTTATCAAAAGAAATTTGGGAACTTCTAAAGGCTCATACAGCGTGCTTCCTTAGCACAGTAGAATTTTGAAAGAGCCATTTTTGCCAAAGTACTTCTATGAGTCAAATTTTTAAGCAAGCTAATTTAGGAAAACAATCTACCATGAGGCCTGTTGGAGTAGCAGTGTGGGTGCGGACACATAGTGGGAGGGGGCTGGGAGGTTTCTCTCCTCAGAAAGGTCTGGAGGGTCCTCAGCTTTTCACCCATTAAAATTTTGAAAATTACGTACTTTTGAACGTAATTTTTGGTTGTTTTCATGATGAAATATCACCATAATTTTAAGGTATGGAGAAAATCTTCAGAAACACTTTTTTAGGGGGAGGGCGCCACCCGCCCCCCTCGCTCCGTACCCGCTTCACCACTGGTCTCCAATCCATGGTTTTCGGTCTGATGGGTGGGTGGATGGGGGGGGGGGGGGGATATTAATTTAATACGAATTCTTGCACTTGAAACATTTTAAATGGGCTGCACTTCTTTGTTACATTTGAGTGATTAAATGGTCGCGCGCTCTAGCTGTAGGACACTCAACAAGTCTGAAGAATATAGTTTTCAGAATGCTCGCTAGGTTGCGCGAAGTTCCTCTCTTGTAGCGGCACATTTCCTCGTAGCAGCGCACCGTTGCCGTTTCTAACGATGTTGAAATTAACCAAGGTCGTTTTAAATTAGTCTGATCGCGTCGATGTCTGAAATAAGTCCGCGCCCGCATTTTTACACCAACCACAGATAGTTAATAGGGTAATGCGTTCAGACTTGAAGCCGAAGAGTAGCCGTTTGCTTTGATTCTTTAACCTTCTTTCGTAAAATATTTAAACTAACAGTTGGGGTCAATATATCGTCGCACAATCCATTGATCCATGACAGTTTTTGAAAGCTATTTCCATAAGTAACACAAATTTCAATTTTATGGACTTTCAGTTTTTGCGAGGAAAATCTAGGAAATTTGGGGAAATCTAGGAAATTTGGGAAAATCTGTTTTATCTTCTACCTCCTCACCGACGACCTGAAGAGAGTGCCTAACGGGAGGCCTAAGGGGCGAGGCACTTGATTGGGCTATTGCCTGCCCTCGTTTAGTGCTGAAGTTGCATACAAGAGGCAAGACAAAGAGCATGCACATTGTGCATTTCGGAGCGTATTTCAGATACATCTGTCCGTGCCGGATTTATGGATTTGTTTACCTCGCACTGGAAAAAAAAAACACATTGGATCTAGAGTCCAGACTCTTGAAAACATTGACAAGGAAAAATACTCTTGATTCAATCAGATTTTTGCTTAAATCCGAAGGAAATCCGCTCAAATTAAGAGGCTTGGTTCTTGATTTAAGCAAAAATCCGATTAAATCAAGAGTATTTTTTCTGGTCGATGTTTTTAAGAGTCTGGACTCTAGATCCAATGTGTCCAGTGTGTTACGAGACCGATTTAGTTGCACCTGACTCGAGGTTTAGAAGGCACCCTAAAAAGCCTGAAAGAAACGTAGGGAAGGGTTAACGGAAATCTCTAAACCCTGGTAAAAATTGGCGATAGGAGCTGCGTTTCAAAATACCATAGGAGTTCTTATAGCCGACTAAAGAGGGCTATTGAAAATCATATAGCTGGCTGTAGAAAGCGGAGCAAATCATATAGCCGGGCTATACGAAGCTATAAAAAAGTATACAGTTGGGCTACAGTTCCTATCGCGCCGGGCTTTACACTTTATCGCCATTGGCTATAAAAGACTATAAGAAATTGTGTAGAAATTCGTGTGCTTTGGAAATCATTAAGTTTGATATGGTACTACCTCAATAGTTACAAAACACACATTATATTTTCCTTTAAAAAAATTTTTTTTTCATCAATTAAAATGAGAATAATCCATACAGAGTGTGTAAAAATTTCAAAATCATAAGTTGAAAAACGCTGACTCCGCGAGATTAAATATTGGAACCTAACACAAAGCGGAGCGGCGACGCACTGGCGCCTACAAACCTAACAGGGATACTTCACGCATTGCGCAATGCGTGAAGTATCCCTGTTAGGTTTGTAGGCGCCAATGCACGTTTCGCACTCTTTGCCCGCCCGCCGCACCGCGCCACAGCGTGCCACGGCGCTTGAAGCAACTATTTCACACCAGAGAGGTATTGCACAGTATCATGAGAAATTAAAGCCGCTCCAACTTATTAAGAATGACAGGCATCCTTCAAAAGTACGGAGCTTTCCTCGCAAAATAAATCAAGATACTACGGCACAAAAAGAGAGCGGTAGTCCAAAAACTAACTAAGTCCTAGTATCCGTATTTTGTAACGTTTAGCATAAACTTTATCGTCTGGCTGTTGCTTAATCGTCATCGGCTATAAAAGGCTATAAGAAATTTTCCAGCCGGCTACAGAAGCTATTGAAAATCTCACAGCCGGCTTTAGGTCTATGGTATTCTGGAACACAGATTCTAATGCCAATTTTTACAAGGGAAAATTTGGAGTAGCTCATACGACGTTTTAAGAATATCCAGTAAACTTACTTTTCGTTCATTGAAAATGAAACAGGGAATTGGATAAAACGAGATGGTAAAAAATTCACAAGTTCCCTCATTGTCTCCGGTCAGCAGTGATGTTTTCTACATTCTTAAATAATTGCCGTATTTCACAAAGTAGCAAAATAATTTTCATTTCAAAATTTTTAAACTAATATTCATTGTGCTCGCTAAACTGAGTGAACAACTATAGCTCATCATAATAATCCAAGTCACCAAATTAAAACAAAGTGAAACCTACTGACTCAACTTTATGAAGTCGAAATTCACGCATGGGTTACTTTACTTTATTTCCATTTCTAGAAAATTAGGATAGAACTTGAAGGAAGACACGCATGATTTCTGAAATGAGGTAAAAATTAAGGCACGAAGTCAAGGACGATATCTACTGGTGGGTCCACAACTTCGTTTTTTGGTTCAATCTAAGTGTATGGACCTAAGAATGTGTTTTCCGAATAGATAACTATTCGCGCTCCCCGGCATGTTTCTTGACTATTCGGAGAAAGTGAAGGCGCAATTGAAGTAGACGATATTTACCAACGGAGCTGCACATTGTTCATGTGAATAACAATAAGTTTTCGTATCGCTTATTATTCGAGCTCCGCGGTAAAATCGATAATTTATCGTTACTTTTCATTTATTCGTTCCTCTTTTTCCTCATCTCTTTTCTTTCCTCTCATGTTAGTGCCCTTGTCGTGATTGTGCCCGGTGCAGCCGCCTCCAATGCGCACCACACCCTTAGATACCACTATTGCGGCTCCCGTGGGCCCGCTTTTGCCTATCCCCCGAGTTGCAGGCGAATTGATAGCTCCTATTGTCACGCTCTCTACGAGGATACCACTATTGCGGCTCTCTTGGACCCGCTTTTGCCTATCTCAGAAGCGAAGGCTTAACAAAATTAAATCTGCGAGCTCCGGATCTGACGGGCTTAACGCAAGTATCGTTCGATCATGCGTGAAAAAAGTCCGTATCAGTCGGCTGCGTCTTTTTATGCATTAAACTCATTGAAACATACTCGTACTTGCTTTTTGTCAGATGTAATGATAAATTGTGAGATGTAACTTTTTCCTTCGGTCCTGATTTATCGATTTACGTCCATCATGACATTTCTAGGCGACTTTGACCCATGGTCGTTTTGATGTGCTCAACCTGATTTTCGAGCGAATCAACGTTTGAAAAGTGTGTTGTATCTCATGCTTGCAACAGACCCATTCAACATTTTTTTCGGGTGCATCAGGAAAATCAGTGCTATATCTGAAGTAAGAAATCTCAGAAGTCCTGATGATCGATCTTTGTGCATCCAAATCGGCCACGGAGACCTGCTGGAGTCTTTGAATCAATTAGAACCGACGAAAAAACCTTCACTCCACCATGGAGATATTGCATGTTTGAGGAATTTGCGATTTAACTGTTGATTCTCATGCAAAAGTTCGCAAGAAACACGATGGTGCCTCTGGTTTTCTCTAAAATTAACTCCCAAGCTCAAAAAAGCTCTCAAGTTGAGGCCAAAATGGAGGGGATATCCCACGCTATCCTGAGAGTCTTAAACTCTCCATGCAAAGATAGGGAGCAAATACATTGACAGGGCTGCCACTTTATTTGGGGACTCTAAAACTGAAAACACGGCATCACTGCTAATGTATTTGCTCCCTATTTTTGCATGGAGAGTTTGTTTTGATGTAGAGGTGCACTCTCAGGATAACGTGGGATATTCCTTCCATTTTGGCCTCAACTTGACAGCTTTTTTGAGCATCGGAGTTGATTTGAGAGAAAACCAGCAGCACCATCGTGTTTCTCGCGAACTTTTACATATGAATCAGTAGTCAAATCGCAAATCCCTCACACATGCAACATCTCCATTGTTAACCTAAACACGAAACTTCTCGTACCGCGGACAATACTTAGCTCGGCTAAACATCCTTGAGCATCATCGCCATCTCGCTGCCGAGGAAGTTTTCACGGTAGCCTCCTGTAAGCTGCTTGAGCCTGCAAGTAGGATACGAAGGAGTGCTCAAAAATAATTCCGAAATTCTATTTTTACCGCGCGACCATACTTCGTCGGTGTCTTGATGCTCCATGAATTGCATCCTTGCCAAACCGAATTTCGGGTCTCAAAATTCCCTGTATTCGTGGGTGTTCACGGGGAGAGGAGCGTAGGTTCAAAGAAGCTAGATTAATGAACCACCAGACATGAGGAAAAAATCAAGCACTTCACCAACTCGGTTTTTCTTCACTGTTTCACGCAGAACTCGTTGAAAATATAAAAACCTCCAAAATCGACTCATATGTATGTAAAAAGTAAACGGTCATAATTGACGTTATAAACAGTAAAGTCGTACCTCCCACTCCCGAAAAACCATATAAACATAACGTATGTTAATCGAAGGTTATTTGGCAACTGACGACGCAACATCTCCTTATCAGCGCCCTGCCGTCATCCCCGCACAGGACGTCCCTGTCGCTCCCAGGTGGTACCCAATCCAAAATATGTTTGGGCAACCTCTCCTCCTTTTGCTAATTTTTCAAAAAGGCTTACTAGAACTACGGATCCCCAAGTTTTCGAAGATAGCAATTGGAAACATTTTTCAACTGCATCCTAAAAATTGTTCCTTATATATTAAAAAGAAACTTTAAAAAAGAAGGAGAAAAACGTGTTTTTCTGTATGCCGTTGGGCAGGGTTGTCACAGTCAGGGAATACCGGGAATTGTCAGGGAATTTTTAAAAGTCAGTGAAAACCTGCAAATGTCAGAGAAAAATCCTTATGTCACCTCCATTTGCTTCCTAACAAAGGTTTGACG
The DNA here is from genome assembly GCF_918797505.1 of Bemisia tabaci. Lineage (NCBI taxonomy): Eukaryota > Metazoa > Arthropoda > Insecta > Hemiptera > Aleyrodidae > Bemisia > Bemisia tabaci. The sequence continues at coordinate 67,930,860 of NC_092794.1, read as the reverse complement.
TTTCGAACAACAAATTTGTCTGAAAACTATTTCTAATTATGTCTTTTTCACCATCTTGCATATTCTCAATAGAGAATTTGCAGGTGTCTGAAAATTGATGAATTTCGTGTTTAAGTGGAAAACATTAAGTGAACTGAACACGAGGACAACCTTGGTTCATAAATTGAACGATTATTGGAGAAGGTATGACAGAATGATCTAATCTGCTAAAATACATGTGTTCAAATGGGAAATGCCGCTAGATGACGTCACTATATGCGGTGCATATTCTCATTTTTAAATCTATTTTTCTACTATTTCTCATATCAGAAAAAATCATAAATAATACTGTGAAATCAGCTCTTTTAGCACTTTCAGATGACGCAATAAAAAATTTGCATGCAAATACTCCATTGTTAGGGAATTTCACTAAAACATGTCAGGGAAATCAGGAAAATGTCAGGAAATTTCATCGTGTGAATTCTGTGGCAATCCTGATTGGGATAGGTAAATGAGTTGCTAATTCATCGAGTCACTTAGAAACGCAAACATTATCCGTTGATCCCTTATCGACTCACTTTGTTTATAAGTCAGTGAACTGAGCCCCTCTGCAGTAAGGATCGTCGGCAGACTCAGATTCCTCGGAGGACGTCAACACAGATTCCGCTCGGGTGGGTTGTTCTTGGTGGCTTTCAGGGTGAGGGGCTTCCCTCTGGCTCCCGGCCAAGTTCCGTCGACTTCAGTCGGATGGAGATACAGCGATTATTAGTGTCTGGCGCTCTCGGTTTCATCGTTGCGGCAACAGTCAACAGTCTTCGCGTTTCTGCCGCTCGCGCGACGTGTTTCCGGTGTCGTCCCCGAATCAAAATCGGCCCAGTGATCGCCGAATCGTTTCGCAAGTTCAATAGATATATCTGTTTTACGTGTAACCACCGGCGCGGGCGTAATACACATGTTTGATCCAAGTGTTCGTGCGCAGTAAGGTTGAACGTGTTCTTTCGTTGGTGCACCGTTGACTTCGCTCTTATGGTTCATGCAGATCCTCGGAAACTTCCTTGGCTAGGGTTCTCACAGTCAGGGAAGACTAGGAAATGTCAGGGAATACCGGGAAATGTCAAGGAAAATGATGTCAGGGAAAAGTTATCAAGTCGCCTTTATTTGCTTTTTAGTATGGGTTTGACGCTTCGGACGACAACTTTCAATCGCCTTAAAACGATTTCTGATTATGCATTTAACCATCTGGCATATCTTCAATTGTCACGAAATTTCACCAAAATGTGGCAGGGAAATCAGGAAATTTCATTTTATAAATTCTGTGGCAGCCCTGATTGGCATTTTCTGCGTATTTGCTGAGGAAGCCGTCAATGGAGAATTAGCACAAATAAATTGCACTGCTCCGTCTAAGAGTTTGATGAGCGAGTTCGCAACATTTTTTATGATTTTTCTCTGAAATGAAAAAATTTTAGACAAATAGATTTCCGGTCTGCATGAGCCATGAGTTTTGCGAACTCGCCTCTTCGGAGTTTCCTGAAGCTCTAATATTCAGTTTTTGCGCTAGGTTTCTCCACCTGTTCGATATCAGGTCTGAAGTGGTGTGAAAGTGATATCTGGAACCTTGCAGATGATAAGCAGAGTGCAAATATTTTAGTGTTCTCGTCATTGTTTGAAGTATTCGTCCAACGAGCTGCGCCGCTGTAGTAGACATATAATCGATAAATTGCGGATCTGAATCTGATTACAACATGTTCCGTCAAGTCTAAGTAATTTCGCACTGAGTCATTGTTTACTCCATTTTCGGATACAGTTAGAGTGCTTGAAAAATCGTCCAGCTCTGGATCGTTTTATCGGTCTAGGTGTGAAGTTCGAATGCCTTATGAAGGGTTGTGTCAGTAGTGCTTCGGTATAATATTAGTGATGCGCCGTGAGTGAAAAATCGTGAAATCGGGTGTTCACCTAAACCGAAGGAATCTTTTCACATGCTTGTTTTGCAGTCATGTGAGGCATGCGGTCTATAGGCGTGTAGATATTGTCAGCAAATATTGGTAAGTTTATATTTTTGTGGTAGCCCAGTTCTTTGTTCGTTTCTTGTCAAAATCGATTAGAGCCAAACTTCTCATGGCGTTTCCTCCGAAATGAAGTCTATCTTTCGTTTTTTCAAATGTCACTTTTTTTTAACAATGCTCGTCGCCTTAACCTATTTTGTAAACAACGTTTCCTCCTTTGCAATGAGGGCAATTTTTGAGGCTGGACCATCCCTGTTGGAGGTGGTAAATGTTGCCTCAGTAGCAATTTTGTCTTTCGATCAGAGAGCGTAGCCAACTGTCTCCTCGCAGTACAAGGAGTTCTTGCTATTCTCTGATTGTCTCTACCACCTCTTAATGGATTCTCTAAAACAAAAACTCCAGCCGTTGAAACCATATACCTACGAGCTATATAGACATACCGTCCGCGTTCCGGGCTCATAGGCTGAAAGTTTCGGGGCTCCGGGTGTTACGCCCGGAATTTTAGGCCTCTATGCCCGCCACGAACTTGACAACTTTGTCTATATAGTCCGTAACTTTTTTCAGTGTTGTCGTGGAGATTTAAGAAACTATATGTGAACCTTCACATTTCTCTAGAGTTGGTTTTTTAACGCTGGTCTTTCAAAATCTAGCAATCTTGCGCTGAACTCCCCCCCCCCCCCTACCCTCACTAACCGTTAAGGAAAGTTCCTTAAAGCTGCAAATGCTTCTTTATTTTTCGTCTCATCCTTATCATCCGTCTCCCCTCCTTCACCTTCACCACCTCTACCAGAACTACTTCCGCCCCCATCGCAGAAAAACACTCATCTTGGTCGGCGACGCGTCGCCCGTAGGGCTGGAAATTTACGACGTCGCGACGTCGTAAATTTCCAGCCCCATTTCATCTGTTTGAAAGACGACAATTTGGGTGCTCCCTCCCTGTCCCATTGTTTACATACTGGAAAAACAGAATGATTTGACTCCGCTGTCAAGTTTTTTTCTCCAGTTAAGAATAAAATGGACAGATCCAACTGGAATCAGGCGTAGTGCGCTCCTCTCCACGTTGTCTCTTTTTCTCTCTTGTTTTATTTTCATAACAAAAAACCAGGCGAAAAATACGTCTTCAAATTGAACGTGAATTCACCCTAGATTATGATGTATATACCCGCAAAGTTTCATGCTTCAGTGGTGCTTAGTTTGTTGTCTAAAAACCAAAACATCGGAGGAAATCAGGCAACGTCTGACGTAGTTTCGCTGATTTCGGTCATATCTATCCAAATTGCTGATCCTGCTCGATATGAATCGAATTTTCTCTCTGCGCGTGTTTTTCTCGCAGCATTTTAAGGAATATCTCCGATTAAATCAAGTTACTTTTTCCCAGTGTCAAGCGACTCTAAGATGGCGATCGCCGAATCTCAGTGATGAATAGTTGCGTGGGCGGTTGTCGGGCTCCGAAGTTTTCACGCTGCGTCACCTGCGTTGGTGGCCACGAGGCGCTGATGATGACCGTCGCGGCGCATGTTCGCGTTGAGCTCTTGCCAATCGCAAATCTCTGCTCCATCCCCTTGTAGCAAAAACGGAGCTGTTTCTAGTGATGAGGCGAGACTCCCGCCGGCACCCCATCTTTGGGGCAGCTTCCCCCCCCCCCCCACGAGGGTATATGCTTCCCTCAACTGCCCCTTCCCTCCTGAGATAACATACACTAGAAAAAAACCACATTGGATCTAGAGTCCAGACTCTTAAAAACATCGACAAGAAACAATACTCTTGATTCAATCGGATTTTTTCTTAAATCAAGAACCAAGTCTCTTAATTTGAGCGGATTTCCTTTTGATTTAAGCTTAAATCTGATTGAATCAAGAGTCCTTTTTCTTGTCAATGTTTTCAAGAGTCAGGACTCTAGATCCGATGTGTTTTTTTTTTTTTTCCAGTGTATTTTAGAGACCCTACACTTCTAGTTTCCCTGTAGTGCAGAAGTTCCTTTCCGAAGTTAACTCGTAGATTCGCCCAACTGAGAATTCCAGAGGCAGGTTGAGATCAGAAAGCGCTTCCTATCGGCTGAGCGCCTAAAAGCGTGTGAAGTTATTATTTTGATCTTAAATGAGAGACTTTTGAAAGCTTTCAAGTAGACATGCACGTCTTTTAAAATCCAAAGAAAATTGGAGCGTTTTGTCGACTGAGCCTGTTTTTTTTTTCGTATTTATTAGTGGTCCGATGCAGGGCCGGATTAAGGGGGTGGCCACATAGGCCGCGGCCCATGACGGCAAATCTAGGGGGCGGCAAATGGTGCAATTTTTTTAAGTGTAGGTATTAAAAAAATCGGATTTAGAAAAAAAAATTACAAACGAAAAAAGGCGACAAAATCTCTCATTTCCTGAAAGTATAGTAATTTCTAATTTTGTCGTCTTTCAGTGATGCAAGTGACAGCGCTTTTAATTGGTCGAGTTAAGAGAGAAACCGAACGTTCAATTTGGCCAGGAACGGCGCGACTTGGAGAGAAATGATGACGAGGACTTGAGATGAAATGAGAAGCCCTCGGCGCGGCGGTCGGCATGTAACACATATTAGCGCCTACAAGACTGCACGAATACTTCACGCATTGCAACAAACACAGTGCTGTCACTGCGGTCAGCGTGAAACGGATACCACCTGCAAGAATGCATGAATACTTCACGCATTACGCCAAACACGGTGCGGTCTGCGCGGCGGCGGAAGTTAAAATCATTAAACCACATTTATGTTTGTTCTTTTATAATTTTTTCGTTCATTTCTTATGAATGGAAGGCCTTGTCCACAAAGAGATAGGTTTACGAAACTTAAATTTCGCGCAAAGTTCTGTGATCTTTTGCTAGGAGTGTTGACACGGCTTTCCTCAAACATGTGTCCAACTCGAGTAAACGCGTCGTATGCACCCGTCCCCCGCTGGCACGTTCTCTTGATGGTTTTTACTGATGTGTTTCAAAACGAATGAGAAGGGGGTCGCAAGATACAGGCGGCCCATGGGCGGCGAGTAGGTAAATCCGGCTCTGGTCCGATGTATCGTTTGGTTCCAAACAATAGAACATAACCTCGAACAAAAATATTAGGATATAAGTTGGAAAAGCTGAAAATTAGGAAATTCCTAACAATTTCACTCTTCATTGCCAGTTTGTAATCACAAGTATAAAAAATCTATCACAAAAACCCCGTTCCCTTAGATTACTAAATTGACTTTTAAGGCCATTTGAACATGATGAACCAATCGATACCGATACAATCTCACCTCCGGGCTGATTATTGAAATTAATGGACAAAGCAATAGACAAAGAAGACAAAAAGGATATGGAGAGATCCTATTGGTGGAAGCGGGTGGTTGCTACAGACAAAGAACGTAGGAAATAGATTAACTAACGGCAACTTACGAGAGACCCGATAGTTAGTCCATCATTTACCCCCTTAATCTATAAAAACCTCTCATTTCTACCAATAGGATCGCTGTATACTCCTTATGTCTTCTTTGTCTATCGCTTTGTCTATCAATTTCGACAATCAACCCGCTGTTTGATGTTACGATCCATTCTTCCTGCTGAGTGACGTTGAAGTCAAAGTTTCGGTTTGTCACCTTCGCTTTTGTTGGCCAGCTCAACCGCGCCGAATAGTTTCGTTCACAGCGTTCAGAATGCAGTCTCACTCTTTTTCGAGCTCCATTCCGCAATTTAACGAAGACTTATGAAGCAACTTGAGCGTGTTATATTGTCGTAGCTGTCGGAGAGGCCGGAGCTACAAAAATTCGACTGAACCGGTTGTTAACTGTCGGGACGGTGCGCGGTGTGACTGTCGCTCTCGGTGAAAGTAAAGGGCCAAGAGACGCTGAACGAACGGGAACGAGGAACCGGGTATCCACCGTTCAACGTCGTCGCCCCGGGCACCGAATCGATGACTTTGCCAACAAGCCCAGTCTTCGCTGTCCCCGCCGTTAAAACACTCGGTAACTTGATCAACTACGACAAATTTCCTGCTGACCGAGTTGTAAGCTTCTCTCAGAACTGCCGCTGTCCCTTCGCTTGGATATTCATGGAATTAGACATACATTCTGGGAATAACTTGCAGGGGTGCAGAAAGTTCTTAGCCTTCTCCTATTCGTAATTGGATTGCATTTTGCAAAAAGGAACCACTAGCACTGCAATGATGCTAGGATTGTGCAACTTCATCCTTTGCAATACAATTGCGGAAATCGTGAAAAACTATGAAATTTAGATGGTAATCTTTGTCTTAAATTCACAGTTTTTAGCAAGTAAAATAGAAACTATTAATGGATGATCGGGTTTTTCCTCCAAGACAAAAGACGTTGCACAATCTTAGCAACATTGCAATGCTAGTGGTTCCTTTTTGCAAAATGCAATCCAATTTACCTTCTCCACTGTTTGGATTGCAAAAAGGAACCAAGAGTATTTCAATGTCGCTAAGATTGTGCAACTTGGTTCATCTTGCAAATATAAACTGATCATTTAAACAATATTCATCTTTACTGTCAATAAACTATAAATTCGTGACGAAAATTACCTTAGTAAATTCAATTTTTTGCGTGATTTCAGTAATTGCATTGCAAACTATGTCAATTGCACAATCCTAGCAACGTTGAAATGCTCTTGGTTCCTTCTTGCATAATGCAATCCATTTGATGTTTTGTTAAAATTTTGCCTCTACATAAAACACCGTGACTAAAACCAAAGAAACAACAGTTTCCTTCCCAATAAGCAGCGTGCTTTAAAAGCATCCAACACAAGAATCAATTCGCCTTACAGTTTTATTCCCAAAATTGTTCGGAATGGGGTACAGTCCTCCGTGACGAGGTCATGATCGCGTGACCGAGAACATTTTGCAGCCCTGGATTACTGCAAGCGTTCTCGAGGTATTAACGCGTACCCGTACTTTTTGCATACCTCGTGTGACAGCTGGTATACAGGGTGTCCCAGAGTTAACGGCCGTACTGCAGAAGCGCGTGTTTGTGTTTATGTTCTGCATATGTACATATGTTCTATTTAAGTGTACGCGACTTCTTGGATGCAACTATTCGGGCTCTACGGATGTCCGTGTTGCAGATCCACGAAAGTGAAGGCGTTTTGATTGTCCAGGTACTCGCCACTTCACCCGTGGCTCGCGGCGTCGCTTTACGGCGAGGTTCCAAAATGGCAGAGCGTCTCAATTTTTCTTTTATGCCACAAAAATATCTCCTAAGCAGGAATACGAACAGTTGCGTACAGAGGCGTTGGGTATCTTATGTGCTTCAGTTTTAATACCGCGTTGTGCTGAGCATGAATTGTGGAGCAACTCTTCATGTCTGAGAGATGTCTTCGAAGTATTTAAATTGAGAATTAAAGGCACTCTATTATGGGCGTCGAAAGCAACATTTTTCGCAAAACAGCTTGTCCTGTATGGCCATGTGCAACGGATGCCAGATGATAGGTTGTCTAAGAAGGTTCTGGATTGGGTCCCCCCTGGCAGAAAACGTAGAGGACGCCCTGCCAAATCGTGGATTGAGGGAATAAGGCAGGAAATGAGGAAATGCGATCTGCCGGAGGAGTTCCGGCAGGATCGCTATCAGTGGCGGTTGGGTGTCGTAGAACGCACAGAAGCGCTATAAGAGCGACTTGTTCGTAGTAGTAGAAGGCATTCTGCTGTTTCAGAGCCTCGCAGTAAAGCTCGTCGCACCATGAAACTATAGCCTTTTCGAAAAGTTAAATATGAAGTTTCGTCCATAACTGCAAATTTGTATGTTAATTGCTTCTCATTATAAATTGCACGGTGTGCTCCCCGAAGAAAATTTTGCGAGAAAGTCGATGAAAGCCTTTTTAAAACCTCCACGTGCCGTATTAACATCGATGTGTACTTTTAATGTTCCCAATCAATTCGCACGCTGGTAAGGGAGATAGTGTCTGCATTCAAAACGCCTTCATTTTCGAGGGTAAGCAACCCGGACATCCATGGAGCTCAAATAGTTGCATCCAGGCGTTATAATAATTTCCGTTCGTATCTATCGTATGCGTCACTAACTGAAGCTTTGGTTGTTTCTCTTTTACCTTAACTTGCTTCCAGCGTTGTCTGCTGTGCCGATTAATTAAACCATTACTGATATTTATCGCGATATCGTCAATTTTCTGAGATGTGCATTACTTGAATGTATTACGGTCTGCTTCCCACCAAAAAATTGTTAATTTTAAAGGAAAGTCATCGTGTAAATTTTACCACTGTATACATATCAAGCATTTTCAAAAGAAAGGAAGAATTCTCACGATTTTGATAACACTGAAATCGCCCTTATTCGTTTTTGCTAAATGCCATCCAAATTTTGTTCTGCTCCTTCCCTGCAGAAATGTGCGCCACGTCTAGTTTATTTTAAAGAGAGAAACGTTGAGTCTAGAAAAACATGGGTATTTTTCAGAAATTCATAACAACATTTTTCTCGCTTTGAAAGGCACAGCCAAGTGCTAAGTTTTTAGAGTTGGCTAGGGGTTCATTTATTTATCAGGTGAATACATTTACTTGTTTTGCTTACTTTTTATTCTTCGGTCCTGATTTTTTGTGTTTAAAGATGACGATGATCATTTCAGACCTTTCCGGTCCATTCTCAGGTCACACTTGGCAGTGACCTGTGCACACTGTGACCTGAGGATGGACCGGAAAGGTCCGAAATGATCATCGTCATCTTAAAAACACAAAAAATCAGGACCGAAGAACAAAAAGTAAGCAAAACAAGTAAGTTTTTAGGTTTGTAAAAAATTTCGCTGTTTTTATCCAACTGAGGGAGACTGAGTTTTCAGCCGGAACGTTTTGGTGGTATTTACGTACAAATTAGCGTTTCTACCCGCTGTTTAAATTGTTATTATTGTATATCTCGTCACGGGCTGCATCAAACATATCTCATTTTTCAGAAAGGCTCCTGGATTTGGCAACAGGATAGAGGCAAGACGGCGGACCTTGGCGGCGCGGCGCTTGTTCGTGTACCGACGCTACGCGTCGCATCGTAATGCGAGTTTTCGGGCACCCCCCCCCCCCCCTCCTCCCCGTCCCGTCCACATAGTGATAAGCAATTAACCCGTGCGCGGTGGACACGGACAGTGTAGACACCTCAGTATTATTACAAGCTGCACGTCCTGCCATCTTGCCTCTCGGATTCGGATCATAAAAAGAGACAAGTGTTAAAAAGATCCGCCGAACAATGGTCCATTGTCAGACGTTTCTGAAGCGCCCCCCTCCGCCCCGTGGGGGCTTCCTGTTCGGATCCCCAGAAAATCCTCTCGCCACGACCCTATACCGGTCCGTTAGGCCTCGTGGCCATGAGCTTCCCGACAACGCTTCGATTTCTAAATCGTTATCGATTTCTTCGATCGATAATTCGGCGATATTTCTTCGTCGGCCTCCTATGGTGTAGTGGTTGTAGCGCTTGCTCTATGATCGGGAGGTCCCGGGTTCGATTCCCGGCCAACCCGAGTTTGATGGTCTCAATCAATGGTTGCCTGGGACTGGTTCAGTAGGGACGGAGGGGGGATGGGACTTAACGCGTGGGATTAGCCCTTGTGGGCTATTTGAAGTAGGAAAAAAAAAAAAATGAACCGCGTTAAACAGAAAGGAACCAAGCCACATCAGCCATTGCCAAATTTAATATGGTAATGCAATTTTTTCCATGCAAACGGTTGTGCGGATTTTCGCGCACATTTCAGTGAATTTTCTCCACAGAACGAAGCAAATTCCTTAAAATTGTCAAATGAATCCGCACAAACGTTCTCTCGTAAAAAATTAAAGTACCCAGTTGAATTTGGCAATAGCTGATGTGGCTTGGTTCCTTTCTGTTAAACGCGGTCCAAATAGCATTGGTAAGATCGAGCTTTTATCGATCAATGTCATTCGATAACGATTCAACACTCGCATGAGTGAATCGTCGTCCGATACCCACGCTGAGTAGCTGAAAGAAAACGTCGTAAGAACCATTTGACATTGCCAAATTTCCTCTAATATAATGCACATTTTTCGGATAATTTGTGAATATTTCTATTTGAATTTTCCTGAGGATTTTTCTCGTGATTTATCCTAGCGTTATTGATAAACTCGAGGAAATGTAATACGAGCTCTCCTCGTGGATACATATTTTATCCGAAGAAACTTGGCACCATTCGAATGTTCATGCGGCGTTTTTTCTCTGTGCGGCATTATGAGCGAGAGTGAGCTGAAGCGAGCTTTCGTGGGATCGGAATACGCATCGGAAGTGGGTCAGTTGTGCGTGTCATAGAATCGTGTTCTAATGGTTGGGGCTAATGAAGTGGCAAAAACAATTTATGGCCTTCCGCGGGGAGATGCACCTTGGGACCAAAAAACCAAGAAAGTGACATTGCCTTCAGGAGTGTTTTGCGAGGATTTTAACCCAAAAGATATCAAACCAAAGCGGAATTATGATGCTGTGGAATTTTTAGCCTCGGGAACATGCTTTAGGGAAAAATCGCAGCTAAAGTTTTAACTAGCTTACACAGCTCAAAATGTTTGGTTTGAAGGTATACTTACAACATCTATCTGCAACCAAAGCAACGGACACATTTTCTAAGACCTCCATGAGAATCTCTCATACTGAGTGAGAAATCGAAAAACATATTTTTTATGTAAAAAATGGACGTTTTGTACGAATTCTGGACGAGGCTTTTTGCGGTCTGAAATGACAAGCGGAGAGAGGACTCACTAGATACAAACCGACCAGGCCCTCGATACTATAATAAATACCGGCGCTTCGCGCCGGCATGTGGGGGGGCTTCGCCCCCCATCATGGTGCGAAGATCGCACAAGACTTTCTCGCTTTTGCCGGCGCTCCGCGCCGGCATAGACACTTTTACTGCAATATTTAGAAAAATACTGTCAATTTCACAAAATCATAAAGTTTGATTGGAATTTTGATCGCAGGATAATAGTTATGAAATTTTTATTCAAACCACTGCACTATATTGTAAATGTCTTCGAGATATAGGATGAATTCATACATTCGGACTAGACTTGTCGATATTATGAGGCATCTTCAATTAAATATGTAATTGATTAATGATGCCTCCTATTAAAGACGGCGATCCGTAAAAATCTTAGCTTTTCTACGATTCATTAGGATCCATTAGATTCATTGGCATCATACTTCAGATACGATTATATGTTATAATCTTTCCTTAAGCACGGTCAAAAGCCATCAAAAATCTACTTCAATGGGTAAATTGACTATTCGATGTTTAAATAGTCTTAAAACTAAACGGTTTTCGCTTAGCATCGTCCAAATTTTAAATTTGGCGGGCGAATCTACCTGCTGGTAATGGTTCACCACCCGCCCGCCAAGAGCGCCAGTTCCTTAGCGCGTATCCCCGTAATTCGAAACGAAAACAATAGAGAGCGCCACCTTCTTCTTGCTGCTCGTAACCAGTCGTAACCAAGACCAATCCACACAGGTCAGTCATTGCATTGCGCAGCTTTTTTGAAATCCACTCCCCCGCCCGGCCCTAATTCGCAGCACTCATTGTGACGTACTATTGAGTGCTCCCATAAGAAATACATTGTTTGCACTCAATACTACGTCACTGCGCAGTAGAGTACCAAAATTCGTCCTCGGGAATGACTGACCTGTGTGGATTGGTCTTGGTCCTAACCCCGTGTCAACAAACCTCGCAACAACAACATCAATACCTAATTAAATCAATCATGTTTGTGCAGTTTTATTATATTATTATATTATATTTGTGTTCAGTACCTCGTAAAAAGGAACCGCGAAAGATGGAATCTGCCGGGATTCTAAATTCATCAACAACAAACATATTAGTTTCTAATAAAAATCCAAGTGTCAGTGCTTGCGTTTTAGCTTCGATAATTGTATGTAATGTAAGTACCTGATTAGTTGTCTAATTTTGCTTGGTGTATACCTACGGAGTAATTTTGGAGATAGTATATGATGCATTATACAATGCATTTGAATTCCTAGGTTTCATCTGACTCAAAGTGTTCGCTGCTATTATCTAGGAGCGTACCGACTCATTCATTGGAGAATTGAGCGTTTCCTATCGGCCCCTCTGCAATTATGAGATTAGTCCAAGGACCCTTTAGGAACTTAATTAATGACTCAGGTGGTGCTTTTGAGCCAACTTTCAAAGAATTAAAGGCATTTTTTTAAAATCTACTGTCCATGAGCTCTCCGTCTGACCGAAGTGCTCTCCTCGCTACATGACGCGTAACCCTTCAATTTTTAGTTTAGTCCAAAGACCTCACAGGAACTTAAATTAATGAACCAGGTGGTGCTCTTATGCTAACTTTCGAAGAATTAAAGGCATTTGTTTCTAAAATTTACAGTCCTTGAAAATGAGCTGTTTGTGATGTCGCGGAGCAAAGTGCCCTACTTTTGGGCCTTGTAATCCCTTGAATTTTGAGTTTAGTGCAAAGATCTTTTTGGAACTTAAATTAATGACCCAGGTGATGTGCTTGATGCCCATTTTTAAAGAATTAAAGCCATTTTTCACAATTTACAGTCTTTCAAAATGAGCTTTCCGTGTGATTTTGCTAAAAATGGACAATTGAGCGTAGCCCCCCCAAATTTTAGCGTACCTCAAAATCGTTGGACGTGCATAAGGAGACCATAGATATGGTGTCCTGTGCCAATTTTGAATGAAATCGAACAGATAGATTCTGAGATATCGCTGTAGACAGATTTGGGGGACGCCACACGGACGGACACACATTTTTTCAAGTATGGTTATTTTTACTCCTGGGACCTTAAAACGTCTAGAAATGATGAAATTTCAACTTTTTTTTTTTTTTTTTTTTTGGAGGATGACAATACTTCCTCTCTACCCTATGGGAGCGAGAAAGTAAAAAGGTAGGGTCTTCGGAAGCTCACACGGCTCAGAGCTCGGGGACAAACGAATAACTTCCAGAAAAAAAGGCAGAGAGACGGCGACAACGGCAACGACAACAACAACAGAAACCTTGCCCGTAATCTGATAAGGATGTCCCAATTAGTGAAGGTCCAGCTAAAGTTAATGACGGAAAGAGCAATCCTTCTCCAACATTTTCATGATGATTGAAATATTTAGAGGGCTCAAGCGACAAGGTAACTCGAATATTCCTACCCTAGAAATGTTACGAGGGTAAATCGGCTGCTTCAATGATGTTTTACATGATAATGAAGCAGTCCCGAGCCTTGAGTAGATTCTTTCCCTTTTGAATGGTCCGTTGATGTAGGATTGAAGTCTCTGCGTCAGTTCCTACATTTATCTGTCGGTGAGGCTTTTTGTCTGTCTGTGGTTTTCTCCCATCCCCTGGAAAAAACTATTGGATGCTTGACTGAAAAGCTTCTTCGGGCGGTCTTTGAAATTTCTTACATTGAAGTCAAATATTATAAATGGGACGTATTTATACAACAATCTATCTCGATGAGGAATAGTTAAGATTTAGATAGAAGAGATGGGGACGCAAACAAAATCGGAGATGAATGCGGAGATACCGAGACGGGAACGAAAAGAATTGGCAGGAGTCGCTGAAGACGTCATTAAAAGCTACAGATAGTTGGGGACCGTTTATAAAGTAAACGCTCTTGTAGTGTAGGGGGTTTGAGCCTGAGTTACGAATGCGTTAAAGAGAGGACGGGAAGCGCTCAGGGCTCCGTTACGCTAGATTACGCGAGTACCGCTGATTTTTCGGAAATATAAGATGAGAAATCAACGCCAAGTGGCGATTTTACGTTCAAAATTCATCATATAGCTCTAATTTTAGGGGGGGGGGGGGTCAAACTGAGCGTAGCATAATCTTATACAGGGGGTGTAAAGCTGTGTTATTGGTGTGTTATGATGAAAAGGGGGATCGAAAAGTTCTGGGGACGCAAATTTTCCGGAAGAGCAATTTTTGTCGAGTTGGATAGAAAAATCCAATTTTTACATTCGCCGAAAACACTCAGTGGTGTTCTAAACTTATGTTTTGACTCATTTAATTCATTTTTGTGTCAATGGAGGGTGTAGATTTTTATTGACCTTAATCGATAGGTCCCTACCTTAGCAGTGTTTTTCATCGATCGAGTTCATCAAGAACGATCCAATAATCGATCCGCAGGTAGATCGATAATTGGAAATACAGCTCGATCGACGTCGTTTTAATGGTCGGTGTCCCGATCGATACAACTCCTATCGACATCCATTCCGACGCTTCTAAATGTAGGAAGTTTCAAAAATAAAAATGAATCGAGCGCCTCGTCGTTCCTAATGCTGGAACGTTTTATTTACATTGTACGGGGATGATCACGGCCCTAATCTCCGAGCAAGAAATAGATCGTGATTAGCACCCTCGCCCTCGCTTAATGGTCAGGTGGCTGGGGCTCCTGCGCATCATCCATCAGCTTCTTATCTCTCAAGGCTGTTTTTTCTCTATCGGTCATACCCATAACTTATCGACCATTCTTCGGGATGGCTTCTGGCCGCGAGGTGGATTAAGAGGACTCCCCCCCCCCCCCCCCGCCCACCCTTTAAGCCGTATCGTAACTACCTAGAAGCAGCGTTGTCAAATCGTGGAAGCAAGCCTCACTGGAAAAAAAAAAACACATTGGATCTAAAGTCCAGACTCTTGAAAACATTGACAAGAAAAAAAAATCTCGATTCAATCAGATTTAAGCTTAAATCAAAAGGAAATCCGCTCAAATTAAGAGGCTTGGTTCTTGATTTGAGCTAGATTCTGATTGAATCAAGAGTATTTTTTCTTGTCGATGTTTTTAAGAGTCTGGATTCTAGATCCAATGTTTTTTTTCCAGTGCTTACTAATGGCTCGCCAAGCCGACTGAAACATTCTGAACCATGAAAAATTACATTTCGCGAATCACAATGTCGGGTATCCAAACCGCAATTAAATTCGATGCTTTACTCGGTACAATTTTACTTTCAGCAGGATTGAATTTTGACCCCCAAATAAATTGTGCTTTTGTGTCTTTCTTTTCCTATTTTTTCGAAGCATCAGAAATTAGATTCTCTTGCTGTAACAGCGTAGATAATTTCCTCATGTGATTAAACTAGATGCGGATTTAATAACATTAGTTACTGACGCATTTCATTTTAATGTTTTCGTTGAGTGGAACTTCATTGTTTCTCCTTCTCCCTTCAATTTGAGAACCTTTTCGCTTCCTCTATAATCAATTTTTTATTTTTAAATTTTCTGGAATAACCGAAGATCCAGCATTTACCTGTTTAGAAAAAAAGGCGTGAGTTTCACCACTTCGGCGGAGATCATACGGAACAGTTCCCGTCGTCGTGAGTATTCCTGGGTGAAAATCGAGGGTTGAGTCTAGTCACTTTTAACTGTTGATTCTAAACCTTTCTCGCCATCGCAGCACGCGCACGGGATGGTGCTTAGTCAGCGGAGGATTGGACTCTAGTCCGCTTGGGATGATTGCTCAACCGCGAGGATTGATTCTCAACCCGCGGAGGATTGATTCTCAACCCGCGGTTGATTGATTCTCAACCGCGGGAGTATTGATTCTCGGACCCGCGTAGGATTGATTATCAACTCGCGAGGATTGATTCTCAACTCGCGAGGATTATTTTATTGTGGTATTATTTTGGATGATTTTTTGAAATTATCCAAAGTTCTACTCAAATGAAGAAAAGTGAACTGAAAGTGTGTCTCGGCGAATCTTTTACCTGGTTTTGTGAAGTGTTGTGATTACCAGAAAGACCAGAACCATGCAGCTGTTGCTGAAAACTAAGTTCGAAAAAAACTTATGAAATTAAGGAAGTGGGCAAAACGTTGCAAACGGAGATACGTGGTTTCGCACTTGTTATCGATTATGCCAGTCCTGAAAAAATCTGTATAATTTCGCATCTCTGTACCCACTGAACATTCGGTTAGACTTTACAAAGAAACCTGTAACTTAGGATTGTAATTGCATCTTTTCGTCCTCTATAAGAATAATAAATTGGCCGTATTTCTTGCCAACGGAACTTTGTGCTTTAAGACATGAGCTCTGAGAGCAATAGAATATAATGCTAAGAGGGCTCACGTCATAATGCACATAGTTCTGTTTTGGCAGAAGAAATTCGTCCAAATATAATCAACTTGACTTGATAATGCTGATGCGGTTTCTTTCCAATCGTTAACTAGGAGGTTGCAAAAAGCACTAAGATTACGCAGAACAAGCACTGGAACATGCATTGCAAGGTAAAAAAAAATTGTAAGAGTTCAAATCTGCCTACTTTAAATCGGCTATATAGATGATGATGCAGGATATCATACCTGTTCTCAAGAATTAAAATATGATCTCCTCCTGGGTAGGCTGATCGGTTACGTTTAAAACTATATATTTCATAGTTTCTTCGAACTTAGTTTTCAGCAACAGCTGCATGGTTCTGGTCTTCTGGTAATCACAAACACTTCACAAAACCTGGGTTAAAGATTGCCGAGACACACTTTCAGTTCACTGTTCTTCATTTGAGTAGAACTTTGGATATAAATTATCCAAAATAATACCACAATGAAATTAAGCTTAATGGCAAATAATCGAGACAAAAACGGATACTTACAGCTACCGACCGCGCTCGCGATTAAACTGGCGCGACGAAATGACCGTTACAAATTCCTTCTAGAAGATCTTCGCTTCCCCTTTCGGAGGGGGAATCGCAGGAACGGAGGGGCCCGTGAACCCCGTGGCATGGATGAGACTCAACCGTTGTGGGTTGACACTAAGACCTCAGCGGACGAGCTTGTGAGCTGGAGAAAGAATTTGCTATCTTCAAACCTTTCGGGTTGTTTTTCAACGCTGTAGTGATGTAGCTCAAACTGCAAAGATTGATTCGCATGCCGTCCTAAATTCTCAATCCTTTTCTCACTCCGTAATTCTAACTCCGACTCCGAAATTTTTAACAGTGTACGATAAAATGCCAATTGTTTCAATTGAAGGCGTATTTACATCCCTGAGAAGGATATACGAGGTCTGTTAGATAAGAAACCGGATTTTGGTCTTAACTAGCCCACAATGCGTCCAAATTAGGTTTTCTTGAGCTTTCCTGATAGCTGGAAATATACTTAAGAACGCTACGTTCACAGATTTTGTTTATTTTGATCAGTGTTTATTCTGTGTCATCTTGAATACGAGTAAGTCAGGAGCGTTTTGCGATTTTCATCATGCGATCACTGATAGAGCAAAGATTCAACATTAAATTTTGTTTTAAACTCGGTATACTTTGTACCGAAACTTTTGGTATGTGCTAAGTAAAGTTTACCATGATCATTGTATGAGATGTTCCCACTGTTTTGAATGGGTTAAACGATTCAAAACTGGTCAGGAGTTCGTCAAAGATGAGGAGCATGGGAATCGACCCTCAACGGCAACTGACATTTGTCACGTGGAAGAAATGCGGGCAAAAGTGCTCGAAAACGGTCGTTTCGAGCTTGTTGAACAGAGTAATATTTCTGAAGGCTCTGTACATACAATTTTGATAGAATATGTAGACACGCATCGAGTTTCAGGTACACTTGCCCCTTGATTGTTGTCCGTTGAACGAAAATCCAACCAAATGTCAGTTTCCATTTAGCTGCTTGAACATTCTAACGGTGATCATATATTTTTGGATAGGATAATTTTCGGTGGCAATACTTTAGTGTACGGCTACGATATGGAGACGAAACTCCAATCGTCCTTGTGGGTTGAAAAATGTAGTGCAAGACCGAAAAAAGAGAGACAAGTTCGGTGAAACATAAGAATCGCAAAACACCCTTGAGGTTGCCTTACTTCAAGCCACATACCAACGAAGCTAATTAGGATTTCTCAAATTTGTGAACGTAGCGTTCTTAAGTATATTTCCAGCTATCAGGAAAGCTCAAGAAAACCTAATTTGGACGCATTGTGGGCTAGTTATGACCAAAATCCGGTTTCTAATCTAACAGACCTCGTATTCCGTAAATTCTCATCAAACTTCCACTTCATATCAAGAGTGTCATCGCTTATCAGTAGTTCCCTTGTTTTCTCCTATTTTCCTCTTGTTATCTTTCAGGGTTGCCACGGTCAGGGAATACCGGGAAATGTTAGGGAATTTTAAAGTCAGGGAAAATGACGAAAATATCAGGGAAATATTTTAAAGTTACCTTTACTTCCTCTCTAGAATAGGTTTGACGTTTCGAACAGCAAATTTTGCCTAAAAATTATTTCAAATAATGTCTTTTTAAGCATCTGTCATATCTTCAATTGTAAGGGAATTTCACTAGAATGTGTCAGGAAAATCAGAGAAATGTCAGGGAATTTTATATTCTAAATTCTGTGGTAACACTGATATTTCTTTGTCGATAATTTTTTTCAATTTCATCGCGCCTCCTCTTTTCTGCCGCTTACAGAATTGTTTCTTAAAAACTGACTCAAACCGGTTAGCTTAGTCATGAGTTGTACTTCTTTTTAATTTCAGATTACAATCAAAATCAAAATAACAATCGCACCTCAGTCATTGCGTCTGTTGCTTCGCAATTTTAACCGCGAGTAATCAGTATGACACTTCCTCCTTCCTGATGAATTCTCGGCGAAAAATTTCAAAACTTCGATGACATTTTTTTTCTTTATTCCGGAGGTCTTCATCGCGTAAGATTGTTGTTACGCAACGAAGAGGAATGTTTTTTATTAGTGTCAGTAGGTGAAATGAAAGGCAAGCTGGGCGGACGATGCGACATACCATCTCTCCTCTGTGCCTGTCGAGCCGTGTAGATGGGTCGAGGTGAATAGCCGCTTGTATTAAGCCCGTCTATAAATTTGCTGTAAATCTCCAAAAGGTGTGTAACCTTAGCCAGTCCTAAGAGGAACTTGCTCAAATCGGAAGCTTCGGTGCAAGTAGAATAATGAACGGACCTTTCGAGAGGATGCATTTTTCAGTTTATGAAGCATCGGTGAACCAAAAAGTTTGTACTTATTCAAAAAGTCAAAGATCCTTTTTTAAAGGAGAGTGTGATATTGGTGCACGAGTTCATCAGAGAGGAAACAACCCATATTAAGTTGAACGGAGAAAAAGAGGTCTGAAGTTTTATTCCTGCATAAGGCTCAACGAAGAAAATAAGCTTCAACCCCTCTTTTCACAAACTAGTTTCTGTTTTTCGACTATCGGTTTTTAGCACGGGAAAATATATGGCTAGTGAAACTCAAAAACATTCTCAACTCAATTTTTTCGAAAATGTGGGTTAGCTCCTTTCTGATAAACTCGGTCCATCTGCAGTCGCATAGATCACTAAAATAGTGTGTAATAACATCAGTCGCTGCAGGAATTGTGAACATACACCTATCACGGCTGCCGATACCCATACCCAAGTCTCCTAAACTTTAGATACCACTAATGCAGCTCTCGCGGTCCCTCTTTTGCCTATCTCCTGAGTTGAAGGCGAATGAGTACTGCCTACGAGTATGAGTTTAGTATGAGCATGAATACTGCCTCCCTATGCGAATACCACTACGGGTGTGACAATTGTGACTTTCAAACATTTCGTTAAGGAGGATTCGTGGGACTCCCCTCGCATCAAAAGGGAGTTCGGAGGATTCCTTAACGGCAAAGGGGTCTCGGAGGCCTCATCCTCTAGCAAATTTTGAAAAATCGAGTCGTCTCCGGATCAATTTTAAGCTGTTATTACTAACAAACAGATCGAATTAAAATTCCCAAGGTGAAAAATATGTCCCACAATTATTACACTCCTTGGGGCCTCACATGACCCCACATTAATTCCACCCATATTTCTTAACCTCTCACTGGAATTAAAAGCTACGAGATCAGAGGCCAAAACTTGCGGGCGCTGGAGCCGTAGCTTCGTTTTCTCTGGGTGCTGCGCCCGGAAGTTTCGGCCTCTGAGCCCGGAATGCGAACGGTATGTCCATACAGTCCGTAAGTACGGTTTCCACGCCCGGAGTTTTTTTTAGTGCCTGAATGCATGCTTGATAACGTCTAAAATTTCGTAAATTTTTATCTTTTTTTAAAAATTTTCGTACGCGGCAACAAGGTGACGCTGCCTCGAGCGGCGCGGCGGCGGCGGCGCTGAGATTGAGGCAGGGCGCGCGGGCAGGAGCTACTCCGATGGCCGACCACTCTACTCTACTCGTCACCACCGCGTTCGGCTACTCAAGTTCGGCTTCTCAGTCAGTCGCATGCCTCCGACCTCTCGCGCAGGTGTGTTCGCCGCCGCTCCCGCCACGCCACACGTAACCTCCAATTCGGGCCCACATCGCGCATAACCCCCCAAAAAGCCCCCCCATTTCATAAAATCAGTGCACCGGATTCCCACGAGTGCACCCGTATCAACTCTCAAAGTGAATTTGTCTCGTGCCCCCTCCGTACCCCGGAAAAAATTTCAAAATCGAGCGCGCGTCCTTCAAAAACCAAATTTCGGGTTCCCTGACGTTTCAGCGATTGATGTGTTTACCATCCCAGCATTCAAATGCTAAATGTATAGTGTTTAGTGGCTCGAAAGCTGTGACCGAATTGTTCGAAATAACTGTGTTGTTGGTTTGCTCAAGTGTTTGCAATGCCGTTAGACCAGTCACAACGTTCTCTCTGTTTTAAAACCCGTGCTGGTGCTAACAATCGGTGCATGTCAATGAAGTGATGCGACCGATGTCCATCGTAGGGCAGTGATTGGTTCGTCGTATTTCTGTTTTGTTTACCTCGAGTTTTTGGATAGTGTGCTCCCCCCGCAAGGGGACTGGTGCCCCGAAAAATGGGGATTGCGAGTTTGTATGAGCGACATTTGAATACTTAGGAAACTTCGCGACTTATTTGGATACTTCTGTTCCAGCTCTTTTCAGTCACCTTTTCTCGCCATGGGATTGCTGGTATGTAATGAAAGAGATATCTTGTTTCTCTCTCTCTCTCTTTTCTTTTCTTGGAAACCGCTCCAGGCACGTAAAAACTTCGTCGAATCTTTGTTGCAAATAATCAATGAAATACAAATTCCTGGGTATTCAAATTTGATTTTCAAGAAGGATCGTAGTCGATCTTGAGCTATTGTTTGGGGATAACCTAAGGGTAGGAGAAAAACGGAACCTCAGGTGGCCCCTCAGTATAGTCTTAAATTTGACTAGGGGACTGTATAGTGTATACCATGAAGCACTGTAACAAGTAATATTACTAAAATAACGCACTCAAATAAACTTGCAAAACGATCTTAAGTTGAATTTTTTAAAATTAAACGGATGCTTTCAATCGTCGATCACAGGAAAAGTGCGCGTAAACCCTGATGCCGCACGAAATACAGCGCCCTCATCCCTGCGTATTTTTTAAAGACGGGGACCCCTTTATCCAAAATCTGGAAATATCATTGATACAATACGACTGAAATGGGTTTCTTTTTGAGAAACTGGGAATATCATTGGTGTAATACGGCTAAAATAAAACCCTCTGTTGGCGCAATTTTTCACCATAACTTTTAGACAGTGTTGCAAGCCGTTTTTGGCGTCACATCAATATCAAGTTTAAACTGTCCAGCATCAAAAAATGTCTTTTTACTCACCTTTAACGTAAACGATTTAGCTCTGTATCGCCAAAACCAGCTTTGAAATCACGCCAGAAATTGAAATTCTGAGTGCAGAGAGAGCTAGTCTCGGTTGCGCTGTCTCAAAATAGCCTCTACTATTAAAATATAGGTAATTCGATGAAATTTTTATTGAATATTCTCCATGATCCTACCGTGTCATGAACGTAAAATTTCAGAAAATTCACCCAAAAACTTCCCCTCTAAAATATAAAGCAGCATCGGAGATTCTGTAGCATTCTAACCGAAAAGTGCCCTTGCCGCGCCCATCGCCTCAACCATAAAATAAACTTTTTCATGGTATCATTTTGAGCCTACGTCAAGATTGCCACGGTCAGGGAATATCGGGAAACGGAAATGTCAGGGAAAATAACGAAAATGTCAGGGAAAAATTGTTAGGCCACCCATATTTGTTACCTAGAATGGGTTTGACGTTTCGAACAACAAATTTTGCCCAACAACTAATTCTAATCATGTATTTTTAAATATCTGGCATACCTTCAATCGTCAGGGACTTTCACCAAAATGTGTCAGGGAAAAACAGGGAGATGTCAGGGAATTTCATTTTCCAGATTATGTAGCACACGGAAAAAAAAATTGCTGATTCAACAATTCAATTGCTAAAAACAGTGAGTGCAATGTTTCAACGCAGATTTTACAACAAAAAAATGCTACTTTAACCACATTGTAAACTAATTTAACCACGGGGGTGGTTAAAGTAACATTTTTTTGTTGTAAAATCTGCGTTGAAACATTGCACTCACTGTTTTTAGCAATTGAATTGTTGAATCAGCAATTTTTTTTTTCCACGCAATCCTGACATTTCAATGAATTCCCCGAAGCACCGAAACAGAGTCAACTTTTTGGGAGGCTCTTTCGGAAATTGCGCGCTTACGAAACGATGATGGAGCAGGGACGCGGTAGTAGTGAGGCAACATCCGTAGGCTCCCAAACCGTAGCGCGCCGAGAATACTGCGCGTGAATCTGATGCGCACGGATTTCAAGGATCCCAGCTGCCGCCACATGATGCGGACCTCGCGATGCGTGGGTGTAGATTTCCGCGTCATTTCGGCACGACCACGCAACGCGGGGAGGCGCCTGACCACTCCTGGTTAAGAACCGCGGCGCCGCGAGGGATCCGAAGGGACGTTCAGGGAGGCGGGGGAAGGGAGCGAGGGTTGATGATGGGCCGGGGGAAAAAAGGTACGGTACTCCGGAATGCTGAGAATCAATCTCCAACCGCGTTAACAACCATCACCTGGCTACCAGACAAGAGTGGTGATGAGCCAGGGGGCGGAGGGGGTTGCCGAGGGGTTGCTGGGCCCAGCTGAGAACGCGATTTCGGCCGTGCAAGTGGCTCTCCATCTCCATCAACAGGTGAATCCCTGGAGTTGCCCACTTCTTATTAATGATGTGTTCTCCCCGTCCGGTTCCACGCGCCAAATAACTATCGCCTCCTTGATTTTTTCCTTGGTATCGGTAGAAAATTGATCTAGAGCCAGTTCTATCATGTTTGATCAAATCTGTCCAATGCGTTAACAGGGACCTAGCTATTATTCCAGTGCTGCCATTTCCTGGGATTAATTCCGAATTTAAGAACTCCTCAAATAATCGGAAAATGGAAATTCTGAAATTCTCGGAATTGCCAGCTAATTTCGGAATTTTCTCGGAATTTTGGGGGTTTTTGTCAGTTTGACAGATTATTTGATCAAAGATGATTTTTCAAAAATAAAATTTAACGATCTTCAGAATTGAATCCGGGCGTATTTCGGAATTTTTATCCGAAACTTTTGAAAATATTGGAGTTCTTCTCGGAACTTCCTCTCGAAAAATCGGAATTCATCCTGGGAACCCCGATATCTTCGCTAAAATACAGTGGCAGCACTGAGTTATTCAAGTGAATAAAAAGAATCCGTTCTACCACTGCTCGTCAGTCACACTCGTTCTTTGATTACGTTTGTAATATTATTTTGAAGAAAAAAAAGAAAACATATGATAGTATACCGCCAACTAATGGTGCATTACTTCTAAAACTTTAATTTACTGCATTGAAAAATCAGTTGCGAATCAGCTCCGCCAGGTGTTGCGAGTTGTCACTAAATGTTCTGAAAGATATCAACTTTTGCTAAAAAGATTCCCAATGTATTCGAAAGAGGGGCGGTGAAGATGGCGATACATCTGCTCTTTCTACCTTCCGTAACGATGACCGCAATGACTACGTGTCAGGTGTTCTTTTTTTTTCTCTCCGTTTTATTTTTTGATTTTTGTGTTAGGTAGAGCCTTCCGGTTGATAGTTCCTACGATGGGATATTTTCAAAACGAGACACGGTGTGTCGTGTCAGCAATACAGACATCTTCGAAAGTTGGACAGCAGTCATTCAGAGCACGTAAAAACGTTTTAAATTCAAATCGTTCATCCGCACGAGGAGTAGTCTTGCTCGGTCGGCCTTGTTCCCGCGATGGCGGCTGCCACAGGCACTTACTTTCATAGCCTTCTGGATTTACTGTCTTCTGCCTCCTTGGCACTTTTGCCTCGCATCGAAATAAAATCCGCGCTGTTGGATGTTCGTCCCCGAAAGCAACGGTTATTTTACCGATCGGAACACGTCGATTAAATCGGACCTGCATCGCCAATCGAAATGTCGTTTCGGCCGATCGAAAGGAAAAGAAACCGAGGAAACGGAATGGGATGTTTCATTTCTCACTCTCTCTCGTCTCGGGACGCATGTTCACTGAAATCGTAAAATCGTGTAACGAAAGTGCTTTGTTTAATTTTATTTCGTTCGAATTCGTTTTCTCGCATTTTTTGTGGTCGTTCCGCTGAAATGGAGATGCAGACTCCGCTTTTACAGCCTCGAACATTCGGAGTCCATGCTTAATTTTGTAATGTAATGGCGTTTGTTCGACATAGAAGCTGGACATAAAAGCACTCGACTATTTACATAATATTAATCCAAGCTATGTTACGGATTACTCGGGCGACAGTACTTATTCAGCTTAAGGTGTGGCTTATAAGCATTGTGCTTGTACAAGCGGCCCATATTACGGACCAAAAGCGCGGCAAATCTAGATTTTTGAGATTCCATCGTTTAATGAGAGCAAAACTCTTCATTTACCATTTACGCTGTCGTTGCAATCAGACAAGAGTTTAGCGTAACTGAATGAAGAGAAAAGTCCTGTCAGTATAATTTCAATACTTCCAGAGCTTTTGCGAAAATGAAATTATACCCCTTTTGCCACTAGGGAGGCTGCAGATAAACGTTGTAAATGTAAAGTCTTCTTTTGACCCCAAGATCTGTCTCAAAAAATCTTATCGTCGCTCTGAACCTTTTATCGCCCCCTTTTTGTTCCATAGAAGTGAGCTTGTCTCAAATTTTCCTTGGTTTGAAGTATGCAACCCCTCTGATAGGCCAGCGAGCATTTACCACAATGAAGAGGAAAACCAGAGTGCCTTCAAGTTTTTACATATGCAATGCGGACGTCCATCGAGCACGAATATTGGTATCCTACTATTAGCATCCCCATTGCGTGAGCGCCTTCAATTTTTTTGAAAACAGTTTCGCCTAACGAACGTGTGGAGTCCTACGATCTGAGTCGTCAGACTAGGGTTGAAGACAGCCTCCGATTCACCATAACGCAGCGCCTTCTGCCGTGCTCAGGAAAAACGGTGGAAGAGCCCTCGGGCGCTGCCAAATTTCCTCTGGCATATCACTAATTTTCAAGAACACTATATAATATTTCTCTGCCAATTTTTTAGATAATTTTGTTCGTAATTAGATCTAAAGTGTCTGAAAATTTCAAGGAAATATATTCATAATTTTCCTAAAAAAAATAAACATTTTATCGAAGGAAATTTGGCAACTCTCGAATGTTCATACGGCGTTCTTCCTTTGCACGGCAGTCTTGTCCCGTCATCTGGGTCAATGAGACAGATGGGACATCTTCGAAGGCGCTCGATTCGCCAGTTCGGCGGCGAAGAATGAGCTGCAATTGAAGCGGGACCGCGAACCCTCGGGGATTGTTCTTGTTGTGTTGCTCTCATCAACACTTGCTCTTTGCTCTAGTGTCTTATTATCGATGAGCAACTCGCATTGTGAGTCGACTCCGATGCGGCGTGTAATTTCACGGGCAATCATGTCGACTCCAGACAACGCCTACCGCATGCATTCATAAACCATACGTCCAACGCCGCCCTCCGTCTGCGGAGCCACCCGGTTTGCATGCAGGGATCCTTTCTCCTCAAATCCACCAGTGCTACCCAAGGGATAGAATACCACCTTCCTTAAATCAACTATTCCTGCTCAAAGGGTGTCCGTGTCGCATATGCAAAAACTTGAAGGAGTTCAAGTTTTCCTTTCCGTCATGGTGATGTGCTGATACTACGTCGCGCCGCGGGGATACTTAAGGCGGGATACCACTATTCGTGCTCAATGGATGTCCGTGTTGCATATGCAGAAACTTGAAGGAACTCAGGAGACATCAGGATAATGTCGGGATAATCGGTCATGGATCAGAAAATTCCATTTGCGTCAAACTCTGTTTTTAAACTGTGTACTTGCATCGCGTACAAAAGTGAAAGATTTAATTCGTCTCAACAAACATGTTGGTTTATCGAATCAAACAAGGGCCAATTTATGTAAAAATCAGGAAATTAAGAACCAGGAAATATTTTGCAAATATCAAGCTAATCCAAAGTAAAATTTTTGTAGACCCTGTAGAAGAATGGGCACTGACTTAGATCTCATTTTAGTAGTGTATCGCTCCTCATTCAAGTTAGAGTTGTCTATCTCGAATGATATAAGTATAACTGTGCCAAAACCGAGTGAAACCGAGGGAAAGTTTTCTTACCTCCCTATCGACCAGCTTGTCAAAATGTCAGCCACCTTTCAGAATATCACAGCTGAGAATATGAGCTATGTAACTTCCTGCTTAACACCTGTACCTTCATACTGATCCTTATAATCGTCGCTCGCCGTCAGAAGTGAAGTAGACAATCTAGCGTGTAATGCACCCATATAAGGTACGGACGTGGCTTAGTGAACGGGTGTTTTAGCGTAGTCTCCCCAGTTCGCTCTTCGATAAATTAATAGGCTCATAAGATTAAATGCGACCTGCGTCGAATTTTTCTCCGAGTTGTGAGCCAAAGTTGACCGTCGCGGTAAATGTCATGAACGCGGTGGAAAATAAGATGCAAGAGGCATTGTCATTCCTTATTGCTTAGTTACGAACAAAAGCTTTGTATGAAATTATTCGAAATTTAATCAATTCCCCGTTTAAACAGTGTATATCCTAAAGAAATGAAGATAGATTTTTTATGCATGCCCCAGAATCGTATTTCGATGGTTGATCCTTACTTATCAGTAAAATCTATGTAGAGATATCCAAACCTGCCTTGATAATGAAACTACTTAGTGGCGCCTGAGCGGAAAATTTAATTGAATTCTCTGCTTTTCATAATCATGTATACAATCGTCGAAAAGGCCCTCGGAAATTGTTATAAGAATTAAAAATCGACGCGTTTTAGTTTCGGTTGTATACAAAAATGGCCCTTTCCATTTCAACTTTCGACCAGGAAGCAATAAGTGCTTTCCATGCCGCTGTGGTTGTGTATAGAAATTGATAGACAAAGCTATATACAAAGAAGACCAAAGGAGTATAGAGGGATCTTATTGGTGGAAGCGGGCGGTCGCACTTGCAATGGACAATGGACATAGGACGTAGGTAATAGACTAACTAACGGTAACCCATTAGAGACCCGATAGTTAGTCCATCATTTTCCTCCCAGTCTATTAGAACCACCCATTTCGACCAACACTGGAAAAAAAACACATTGCATCTAGAGTCCAGACTCGTAAAAATATCGACAAGAAAAAGTACTCTTGATTCAATCAGAATCTAGCTTAAATCAAGAACCAAGCCTCTTAATTTAAGCGGATTCCGTTTTGATTCAAGCTAAATTCCGATTGAATCGAGAGTATTTTTTCTTGTCACTGTTTTCAAGAGTCTCGACTCTAGATCCAATGTGAATTTTTCCAGTGAATAGGATCGCTTCATACGCCTTACGTCTTCTTTGTCTATAACTTTGTCTATCGATATTAATAATCGGCCCGCAGCAGAGCATCTTGACGAAGGTCTCTCCGCACGGCGGCGACGCATAATCATGATGGACGCACCCAGAGAATTTTCCAAGAATAGGACCCCCGAGTCCCGGCCCGGTGCCCCGTGCTGGGACGCCGGGACCCTGGGTGTGGAGTGCAGTTTATGCAGACGCAGGCCATTAGTCAGGAACGGGTTCGAGCAGCGAACTCGTGGTCACGCATCAATCTTATGACAGCAACTTTTATGGATCTTGTGCCGATTGGGGCCTCTCGAGCCTTGAGCCTCTCATCTACAAAATCACTATCAGAATCGGATCGCGACCCCACGCCCCACGGTCGCAGCTCCGACGTTGCCGACCTGTGGGCTCATTAATGACATTGATAGACAAAGCGATAGACATATATGACAGAGGAAAAGTGGGGGGGGGGGGGAGGTCCTATCACTGGAAAAAAAAACACATCGGATCTAGAGTGCAGACTCTTACAAATATCGATAAGAAGAAATACTCTTGATTCAATCAGATTTAAGCTTAAATCAAGAACCCAGCCTCTTAATTTGAGCGGATTTCCTTTTGATTTAAGCTTAAATCTGATTGAATTAAGAGTATTTTTTTTTGTCAATGTTTTCAAGAGTCTGGACTCTAGATCCAATGTGTTTTTTTCCAGTGATTGATGGATACTTACGTCGTTTCAAAACAGTGGCGTCATTTTAGAAGAAAAACTTAAATTCGCTCACGTCCCTTTTGACAAAAATCATAGGTTCAATTCGCAAAATCACAAAATATTGGTCAATATAGGTATATTAAAAATGTCTTAACCCAGTGCGGGCTAGTAGTTGAATTGGTAGACAAAGCGATAGAGAAAGACGACAGAATAGATATGGAGGAATCCTATTTTGGTAGAAGCGGGTGGTTGCAATGAAAGACAGATTAGTACAGACTAACTAACGGCAACCGACAAAGGCCCAGCAGTCAGTCAATTTTTTCTCCCTTAGTCTATTAGAACCACTCTTGTCAACAAATAGGATCGCTCCATATTCCCTATGTTTTCTTTGTCTATCGCTTTATCCATCCATTTTAATAATCAGCCCGCTGTAAGAAATTATTGATTCGGTGACAGAGTTCAATTACAGAACTGGATCAAAGACCGCAAGCCTTTTGATATGGAAATGGGGAGACATCCGAAATAAACCCCTGGTATAGTGAACCCTGCACAGTGCACAGGCACACCCTACCCCACAAATTTTAAAGTCGGGGAATTCTATGCTCTAAAGCTTTGGCAAGTCTGGGAATTTTGAAATCCAGGAAAACTTGTCACCCTGCAGGAGTCACCCTGGGACATGTTAGCGAGATCCCGCAGCCTCCAATTCAAACAATATTATCGGATAGGGCAAAAAACAAAGATTAGAGAAAAAAAGTAACTGGAACAACACCATATTCCACAGAATAAAGGTTCATCACAGCAACAATGGAGGAGCAGCTAATCAGGAAGAGGTCTGATGGACCTGATTGACAGTCGGACGATCAGTTGGTTCTTGTCTTTACGAGGGTTCGTCATGTTGCCTCCAGCTCACAATCAGTATTGCCTCTCTGCTCTGCGCTCGGTCCCTTTCATGTCAAATTCGGTCGACTTGAATGGATCGAAGTTTCAAATTTGATTTTTGCTGATGAATTCTGCGGATCATAAGAATACTTGCATTTTATGGATCGATAGGAAATAGACACGTTCGGTTTTAGCAAGCGGTGAAGCGTGAATCATCGGCTATTGATATTTTCACATTTGAAGTTTTGCTAAAGAATCGATTAATGGGGTGATCGCTACGAACATCTTGATGATCGATCCTTTTTCATAGGTTTAAATTACAGATTCATCGATACATCGCATAGCGCGACACATTAATGATTTTACCATACACTGGAAAAAAACCCATTGGATCTAGAGTCCAGACTCTTAAAAACATCGACAAGAAAAAATACTCATGATTCAATCGGATTTTTGCTTAAATCAAGAACCAAGCCTCTTAATTTGAGCGGATTTCCTTTTGATCTAAGCAAAAATCTAATTGAATCAAGAGTATTTTTTCTTGTCAATGTTTTCAAGAGTCTAGACTCTAGATCCAATTTGTTTTTTGTTCCAGTGTCCTACGATTTCGGTTCATTATGGCATTGCCAAGAAGCTTAATAACGTGACGCGAGTATATATAGACAATATTCTCTCATAATCTATATAAATAAAATCGTTGGGGGTTTCACTGTAACGCTTATTTCTGGAGTTCTACCGGACCGATTTCGACGATGCTTGACTCTGGTTAAAGCCCTTGACGTCCCGATGTCCGCAAAATTTTCAGACTTCCAAATTTTTCAGCCTCTTTCGCTTAAGACGCTTTTAAAGCCAAATCCACCCCCCTCCGACCTTAAGTTTCCGAGAGTTGCGGTATGTTTCCGTTGTAACGCCTAATTTGAGAGATCTACCGGGGCGATTTTTACGATTTTTGGGTCGACCGCAAGCTCCTAGCTTCTAGATGCTCGCAAAATTGTCAGACTTCCAAATTTTTCAGACTCTTCTTCCTGAGACGCTCTTAAAGCCAAATCCACCCCCCTCCGGCCTTAAGTTCCCGGGAATTGGTTATGTTCCTGTTGTAACGCCTATTTTGAGAGATCTACCGGGGCGATTTTTACGATTTTTGGGTCGATTGAAAGCTTCTAGCTCCTAGATGCTCGCAAAACTATGAGAATTTCCAATTTTTCAGCCATATCTGTGTAAACCGCTGAGAGATGCAAATAGACCCCTCTCCATATTACTACTACACAGCCTTCACCCAACGCCGGAGGTCAAACTCGGACTCAGTCTCAGCACTGCTCTGTCTGAATAAAAGGAAGCCGCCCCAGATACGTGGTTCCATAAAACTGTCGAAGCGGTGCGATGACATGGGTTTTCCCGTCCTTTTGTCTAACAACCCTCGAGCCCGAGACTGCTCGCTACGGGATCGCAGCCCTATTGTCTCATATGCCAAACAAAATCTGACCCTCAAAATTTAAAGACAGTAAAAATGCAATTTTTTCTATCATTCGGAAATTGTTTTTACAGTGTATATTTTTCGATTCGCGGTGAAATTTTGAGCAGAATGGTGGTCAAACTAATGAAAATACATGATTCTACGGTACACTAAGATCGATACCACAACTGCTGCATTTATAACTTGCTGAACGATATTTCCGTTACTTATCAACATATCACGACGAAATTTAGTTCATTGTAATATACTTTTTTAGCAGAGCGTAAATTTACTGAGAAAGTTGAAATCGAACCCGATGAGAGAAATTTCATCAATTTTTTTGGAGCTCCACTAGGCCGAGCAGGAAGGGAAAAAAGGATGACGAATTGAGATCTATTGCTGCCGCCTGGTCTCCTGACTGTCCAGGCCCAGCTGTTCTTGAACGCTTTGACGAGATTTTGTCGGCAGACGAGTCAAAACATGATTTTCCGACCAGGGAGCGACATCCAAACCTCGCGCTAATCCTCTCATTGTATTTTTATTGGAGTTATGTCCGAATACTTTGAAGAAAACCGAAAATGGTCTCTTTTTTAAAGCGCAGTGTTTGCAATTCTGCCCTGCTAAGGAAGAACGACATATGAACATTCGGGAGTTGCCAAATTTTCTTCGATAAAATGTTTATTTTTGAGGAAAATTATGAATATTTTTCCCATGAAATTTTCAGACGTTTTAGATCAAATTAAAAACAAAAGTATCCAAAATTTTCAAAAATTTTCCTGAAATTTAGTGGTTTTCCAGAGGAAATTTGGCAACGTCTGAAGACTCATACGGCGTTCTTCCTTACCACTGCAGAATTATGTTCGTCCCTCCCGTTACCCCTACATCAGCCATCTTATCGAAGAGCAAAGGAAAACCGTGGGAAAAAACAGGAAACAAAATGTTTTCAGGACTGAATTGCTTCCTCTGAGTTGCTCCGAAAATCAGTCTATTCGTGTACGCTGCCAACTTAGCTGCATCCTGCATCTCGAGAGCAACACTGATTAGATTTCGAAATCTCGCGACTTTTTGAGAGGTTGCCCATCGCTCATCTGCTTTCGTCGGATACGTTCTTTTACGGTTATGTTAGTTGATCAATGGGTACTTAACAATATCTGCTCAATTTTTCTTTCTTTTTTCACGGAACATTTCCGACTTGTGAGTGTCCGATACTGAGTGATACAATTTTGCCTCTGTATTCGCGATATACGTTCTTTTGCGGCCGCGCCAGTCGATGAATGGATATTTAGCAATTTCTATTCATACTTTCTTTCCTTTCTTTTTTTTTTACGGAATATCCTCGGTTTTTTAGTGTCCAACCCAGTGCGAGGCTATTGTACACCTGTTTGCGCCAGAAACGTTCTACACAATTTCTACTCATATTTTCTGGGTGCAAATGTGCGAGATTGTTGCGTCCTGTGCATGAAGTTTGTCTTTTTTTAGTGCGTCTACTAATTAGTGAGTCTAATAATTTACACATTCAAACACTTCACTCGAATTTTTTACGTAGAATGTTCCTTGAGTGAGTAGCTAACGACTAGGAGGAGTAACTCCTTTACATGTATTTTGCGGGTCAGTGCCGAGTAACCGAAAATCCTTCTATTATAAGGTAATACGTTTTGTACCCCGTTCGTTCATACATTTGTGCGAAATTCATTTAAAAATACATTCATTTTGTAACTTTGACGTTGTAACGCGCGCAATGTAAATCAAGTCAGACACTCTTGGTGTCGCAGTTAATTCAGTCGAACACCTTATTGATGAGATTTACCCGAATATTGAATCATCAGACGCAATAAATAATTCTTGGCTCTGTGAACGAGCTATTTTAGCACCCACAAACGAAGAAGTAATGTGTATTAACGATGCCATCATCCAACGTTATCACGGTCAAGAATCAGTTTATAGCTCCATTGATACCGTCTGCGAGCAGGATGATGCCGTCTATTATCCAACTGAGTTTTTAAATTCTATTATTGCTCCTGGGCTCCCACCTCACAAACTTAAGCTTAAGTTGGGTGCACCTATCATGCTTTTAAGAAACTTAAATGCACCGAAACTTTGCAACGGAACGAGATTGCGTATTAAAGCTCTACATAAATATCTTATTGAGGCAATTATTTTAACAGGTTGTGGAAAAGGTGAGAGTGTCTTGATTCCGCGTATTCCGCTCATTCCATCTAACTACCCATTCCAATTCAAGCGCCTTCAATTCCCTATCACACTCTGCTACGCCATGACAATTAATAAGTCGCAAGGGCAAACATGAAGTATAGCTGGTATCAACTTACGGACCAACTGCTTCGCGCACGGGCAACTGTATGTTGCTTGCTCTCGAGTTAAAAGCAATAAACATTTATTTATATATGCTCCAGATAAAATTATAAAAAATGTTGTATATAAGGAGGCTTTGTGAGGTAATTTAATTGAGGTATCCAGCTGCATATTCAACAGTTTCCCACATGTTTTGCCCGTCAAGCGTTACGTAATTATTAAAGAAGGATCCGGAGTTGCGTTACAAAGCGTTAAAAGGAGAGGAGGGGGGAGTCAGAATTGCCGACAAAGTGCGTTACGTAATTTATGAACACTTCCTCATCAGAAACCGTAACGCGTGGTAGAGCGCTTTTTCCATTTGTATATTTTCGTTATAAGAACGAAACATTTTAAAAGGATAAGAACAATATACTTTGAAAAGATATGATGGCCAAATGCATGAGATGCTTTTTTTTAATGTAACATTCGAAATTGTCTCTTTTCTTAAGTCCTAAACTTCTCTACTACTGGCGCCACCCGACGTATGATTGTTTAAGTCTGTGGCTTTGGCGTGGTGTTGGCTGGAGTCCTGGAGGACGCCAGTGAGCTACTCCTACTGGCCAATACCAAGTGCGCAGGGTTTACATTGTCATATTCCGGAGGGACTTCGCCTTTTTTAACTCACAGTTAATGCCCCCCCCCCCCCCCCAAAGAAAAATCCCTTACAGGGAAACTATCCATAATGCTTCATGTATTCAGAAAACAGTTCTTATTGGATTACATTACTTTATCATCTTTTTGCATTTACGGCACGGAATACGGCTCGCTTGCGAGCCGTAAGTCACTCGCGAAGCGAGTGACCAGGGGTCCAGGGGGCGGAGCCCCCGGCTAGACGCGAGGCGAGCGAAGCGAGCCACAGCGGCTAGTTTATCATAAATTCTCTCATATCTCGGCCAAGGCTCATACATACACTTTTGAGGATATACCATTTTCACTTGAGCAGAAACACTGCAATTCATTCAATGGTTCCGGCTGTTTGGAAAATCTCCGAAGTCAGGAAATATGCGGCGATCTGGAAAATCCAGGGAGTTTATTGGAAAATTCAAGGAATTTTGCGAGCACTGCGAGTATTGTGTCGGTTCAGCAACTTGAGCCAGTGCCCTTTGAAAGAGCTTAAACAACTTGCGCGTGCCTTTTTCCATAATTAGAATTTCAGGATTTGGAAATTTCTTCCAAAGTTTAGTACCTATGAGTCAGCGTAACTATGAAATAAACATAATCCAAGCGAAAGTTGTGTTTAGAAGTTAGGGAAGTTCAAGAGTTTTGGGGATTTTATTATCAGGGAAAACTAAAAAAGTCAGAAAATTCGAATACGAAGGAAGTATGAACGTCCAAGCTGAGTCAGACGTTTTTTTATGCTCTCAGATCAATTTTGCGGCTCACTTTTTGCTTAATTTTTCGGAAACGTTGCTTTTTAGCGCATGTTTCTCGTCCATCAAGTCCGATAAGCCCACAGCAAAGCAGTGAAGGATCAAGATATCGCAGTTTATGGATTGAAGCGTTCCTTCGGATACCAGTTTGAAGGGAAGTTAGAAAGTTGAACTTTATTCGGGTCGCCCCAAGTTTGAAAGACCTTGACTCTTATCTCGTGCAGAAACACGCAATATTGCACCTGAACATGGTTAAAATTTTAAGCACCGGGTTTCGTCCTACATCAAGCGCTAGCTAGGCTCGTCGTCGTTTCCACGCGACCTAATTACTCACCGTTGTTCGTATCTTCTCGCGGCAACTGTGATTGTTTCCACTTCGCATGCACTCGGGTACCGTTTATATATACCATTGTGGGGAGGGAGGGGGGGGGGGTTCCTAAAGGTGTCCAGGAAGCACCGGAGTAACTATACAGTACTGGAAAAAAAAACACCTTGGATCTAGAGTCCAGACTCTTGAAAACATCGACAAAAAAAAATACTCTTGATTCAATCAGATTTTTGCTTAAATCAAAAGGAAATCCGCTCAAATTAAGAGGCTTGGTTCTTGATTTAAGCGAAAATTCGATTGAATCAAGATTTTTTTTCTTGTCCATGTTTTTAAGAGTCTGGACTCTAGATCCAATGTGGTTTTTTTTTTCCAGTGAGGGTGATCTAGGGCTAAACGGCCAGACTGCAGGAGCATGTTATATTTGTCAAAATGAGACTTTTAGGTTGTATAAAATGTTTCCCAAAAGTGACCCCAGTCGGAGCTACGGCCCTCCATTTCGGAAAGTAAATCGGCTTTTCTGAATTTTGGCAACGGTTGTGAACCAAATCTCATGAAAATTTGTACTTTTATACCCTTAATTCATAAATGATCTGAATAATCGAAATCTTAATTTATAGAGGGGGTTTGCAGGCGTTTCGGCTTGTGCAGTCTGACCGTTTAACCCTGGATCACCCTGTATAGAGAGAGTACGGGCATGTCAAGATAAGGAGCTCTCAAGGTTTGAAAGGGCAGCCAACCTTCTAACACGAAAAATGTCGCTGCTATCTTCGAATTCCAACATCAAAACAAGATGGCAAAGATAGTTCATCTACCTTTGAGCATTTTCCTCCAAAAATGAGCAAATTTATGCGAAGTATGTCAAAATCGTGATTCACCTACCAACGACGCGGGTCGTAACAATTGGAATAATGAACCACTCTGGATAATTTAAACTTTGAAGTCATAGGTTGGCAGCCCTTTTACGCCGTAAGATCTCTACGACCCAACCTCAGAATTACCGACAAGGGGGGAGGGCATCCAGCCTCGTAAGGTAAAATAATAGTCCGGTTTGAAAATTTTGAAGTGAAACCGGATTATAAACATTAAAAATTAAAGTTTGCTGTTTTAGCGAACAATTTTATGTCCCACCTCTCCCATTGGTCTATTCCACTGTGCGGCCGCGCAGCGAGCCCGATCAAGCTTCTTGATCCCAGTTCCTACCCGAAATATTTTATGTGATGATACGTTTCAAGGCCACCAAATTACACGACGCTAGATTTTATTTCTGATTCGACGATCGATCGCTAGTCAGGGTCTTATTGGCGTCACCAGTTTTGAACGCTCGTATTATTCCAAGCATATCTTATATTACCATTTCCTAACGACCAAGGCCAACTCTGATCATCCTCCTCTTCTAGGTTTATAGCCAAGTTCAGGCTTCGGTCAACCGAGGCCCTCCACGTGGAAAAAAGTTGGGTTAAGTAAAAAATTCGGTGCCCAATTTCAATATCAGTCGAACTCTTCGGGTTTTCAAGCGGAACGTTCGGTTCTTGTAACCGGACCTCTTGCCTCAGTCGGTTTCAACTAAAAAAATCGGGCACTCGTAGGGTGTGGTTTCACGTCGACGAATCGAATCGTTGAGGTGATCTGGAACTCAAAAAGAAGGGGAAAAAATTCCCTAATGTGGATTCAATGAAACATGGTTTGCCTTGCCAAAGTCCGATCAACATTTAAGACCTCCTTGTTTGAGAGAATGCCTTGTGTTTGCCTTACTCTTATCTTCCCTTTTTTTCTTGCGCTTTTACGAATATCAGATATTCAGCTCATATCGAGGGTAGGAAAGATCCAAGCAGGGTGGTAAAATCTCATGAAATATAGAATTATGGACTTTCCCTCAAAAGATTTCCAAAATTTTCAGTTTACCAAACATAAAAAATTTATAATTTGAAAATAAGGCGCCAAAGCTCCAGATTTCTTACATTTAAGTGCGGATTGAATACCTAGCCCCCGAAAAACACGTTTAAAAATGTCATAGGTTTCACAAGTCCGTAAAATACCCGGACACATTTCACGGACTTTTTCGATGTTCCATATCCCTCTCACGTTTCATGCCACCCTGCCGAGACTTGGAAGCTGAGGGAAGAATGCAGTTGATGAAGGCACAGGCTCTTCAAGATTCCGAAGAGGCATCGCATCGGTGCGGCGTGTGAAATGTTGATGACTGATGGCGATTCGTGACTCATCAGCACTTGACCTATGTCTCAACTTTCGTCGCGGCGCGGCGGTCAGTCGCGGTAGCATTTGTACAAGTTTCTAATATCCGATACTCATCGCCAGTGCAGTGTTGTATCGATTCCAGGGTCGCGTCTTGTCGCGTAATTATTTCCTTGCCGTAGTATAGCTTTGAAGCTAATCACGGCCGATGTCCGTTGTCCCATATCGACGGTGAAACCAGAGAACCAAGCATTTTCAGCTCGGTGTTTCAAAACTTCCACGTCCGTTCGATATTTGAAAGGGGAACGAATCAACATTATTGCTTGAATATTTCACAGACTGTATATGTACTTCATTACGAAGAGGATAATAAGGAGGTTTTAAGAAATTCAGCTGCACCGGAAGGAACTACGTGCGTAGGGTTTACATGGAACTTATTTCCTTTTGATTTCATCATTTTAATACAGTTCATTTTAGTTCCTTGTATTTCCTATCTGGCTACTATTTATTGGACCTTCTTTAGCAGAAAAAAACGAAGCCTTATTGCCAAATTTAACCGGACAATTAATCTTTTTTACAAGAGAACGTTTGTGCCGAATCCTTTGAAAACTTCAGCGAATTTGCTTCGTGCCATGCAGAAATCTACTGAAATTTGCGCAAAAATTCACAAAACCGTTTTTATGTAAAAAATTGAATTTCTTAGTTAAATTTGGCAATGACTGATGTGGCTTGGCTCCTTTCTGCTTAACGCGGTTTCATTGCATTCGGTACTTTTCTGCTTTGATCAACTTCTTTGCCCTTTCTGTGTTATTTGAATATGAGGAGTGGAAATTCTACCCAAAATTGAGCTAAATGTAGCCGGGGGGGGGGGGGGGGCACACATGGCAATTTGAAGCAGAGGCCGGGGAAACTTCTGAAACCCCTGTTGGACTTACCACCAATTGCAACTGAAATGCTGGTCCTAACTTAAATCGAAGCAAAACTGAACCCGCATTTACCAAGACCCAGAACGAGCCGGTGGTAATGTTCAGTAGTGTTTCGCGCAGTGGCGTGGCGTGAATTGCGATGTATCGATTGTTATGCCATTTAAACCTATAGGAAAGGATCGATAAACAGGGCGTTCGCAGCGAACTTCTTAATAATCGATTCTTTACCATAGGTTTAAATGGCATAACAATCGATACATCGCAATTCACGCCACGCCACTGGTTTCGCGCTTTGCGGTGAATCGATGGATCCGTCGTTCGAACCCATGGATAAGGATCGATTATCAGAATGGACCACTAGACAAGGTACGAATTTAAGTAATCTGATACATGATTCTTAACCAAAATTTCACGTAGAACACGATTCACACAACGAAAATTACTGAAACCAACTCCTAACGAAGATATTAACGTTTTTATTACACATTGGTTACGAGGACTTTGAACTGCCCGCTCACAAGAAACTCAAAACTCTACGTGAGTCAAATCGCCCACTACAACGGTTTCAGCAAACTTCTCAATCGAGCAATGTTCATTTCCCATCATGTGTTATTCAAACTATTAGCAATTTGCTATAACTGAGCCAAAGCGTCAAGATTGAGGTTGCCAGATTTTTATATCGCAGAGACTGTCATGGTAACGTTTAGAGCGCGATGTGAATCACGTAGAGCATTGAGTTTTCATGAGCGGGTGGTTTGAATTCACGCACTAAGAATCATTAAATATCTTCGTAAGGAGTTAATTTCGGTAATTTTCGTTGTGTGCATCGTGTTTTACGTAAAATTTTGGTTAAGAAACATGTATCAGAATGCTGAAATTCGTACCTTATCTAGTGGTCCATTTTCGCAACGAACACTTCAATAATCGATTTTTACCACAGGTTCACATGGGTAAAAATCGATATTCGATGATTCGCGCCTCGCCTCTGGTAACACTGAATGAACGGCGGCTCGAAGGCGGAGTGAAGGGGAGGAGGGGCTAAGTCGTAGTACGGTCTCCAAATTGGATTCGAAAGGGCGATCCGGGGACCGGACCGGAGCAGCAAGGAGCAGCGGCCAGCGCACAGTGAACCAAGTTAACGGGGGAGCTCCGAAATGATGTAGAAACTTTAAAATCTTATATAGTTTACATAAGCCCCTTGCAAAATATAGCTAGATCATAATGAAAGCAGGGTGTCTAGCATCAGGAAAAACCGGAAAATATCAGGAATTTTGGCCCATCAGGGAAATCGGAAAAATCGGACGTTTTATCAGGAATTTTTCTCACGCGAATCTCCTCAGCGGAGAAGTCTTACTGCTTTTTTCCCTCCGTGCCAGGAGTCGTCGCGCCGTCCTTGCTTCAGATAATTTCTCAAAGAAAAATCAGGAAAATATCAGGAATTTTGGCCCATCAGGGAAATCGGAAAAATCGGACGTTTTATCAGGAATTTTTCTCACGCGAATCTCCTCAGCGGAGAAGTCTTACTGCTTTTTTCCCTCCGTGCCAGGAGTCGTCGCGCCGTCCTTGCTTCAGATAATTTCTCAAAGAAAAATCAGGAAAATATCAAGAATTTTCAAAATGAAAAAAATCAGGATTTTTTTTATAAAATATCAGGAAAATATCAGGATTTTTCAAAATTAAAAAATACTAGACACTCTGGAAAGTGTGTTTTAATGCAGGAAATGACTCAAAAATCACGTGAGCGCATCGGGAATGTCTGAAATACACTCATAACTTCACAATCTACGTAAGGAATGTGCACTTCTTTAAGCTTCCCGCTTCAAAAGTGATACTACGGCACAATAGACAATTTCGTAAGAGGAGTCGTTCCATCCAACCCTTGCGCATTGGGATGCTACGCAATATTCAACATGGCTGACACTTCCGCGCGCAATAATCGTTGGTTTTTATCAACGTAGGAAAATGTAAACATAAACACGCCGGTTGATAAGATCCCACCCCATCACGTGTGTTTTGGCGGGTTGGCGTCGGCCATGCTGAATATTGCGTTGCATCCCAGTGCGCAAGGGTTGGATGGAACAACTACTCTTACGAACTGTTCACCTGCACTGTAGTATCGTTTTTGAAGTGATACGCTCTAAAAACGCAAATTCCTCACGCAGATTGTGAGGTGGGAAGTGTGTTGTAGACTATTTTGATGTGCTCATTGTGAATTTTTAGCCATTATCCATAGAAAATACAATCCCTTTTTTCCTAGCTAAAGCTTGCAACACGCTGAAAAAAAATTCTCGGCGTTTTTACCAAGGTCCATCGGTACTTTTACCATCTCACTTTTTTTTACCAATTATTGGTAATTTTACCAAGACAGACTGGTAAGTTGGCCTAAAAACTGGTATTTTTACTGTTTTTTTTTCGGGTAAAAATACCACTTTTATCGGTAATCAATTCTCGGTAATTCTACCACAATCGATAAAAAATGTTGGCGTTTTTACCAAGGTCCAGTAAAATTACCGAGAAAGTCAATAATTTTACCGAGATTTCTCGGTACAATTACCGATTCCATAAATGGTAATTTTACCAAGAAAAAACTGGAATCAAATAGAACCCTTAATTCTTGGTAATTTTACCCTTTTCTTAGTAAATACACCGAGACTTTTTTTCAGTGCAGGCCCATCTCCTACCCTGCCTGGTATTCTACGCACGGAATAATCATGCAGTTCTAAACAAAAATCCCATGTCGAGCCTCACCCAAGTCCCAACAGCTCGTTTTACTGTGCGTCGCGGCGCGGCGTCCCGTCCAGTAAATCGATGATTGCGCAAGAGGTCAAGCCAGAACTCGGATCGGTCCCGCGGTTCCTGCTGCGGGCCGATCGCTGACCGGTCGCTAATGGTCACCCTCGTCTCACATGCTCCAGTGCTCTACAATCAATGCTCCCCGAGTGATCAGCGGATCAGCCAGAGCTCCTGTCCAGAGTCCGATCTTCGATCAGGGCATTCATTCCAACGTGAAATTTCGCCAGGAACATACTAATGCTAATGATTTTCTCTAAAATCAACTGCCTAGCTCAGAAACGGCTCTTGAAGTTGAGGCCGCGTTGGAGTCGGGTCATGGTGCCGGTGCCTGGATAGGAAGAGAACGTACATGTTAAAACATGTGTAGCTCTCAGGGCCCAAAAAGGTCCAAATGGCCGAGCTACGCAACTCAAGAAAGACCCTAGTAAAATCTACTTTTCTCGCAACAAAGAATGTAACTACATTGCAACGTATACGGAGAAAATGACTTCGTGAAGGGGACCCGAAGTTGAGGTCATATGGATTGCGTTTTGCAAAAAGGAACCACTAGCAATGCAATGATGCTAAGATTGTGCAACTTCATCTTTTGCAATAAAATTTCGGAAATCGTGAAAAACTATGAAATTTAGATGGTAATTTTTGTCTTAAATTTACAGTTTTTAGCTAGTAAAATAGAAACTATTAATGGATAATCAGGGTTTTCCTCCAAGACAAAAGAAGTTGCACAATCTTAGCAACATTGCAATGCTAGTGGTTCCTTTTTGCAAAATGCAATCCATATGGATCTCTGAAGTTTTCTGATCACGCATCCGAAAACTTGAGGTCCAGCTGCCGAAGTTCGGGTCAGACATCGAGGCACTTCAGTATGTACCGGAGTACCTCAGATGTGTGACCCGAACCCTTCGGTATATATCGAAGTACTTCAGATGTCTGACCCGAACTTCGGCAGCTGGACTTCAAGTTTTCGGATGCGAAACCCGAAAACTTCGATGACCTCAACTTCGAGTCCCATGCACGAAGTTTTTTTTTCTCCGTGTAGTAAAATATCTACTCCGAAATCTCATTTTTACTGGAATGGCGTCAAACGTTTCTCAAAATTTCATTGATTTTCCCGCTGATTGCCCTAAAAATTCTGTGTGGTTTCTGGCAGAAACTGCGCAGTCTGATTCTTGTGAAAAATTGAATTATTCTAGTCAATTTCGCAACCTTGGCACGAAGTTAGGTTTTTTCATGTAGCGCCGCTGCATGGGCCATGGAATCGCGGCAGAAGCACCGATCATCTGGTCACACTGAAAAAAAAATCTCGGTGTATTTACTAAGAAAAGGGTAAAATTACCAAGAAACCAGGGTTCTATTTGATCCCAGTTTTTTCTTGGTAAAATTACCATTTATGGAATTGGTAATTTTACCGAGAAATCTCGGTAAAATTGTTGACTCTCTCGGTAATTTTACTGGACCTTGGTAAAAATGCCAATATTTTTTATCGACTGTGGTAGAATTACCGAGATAAAATGGCAAAGTTACCGGGAATTGATTACCAATAAAAGTGGTATTCTTACCTGGAAAAAACAGTAAAAATACAGGTTTTTCGGTAAGCCTACCAGTCTGTCTTGGTAAAATTACCAAAAATTGGTAAAAAAAGTGAGATGGTAAAGGTACCAACGGACCTTGGTAAAAACGCCGAGAATTTTTTTTTCAGTGCAGTGCCACGCGAAAGCCGGAGGAATATTTTGGGGCGCCATCTCGGCTTTTTCGGCAATGCGCTCATAGATTCGAGAAGCTGAAAATCAGAAAATTAAAACTCGTTTTCAGTGTCTTAACATCGCTCCAATTCAAAAATTAAAAATTATGTCAAAGAAGCTTTTTTCGTGTGTGGATGGGCAAATAAGGAACGCGTGGTCGTGTGTCGAAGCGCACCCACTTACATGCGTTTTTTCTTAAACTTTCACCGCGTGAAAAGCAGACGCCCGGGCTATGGTTCATACTTTCGCCAAAAATAAAAACCAGGTACCAAATCTCAAGCCCTGAACAAGACCAAGTTTGGTGAATGCAACATGTCGGTCCCAATTAATTCCTCTCACCCAAGCACAGCGAGCAGGCCGAGGGAGCAGAGAATAGTCTCCTAGATTTTCGGAGTGTTGACCCGACGTCGCCCAGCTTGTTGTATGTGAGCTTGAATGAGCCTGCGACAAGCCTGTCATTAATTATCACGTAATTAGATTTCAGTCGAATGCACGTCCGAAGAAACAATGAAAGGAACCTGTGTCGAAGCCGTTACGCACCTAATAAACTTGCGCGGTGAAGAAACAGCAAGCTTTAGTGTTGTGCCCGGCTACAGCACCGTATGAGCAATTAGATGATGCCACATTTCCACCTTTGC
Source organism: Bemisia tabaci (assembly GCF_918797505.1). Lineage (NCBI taxonomy): Eukaryota > Metazoa > Arthropoda > Insecta > Hemiptera > Aleyrodidae > Bemisia > Bemisia tabaci. Next base: position 67,887,931 of record NC_092794.1, on the reverse strand, counting down.
TTTCTATATTTCAAGGAAAGATGTGAGGATTTTTCCTATGGAATTTTTAGGTTCACAGGATTAATTTGCCATTTATATTGTGAGGGAAAATTCCGCGGAAAAAATTGGATGATTTTGGGAAAAATTGTAATTTATCAGGGGAAATTCGGCAACCTCCGAAAGCGCATACGGCGTTTCTCTGTATCGCGCGGTAGTTTATGAATAGGGAAAAAAACGACGCCGTGTGGCGTGTCCACAGCGCGGACCACGCAAACACTTAACACCTACAAGAACAATAATAACTCGGACAGGACGCGAAGTATAGTGCCCTTTTTAATGTTAACAACATCATCCTCATTCCGTCTTTGTATTCCTATTAAAACATATTTTGTCGTTATAGTTGTTCGCGCTCGTTTCTACCTCTTTCTTGTGCTTCCTTCTTTCGTAATAGCGCTTAGCGCTTTTTTACTCGTGCGTTAGGAAAAAATGCCCTTTCACGGGAACTACTAAACTCTATCAGCGGCTCACAGTGCACTGGAAAAAAACACATTGGATCTAGAGTCCAGACTCTTAAAAACATCGACAAGAAAAAGTACTCTTGATTCAATCAGAATCTAGCTTAAATCAAGAACCAAGCCTCATTTAAGCGGATTTCAAATTATATAAACTTAAAACTTTTTTTGGCAAAACCGATTAATGTCACTTACTTATTTTCTATTCACGATGGCCATTTCGGGTGGTCAGGCCGCCCATCTTCAGGTGACTACCTCATTGTTGAAAAGTTCGAAAATCCGGCGTGAATTTGTGTATAGTGCCGATAAAATTTTACAACCGTGCAATATGCAACAACATAGTGATAAGCGGATTTCGTTTTGATTCAAGCAAAAATCCCATTGAATCAAGAGTATTTTTCCTTGTCAATGTTTTCAAGCCAAAATCTCTTATTTCCTGAAAGTATATCTCTAATTTTGTCGTCTTTCTGTGATACAATAGACACCACCTTTAATTAGGCGAGTTATGACTAAGAGAGAAACCGAACACGGAATTTGGCCTAGAACGGCGCGGCGCGGAGAGCAATGATGATGAGAACTTGAGATGAAAAGGAGAAACCCTCGGCATGTAACACATATTAGCGCCTACGAGACTGCATGAATACTTCACGCATTTCGTCAAAGACATGCAGTGCGGTCGCTGCGGTCAGCAGCGGGCGGCGTGAGACGCATAGCGCTTACAAGACTGAATGAATACTTCACGCATTACGTCAAACACAGTGCGTGCAGCAGCGGTCGACGTGAAACGCATAGCGCATACAAGACTGTAGGAATATTTCACGCGTTGCGCCAAACACAGTACGGTCAGCGCAGCGCGGCGGCGGAAGTTAAAGTTATTAAACCACATTTTCTTTCATAGTATTTTCGTTCATTTCATATAAATGTCCACCCGATATGCCTTGTCCACACAGAGATACGTTTACGGAACTTAACCTTCGCGCCAAGTTCCGTGAACTTTTGTTAGTAGTGTTGGCAGGGCTTTGGCAAAAAAATGTGTCCAACACGAGTAAACGCGTCTTATGCACCCCTCCCCCTCCGGCACGTTCACTTGATGGTTTTTATTGATGTTTCAAAACGAATGAGAAGGGGGCGGCAAAATACAGGCGGCCCATGGGCGGCGAGTAAGTAAATCAAGCCCTGATCTCAGACTCCGTCAATGCGCTCATCGTGATTTTTGAGTCATTTGCTGTACAGTGAAAAAAAGAAAATCAAACTTGCCGCCAAGATGTATATTTTTTCTTAAATCAAGAATTATGCTGTTTAATAGAAACTACTTTTTCGCTCAACCCAAGCATTATTTTGCTCGTATCAAGAAAAATTCAGCTTAAATCAAGATACAACAAATTTTTGGCGGCAAATTCAAGAATTATCATGCTTGAGCCAAGCACCTTTTTTCAGTGTACACGGAGAAAAAAACCTCGTGCGTGGGACCCGAAGTTAAGGTCATATGGATCTCTGAAGTTTTCGGATTGAGCATCTGAACACTCAAGGTCTAGCTGTCGAGGTTCGGATCACACATCTGAAACTACAGCTCTTACATCTGAAGTACTTCGGTTTTCACATACGAAAAACTTCGGTTCTCACATCTGAAGTACATACTTCAGATGTAAGAATTGAAGTACTTCAGATGTAAGAATTGAAGTACTTCAGATGTATGAATTGAAGTACTTCAGATGTAAGAACTGTAATTTCAGATGTGTGATCCGGAGCTCGACAGCTGGACCTTAAGTGTTAAGATGTTCAATCCGAAAACTTCAGAGATCCATGACATAAACTTCGGGTCCCACGCACGAGGTGTTTTTCTCCGTGTACACTGAAAAAAAAGGGTGCTTGGCTCAAGCATGATAATTCTTGAATTTGCCGCCAAGAATTTGTTGTATCTTGATTTAAGCTGAATTTTCCTCTTTTTTTTCTGTTTTTTTTTCTCCGTGTAAGAAATGACGCTTTCTTCTGCTCCAGCTGAAGTTTTGCAACAGGCCTTTATGCCTTCCAGCTCTGGAGAATTGCGTGCGATTCGACAACCAAGTCTCAGCGCTTTATTTGCGAGGAGCTGATAATTTCGCTCCCGCGTTTCTCGAGGATGGGCCGCGCGGCGACGGGGCCCGGGCCCGGAGGCTCAGGGCGTCCAATTGATTGGGCCGCCGCCCCACCGGCTACCACCACGCGAGCCCGGGTTTTCTTCCTTTTTTTAATCAAGAACGTGATGTCGGTATTCGCACTTTTCATCCGATCCTCATCCGGACCCCCGCCCCGCCCCCGGCGATAAACACTCATTCCCGTTTCGCAGCTCCTGCTCGCCACTTCCATCAAGTTGCCAAGTGATCCGGAATCTTTAGAAACTCGTGAGCCCCCTGTGAGGAGGAGTAATTTTACACAGAAAAAAAAATCCGGCCGTAGAAGCCGTACATACGGGCTATACAGACATACCGTCCGCGTTCCGGGCTCAGAGGCCGAAAGTTCCGGGCGTAGCAGCCTGCACTGGGAAAAAAAACACATAAAAAACAAAACAAAACACACAAAAATTTTGAGCTGCGAGTGCGAGTTAAAACTTTAGCTGCGGTTTTTCCCTAAAGCATGTTCCTGAAGCTAAGAATTCCAAGGCAACATAATTCCGCTTTGGTTTGCTATCTTTTGGTTTAAAATCTTCGCAAAACACTCCTGAAGGCACACTGGAAAAAAAACACATTGGATCTAGAGTCCAGACTCTTAAAAAGATCGACAAGAATAAATCCTCTTGATTCATTCGGATTTTTGCAAAAATCAAGAACCAAGCCTCTTAATTTGAGCGGATTACCTTTTGATTTAAGCAAAAATCTGATTGAATCAAGAGTTTTTTTTCTTGTCGATGCTTTTAAGAGTCTGGACTCTAGATCCAATGTGTTTTTTTTCAGTGTGAGCAATCGAAGCTATCGGTGCAGCACCCGGAACTTTCGGCTTCTGAGTCCGGAACGAGCGGTATGTCCATTTAGTCCGTAACTTTTTTTTTCAGTGTATGAGGAGAGTATTTGACACTAGAGGAGCCACCTCTAAATCTGATTGGCTCGGTCATCTTCAGCGGCTTCATGGAATCCCCTTATAAGAAGAATTAAACATGTTGCTTTAGCACTTATGAGAGCGGTTTGCTATCGATCGTTCTATGGATCAATAGATAATTTCTACATTTAGGGATGTTTCTTCAAAATCTCCGATCATCGCGACATACGCTGTAGTCTATAGTTCGTCCTAATACGATATTTCGTCGTTTTCGGGACGAAGGAACGGAACTCCATTTCAAGGTTGCAAAATGGACTCAAACTTGTCAATTTTTTACTAAAATGTACTAGTGTGCAATTTTTATCCACAATTTCTCCGAATTTCGGATGGGATCAGAGGAAGAATTAGTGAAATTTCCAGTTAGAAATGCCCTCAATTTTTCTCGTAAAAATGTAATTTTTGAGCTGGGAAATGTGGCAAAATTGGAATGTTGTTACATTCTTAAGTCAAGGAAACACGAAAAAGTCAGGGCATTTTAGTCACTGTGAATAGAAACTGTGTGAAAATCAGGAAATCAATTTTCCTGAAATCTTTAGATGATCTGATCCATCTCAGGTGCTTCTTTGCTTTCTTACGTGCTTCGGCTTACGGTGAAGAGGATCTTCCAGAAGCGCAGAATTTTAACAAGTGTGGAACGGAAACCAAATTAAGGGCTTCCCATAGTGTTTAAAGTTAATTTTAGGTAGCACTCTCCGTTCAATGATGACACTGTTGGCGCACTACACTTCAGACGTGTACAGCTTGTTGACATCTTATCGAATGACCTTGATTGATAATGAGCATCGTTGAATAAAGATTTACTGATCAAAATCAGTCGATTACAGTTCTGCACGCAATGGACCATCCAGGGGTGACGTCATTGAAACAATCATCGATAATGTTCAATAAGAATATAAATGAATCGATCTATATCGCACAAATGATACTGTGGCGTGGATTTGAATCTGTTCACTTTTTTCCATAAGTTTTGCTATGATCCATGCATAGGTACCAGGATCATTTTCGGCAAATTTGTTATTGACTTCGGCTTTCGCTCTGACATCTTTTAATTTTTTATTTTCAATGATTTTACAATTTAAAATCTACAATGTGTTTTTCTTTCTTCTGTTGCAGGTAAGAATTTGTTTATTTCAACATCAAAATATTTATAACGATCTAGGAGGCATTTCAAGTTGAAACGCACACCTTTCTTCATGAGCACGTTCACCTGTGCGAAGATGAAATTTTGTCCCTTCACTACGGATTCATCGAAGGCATGGTATTTCTGACTGCAAATCAAATTATTGCGCAGAAAAAAGTAATCTTTTGGGCTACGTCATCGGTTCACCGATGGATCTACTACCGGTGAGAATAATTAAAGATCAATTACGTAAAATACCAGATAAATTGTTTTGAATAATTATCACTCTGAGCTATAAAACTGAATGATTTCAGTAGAACAGAAGGAAAGAAGATTTTCTCAGGTCCCACTCAGCATTTTCTCTCTAATCTTACTTTTCTTGTACTACTAGTTGTCGGGTTTGGCCACCAAGACCGTTATTATTACTCCGTGACTTTTGAGAGAATGTAGCAACCCAGCTCCGCACCCTGTGCAGAGGTGGCTATACCCATCAGTTATTAAGAATGAGGATTGTAGCCGCAGATAATTGCAACTGGATCAGAGAGAAGAGAAATGTTTGCGCTTTTTCCCGAGTTAAAATTATTATTCACTTCAAAATAATTCGAAAATAACCCGGATCACGTTCGACCGCGTGTGGAGAACTTGCACTGCCCGCATATCGACGGTGAAACTACCAAACCACGTATCTCGTTTGCGGTGTTTAAAAATCTACGCTCACATTTTATTTTTTGGAAGTAGACCAAATCAATATCATTCCTTGAAATTTTCACGGAATTTTCTCCGCACAAAGAGGAAAAATCACAGAAATTTTCAAGACTGGATGTTAAATAGTTTTTCATTTAAAAAATAAAGTATGACAGGAAGTCTGCGACGTCGCAAACCGAGATACGTGGTTTGGTAGTTTCACCGTCGATGTGTGGTTTCGTATCGCTAACTCGCAATACTTCGCATTTTTTATCTTGGTTTCTTTTTCAGCCGTTTTTTAGAAATGACCATTTCTGCCATGCTTTCTCGATACTCTATCAGTAAGAGTACTTCTTCCTTTAAAATAATTATTTTTTTCGCAGTTTTATCTAATTTACAGTCCTTGTATATGGCGAGTTAAGACAGTGCGGCTCATGGATAAACATAACGAGAAAAAGATTACACACTTTGAATGTTGTTCGTAATATCTGATCAACTCATTCCCGAATTCCTTTCCTCTCCCCCTCCCATTTCGTTCGTTCCCCGACACATCCCTAATTTCCCGGTCCATTCCAGGCCATAATCCTTACATCAGTATTAATTTAAACTTCCTCACCGTTTGTGACACTGTGGAGGCCTGAAATATGGGAACAAATAAGAAATGGATTCCGTTAGTCTTAACTCTCGGTTCAGAGGGATTCTAGTTTCAGTCATCGTAAAATTTGAAGGGAGAACATTCATAAAGTCCCTCCAAAACAATAATACTCAAAAATAGCCCGAATAATTCAACTAAAAAACACAAGAAAATGGGTAACCAAGGCTAAAAAACAATAAACACAGAGCCTGGGACGTTCCGGGGTGGTTTCAACCCCATTTTCTGGTCTAGGATGGGGTTGAAACCACCCCTAAAAATCCCAGGCTTTGTATTCGTTGTTTTTTTAGCCTTGGTCACACGTTTTCTCGTGTTTTTAAGTTCCCTCAAAAATAAATGTTTAACCTACCGGGGGATTTTGGAATGTTCATGCAACGGTCTTTCTCAGCGCAAGATTATTAACATTAACGACTAGCGGATTTCCAGAAATGCGAGGCAATCACTTATTAGTAGCTTCTGTTTTCTAATGAACACTTCTTATCGCCATCAGCAATGGGGTCTCTCCCCCCTTCACGAGGCCCCGGAGGCAAGTCAAGACGTATTCCGGCACGAATAATTCCTCGTAAGTTGTGGATTAAAAAAAGAAAAAAAAAACAACGGTGGTGCGTCCATTTAGAGTGTGGTAGGACTTTGAATAAGACGGTAGGATGTGGGCACGCACGTGGCTTGCATTTACACGAATACGACAGTATGTTCGTTGCGATGCGCCCGTGGCTCCCTCCTCAACACCGTGATCGCGCCGCGCTGCCTCCAGACTCGTCACGAATTTCCATCGACAGCCTCAAGAACATTTTAACGTCGAGCGTACGTACGCTTCGCGTTTCGTTTGTCTGGCTCGCGTAGCTTTAGCGCACAGCGGCAATGGAGATGTTGCATGTGTGAGGAATTTGCGATTTGGCTGTTGATTCTTATGTAAAAATTCGCGAGAAACACGATGGTGCCACTGGTTTTCTCTGAAATCATCTCCCAAGCTCAAAAGAAGCTCTCAAGTTGAGGGCAAAATGGAAGGGATATCCCACGCTATCCTGAGAGTCCACCTCTACATCAAGACAAACTCCCCATGCAAAGATAGGGAGCAAATACATTAGCAGGGTTGCAGTGTTTTCAGTTTCAGAGTCCCCAAATAAGGTGGCAGCCCTGTCAATGTATTTGCTCCCTATCTTTGCATGGAGAGTTTGTCTTGACGGTGGAACAACAAAGATGAAAAAAAAACGGGAAACAAGGCTAAAAATACACAATTATGAAACCCGAGACGTTTCGACTCAACACTGAGTCATTTTCAGTCGGAAACAATAAAAAAAAAATTTTAAAAGAAAAACGCTAAAACCTGAGCTCTACATGGTGGGGCCGGGATCTGAGAGAAAAAAAAAAAAAAAAAAAAAAAAAAAAAAAAAAAAAAAAAAAAAAAAAAAAAAAAAAAAACGACTCAGTGTTGAGTCGAAACGTCTCGGGTTTCATAATTGTGTATTTTTAGCCTTGTTTCCCGTTTTTTTTTCATCTTTGTTGTTCCACTGTTATCATCGTCTTGGGCTGCTCCTAAAAATTTGTATCTATTTGTCTTGACGTAGAGGCGGACTCTCAGGTTAGCGTGGGATATCCCCTCCATTTTGGCCTCAACTTGAGAGCTTTTTTTTGAGCTTGGGAGATGATTTCAGAGAAAACCAGTGGCATCATCGTGTTTCTTGCGAACTTTTACATAAGAATCATCAGTCAAATCGCAAATTCCTCACACGTGCAACATCTCAATTTATTTCAGAGATCCCGCAGCTTCAATAACCGTAATGGCTATACGAGCGGCAAGGGAGCATAAATAGATGCGCGGAAAAGTTTTGCCCATTTCGCTCTGTATAAGCGGGGAAAATGCACTGATTAATTTCCTCACCGGGTGTCTCCCATTCTGGTAAGATCGCCTTCAATAATCGTGACGGCAATATTAGTGGCGTAGGAGCACTTAAAGTTGCGCGCAGTACTTTTGTCACTTTCGCTGTGTCCCGGTAAGGAACACTCATTGTTTACTTCTGTCGTGTTCGCTTACTCATTCGTGCCAGTAGTCGGCGTACGGTTTTTATGTTGTATGATCACATTTTCGAAGGAGTTTTCCGTCATTGGTATGTACTGCTGTGAAAAACGCCGTTTGAACTTTCGAGCTTTGCCGAATCTCCACCGATAAAAACTGAAGACGGACGATAATCAGCATATCTTTTTTGCCTTGTTTTCTTTCATAAATTTCATCAACAGTGGACCACCAGACATGGTAAGAATTTAAGCATTCTGATACATGTTTCTTAACCAGAATTTCACGTAGAACTTAATTGCCGCAACGAAAATTACTGAAACAAACTTCTTACGAAGATATACTCGTCTTGATTTCACACTGGTTTCGAGGAATTTGAACTGCCCGCTCACAAGAAACTCAAAGCTCTACGTGAGTCAAATCGTGCACTACAACGGTTTCAGCACGCTTCTCAATCGAGCAATGTTCATTTCCCACCATATGTTGTTCAAACTATTAACAACCTGCTACAGCTGATCCAAAGCGTCAAGATTGAAGTTGTCAGATTTTTAGATCGCAGAGACTGTCATGATAACATTTAGCGCGCGATGTGAATCACGTAGATCATTGAGTTTTCGTGAGCGGGTGATCTGAATTCACGCACCAAGCATCATTAAATATCTTCGTAAATGTAGTTCATATCGGTAATTTTCCTTGTGCGCATCGTGTTTTACATGAAATTTTGATTGAGAATCATGTATCAGAATGCTGAAATTCGTACCTTGTCTAGTGGTCCATTGTATTTGATCTAATGTGTATACAAATTTCAAAGATAAATCGTCCTAAATTTTCACGGAAATTAATACCTTGTCAGAAGAAATTCGGCGATCTCAGAATTTTCGTGCAGCGTTTTCCCTCAGCAGTCCTGTGCGCTTTGGTTGCCCGCAACGATCGTGCAACGCGGAGTAGCGCTCACGCAACATGACGATTTGTTCTTTTTGAGATGGTATTGCATGTCAAGCCGGAATTTTTGCCGCGGCCTCTTTACCCTCGGGTCGATCAGGGACCCGGCACCGAGACACCCAGTGCATGTTGCCCCCGCCCCACCGCGGCCCGGTTCCGCAACCCGGCGCATACCTGACATTTTTTCCAACTCTTCCAAGACAGTCAGACCTTGCGCCAGCAAGAAACTCACGCTTGATTCCTCTAAGAATATCACCTGGAAAGAAGTCTATTGGTTGGCTGAAGGGCGAGACTTCGTTTCGTTGGAACACGAAAAGACTACACAGAGACTTACCGAAGTCCATTATTTTCCCGAATCTTCCCCTGTATAGTACCTGTAGGTGTAGGGAGAGTACGACGGCATGTCGGTAATTTCGAGGTTGGGTCATGGAGCTTTTAGAGTCTCTTTACACTGGGAGTAACGAATCCATTTCGGATTGGGTCCCGTATCTCAGGCCTCCACAAGTCCACAGTATCACAGAAGGGAGTAAATATTACATTTTCACCCATTGCAAAGATTATAAACTGAAATGGACCGGGGAATCAGCGGCTTGGCAAAGAACAAGCGGAATGAAAGAGGGGACGGAGACAGGAATTCGGGAATGAGTCAGTTGGTCCAAGATTACGAAAAACATTTGATTTGTGTAATTTTCATCCCCGTTTGTGACATCCATGAGCTGTGTTGTATCAACTCTCCCTCAGAGGGGACTCTTTTTTTTGTCGCGCGTTTTCTTATTTTTTACTTTCTCACTACCCTACGGTTGGGGAAGCACTGTCATCCTTCAAGGGGGAGGGGAGTTGAAATTTCATCATTTCTAGACGTGTTAAGGTCCCAGGAGTCAAAATGACCATACTTGAAAAAATGTGTGTCCGTCCGTCAGGCGTCCCCCAAATCTGTCTACAGCGATAACTCAGAATCTCTCTGTTTGATTTCATTCAAAATTTGCAGAGAAGACCGTATCTACGGTCTCTTTATGGACGTCAAACGATTTTGGGGTACGACAAAATTTGGGGGCTAGGGGCCAAGGTCTGAGGTCCATTTTTAGCAAAATCACGCGGAAAGCTCATTTTGAAGGACTGTAAATTGTGAAAAATACCTATAATTTTTCTTTACCACGCGGTTGAGATCTGAAGCGGAGTACTACTTACAGACTCTTCGGCTGTCGACCGGCGTGGCGGCTCGGCGGCACGCGAGCCCCGTGAGAAAGAGAACTGTGACAAAATCCGGAGCCGTCGGTTTTGAAAAGCGAGGCAGTACAGCTTTCTTGACGGGATAACTTTCACATAACAGCAGGCGGACTCGGGAGTGGGAAGTGGGAAGGATCCGATCGAACGTGAACCACCTGATTTGTGATTCGGACGCGCACGCCGCCCGCCGCGCCCCCCTCGGACCCCGTCCCTCCCCGCGTCGCGACGCACGAACGCACCGCGACGCATCTGCTCTGCTCACCCGAAACTTGTTTTCATCATTTTTTCCCCTCCAGGATATTGTGGGGTTTTTCACAGTATCTTCATAGGGAGAGTATGGCCAGCCAGGGCACTCAGGGCCCCGCTTCTGATTGGCTTAGCCAACAGCGGAGTGATTGCTGAAATTAGTAGACCAGGGTGTCTACGAGTCCGGAATTTCCAGAGAGTCCGGAAAGAGTACTGATTTGTCAAGGGCGGTCCGGAAGTACTGAAAAAGTGCGGAAATTCCGCAAAAAGGTCCGGGAATTTGTTCATTTTTTGTCATTTTTGTCGCACTTTGAGCGAGAAATTGAAATTTTTCGATTTTCGTCAATTGGAGGCACTGAAATAGTACGGAATTTCTCTGTTGAGGAGGTACTGAGTTTCTTGGGAATGTACTGAAAAAGTACTGAAGTGGTACTGATTTCTGGTCAGTCTGTTTTCGTAGACACCCTGTAGACAAAGCGATAGACAAAGAAGACAAAAATGATACGAAGGGATCCTATTGGTGTAAGCGGGTGGTTACAATGGACAAAGAGGGTAGGTAATAGACTAACTAATGGCAACCCACGGGAGACTCTTTAGTTAGTCCATTTTATTCTCCCTTAGTATATTAGAACCCCTCATTTCAACCTAGAGGATCACTCCACACTCCTTAAGTCTTCTTTCTCTATCTATTTTGTCTATTAATTTCAATAATCAGCCCGCTGTAATCGAATTTTCGCGTCGGCTCGGGCGGGCCGTGTAAAATCGTGAAACCGACCCGGTGCGCAGCCGCACTGGAAAAAAAAACACATTGGATCTAGAGTCCAGACTCTTGAAAACATTGACAAGAAAAAATACTCTTGATTCAATCGGATTTTCGCTTGAATCAAAACGAAATCCGCTTAAATTAAGAGGCTTGGTTCTTGATTCAAGCTAGATTCTGATTGAATCAAGAGTACTTTTTTTGTCCATGTTTTTAAGAGTCTGGCCTCTAGTTCCAATGTGTTTCTTTTCCAGTGTGCCGATCCGGTCGAAAAAGTTGATCAAATCCACTCGCGAAAATTCGTCTCATGGAGGGGCTCGAGATGGAAGCTGAGGCATGAGTATGGAATGATTTCCGTAACCCTTGCGCGGGGGAGCGCTGCAGTCGCGGGCGGGTGACTGATTCGCGGGGGGGAGACATTCTGGCGGGGGGGCGTATGTGAATCGCGCGCGGGCACCACTGTTGTGCGCGAGGGTGACTGATCCGGGGGAGGGGGCCATTGTTTCGATTCATCGAAGAATCGATACACTACAGTGTTGCCAAGCTTATACACCAAATTTTCATGTCTATGGTTTTGAAATGGACATTACAAGTTCGAGTTTGTTCTGAAGATGGAAGAAGAAGAAGTTACTGTTGTTTGTTTACATAGTTCACGAGGAATATGGGGTTAGGTTTTATGCTTCAAATTTATGCTGACTTTAATTTCGTGAATTACTGAATATCTTAATACGTAATTTGGTGAAATTAAACGCCTATTGATTTGGAGATGGCTGCTAATGAGGGAATACGTAAGTACGTGAACTAATTTTATTTTATCGCTGACAGTCTTCCGGAACTGTAATTTGGGTAGCCCAAAACATTGCCACAGCAGATAACGTAAACAATCTTACACATCGCTATATTGAAACGTTATAATTTTATGGAAGATAATGTCTGAAAGTTCTTCCAATACCTATATAAAAATATTGGTGCAATGATGTATGGTTGTGGAAAAACAGATTAAGTCGTTTCATGTCCAAAGTCCAAGAAATGGCCTCCTTGGTGTTTCGTAGGTTTAGGGAAAAAAATGAGTCGACAAAATTCATATCAGTTTACAACGCCATTCAACAGAAAATCATGTTCTAACTGTTTGATTACGTTGATTACAGATTGTTTACGTTATCTGCTATGGCAATGTTTTGGGCTGCCCAAATTACAGTTTCGGAAGACTGTCAGCGATAAAATAAAATTAGTTCTACGTACTTACCTATTCCCCCAATAGCAGCCATCTCCAAATCAATAGGCGTTTAATTTCACCAAATTACGTATTATGATATTCAGTAATCCACGAAATTAAAGTCAGCATAAATTTGAAGCATAAAACCTAACCCCATATTCCTCGTGAACTATGTAAACAAACAACAGTAACTTCTTCTTCTTCCATCTTCAGAACCAAAGACATAAAGACGGAGCGCTCGTATCTAAAAGCACGGGGAAAAAGTGAAGCTAGGTTCGGCGCTGCGCGCTTGTGTGAGTGTGTAAATGAGCGCGGGAATCCATGGCGGCAAACGGAAATTTGATTTGAACTTGTCCTCTTGATTTTTCCTTATTTCTTCTTCGAAACGTGTTTTAAATGCTTAAAACGATTATATTAAGAAAGTTCGGTCTGCGTCCTAATATATTACACCTACTTTTGCTCGGTAACAGGCAGTAATCTCAGATAAAGTTAGTTTTTCTTCTGCTTATGGTGGTTCTGCAGGTTCAAACAGGCCGTTACAGTTCTAGATCTACGTTACTCCCAAATGAAATCAGTCGGTCGACGACGGACCGAAACTAACCTAAAGTTAATAAAATATGAGTGTGTGCCTGAATTTGGGCAAAAATCAACCTAAAATACTTTGTTTCCGCAATTTTATTTATTAGTTCCCGCCCTACATTTGAATTCAAACTTGTCCCGATTTCGCCGCCAATCCTCTAGCCAATAGTAGAGGTGATTGAAAAGAAGCTCTAGAAGCTTCATTTTTTGCTTTTAGTGCTCCGTCTTTATGTCTTTGTTCAGAACAAACTCGAACTTGTAATGTCCATTTGAAAACCATAGACATGAAAATTTGGTGTATAGGCTTGGCAACACTGTAGTGTATCGATTCTTCGATGAATCGAAACAATGGCCCCCTCCCCCGGATCAGTCACCCTCGCGCACAACAGTGGTGCCCGCGCGCGATTCACATACGCCCCCCCGCCAGAATGTCTCCCCCCCGCGAATCAGTCACCCGCCCGCGACTGCAGCGCTCCCCCGCGCAAGGGTTACGGAAATCATTCCATACATGAGGACGGAAACGGTGAGCGGTGAGCTGAAGCGGCGTGAGCGGCGCGCGGCGGAGTGGAAGTACTGGAGTCTACGCATGTATGCAAAGCGGCCTTAAGGCGGTGAAACCTTGGCCGACATTCAGAGCGCAACCTCTGAAACGGAGCGGCTGAGCGGATGCCACTTCGCAGCGAAAAAGCTCAGCTTCCGGCCGCCGGAGCGGGGCTTTATCCGGACGGGTGGCAATCGCCAGTCGCAGTCGGCCATGTGGGTCTATCGGTGGCTCGCCGACTTCCAGACGTTCATTGACTACTTCCTAAATATCCTTTATCCGATAAATCAGCGGCTACGCGACCGGGCCGGGCCGGGGAGTGGATCCAGCTCTCACGACCACCGGATCGGGATAACTTGACCCGCGATCCGAGACAATCGATTAATTCTTGTGAGTCCTTCGAGAGAGCTAATCAATTTGATGCCCGGTGAAATTCATCCGCTCGCCTCCAACTTCCTTCTCAAGCGTAGTACTCCCGTGCTGAGGAACAACGCCGCACGAGCCCTCAGACATTGTCATATTTCCTTCAATAAAAAGCGAATTTACTGGGAACATTTTAAATATTCTTCTTTAAATTTCCAGACGATTCTGTTCGCACTTTAATCTGAAATATCTGGAAATTTCAATTTAAATTATGCACCACGGAGATTTCGCAAGTTCAAGGAATTTGCAATTTGACTGTTGATTCTTATGTAAAAGTGAACTTGGTGAACTTCTGTGGACTTGGTGCCACTGGTTTTCTCTGAAATCAACTCCCAAGCTCAAAAAAAGCTTTCAAGTTGAGGCTAAAATGGAGGGGATATCCCACGCTATCCTGAGAGTTCACCTCCACATCAAGACAAACCCTCCATGCAAGGTAAGGAGCAAATACATTGACAGGGCTGCCACTTTATTTGAGGACTCTAAAACTGAATGAAAACACGGCAACCTTGTTAATGTATTTGCTCCCTATCTTTGCATGGAGAGTTTGTCTTGATGTAGAGGTGGACTCTCAGGATAGCGTGGGATAATATCCCCTCCATTTTGGCCTCAATTTGAGAGCTTTTTTTGAGCTTGAGAGTTGATTTCAGAGAAAACCAGTGGCACCATCGTGTTTCTAGCAAACTTTTATATAAGAATCAATAATCGAATCGCAAATTCCTCACACTTGCAACATCTCCATTTTCCTCTAAAATCATTGTTCATCCCGGGAAATTCGGCAACTCTCGAATGTTCATACGGCGTTTTTTCTTAACACGTCAGAGTAGTCCTCCAGCGGGCTGATTGTTGAAATTGATAGACAAATCGATAGACTAAGAAGAGTCAATTATACATATTTTAGTGATCCCGCGCTAGGAATCCAACGAATGCAATCAGATGCGGCAATAGTTGAGGCGGCCCTCGCGGCCTCAACACCATGTGACTTTTTCGCGGGATTCGTCCCATTACACGGAAAAAAGTATTACAATCCCAACTATACTCCTAGCTGATTTTGGCGCCAAATAAAAATATTAAGGTAGTTGCAAAAGCCAGAAGTATGGTAAAGTCAGCTGAAAGTGTGGTTGGATCAACCTCACCTCTAGCTGGTACCCTCACGGTCACCATACGTGTGGTTGGTGGTTGGATTAACTATACCGCTGGCCGGTGCCTTCACACTTCTGGCCAGTGCACCACTCTCACGGCTGACGCGCCTCCAAAATCAGCTGGAAGTATAGTTGAGATGGTGATATTTTTCCTTTCAGTGTAGATACATGTTCCGGTGCATTAAAATTGGCTGCTCTTGAAATATCCTTCTTTGAATGTAGAATCTTCTTGAATTATTCATCTGCAAAGACATTTAATAAGGTGCCAGCGACAAATATTGGTCGACCAGTGGAGAGGGGTGTGTTGAATTTGCACATCGTCCAAATGGAGACGAAGTGGCTGGCAATGAAGAGTCACCTGGAATTAGGTCGCGTCGACCACGACGCGATTGTCGATTTCATTTAAAAAAATGCCCCTCGAAGGGCGGGAAAACCGCGATTCGGCAAGACTTGGCATCGTGGCATTTATATTTGGGTGAGAATCTCATTGAGACGTTAACTCGGAACTACTCTCACTTGCTGCCTCGCTCAATCAACAAATGCACCGGCATGCGGCACACACTGGAGCGAGTCAATCAGAAGCGTGGCGTTCTTTGCGATATATCGATTGATCTGCCTTTTAAACCCGTGGATAAGGATCGATAAACAGGATGTTCGCAGCGAACGCCTTAATAATCGATTCTTTACCATAGCTTCAAATGGGGAAATATTGATAATCGATCATTTACGCCACGCCACTGGAGTCAATAGTAGAAGTCAGCCGTAATCTGGAAACTTTGAAAGTTCATATTTTCGAAAATTTTAAGTACAAAATTTTAAGAGTGGCCCCATTGATTTTCTCGTGAAATTTCGTCTCACAAACGCCTACTGAAATTGAATTTGTGACCAAAAAACATGAAAATTTGAAATTTTAGTCGAAAATTTCATGTGCGACCTCTTCTATTAGCTCCTTCCACCGTGCGGCACTCCATACAAGCATCGCCGATCGGTGGAACGGGCTATTGTGAGGAATCAGACTTGAAATTTTTAGCGAATTTTGTTGCTTATTTATCACATTATAAATCTTCATGAGTTGGCCGGGAGGAAATTAATTGAAAAATTCAATGAAACCAATTCTAAACATCGTATTAGCGAACATGTAAGGTTTTGAAGTTTCCACAGTTTATCCGAGCTCTCCGTTTGACTTGTCCCTTCGTGCGCCGATCCCTGCCCCCCGTCCGTTCCTAGATGGGTCTCAAGTTGAAGGGGAGGCAGATTTGCTTTCAGTCCAAGTTCACAAACACGACGGAACTTCGCTAATGGTTCTCAGCGATCGGTGCCCCCGCCTTTCCGCCCCCTCCTCCCTCTTCCGTTGCATGTTTATCCCAGTCATTGTGAAAGTGAATTAGGTCTTGAGTCAGATCCCTCTCGTTGTGTTAGATCCGAAAATTGTCTATTCCTATTAAACCCTTTAAGTAAATTTTTTCAAGGTAACGGAGAATTTGCAGCACTGGGAAAAAACCCATTGGATCTAGAGTCCAGACTCTTAAAAACATCGACAAGAAAAAATACTCTAGATTCAATCGGATTTTTGCTTAAATCAAGAACCAAGCCTCGTAATTTGAGCGGATTTTCTTTTGATTTAAGCTTAAATTTGATCGAATCAAGAGTATTTTTTCTTGTCAATGTTTTCAAGAGTCTGGACTCTTGACGCTTTAGGGGGTGGGTTCGTGTAGCGGACAAAGGATGTGACCTATGTGACCTAAGTAAGTCATTATAACTACCCTCCTTGAACGTTTCAGAGTCGTCTTTGAAATGTCTGATTTTTTCGCTGTTTTAGAAAAATGCCTCTGAAGCATTTAATTGTTTTCAGTGATATTCTAAAACGTGTTTTAAGTGTAATTTTGCTGTTATTAAAGGACTCGGAGGGATTCCGGCCAGTTCCAAGAGGTCAGTACCCCTCCTGGCGTCCGTCGGGGCTATTTCATAACGCGGAGACTGTTATCTAACTTTCGAAAAACGGCGAGGGAAGACGCGAAACAACCGTGATCGAATCGAGACCATTTTTCCGTGTGATTTGGCGGGAAGTTAATCGCATCACGGTTGCTTTAGATCACCACCGCCGCGCCATTATTACAGTAGCTGTTTCACGGAGACGGCGAACGCGGTGGGCCGGAGCGCAGCGCTTAAACGGCGTGTCTACCATTGGTTGTTTCGTGGAGTTGAGCGGTTTTGCCCGGCACGGCGCAATGTTCCACGCTCCGTCGATCAGAACCGCTTGCAATAATAAGTCCATGCGGCTACGAGGTTGGTGGCTACGGTGCTGTTATGCAGAGATCCCGTTATGGCGAGGAAAAACAAAAGGAAATGGAAACGAACGAAGCGACAGTTTGTGCATATATCGCAGGTTGATAGTCAAATTGTTGTTTCCCTCCACCAAAGAACTCAACCACTTTTCAATACTGCCATGGCGCGAATACGGCAAGGTTACTGTCGGTTTACGATGGAATCAAAACTTTAATCTGCTAACTTTTGTCCTCATTCACTTGTGGAAAGCTAATGGCCGTACCAGGCAGTATGTCGAATAACTGCGCAGATAGTCAATTTTTTATGATTGACTAGTAGGAAACCCCCACCATCAGCAATCACTGTGATTAGTGATCAGTTACTAATTGTGTTTCTGAATTATTATTTACTATTTCAAATTGGCGGGACGCACTGGTTTGATAAAAATGCAGAGATTAGTAGTATGCTGATTAAAACTGCTATTTTGGTCTGTTTTGCAGTAAGTTAATAAATAATCAGAATTACCCAATCAAAAGTTGGTTATTTTCATGAAGATTTGTTACTTTTGTCAGTTCAATGTTTAATTGAAGTTAGCTGGTGAGTTTCAGTCGCGAAAATTATGGGATTTAACCAGCGGTTTCGTTTAATTCTCAGCAATGGCGGGTTTGTCATCTACATCGCGGAGAAAATGTGATTTTTCCAGGGATTTTGTAAAACAAATTAAAAATTACACGATAATCACCACGATATCACGGCAAATACGTCGTGTTCCTAGCGAATTTCTAAGATTATTATAATTGCGCGTTATTCACATCGATATCGTGGCATACACGCGCATTTCTGACTCAATTAAGGCTACGTAAATGTGCGCATAAAACTCATAGACATCTGTTACTCGGGATGGGCGAAAAAGTATGATTTTCCTTCAATTTTGTATGATACCACATACCCACTCCGGAGTTCAAATAGTTGCTCGTTTCATTTCTGCTTGTCGAAAGTGACGAATTGCAAGAATCCAATCTCAATTTCACGAGAACTTTGGGATGTAACCATCGGTTTCCTTATATAAGATTTAATGTTTTGAAATTTAAAAAAAAAAAAAAAAAAAAAAAGCATTAGCGATGATCCAAAATTTTGCAAGTATGACTCGTGTGTTTCGGTATACTATGATAGAAACAGGAAGCAGGTGGAGAATGTCGAAGCGATGTTCTAGTTTCGCTCCGCTGTCAGCACCGCGTCTGCAGGCGCAGTGTGACCGAGCCGTCATCACAGTACAGAACGCCTTCAATCTAGCAAACGGCAATGTGGACATCCCCCGTGGTGAAATAGTTGTATCAAGAGCGCCTTCCACGATCGGAGTCAAATATTGATGAAATGCGCGCGAAAACCCGACTTCTCCTCCGATTGCAACGTTGCACACCGTCTTTATGTTCCATTTCGGTAGAACATCGCAAATTCATGTGTCCAAAATTCAGTAATGATGACGTCGCCTCTAAATCAATTGGACTGCATTTTGCAATTTGGAACTATAAATTCTATCCCGGTTTAAAAACAACGTAGGTGCCAATAGTTTTCCTATGCGCACAAGTGTTTTTTTCAGATGAGCCAGAATTTATAGTTCCGAATTACAAAATGCAGTCCAATTTATCTCACGAGCGTGGTTGAGATATTCCTTGCAATGAACAAAACTTCATTATATCAATGCTTCGAATCGACTCGCAAATGGGTTTGTGTCCGAATTCGTATGAAAACCAAATGCCTCTCTTTTTTTCTTTCGTGTTTCCGAAGTCTCCTCTTCCGAATGTCACATCCGGACGTCTAGAATGTAACATTTTGACTGAAAGAATTTATTTCTCTTCATAATTTGTCGGGTGTCAACCGTGTTGTCGTTTCACACTCGACAACGCTGGAATGTCCCTTCACCGCGGCTCAAAATTCAGGACGGAAAAGTTGGCAATTTTAGACGCTACTTTAAGGCGTAACTAAATTTAAGTTGAGCATCAGCCGTTCACAGCTAGAAAAAGATTTCTCTCCATCATCCTACTCGTCTTCCTCCCCAAGTCTATATTTAAACCTCCCGCTCTCTTCTTGGTTTCCACCCGCTGCTCCGATACAAAATGGCGGAACGGCGTCTCTCCTTTGTGCTTCTTAATTTTTCTCCTCATATTTTTAACACAGATACGTCGAGGCTATTAGAAATCTCTCGGGTCATTAGTCCCCGAATGAAGTTCATTGCCAAAGAAACCGCTCTGATGCCGCTCCAACCTAGACTTATTTTCTATTTCTTTTTTAAGTCGAGCTTATTGATCGCTAGATAAAAATTAAGTTTCAAAAGCAAGCAGTTATTTACTGCTGAATATTACGATCATGTAAGTACCAGAGGATAAAAATCGTTGAGTTCCAAGGTCAGCTGATAGGTTTTGTTGTCTCCCTCTTTCTGTCTGAAGATTATTTTTCATCATGAAATTCGAAAGCTGGCAACAAAGAGGTGTACTTGATAAAACTTTGATTCCTGAGACTCTTTCTTATCGTTTTTTTTTTTACGATCGTCTTAACTCCACCCCCCTCCTTCTTTGCTCAAGTGCTTAAGTTCAATTTCAAGTTACGAGGTGAACCACTTGGTCTGCGAACGAAATGCATCGTTTGTACCTCGTTTTCAGTAGGGTTTTGATGTCCGTCCATCACGTTCGGTTTTTTTTTTTAAAATGAATGAGCTGGAAAAAGAGCCCTTTTCGCCTCTGTCCCGGATATTTTGATTGCTTAAGAATTGGAATCTGTAGGTACGCTTGTTTCATCTGTATTATAGTAACGGAATGAACGTTCATGTTATCAAGGATGACTGTTAACTTTGTCGAATTACTACTTACAAGTTAGTTCATCATTTTTAGACCGCCTATTTTTCTACCCTTAAAACCAGAAACTTGAACTTGACAGGAAGTTTTACAATGTACACCATGAATGAATTGGACTACATTTTGCAATTTGGAGCTATAAATTCTAGCTTGGTTTAAAAACAACGTATGTGCCATTAGTTTCCCTATGCATATGAGTGTTTTCCCAGAGAAGCCAGAATTTATAGTTTAAAATTGCAAAGTGCAGTCCAATTGATATCACAGCCAAACAGGAAAATAATAATAGAATGAAATAAATCAGAAAAACGAGCAGGAATTGAAATGCGAGCAACTCTATTGTGCATTTTTATACATTAAACTAAATAAAATACGAGCAGACGTGTAATTTTTCAATTATATCGATATAGGTATCGATAAAATTGAAGTTAGCTGAACGATTCTTACAGGAATGCCCAACAGCGTAAAATACAACGTCCAAAAATTAACTTCTTTTTTTTCGAAACAACGTGTTAACACGACGTACTATAATTTCGATTCTCCAAGCTGTACTTTTAATTAGTCTTGGAAAAAAAGAAGCATTATTCTCTTTTTCATACAGTCCCTCTTGACGTGAAATCAAGCCAAGACTTATCATCACTACGCTTGGGATCGTTTAGCCTTTATTCATGGATGTGTTTTATCGATCGATAGTGTCACCAACACTCATAAATGTCAAGATCGGTCTCCTCTTATGGTCACGATCCATAGATTCTGTTTTTGGATTCAGCGGAGAAAATATGTTCTGGCTCGCCAATGCTGGCTTTACATCACTATTAATTCCAACGTCAGCGCACACTTGTTTGTGTGGCTTCCGAATAGTTCCTCTAATATAGTCAAGATATTCTTCCTCATTTTTCAATTTCATCTCACTTGGCTCGAGCGCCGCGATTTCTTAACGCAGTTCTTGAGACACATTACCATGACCTTTCCTCTTTCATTACCGATACTTTTACCCCTCTTTACTCCATCAAATCTGTGCTGCAAGTCTCACAATATATCTAGGTTAATTTAGACTATTCGCATGTGTGATGTATCTATCACCGACAATGAGCGCACGTCTTTTCTCTTATTGTTCTAAAATATTCGCGAACAACTTTTTTATGCCCTGGTATTAATAATCTGTGCAAATACCATCTAACCAACGCATTGAAGGATTCGCATACCATTTTTTATCGCTTCATCTAAACGTGCTTAAAGAGCTGATTTCGCAGTATTTTTTATAATTCTTTCTGATATCAAGAAATAGGATAAGAATATACTTTAAAGTGAGGGAATACACGGCCTAGTGACGTCATCTCCATTTAAACACATGCATTCTAGCAAATTGTACCGAAAAAAAATTTCCTTGGGTTATTATTTTGCCTTGAAGCGTAAGTTTTTTCGACAAAATTTAGTTTTTTAAAGTTAAATTCGTGCAAATTCAACTTAAGGTCAGTTTTTCTCTAGTTAAGAAAACGTCAAAAGCAATGTTTCTGTAACTCAAAAAATCAATTTTTTTCGACAAGGAATAATATCATAAGTCAAAATAATATCTCATACAAATTTTTTCTCCAGTGTAGGTAGATAATTTTGTTATATCTGCTCCAGTACCTAACTGTTCAATGTTTAAACCAAGGGTATCTGTATGTTCTGTTCGCGCAGTGGTTTCCGTTTAGACACGAAATTCATCAGTTTTCAGACACCTGCAAATTCTCTTTCGCTGTGAAACTGTGAACCCCCTTTGAAGGCTCCTGTATTGATGATTTTAAGAATAGCACTGATAAAATTGTCGAATAATCTGCAGTGGAGATGATAAATTCTTTTGCTATCAACTATCATTCTCGGTTATTAATCGTAGTGGGTGCCGGCGCACCTGCAGGCGGGCATCGAGAATGACCTTGGCGCATTTAACGCTGATTTTCCGACGCATATCCCAGCTGCAATCAGCCATCGCCGTCGCGTCGTCTGCGCATCTAAAAGAACTCCGCAGCGCGGGCGCGGCGCGGCTAGTCGAGTGAAAGAATGTCACGTGTTCAATCAAGCGACCCTAAACAATTCAAGAAATTCTATACATGCTGTTAAACAAACCAGCGAGCCAAATTGCACGCTCAAAAAAATCGAATCAACAGTTTCGGAAAATACCCAACTCTGAGAACACTGGAAAAAAAACCACATTGGATCTAGAGTCCAGACTCTCGAAAACATTGACAAGAAAAAGGACTCTTGATTCAATCAGATTTAAGCTTAAATCATCAGGAAATCCGCTTAAATTAAGAGGCTTGGTTCTTGATTTAAGTAAAAATCCGACTGACTCAAGAGTATTTTTTCTTGTTGATGTTTTTAAGAGTCTAGACTCTAGATCCAATGTGTTTTTTTTCCAGTGAATCAAAAAAAAATGAGCCCTTCGTGTGGATTTGATAAAAATCATGTTTTCCCCCTAGCCTCCCCCCCCCCGAAAAAAAAAAAAATTTGGCCTACCCCAAAATCACATGACGTGCATAAGGATACCACAGATATAGTCTTCCATCTAAATTTTGAATGAAATTGAACAAATAGTTTTTGAGGCATGGCTGTACACAGATTTAGGGGACTCCAGGCGGACTAACACAAATTTTTTCAAGTATGGTTATTTTGACTCTAGATGCCTTAATACGCCTAGAAATTATGAAACTTCATTTTTTTTCGCTATTTTTTGATAGCTCAATAAAAATACCACTTACCTCAATTGCGATTTTTCGAATTTTCCACTTACAATTTTTTTTTTTTTTTCAAAAGCAACGAAAGAGCAACCAGTATATAAGCAACGAGCCAACTCAGTGTTTGAAATGTTTGCAACTTATTCTTCAAATAGTTGAAAACAACGCCGAAA
Organism: Bemisia tabaci; assembly: GCF_918797505.1. Lineage (NCBI taxonomy): Eukaryota > Metazoa > Arthropoda > Insecta > Hemiptera > Aleyrodidae > Bemisia > Bemisia tabaci. The sequence continues at coordinate 67,864,821 of NC_092794.1, read as the reverse complement.
GTCTACCAGAAAAATTGTTGTGTATTTTTCATAACGAAAAAGAAAGAAATCAAAACACAGGAGCGAGCTTGCAGCGGCGTCGCTAATCGATAAATGTTACCTCTGAGCTAACATTAAGCCACTGCTTTCCCGATCTTCTGTGCCGAAGTTCTTCTCTAGGCCACGGAATATCCAATAATACTTTTTCTTCCTAACCCCACGAAGTGTAATACATTTTTATGCACAATTCGGCAACCTCGAGAAACTGCCCTCGGCTCTTACACGAGCCACGACGATGAGCCTCCCTCGTCTGGGGCTCTGCGGCTTAATGCGAATCGCCAGCTTTCGATATCTTCCCATTTGAATCTATGGTAACGAATCGATCACTAAGGAACACCTTGATAATCGATCCTTTCCCATAGATTTAAATGGAAGATCAATCGATTTATCGTAAATCACGGGTCGAGTACTAAGCAGTCTGATCGGGTTGGGCTTGGGAGGCAGTCAAAAGCATTTTCACCCGTCAGATTAACCCGAGACTGTCTTCTGTCTACCGGAGGAGAAAAAGGAAAAGTGCAAGTTAAGTCCCCCATCAAACACACATGGGGTGTCCATAAATTAATTTTAACCGCCCAAGGTCGGGCCTTGATAGTCTGCACACTGCATTGCGTAGCCTCTCCCCCCCCCCCCCTTGCTGGGGGTCTGGAAGGGGCCTATAAAATACTCGCCACGAATCCTTGCAGCCTTCCGTCGCGCAGTGGGGCGAGTCAATAAGAGAGGTTCCGCACCTGAAGTGAAAGCTTTAAAAGCTTATAATTTTGTGAATACAAAACTTAGAGATTTGAATATTATAAAATTGGCTTTTTCGTTCAATTTTCTTACAAAGGCACTTGTTCAAATTTAATATTTGACGGATTAAGCATCAAAATTGGAAGTTTTAATCAAATATTTTTTGTTCAATTTCTCACAAGTCACAATGCATCGTTTTACTGTGCGTCGCGCCGCGCCGATGGACGCTTCTTCACCGTGCATTCGGATGACGTCTCGCCTGGAGGTAAAATATTTGATATATCGGTGGCGAAGTCGAAAATTACCTGTTTTAATTTGCAAGGTTGCAGATTTCATCTATTTTTAATTATTTTTTTCAAAGGAAAACCATTTAATATTTTTCCTCACCATTTCCTGATTATTTTAAATCTTTTGTGGTGTGAATAAGGGAGTTGACAGCCAAAATTTAATGTGTAAATATTCTGCATTTTTAAACAACAATAAATAACGCCTAGGAAATTCGAAAAAAGTTCCCAAAAATAGTGTTTTTATGTTGTGATATATTTTCATGAATTCCTTAAACCTCCCTCAATTACAATGTGGAACGTACTTTGGCCCTCTCAAGGAACGGAACTGTCTAAGGATCGGTTTTGAACACGGCCCTATAACTTGTCGGGCCACATTTCCTAGGTGGCTAGGAGCCCAGGGTGGTACCTCTAAAATGCGTTGTCTCTGAAATATGCTGCCTCTAAAATACGTCTAGACACGCGATGTGAAATCGGGCATGGAAACAGGTCGAGATGCAATTTGGTGACTCGGAACACGCCTTCGGAGCTGAGTGGAAAATGTTGTTTAGTGAAGACGCCTTTCTGGTGAATAATGAGACTTCCCGGCGGTGGGCAATAAAAATGCAAGGTGGAAATGGTTAAAACAATCGGTCAATGAGCGCCAACAGGGATCACAGGCGCGAACAAGAGAGTCTGACGCCTCCATAAACGTTGGAACGCGACAGTGAGACTGGGACGGAGACAGCAACAACATTTATCAACGAACCAGAAGTGACAATATCTCTACATCTGAAGCATAGCCCTTTCTTTCTGCGCATCTCTCGTTATTTAGATCTGGCTGCAGCGATCAGTGTGCGAATTAGTGTGCATAATCGCAATCAGCTTAGGAGGTGATTTCCTGTCCCTTCAGAAGAATATTCGGCTAAAACGGAGACAATAAATTTCTCTACATTTTCGACCAGGAATCCGCTGGTATACAGAGGAACAATTTTTAACATGCGTTTGAAATCAAATTACACACGGAGAAAAAAAGTTCGGCGTCAGCTACCGAACTTCGGTTGCCTGTGCCGCTACGATTGGTTCATATGGAACACCAATTATAGCAGTTCACTGAACTCCAGTTCTTCGGTAGAACGAGCCGAAATTTTTCGGTTGTCAGCACAAAGTTCTCGGTCCGGGGAACCGAACTTCGGCTCATCGTGCCGAAGGCTTCTGTACACCTAACCGAAATTCTTGGATGCATGAATCGAAGCCTAGTGGATCTTATCAAGGTTGCATTAAATTCAGGGGGGCTCTTATTACTCTTAGCCAGGGGAGGGGGCCTTTTACCCAACCCCCCACAAATAAATTTAAAAAAAAAAAAAAAAAAAAAAATAGAAGGGTATTACAGCACCTGAACAGCGATTTGATGGGTAGAAATTTTTGCCTACATCGGGGATCGAACCTAGAACCTACCTAACACTAATCGAAGACCCTACCTACTGAGCTATGCCGGACGCTTGGGAGGAAAGGCGAAAAACTTGCATTAATCTTCGCATTGAACTGTGGACAACCAGGATATATCTAATTTACATGGATTTGTTCGTTATTTTATTTTATTCTATTATTTTACTTCATTTTACTCTCTCTATGGAACATGAAAAAATGATGAAAATTTAAAAAAAAAACCTCAGATCAGATAGCAAGGAAAGGAACGAGGATAGAATACATACTCAAATTATAAACGCACATTATACCGTTATCAGTTCCCAAAGTTCACACCAGATAATATCTTATGCTCAATTTCAAGGCATTTTTTTAAATGATAACAATCACTGCACTTAGCAAGGTACAAACAAGAACATAAGTTAGGTAGATAGCAAATAGATAATATTAGGTACGAAAGGTCTACTAAGTATATAATTAAATTGAAAGTGCCCAGCATAAGGAACCATTTGTTATCACCAATAAATAAAATATGTACACTCCCTTACACAAACATAATAAATTTAAAATCATATCTACAATTGAAAGAAATCAGAGGAAAGAAGGACTCAAGCTTTCCTACACCGCATCATTCTCTACAAATGTAAAACTTGGCTATAGGTACTGATAATGTTGGAAATAAATGGATCAATTCTCCCGCAGACTTCCAATTCTCTACTCTTGACTCCTTAATAATAGCCAAACTCAAAACAAAGCATGCAGGGAGACAAACATGAAGCTGTAACCGTTTCCATGAAATCTAGACATAATATTAACACTGAAACTGATAATGGGGCCATGTTAAGTTAGTGCATAAATTTACTTACAGACTTCTCATCCGTGCCAATCACTGTAGCTCCGTAGTCTGCGCTACGAGTTCTATGGGTTGAAAGTGTACATCGAAGGATATTCTGCTAATGATCAAATTATAGTTTCGCAATTTAATTACAGTAAAGAGCTGGAAACTATAATAATGAACGATGCAGGCTTTGATGTTTCGCAGGAGACGAAAGAATAAGTTAAAATAAAATAAATCACGGTCAATGATAACCTTTCAGCAAATTGGAAACACAAATTCAACTTCGTGAACTTTTCCACATACTTGAGGGTGACTAGGACTAAGCTATACAGAGAAAACCGAGTCATTTTTGGACAAAAGTAAGGTACATGAGATGAGAGTAGAGATGACCGTCTCTGGTCAGAAATTTAAAGTTGAGTATAAACATTTTGAAATGTGCAATGAACTTTCCCTCTGGCATAACTAAGTCTCGTAAAGTAATTAAACTTCAAACCTGTCTTCTACAATTTGATCTTAGTTCCTTTCCTAGATTATAAGCGGATAAGCGAAACGATTTTGTAGGTTAGGTCGATAAGAGAAAAAACAATTGAGTTCCGGCACTGAGAGAAGCTATGAGCTGATTTCTAAGTCGATATTCGAAGTTAAATGTATGATTAATGAGTCACTTGAGAAACAATTGTCACTTTGAATTCTACAATTGAGAGAAAACAACAAATGATACGCACTTTCTGAAGTCCAGCCGAGCTGGATCAAGGCATTCAAGCGGACGGCTTTTACTTGCAAAAGTTAGAAATGGATAAGAATATGCTTTCGTGTGTGTTTTAAGTGTACGATAAGAGGAATTCGTAAACTCACATCTCGCAATCTTCGGATCGTACGCACTACGTAGTTTTGTTCCGAACGGAACGATGCACGTCGCGCTTCGCGCACTGGTTTGCGGAGTCATCAAATTCCTGCGTTCAGAGACAGAGAGCGCTAGCGTCGTTCCCTGTCTGCTAAAATCTTCGGTCGCTTGATACGAATACCCAGTCGGCAAAACGAAAAACTTCGGGACGGAGAACGAAATATGCTCAGATCAGCAGACAAAGGCCAATTTGGGACCACGGTGTGTTATGCCGAACACGCCCGCATACGCCCCCGAATATTCAGTTCCTCACGCCGAAGTCGGGCCTACCGAACCGGTCGGCGCAGATCCCCGAACTTTTTTTCTCCGTGCAGAGTCGTTAACAAAAAGACAATATTCCTAGGAAAAATTCTCAAGTTTCTAATCAGCTTCGATGGTCTGAAAACTTGAAAGTTAGTGAAAAAGGGAGCGAGGGGAAGATGTCCAACCCTCCCCATCCAATTATCTTCTGACATTTGAGAATGTAGTTTCAAAAACTTCTTACAAAAAAGACTGTTTTTCGATCTTCTCTTCATGAAAAAAAGCGAGCATGAAAAAAATATCAGATCTCGCTCTCCGAGTTTTCGGACCTTTTTTTTGCGTGTTTTTTTCGACACTTTTGGGAGATAATTCTTAAGATGTCATTTGAAAAAAATCAGTTTTTTTCCCCCTTTAAAATTTCGTTCTGAAGGTCACGAAAACAAGTGTAAGTTAGATATTAAAAGCGAACCAGAGGAATTATTCTAGTTTTTCCTACTAACCCCTAAAAAGTTTTCTTTACCATCTACTTCCCTCCATTCGATATGGGTTAGTCCACAACACGCCAAAAGGAGGCCCATGCTTCCAGTAAGTATGAGCTTACTAGGAAACCTTATCGTCTATAATTAACCTTTACAGGTGGACCTTATCGTCGAAAAACTCAAAATTTTGCGATCTATCAGCGCTGTTGCTAAGAAGTGTTTTGCGAAATGTTCCGGTAATTCAGCGCAAAGAACGCCTCAAAAAACACATCGGCTCTCAGGGTGTAGCGTCAGTCTCATGCCCATTTCTCTAAGTTTCCCGTTTCCTGCCGTACAGTCAGTCTCATGCCATTTCTCTAAGTTTTCCCGATTTTCTCATGCCGTGACTTAGCTACAGGGAACCAATGTAGTCGCAGAGAATGCTATGCCAGGTTAACCTTCAGGCGAGGCAACTGAATCCGCAATTACCGCCACAATTAAGCGTAACGATCAGCCGTCGAAGTATTAAGTTACTAATCACACAGTCTCGACAGAGAAGTTGCCAGGATGTGTCTTACTTCAGCAGTGATTAACTCCTGTTTAGTATCGCGCCTCAAAAGCAGCATTTTAATTATTCTCTTTTTAGGTTCGTTCGGAAATAGGTTAATGATTCTTTGAGTGAATTATGCCTAAAATTTTACTTCGAAATTTCTTCGAGGGTGCATATTTTGCTAGCGTACTTATGTCAATTTTCGCAAAATTTGATCGAAACGCTTGATACGTAATGCATGAAATTGCTCCAATCATTCCAATGTGAACATATTTTTATGGCCAATTCACCGTTTGTAAATCCTTTTTTAGCAGCAGGATTTTACAATTCAGTCGATATGAATCAGTTGTTTTAAAAAAAGAACAAGTTCGTTTTAGTATAAGCCCTGAATTTCTCAAAAATGCATGCGAACTAGCGCTCATCTGAATATAAACGTGTTCTTTTCAGATTATGACTCATTCGAGTCTTTTGTTCTTTAAAAAGAAGACAAAAGAATTTAAATACAATTTGCAGAGAACATTGGTCTAAGTCATTTTAGTATCACTTTGGAAAAGAAGCTACTGGTTATATTTCGTTTTTCCCCCCGCGAAAGAACGTAACAACAATTTTGCATAATTTTAGACAAGAATTTCAAACGTGAATTCTTGTAAAAAATCGAATTTTTTAGTCAATTTTGCAAACCTATGAGTGGAGTTACGTTCCTTCGTCCAGGAAACGACTAGTTATACGATCTCAACCTCTCGTTCCTGAATTAAAAAGTTCTAATTTTCTAGCATTTTATCAGTAAGTCAAGAAATGCACAGAACTTATTTTCGCAAAATCACAAAAGCCTAAATATCAATATTCTACCCGAGCGGGGAATAATTTCTCACGAGAAGTCGCTAAAAATTCTTAATTAAACGTATTTTTTTGTAAAGATCAGATACTTGTTCTAAAGTATTTTTTGTGGTATCATCTGTTTTCTTAATAAGTTCTTCCTGTAAAACTTTTTGAATTTATGCGCTCCGCTAAACTTAAAATCTAACCTTCCTCCTCAACCCTTTTGTATTTTCACTGTTCCATGTAAACACACAGAGGTGTAAATGGCCTCAGATGCTAAAGCACCGCTTTAAAATAAACTTATATCTTACTACTACTACTTTCTTTTTATCTGTAGTATCTACTTTTTTATCATCATTTTTACTACTATCGTTTTTCAGATAATTCTTTAGAGAAGATCCAGGAAATCTCTCCCTTATCAAACAATTCACAACCAAACCCCCTCCCCACTTCCCGCACGCTCCTTCATCCTTCCGCCTTACCTGGATGAGACGAGTCGGAGAAAGTGATTAGCCGTGGCGTCGCTCGATTGTTTGTTTTCCGCGCCTAGACGAGATCGAATTCAAATAATTAATTAATTTTTTTACTCATCATTGTCTTTCCCCTCCTTTCGCGCTTTCTCGACGCCCACCGACAGTCCGCAGTCACGATCCACCTCGTCGAGCCGAAACAGCGGTTTCACGCTGCGTTCGCCATTGGAGATAGGTGTTTTTTGCAGGAGCCCTGTAATCCAATTTCCACCTTTTCCGGGACTGCCCGGCGAGTTACTGTGAGGTCACCGTCCGGTGTTTTCTCTCGGTTTTTTCCGAGTTCTCGGTAGCGTCGGGAGCGGAAGAGCCGTGGAAATTCGGAAAAACTCAACGGTGCACCGGCACACACGGTGGAGGAACGCGAGGGCATTGTTCGGTGCCTCCGCCGGCTTCTGCACGCGCTCACCAGCGCCGTTCAGTCTGTTTGGTGTTACGTAGTCGTAGTTTATATGCATAACGTATGTGCGTAACATACACCGTACCCGGATTGCCGCTTGCCTCGGGCAAATCTCGAGAATGCACTGCGGGGTGATGAAGGTTTCATTCGTAAAGGATTTTAAACGCATGGTACTGGTTTGTAGCGCCTCCATTCGTCCGTGATACCACTAGGATTGCCGGCAGTCGGAGAAATCAGGGAAAGTCAGGGTATTTGCGACAACCGGGAAAAATCAGGGAGTTCCTGACACATCTGCCAATCACTGAAACATATCATTGATCTTCCAACTGTTAACCTTTTTTTTTTTTTTTTTTTTAAGGCTAGTCATCTTTTAACCTTCTACTGAATGCCTTTTTCCATGATTTCATTTGTCCGAAGTTTAGCGGAAGTTGGCATATTTAAAAGAAAACGATAATGAAGTGGAAATTTTGTTTCAAGATCAAGGATAGCCAGGAAATTAAAAACAAATTGGAATCGGAGAAAAGCAAACAAGGAAAGTCAGGGAATTCGTAGATGAAGAAATCATGGCAACCGTGAAATACACCTCTGGGCGATGAAGGTTTCATTCGTGAAGGACTTTAGACGCATGATATCGGCTTGTAGCGCCTCCATTTTCCCAAGATACCACGCTTTGCATCGCAGTCAGTTTAGTTGCCTATTCAACCAAATGTAATTGAGGTCCCTGATTTCACTACACGGGCACGTTAATGTTCAGCATCGTAAAACCATTTGCGCAAACAATAATTTTTCTTAAGTCTCCTACCTCCGTAAGATCCAATGTTAATAACACAGTTTAACGACCATTTTCATGTTCTAAATATATTTTCTCGACTTTGATTTTCACAGGAGAAAATTCAGGACTAGTTGCATTCGAAACTTCTGCCAACTAATTTTTTCCCAAGTGCGACTTCATGCACTTCTGCTGAACTCTAGTTTAAATTAAAAGCGTGTCCTCAATATTGGCTTTGGGTTGGATAGGCAACTAAACTAACTGCGTGATAAGGCGTAGAGTATTAGCGGGAATTGAAGGGGATAAACGGTATCGTTCATTTGAAGTACTTCACTAATGAAACTTCATTGCCACATGAGTCCTTACTCAGCTACCACTCGTTTAAAAATAAAATGCATTAATTTCAATTCAAGGCAAAATTACCAGTACTTTCTTCCTGTACCTTCATTTCTGAATTTTACCTTCAACTATTCATCAGTCGTCACTATAGCCTATCGCACATTACCAGCGATTGCTAATTCCCTGTGACTGCAACACGCGGCTTGTTGATGGCCAATCTAAAAACCACTTGTTTCGACTAGCGTCGTTGCAGATGCACCATCATACTTCCGTTTTTAATTGGGAGATAAATCAACATTATAACGCAGGAGGGCATAGCATGTTGCATGGTGCCAACTCAAACTGCTGGGTGTACCGAAAACATAGGTGTGCAGTCAAAAGTATCGATTTTCAGTTTTCGGTGCGAAACTTTCTAATGTACCCTTAAGGCATCAGGACATAGTTAGAGGCCGTAATTAACATTTTCCATGATTTTTTAAGGTTTTGGAATGAATCGTGCCTTAAATGGGCATCAGCGATGGCAACTGTTACCAACGATGTTCTCGAATTCCCAGTTTTTCGTCCTCGAAATATGAATTGCTTTCAAAGCGTTAATTTTTGAAATTTTTGGGCGTACTCTATATTAAGTCAAACGATGCAGAATCAACACCATCCACTCCCGCAGCTGTGGTATAGGTACCTTACCTCCCTATCCCCACTTTAAGGCCCATTTTCCCACGTTGCGTCACATTTTTCGAGAACCTTCATCATTTTCCTTGCCCTTGTAGAATGTTTTGTGAAAATTTTAACCCAAAAGGATGTATAGTTTTGCTTCGAGAATATCAAATGAGAGTATATAGAAAGAACCCCGTAATAATCTGGATGTGGTTTTTATAGCCATGGATGTGCACCATAACATGGACTTTTTGTGATTCGTTGAGGATACATAATGAGTAGCCCACAACCTTTTTAGACACTAGCCGGATCGCTTCATTCAAAATAAATTATCGTCTCTCACTCTCTTTATCTCCTTCCCTTTCTTCCACTGTCTTTGAAAATTAGTTTTCTAATATGCTGAAGACAGAAATATGTGTTTGACTACGATCGCCGAACGCTCCAATCTCGCAGATTTCCTCAATTACAAGCTATACGCACACGTAAACCCACACTTTTAAAACGAGTCCGGAAGGGAAAATAAGTCACTTTTTCCGCGTCTATTACCAGGGAATAACGCCTTAAGACGGCGCTTCGACATCACACACAAACACTCAGGTTTAATTTCTAATTTTAGAGCTGTCGAAAACGTCCAATAAAAAATGCTGAGTGAATCGGAGACCTCGGGTCAAAGATTTTCAGACGGCTTAAATCCCGTGTTATGTCAATGCTGGAAAGGCACCGGTATCTTTGAACCTATCATTCCTAGAGTTATGCTAATATTATTCATGGAGAGTTACTTCGGTTGCATACACACACTCGTACATAACCGCAAAGGAATTTCCATGCCTTGCTCTCTCAAGAAACCATTAACTTTCGTTTTCTCGTCTCCCGAAACTAGAACGAACGCATCGTACAGACGTTTGCCTCTAAATGAATACCAAAGTCCTCTGTTGAGGTGGTTCTTCACGTAGATTATAATTAATTGGTGGTTTTATAAAAATTATTGTAGGTACCGATGATTACATTTAGATACCACTCATATTAATCCCTAATGTTGAAACTTTTCTTCCTCACTAGATTTTTTTTGATGCGAAACTCATTCATTTCTTTTTTTGAAAGCTTCCGTGATATTTCCCCTCAATGTGATACCTAGATATCCTGCGAAAAATTCGAGAAATGATCTGGTTCCGTTTCTATCAGATATAAAGTAAGGGCAGTTATTGATCATTCTTTCAGAGTTGGTGATGAGGTTATAAATGTATGGTATCCATCCAAGAGCCGTGCGGTGGATCATCGTGCAAGACATGCATTAAACTTTGGAACTTGGAACTTTGGTTTTTGGAACTTCTTGGCTTTGTTTTCCCCGCGAAATGGTGTGGACCCAGCACCATTTCTCCACCTTGTTATATACATTGAATCCCCACGTCATATTACATTTTCAAATTCAGGAAGCGATTCTCCCAACGGGATCAGAAATCAACTTCAAGTCGTACAAATGAATTACGTCTTTTGTATTTTTGACGTTTATAACTATAGTGTTAACTATAAATACCCGTATTATCTTCATGAGTTGATTTTCAAACCCTCCGGTTCGCGATACATTTTTTAAAAAAAAATTTGAAAAGAAAGCATTTGGGGAACTCCTTAGTTTGCACCTTATCCAGCGATTCATCACTGCTCTCGTTGTGCATTTTACCGTTCAGCACGCCGTGCTAAGGAAGAATGCCGTATAAGCCTTCAGACGTTGCCAAATTTCCTCACACAAATCACGACTTTTCGGAAAAATTGTAAATATTTTGCCTCCGATTTTTCAGAGAATTTTTTTCGTAATTTGATTTAAAATTTGTGAAAATTTTAAGGAGGAATATTCATAACTTTCCTCAAAAATAGATGTTTTCCAAGAGGAAATTTGGCAACGCTCGAAGGCACATACGGCGTTCTTCCTTAGCACGGCCGCGGCAGTGCAGCTCCACGCTCGTTTCCACCGTTTCTTCTACACTTCATTCATAAGTTTAAATTGGCGCTGTTCTGCATCCCTTCTCATCTCTTTTCCCGTCTTCACAGTTTTCGCGTTTACAAGTCATTAATCTCCGAAAGAGAGAAAAAAATTTGAAGGAGCTCATTGAAAATTCGGCTAAGTGCATCAGAGCCGGGACGGAGAGCATTGTATTCAAAATACTGGCTATCCGCCCGAAGAAGTGTCAGTAGAACAATGGCCCGGATCTGAAATCGTCATCGGCTCTCAAATAGGGTGTGACTCACGGTCGTCATCCGCATTGCAATCGCTTCTAGATTATCAATGGACCAGCAGGTCGATTGTCGAATCGCTGTCGAATGACCTCGATCGATAAATAGCGTTGCTAAAATAGGGATTTATCGATGAAGGCCATTCGAGAACGATTCTCAAATCGACCCCCCAGCAAATGAATCGCATTCAGCAAAAACGAACCAGCGCGATTACAGTGTTTTCAAAATCGTGCAACTTCTTTTTTTAAAAAAAATACTGTATATACAGGGTGTCCCAGGTTTAAATTCCTCCCGGGGGTTTATAATGATTTGCCACTAAAAAAGTGTGTTGCAGAAGATTGAAGATTGTTTGATTCTAATAAACGGAATGGGAGGCACTAGTCAGGGACTTAACTTTCAATTTCCAAAATCTGCAAATTGTATTTTGCGGTATTTTGTATCTTTTGAAATGGCAAATCATTGTGATATCTTGTAAGTATCTAGTGAAACTGCTGAATTTCACTAAAATGTCCAAAAAATTGTCGTTTACTCTGCCACGTTCAAGAAACGTTGAACTTGCAAGTCAGTGTAAACTGGACTGCATTTTGCAATCTGGAACTATAAATTCTGGCTCTTCTGCAAAAACACTTATGCGCATAGGGAAACTAATGGCACATACGTTATTTTTAAACCGGGCTAGAATTTATAGTACCAAATTGCAAAATGTAGTCCAACTGTAAAGCGTCCTCTTAAGGATAGGAACTCCTGGTGTTACGATGGCCTCTTGATACTTTTTTGTTTTTATCATGCATAATATTTTTCCATGCCTGATATGGCATCATTTCTAGGGCATGGAGCATGTCCCCCCGTGACTGGGGCACGGCCGCACGGATGCCGGGCTGAGGGAGGTAAAAATTTGGAACACTTTCTAGAAGGCTCACTCGCATCTCATTAGCGAGGACTTCATTAACGCGTGGACTATGTCGGGTTGTCAGGTGTGTCGAGACTAGCAGGGATACTGTGAAGGGAAATTAACTTCAACCTACGAAGCTAGAGAACTGTCTTTTTAGTTATCAGTGGAGACTACGCAATTTAAAATGACACTTCAGCGACGCGTTGTGAGAAATTCCGCCAAAAATAGTAGCTCCTTATTGCATAATGCAAATAATGCAATCCAAGTGTGCCTAAGTACGAGTCCCAAATCTGCAGGGGAAATGCAAGAAATCAAACACATTTTCTAATTTGAATTTTCAGCCCCCCCCCCCCCCTCTTTTTTCAATTAGGTAAGTAGAATTTTACTAATGCATCATATACGAATGCTTATAATCGGACATTTTTTTAAAGTAATTTTAACTCTCCAAGTACGCGTGTTATAATTTTACGTTTCTCTCTTTTGTTGCAGGTAAGAATCGATTTTCTTCAATTTCAAGAAATTCTTTCCAATAGAGATAGGATTTCAAGCCGAACTCTACGTTCTTCCTTCACGAGTGCGCTGTCAAGATATTATGTTTCTCTCTCGTCAATCGCATGGTACTACTTCAGGGTTGAAAAAACCCGGATTTTTTAATTTAATTTATATTCATATTCTATTTTAAATTCACATTGTCAATACTTTACCTTTTAACTTACAATAAATTGGGCTGCATTTTGCAATTTGGGACTATTAATTCTGGCTCTTCTGGAAAAACACTTATGTGCCTAGGGAAACTAATAGCACATACGTTGTTTTTAAACCGGGCTAGAATCTATAGGTTCAAATTCCAAAATGTGGTCCAATTAGTCTATTCTTCGAGGAACTCCTCAAGCGTTCAACCTAGAGTTTCCGCACTGAAAAAAATACTCCGGCCGTGGAAGCCGTACTCACGGGCTGTATAGACATGCCGTCTGCGTTCCGGGCTCAGAGGCTGAAAGTTCCGGGCGCAGCATCCGGAGCAATCGGAGCTACGGCTCTAGCACCCGGAACTTTCGGCCTCTGAGCCCGGAACGGACGGTATGTTTGTACAGCCCGTAACTTTTTTTCTTTTTCAGTGCGAAGTTAATGAATGAAGGTCCCGGTAACGCTGACGAATTCTCGACTAGCTGGTCTGGATCTAATGAAGAAATTAAAAGCGCATACAGGTCGCGGATCCATGGCGGTGAAAATGAGGTTGAGGTCGGCTGTGAGATCGGAGATTGATGGGTGCCAAGTAGGGAAGCGACCTGGCTCCCTGCTCCCTGGCGGCCGCGGGTCGCTATCCTGCCGCGCCTTAGCCGCAACCGCGATGAGTTCGCGTGAAAACGAAATATTCATCATGCGCCGACGGATGTCACGTAGAGTCGCGAGTCCATTCAGCCATTAACAATGTCGCGGGTCTTTCGGTTCAGGCGTCCAGCCGCGATACGTTAAAAGCTCGCCGTAACGAATCTCCGCTGAGACGCTAGGAAACTCGTCAAAATTTTTCCCGTCCCACAGTGGATCTAGTCATTTAGAGAGGTCGGACATGAAATTTGTTACTAAAAAATTTTGCAAATTCTGCAAATTTTGAAGTTTATTCTGTAACACTTTGAATTTCAAGGGGTGCCAATAACTGAATATTTCACGAGGAAACCAATGGAATCGCTTTTAGAACCTCATAGTTTTGTACAAACGAATCATGAGCGTATAAAGTTTCCAAATTTTGTCCGACCGCTTCTATTGACTCGATCTACTGTGCGGCCTAGGGTGGGACTTATTTTTTTAAATCGACAAAACTAAATGTTGCACGGTCTTAAATGGTCCTATGTGATAAAAAAACACGGTAGCCAAGAGGATTTTGAAAAAACAATTTTACGCACAGATCCTAAACATCGAGATTTTCTGTTTTTTTTTGGCATTTTCGCCGTATATTTTTTATATTTTTGCCAGCAACACTTTGACGCTGGATGTCCAAAAATTAGTACAAACCTAGAACATACCTTGCATATTAAGGGAAAAGTTTAATGCCCGGTAATGCCCAAACTCTCGGTACTGCTCCATGTAAAATGATTACTTTCAAGCGGGGTAATTTTCGTCAAAAAAAGTTCTTGCCCCGTGCTATAGATCATATTTCAATGAAAGTTCATATAACTATGCAAGAACTGCTTGGTCTCAATTTTTATCTATTCGTTTGTTAATCCCTCCTCCCTTCCCTCGAAAAAAGTACCGCAATGGCGAATCACACAGAGTTTCCCCGGAGAAATTTTTAAAAAAAAATAACCCTTCACAGATGCTGCTGAAGTCGTTCAATCGTTTCCCTATCAATTTATTTAGTGATTCATCCTTTCTTAATAAAGGTATACATCAGAGAATATCCTTTAACGTCTCAGTCGCATCTCTCTAAGAACATTCTCTGCATACCTTAAGGTAGATAGCATTCCAAATTCCTCTCATTTGCATAATTTATGCTTGGCTAACGTTTCGGAAAGGGGAAAAAAGGAACTGACTGCTCTGGCATAAAATTCGCTAGTATTTACATTTTACCTTGTGCGTCAGCGGATTTTTTTGTCGGAGAACGCGAAAGCAAGCAAGAGAATGAATGGTTGAAAGCATCGATTGAAAGGTGACGAACCGACAGGCTCCGTGGTCTCTTGATTGATCTCAGTAAAAACGGCCTCAGACGTATGTCGCTTTCTCAGCTTTTCAAAATTCCTGCTGTTTCATTTTTTCCTTGACTAAGAAACGTAACTCTGGCAATTTCACTCATATACAATTTCCGGATTTTTGCTTTTGAGTAGAATTGTATACAGTTGTACGTTAATGCATTATTTAGAACCAACAAATAGGGATCAAAATCGTCGAAAAAATAAGCATTAAGAGATTGAAGAGAAGGGTATCCTGTTTGAGGATGTTAACGCGCAATTTTCCACTCAGGAGATATTCACATATTGCAGGGAACTAGAAAATTTGCGAACAGTTTAAAGGCGCAACGAAAGTTTCACTGGCAAAAGAAATCCAATTGCCCGAGACCATCTTGGAGTCCCTTCAATTTTCCTTGATACTTTACGCATTGCATTGGAGTTAGTTTAGTTGCTCATCCGACTCAAACCCAACTAACAACGAGATCACAGGTTTTAGTACTGGCACGGGGCACGCGCAAGTACATCAGTTGATTCCATGCATTAAATAAGCAAAACTCTCCCATATCAACTCCAGACAATGGATGCACCGAAAAAAAATTTTATACGATGATTTTTTTTTCAGTAAAGGACTTGGTTATTTTTTATTATTCACAGGATATTAAATGTTTCACCAATGAGGAAGTTAGAGTTTTTTTTAAGGAAATCTCTTTGGAATGGAAACAATTTTCCTCCCCTTAAATTGTTTCCAATAATTCAAAACATTCCTAAACCGCAAAAAATTTTTTCATTGAAATCCAAGGAAATGTCTTCCAATTATAGAAAATCTTGTGTGATCATTTTTCAGGGTGCGCAGCCTTTTTTTGTTCCTTACTTATGAGCTTTATGTTTTTCTATGTTTTACTATCGACTCGCAAATGTTACGATCCCTTATCACCTGATGAATGAACTTCCAAATCCAAAATCCCCAAACATGGTTTAGACCATCGAAAACGGAGCATGATTGCTCGAGGGATTTTGACCGTGACCATGAAGCAGTCAATTTTCTTACAATTTTAATTGTTCGAACTCATCTTAAAAATGTTGCGCTCCGCCAGTAGGACGAGAACGAATTAAAAGCTTGATTAGCAACGGGCCAAAGACGGCCAGCGCTCATCCATTGAGCGTTATAAAAGCTGTAAATAGAGCAAGGAGCAACACACTCTTGTCACATCTGTGATGAAACACACAATTTAAACGTTACATATTTTATGAACAGAGCACAATTAGGGGTCTCATCGACAGCGATTTAATTTAAACGTGGAACTTAAATGTGATAACATTGCCTTCAGAGCAGATACCTCAAGACTGCTTCATCTGAAATCGATATTCTTAATGGATTTAGATGGTGGAAAAAGAGTGTTGCGAACTTGCAAAATCGCCACTGTGTAATTATGTCAATGATCTCCTTTATCTTCCCGTAACCACAACGTTAACCATGTGGGGCCTTCATAAGGGGAGGTGCCGTCAAAGGGGCGACTATAAATACAACCCTTTCATAAAATACGTAACGCTCCAGAGGAGGAAACGGCCTGGGCCTGCACTACGGATGCGTTACGTAACGCCGGAATAAGTGTTTGGCGCCGATATTTCAAAAATCCAAGGTGAAAGATTAATGCGGTGGATCAAATTCCCATTTCCAACGTTACGTATTTTCATCGACAGCGATTTGGGCTGCGTTAAGTAGAAAGGAACCAAGCCACGGTCAGCTAGGGCCAAATTTAATGGGGCAATTTGATTTTTTACATGAAAACTGTCGTGCAGATTGTCGTGCTTTCAGTGAATTTGCAGCATAGCAAGTAGCAAATTCCTTATAATTTTCGCAGGAATCCGCATAAAAGTTTTCTCGTAAAAAATTAAATTGCCCAGTTTTTGGCAATAGCTGATATGGTCTGGTTCCTTTCCACTAAACGCGGCCCATCCAATGGAGATGTTGCATGTAAGAGGAATTTGCGATTTGACTACTAATTTTTATGTAACAGTTCGCGAGAAACACGATGGTGCCACTGGTTTTCTCTGAAATCAACTCCCAAGCTCAAAAAAAGCTCTCAAGTTGAGGCCAAAATGGTGGGGATATCCCACGCTATCCTGAGAGTCCACCTCTACATCAAAACAAACTCTCCATGCAAAGATGGAGAGCAAATACATTGACAGGGCTGCCACCTTATTTGGGGACTCTAAACTGAAATCACGGCAACCCTGTCAATGTATTTGCTCCCTATCTTTGCATGGAGAGTTTGTCTTAATGTAGAGGCGGCCTCTCAGGATAGCGAGGGATATCCATCCCCTCCATTGTGGCCTCAGCTTGAGAGCTTTTTTTGAGCTTGGGAGTTGATTTCAGAGAAAACCAGTGGCACCATCGTGTTTCTCGCGAACTTTTACTTAAATATTAACAGTCAAATCGCAAATTCCTCACACATGCAATATCTCCATTCTAAAGTGGTGAGTAAATGTGATAACAGCGCTTTCAGAGCAGATACTTTGAGACGCATCAATCAGCATCGAATATCACGGGTTGAACTAATCGACGCGACGCTGGACCGCGGCCGGACTGAGACACTCGGCAGACATGCCTTAAGGTCACCGCACACATCATAAAGGAAAGTGGAGCAGTGGTCCCCTGCGCGAGGAAGAGCCAAAAGAAATCCTACACAGATTAATTTCTAATTGATGACAGGGATTTCCTTTTCCGGCCCCGGATAGCAGCTCCACCCCGTCCCGCGCCGGTGGCGATTCTCGCACCATTTGAATCCAGTATAAATAATCGATTCAAGGTGAGGTAGGACGATATCGATATCTCGGCGGATATCGATTGTTTTACATACATTAAAAGCGAAAAAATCCAATGTTACTAATGCTCTCTTCACGGAGAAAAAAACTTCGTGCGTGGGACCCGAAGTTGAGGTCATATGGATCTCTGAAGTTTTCAGATCACGTATCTAAAAACTTGAGGTCCAGCTGCCGAAGTTCGGGTCAGACATCTGAAGTACTCCGGTGCATACCGAAGTGCCTCGATGTCTGACCTGAACTTTGGCAGCTCGACCTCAAGTTTTCGGATGCGTGATCAGAAAAATTCTGAGATCCATTTGACCTCAACTTCGGGTCCCATGCACGAAGTTTTTTTCTCCGTGTTAATTTCATGTAAATTTGACTTAAAAAGAGTTGTTTGTACACTGCAAAAAAGTTACGGGCTATATAGACGTAGATATCGTCCGTTCCGGGCTCAGAAAATATGATCTTATCAATTTCTTGATATGACTGAAATTTAAGCCGCCAGAGCGTGATTATTCGCGGTCAATTTCGCGTCGGTCGTCTCCTGTGGAACCGTGGCTTCGCGTCGATGTGAATGAGTGGAGGAGCCGATTTTTGACATCCTCGACGTAAGTGCACCTGTTGTTAAAATAATTCTTACGTCACAGCAGTCCGGCACAATGCGCGCGCAGCGGCCGTTCTTACTGACAAAGAATCGAAAATACGTGTTAAACGGTGTCTGAATGGCGTGGAAATTCGTTTATGTCCTGTGCGACCTTCGCTGATATTGTCTGCTTGCCTCTCGGCTCGTTCCCTTTTTATTTACGAGTGCGTCATTCATTTTATTGCAAAATTTAAGAGCACGGAGACGAAATGTATAATTTAGAATTTATTTATGAGTAGAACTAGGGACTGTTGTCCCGAATGGAAGAAAAGGAGGATTTAAATTCTAAATTTTTAGGGGTCAGTCCGGGTAAGCTCAGGAATGGTTCAAGGAAGATGGCCTTCTCCACTCTTCTTTCTTTACCTGAGGTTTAGGAAGTCCGAATTCTGAAAGGATCTCTGGAAATAGTTCATCCATCTAAGTGCGATAAAAATGTTGCATCGATCATTTTTTAATTAAAACCTTTGCCAATACAGTTAAAGCATACTGAGTAATTATGTGGAATGCCCCGTCATATTATGGTCAACCATTCTACCTCCGACTGAAATTTGAAGGGTTTTACTGAGTACTGACGAAAGACTGTTCAAAATAAGTAGCTTAAATCTCCCCGTCAAATAAATGTTTGATTAATTCATGATCGTTTTCAGAAATTTTAGCAACGAGTGAAAATGTATCGAAAACTCGCGTGATCCAATAAAACATTAATTATTCAGAAGATTGTCAGTAAAAACTGGTGTAAAATTTTATATCGTCTTATTTAAGTAAATTTAGCGTTTTGGTGATATTTTTTCCCCCTTTGCAAGTTCAAAAACACTCAAATATTTAATCAAACACGACAACAGTTGGCTGATTTTCATAATTTGACTGTCCGCTGAGGTATTCGACAAAATACCTGCAGGCTGATCATTGATATTAATGGACATTCCGATAGACAAAGAAGACGAAGAGAATGAGGGGCAATCCTATTGGTTGCAGCAAGTGGTTGCAATAGATCGTCCATGATTTTCCTCCTTACACTGGAAAAAAAAAAACACATTGGATCTGGAGTCTAGACTCTTGAAAACATTGACAAGAAAAAATACTCTTGATTCAATCAGATTTAAGCTTCAATCAAAAGGAAATCCGCTCAAATTAAGAGGCTGGGTTCTTGATTTAAGCTTAAATCTGATTGAATCAAGAGTATTTTTTCTTGTCGATGTTTTTAAGAGTCTGGACTCTAGATCCAATGTGTTTTTTTTTTCTAGTGTAGTCTATAAAAACCGTCAGTTTCGATCAGTAGGATCGCTCCATTTCTTCTTTGTTATCTTTGTCTTTTGCTCTGTCAATAAATTTCGATAATCAGCCCCCTGATTTGACAAATGACTTGCAACGAAAACGCGTATTTTTCGACCTCAGCCATTGATATGGTGTCTGGTCCTCGGCCAGCGCGTCGATTGTTGCATCCTTATCGAATGATCTTAATCGACATATCCCTATACTAGCAATGCTATTTATCGATCAAGGTCATTCGATAACCATTCAAAATTCTACCCGCTGCCCTGAAACCCAAGCGTGATAGAGGCGGGGACTCCAAGTTCAAGGCCGTTGCGACGGCAACCAATGGCATGGCGTGAATCGCGCTGTATCGATTGTTCTGCCATTTGAACCTATGGTGAAGAATCGATTATCAAGGTGTTCGCTGCGAACCCCTGTTTATCGATCCTTGTCCATAGGTTTAAATGGCATGACAATCGATATATCGCAAAGCACGCCACGCCACTGCGGCAACGTGATCCGTAAGACGCTTCTGGTCGTAATCTGCCGTGCTAAGGAAGAACGCCGTATGAGCATTCGAGAGTTGCCAAATTTACTTCGATAAAATGTTTATTTCTGAGGAAAGTTATGGATATTTTTCCTTTAAATTTTGAGAATCCTTAGGTGAAATTGCGAACAAAATTATCTGAAAGTTTGGCAGGAAAATATTCATAAGTTTACCAGGAAATTCGCGTTTTATCTAAGGAAACTTGGCAACGCCTGAAGGCTCATACGGCGTTCTTCCTTAGCACGGCAGTAATACCCTCAAAGCCTCCGGTGCGGCGGCTTTATGACGTTCATATTTTCTGAATTTGAATCTGATTAAAGGTGCATAGGTATTGAAACACGCACGGGCCGGGCTGGGCCGGTGTCAACAATGAGCCTCGGATATTAAAATAATTGGAGTAACGTGGGCCGAACGGTGGGCGTCGCGACGGACGGCCCTTTCTTCTTCTTCTTCTTTTTATTCTTCTTTTTTTAGGGTTGACCTCGAATTTTTGTGACACCCGGGTGGTCCGGGGGCCCTAGCCGATAAATTCCGGCGATGCCAATACAAACCACACTGTGATCCTTCCCGCGGTCCAGGTGAGATTCGTCCGGTGTTTGAATTCGTTAATTAGGTAAAGAATCTAGTTCTACTTCAATTTTCAGGTGGAAATAAGGAGGTGGCTCCTGTTTATGGGGCCAAAAAATCATCCGCTTTATTTATAAAAAAAGAAAAACCCACCCAGATTTGTCACCAACATCAGAGTGTTCACACACTGGAAAAAAAACACATTGGATCTAGAGTCCAGACTCTTAAAAACATCGAAAAGAAAAATTATTTGATTCAATCAAATTTAAGCTTAAATCAAGAACCAAGCCTCTTAATTTGAGCGGGTTTCCCTTTAAGCTTAAATCTGATTGAATCAAGAGTTCTTTTTCCTGTCAATGTTTTCAAGAGTCTGGACTCTAGATCCATTGCGTTTTTCTTTCCAGTGTAGCTAGTTTTCCATGTATGGAAAACTCGGAGAATATCCTCGGGAAAGTCTAAAACTTTGAAACTTGTGATCCGAGGTAGCTGAATGGTGTATGTCGTTCGGCTCTTGGAGTTGAGTATGCTCTGGTGAGCATAATACTGTGCTTGTCACGTGACTCTATTGAGGAGCGGGCCCTCCCAAGGCTCCCCCGAAATATATCGATACTCCGTAATGGAGCCTGGTGGATGTTCAATATGTTCATGTTCCCGACTTCCAGTTTCCACGCGCGTGTTCGGGGGCCCGTCCTCGCCCCCGGCCCCCCCCCCCTCCCCCGGGCCCATCTTCGCGTGTCGCTGGAGCCTCACGCACACCAATTTGGATCGGCATCGGGTTCATCAACTCGGGAAACGCCTCAAGTCCGGCCGCTCCCGTCCTTGTCTCTCCGCTCTGTTGCATTACCGGGAGGAATTATTAGGGAGCTCGCCTGAATTGCATGGGAAAATTGCCTCCTATGTATTCGTTGCCAAAGCAATACATAGTTCGATCTAAACTTGTTTTGTATAGATTAATTACTTCGGGAGAGCTAGAACATGTCGAAATATGGAGCTCTTAGGACCTCGAAAGGGCAGCCAACATTCTAACACAAAAAATGCGACTGCCAATCCTTAGATTGCGGAAAAACTGAAGTTTGGGAAACTTTTTTGGCTCATGATGTCACCCGAAGCTCATCATCTACCTAGTAGGTAGGTCAACAGCCGAAAGAAGGTGATAATTGTTGCTCCCTTATAATTTTCTATAAGGAAGTGTTGAATCCCCGAAAATAGAAGTTTCCATCTGTCGCCATTAGGCCAGCGGGCCGATTATTGAAACTGATAGACAAAGCGATAGGCAAAGAAGACAAAGGGAGTATAGAGCGATCCTATTGGTTGACATGGTTGGTTCTTATAGACTAAGGAAGAAAATGATGGACTAACTGTCGGGTCTTTGGTGGGTTGCCGTTAGTTAGTCCATCACGTACCTCCTATGTCCATCGCCACCACCCGCTTCCACCAATAGGATCCCTCCAAGTCCCTTTTATCGTCTTTGTCTGTAGCTTTGTCTATCAGTTTCAAGAATCGGCCTGCAGTGGAGGGTCTCTTGTCTCTGGTACTCTCCCTATACAGATACTCTATTCATGTCACTGGACACTGGAGCTCTGTGCGTGACGCATTTCACGATGACGGACGGGGAGAAATCCGGAGAGTGGAGTACGCGCACGCTAAGTAGGCCTTTGGGCTTTTAGGTCCTCGTCGGAGGCGGAAACGCATCGCAAACGGCGCGTTGCTAATGCCCGCGTTAGCTCGCCGATTCGTCGCTCCCTTCTCCGTCCCACCCCGTTGCCCCGGCTCGGCTGTTTAATTGATACTTATATTTATGCTCCCGTTGTGCGCGAGCACTCCCTCGTCGACGCGGCCGTGCGGGAAGGCGCGGCCGCCGGCGTCGCGACGGCCGGCGTCTTGCGACCGCCGCATCGCATGAAAGCAACGCGCCGCGATGCGACGGATAGTAAGATGACTTAATAAACTCCAAGCACGCCGCGTTGCCTCGTCCGGCGAGAATCCGCCCGTTTTCCGCCCGCAAGAAGAAAGAGGCTGTAAGAAAAAGTAGAGTACACTGGGAAAAAAAAACCCTTTGGATGTAGAGTCCAGACTCTTGAAAACATTGACAAGAAAAAGGACTCTTGATTCAACCAGATTCAAGCTTAAATCAAAAGGAAATCCGCTCAAATTAAGAGGCTGGGTTCTTGATTTAAGCTTAAGTCTGATTGAATCAAGAGTATTTTCTCTTGTCGATGTTTTTAAGTGTCTGGACTCTAGATCCTATGTGTTTTTTTTCCAGTGCACTCATCAGGCTCTTGGAGAGTCTTCCTTAGAGTGCCTTCTTAGAAAGCCTCTAGAAACATAGAGAAAATACAGAAGGTGGTGGCAAGCGGAGAAATGTACTTTTCCACGTCACAGCTAAAAATGAAGTCGCCCTTCTGATTGGTCAAGAGGATCGCGGGAGAATCGAGACCTCTTTGTTTAAAAGGGAGCGGGAAAGGTTGTGAGTTTCCCACTTATTTTAGTTCTAAAAACTTGTAACTATGACTTTTTTTGTTTCAGTATGTTTTTCTATTAATGCTCGACTGTAACTGAAAATGCACAGGTTCCATCATGAAATGTACTTTTTTTTTCTTTTGAACAGCGCGTCAGTCCGTGTGATTTTCTACGTCACAGCAAATCTTCAAGATGGCTGCCTTGTCACCACCTTCTGTATTTTCTGTATGCTCTAGAGACACTCCAATGGGCCGTTCAAGTATTACGTAACGCACTTAGGTGGGAGGGGGGTTGAGCCAGCGTAACAGTGCGTTACAAGAGGGAGGGGGCTTTTGATGGTACCTTTCCTTTCCTTTTGAATTCTAAGTATATCATAAGACCTACCTACATGACCTACCTATGTATCTGTCAGTTCGGAAACAACCATTTTAAAAATGTGTGTAACATGCGAATTATTCAAGCCGAGGAAACCTTTGAATTTCAACATTACTGGATTCTGAAAATTGAAGGGATGTGGCACCTGTTATTGCGTGAAAAAAACAATGGAACCGTAGAATGAATGGTTTTAAAGCGACGAGTTTAGGTCGTTTCAGAACGCACTGACTTCTACTTTTTTCAGAATTTCACGGATCGATAAAATAAGTTACAAGTTTTATTCCAGGAAATTCTCAAAATTTTTCAAAGTCTCGAAATTTTTCAAGCGTTAGCCCAGCCACACAATGTTTGTTGTTTGTGTATCGTAAAATTTTGGGATGGAGGCAAAACATAAGTCAAGATTTGACCAGACTGAGTATTTCACAACGCATTGCACCTGCTGCAACCAACAAGTACACAACTCCGCATCTTGAAATTGTGTCGTTGGTTTACGAGCAGACGTGAGGTGACTGCGCGGAGCATTGTTCTTTTGCACGCCAACCATCAACTCAGGCAGAATTTTATTGTTTACATTCAGCCAATCCCTTATCATCTCAGAAAGCGAGCAAGCGTCTGGAATGTCACTCCGACTTGAAACATTGATAATTCTTGGATGTGTGGTTGGAACTTCCGCAAAGGCTTGCGCAACGAAAGTTCATCAACGCAAGTCCTCCTAACGTCTGTTCTCTCTTTTACAAATGAAGAAGGCCGTTCTTGTTATTTTCGAAGGACATACATTGAAAACCTGCGGAAAATCTTACGTACTGTCAACTAGCAAAAGCTTAGAAATGGTTAAACAATTTCATATTTGGGATTATAAAGTCAGGAACAGTGGCGCAGACAAAAATTGTTTACGAAGGAGCGAAAATGTCTTTGATATCTGAGGTCAAACATTTTTCACTGGAAAGAGGGATGTCTATAGTTTAGAAATGTCTCAAATGTCCCCACATTAACATTTCCGGGCGGAGGGGGGGAGGATTCCGAGCGCTAGGGCGGTAGAAATCTTGAAAAAGAATCGTCCTAGGTGTTGACGCATCTAATGAGGAACAAGTTCGGAAATTTCGAAATGGTAATTATTCTAACAGAAAAGAGGAAAAACTTGGCACACTTTTAGTAGCTTTTAATGAATAAAACAACACCTAATTTCTTCTAGGATTAATTCATGATGTTTCTCTCACCTCAAACACTTCGCGATTCATCCTCGAAGGTAGACATGAATGCTGAAGAACGCATGATGAGCCTCCTGAAAGAAGTGTTCAAAATTGTCATTCACGTCAACTCCGAACATTTTGTCGCGTTGTTCGGGGTACGCAGAGGGGAAGCGTCTGCTGAATAGTAATATACGGTAGAGACGGCAACTGGCATTTCAGCATGCTTTCAATGCTGCGTCTTCACGTTGTAAATGCATGTAAAGCTCTATGCGTGATGCAAGGCTGCCACGTGTTTGCAAGATCGACTCGGTGTCTACATTGGCTTTGTTGGTTTTTGAAGATGGGAGGGGATCATTGCCAACCTTCGACGATTTTCACCTGGTTATCATCAACAGGTGAAAACCGTCAAAGGTTGGCAATGATCTCCTCCCATCCTCAAAAACCAAAACAAAACGCTGCCATATTTGGGCCCTAAGCCTCTCCATGGGGCCCAGTGGCCTATACTCTCCGTGTAAATGACCCATCATGAGAAATATCAACAAGTTACACATTTTTTTTCAAATTTATGCGTCCTTCGGAATTTCACTTTCCATCTCTGGTGTTACCAACTCGCGAAGAACAAAAATATACAATTCGACAACAGAGACCTAACGCCAGAAGTCTGCTCGTGATGGAACGCGTACGAGCTACGAATGGAACGAGTGCTTCACAATCGGCAATCAGTCATAGCGACTGACTTATCGCTTTGGGATGGGCCAGACCGGAGCCACCTTTTAACCCTGTCTTATGCCCCAAATCGCCGCCGCGGGAATGCGCCTTGCTTCTAAGTGAATCGGATCTGTTAAAACCCGAACATGCCTATCATCTGACGAACCGTAGAAGGCAGGCATTCTTGTGGGACCCAGGACCCATTAGAACTATGATTTTGGCAGTTTTTAAACTTTTAACGTGGACCGATTCAAGTGTAATGGACTTTCATGGAGCTCACCAGCACACCAGTGACTCTCAGAATTTTGAGTGCTGCGTCGATGCGAACTTGTGGCGCGCGTCTGGTCCTTGTGTTACATGGAACGGTATTTTTTCCGTCCTCTTCCTCTTGATTTATTTTTATTTTTTAAAATTTTCACCATACCGATGAGAAAAATATTTCTCCCTCCAGTATTTTTTGACCAAATCAGAGAAAAAATTGTGTAAATTTTGCCCTCGTTTGTAATGGGCCAGTTGTGCTGGTCACAAAATCGTATTTTGATGCTTGATTCTTGCAGATTAGCTAAAAATAATAAAATCTGTCCAAACGGCAACTTTTTACGTTGAATATTAACCGAGATTGAAAAATCTGGTTTTTGACGTCATCCATCGCGGTAATGACACCCGTGGTTTCTTCCACCCTACTTCCATCAGTCAGTAACGCTTTGGTTACTAAACGTGAAACTTGGATGGAAACTAGGTGGAAGGAACCAAGGGTGTCACTACCGCAGTGGATAACGCCAAAAACCTGACTTTTCTAAGGGCGATATCTCGGCAAATATTCAACGTAGAAAGCTGCAGTTTGGACAGATCTTATTATTTTTAGCTAATCTACAAGAATTGCTAGCTACGGGCAATAATGGGTATAAACTATAGGAGGTAACTTGAAATATGGCAGTTAGCAACCTTGACAAACCTTACTTGGTAGAGGAATTCACTCGATTTAGGTTTGAACCTAAGAATACAATTATTTAAACTTTGGTGTGTTGCACAGTATCATACGCAGTTGAAGGCGTTTTATATTGGTTCGACCGCAGTGAGGTCTTGATGTGTTGAATTTGAGTGCTAAGTCTTTTGAAATCAATTAAAGCTTAAATTTGTGTCACGGGCAATAATAGGTATAAAATGTGGGAGGTAACTTGAAATATGACAGTTAGCAACCTCGACAAACCTTACTTGGTAGAGGAATTCACTCGAGTTAGGTTTGAACCTAAGAATACAACTATTTCAACTTTGCTGTGTTGCACAGAATCATACGCAGTTGAAGGCGTTTTATATTGGTACGACCTCGCCCTACGGAAAGTTAGGTCTTGATGTTTTGACTTTTATCACTGTTTGCACTGCATACATTGAAAGTATGATAAGTAATTTTCATATCAATGGTGAAAGTGAGGAAGTGCGTATCTCGGAAAAAACCATTTTCCAGGAGAGTAAAAAAGCTGTCTACATTCCTCTTTATTGTGAATAAATGTGTAATAATTTTTGAGGAAAGCAAGAATATGATGTTTTTTCAAGCTCCATCAGGACTTTGAATAATTTCTCGGACTGTTAGAAAATACGGTAGAAATGCCGAGATTTGCATTTTCGGCACTAAAAAATAACACTTCATTATGAGTTTTGTATTTTTGCAATTAGTGTGTTAAACCTGTTTTTTTGTGAATTTGGATCATTAAAAGGCTGAAAAAAGAGTTTCACGCTTACAATTCCTCATCAGGTAAAATTCAATTTGATCTCATATGGCCAGATCAAGCATTGACTGAATAGAAAATGACATTTAACCACGAGATACGCATTTCTCAAAATAATAGCGTTTTGAACCTGGTCTTGGTCATTAAGATTAAAAATAGAGTTTATTAATACTGAAAACTTGTTTAGAGACTTCAGTTGGTCCAGTACCGTGAGTCATCAATAAGTGAATCAGAGAATTGGTTTTCGTCAGCAACTTTTACACCATAGGTAGGTAGTAGCACCAGAAACTGCAGACGTTAACTCCTCGCTTATGAGATAATTTTCGACATTTTTGATTTGGTGAATGTGTTCTACTCGACATTTTAATGAGGAGGCACGTCTTTTACTCAAACGCCTAATTCTCCCTGTCTTGTGTTCCGTCCGGTTACATTGCAGTGTGCATTGACCTCCGTCTAACGTAAGAGCGTAACCTCATTTTCAAGTGAGCCCTGGAAAGTGTGTTGTCTTACGGACGGTAGGGCTCACCGCAAAATGCAGTAACGCCCTTACGTCAGCAGAGTGACGAGATGAATGTGCTCTTCCTTCCGGGTGACGGCGCGGCGGCAGCAATCAGCATGCCACAAGAGCGGGAACGCATACGAATAATCAGCTGTTGGAGCCAGATTCCGCGGGACCGAAGAGCTCCAATTTCTTGCAGCCGTCGGTGAAAGTCATTTTGGAAGTTTTACGAGGTTAATTTGTGAGTAACACCGAACTGCTTTTATTGTTGCTCCGCGCAGATCTCTACGCAGTTGCCGTTTCTGCAGCTTTGGAACGGAACCCCATTCATTGAAAAAGTGCGAGCTGAATATGATAAAAGCGTCCTACTAAGAATCACTAACCGAAATTTAGTATTATTCAGGGCCGGATTTACATACTTGCCGCCTGCATATTGCCGCCCCTTTCTCATTCATTTTGAAGCATCAATAAAAACCATCAAGTGAACGCGCCGGAGGGGGAGGAGTACATATGACGCGTCAACTCGTGTTGGACACAGTTTTTGCAAGCCCTGTCAACATTACTACCAAAAGTTCACGGAACTTGGCGCGGAAGTTAAGTTCCGTAAACCTATCTCTGTGTGGACAAGGCCTTCCATTTATGTGAAATGTACGAGAAAATTATGAAAGAAGAAACATAAATGTGGTTTAATCATTTTAACTTCTGCCGCCGCGCCGCACTGACCGCATTGTGTTTGGCGCAACGCGTGAAGTATTCCTACAGTCTCGTATGCGATATGCATTTCATGCCGACTGCTGCTGCACGCACTGTGTTTGGACGCAATGCGTGAAGTGTTCATGCAGTCTTGTAGGCGCTATGCGTCTCACGCCGTCCGCTGCTAACCGGAGCGACCGCACTGTCTTTGACGCAATGCGTGAAGTATCCATGCAGTCTTGTAGGCGCTAATATGTGTTCATGCCGACCACCGCGCCGCGCCTACCAATCCAAGCAAATGTTTTTTCAGTGCTGCATGACGCTGTCTTAATATCGATCTATCGTAGATTTAAGCATTTTTCCGAATTTGGGCTTGGCCTTTTTTCTTCCTCTTCTTCTTCTTCCTCTTGATAACAAGTAGACTCTTCCTGGACGACATGGCGCCAATGGGATACAATACAAGATCGAGTGTTCGTGGCTCGCAGATCGCAAGGCGAACGCGTTAAGCCCTGCTCGAAACCGAACGAAGACTCCTCGAACGACCTTTCGTCGCTCGCCCTCCTCTACTCTCGATATATGACGCTTTCTTTACCTAACTCAAAATGCAACGATTTTGATGTGATAAATCACGCAACCCAGACCACTTTTACTGTCGGCCGAGAGGTCCGTGGTTCGACTCTCGCATGGCCCTTATCTAATATCCGAACGGGTCGTTTCCGATCTTGCTCTCACGCGCGCCGCGCCGCCACCGTTTCAGTGAATTCTGGAGCAATCTTAATCCCAACCAGACAATAAATTTACAATTTTTAATAGAGGCCGTTCACTGCTATCACCCCCACAATGTTGTGCCCGAGTTACTCCAGAAAAGTTATCCACTGGAAAAAAAAAGAAAAAAAAGAAGAAGAAGAAGAAAAAAAAAAAACACACATCGGATTTAGAGTCCAGATTCTTAAAAACATCGACAAGAAAAAGTACTCATGATTCAATCAGAATCTAGCTTAAATCAAGAACCAAGCCTCTCAATTTTAGCGGATTTCGTTTTGATTCAAGGAAAAATCCGATTGAATCAAGAGTATATTTTCTTGTCAATGTTTTCAAGATCCAATGTGTTTTTTTTTTTTTTTTTTCCAGTGTCGCTTAGATTTGTTCAATGTTAATCATTTATCATTGACCGAAAAGTTTCACTGAAAAAAAAGTTAAGGCCTATACAGACATACCGTCGTTCCGGGCTTAGAGGCGGAAAGTTCTGGGTACCGGAGCCGTAGCTTTGACTGCTCCGGGTGCTGCGCCTGGAAATTTCGGCCTCTAAGCCCGGAACGCGGACGGTATGTCTATATATAGCCCGTAAGTACAGCTTCCACGGCCGGAGTTTTTTTTTTTTTTCAGTGTGAGTGATTCATTAAGCAATACTAACCAAAAATGCGAAAACTCATCAATCATCATTATATTAAGCGAAAAGAAGCGTTGACTTCCGAACTTCACTTGTAGTTGTCTCATCCATCGTTTAGATTGTTAGTGCGGGGTTTTAGAGTATAATGTCCCTGCCTTCAACTTCTCATCTGCGAAGTTTAATTTATGCCAACTTTGTATCCTGCCATTTAAATTTGGTCAGATTTCCTCTACAGTTCCGGGACCGGTTTTGTCACAAAGTCAATAAGCCGTAGATCTACTGATCTCTCACCTGTTTTGATCATTTTTCGACGGCTTCGCATTTAATCCATTAACAAATAAGCGCACAAGTATTCATTAGAAGTAGGATATTATTCTTAGTGAGGGCGGTAATGTGTTCATAAGACGATTTACTCTTGAATTTTAACGGCATCGCCAACATTTTTTCCAGTGGTATTCATAATCTCAGGACAATGGCATAGCTCATGAGTAGTTGACTGTTTCGCTGTAATCGTCGTCTTGCATCTATTCTCCCTCTCTTTCTGTCTCATTTAAATCACGTTTATCGCACCGTTGAGCATTAGAATGTGCATACAACTGGATTTTTCAATGTAAAGCTGTGAATGTGGTTTAACCAGTAGGCGAATAACCGTATGAAAAAGCGACTTTTCACGCGTAAAATTAGGTTTGGACAAGTTTGTTGAACTGCGGTGTACCGCACGGTTTTAATGGCCATAAGCTAGCGAGGAAATGCACCATCTACCGCTAGAGACAAAGACTTGTTAAATAACTGTACTGAATTGTTTGTTCTTGGTGAATTTTTTTTTTCTTCGCGATGCCAAAGAAGAGTCAATGAAAAACAAATGGTCTCATACGTCATTTGGATCACACTTCGCAATCAGGAACTAACATTTCTGGCTCATCCATGTAACACATACCAAGTGCCTCTATCCTCTGCACTGGAAAAAAACACATTGGATGTAGAGCCCAGACTCTTCAAAACATCGACAAGAAAAAATACTCTTGATTCAATCGGATTTAAGCTTAAATCAAGAACCCAGCCTCTTAATTTGAGCGGATTTCCTTTTGATTTAAGCTTAAATCTGATTGCATGAATCTAGAGTATTTTTTCTTGTCAATGTTTTCATGAGTCTGGACTCTAGATCCAATTTGTTTTTTTTTCCAGTGTGGCCGAACAATTTCCTTATTTTTCGTGGCACTTGCACGTTTTTTCGCCGAAAATTAGGACATCTACCTAAAAGTTCTCAAATTTTAGATTTTTTAAATTTCAGAAGACTTCGCGTTACAATTTTTTTTCTTTCTTTCTTGCTTTTGTGCAATTTTTTGAAAAAAAAGTCATGAAATAGTTTGGGAATGTTCAAAAGTCATGAACAGACATGGAACAGTGAGAGAATTTTTAAATTGTAGAAAACCTTTCACCCTTTACAACCAACCGACCGACGAGTAGTCCGTTTTACTCAAAGAAAATGTTCGGTAATAGAAGTCTAATGTTTGGACCGGTAGAGCCGAACCCTAGTTATGAGATCCAAACTTGTAATATTTAACTCCAGCTATGAATGGCAGATGTGAATAACTCAATTTTCAATCCGCTTGATAGTTTTAACGGCGGAAATCGTCAGTAGCGTTGCGTGCTTTGCGATCTATCGATATTTCCCCATTTAAAGCTGTGGTAAATAATCGATTATTAAGGTTTTCGTTACAAACACCCTGTTTCTCGATTATTTTCCATAGGTTTAAATGACAGATCAATCGATGTATCGCAAAGCATGCCACGCACCTGAAATCGGTGTTCAACGAGTCGCGGTTTGCGTAGCGGTCTTATTTTTTCTCGTGCCACAGTATCAAATTATCACAAGCTACTCCTCTCTACATCTCACCACCGTTTAACTCAATTATTCATCGTTTATCGACGCGGAGTCGTCGTTAGCAGACCGTTGGAAGGTGAACCGCCAAGCAAGATCGACTTAACGTCGAAAAATAATGTCTGCTCGAACGAGGAGTCACGTGGCGATAATTTCAGTCGATCGGCTCATCACCTCAATTTCCAGGGGCAAACATTATTCAGAACCTCATTTCCATTTCACGCGGAAAACCAGGATAATCCATTGCCAAATCTTTTCGATGGAAATTTGAAATGGTTTTTTCAGTCCGCGTGCGCCGCGCTAGTTTGATTATCCGAAGAAAATCTGGAAAATAGCCTCTCCTCAGTGCATACTCTTGCTGATATGTGCAGGGTTGCCACGGTCAGAGAATACCGGGAAAATTGGGAAATGTCGGGGAAATTGACCCAAATGTCCGGGAAAAATCGTCAAGTCACCTTCATTTGCTTTCTCGAATGGGTATGGTGTTGCGAACAACAAATTTTACCCGAAAATTATTTCTAACTACAGTGGTAGCCCGTAAGTCGAATTGTGTAGGGACCAACAAAAAATTCGACTTCAAAGCGGCAATTCGTTTTAATCGATTCTCCACTTAAACAATCGATTCAATCGGCAATCCGTAACCGTAGTTCGACTAAGCAAGCTTTTACTGTACATATGTCTTTTTAACGGAATCTAAAATGTGTTCAGTGGTCAAGGAATTTCACGAAAATGTATCAGAAAAATGCTAAATTCTGTGACAACCCCGTATAATTTGACTGTCCGCGGGGGAGGGGGAGGCATTAAGAACAAGGAGACCACCTCTTTTCGGAAGAATGATTTTTTTAAGGTGGATCCGGAAATTGGAATTTGAGTTTCCAACGGAAAATACTCTCTAATCGTAGGTTCCCTGACGCTTTTCCTACCGAATGTTTTTAACTTCGAGAGTCAATTGCCTTGATGGAATTTTGGTCACGATACTCTCGGAGTTTTCCATCAAATTTTAATAGTAGAGGCTGTGAAAAAGAACCACTACTGAACACCCATGCTTGTAGAAATTGGAAATTGCGCGATCTCGCGATCCTGGATTGCAGTGAACTTGAGGCAAACGATTGCGTAGCATGGTGTCAAAAAAAAAGTTTTTCTGAGTTTTTGTTGACACCTTGATCGTCCAAAAATAAAAAATTCTGACTCGTGAAGGATAATCAAGATGTCATCAAAAAAACTTTGAAAAACCGCAGGGTGTCCAGCATCAGGAAAAACCGGAAAATATCAGGAATTTTGGCCGATCAGGAAAATATCAGGAAAATCGGAAAAATCGGATGTTTTATCAGGCATTTTCCCTACGCAAATCTCCTCAGCAAAGAAAGTCTTATAATGCTTTTTGTCTACCGTGCCAGGAGTCGAGAAAAATCAGAAAAATATCAGCAATTTTCAAAATGAGAAAATCAGGAATTTTTTATAAAATATTAGGAAAAAATCAGGATTTTCCAAAACGAAGAAAAAAACTAGACATCCTGGTTTGTTGGCACCATGCTACATAATATCGTTTTTTCACTTTTTTTTCTTTCTTTCCAATGCATCTCACAAATTTGGTGCACCGTAGCCGCATTTTGCATCGAAGTTATGCCGCGTGGAGAGGGAAAGCGGGGGAGGGGGATCCCGAGGTGTGTTCGGCAGGCGCCGCCGTAGCAATTTTTTTCAGCGATGTCGAAACGCTTGCAGCAAGTTAGCGAGCACGAGCGGGTTTCGCGATGTGAGGAGCAACTCAGTCTGTGTGTTCAAGTGTCTGGTTTCTGGTGTTGAGTGCCCCGTGGCAGCTTCCACTCTCGTAGTGCCATAAACGCCTCGATTAGGCGAGTTCAGTGCGTCAGTGCCCCTGTGCCCCCCCCCCCCTTTCTGATGCCCCTAGCCCCCTCCCCCCTCCCTAATTCACCTGTTTTTGTTGGAGTTTCTTTCGGTGTCCGTTGCTCTCCGTTTGACAAAATGACTCGCTCAAGGTATGGAAAATTCTGTAGATTTCAAGGCTAGTTTGAATCTGGGAATAAAGAGTTTGCTCTAAGAAATATAGGGTGTGTTCTGCAAGAAAGTAGATACCCTCAGCGGTTTCTTGGTTTTCTAAGTAAAATATTCGTTGTGTTTAGGTTTCTTCGAAACTGGAAACCGTCGAGGAAAATTATTTTCATCTACGGATGAGCATAATTTTTTAAGTTTTCAAGCTTCTATCGAGGAAAATATTTATTTTTTTCCTCGGAGTTTTTCGTAACCCATTTATCTTTCGATGATCGCCGCGTTGCAACCATTTGAACCTTTTCACCTCCATTTCGTTAGCTTTTGTAATATAACTTAAACTTCCAGAAATCCTGCAGAGACATTAATAGCTTCAACAGCTAAATGTCTAGAAACAATAATAAGTAACTATTCAACTAACTAACTAATTGAGGAAACATGCATCCATCAGATTGGGCTGTTTGACAATGAGAGGATTATAGACGCACCACGCATCGTGTTTCATCATCTAAATTGCATGTACAATGTGAAATGCATTAAAATGTCGGATCAACTGAATACTGAGTTTTCATCGACTGTCTGGAGGAATAATGTCACTCACTGCTGTCTTGCCTGAAACTATGTCATTTTTTGCGCACTTAGGACTCTCTCATGTGTCTCGTTTTCATACAATGATGATGAATTTTTCCGTTTTAACTATTTCAGTGATTTCATCTCAAAGAGATTCGATGAATTTTGAACTAAACAAGATTTCGAAAATTTGACACTCACTGCTCTCTTCGCTATCACGGCAGTGTTACTGCGGAGTCTTTAAGGTGATTCGTCAAGCTCACAAGAAGTGGTCGAACTGGCATGCGATATATCGCATCTTTTAGGTCAAAAATCTCGGCAGATTTTGAATTTTCAGCAAACAAAAGGACGATAGCCCCTGCGCATGAGCCTGAAGAATCATTCTAAACCCAAAAATCGGTAAAATTCAGAGAAATGAAAGCAGGATAGTGTTTGGAAAAAAACATCGCATTCGATTCGGCTATCGATTTCGGTATCGAATGCGAGGTTTTTTTCCAAACACTATCCTGCTTTCATTTCTCTGAATTTTGCCGATTTTTGGGTTTAGAATGATTCTTTAGGCTCATGCGCAGGGGCTATCGTCCTTTTATTTACTGAAAATTCAAAATCTGCCGAGATTTTTGACCTAAAAGATGCGATATATCGCATGCCAGTTCAACCACTTCTTTTGAGCTTGACGAATCACCTTAAGATGTTCCGTCTCTGAAGTGCGCCCTCCGCAGGGCGACACGAGACACGACTTCGCACGCCTTACGGCCAGGAAGACTAATTTTCCCCTCTAAATCGCCCCGTGACGCATGAGCGGAAAACTGCGGCCGAAGAAAATTACGAAGAGGAGGGAAATGCATAAATTAAGTAAATATGAAAATAATAAAACTCCACGAAACTATAGGCGGGAGCCATGTACGCAAACCGGTTCAAAAAAAACTCGCCGGCGGCTACCAACCGTAACCGAGGCATCCAAGTTGCGCTGTTGCGGGACTGTCCTAACATTCCTAGATCATGCGCAAACGATAGGATTGTCGGGAATTTTTTTCGCAGCATAGTATGTCAGCCTTGCCTGACTGCTTGTATCATTTTTACCACTGCTTGAATAGTTCATTTCGTCACAGGGTGCGGTTAATTTAGGGTCACTCGGGGCCCTCTGCGCCCCCCCTTTCCTCCGCCCCCCCCCTCTTGATCTCCCCGAATATTCGCTGTAACCGCAGTGAGGGATTAAGTTTGCCGCTAGCTATAGCAGACATACTTCGGTGAGCCGCAGAGACAGTGTAAAGTTTGGCCCTTGTTGCTTGCTTGACACCCTCAGTAAGTCGGTACGATGAAATTCATCGCACTGCGTTTATTTCCGAAAGGAATCAACATTTTTCGCGCGTTTCATGCCAAAATGACTTTTCGACCATTAATGTCTTGATTGCTTTTATAAGCGTTTTCACGTTGAATCCATTTGGGGTAATCAACATTTTCACATCTTTTTCTAATTGCGATATTGGGATTAATTTTATATTTGAATTCTGAAGGGTATAAGTTTCGTTTGTAACGTATTCTCGGAGTGCGTTTTGGATGAAAAATAAGAATTTCGTTATCACTTACGTTAGTTGAAAAGAAAATGAGAGGAATTGCTCATTCTAAATTAGAAGGATGAAAGGCGGTTCGTAATTGGCGCATCACTTTTTTCACATGCGTATGTCACCGATTTTTAGCAATCGCCGGCAATATGCAAGCGGCTTTTAAGCTATTTTGTATAATCACAATTATATGCAATGGTGGAGATGTAACGAAACGACTCCGAACAATAAATCCTAAGCAACGCCTCTCTTTTCTCATCCTCAAAGTCACCGTCCTGAAGATTTAGTTTACAGTGGTCCTCTCCAAAAGCACTGTCTCGCCCTTGAGCGCCTTCAATTTTAGTGATACCCTACGCTATGTCGCGAGGTTAGTTTAGTTGCCAATCCGAACCAAACCCAACTCAGGTCACGGATTTCATTACACGTTCTATTGAGTGTGCCAGCTATTACCATTATTATACGGAGGAGAACATATTTATTTGAATTGTAGGTAATACAGTCTGTACTCTTATCTTGTTCCTTTATTTATAAATTTTATGCTCTTATATTTATCAATAGTAGCTTGAAAATTGTCGGCGATTGCTAGTTTTCTGCGACACATCGTCGACTTCCGGCCAAAGTATCATAGGCGCTATGCGACGTTTAAAAATTCCCGCCGCCAGTTTATTTTTTTACAGAGCTCTTGTTCAACGAAGCTATCCGAAAATTTCCCTGAATTTTATTAGTGCTGCCGATGAAATTCAGTGAAATTTTCAAACAGATTCAACCTACAATTTCTCTATAAAAAATAGAATGGCGCCGGAAAGGTTTAAACATCGCATGGCGCTTGTGATACTTTGGCCGGAAGGTGACGACATACATACTGCGGTTGGAGTAGAGGAACGAAAATTCGGCCGTATTCTTTATGGTTACGAAGCATACACTGGAAAAAACAACACATTGGATCTAGAGTCCAGACTCTTGAAAACATTGACAAGAAATTATACTCTCGATCCAATTAGATTATTGCTTAAATCAAAAGGAGATCCGCTCAAATTAAGAGGCCTGGTTCTTGATTTCAGCAAAAATCCGATTGAAACAAGAGATTTTTTTCTTGTCGATGTTGTTAAGAGTCTGCACTCTAGAACCAATGTGGTTTTTTTTTTTTTTTTTTTTTTTTTTTTTTTTTTTTTTTTTTTTTTCCAGTGTACGTTTTAAAAATTGGGGATATTTTATTTCTGTTATGGGTAAATGTTAGCATTCTAGTAGGGGAATCTGATGTCCTGATTTCGAATTATTTTCCTTGATTTCCGGTCTGACAACGTTAGGTATCGTTTTACAAGGAGATAATATTGGCATTGGAAAGGGGGCGTTTGGATATTCATGCAGGACGATGCGCAAAACGAGGCCGAGGGAGAGGAGGGGGGCTGGAGAGGGGGGTGCGGGGGTGCTCAGGACGTATCAGTTACATGCCGTGACGCTACTCCGTGCTTCTTGATTAAGGTTATTTACGTTCCTGGTTCCAAATTGTTCAGCTTTCAAGTATATTCCATTAAGTCTCGTTGTGGCTAGTACACGAAAAGAGAATGTGTTTTTTCATAACACAAATTAATTCATCTGTCTCAACTTGATATCGAGCTCAAGTGAAACTTTTGATGACAAATTCAGTAGCTCAAGGTGTTGGCTCTGAATGGATAATGTAAAGGAATTAAAAAGTAATCATATTTATTCTCATCAAAGATTCACGCAGAAAAATTTGAAAATATCCAAAACTTTCAATATTAATTCATCAGTGAGAAATAAAAATTCTTATTTTACGTCATGAATGGTGCACCGAAAAAAATAATATGCTGTTTTAGCATCTAGGATGTCAAAAATGTGTCTGGTGATCCCAAGATGCTGCCTTTACTGCCCCCGCAGTTAATTTTACATCCTGTGAATGCAAATTCAACTGCGTGGGCAATTAAGGCAGCATCTCAGGATCACCAGACACATTTTTGACATCCTAGATGCTAAAACAGCATATTATTTTTTTCGGTGTGAATTCAGATTTCTCGCTGACGAAAAAAAACATAATTAACGTAGTTCCATCATCCAAAGGATAACACTATCGTGCGATAATTATGCATTCATTTCAATTGGGTACATTAACATTGATTACATAGGTGTTGGAAACCGATTCGATTGAAATAATATACTTGTTTCAATGTCGGATCCCTGTGATGACGTCACGTCTAAAATAATCTTCTATCAAAAGTCACACAATGATGGGATAATTGAAGGAGTGGAATCAAGTGCATTCTGTACAATAGAGTTCAAGGTCAAATTAACAGTCATTGCAATTTTACACCGACCGCAATTATTGAGTTTCCTCGTCGCGCTAAAAATACGAACTGCATTCACAAATTAACTGGCTCGATTTCCATTCATTAACACGACCGCTCTGCAACTGCAATGGAAAGTAATCAAAATGCAACGTAGTGTTGCCGTTTTCATCCCTTTATGTCCTAAATTATCATCTCATACACACGCTGTAAGGTTTTTTTTTTTTTTTTTTTTTTTTTTTTTTTTTTTTTTTTTTTTCAAATCGGGCCGATTCACACCACAGTACACGCTAACTAAGTCTACGCACTTAAAGATTACGATAGAAGATCCGCCATCTTGATTCTTGCATTTACTTTTAGTGCTAAACTGACGTCACGCGATCCTCCGTCACCGTCTAATTTTTTTTAATTAATTTACTGAAACCTTTTTAATCTCAAAAAGGTTAAATTAATTATAAAATTAATCTAAAAGGTTAAATTTAATTATAAAGTTAGTTTTAACCTTATTTTTCCGAGTTAAGAGAAAACGTAAAAGCAATATCCTAATAAACCCTACATCAACATGCTATACAAATTCAAGTGTACTGCACGGATCTTACTAAAATTTTACAACGATTTTTATTTTAATTAATGTAACAAATCTGGTGCGAAAAAAACGTATGGTTTTGTTCTTCACCTTTGCGGGGTTTCTCAAATCTCTTTTTTTGTGAATTTGTCTCGCTCGGACTTGGAATGTAACGTCTTCAGATCCCCTGAGAACTTTCAACGCCAAAGTTATTCTTCACCAATTTCATTCCTTACAAGTTCTGCCGATTAGGAGGAATAAAGGATTGTGACTGACGATCACGTTCTATTGAAATTTGTCTCTGAGGTGTTTATCAAGTCTTCAATACTCTCAAACAAGAATTCAATTGCACAATGGTGTCAACCGATATTCGCGATGAGTTTAGTGCAAGTGACAACGTCTATAAATTTTCCAAATTATTTGATATGAGATTAGCGCATGTGTACCTCAGCGAGAGAATGAAAAACATGTGATTGCTTTAATCCGCAGAGCAGAAGATACAATCGCAATTTTTGCCTTCTTTTGACGGTTTCAATCACAGTTATGAGCACGTGTACTCAATTCCAGTATCAGTAGCACTCATCATTCACTCAGTATTCGGCAATGCCCCTGAAGCCCATTCGAATCGTTGTATCGAACCGCTATCAGACGTGATAATTAGATGACTCGGTAATTGATCTCAATTAATTAGTTGCCACTCAATCCTCATTTTCATAGAACGTTCGTACATGGAATGATGAATGAAATGTGAGGCTTTTGTTGTTCATTGATTAGACATTGACCACCTTCAAATGGACGTACTTCTGCCAAACGGAACTATGTGCATCATGACGTGAGCCCTGTTATGCATGTATTTTTATGGGTATCAGGGTTCTTTTCTTAATGCACATAGGTCCGTTTGGCAGAAATACGTCCAAATCTAGAATGCGTCTGAGAGAGAATAATGTAAATGATTTTTTGCCAGATAGTGTTCCGCTTTTCATCTCAAAAACACATGCCACGGTCAATGATTTTAGGGACAGAGTGTTC
The DNA here is from genome assembly GCF_918797505.1 of Bemisia tabaci. Taxonomy (NCBI): domain Eukaryota; kingdom Metazoa; phylum Arthropoda; class Insecta; order Hemiptera; family Aleyrodidae; genus Bemisia; species Bemisia tabaci. The sequence goes on along the minus strand of NC_092794.1, from coordinate 67,825,298 downwards.
GGTTTAGATATGTAATAAGGATGTATGCCCCCGACCGTTTTCCTGTCCAACCCCCTGAAACATTTCGGGATCAGGCGTTATGCGTTACGCGTTACTCTTATGATTTTATACCATCGAGTATAATTTACAAATCGACTACCAGGAGAAGGATAATGGAATTTCATGTTATTTACCGGCTCAGTTTGGCGCATCCTTTTTTTGAACGAGGAGGAGGTCACATGAAAGTTTCTACGGACTTTGCCATATGAATTTTCGCAGCCTGCAGTTTATTCGGAAACGTTTATCGTCGTCATACGGACTGCGTAAGCAGTATTAATTTCAGGAATATTTTGTATTCCAAGTCAAAGAAAGATAAAAATCGACGATCGTGTCATATTTTTTCGAATCATTTTGTTACAACGTTACGTTTGGTTATCACGACTTCAAGAAAAAACGAAATAAACCGGGCCTGTAAATTTTTTGATACTGTATTACTGACCGTGTTAATAAGAGGATTTCATTCAAAGCAGCACTACCCTTAAATGACTAACATTATTTTTTTTTAAAAAAAATATAAACATTCACTTACACATAAAATAAGTAAAATTGAAAGTCGACTTTATCAATTTTATGAGGAAGTGCGTTTTCATAGTTTTTAATAATGTTAGTCATTCTATTATTTTGTGCAATCCGTCTTACGTGTTTATTAACCTCCCAGAAAAATTGACGTGGCTGAATAATATTTTTACGGCGGTTCAAATCGCTTACAACAAATTAAACTTCTTAAGTGTGGTTTGATGTGGTGGTTCGGCTAGATCAAGATTCTTCCTTAATAATCAGAATGAATTTTTGTGCTGTGCTTGTCAGCTGAGCCATAAGGACTCAGCTTGGAACTTGTTAAATTTTCCACGAGTCCACTGAAAAAAAAACTCCGGCCCTGGAGGCCGTACTTACGGGCTATATATGTCGCAGGCAATCAGCAATCGCCGGCAATTTGCAAGCAGTTCACACGTCTTTTCAATAAATCGCAATAATGCAATTTTTAAGGGATATGGTCTTCAAAAGTATGAGCTCTGCTTGAAGCGCCTTCATTTTTTGTGATACTCTACGCTTTGTCACGATGTATGTTTAGTTGCCTGTCCGACCTCGACCCAACTAAAGTCGCGAAGTTCACCACACGCTCTTCTGAGTGTGCATATTCCTGCCATGTTTTTAAGGATGGAAAAGTGTCTATTCATATTATAGGCAACATACTCAGTACTCCAATCTTGTTCCTTTATTTTTGAATTCATGATTTTCTATATTTATTCACCACTGGCTTGTAAATTGCCGACTATTGCCAATTGCCTGCGACATATAGACGTACACTGGAAAAAAAAAACACATTAGATCTAGAGTCTAGACCCTTGAAAACATTGACAAGAAAAAGTACTCTTGGTTCAATCAGATTTTTGCTTACATCAAAAGGAAATCCGCTCAAATTAAGAGGCTTGGTCCTTGAATTGAGTAAAAATCCGATTGAATCAAGAGCATTTTTTCTTGTCGATGTTTTTAAGAGTCTGGACTCTAGATCCAATGTGTTTTTTCTTCCAGTGATACCGTCCACGCTCCGGGCTCAGAGGCCATAGGTATCGGGCGTGGCACCCGGAGCAATCGAAGCTACGGCTCCAGCACCCGTAACTTTCGGTCTCTGAGCCCGGAACGGACGGTATATCTATATAGCCCGTAACTTTTTTCTCAGTGTCCAATAGGAGACATTATGTGTGTTCATCCTCGCCGAAAATTTATTTTTCTTAAATGCATTTTTTATTTTGATCTGTTACAGACGGTCAATGCAGTATCTGGCGGACGCCGAAGGAGCTTTCGAATGCAGCGCCGGCATTCGCCCTCGTCCGTGAGGGATGGCTTCCCGGAGCAAGCTGCGACCAGACGCGGGGATACCGGCGAGGTGACCCTCGCACCCAAGAAAAAGGATCGCAAATGGACGCTGAGCGGACTCTTCCGACGACGGAAAAACAAAAGCAGCGACACTGAAAACTCCTCCTCGCTGGAAGAAAATCTACCCGACAACAGCAACAAACACAAAGGCAGCTTCCTCAAGAGAAAGCTCTCCTTGAAGAAGCATCACAGTGGCAGCCGAAAAGTCGTAGGGAAATTCGAGTTCTCGAAAAACGTAACCAGCAACGACAATCACGAAACGTCTCTAACAAATAATCGTGACTCGCACTTTACCGGTAACAGTTATGACAAACTCTCTAGTCTAAATTCTTCCTCGCTATCATCGAAACAGAAGTTCGACTCTCTGACTCTCCTGCAAACAGGGTCCAGCTGCGGGTCCCTGAACAGCTCGGGCAAGAGAAGTGCTAAAAATGAGGTGAAAGCGCGCGTCGAGGCTGAGCATGATAAATTAAAAGATTCGTCGAGCGATGATGAATTTCCGCACACCCGAAAGTACCATAGCCAAGACAATATAAACGACTCCCTGAAACGGAGGTCTCGGGCGGCGCGCACGGAGAGATACTTAAAACGCCTTAATCAGATCAACAATTTGCCGTATCACCAGCAAGCGGAGTTACTCAGAATGCTCGACCGAAATAAAATCAATATGACCAACTTAGTGCTGGAACCCCAAACTTATTTGAAAGCTCAATCCGCAAATTCTAGTCTCACCAATAGTCCTTTGCCTAATATAAAATTTACCTTCTGTCCAGGTGCGCCGAACAACAACCAGAATAATCTTTATGTTAACTTGAATCACTCCAAGCACCACAAAGTGACCAAGTCTTTCTCCAAGCCCTCGCCGATTTTACCGAGGCAGGGCTTGCGGCAAAGTGATTTTCACAACAGTGTCAACTCGGTCGACGATAGACATATTTACATGAACGTCGCTAGCCCCAATGTGAAGCTGGAATCCAAGGTGCCACCCACTCCCCCGCCGCGCGATCCCCATAGAAAAGTCATCATGACTTATTCGAGTCCGAGCTGCGTCGGTTATCAACAGAGACCTGTTTCGTACGCCTTCGAAGCCCCGAAATGCACTTCCGTGGATAACTTGCCCAGCCAAAGTAAACCTTTATCAAATTTGTGCTGCGGCGCCAATAACCAGAGGTCAAACTCTGAGCAGCACATTAGCAATGGCTCCGTCTATTCACCTGTCAACGACAGGCCCGCGTCTGTGCTTCAGTTCACCTCAGATATTGATTATTCGCCAACCCCCGTCGACTATCAGTACATCACGGATCAGAGACCACGGAGTCGGCGGCCCATCCAAATAGAGTGCCCCGAAGAACATAGCAGCAAAGAAAGTAATAATTTAAAACCTAATAGTAGGCTCTATTTTAGTGATCAGCATATAAATAGCTACCGATTTGAAAATGGCTCCAATCCGAGGAGCGTGATCAATTCATCCGAAGATCAACTTTGGAAACAGGGAGACTCGTCGCGTCTGTCTGATTCAGCAGTTACGAATGCAGCGTATAATGCAAATACGGCAACGAGCGGTAACTCTTATATCCAATTCAACAAACCCAATAAAGCCGAACAAAGTCATCTAGATTGTAATTCAGAGCACGCTTCCAGCCCAACGGCGTATCTGTCTCGGAGAAATAGCAAAGAGATCGGCCAGCTCGTTCGACCTCTCTCGATGGTGCTCGAAAAGTCCGAGTCAGAGGTTGAGTCCTCCAAGCCTGATTTACGCGCCTCGAATCGCTCAAATCCCAAGTCTCTACCTCCAGACCCTCCAATTCGCAAGAATTTCAGTAACGCTGGTACGAAGCGGGTCGCCTTCGATCGATCCAGCGAGAGAATCCCTGCTTCGCCTGTGGATCCCTCTCAAGGATTCCCAATGGACTCCGTGAACTCTGTCGATATAGATCAGTTGTTAGAGTTTAACAAACAAAATTATCCATCGTCCAATTTAGAGGAGGCCTTGAATGAATTGGAGGAAATTTACAAAAGCTTGCAGTTGAGCGACGATGACCTTCTAGACCGAGCGGAGAGGAGGGATGTTCCCGCCCAACTGCATGCGATTTTATCGCGGGATTACGAGTCGGATTCCAGTTGTGACGAAATCGACGGAAGCATAGCCAAACGCCGCCAACGAACACGAAGCTTATCGATGGACCGCAAAAAAGATGATATGGCCTACCGACGAATCGTTAAAAGTGACAACCCAAATGTTGTGCCAAAACTAGACACGAGGAATATAATGTCTCAAGCCGGAAGTTTCTTACTTGTCTCGCCGACGCTTGCTCCGCCAGTATTCCCGAATCTGTCCGAGCCGCCGATGTCACCTGATTTAACCAATGAGCCAGACGTCACGTTTGACGATGTCGTTTTTCGATCAATCAAGCATGTAAACAATTCATTAAGGACGCTGGATCCTCAACCGCCGTTCGGGATACCCGTTGGACCTATCACTCAAGCGTCTAGTTCAGATTATCTCCATGCTATACCGGAGGACAGGTACAAGCCTACATTTTCCTCCAGAAAAACACCCGACGTCGTCAAAGATGATCTAGCTTTCCGCAATTTGCGTAAAGACCTGAATCAAACTCCGTGTGAATATCGAAAAAAGCGCGCGATACGATCTCTGTCAGCAAATTTAAGTGGAGTCTTGAGTCGGGCTGAGAAGTTGAAGTATTCATTCCCTCATCCCCTGTCTTATGCTCGATCCTCAAGTTACAATGATCTACCCAATGAGTGCAACACAAAATACCATCCGAATTTGGAGCCCTCCATATCTCAGATGTATTCCTCCGCGAGCACTGAGTCACTAACCGACTTTGACGTTAGCGAATTTCTCCGCCACAAAACACCATCAAATTATGAGGAGTTATTACGGAAGTTTAATAGCAAGTTCGAAAATTCCACACCGAATGGGATTTCGAATCAGATTGATCAAGAATATGATACAAAGGCATCTGTTATGGGGAAAAGTGAAGTCCAGGAACTAGTACAAGCTATCGAAAATAACGAGTTAAACAAAATCTCTACAAATCAGGAAAAAACTAGCCAGCCTAAGGTGATTGCACCGGACACTCGTGATTCAGTTCAACCTAAAGACACCAAAGTTTCCAACTGTGACCCTGTCTCGGTCGTAGAATCCAAGGATCGATTTTATAATTCGCATGACTACCCTGTTAATGAGAGCTTCGAAAATGCAAAAGATCACAATGATTTCAGAGACTCAAGCAGGAACGAATTTATAACGACATCTAATTACAGTCCCGCATACTCCACTGAATCACAAGTAGGTTCAAAACGCGATAACCGCTCTACTAATTTAAATGATGTTGCCAAAAAATATGAAGAGAATATAAAAGAAGCCCCTTCAAAAACAGACGGGCCTCAAACAGATGAAAACTGTAACGCTATTTCTGGAGATGATGGAAATAAATCCATGTCCAAAGTAGAAAAATTAAGCTCAAAATCAAGTTCTAAGAGGAGTGAAAATCTGAATGAACTGAGAAGGAATATTGTTTTGAGCAGTAGTATCTCGTCTGGAAAATGTGAAAAAATTGAAACATCTACTAAAAGTAGTACGACTGAGTTGGTATCACCAGGCCTTGCAACGAATGAAAAGCGAACTTCTCCAGAAAAATCTGAGAGAACCTACCTGAAAAATCAAAGCACACCACTTGAAGATTTTGCAGCTGAAAGTAAAAATGTGAAATCTAAAGAGCGCTCATTGCAGAGCTCAGAAAAGAGTTCAAAGAAAGTGTTCGAGTTGAAAACTAGACGTCATAGCAAGATAGAAATTCCTGAATATTTCGGGAAGAACAAAGATGATAAAAGTGTATCGTTGTCTCATGAAAAGTCCAACGCAGATACTGAATCTATGAAAGTTTCAAGTGAAAGTCCGAAAGTAAAAAAGAAACGATTAAGTAAAATAGAAATCCCTGAGTTGTTTAGAGAACACGAAAAAGAATTATCTACAAATGAACATCAGATGCAAAATTCTACGGTAAATGCTGCTTCTGAGCTTGATTCAAAGTCCTCAAGAACTCCAAAATTGAAGAAAAAACGATCGAGTCTGACTGAAAGTACTGATTCTGCAAAGGAAAAGAAAGAAAGACCATCTTCAAGTGCGAGCTCTGTGAAAGACACGGTCGTGAAGAATAGTTCAGATGATAAAAAATCTAAAACAACGAAGAGTCCGAAGTTGAAAAAGAAGCGGCTCAGCCAGATTGAATCTCCTGAAAAAGCGGTTGATAGTCATGAGAAATTGAAGTCTAATGATAAAACGGCGCAAGAAAGTAAACCGTCAACTGGCAAGTGTGCAGAACCTGAATCGAGATCGGAGAAAAGCTCAAAAAAAAGTAAAAGACTTGGTCAAATGGGAGTTTCTGAAAAATTTAGGAAAAGTATGGAGCATTTAGCGTCTAGTTATGCAACTGAGCAAGAAGCCGACCTTAAATTTACCAGTACTAGTAGTTCCGAAGGTGATTTGGCGGCAAAAGCCTCAAAACTTTCAAAATCTAAAAAGAAGCGTCCAAGTCAAGTTGATCTTTCCGAAAAAACTCAGAGTGCTCAAGAGTGCTCAATCCTTAGCAGTAGTCAATCACAAGCCGCGGTTTCAAAATCAAACGACAGTAACGAACGTGTCTGCAAGTCTAAGTCATCCAGAAGTCCTAGTATTAGACGGAAAAAAGTCAGCGGCGAAAATTTGATCAGTATTGATGTGATAGAAAATGATGCAACGCATTCTGAGAGACAAAATGTTGACTCTGATCAGCCAAAAATCACTGCTTCCGAGAGAACCTCGGAAAGTTCAGGTCATCGCAGGAAAAGCTCGGGACAGTTAGAGATCCCGGAAATTTTTCGAAACTCCAACGACAGAATAAACTTGCTAGAAAAAGATAAAGTGCGTTCTGAGAAACACCCTGTCGACTTTGAGCCGAAAGAAATTGCTGTTTCAAAAAGAACATCTGAAGATTTGGAACATCGTAGGAAAAGCTCGGGTCAATTAGAAATTCCGGAAATATTTCGAAATTCCAACGAAAAATTAAATTTATCGAGTACTTTAGCTGAAGTAAAATCTGGTGATAGCTCCAATGAAAATGTCAAACAGCCCAGTAAAATTTCAATACCTGAGGTATTTCAAGATAGCTGCATAAAAGCAGGCGCCAAGGAAAGTTTGACATCCAAAACCATCAGAGATGTCAGTTGTGAAAACTTGAAATCAAAGGAGGGATCCAAGGAGACTCCTTCTACACAAATTAATAGCACAGCTACGCTAAATATCTCACTGGAAAACGCTCCTTCCATTGCGTCCAAAATTAATGTAGCACCTTCTCAGAAGACTTTACCATTGAAATCTATTCTCAAAAAAACTGAATTCAAAAGCGTAGAAAAAAAGGTGAGCACCCCGGACGCGACTACGATTTCTGAGTTTGTAGAAAAAAGTGGCGAGGATTCCGGGGTCATTGTAGAGTCATTGGGTGACGCGTTCTTGAGTTTCAATGACAATGTCGAAAAAATTGAGACTTGTGCGTCAAATAGTCTAGATATTGATCAGAAAATCATCGCTGATCGTCCCTCATCACATGTGTACAGATCGGAGTCGATTTGCCCTGTCCAAACGGATACACATTCCATAGTTACCGAGCTATCCGAGAGTCAAAATCAAACTGAACTTGTGAATAAAGAAATCGAAAAGATCTTGAAGAATTACGAAAGTAAGGTGTCTGAAGCTGGCTGCGCTGGAAAACCCAGCGCTGTCGTCTCTTCGAATCAACACAACGATGTTTCAAATTCTTTGGCTAACGAAATAAATGTTCTCTCCACAGAGAACTGTAATGAAAATTCGTGTTGCAATGAACCAGATCGAAGAGAAATCAGCACTATTATTGAGTCTTTTGCACCCCTCGAAAATTGTTCCCAAGAACCGGATTCGAACGACAAGGACGAGATAGTAATGGCATTAAGTGAGCTGACTTCAAAACTGAGCACCCCTGCTCTTGTCACGGCCAGTAAACCAGAATCAGAACCGCTCACTCAGAGTCTTGAAAATCGTCGAGAACTTGATGTTACCAGCTCAGCAGACCCAGTGAGTTCCCCTGCCTCTAAACCTGCTCATAAAAGCCCGGAAGAACGGAATGGAAATAGCCAGCCGCTGATCCGAAGAAGTCTAAAGTCTGCCAATCAGAGTTGCTTCACCAAGAGTTCGAGCAGTTGCTCTGACTTTGAAGGTATTGCCCTGTCTACAAGTTCTTTGTTGGCAGCATCATATTGCTTCGCATGTCTGCTCCAGTCAGATTACTTGAGTTTAGTGAACTTGATGGCTGCCATTGTCGTAATAGTTGCATGTTTTGTTCTGTACCATGTTTTAGCTGCTGAGTAACTGAAGTAGGATTTCGCTCGTGCTGTATCTATTTGTTAAAGCATTGACAGTGCCGTTTCTTTAAAAGCTTCGTTTTTTTGTTTGTTTGTTTTATCTAATTTTATTACAAAAAAAGGAGAGTCTTAGAAACAAAGGGATACTCGTACAATCTTAAAGTGCATTTAAGTATCTAGTAAATATTCATTGTTGATAATCATAAACTTCACATCTCATAGACATTTCAGATTTAAGATCATTTTTCATAATTTGCAGGAATTACGACCCAATTTTTTCATTTTGTGACCATCTTTTCTCGTGTCTAATTTTTTGTCACCATTGAAGATTTTAGGCTTTTTTTCAAAACAGCATCCAATAAGTTCCTCTCATTGTTAGACTGATTATCAATTCTTTATGAAGAAAAATGTGCCATCAGTATTAAAATTAAAGCTCCTATCATTATATTGATGCTGGTCACCATCACAGTTTCCTTAAAATCATGCATTTACATTAAGTACGTTCAAAGATTGGAAGTTCTTTTAGACTGCTTCATTTTATGAATTTAAATACTCTGTAGGACTTTTCCTTTCGTGTTTGTTTTCGTGTGCGTGCGTTTTTTTCTTTAATTGCATCTCATTCACTGTTTATGCATGTTTTCTCACGATTTAAGTTTTCAGAACATAATAGTAGAAATCGCGGTGAAGAAGGGTTATATTATTACATCATTATTACTCTCATTTGCAAAGCAAACTTTCAAAATTCCAACAGCTGAATCGCATATATATTTTATTTCATATTCTTAAGATTCTGTACTGACATTGAGAGGCTTTGTGAGTTACTATAACGCGCAAGAAATTAAAATCCATCGTCCCTTTTAATACGACGAGTGCATCTATTGTCTTTATTTATCCGTTGAATTAGATTTCTAAATTTAGACTAGGGGTGCAGCATGTTCACGGACCAACGATCGACAGAGGCGATTCCAGCAATTTAGCAACAATGGATTTCCTCCATTTAAACTTATGATAAATAATCGATCTTTGGCGGAGCACCCGGCCCCTCCAAGAATCGATACATTTCCATAGGTTTAAATGGAGGAAATTCGGTATTGTCAAATTGCTGGATCCGCCAATGACGATCGATCGGTCGTTCACAGACTTCGCAAACATGGCAATGGAGAAATTGCGTAGGCTACGACCATGAATAATGAGTGATCTAAATTGATTACGCTCAAAATGTATCTCATGTTTGTGTACACCTCCTGAACTTGTGTACGCGCGTAATTGCCCCCATGCATTTCCAAATAGCGTACTTATCTCGGAATTTAGTGCGATTTGCGAGTATATAGAGCCGACAAGGAGATTAGAAATCGAAGTCAGTCGTGAGCTCGGAGAAACGGCGTACTGATTGAAGTATCCCAACAGTTTTGCAGGCGCTTTTCGTGATCGTTCTTCGCGCAAAGCTCAAAATCTTGGAATCTTGGAATCTTCGGAAGCTGAGATACCTTTTCACAGATCGGGTCACAATTATGCAGCAACAAAACTTTCTCGAATATCCACAACAATGAAAAAGAGCCTGGTCTCTTTTCCGCTGACTCAGAGATTTTAACGCTGGGTAGAAAAGTTGCATGGGGCAAAACACGCGATACAATTACTGAGACCTCCAAGTAGGTAAAATTGCATACCTACAAAGCTAAGGGGAACATGGTGTCCTGTAGCATCTCAACTCTTCAGTTCGTCAAACCCAACTTTCAGTTCGTTTAACTGAAGGTTCGGTTATAAAAATAAACTTATGAAAGAAGTTTGGTTGCATGAACTTATCGGCTTCTAAAAAGTGAACGCTCGAAGCACTGATTTTGACAAAAACTTATGACCCGGATGTTGAATGGTATTTTCTAAAAATTAGTGCGAACGCACTAATTTTTCACTTCACGAAACTAGTGCGAGAGTCTTGAATTTTTTAGAAAATAACTGCGGAAGCGTGAATTTTTTCAAAACGTTATCACAAAAGCGTTAACATTTTGAGAAATCTACTGCGAAAGTTTTGAGTTTTTAGGGTGGCAAGTTATTTTTCCTAAAACATTTTTTCCTACTGCAATTTTTCCTAATACTTTTTTCCTACTGGTTTTTTGTCCCATCACAGTTAGTCCTACGAGTGAGATGTCTTACTGGCTTTTTTTCCTAGGGGCATTTGTCCTAAATTCAATTTTAAAACTAGGGGATCGAGAAAGTAAAAAAACAACATAGGTACCTCACAAGTTAAAGTTGTGGCCGCATGCCCGTAAGTAGTGGAGCTTCATCCTCCTCCTTATATTGAGGGTATGGAAGGCTCAGCTTGTGATGTCTCCTGTTCACGCGCTTATACTCGGCTCGCCGAGAAAACTTTACTTTTTCTGAAAAATTTCCCTCTACTCTACTCATGTTTACGTTTCAATTAGTATTGGATTATTAGGACAAACACCCTTAGGAAAAAAGCCAGTGGGACATCTCACTCGTAGGACTTACTGTAATGGGACAAAAAACGAATAGGAAAAAAAAATTAGGAAAAATGACCTAGCATCGTTTTTAGAAAATTAATGCGACCGCAATTGATTTCTCGAAAATTACTGTGAATGCGCTGCATTTTTGAGAAAGTTCCCGCGAACATGCAATGTCAATGTGTGTAGGCTGAATCCCTGCTTACTCGAAATTGCGTTGGCCGAAGAACTTTCTGCACCCCTGATTTAGACGTCACATTATCATTTTCAAGCGAAGTGGACCTAATAGTTTTCTAATCTTTTCACCGACGTCGTATACATGTTGTCCTCCCTTTCAAAGAGTGGTGAAAAGGAGAAAAAACTTAGGTTCTCAATACCTGTAGAATTTTTAAACATCAAAGATAAACGTGTATCTCAGTTATCATGTTTTCAATGAAATCTGTCTGTAAATTTATTTAGGCTCGGCGATAGTGAGTGTACCTCATTTTCGTTTTTCGATTCCGAGGTACAAAGCTTTATTTTAATTTTTCCGTCACGAGCCGAATCGTACCCGGTGCATATCCCCTCCTACTCCCTTTGATGAAGTCTGAGGCACCCTTTAATAGGAAATCATAAAAAAAATAAAACAAAGAATAAGTGTCAGACTAAATTCGGTATCAGAAACAGGATGAAAGATAGTTGAGTTGGTTTGACTTATCCGTTCAGGGGTGTGTTTCTCCTCCAATATTGTTGCTACGTTTTTAAAGTCTATCAGGAGCCATTTTTATAACATAAGTCTTGTTATTGCACAAATTTTGTTAATTCTATCTTATATTGTTGAAAGTTTTACCAGTTTTCCCCCATAAGTGTTGTAATTATTTTAACTATAGCTAAATTTACGTTTCTTTTCTCAATGAAACTATTTTGTGAAGCTACGAAACACAGCTTTTTGAGCTTGCTTGTAAATATTTTTTTAATAAAAATGTCCATCGATTCTTTTATTTATTTCAATCATGGTTCATCATTTTTACAATTATACCCCCCTCCCCTGCCTGCCAGAACCAAGCAGGTTTTGAAGAGCCTTATATTCCAAAGAAAGTATACATGTCAGTGGTGCGACTAGAAAATCTTGTATTTTGATTGTTTTATTTTGAAATCGTTTCGCTCGTTCTATTATTTTCTGAAGAGGACAAATTATTATCTCTAGTTTTTGCACGTCATTTTTAAATTATATTTTCAAAATGAGACGAATAATCATCATCTTTTATCTTACGACTAATAACTTTTGGTTTTCATTTCTCATTTTTTCAAATAAAATATGATAAGAAGTTTGCAAGCAGTGGCAACCAGATGCAATATTTTCTAGCTTCACCGCACCTATATCATTTAGTGCTCTTTATTTTCGCCATCACGCGTTTCAAATAGTTAGTGCATTAAATATCGCTCTGTGTTACTGCACTCTATTACTTTCACCTTTTTGTCAGTGCCTGAATTATTTTCGAAGCATGATTAATTTCTAAATATGTTGTGAAATTTCAGATCCCATATTCGCTAAGTACTCGCTTACCTTTCTTGACAAATTGCACCGCATTTGGCCTTTTTAGATCTCAAAAAACGGTTCAGGCATCATAAGGTTTCATTTTATGAACCTGAAATACATTTTACGCCAGTTATTTGCTTCAAGTTTCCTTCAATTTATGTAGTCCAGCTGAAATTCTCTGCAAGTCCAAAAATACAACATGTTTTAGTTTCTTCCGTCTTCAAATTCACCACAATTTTTCAGCAGTAATTAGTGTAACATACCGTACAAGTTTGTTTCACTATCTATCTTAATACTAATACTGAAGTTAAGTTGCATTACTTGATTTGGAGGAGAGTTCCACAGCATGGCAAGATTCGTCCTGTTTTCCATAAGAAATGTGGAGCCATAAATTTTAGGCCATGAGTCATTTATGGTGGAATGCAGGCAAGAACACGATTGTGGCAATGGATATATTTGTACGCGTTGAAAATAACCTATTTTTTCTCACCCAATGATCCAATAGGATAAAAATGTTGGAAATTAGGATCAAATATAGTATTTGTACTTTCGGAACAAATTATCCTTCTTTACGGAAGACTTAAAAAATTGCGGCTCTTTTCCTCAGAATCGTCCCGTTATCGATTGAGTTGATCGGAGGTGAGATCATCGTAAAATTAATGACCGAGTTTAGAGGATGGACACGATGCGTAGTCGAATATTGATGTTCGATTATTGGCAATCCAACCATGAAGAATCAAGCACTAAAGACTTAGATTCATTTGCGTCTCGCCTCCAACTAATATCGTCAATCCGCTGACTTGAGGGCGTAAGTCAACTTCCCTGTTTTGCCGTGCTAAAGAAGAACACCGTATGAGCCTTTAGACTGTGCCAAATTTTCTGTGATAAAATGTGAATTTTCCAGGAAACCTGTACATATTTTCCCTTCAATTCTCAGAAAATTTTACTCGGAATCAGATGTAAATTTTCTGAAAATTTCAAGAGATAATATTCATAACTTTCCTTAAAAATAAACCTATTAGCGGAGAAAATGTGGCAACTCTCGATTGTGCTCACGGCGTTCTTCCTCAGTAATGGCAGTGTTTTATACGTCTTTTCATGCGTCCAAGAACTTACTTGATAATATAGTTACGCCCCCGAGTCGGTATGGTAAACCCCGCTCCTTCTTTTTTTAAATTTGTGATAGTTTTGCAGATGTATGTGTGTTTGATTGCACCAATAGGGCTGTTGCAGGATCCAAAAATTGCCTTTAAAACAGGTATCTCTAAAATTAATTTAGCGAGAAACGCAATCCTGAGCTTCAGAGTGGCTCAAAAGAGGTTTTTGACATAAAATAATAAGCTTATAGTTGAAGCTCAGTAACCCCAACCACGAAAAATGTCAGTTTCTGTGACCAAAAAAATTACACAGAGAAAAGGACCTTAAGAATTAGGAAACAATCAATCTCAATTCTTAAATCTCTTCTCCTGTAGACCGTCACACCTATGATTTAGTTAGTTAGACTCTCGATTCAGTCAACTAGGAATTTATTTTATTACCGGTCAACTGATAAAATCAAATTGATCACTTCGGTCTCTAAAAATGTATGAGTAAATAAAACTTCCGGCGTTGCATTCGGTTCGTATGAGGACTGAGGAGGCACAAAATTGACTATTTATCGATTTTGATCAGTCTGACGCAATAATCCAACTTCTCATATGCGCATACGAATTGCTCATCAGAGACGAACCAACAGGTCCAATCCCGGATGAGTGTTACTCTGTGAGAATTCTCGTTGATCCTAGACTCACCAAAAAATAGGTCGTTACATTTCGGTTCGAACCCGGATCCATTCATTACACCAGTCCCGAAACGTGAATGATCGATTATCGATTTTTCCCCATTTGAAGCTATAGTAAAGAATTGACTAATAAAGGTGTTCGTTACGAACACACTGTTTATCGATCTTTTTCCATACGTTTAAATGGCGTAACAATCGATATATCGCAAAGCACGCCACGTCACTACATCACATTGCCTCGCAGACAAAAAGGAATAACTACCGCGCTTTGGTATGAATCGATTGATCGTCCATTGAACCTACAGAAAAGGATCGATCCAAACAGCAACTTTATTTACTATAGTTCAAATGGGTAAATATCGATTGTCGATAATTTACGCTTCCCCACTGATCGCCCCGCGGACTAAAAGACGTAACTGCACTTAGAGATGAGCCTCGTCGTCCAACCAAATTCATACCTTCCGCGGTTTAGATGAAAACTAGGGGGCTACGCCCCCTGGCCGCTACGCGGCCCAACCCCCTGAAGGCGCTCCGCGCCATCAATGGGCCGCTTCGCGGCCCTATTTTTACCCTCCTATCGGTGTTAGTTTTATTTTTCCCCTAAAAAATTACGATATAAGGTATACTTTACTTTTAGAATGAAATAATTTTTGGTTTTGATGAATAAAGAAACAAAATTATTTTTTTGAAGTCTAAAGGACGCGTTTTGGAATGACTACTTGATGAAATATTGCAGTAAAACAACGAACATTGATAATCAGGTAATAATTAAGAGTTTCGGGAGACGGGGATCGAACCCATACCATGTTCAAGGTGGACGCTTCCGACGTCTTTGACGACTCGGCCACCGCTCTACCTGAGGCAGACGGGGCGAATCTTGTGTAGATAAGTGTAGAGCTGATGCGCAGGCTACACAGCTACTGCGCAACCTCCTCGACCACTGCGCATCCTCCCGCGCATAGCGGTAGCAGTCTCGGAGCATTCTGAAAATTCACTCACTTTTATAACGTGATTGTAAAAAAACCTGGGTCCTATTTCCAAAATCTGATTAGAGCGGGCTCATCTACGGCCAATTACCCGTCGATTACCGCAAAAAACTTAGAAATCGGCCCGGTAGAACGCTCAAACGAACTATGACAAAAAATATAAATTTACATTGTTTAAATGGGAGAATTCGCAACTTTACCACTTAATATAAAAAAACCTAGGCCATATTTTGAAAATCTGAAAAGAGTTGGCTTATCTAGAGACAATTGCCCGTCGATAGCCGCAAAAATCATAAACATCGGCCCGGTAGAACGCTGGAACTAAGCGTTACCAGTTTCGCAAAATTAGGAGGCTTGAGAGCTTATAGTATAGAAGATATTGAAGAATCCCGAGTAATAAAATATTCAAAGAATAAAATTATGGATTCAGCCAGCATGAAGTGTATATAGGTCGGTTATTCAAAATATTATTAGTTTTCCTAAATTTCAATGCTGTCTAATTTTTTTATTCTTATTTTTTATTTATTCATTTATTTTCTTTTTAAATTTTCTTTCGTTTCCGATTTTTATCGTTGCGTTTTTCTCTTTTAGCTTCTCATTAATGTTGGTCCCCTAAAAAATTACATGAGGTATATTTTACTTTTTAGAATGAAATGATTTTTCTTTTTGATAACTAAAGAAGAAAAAAAAATGAGAAGGCAAAAGGATGCGATTCTCAATGATTTATTGATGCTCCATTGCAGTAAAATATTGAAGTGAGTCGGACAGAGAATTTCAAAACATGCCCGGGTAGGGAATCGAACACCCGTCATGTCAGCAGAAGGCCAAGCAAGCCGCCTTAACCAACTCGGCCACTGCCTAACATGACTCTAATAGGTGAATCTTGTGTACATAAAGATAGAGCTGATGCGCAGGCTACCCAGCTACTGCGCAACCTCCTCGACCACTGCGCATCCTCCCGCGCATAGCGGCAGCAGTCCCGGAGCATTCTGTATAGTTACTCACTTTTATAACGTGATTTTGAAAAAACCTGGGTCCTATTTCCAAAATCTAATTAGAGCGGGCACATCTAGGGCCAATTACATGACGATCTACGCAAAAATCATGGAAATCGGCCCGGTAGAACGCTCAAACGAACTATGACAAAAAGTATAAATTTACATTGTTCTTATGAGAGAATTCGCAACTTTACCACGTAATATAAAAAAACCTGGGCCATATTTTGAAAATCTGAAAAGAGTTGGCTAATCTAGAGACAATTGCCCGTCGATTGCCGCAAAAATCATGAAAATCGGCCCGGTAGAACGCTGGAACTAAGCGTCACCAGTTTCGTAAAATTAGGAGGTCTCGGAGCTTATAGTATAGATGGGGTAGCGGCTTTTTGTCAGCATAGCGATTCCCTCATACTTCAGCGGACATCATCGCGTGGAAATCTGTCTCTCACCTGATCTGCCGCCCTAAAGAAGAACGCCGTATGAACATTTTAATGTTGCCTTTTCTCTTTGGAAGTACTTATTCCTGAGAGAACAAAAAAAAAACACTAAAGAATGGCCCGAAACGTAAGTTACAAGGTGTTAAAATAGTGCTGGGTCCACACTATTTTGCGGGAAGAGCAAGGTCAGAAAGTTCGACAATTTCAATCCGAGTCAAAAATGTTCAGCGCAAATGAGAATCAGTGCAAGATTCAGGGTTGCCGCAGTCAGGGAATACTGGGAAAACCAGAAAACATCAAGGAATTTTAAAAAGTCAGGATAAACCTGGAGATGTCAGGGAAAATAACGAAAATGTTGAGTGAAAATCCTCGAGTCACCTTTATTTGCTGTCTAGAAAAGGTCTGACTTTCCGAACAACAAATTTCCTTGAAAATTATTTCTAATTATGTCTTTTTGGCCTTACAGCATATCTTCAATTGCCAGAGAGCTTCACCGAAATGTGACAGAGAAATCAGGGAAATGTCATTTTCTACATTCCGTGGCATCCTCGAAGATTGAGGGGGGATTAACGCTCAACATTTTTTACTCTAATTGAAATTTTTGAACTTTGCTTTGCGCGCAAAATAGTGTGAGCCCAGCGTTATTTTACCACCTTGTTTTTGAGGAAAGTTATGAATACCTGTCTTCAAAATTTTTCAGATTAATCACATTAAATTGCGAAAAGAAGTTCTGTAAAAATTTAAATAAAAAACTTTCTAACCATCCCTACGAAATTTGTATTTTATCAGAGGAAATTTTGCAACGCCCAACTGTTTATACGGCGTTTTTTTTTTTCTCAGCAAGGCAGCGATCCATCGGATCTTTTCAGCGGTGATCGATTCTCTCATCATTCATCGTATCATCGTTCATCTGCCTGTCCGCCCAAAATCGCCAGCGCGGCGCCGCGGTGGGGCCAAAAGTTGCCTTTTTACCGTGGACAGAAAACTCGCAGTTCTGCTTCGTGTAATCGATCTCCACCGCTTTCGGTTCGTCGAACAAGCTTAATCGCCCCTCTATATTTGGCTCTCCACATCCGTCGTTGTTCGACAAAATTTCTAGTCGTTCTACTCAACTCACTCGTCCGCCATGAGTGCCTGTTTTCGACGACGGGCGGGCTGTAATTCTATCTTTTTATTGTCGTGGTTATTGGCGGTAGTGGAGGCTTCTCGTCATCTAGAATTCGTAAAACAATTTTAATTTTAGTCGCGGTTGTAAGGAGTCAAACAGTATTTTAGTCAAACACTTCCAGTTTTGAGCGTTTGGTTGCGAATATACCCTGCTGCAGCACAGTAAAAGCACAAAATCTAAAAGAAAAATTAAAAAGCTTTGGAAATCATTAAATTAGACACGGAACCACCTTAATATTTTCAAAATACACGTTTATATTTTCCTTTAATACATATTTTTTTTTCATCAATTGAAATGAGAATAATCCGTGCAGAGCGTACAAACATTTCAAAATCATGAGTTGAAAAACGCTGACTCCGCGAGTTTAAATATTAGAGCCTAACACAGAGCAAAATGCGCACTGGCGCCTACAAACCTAACGGGATACTTCCCGCGTTGCGCAATGCGTGAAGTATCCCTGTTAGGTTTTTAGGCGCCTATGCGCGTGTCCCACTGGTCGCCCAGCGAAGTCCGGAGTGCTACGGCGTTTCAAGCAACTATTTCGCCACGTAGGTGTTGCACAGTATCATACGAGATTGAAGGCGCTCCAACGTATCAATAATGACTAGCTTCCTTTAAGGGTAAAGAGCTTTCCTTGCAAAATAAATCAAGATACTAATCTAAAAACTCACTTAGTCCTAGCATCCGTATTTAACAACGTATAGCATAATTTTTGAATTTCATTAGAGAAAAATGCGACTCGATTTAGGCAGAAACCTGCTTGAGTATACCGTTAAGAAGATTTTGTTTTGAATCAAGAATAAAATAGCTGAATGAAAAAGGGTTTCTGCTTGATCTAAGTGACTTTTTTTTTCTAAACAGGCATTCTTTTCTTTATTGATTTATAAGGAAATCTTCTCGGCGGTAAATTTGGGCATATTTCTGCTTGAATCAAGTCACTTTTTTCTCTAATTAAGTTCAAAAATCATGCCAAACGTTACTGGATCCAGATACTAGGACTTGGCAAGTTTTTCGATTACATCTCTCTTTTTTTCGTCGTCACTCTATGCAATTTGCGAGGGAACTTCGTGCTTTTGAAAGATGTCATCAATCATGATATGTTGGGGTGCCTTCAATCTTGTATAATACTGTTTGTATGATATTGACGCCAAAATTCTCAATTATATATTTGTTTCCGTTTGGCCAACCAAACAAACAAAAAACGAGCAAACCCTCATTCTTTCAAGACATTATACATTTCATCCAAAAACGTCGTGAGCAAATGATGTTTGTATTTACGCGTTGACCAATTAACTTTGGATCTCAATAATTGGTAAGTAGACCAAAATTCCCCTGCCGAAAAAACGCGTGGACTTAAACTACTGGAAAAAACAAGTGCTCGGAAAAAAAATCGTTGACGAAATGTCCTATAACCCTCAATATCAGTCGGTGTCCTGATGCGACGTCTTATTGTATGCTGCAGGGCTAAGAAAGAGCGACGCGTGAGCCTTCAGACGTTGCAAAATTTCCCTTGACATTGCAGAAATTTTCGCTGAAATTTGCAAGTATTTTTCTTTCCATTGTTAAGAGGATTTTATTCGCAATTTTAAATAAAGCCTCCGAAAGTTTCTAAGAAAAATATTCATAACTTCCTTCAAAAATAAATATTACATTTGAGGAGTTTTGGCAACATTCGAATGCTCATGCGGCGTTTTTGCTTAGCCCAGTAGTATTGTATGGCGAACTTGCAGCTCGGATCTATCAATGAATCGGAGCACGAACCATTGTTTCATCGGCATGATCCATTATACTCAAAAGGAGGGTTTTTCTTCCAAGCTTCTGACTTGGCCGCGCGTATTTCTATATGACACAACTGTTCTTTTTGCTGTGGCTGAAGTTGGCTGCAGGGCAGGGCCGTTCGCACACCGGAACGTATGTAAATCGGTGTAGCGTTTGAAGTATCTCCACGATGTGGAAGGCGCTGTGTAAAATGCGCACGGGCAGACGGATTCAACTGATATTGCTCGTTATAGTTCGAACGGACCACCAGACAAGGCACGAATTGTAGCATTCTGATAAATATTTCTTTATCAAAATTTTACTTCTAACACGATGCGCACAAAGAAAATTACGGAAATAGACTCCTTAAGAAGATATTTAATGATTCTTACAATTAGTGCGTGAATTCAAACCGCCCGCACATGAAAACTCAATGCTCTACGTGAATCACATCGCGAGCTAAACGTTATCATGACAGTCTCTTCTGCGATGTAAAAATCTGGCGACCTCAATCTTGACGTTTTGGCTTAGCTATAGCAAATTGCTTATAGTTTGAAGAACACATGATGGGAAATGAATATTGTTCTATTGAGAAGCTTGCTGAAACCGTTGTAGTGCACGATTTGACTGACGTAGAGCTTTGAGTTTCTTATGAGCGGGCAGTTCAAAGTCCTCGTAACCAATGTGAAATAACAAAGTTAATATCTTTGTTAGGAGTTGATTTCGGTAATTTTCGTTGCGCGAATCGTGTTCTACGTGAAATTCTGGTCAAGCATGCATCAAAATGCTTAAATTCGTACCTTGTCCAGTGGTCCATTGCGTCCTTTCTGCTGAAAGCTCTGCAAGTGCTTTGATTTTGATAAGAATGTTTGAATTACTTGAAGTTTGCAACAGGCCCGTGTTTTGGTTTCATTGTCTGTTCTATTCAGTAAAATGACAGTCCATTGCACCACATAGAGTTCGATCCAGATTCGACTCTCGTACCAGAGGCCAGGATCCCCGAAAGCGTGTCGTTCTCGTTGCGAGCAGATGTGTTTACACTGCGGCTGTTTGCTCAATCGAAAAATAACGGCGCCGATGCCTGTAATCTCTCGAAGATGCCTCTCCGCCAAGTCTGTTTGCTCCCCGTTTAACTCAACTCCATAAGCACCACTGCCTCGACGACCTGGTTAAGATTGTTGTCTAACCTTCGCGTTATTAAAGACTGCACGAAGAGATTGGTTTTTCTTTTTCTTTTTTTCTCCACCAATTTGCTAAAGTAAACAAAATAGAGGCTGCACCCTTTAGTGTGTGAGTAAGTGCACACAACGCACAGTGGATCGAGTCAAGAGGAGTATCCGGACAAAATTTGGAAACTTTGAAAGCATATTTCCTCGGAAGTATGAAACATAAAAGTTCAAAAGTGGTTCCATTGGTTTTCTCATAAAATTTTCCTTCAGTCCTAATTGAAATTGTGACAAAATAAACATCCAAATTTGTAATTTTAGTCAAAAATTTTGTGTCCGATCTCCTATGATGGCTCATTCCACCGTGCGGCGGATGAAGATCTCGCGAAGACTGCGTGAGTTACGCGGAACACGCATCGTGAACCAGTACCGGGAGTAGGCAAACATCGAGGTATCGAACGAACCTAGGAAAAATTGTAGTTGATCCATTAATCCATTAGGAGTAGAAGTACTTTTTAGCTGTTTCTTCTCAATTATTCTCAATTAAAGAACAAGCCGGTAAAAGGATACTAAAATAAAATTGAATATATCAAGACCCAATATCAAGATTAATGGTTCTAGTAATTAACAAAACAAACATTAGACAAATGAAATTTAAATAAACCTCGTAGGTCCTTAAAATCTTTTCAATAATCAAAACTCCTCACATGTAAGTTACGACCATGAACTACGCCCTTTGTTTTTAAAAAAAGGATTTGATTTTTTAAAACTATTACTGCAGTTAAAAGCTTAGAATCTAGATGAGAAGATGTGTCTTTGGTCTATCTAGTTGGTTCACGCAGTTCATTTCAAATACGTTCAAATGCTAGGTAAATTAATACAAGTTAAGGTTCGTAATGTTTTATATTTTCCCAACTTCTGAATTGACTTTGAAAAGTTTTAATGCGTCATCGGATTCTACACGGAGAAAAAAACTTCGTGCGTGGGGCCCGGAGTTTAGGTCATATGGATCTCTGAAGTTTTCGGATTGAGCATTCGAACACTTAAGGTCCAGCTGCTGAGGTTTGGATCACACATCTGAAACTTCAGTTCTTACGTCTGAAGTACTTCGGTTTTCACATCCGAAGAACTTCGGTTCTCACATCCGAAAAACATCGGTTCTCACATCTGAAGTACTTCAGATGTAAGAACTGAAGTTTCAGACGAGTGATCCGAACCTCGACAGCTGGACCTTAAGCGTTCAGATGCTCAATCTGAAAACTTCAGAGATCCATATGACCTAAACTTCGGGTCCCACGCACGAGGTTTTTTTCCAGTGTTTGTGAAATTTGAATACGGCAACAATATTTTCATGCTGAATACCGCACCTGGAATCGTGCTCCATTTGACTAAGTCGAAACGATCGAGTAAGTTCGACGTGACGACTACAATCCTACCCAGCCGACGGCTCAACGACAGTGGTGACTGGAGAGCGTTGTTTGACGCGGTGTCAATAACCCTGATGCTAGACGCTCACTCCTGCGGGTCTCACGGCGAGGCAAAAGCGCGTAACTGCAATGGGAATCTCGAGCCGATCCGCGGTTTTTGCTCGGAGGCCCGGCCAGCGCTTGAGGCCCGTTGCGACCATGTCGCACGTCTCCACCAGCAACAGCTGATCGGTGATTGCCTGAGAACCCAGCTCCTGCGCGCGTATGCTCTCGTCCTCAGCAAGAACACCGTGTCCTCGTACGAACCTTGCCAACTTTATTCCGGGAAGTAAGAATTTTCCGGAAAACTCGCCGAGGGCTGTTTCTTGAAATTGATAAACAAAGCGATAGATAAAGAAGACGTAGGGAGTATGGAGCGATCCTACACTGGAGAAAAGAAAACACATTGGATCTAGAGCATGGTGTCTAGTTCTTTAAAAACCGGGATTCATTAGGGAATGAAAATTTACCGGGAAAATCAGGGGAAAATCAAGGAATTTGTTCCAGAAACCGGGAAAATCAGGAAATGTGTTCCAGAAACCGGAAATAATGTAGAAGCTTTCATTGACCAGATACTTTCAACAGCAGGAACATTTTTTGAATCAAAATTTTGAATGTGCGCCAAAGAAATGGCTGTAAGATTAATTAAAATCTGCATATATTCATATTTGAAACTCTGGAAAATTATTTTCCTTTCCCCAAGAAAACCCCGGGAAAGTGGGAGAAAACTTCGATTTCTCATCCGGGAATGAGCTCCTGAAAATCAAGGAAAAATCAGGGAATGAGCTTTGCCAAGAAAACTAGACACCATGATCTAGAGTCCAGACTCTCGAAAACATTGACAAGAAAAAGGACTCTTGATTCAATCAGATTTAAGCTTAAATCAAAAGGAAATCCGCTCAAATTAAGAGGCTTGGTTCTTGATTTAAGCTTAAATCTGATTGAATCAAGAGTACTTTCTCTTGTCGATGTTTTTAAGAGTCTGGACTCTAGATTCAATGTGTTTTTTTCCAGTGTATTGGTTGAAATGAGTGGTTTTATAGACCTAGGGGGTAAATGATGAACTAATTACAGGGTCTCTCCTGGTTTGCCGTAAGTTAGTCTATCCACCTCCCTCCTATGTTCATTGCAACCACCCGCTCCCACCAATAGGATCTCTCCACATTCCTTTTGTCTTTTACGTCTATGGCTGTGTCTATCAATGTCAAAAATCAGCCAACAGGTTTCATCTATAAGGTTCCCAGGAACTTTTTCTGTAATTTTTTTTAGACTAGTCACTAAATCGCGCCTAGATGATTTCAAGTCATAGATCAACAAAAAAAAATTAGGTAGCTCTCTGGTAACACTAAGTTTCTACGTTCGAAATTGGATCGCTTCAAGCAGGAGGGAAGCAAGCCACATCAGCTATAGCCAAATTTAACTGGATGATTTAATTTTTCACATGAAAACGGCTGTGCGGATTCTCGTGCAAATTCCAGTGAATTTTCTGCATCATACGAAGTAAATTCCTCAACACGTCCCCCCCCCCCCCAAACGGAATCCCCTCAAACGTTCCCTTGTAAAAAATGAAATTGCCCAGTTAAATTTGTCGATAGCTGATGTGGCTTGGTTCCTTTCTGCGAAACGCGGTCCAGTTAACGGAGTTATCGCCGCGCAAAAGCCACCGCATATGACGTCATCCATCGAGGTGGTGCAAACGATGGTTTCTTCCACCTTTGCTTCATCTGCATTTCAAGTCGAGCAACCAGTGCAAATGTACGTGTCACTGGTTCATGAAACCGTGGGGGTAGAAACCCCCTCAAAATTAAATTATTTTTTTAAGCGGGAATTTGGCAATATTCGAATGCTGATACGGTGTTTTTGCTGAGCATGGCAGTGAGTGTGAGCGTCTCTCTTGTTGGGGGCCATCCCGGCGCGGCGTCCGCATCCAAGTGCGCCAGCTCCTCGATTGTTGAATCGATATCGAATGACCTTGATCGATATATAGCATTGTTAAGATAGGGATTTATCGATCGGAAGCATTCGATAGCGATTCAACAATCGACCCGCCAGCTGAAGTTACACTCGAAATCATACTTCAATTTCGTTCACGGTCAATCCAATTAGAGCAGCAACGTCGCTCGACGAACAGACCGACTGGATGGAACTTGGTATCTGCGGGCCGATTATTGAAATTGATAGACAAAGCTTTAGACAAAGAAGACAAAAGGGATTTGCAGGGATCCTATTGGTGGAAATGAGCGGTTACAATGGACAAAGGAGGCAGGTAATAGACCAAGTGACGGCAACCCACGAGGGATCAGATGGTTAGTCCATCATTTTCTCCCTTAGTCTATAAGAACCAACCATTTCAACCAATAGGATAGCTCTATACTCCCTATATCTTCTTTGTCTATAGCTTTGTCTATCAATTTCAATAATTGGGCCGCAGGTCCGGATTTTGGCGCGGAGGGAATCGTCTCAAGGTACGGAACCTTAGGCGCGTCTGTCCGCGGCGTCTTGGACGCCGGCGGAAAACTCTGCTGCCGAGTCGATCACAAGCGCCATGCGACGTTTAAAAATTTCCGCCGCTATCTTATTTTTTCACAGATAAATTTTTCATCGAAGCTGTCCGGATTTCCCTGAATTTTCTTTCGTGCTGCCGATAAAATTCAGTGAAATTTTCAAACAGATTTCACCAACAATTTCTCTGTAAAGAAATAAAATGGCAGCGGAAATTTTGAAACGTTGCATGGTGCTTGTAATTCTTTGGCCGGATGGTGACGATATGGGGTCATTCATAGGTATGCGATATGTAAGGCCGAACCTGAAAAGAAGGGTGGGTTTACGTGCGTTTACTTTTCTAGCTTTTTAGGTTATTTCTCTATGTCACGGAGCAGCCGGCTTATGCAGTCCAAAAGGCACACATATCGATAATGATAATACGTCGTTCCTTTGGCGTACGGACCTATTTCAATTTCCGTATGAGCCGTAGAAAGCATGGATTCATATGTAAAACAGGACTCACGTGGAAATCGAGGTACACCCATACGTCAGAGGGGCGAAGAGTAGTGACCACGACCTAGATGGGTAACTTAAGTAGCGCAGACTGTAACAATTTTACCTATCGCGGTGTGCTGTCAGCATATCATTTTTCCTACGTCTGGCGAGAGCCATTCTGGCTTGCTCAGAAAAAATGCTGCGTGAACTTTTGACTGCTGCCAAATTTCTCCCGCATAAATATAATACTTATTCCTGAGAAAATCTGCAATTTCTGGGGGGAAAAAAATCGGTGCTGTGGATCAAATCGCGATTAAAATTCCGCAAACAGTGGATCAGTCGCGTTATCACAGAATCGCGTTTTAATGACTTCGCTTGGCTTGAGATATTGCCTCTCGATAAATGTACTGAACGACGTCATCCATCGCGGAAGCCCGTACCATGGTTTCGTCCACCTCGGATTCATCAACTAGGAATACACACTTTTACACTGCTTGCTCGGTCCAAAACAAGCATGACATCAGGGTAAAAGCAACCATGGTATGTACCACCACGGGGTGATGACGTCATACGGTATGTTTTAGTAGGGTAGTCTATGTCCATTCATTGATATTGGGCGTGGAAACTCGGTGTTCCGATTGATCTTAAATTTTTTGGCTGATATAATATCTAAAATCATCTTGTCTTGATTCCGTGACTAAACAGTGAACAGTTCCCGTGTTTATGGTTACTTCGGGTATCTCTAGTTACTTTTCTTCGGTCAGATCAACCGAAAGGATTTGGTTGATGCGGACAAATTTCTTGGTTAAATTAACCGAGACCGTAGGTCACTCTGATTGTGAGACATCTGGGGATAATGAGAGTGTCCTGTTGAACAAATGCACTCTTGTCTTTCTCGATGTTACCTCAGAGGTACTTGCGAGTGGCTAGCTCACTGGATTATCACCAGTGCAATCCATTGGAGAGGCGTGAATTATCGATTATATTATCGAAATCTCTCCATTTGAACTGTGGTAAAGAATCGATTATTAGGGTGTTCGCTGCGAACACCAAAATAGTCGATCCTTTTCCATAGGTTTCAATGGTAGATCAATCGATGTATCGCAAAGCACGCCACGCCACACGGTGGATCGAGTCAATGGGAGGGGTCGGTCATCGCGCATCACGCGTCTTATTTTCTCTGATTACGGAGATTTCCCACCCTTAGAATAGAGCAAATTACACGGATCTAATGTATTTTTCGTCGTAGATTCCACTTTTGATCATATTTCAGCCGAAGAACGAGTTTTAATACGAGTTTGACACACTTTTTCATGACTATTGAAATTGGGATCCTTGATAGCTGTTTTTTCACGTTACTTTCGGCAAATGGGACCGTAAGCATCTTACATAAAGAATAATTTTGCAGAACTTGACTCAAGAACATTACTTGAGGAGTGAGGTAGGGCGGCTTTACAGCCCCCTCACCACGAAGGTTGCCATATTTCTTTCAATTTCTGCTAACATAGTTTTTTGTTCATGTTAATTGGTTTCTCGCAATTGCATACTGACACATATACGGAACATTCTGATAATGTTCATTTTTCTCCTCTTTTCTTCCAGCCAGTCAATTGACGTTTTCATTTTTATGAACTTTCTACTCTTTCAGTTATTCAACAAATATTCATATTTCAAAAAATAGATCAATATATTAAAGAAATAAAAAAGAGATGTATATACTGTAGCTTCTTTTTATCGAGTCATCCTAGAATATTGTTATAGGTACTTATCACCACATAAAAAAATTGAATGTGCAGGGGAAAAAAAAATTATATCAACTTCCATTATTTCGTTTTGTTCCTCAATGTTTGGAGTGAAGTTTGAAACATATTTATTGAATAAATTTTAAAATAGGAGGAAAATTATTTTTCATGCAAGTTCTGATCCCTTGAAGAACCTCTGAGAAGGACTATTGTCTCTTGAAGAAATTTCTTGTATTTCTTCTTTTTTAACCCACCACCAATTTTTACTTTTTCGCTACCCTAGGGTAGAGAAAGTATTGTCATCCTCCAAGGGGGGAAAAAAGTTGAAATTGTATTTGTATGGAGCTCATGAAAGAGTTCTTGGTATGTTGCAGACATTTTGCAAGAAACGGGACGTGTGAAATATACAATGCGCAAAACATACACCTTAAACTTTATCGTACAGTATAACGCTGATCGAATCAGCTTCAAAGACTAACAGAAGGTTAATGTATCGTCCAAAAATATCAACAAGTAAGCCAAAATCAGTAATCAGTAGAAAAATTATCGAGATTGAAGGATATCGTGTGATGCACGATTTTATTGATGACAATAGAGCAAGATCGGATTCCCAGCAGGCGCGACTTCCTATCATTCAAATGGACCGTTTTCGCAGATTAGCGGATATTAGCGGCTAATTATTACATAATATCATTCCTGATAGTGTACAGGAGGCAACCCAACAAAGGATTTTGCGGACACTTGTGGACATTTTTTTATCGAGCTATTTTAACATTTTTTTGGGCGTTTTTTTAAAGCAAGCTTTGGAGGTGATTTTGGTCCTCCTAAAAATATGCCAATGCACATTAATGATATACCAAAATGTTCCTTAAAGGGAGGAGAATAAGCATGTTTAATTGAAATTTTGATTTATCTGCCACAGAACTCATGCAAAAACGAAATAAAACCTTGAGAATTAGTCGGCAAATTTGATACCACCTGCAATGTCAGCTTTAGGCAACCCGCATGTCAAAGCGGAAGGGTTCAAAGATCCTAGAACCGTGGATACATTCATTTTGGAAGCTTAACTACTAGAAAACCAAGAAAAAATATTTAGAATCAGACTTTTTTTTTTATCGCCCATGACCGACCTCTACCATTGACTCGATCCACCGTGCGCCACGGGCTGCAATCTAGGTTTAATCCTGGCGTCTGTTTTTTGACGAGGTTGCAAATTTGCAACTCAAAGATTTGGTCCATGTAACCCAAAGGAAAACTAGCCAGAAAATATCAACCTCGCGTTCAAGTTACGTACTGTTCATCTTCATATAAAACCAGAAAATATCGGTTGATTATTCTTAATGAGAAGCGCAACCGACGCGGGAAAACAGTAACAAGTTTCCCAGAACAATCCTATTTTATCAAACGCAATTCGGCAACGTCCGAAAGCTCATACGACGTTCCACGCAAGCGGGACGGTTTTTGTAAGTTGTTTTGGATGAGTTTCGTGGCGATTCAGTGCAGCGGAAGTAAAAGCAGCGGCGTGGCGTGAATTATGATATATCGATTGTTATGCCATTTAAACCTATGGAAAAGGATCGATAAATAGGGTGTTCGCAGCGAACACCCTTATAATCGATTTTTACCGTAGGTTTAAATGGCATAACAATCGATATATCGCAATTCACGCCACGCCACTGAGTAAAAGCGTTCGTAGCGAGATGTGGAGGAGTAAATGGGGAAGAGAGGTCTTCCGCCGTGCCAAGGAAAAACGCCGTATGAGCCCTCAGACGTTGCCAAATTTCCTTTAATAGAAACTTAATTTACTGAGAAAATTTTGAATATTCTCCTTCAATTTTTCCGGGAAATTTTGTTCGCAATTCTATCTAAGACGTCTAAAAATTTCAAGGGTAAAAACGCATAATTTTCTCAGGGTGTCCACAAGTCCGGAATTTCCGGAAAGTTCGGAAATAGTACTGATTTTTCAAGGGCGGTCCGGAAGCACTGAAAAAGTGCGGAAAGTCCGGAATGTTTTTCATTTTTGTCGCAATTCGAGCGTGAAATTCAAATTTTTGAAATTTTTCGAATTTCGTCAGTTGGAGGTATTGAAAAAGTATTGAATTTTTCTGTCGAGGTACTGAATTTCTTGGGAAAGTACCGAAAAAGTACTGTAAAAGTACTAATTTTTGGTCAGCCTGTTTTAGTAGACATCCTGTTTCCTTCGAAAGTACATTTTTATCCGGGACAATTCGGCAACTCTCGAATGTTGATACGGCGTTTTTCCTTAACACCGCAGTCCTGATGATGATGGGGTCACGAGGTTGAATGCGCCGTTATTCGGTTTAGTTGACAAGCGGTATTGGAAGTCTCTCAGCCCGTCAATGAGTGGAGTGAGGAGTCTGGTGTAAAGTAAATTAAGTAACACCATCGGCTGTGGCTTTAACGCTGCACTTTACAGTTTTCTCAGAAGCCCTCGAAGCACCTATAAGTCCACACACTGTCTCCCCTCTACGCTTCATACCTCGTCTGCTTTCTTATATTATCTTTTCATTTTCTTTGGCGTCTTACCTCTGCAGTCTTCTATTAGGTATTGATGCTTCAGAGTGAAGGATTCTCGTGTACTGTATTTCGCACGCCGGCTCGTAGGTCAGCTTGTGTGAGTTAACTGGGTACGTAACAAGATTAAGTACGTAAGATTTTTTGATAAGAATCTGCTGTAATGGGCCTTTTGGCGCAATGGAGCCATTTCCGCTTAGAAACTGACAGTGAAACCAGAGTTGCCACGGTCCGGAAAAACCGGAAAATGTCAGGGAAGTTTAAAAAATTAGGGAAAACCTAGAATTGCCAGGGAAAATGACGAAAGTGTCCGGGAAAACATTTTTAACGCATGTTTATTAGCTTTCTAGAATAGATTTGACGTTCAGAACAACAAATTTTGCCTGGAAACCATTTCAAATTATGTTTTTTTTTTTTGGCCGTGTGCCATATCTCAAATTGTCCGGGAATTTTACTCAATAAATGTATCGGAGAAATGTCAGGGACTTTAATATTCTAAATTTTGTGGCAGTCCTGAGGAACCAGTATTTTAGAAAAAATTCGATCGATTTCTTCCATTGCGTAGTGCAGGATATATTCACTTTACATAGTTTTTTCGTCAGTGGTCTGACACAGCTGTTTTTCCTATTTGTTAACTTTGGAAGTAGACTCCCGGCTTCGTCATAAAAATAATGTCTGATGACCAAACTGGCGTAGAATCTGGTTGGCAAACAACGTCGAATTTTGAGAAATTTGAGTCATTAAAAACTCGTCTTACTATTTTTAACGAGTAATCGTGCCCTCTAAGGGTGATACCACTATTCGTTCATGTGGGAGACCATGTTGCCTACACTCTGAACTGAAGGCAAACTGACATTGAGCTAAAGTCACCGCTCCGCACTTGAAAGAGTTCGTGCCTCTAGGTAAGCTTTCTAAATAATTTTGACGATGATAAAAAATTAACAACGAACTTAAGAGTTCGTGCCTCTAGGTAAGCTTTCTAAATAATTTTAACGATGATAAAAAATTAACAACTTTTCGTCGATTCCAGCAGAGTAGGCTGTATCAACTTTTATCTGAATGTTTCGTAAAATCACGGGCTTCTAAATGACAGTTTTCTCGATAAATCTGAACCGGTTCCGGTATTTGTGGAATTAGATTTCCTTTATCGTGTAGAACATTTTAATGTGAATATTTTCACTCCACCTTAAGTAAGTCACCCGTATTAGCTTGATTATGAAAACCAACTGTTTGTCTAAGCAGAACACAATAATGACAACACAAAACATCGAGGATTGACCTAATCTGCTCTCAAATTTTTCGAAATGTTTGAGCTTCATGTGCATCTTCGTCATCTGTTTCGGCTTTAATAATAGTATGGCCTTTCTTCAATGTAGGAAGGAACTTTTTGGCCTACACATGGCAGCTAGTACTTGCACCCCTATGTTAACCTCGTGAAGTGTTCAAAGCACAGTTGAATGCATGAGCTCACTCACTAAATTTTCAGCATGCGTGTTCTGAATTCTTCCTGCATGCCATCAATAAACCTAGAGAGGGTCTACGGATGAAGCAGTTCAACAATTGACTTTACTGAATGAAGATGCAGTATATATTTTGGCACCCTTAAGATAAGCTCCACGCTTAGAAATATCTGCAAACATATGAGCAATCGATTAATTTTCATGAACGTCAATTCTAATCTTCACGGAAAGAGAGAAGTCAGGTCATTAAAGCGTTATTCAAAGTTTCAATGAAAAGAACATATTTGTAACCTAAACAATAAGTCGGTAAGTAGTATAAAATGAAATGTTTATCTAAAATTTAGAATTCGATTGATGTTCATTCTTTCATAACAGTACGAAGAAGGAGGAAAAGGAAAAAACTCTTAGCTAGTAGTTGAAAACATATATCAGAAATTACAATAAATTAAATACAATGTAAATTATTTTAAAAAAAGAAATGATAGGAATTAATATAAGTTTGAAGCGAAAAGTTACTGGCTCCTTTCTCAAAGCGTTCCAAAAGTTTTAAGAATGAAACCTGACATTAAAATACAGTTCTATCGAATGTAATCGTTAGGTTAAATTAATTTCTGAAAAAATTAAAATTGAATTATTAATTAAAAATTAAAATTAATTAAAAAAAATCTTCACTCACACGTTGGGTTTTCTTCAGCGTTGATTGCGTACGATGTGTCTCTAGCGTCATTTGTTTGCTTTGTTTTAGATGAAGGAGCATAATTTTTGGGCTCGACCTTTCCGTCATAATGCCGATATCGCGTCCTAGAGATAATTGTAAGCCTTACTCATAGCGGACTCCAGCACAGACCATTGCATTTTTCTTCTCATCAGCTCGTTCAACATGCAGTTTTAATGAAACCTACCTGATTCTCTGAAATATTTTTTATCCTGGAAAAACCGAGGCAATAGAACGATTTTTTTTTTTTAAAAAAAAAAAGTATGCTCTTAATTCAGAAGAAGTATTTTGTTTGGGAAACAGTGTAAAACTGCGATAAGAGGGAAAAAGTATCATTGCAAACCCTTGAAAAGTCTATTTTCAAGATTCGTCAAAATTGTAATTTTTATGATGCTGTGTTAAAGTTTTCATTCAGCCTCCCTTACCTTATAGCAATGTTAACCATTTGTAGCCTCCTAAGGAAATGAGCTGTTTTTGGTGATTCTTCCCAGGAAGTAAACAAACATTGATATTTTCGAATAAATGTTGCTAAAATACAAGTCTTGCTTTTCACTATTTGTAAAAACAGAGATGCAACAGTGTTGAAGCATACTGCAGCAGTCAGGTGGAAAATCCCCTTCGAAAACCCAAATGAGACTTAAAGCGAAAATTCTAGTTCGATTTGACAAATCGAATGCGACATTTCGCGTTTATAGTCTAATTTAGGTTTAATTTGGGGTTTTCGGAAGATATTTATACAAATAAACTGCTGAAGTATGCTTCTACACTGACGCATCTCTGTTTTTGTAAAGAGTGAAAAGCAAAACTCGTATTTTAGTAAAATTCGTTCGATATATTTATGTTTGTCTACTTCCTGCAGCCGTGTTGAAATTTTATGTTTGTTAGGTAGACATTGATGGCATAGGTCAAACGACGGAGCGTGATTGGTCGGCTATGTCTAATCGCTACGTTGTCGTGTCTATGTCGGGTGGAACTCTCGACAAGCTGAAGACACCTCTTAAGTTTTCGACTGTATGCCGTTCATAACACCTTACAAAGGCACGATAAAACGTTGCCTACGAGAATGGAGAGGCCATAACTACGATTCTGTGACGTCACACTAGTAGATGAAACTCGGCCGCGGTTTAACACGCGTTCTTATGGGAGAACGCTTGCCGCGCGATGATTTCTCGCCGATATCTCTTTCAGGGTTGATCTGACGCAAAATTTCATAAGAACCGTTTTGAAAGAAGATGAAATTTCACTATAGAAAACTAACTAGTTTATTTGTGACATTGTCTAAATATCGAGGAAATGAATGCGTAATACCGAAAATCGTTACTCCACTCAGATTCAAACGGGCCGCTCGCGCAACTTCGGCCGATCGAGAGCCACTCTGATTGGTCCACGCAGCGACTGCCTCACTCATCGATGCACTGATGACCCGGAGATGCTTGTTGTTTTTGGTAAATATCTACTAGCTTGACGTCACAGAACTGACTAGTTACGGCCTCTCCATTCTCGTAGGCAACGGATAAAGCAGCGATTAGACGTGGCCGACCAATCACGCTCCGCCTTTTAACCTATGTCATTCTACAGGGTGTCTCACGAAAAACGAGCCACCTTGAATATCTGCCGAACGCGTCGGAATTTCGAAAAACGGTAAAAGACGTGTTCGTTTATATCGAGGGGGACACCTTTTGGCGTATTCGACATTTTCCCAAACCGCGGGAGGGGCGCGGGGCGGGGGGTGCCCCACCCGTAAGTCGAACTTTTCAAATGGCACCCCTACTTTTTTATTTCAGAAATCAATTCTACGCAAAAAAACAAGCCACCCTGTCCAAACCGAATGTAAATCGGACAATTTTTCAGTGATTGACAGAGTTTGAAACATTTTTTTCATGCTCTTTTCAAAAATTTCCCACGCCCGATGGAATTGCTGTATCAAACCAAACTCTCCGCCAAAAAAATTCTTAAACATTGCACTTTCGATAAAAAAATAAAAAAAATCTGCTGCACTCGAAATCTGGAGCACGCGGAGCCCTTCTTTTGCGACATTAAAATTCGTTATACCGAACATTTCCGAGGGGCGCTCATCGGGAGGGAGTAGTAAGTTTTAGACAAGAATTATTAATCTTTTTTATGAAGCAAAAGAAACCGTGTCCATGAAGAAGCAGATAAGTAGAAAAACAAATGGATTAGCTTTTTTTTTTGGGGGGGGGGGGGGGGTCAATGACTTGAGCCGGACCTTGATACTTCTGAGGACGCTATTTTTCCGCGGTGCGTTGATTTTCTACTTAACTGCTTCTTCATGGACACGGTTTCTTATGCTTCATAAAAAAGATTAATAATTCTTGTCTAAAACTTACTATTCCCTCCCGATGAGCGCCCCTCGGAAATGTTCGGTATAACGAATTTTAATGTCGCAAAAGAAAGGCTCCGCGTGCTCCAGATTTCGAGTGCAGCAGATTTTTTTTATTTTTTTATCGAAAGTGCAATGTTTAAGAATTTTTTTGGCGGAGAGTTTGGTTTGATACAGCAATTCCATTGGGCGTGGGAAATTTTTGAAAAGAGCATGAAAAAAATGTTTCAAACTCCGTCAATCACTGAAAAATTGTCCGATTTACATTCGGTTTGGACAGGGTGGCTTGTTTTTTTGCGTAGAATTGATTTCTGAAATAAAAAAGTAGGGGTGCCATTTGAAAAGTTCGACTTACGGGTGGGGCACCCCCCGCCCCGCGCCCCTCCCGCGGTTTGGGAAAATGTCGAATACGCCAAAAGGTGTCCCCCTCGATATAAACGAACACGTCTTTTACCGTTTTTCGAAATTCCGACGCGTTCGGCAGATATTCAAGGTGGCTCGTTTTTCGTGAGACACCCTGTATGTCCACCCGACAAACGCCAAATTTCAGCAGCAGACTGCAGGAAGGAAGCACCTTTAGGAACGCACTGAAAAAAATTTCTCGGCGTTTTTACCAAGGTCCGTTGGTACCTTTACCATCTCCCTTTTTTTACCAATTATTGGTAATTTTACCAAGGCAGACTAGTAAGCTTACCGAAAAACCGGTATTTTTACTGTTTTTCTCAGGTAAGAATACCACTTTTATCGGTAATCAATTCCCGGTAACTTTGCCATTTTATCTCGGTAATTCTACCACAGTCGATAAAAAATATCGGCGTTTTTACCGGGGTCCAGTAAAATTACCGAGAAAGTCAATAATTTTACCGAGATTTCTCGGTAAAATTACCAATTCCACAAACAGTAATTTTACCAAGAAAAAACTGGGATTAAATAGAACCCTGAATTCTTGGTAATTTTACCTTTTTCTTAGTAAATACACCGAGATTTTTTTTCAGTGCGACTATTAACTCGGTCCTCAGAGCTCACCGATTCTCTGTGCAGGCTTTGTGGCCCTCGAGGCTTCCGCCATGTCCTTTAGCCTCTTACGGATCTCATCATAGCGCGGTCGATGCCGAAACAATAGGATCGTTATTCCCTTTCGACTCGGTAGAAAACTCATAGTCGACCGATCCTCGCACTTCATCACTCGGCGCACTCACACACGCCCGGCGGAACTTTTGTTTTTAGCATACACCGTATCATGTAGCACGCAGCGCACTGTCGTAATATCCCCGTGTTTTCTGTGAAACCACTTTTAATTACGTCATTATCCGAAGCGGCATGCGGCGTGCTCGCCGCAACGGTCGTAACACTCCCGAATTTTTTATGCCTCCGAGGCTACAACTGGTCCTTTGATGTCATGCAGCGATTGTGTATTTCTCGGAACGCTCTTAGAATAGGACGATGAAAATTACACGACGCACAATGGAGCGCGACATTAAGATAGCTAGGACATGAAATTTTTAACCAATACTTCAAATTTTGTTGTTCACTGGAAAAAAAAACACATTGGATGTAGAGTCCAGACTCTTGAAAACAGTGACAAAAAAAGGGCTCTTGATTCAATCAGATTTAAGCTTAAATCAAAAGGAAATTCGCTCAAATTAAGAGGCTTGGTTCTTGATTTAAGCAAAAATCCGATTGAATCGAGAGTATTTTTTCTTGTCGATGTTTTTAAGAGTCTGGACTCTAGATCCAATGTGTTTTTTTTTTTTTTCAAGTGTTATCATTAGTCTTAGTTTCAATTTTAAGGAGTGCTTTTTAAAGGAATTTTAATGAAAAAACCAATGGGACATCTTTTGATCTAACAGATCAAAACTTCTACATTTTCTACATCATGTCCAATCCTCCCTTTGACTCGCTACACTGTGCAGCGGGCCCAGGGGCAATTTTGCCGTGTTCAGCAAGAATTTCATATGCGCTTTTGAATGTCGCCAAATTTCCTACCGACCAAGTATTTATTTTTGGACAGTATTATGCTGCCGTCCCAAGGAAAAACGCCGTATGATTTTTCGAGAGTTGCCAAATTTTCTCTTAGAAAGTATTTATTTTTGAAGAAAGTTATGAATATTTTCCCTTGAAATTTTCAGACTTTTTAAATCAAACCAAGAACAAAATTCTCTGAAAAAATGGGGGAAATGTCAACAAATTTGCCCGAATATTCATGATTTGTCTATGGAGATTTGGCAATGGCTGATGGTTCATACGGCGTTCTTCTTTAGCACAGCAGTATGATTCTTTGGACCGCGTTTTGCAGAAAGGAACCAAGCCTCACCAGTTATTGCCAAATTTAATTAGGCATTTAAATTTTTTACGAGAGAACAATTGTGCGGATTCTTCTGAAAATTTTGAGGAATTTGCTTCGTTTCGTGCAGAAAATTTATTGAAATGCACATTAATCCGTACAACCGTTTTCACGCAAAAAATTAATGTACCCAGTTTAATTTGGCGGCTTGGTTCCTTTCTGCTCAACGCGGTCCATTTTTCCTTGTAGTTTTTAGTGACACTGGAGGTAGATTACGCGTATACTGGAAAAAACACATTGGTTTTAGAGTCCAGACTCTTAAAAACATCGACAAGAAAAAGTACTCTTAAGTAAATCGGATTTTTGTTTAAATCATGAACCAAGCCTCTTAATTTGAGCGGATTTCCTTTTGATTCAAGCTTAAATCTGATTGAATCAAAAGTATTTTTTCTTGTCAATATTTTTAAGAGTCTGGACTCTAGATCCAATGTGTTTTTTTTTTTTTCAAGTGTTATCATTAGTCTTAGTTTCAATTTTAAGGAGTGCTTTTTAAAGGAATTTTAATGAAAAAACCAATGGGACATCTTTTGATCTAACAGATCAAAACTTCTACATTTTCTACATCATGTCCAATCCTCCCTTTGACTCGCTACACTGTGCAGCGGGCCCAGGGGCAATTTTGCCGTGTTCAGCAAGAATTTCATATGCGCTTTTGAATGTCGCCAAATTTCCTACCGACCAAGTATTTATTTTTGGACAGTATTATGCTGCCGTCCCAAGGAAAAACGCCGTATGATTTTTCGAGAGTTGCCAAATTTTCTCTTAGAAAGTATTTATTTTTGAAGAAAGTTATGAATATTTTCCCTTGAAATTTTCAGACTTTTTAAATCAAACCAAGAACAAAATTCTCTGAAAAAATGGGGGAAATGTCAACAAATTTGCCCGAATATTCATGATTTGTCTATGGAGATTTGGCAATGGCTGATGGTTCATACGGCGTTCTTCTTTAGCACAGCAGTATGATTCTTTGGACCGCGTTTTGCAGAAAGGAACCAAGCCTCACCAGTTATTGCCAAATTTAATTAGGCATTTAAATTTTTTACGAGAGAACAATTGTGCGGATTCTTCTGAAAATTTTGAGGAATTTGCTTCGTTTCGTGCAGAAAATTTATTGAAATGCACATTAATCCGTACAACCGTTTTCATGCAAAAAATTAATGTACCCAGTTTAATTTGGCGGCTTGGTTCCTTTCTGCTCAACGCGGTCCATTTTTCCTTGTAGTTTTTAGTGACACTGGAGGTAGATTACGCGTATACTGGAAAAAACACATTGGTTTTAGAGTCCAGACTCTTAAAAACATCGACAAGAAAAAGTACTCTTAAGTAAATCGGATTTTTGTTTAAATCATGAACCAAGCCTCTTAATTTGAGCGGATTTCCTTTTGATTCAAGCTTAAATCTGATTGAATCAAAAGTATTTTTTCTTGTCAATATTTTCAAGAGTCTGGACTCTAGATCCAATGTGTTTTTTATTTTTTTTTTTTCCAGTGTATGAATCTACTTAATTTTATAGAGAAGCATTCGAAAGGTCCTCAGATTCACTGTATTTCATCCGAGAAAATTTGGCAATGTTCAGATACGTGTGAGGCGTTTCTCCCTACCACGGCAAAATTGATCTGAGCAATACTCGAGGGAACGGTAAATCACAATCGTACGCACACCTCTGTTCGTTTTAATTATTTTTCTGAACCCGGCGGGGTCACTCTCGGAGTCCCCGAGGCCACTCATGCTATTCGTAACGCTGAAAACACCGTTGCGTGCAGGAATTTTTCAAATGCTAACAGAATTTCAGAACTACCATTTTGACATCTGCACCAATTAATCCATTCAAATAAAACTTAGAAACTATAAAGGCCTTACATATACACTGGAAAAAAAAACACATTGGATCTAGAGTCCAGTCTCTTATAAACATCGACAAGAAAAATACTCTTGATTCAATCGGATTTAAGCTCAAATCAAGAACCAAGCCTCTTAATTTGAGCAGATTTCCTTTTGATTTAAGTTTAGATCTGATTGAATCAAGAGTATTTTTTCTTGTCAATGTTTTCAAGAGTCTGGACTCTAGATTCAATGTGTTTTTTTTCCAGTGTATGATGTGTATGACTCAAAGAACAAAACAACATTAGTGGGAAAGGAGGCTGAATTTACAAAACACTCATTTATCTATGTGTAGTTCGCATGGGTTCCCATTCAAAGCTACCTATTGCCTTTGCATCAGAGGTGTGAAAATCCAAGATTTCACACGGATCTTGTGCGGATTTTTCGTTTGACATGGGCATCATGAAGTAGCAGTAGTTAGGAAGTAGTATTACCAGTCTTGAAAGCAGTTCACAGTGCTACTTTGAAATTAAAATAGCCACATCAGTTCCAGTATTACATGCCAAGATAACTTCTTACATAATCGTAGGAATTTTTATATTTATAGAGCGATATAAACGAAATAGCTTGGTTAAATCAGTAGTAACTATTATTTGAAATCATTTGCCAATCGTCATGTATGTTTACATGTTTGTATAATGTTGAGCTTTTATGAGCTCATAGCAACCACTCCACCCCTTCACTCCCCCCCCCCGCCAAAAAAGGTAATAAAGGAGGGGTAATCACAAAAACTTTTCATGCTCGTGCTTTTATGATTAACATTTCATATTGTATTTTCCTAAATGTTTGTATCATTATCAAAATTTCTTTTGAAGTTACTATCCAACTTTAGAATAATCATGTTTGTCTACCTTGATTAACTTTTCTTTCAATGTTAACCCTCTCTATTTTCATTGTTGAGTTTTTAATTTTTTATTTGTATCGTTGGTGATAATTGTTAACTTTTGATTGTAATAAATCGTCTATTTTTGTTAAATAACATGGTCTTCCATACGTCTTTCCTTTGTTTTCATTTTTCTCATCCTCTTCTCAGCCTCATTTTTGAGGCACTGTTCTCTAAATTCTTCCAATTTTGTGCTTTCAAATATTTAGTAATGGTTGAGTTTACATTGTTTCAGACTACGTAATTTTTTCCAAGTCGCCCCAACCGACCGAATCGGTTAATACCGATTCTACAGGGCTGTAGCTTCTGAGAAAACTTGGAAAACATGGGAAATTCAGAGAATAGAAGTGCTCTGGAGAGCCCTGGAAGCAGGGAAAAACTAGGGAATTTCAGTAATGAATTAAAAGCCTGCCCTTGAACCCAAGAAGACAACATTATTTTTTACTCATGATTATTCTCTCGGAGAGCCAGTTACTTTGAAGCGCCGCAGTTGGGGTTTTTTGAACGAATTCAATTTTGATACTGTGCTGAGGGGCTGGTCATCCGTCAAGAAATGTGCAGAGATTGTGTTTTTTTTATAGTTGTTTGTTTTTAGTTACTTTGCCTTATTACAACGTCATTTACAATTTATTCATGATTTCTTTTATCAAGAGCTCTTGAAAAAATAGGGATTTCTCAAGAAAAAGTCAGAGTCTTCGTAAGTCAAAAGAAAGTAGCAAACCTATACAACGCCGAAGAAAAATTCAAAAATATTCTATGCTTGTATTAATGAGCATCTGTATGCAAGTAATAAAAGTATTGCTTTCACTTAACCTCTGTGCTCTGAAACAAGTTTTCATCAAGTTTTCGGCGTTTTAAGACATACTCTAATGATTTTTCTATAAAGGAAGCTCAAAAACTGTTTAAATTTCATTTCAACTTGCTAACTCTATTCAGTCTCTACTCAGTTTCTGAACTATTTTGCCAAACTTCTAAAGCTTTTTCTTTCTTTTTAAGAAAACAGCCAATGCGTAGCATTTCGTGGAAAAGTTTCAAATTATTTTATTTTATTACCAAGTTTTTTTCTTTCTTTTTTTATGATCAAAATCAATTCCTTAACTTTAATGTAAGTGTAGCCAAAGGTTTGAGAGAAAATGTATCGCAACAATTTTCGACGTCCGATACAAGGCGCTTGTGAATATTCGCTTGGAAAGAGACCGGCAGTATTTCAGAGCTCCTACAAAACGGTGGTCCGTAAACATTCGTGCAGGTACCGGCGAAGTTGCGGCACTCTATTTTGAAGGCGCTTCATACGCCATCCGTAATTCTCGAGTATCTTAATCTTGAACCTACTACGGAACGGTGCATCGGACCACACAAGGAGCTTTCGCTTAGTGAGGGCACGCCTCTCTCACACACCCCTCATTGTTTTCATCGCATTCGTTCACTATTCACCATCCAAGTTGCTCTCTTCAGTCATTCGCATCTTCGAAGTCATAAATAAATATCTCGATGATACATAACACTCGGAAAGGCAGTGCATTTTGGCTCAAAATAATTAATAAATTCCGCATCGCTCTAAATGCGAGAATTTTTGTATGGATGCCTGTTACCCGTAAACCTAGGCCTTTGTTTGCTAGATATTTTTGGGCGAACTTTGGTTTGTTAGATAATTTTCGGTCAACATAGTTTTGTCGAATCGTATTTTTACCGAATCAAGATTTTACGCGCAGGTCAATTGGTAATTCCTAATCATCAATTCTCCGCGTAAATTACTCAGTCGGAATTTTCTAAGCATCAACTCAAAAACCACTGCAACGAAGGACCACTCCTCTCACTATTGTTTCTTTCGGATCACTTTTGTTTCATACCGCTGTGATGTATGTACGCTATTTTGTTGAACTGAAGATTTCAAAGAATGAAGAGGAGAGAGAAAAAAAGAGGGAAAAAACTAAGAAGAACGCAATTTTTTGTTTCTAACTTATTTGTACATCGACCTTCTCGAGTCAAATACGTCCAATTTTAAGCGTTTAGTTGCGCTTACACCAAGCTGCAGCACAGTAAAAGCCCAAAACATAAAAGAATAAATTTAAATGCTTTGGAAATCATTAAATTTGACACGGAACTACTCTTATATTTACAAAAAACACATTATATTTTCCAGTAGTACGTATTTCTTTTTCATCAGTTTAAGAGGGAATAATCAATGCAGAGAGTGCAAACATTTCAAAATCATGAGTTGAAAAACGCTGACTCCGCGAGTTTAAGTATTAGAGCTTAACACAGAGCGGAGCGGCGTGTTGGCAGCGCAGAACGCGCACTGGCGCCTACAAACCTAACGGGATACTTCACGCATTGCGCAACGCGTGAAGTATCCCGTTAGGTTTGTAGGCGCCTATGCGCGTGTCACGGTGGTTACCTGCCGCGCCGCAACGCTTTAAGCAACTATTTCGCTTCCTTTCGACGCTTCCTCGCTACTTTCCACAGTATCCTACAAGATTGAAGGCGCACGAAATAACTAGTTAAAGAGGACTTTCAATTTCGACAGCATCTGTCACTGAAAAATGTTTAATTTGGCATTGGAGCGTTTCCTAGGCTCCCGCTTCGGTTTTCATCTTATCATATCCGTACAGTGTACACATGAACATATGTTTTTATCTGCTCTTAGATTCTGTTCTCTTTCATGACTTGATTCATGAATGAAATGTTTTTAAGAATGAAGGTAGTAGTAGTATGCATTTATTTTTGAGGTGGTTCCTGTCATTTAAATGAGAAGAAAAAAATGTGGACATAACATGTCCACAATTTGGACAATTTTGGACATATTCATGGTCGGACATTAAATCATGTGGACTTAATATGGACTGGACTTAATGTTTAGTGGACGTAAATAGCGGTGGACATTTACTTAATGAACGAAAGGTAGGTGGACTTAAAGTCCTGGAAGCCTGAAAGGTCCATGCCACTGTGCGGCACACAGTGGATCGAGTCAATTAAAGAGGTCGGGCATGCAATTTTTAACTAGAAGTGCAAATTTTGATGTTTAATTCGTCACATTTTAAATTCTAAGGGGTGTTTCTGATAGGAATAATGGACCACTAGATAAGGTACGAATTTCAGCATTCTGATACATGTTTCTTAACCAAAATTTTACATAAAACACGATGCACACAACGAAAATTACCGAAATTAACTCCTTCCGAAGATATTTAATGATTCTTGATGCGTGAATTCAAACCACCCGCTCATGAAAACTCAATGCTCTACGTGATTCACATCGCGCGCTAAACGGTATCATGACAGTCTCTGCGATATAAAAATCTGGCAACCTCAATCTTGACGCTTATGCTCAGCTGTAGCAAATTGCTTATAGTTTGAACAACACATGGTGGAAAATGAACATTGCTCGATTGAGAAGCTTGTTGAAACTGTTGTAGTGCGCGTTTCGACTCACGTTAAGCTTTGAGTTTCTTGTCAGCGGGCAGTTCAAATTCCTCGTAACCAATGTGAAATGAAAACTTTATTATCTTCGTTGGGAGTTTGTCTCATCAGTTTTCGTTGTGTGAATCGTGTTCTATGTGAAATTCTGGTTAAGAAACATGTATCAGATCGCTTAAATTCGTACCTTGTCTAGTGGTCCATTACGACAAAACCAGTGGAACCATTTTTAGAACCTTAAAGTTTTGTATAAACGGAGTTATAACCTTGTCAAAGTTTCCAAATTCTGTCCGACCGCTCTAATTGACTCGATCTACTGTGCGGCCCTTGAATCAAAAAAGTCGAAATAATACGTACGAGAATGCA
Organism: Bemisia tabaci; assembly: GCF_918797505.1. Classification (NCBI taxonomy): domain Eukaryota; kingdom Metazoa; phylum Arthropoda; class Insecta; order Hemiptera; family Aleyrodidae; genus Bemisia; species Bemisia tabaci. The sequence continues at coordinate 67,782,585 of NC_092794.1, read as the reverse complement.
AAACGCATTATTGGCGCTCTTTCCGGCGTTCCAAATCGCACGCGAACGAACATGACTCGGATTTCGGCGTTCGTAACCGGTTACCGCACCCGTGTGCCAAGTGCGCCTGCGCCGACGACCCATTTTCATTCCTCGACGTAATTAAATACATTTTTTCGACTCGAACACGACTCCGGTGTAGGCGGAGGGAAGAGGCCCAGGGTGTGAATTCAGTGAAAGTAAGTACACACACTTTTATTGCAGCGGTCATGAATGAAACTCTTTTCCCGAACTGTGTCACACATTTACAGCGATGCCAAATGAATCAGTGAATACGAAAACGCACCAACTCGCAAAAGTGAAAACAGTCAAGACACACACAAAACTGCACAGTAGGCGAAGAAGTTAGTCCGAGAAAAAGATTTTTGGTGCCGAGAGACAAGTACTCAAGGACGCTTGAAAGGTCCAAGTCGGAACAGATGCGCTGAGTTCAATGACTTTTATGAAAATTGACTGTCTTCAATGTAAATTGAGCATTTTTGAGTAACCGAGTTGGTGTGTTTTCGTTCTCACTGATTCCAATCAGAATGGCTTGAAATGGAAGGAACTTATGAACCGCTAAAAATTAACACATTATTTGGATTGCATTTTGCAAAAAGGAACCCGCGCGATTACAGTGATGTAAAATTGTTGCTTGTTTGTGGTTATCTGAAAAATCTCAAAGTAGCAAATATTTTTTGCTGTCTACGTACCAAAAAATTGTTGCTAAATGCCAAAGGAAAATAAGTGTGTAAATTTTAATACTGTACATAAATTGAGAATTTTTTTATTAGAACAGAAGTGGATGATAACACTATAATCACGCTGGTTCCTTTTTGCTAAGTGCGATCCATTTGTGAAGAGGGTCCTCATGTCATGCAATACGACTAAGGCTCTAGTTCTTCCAAATGCCTGCTCTAAAATAACTGCTATAACTCAGTTTTCCTATCGTTTCTCTCATTTTTCTAATATTTCATTCAAATTTGCGATGAGTGCAAGCATCGCTATAAAATTGTTTTCGATTATACATAAACTTAACAGAATTGCAGGACGCAAGGGCCTTTTCCCACATAATGCCTTCATGAAGACTTTTTTATTGCAGGAGAGACGCATATAATCCTTGCAGTTTTATGAAAGTAGTAAAAATATGTACGCAATTTGTAGCAAACGGGATGAATAAGCATAATAAGTCAGCTGTGCTAGTCTCAGAATCGTGTTTTGATAGTTTAAGCTCATAGATCAGCGAAACGAAAAGAATAAGATTTGTTCAAACGCTAAGTTTCTGTGTTCAATATTAACAAAAATTCGCGCATCGAAAAACACGACGTATGACGTCATCTGCTGCGGTGGTTCTTACCATGGTTTTTTCCTCCCTCTCTTCATCAATTGTGGGACACATTTTTGAAGTGGTCGCCTGAACTAAAATACGAATGAAAGCAAGGTGGAGGATACCACGATATGTACCATCGCGATGGATGACGTCATGCACCGTGTTCTTTGATTGGCAATAACTCCGTAATATTGGACGCAGATATTTCGCGTTTTGATCCATCTCATTCATTTTTGTTAATTTATATGCTTAAACCACTAAAAAATAATTCTGGGAGTACCACAACTTGAACGAATTTAACCATAGTTGATCGAACGGAATCGGTTGTTGTCTATTTTCCGTACATGATTTCTTTTTTAAAAGAAAACTAAGCAACATCCCTTTTTGAAATTTTGTAACTAAATTCTCTAAAAGTCGTGTAAAATTCACAAACAATTTTAGGATATCGTGTGATGAAGAAAATATGACAAGAGATAAGGCAACGTGAAATGTAGCCATGCTGATTATGGTTGAAATCTACTGACTATTTTTTTTTTTTTCTAAAAAAAAAATGAGTAAAATTCTTCCTATTCTGCTAACAACTTTAAGAGAGCCATTCTGTTTGATTTTTAGCATGTGAAGTACCAATTTAGACAATCTGAACAGCATTTCAATGCTCGTTACCAAGCATGGCTCAATTCCACTCTATATTTCATGAGTTTTTATAACGCTTTGAAATTTATGAAATGTAAAATTCTCCTCGGAGGCTGAAGGAATGCTACCCGTACAAGAAACTCCTTACAGTTCAGAAAATCTTATTATTTTTTACGCATACCAGATTTGTATTTCTTTTTCGATCTGTGTGTGAAACATGATTCATAAGATTTGAAATTTTTAAATTACATTTGCCGAGCTTTGATAGTTTCCTATCGTTTAGCTGAGAACTCTTCTCGTATATTCCACATCATAATGTTATCAATTTTTCAATTTCTAAGAAAGAAATATGAGCGAAGTCGCCAGTCGCAAACTTTTATTAAACACACAAAAAATGTAATTGACCCATTAGACAAGTCATGAAGAAAAAATGAACATTCAGTGGGCAGCCGTGCTTGAAGCATTTTCCGTAACTGAAGGCGCCTCGTGCCTTGCGAGCGCAAATAAATTCGCACAAAAGAGTTTTGCCTCAGTCGACGACGAGGTGCATTCTACAAGTCAAGGTCATCCGTATCCTTGACCCAAATTATGTCATTGCATTCAGTTGTTTGTTTTCTTCTTTGTCTGTTCATTGTCAAGGATGAGTATTTTTTTTTCAGTCGTTCAAAGAATATTTCGTCGCGTCGATTCATGATCCTCCTCCCACGGTCTCGATTTATCAGTGGACCTGAGATTCCTCAAATTCTTAAAAAATTAATTTTCTTTTATGCCATCATAAAGTTATTTTTTCATTCCGCCACAGCCAGGAAGCAGAGTAGCACAGTGTGTCTACTATGAGTAAAAACCAGAAAAACTGGAAAATATCAAGAAATTATGATGTCATCAGGGAAATGTCAGGAAAATCGGTCATGGAGCAGGAAATTCTGAGTGCTTCAAGCATTCCAAACATTTGATTCATTTTATCAAACATGTTGATTTTTTAAATCAAACCAGTGTCAGTTTATTCGCGCGAAAAAAAACTAAGTTTTAGTGGACACCTTACAGTAGAAGATAGCTTTTTCCCCTTCGTACAGCAAAAAAAGGGCTCTTTTTTCCTACAATGGACCACTAGGCAAGGTACGAATTTCAGCATTCTGATTCATATTTTTTAACTAAAATTTCACGTAGAATACGACGCGCACAATGAAAATTACCGAAATCAACTCCTTCCAAAGATATTTAATGATTCTTGATGCGAGAATTCAAACCACTCGCGCATGAAAACTCAATGCTCTGCGTGATTCACATCGTGCGCTAAACGTTATCACGACAGTCTCTGCGATATAAAAATCTGGCAACCTCAATCTTGACGCTTTGGCTCAGCTGTAGCGAATTGCTAATAGTTTGAACAATACATGGTGAGAAATGAACATTGCTCGATTGAAAAGCTTGCTGAAACCGTTGTAGTGCGCGATTTGACTCACGTAGAGCTTAGAGTTTCTTGTCAGCGGGCAGTTCAAATTCCTCGCAACAAATGTGAAATAAAAACGTGAATATCTTCGTTTGGAGTTTGTTTCATTAGTTTTTGTTACGCAAATCGTGCTTTACGTGAAATTCTGGTTAAGAAACATGTACCAGAATGCTTAAATTTGCACCTTGTCCAGTGGTGGATTAAGAAAAATAAACGAGTTATCAACAAGGTATTGCACCAAAAGCTTAAAATTCCGTCGAAATGGTCCACGTCGCTCAAAAATTTTTCAGGAAAATACTCTGATTTAGATCTTCCTCCGTTAATGACACCACCCAAATTAATTTTCTCCCATCCGACACCATGTTGAGATAACTCAGTCACGCCGGCGGCATTCTCTTGTAATGAATGTATATAGAGGTAATACGGGTAATGAAGCATTAATGCAATATGAAGGGCATTTTCGAAACATCGTGGGTCTTTCAATGATATTTTACCTCAGCGGCTTTAATGGGGACATAATCCTGGATCAAAGAGAAATGTTCAACAGGAATGGATACCGGACGCAAACTTTCTTGGAAACATGAACTTCTTGGAAATTAAACCTGAACTCGATACGTGTAAATAAGTCGCCTGAGGAGATTTTCGTATTTATCGCGTCGCACCTTGAGCAGCTTTTTTTTCAGGGCGTTGAACACGTTGGTGTACAGTGTGATTAGAGGAGATTTATAGAGACTTCTAACGCAGCCTCAAAAGAGGATAACTTTAATGAAGTCGGGTAAAATTTAGCAGGATGGCGAAAATTTGCCTTAAAAACATTTCAAATGATCGAATAGGACAGAGCTGCCTAGTCTTTTAGTCTGCCTGTTATAGTCTTAAGAAATGCATAGATTGAATGTAGTCGATGTTAAAAGGGGAGAGGGGTGTTCAAAGTTTCGCCACATAATGGGCGCGTAGAACCGATTTTCCGATGATCCGAGATAAAAAACCAATCTAAGGCTAAGATTTTTCCTCCAAAATTTATCACAAAACGCTAAAATTTGAGGAAATGATCGATCTGAGCGTTATGTAATTTTTCTAGGAATTTTTATTTGGGTGAATCAGAGGAGGGGGCGGGGCATAAATCCAAGCTTTTCTTACGTATTTTTTGAACGGGTCTTAAAAGGTTTGCGCATATCCAGGGCCCCTAACATCCTGGATCCGATGCCCCCTTCTTTAGTGGGGATGAAAAGGTCAACAAGCCAACGTCAAAATTTCAGGACAATTAAAAACAATTAGGCGCGCATGCACTGCCCACCAAATGAACTTCAAATAACATGGTGAATTGGCAAGTTTTTAGGTTTTAGGGGAGATACATTTTGTCCAAAGCTAATGAAAAAGAGGAAAGTGAGGAATTGCCTTGCCCATACGTCATGACGAACTCACCCCCCCCCCCCCCCCCCAAGTAGCATTTTTCAATGTAAAAGTTGCAAAAAGTTGAAAAAATATCGGTATTAGTTGCAACAAAGTTGCAACTTTCGGTCAATTTTTGGTCGATAAGTGCCGATTTTCGGCGATCTGATCGGAAGACAAAGTTGGAACCTGCTGAGATTGAAAAATTGCTGCACCAAAGTTGTTTATAATCTAATGATAGGCAACCAGCAGTATTTTAAAGTTGAAACATGTTTCAACTTAATTGCAACTAGTTCCGACGAGGATAGCTCCTTCGCGGGAGAGAGTAGGCAATCTGCACATCAATCTATCAGTTGCAAGAATCAAACGATTTTGTTGAAAGTTGTTACAACCTCTGCTACTTGGGCCAGAATCCAACCCCAGAAAGTCAGATCTGCTAATCTTTATTTGGAGTCCCTGCTTATGACGAAATCCTCCCCTAGAGGCCATCTCTATTGGGGGGGGGGGGTGTCCCTGTCATGACGGAATCCTCCCCTAGAATCCAAGCCCAGAAAGTCAGATCTGCTAATCTCTATTTTGAGTCCCTGCTCATGATGAAATCCTCTTCTAGTACCCAGCCCCAGAAAGTTAGAGCTGCTCATCTCTATTTGAAGTCCCTGCTCATGACGAAATCCTCCCCTAGAATCCAAGCCCAGAAAGTCAGATCTGCTAATCTCTATTTTGAGTCCCTCCTCATGATGAAATCCTCTTCTAGTACCCAGCCCCAGAAAGTTAGAGCTGCTCATCTCTATTTGAAGTCCCTGCTCATGACGAAATCCTCCCCTAGAATCCAAGCCCAGAAAGTCAGATCTGCTAATCTCTATTTGAAGTCCCTGCTCATTACGAAATCCTCCCATAGAATCCAACCCCAATAAGTCAGACCTGCTTATCTTTACTCTCCGCGACGACGGAGTGCGAAGAGTGAGGAGACCGAAGCCGCTCCCGGCAGGGCGCGAAATTCGCTATTTGACTTAAAATGGCGGTAAGCCCGCTGCATGCGGTATGGAAATGGAGCGGCGGAATGCACCATATTTGGTCAGCGAGTGTCGAACGTCGAGCGTCCCGACGCTACGCGACGACGACGACGCGACGTTGCCATTTCCGCGTGTTTCTCCCAGGTGACTAAGCGCCTCCGTCAGGGTCACACTTCACACCCAGAGCGCAGAAAGGAACAGGAACAGCGAGTCGGATTTGGATTTCCAAGTCGGGTGTCCGTGCTCGAACGAGGAGGAAGAGCGGAATAAGGAGATTTGTCGAAATCTCGTTTATCACGTTGCGCGAATTTTTATATATCCCGGAGGCGTCATTCCAGCCACATCTTGACCCTTTATTACGTTGCATTGCACACTGGAAAAAAAAAAAAAACACATTGGATCTAGAGTCCGGACTCTTGAAAACATCGACAAGAAATAATACTCTTGATTCAATCAGATTTAAGCTTAAATCAAGAACCAAGCCTCTTAATTTGAGCGGATTTCCTTTTGATTTAAGCTTAAATCTGATTGAATCAAGAGTATTTTTTCTTGTCAATGTTTTTAAGAGTCTGGACTCTAGATCCAATGTGTTTTTTCTTCCAGTGCATGCAGAGGCAATATATCTCGTGAAATATATATAACATGAAAAAATACTCTTGATTCAATCGGATTTTTGCTTGAATTGAGAGCCAAGCCTTTCAATTTAAGCGGATTTCCTCATGATCAAAGGAAAGTACCGAATGAAGCTATTTCGCTCGTCAAATATTTTTAGAAATCTGGACTCGAAATCGGAGAAACTTTTTTTCCAGTGCAACTTTTACGCTATAAGGATGAAAGCAATTCGGGGTCTCTATAATATACTACCTTCCTGCTAAAGTATCACAAATGCCATGCGACGTTTAAAAATTTTTGCCGTCATTTTAATTTTTTAAACAGAGGGGTTGTTTCGCGAAGCTGTCCAAAAACTTCACTGTATTTTTTTGTGCTGCCAATAAAAATTGAAATTCTCAAAGAGATTCAACCAACGATTTCTCGGTAAAAAAATAAAATGGCGCCGAAAATTTTTAAACGTCGCATGGCGCTTGTGATACTTTGGCCGGAAAGTGACGATCTTATAGAGATCCCGCATTGTTTCATTCTTATTGCGTAAAAGTTGCACTGGAAAAAAATTCCCTAGGATTCAGAGTCCAGATTTCTAAAAATATTTGATGAGCATACGTATACACTTTCCTCATTCGGCACCCTGCTTTGATCAATAGGAACCCCGCTTAAATTGAGGGAAGTTGCCGAGTTGGCTCCCGTCCATTTTAGGTGGGTCGAGTTGGCTCCCGTTTGAAAAAGGGGGTCCCCTCCCCTATGGGTCGAGTTGGCTCCCGTTTGAAAATTGGTCTTTTTTTGGTGGGTCGAGTTAGCGTGCGTTTATTTACGCTTAACGAGAGGTGCGCGTTCTTCACTTCATTGAGGGGGAAGATAACAGACTCGATGCCGCACTATGGTCCCAATCCGCTCTGAAGCATTATTTCGACATTTTTAAAATACAAATGAATTTTAGATCTATTTCATTTTTTCAGTTTAGTTATCCTTAAAAAAAAAAAAAAAAAAAAAAAAAAAAAAAAAAAAAAAAAATTGGGGGGAGGTGTCAAAATATTAAAACATCCTTAATTTTGCATGAACTGTACAGGTATGTGCAATGAACGCATAGTTTTCATCCAATCTAAGCAAGTATAACAAGCCAATCGTATGGCAGTTTGTGATTTATGTGAAAAAATGACGGTAACTTTTGCAAATGATTTTTTAGGGAAAAGCGGAGGTCAAATTCGGATTCAGCGCATCAAAATCATGAGGAAAACAGATCTTAAATGTATCTAAACTCAAACGGAGAGCCACTTTACGCGCGGCGCGTCGCACACGCCACTCATTTCAAACGGGAGCCAACTCGACCCTTAGGGGAGGGGACCCTTTTTCTAACGGGAGCCAACTCGACCCTTAGGGGAGGGGACCCTTTTTCAAACGGGAGCCGATTCGGACGTTTGGGAGCCAACTCGGGTACGTCCAAATTGAGAGGCTTCGCTCTCGATTCAAACAAAAATCCGATTAAATCAAGAGCATTTCCTCTTGTCAATTTTTTTAAGATTCCGGACTCAGGATCCAAGATAATTTTTTTCCAGTGTACCTTCGAAAGTCAACGTTTGCAGGTTCGCTTAATGATGGCACATGCCCAAAGATTTGAGCAATTTTATTGATTTAGCCAACCTATTTTAATTTGCAAAAACTAGCCTGGCAAAGTGCTCGACTCGACATACATCGGTCACCATCTGCCGTAGTTAATGCTCAAAAAGTTGGTCATCGATCTTCATCAGGCGAAAAACAGAATTGAATTCCGAACTTAACTTTCGATTGTTTAATCGTTATCGAATGATCCTGATCGATAAATCCCTATCCTAGCAATGCTTTTTATCGATCGAGGTCATTCGATATCGATTGAACAATCGAGCCGCTGATTACATTCCTTAGATTGTTGGTGCGGGATCCATGCACCGTGTAGTCACTGATTGCATAAAAGCAACAAATAGTTTTTGGCCTCAGTCCCTGGCTGACAGCCTAGCGTTGTCACTGATGTCGCTAATATCATTGGGTCCAATTCGAATCATCAAACGCCGAAAATGATAAGAGCGAAAAATGGGATGAACCAGCCGCGCTTCCTTCGTAAATTTTCGATAGAGAAACATTTACTATTGTCCTTAATTGCATACCCCGCCGAGTGTTCCAATTTAAAATAATGTGTAAAAATTAAAAACAGTAGCAATAAAACTAATAACAAGGTGGCAAAATAGCGTTGGGCCCACACTATTTTGCGAAGAAAACAAGGCCAACATGTTCGAAAATGTTGAACTTTTTTCAAAGTTTTCGACCTTACTTTTCCCACAAGTCGTCGCTTTTCAGTCTCGTATTGGAGGGAATTTTTTTTTTTACAATTAATTCTTTGATGATTTATTTATTTATTAATTATGAATTTAATTAATTATTTGATTAGTAATTTGATTCTCTTTTTTGTTTCAGGTGAGTGTATTATGTCCAATAATTTACTAAAACTGGTAAGGATCTCTTTTAATTCATGTTTCTATTGAAGAATTGCGATTTTTGTATGACTGAATATCTGAGCGAGGATTAACTGAAAGTTTTCTACACTAGGAGCTCAAAAGCTCTTAAAATTTGATTTTTAAAGGAACGGGCATGGAAAATTAATTGCATGCATGGGCACTTGAATAGGGACACAAGGTTGACTTTGGAAATTTCCCTATTCAACGCGAAATTGATTTTGAAGCTTCGCGAGCGCAGAAAACAATGGGTATGGATTTGTGGAGCGCCGTATTAAAACATCAAAATCAATAACTAATACTTCAACAAATGGAAATTCAGTCAGCTGCTACACAATATTCGCGAATAGTACTCGTAAAATGCGTACCTAAAATGTCTCCCGGAGAAGGGACAAATTATAAATGAACCTTAAATAGCTCGATTTGGATGTATGTGTTCCAGTTATTGAGAAAATTTGTTTCTTAGCTCTATGATGATTTTGGTGCCCTTGTTCTGTTCGCGAATGGCCGTAGTTTTCCTTGCAAAATCAATCCCATTCACTTGAGTCTTTCTTCGCACTCGGTCACTTGCATTTCAATTGGATCACATTTTGAAATAAGGAATCATTATTCCTGGCTCATTTGTAGAAGCAACGTATATGCCATCGCAGGATGTCTGCAAGTCCGGAATTTTCGGAAAGTCCGGAAATAGTACTGATTTTTTAAGAGCGGCTCGGAAGTACCGAAAAAGTGCGGAAATTCCGCAAGGAGATCCGGGATTTTTTTCATTTTTTCGCAATTTGAGTGAGAGATTCAAATTTTTCGAATTTCGTAAATTGGAGGTACTGAAAAAGTACTAAATTCTTCTGTTGAGGAGTTACTGAATTTCTTGGAAATGTACTGAAAAAGTACTGGAAAAGTACTGATTTTTGGCCAGCCTGTTTTTGTATACCCTACATTGGTTTGCCCATGCAGAAAGGTGCTTTTATGGAAAAGCCAGAGATAGTGACTCCTTATTCCAAACGCGATCCAATTTCATGCTTGGCAGATTCCAAAAATCCCACGGAGTTTCGATCCAAACCCGATCGTCAGCTGTGCGCTCTGTCTAGTACTCTTTGAAGACGTTGTTGAGAATAGACTTACGTGATGAGAATGTGTTCAATTTGTTCCCTCCTCTTGGGCGTCGAGAAGAACGGGGGGGGGGGGGGGGGGGGATTTTGACGGCGTCGCGTCGTCGCATCGGGACATGCAATCGTTTCCTCGTAAGTGATATGACATTGACTTTGAATCAGCGATAGCTCTGCGGGTCATCTGCGTCTATTTGATGGGCCAATGCAAGTACGGTTGTAGAACATTGACCCTTTTATTATACCGTTTTCAGTACGGTTGTATCTCGGCCTGGAGGAAGCATACATGTGCAAAGTGAGTTTTGGAAGATAGCTTTGATATCAATAGAAACACTAAATTGAGCTCTACGTGTATTTAAAACTATTTTTACAGATCGATCATGTCTGCTGCAGCACATTTAGTTGTGAAAGCCCTTCAATTCAGTAAAGTGTCGTTTGCGCTGCCTAGTCAGTTTTGCCCTTTTTTTCCAATACACAATTATAATGTCGCTCCTTAGACGAAAGGGGGTAGCTCCATTTTCACATGAGCCCTATTATGTATGCAATCGTATGGACAACAGAAATCACGTGGGAATTTAGTCACGACATCACACCAGATGTGCGCCCAATCTGACGTAAATGACACTGAGGCCTTTATATCATGTTGCTTCATCCCTATCCATTAGGGTGTAGCGTAAAAAACTTTTTTCGCGCATGACATTCGCCTCCCCTGGAAAGTATGTGGTTGGTGCACAAAAGAGCCCACAAAAAATTCGAGCCGCCTACGATGATCGTAACCACTGCCACTTTTCGGTCAAAATTTTGGTTGGGTCACGCAACTAAACTAACCTCCCGGAGAAGCAAGAAGTATCGCTAAATTTGAAGGCGTTCACAGCGTTTGGTTGGGTCACGCAACTAAACTAACCTCCCGGAGAAGCGAGAAGTATAGCCAGATTTTAAGGCGTTCAAAGCGTTTGGTTGGGTCACGCAACTAAACTAACCTCCCGGAGAAGCGAGAAGAATGGCTAGATTTGAAGGCGTTCAATGCGTTTGGTTGGGTCACGCAACTAAACTTACCTCCCGGAGAAGCGAGAAGAATCGCTAGATTTGAAGGCATTCAAAGCGTTTGGTTGGGTCACGCAACTAAACTAACCTCCCGGAGAAGCGGGATGTATCGCCATTATTTGAAGGCGTTCTAGGTGTCCAGTTGGGTCACGCAACTAAACTAACCTCCCGGAGAAGCGGGAAGTATCGCTAGATCTGAAGGCGTTCTAAGCGTCCAGTTGGGTCACGCAACTAAACTAACCTCCCGTCAAAGCGGGATGTATCGCCAGTATTTGAAGGCTCTCTCGGCGATCACAAACTTACAGTTAACTTAGCGTTCACTAAAACTTGCCAGATTCCAGAAGATTTTCAGGCAGAACTAACATTCATTTTAGTCATATAAGATTAAGTAGACGACTGCGATCTGAGCCTTATAAATGCAACATTTTTTTGTACGAAGGAACTAAAAGTTCTGGCTCAGCCAAAAAAAGCACCTATCTGCAAGAGGGGACTAATGCAGCATGATTGCAGACTCGGGAGAAAAAATTCCCCAGGTTTTCCGTGACCAAAGTGATAGTAATTCCCTGCATTTTTTCATTGACATTAGTGCACGCAGACCTAAAAATGAAGACATACCGGCATTGATTTCAGTGAAAATGATACGTGACCCTTTTTTCAGTCTGAATCATTCAAACGACTAGAGTTTAAATTTTCTCATTGAAACTCATCTCTGTATTCACTCTGTAGAATGACTAAAACTTTAACCAGATTTCAGCCTCAAAGAAGACTGGGATTCAGTCCGATTGCATGGACCCATCGCTTAATACTGGCGAATGAACAAAATACACGTGTATGTTCTTTTCGCGTTAACTTCATATGAAGAGTACGCCCAGCTGGTGCCACAGGATATTAAGTTCTTGGGGAACACTGGGAAACCTAGAAAAGTCATTGCATTTGACCAAATCGTGAAAAATTAAGAAATGTTTGAATTTTTATTTTTGTATGGAAACATTTACACCTTTTAAACCGCAGTCATCCTCTCTTGGTAGAACTCGTATCGTAAAGTTTGATCTAGAACAACGCATGTTCGTTTATCACAGACCTAGGATTTTTCTTTCGTATTTTGTACTTTTTGCCGTGGAAAATCGTTTTAATCTCTTTGAAGGGTCCATTTTCAAATTTTTACCGCTGAATTTCCCACAAGGTTGACAGAAACGGCCCTTTTTATGATTGCCTTTCGAGGGCTTCCATATACCTCTCTTACTCACAATAAATCATACAAGTCACGACGAAAATGGGTTAAGTATAGGGGTTAAGATCAAACTTGATTATAGGGATCTTAAAATTGTGCAGTACCCCAAAAAATTAGGTTACCAACCTAAATGTTGCCGTACCACCACAATTAATTGGAAATGCCCATATCGTCCATCAAAATGGGGTAGTATCACACTTTTAGGGGATTACCCTTAACACTTTTCTTTTTTTTCTTTTTTATTATTATTTTAAAAGGCTGTGTAAGGAACCACAAAAACGACTTATAGCCTGTCCAGTGGGTTGATTGTTGAAATCAATGGACAAAGCTATAAACAAAGAGGACAAAAAGGATATGGAGGGATCCTATTGGTGGAAGCGGTTGGTTCCAATGGACAAAGGAGGCAGGTAATAGACTATCTAACAGCAGCTCACGCGGAGTTTAGTTTGTCCAACTTTACCCCCTCAGTCTATAGGAACCCACCCAAATTATTCAATAGCATCGCTCCATACTCATTATGACCTTTTTGTCTATCGCTTTGTACATCAATTTCAAATATCCAGCCTGCAGTGGGCTGATAGTTGAAATTGATAGACAAAGCGATGGACAATGATAAATGGAGCGATCCGATTCGTTGAAATGAGTGATGCCTATAGACTAACGGAGAGGATGATTGACTAACTAAGGGGCCTCTGGTGGGTTGTCGTTAGTTAGTCTATTACCTGCCTCCTTTGTCCGTTTCAATCACCCGCTCCCTCCAACAGGATCACTGGGAAAAAAAACACATTGGATCTAGAGTCCAGACTCTTAAAAACATCGACAAGAACAAATACTCTTGATTCAATCGGTTTAAAGCTTAAATCAAGAACCCAGCTTCTTAATTTAAGCGGATTTCGTTTTGAATCAAGCAACAATCCGATTGAATCAAGAGTATTTTTTCTTGTCAATGTTTTCAAGAGTCTGAACTCTAGATCCAATGTGTTTTTTTTTTTTTTTTTCGTGTGATCCCTCCATATCTCTTTTGTCTTTTTTGTCTATATGTTTGTCTATCAATTTCAACAATCAGCCGGCAGTGGTGGATTTGAGCGATATGTGACAACCCGGGAGCGAAGACCGGACACCGGAAGCAGGGGACTGACCGACAGCGACAGCAGCAGCGGGAGTGAAGCGCGATTGAGAGCAGTGAGCTGCAGTTCATCCGGCACAGAATCCTCCTCACCTCTTCTTCAGATCCCGACGCCGCCGGACGCGCGTCGCGACGCCCTGCGCCCGCGGACGCGGCACGTCGACGTCGCGTCGTTTCCGATTCACCCGCGACGCAGTGCCGCGCCGCTCGCAGCGATAACCCAATTAACCTTCCAACGAAGCTCAAAACTGCATCCTCCACCGGAAAGGAAACAAATCAAGAGCCGTAATTTTAACGCGGCAGTTGCATCATTCTGAAATCGGCTTGAATAATATCTGCATTCCTTATGCAAAGTTCCAAGACGAACATGCAGGGACGAAATATCTTAAGGATCCCGCATCAATAATCTAAGTAATAAAATCCAGCGAGGAAAAAGTTCAATCGGAAGGTCAACGCTACTTTTCGCGTGATGAATTTTATGAATGATGATCCATGAGCAACCCGTTGAGACGTAATGAACGCTTTGGTAGGCGAATTTTTGCAAATTCAGTCAGGATCGCTAAACCAATGGAGATGTTGCATGTGTGAGGAATTTGCGATTTGACTGTTGATTCTTACGTAAAAGTTCGCGAGAAACACGATGGTGCCACTGGTTTTCTATGACATCAACTCCCAAGCTCAAAAAAAACTCTCAAGTTGAGGCCAAAATGGAGGGGATATCCCACCCTACCCTGAGAGTCCACCTCTACATCAAAACAAACTCTCCATGCAAAGATAGGGAGCAAATACATTGACATGGGTGCCACTTTATTCGAGGACTCTAAAACTGAAAACACGGCATCACTGCTAATGTATTTGCTCCCTATCTTTGCATGGAGAGTTTGTCTTGATATAGACGTGGACTCTCAGGATAGCGTGGGATATCCCCTCCATTTTGGCCTCAACTTGAGAGCTTTTTTTGAGCTTGGGAGTTGATGTCAGAGAAAACCAGTGGCACTATCGTGTTTCTAGCGAACTTTTACATAAGAATCATTAGTCAAATCGCCAATTCCTCCCACATGCAACATCTCCATTGCTCAATCAGTCAAAATTAGGTGAATCTAAGCGTCAACTTCCGAAAATAACTTTTACAATTTAGGGAAGGTAGCAGTGGAGGTTCCCTTGACAGAATGTCACGCTGAGTGTGGGGAGCTGAATTTGGAGGTCATCGGTCTGATGCCTGAATTCTGGGCGTGGGCACCGATGAGGATCGGAGCTCAGCAGTTAGCAGTTTAGCACGTTAAATACGGTCCAACTGGAGGTTCAGTCCAGGGGCATCGATGCGGGCGTTTACTGTTGAGCATTTACAAAAAACAGTAAAAACGGCAAAATTGTTGCATTTTTTACCTAACAATGAGAGATAATCTTATGTTTCGTTGAGAGTTGTTTCGTAGTTTTGGTCAGGCCCGCCACAAGGGGGGGGGGGGCGAAAACTGGGTCCCTGGTACCGGGGCCCGGGCCCCGGAGTGGGCCCGTGTTACCCGTGAAAAACCACTACGAATTCACATGCAACCCTTGTTTCGTAAGAAAAAAGGAAAAATTTACCCTAGAAATTTCGCAAAAGGTGAATAGATTTTCAGAAACACGCTATGGCACTGTAGAATTCTTCTTAAATCTTCAAAGAAGTATACTGCCTAGAGTATTTCTATCTATTTTCAAGATTTTCAGTACAGAGGGATATTTTTAGTAACTGCAATTCATTTTCTTCCGTCGTCAGATGCATGCTAAGAGTCTCCAGTCTGGGCATCCTCGACTTCAATGGCTCATGGCTCAACTCCCTCGCCATAGACAAACGAAGGGGGAGTCCAGGGGGGCCTGGCCCTCTTAGAACTGAAAATAATATCATATCCCCCCCCCCCCAAAAAAAAAAAAAATAAATAAAAATGTTCCAGATGTTTTGAATGCAACAATTCGCAAGTATTTTGTGCTGAAAGTAGAAAAAAAAAAAAAACATAATTATTCCGCAGAAATTGATGGAAAAATTCTTTATGGAAGCTTCAAAATGCGTCCGATTAGTCGTATAAATTTTAAAATTTCTTGGGGGATGCCCCTCGAACCCCCCTCCCTCCGTGCTTCGGGCCCGCACCTTTAAACTGGTACCAGGGCCCGAGATGGGATGTGGCGGGCCTGGTTTTGGTTGAAAGGTCATCAGCCCGCGGACCTTTGAACCTCATCAGTCAATACCCGCATCGACGCCCGCAGACTGAACCTCTACTTACAAATTAGATCGGACGTGTGTGAAACGCGCTTTTGTCTGAACTATCTGAATAGACTTGATATAAACCTCAATGAAAATAACTCGGATTTACAAAATTTCAGGTGTTAAGCGATTACTATTGACTCCATTATACCTCCGAGCTTAACTTCTGCCTCGCTAGATTACATCGCTTTGATTTTTAGTGCGGGTTCAACAAAATATTTTGTCCATGGCGAGAAGTGTTTTTGAGTGCCACGAGAATCCGCCAAAGAACAGATCCTCCCGTCACTGTGAGTGCGATTTTTTTCACCGTGGCCGGAGTTGATAGCGTTGACCAGGCGTTGATTCATCTCGCGGCGCGGTCGCGAGCTGGCTGTAGAGTACCTATATTGAGAGAGTATGGCCACTGGGTCCCATGGAGAGGCTCAGGACCCAAAAATGGCGGTGCTTTGTTATGGTTTTTGAGGATGGGAGGGGGGTCATTGCCAACTTTTGACGGTTATCACCAACCGCACTTGCTGCCAACCTTACTACATCTAAGATAATTTTTCTCAAAAATTGCACACGATTAGCCTTAAAAATATGTAAAGAAGTCGCAATAGTGCATTTGGGTAAAGTTCTCGTTACGATAAGCAAAGACAACTACATTTTGAATCATTTTGCATTCCATTAACTTGATGGCGTCCGCCATTTTTGGGTCCTAAGGGCTCCATTCAGCCTAAGATGGCTGAGCCAATCAGAGGTGGTAACTCCAGTGGCCATACTCTCTCTTAATATAGGTACTCTAGCTGGCTGTAGTGGCGCTTCGCTCGGACTGGGCATCAAGCAGCGTTGATTCGCCCGCGCAACGCCGCACAGTGGATCGGGTCAACTAGAAAGGTCCGTCATGAAATTTTTCACTTAAATTGCAATTTTCCACGTTTATTCCGTCAAATTTTAACTTTTGAGGGGTGCTTCTTGAAGTAAATTGTACGAGGAATCCAGCGGGGCAATTTTTAAGATCTCGATATTTTTTAATAATGGAGTTATAAGCGTTTAAAGTTTCCAACTTTTGTCCGGCTTCTCCTATTGACTCGATCCAGTGTGCGCCGCGCCGTGTTGTCGCCTCGCTCCCACAAACAACGCCGCGGTTCAATGACATCGCGGCCTATGGAAGAACGGCTGAAATCGATCATTTGACGGAAAACCAGCGATGTCGCTGTACTAGATATTTGGTCTCGAAGTTGCATCGTCGATATGGTTAGTTAGTCAGTCAGTTCATTTATTTGGAGACACTCAGAAGCTTAGGCTATTAATGTCTTTACAAAGAATATGAAAGATAGGTGCGTATACAAAAATTCAGATTTTTAAATTATTATGAGTTGGCTTGTGGAAACCTATATATACATGTACATACGTCTGTCACAGTGTTCGAAACTCATGGGCGCCAAATGCGCCTAAAAATCGGCCATGGCGCCTAAGAAATGAAGGCTCTGCGCCAACGTGAACCTGAATAACGCTTGGATATTTCTATAATTTGTTGTTACAGGGTTTACTGAACCGAAAAAAGAAAACCGCAAAATCGGATGGTCACCTCTTTCCCTTAAAATGGCCAGAAATTGGCATTTCCGATTAAATACTTCGATTCTTCTCTTTTTTCAAAGCTGTTTCGAGCACTTCCGAGTGCAATTTCGAAATTTCCTTTTGCGTGCAGATGCTTCTATCCATAAGTGTTACTAAACCGTAAAAAAGTGAAAACCGAAAAAAACCCGAGTTGGTGTGTTTTCGAACTCACTGATTCAAATGCTATTCTAATCACCCCCGTGGTAAGATTAGCTTTCCACTATCGTGAAATGTACATTTGAATCATGCCATCGTTGGATCAGCAATCATTTTTTTCCCGTGTTTATCATATTCTGTCAAACTATGGGTTGGAAAAACATGAAAATCCTAGACATGGAGTCTCCTGGGTCTCCGTTGCGAGGAATGTAAGCCATGCACCGCTCGAACGTGGTCGGTTTGGCAACGCGACTCGGCACTCGAGCGTCGCGCGCCGCGTCGCTACTCGGGGCGCCCCATGCCGGTCGTCGCGACGCTGACTAACGCCAGTCTAGTTTCGTGGTTGGGCTCCTACCGAACACACGTCAGTAGTCTCGCGGTCCGTAGATTCGCGTCGCCCGCTACAACAGGTGTGCGCCTCTTTGTTATTGTTGTGTTCCCTGCTTCTTGTGTAGTGCGCTTGATTTTTAGGTTAGTTCTGCTTTGGTATCCCTCTCGTTGTGCCTGTATGAATCTAATTTGATAATGGAAAAACAAAGAGAATGTAAAAGCAGCCCGAAACGGAAACGACGATTGAAAACACAGGAAAATGCGGAAACAAGGCTAAAATACAAAATACGAAGACAGGACGTTTCGGTACCTTACGGCACCATTATCAACTGCTAAAATGGAATTAAAAATAAAAAAGAAATCAAAATAAAAATCAGCAAACGGCGTTACATAGTGAAATTGGTAAAATCCTAAATTCATATTTCTCTAAATAAATAATAATCTCTAAATTCCTAAAATCCTATTTCTAATTTGATAATATTATTCCGTTCCGTGTAGTCAAAAATATTTACTATTTTATGAAGTCAATGGCGTTGTATAAAGAGAAAGAATACGGAATACACGAGAAGAATGTTTTTATTTTCAATAGAAAAGAAACTGTCACAATTGCGCTAAACTTTGGAATGAAGGCCTCGCGGTACAGTTGTACCTAAAAAAAATAACAAAAATAATCTGAGGATAACAAGAAATTAAAATTGAAAAGCTACTGAAGTAAAAAAAAAAAGTTAAAATTAAAAATCCTAAAAAATAAGGAAAGAAACCTTGTTATATTTACGAGCAAAATATTTGTCTTGACAACGCGTTAAATATATGATAAACTCACAGGAATCAGGTTTAAACGTTAGAATTTATTTGTTTTTGAATCAGCAACAAAATATAGAATTTGACTCATGGCTTAAGAGCTATAAACATTCGAAGATCATCAGTCGATGGTCATTTCATTGATTGGATGCATTTTATTGAAGTGGTTTTACAACGCAACTTTTTAAACATTTTTCGCAATATGCTAAAATAATCAATATGGGCAGAATTTTGCATCTAAATCTGCATGTAAATAAAAACAAACGAGCCCTACTGGCACGCTTAAAAAGAATATAGTACAAATATATATGCCTATATTAATCATTAAATATGCCTATATTAATCATTCTAGCCACTTTATAAGACCGCTCTTTCCTTAAAGTGAATCAGCCCATTCAGCAGCTGTACACGGCTTTTACACGGAGTCTATGTCTTTCTTCCCTCAACGTTGTCCAACATGAGAAAAAAATTACAAAAGTATGAGAGAAAATTATGGCAATGTCATGCTCAATAATAAAATTCTATAAAGTGCAGAACATCAGTTTTTAATTCTTCCGTAAAATACATTTTGAAAAAATCGAAAATCATCTCGCTAAAAATCCCCAGAATCTTCCGTTCGGAAACGATTGATGAAGTATAGTAAGATCCTCGAGAAAAGATGTGTACTTTTCGGGTAATCCTTAGATGTAATCTCTCGGATTTTATACGTATGAGAAAATATCAGGTCTGGTCTGGAGTTTAAACGCACACCATCCTCTTATTTTACGCAAAGCGCGGTGTAGTCCTTCCGCGAAACTCACTGAAGATAGTAGTTCCAATTGCTTATCGTCTGTCCAGCCCTTTCCCAAATTCACAGGACACCGTTACGAAAGGTGCTTTTCCGAACTCATTCAATTATTAACAGCTCGTCGCTCAAGTTGGGCAAATACAAGTGTAGACCCTCTCGTTAGTTTCGCCCTCGAAGTTACGTCTCCGACTGATTTCATCGTAGAATAAACATTGATTATTCTCAACAATAATTAACGCGGCCAACTGAGTAGCCAGTCAGCAGTCCGCGGTGATTACTCGATCTTGTCTCCGATGTAAATTCAGAATAGGTCGCAGTTTCGCCAGTCACAAAATCGTATTTTGATAGTAAAAACGTCAAGTTTAACAAAGACCAATTAAACCTGTCTTAATACTCAGTATTTTGCGTGAAATCGCATAGGCATTGCCGTTTGAGTAACTCGGTGTTGGTGTCGTCCACAATGCAGGTGTTTTCATCCACTTCGGTTTTACTGGTAATGCACGGGGGAAAGAAATGTAAATTTCGACTACACTTTGTAATCAAGAACTAAAATTTCTGGCGCTGTCTAGAAACAACGTATTTACCACTCGTCTCCCTATGCACATCAGTGTTTTTATGGATGAGCCAGAAAGTGTAGTTCCTAATTAAAAAATGTAGTCCATTTGTGCATCCCCGATCAATGATTAATGCCATGAAGCTGGATGAAACCATGACTTACGCCATAGCGCGATGGATAGCGCCAATGCTTGTAAGTTTCGAACGGAGGTAACCAAGATACATGCGACTAGACATAAAAAACGTACCGATAAATATATTTCAACCAGATTCTACCACCAACACACGCTTTCGCGCCCAGAGCAACTGACCCATAGCTCTCTTCCAAACAGTGGCTCTTCAAAACGATGGACAACACTGGAAAAAAGTCGCTTGGATCTAGAGTTCAGACTCTTAAAAACATTGACAAGAAAAAATACCCTTGATTCAATCGGACTTTTTGCTGGAATCAAAGGGAACTCCGCCTAAATCAAGTGGCTCGGCTCTTCGATTCAAGAAGAAATAGGATTAAACCAAGATCATTTTTTCTTGTCAATGGAATTGGAGTCTGGGCTCTAGATCCAAGTGCCTTTTTTTTCAGTGAATGCAGCTAATTTTGTTATAAAATTGACTATTTTTTTTTATTACCTAGTCATCTATTCCAATCTAAACTCTGAATGTATCAGTTGTACCAGTCAAAGACGTTTACTTCACCGGCGGAACAAATAGACAAACGAAAAACGTGCATTCGTACAAACTTACATTTTGATCTAATTATATATATTCGTCAATACTACATAATATACAGTGCGCACTCCCACTCCCATGGCCATGAGGTAGATAGTAGGTTTCCCCCCCCCCCCCCCCTAAATTCCTTGCATTAGGGATTGCAACTTCACTTTTACCTTACTTTTCTCGAAGTTTTTCCCCTCTTGGATTTAATATCAGTTTCTTATCCCTGTGTATAGCTGCTGAATAATAATAATTGTGATCAGTGAACGCGCTAGTGCAATCAACGAGTGTATACGAACCACGAGGAAACGTACTTTATCTGCAGTCGGCTGTTGCTTTTTCTCCCCTCTTTTTTTATCAGTGTCGATTCTCTCGAAACGAGAAGAGCGAATCGTTAAAACTACGAGTCGTGCCAATAATCAGCTTGTGAAAGATAGACGTTTCAACCCTGTGTACTCTCAGAAAATATATTTTTTCTGTGCTCTGTAACGGAGTAACTTTTGAATCGGGATGAAGTTGTGAGTGATCGATCGTGGAAACAGTATTCGACATCCACTTCGGTTTTTTCGGATTTCTGTGTTGGATACCTGCATCTCATCGGTCACCGCGACGGATTAATTACCTTGGGTGAGTTATCAAACTTTGGTTTTTTTCTCTCTCGTGGAAGTTGCAGTAAACGGATGTATCAGGGTGAAAAAATGCAGGTTTGCCACAATCATTGATTAAAACAATTCAATTGGTCATCCTTCAGCTCTTGTGAACTTCATCAATTTAACGCGCATTTAGCAAAAAAGAATCAGCGTGATTGCAGTGTTGTAACAATATTGCTTATTCATAATAAAATTATCTAAAAAAAAATCTCCCAAAATAGCAACTAGTGTTTTCTTCCCGTCAAAACATCACTGGAAAAAAAAAAAAAAAACACATTGGATCTATAGTCCAGACTCTTGAATACATTGACAAGAAAAAATACTCTTCATTCAATCAGATTTTTGCTTAAATCAAAAGGAAATCCGCTCAAATTTAGAGGTTTGGTTCTTGATTTAAGCAAAAATCCGATTGAATCAAGAGTATTTTTCTTGTCGATGTTTTTAAGAGTCTGGACTCTAGATCCAATGTGTTTTTTTTTCCAGTGATTGTTGATTGTAAAGAAAAATAATTGTGTCGATTTGAATATATATTGAGTATTTTTAAAAGAAAAGAAGAAGTTGCACGATTTTGAAAACACTGTAATCACGCCGGTTCCTTTTTCCTAAGTGCGATCGAATTTACTCTCCGACGTATTTTTCAACGTCTTAAAAAACCGCCGCTGTTGCAACTTGCAACCCTCTGAGGGAATGTGCTGTAAAATTACTGTGCCGACAATTATCAGAATTACTGATCTCATAAAAGTTTTTGCGATAGATATGCTGTAATTTTCTAGAATTCTACCTATTTTTTGTTCCTCTTTTTAAAAATAAGGATTAGATACCCTCATCACTGCCATTAACATATTTTTTAAATTGAATTTTTCAATCTGTTTCGCTACGAACAGAGATCCCTCTTTTAATGAGTTAAATAATAAGGACGGAAGCTGAGAACTTTTCTTCGAAAACTACAAGATGTCTGGTATATTTTGTCCACCAAAAACCTAAATCTCGCAAAAATAAAACTAAAATAAGTATACATAAAAAGTTGCACATTGAGTGCGTAAGTGGCAAATCGCGTATATCACACACGGAAAAAACAAGACTAGTGTTGAGCACTACTGGCCGTTTAGTGGGGAGTAGTTGAGGGCTGGCGTCTAAGCGCTGTACAGCACAACGCCGGAAGCAGGTACAAGTGGGCACTGAACATGATAGTGCTAATCAGATGCGCGCGAGACGTAGTTGCGCATAACAGCGGGCCGATTATTGAAATTTTTTGTTTGTCAGGCGGACAAAGATGACATAGGTTATAAGGCGAGCGTGATTGGTCGCTATGGTCTTATCGCTGCTTGTGGTCGTGCCTTATGTCGGGTTGACCTCATCGACAAGGCATCGGAACTTTTCAGTTTCCCGACAGTATGTCGAATCGATTCCACCGACAAAGGCACGACACAGCAGTGATAGACATAGCCGACCAATCACGCCTCCGCCTTTTAGACCTATGTCATTTATGTCCGCCTGACAAACAAAAAATTTCATAATCGCCCGCAGTGTAAAATCACCCATGAGACGTCGGAGTCACGATAGCCTGGTGGGTAACGCGCTGGTCTTCCCCCGGCGCAACCCAGTTCGATCCCATGGGAGAGTTTACATATTTTACGCTCGCTCCAAAGTCACTTTTGGGTTTGACACTCTACTTGTTGGCCTTATGACCCAGCCTCGAGCTGTTTTAGTGCCCAGCCTACCTCTGACTTGCTGGCTCCATTGTTCTAAACCTCGTTTAGTGCCCAGGCAACAAACATGTAGTTCCAAACCCTTAAAGCCGTTTTTTTCCGTGCAGTTTGCAACGTCGTAATATTCCGCTCATGTTTAATTCTTTTCGAAGAATAGTAACTAATAGTTTCCAATGAACCTCTTTTGTAAATTCTCTCATCTCATTCTGAAAAATTCGCACACAGTTGGATGAAAACATATTGATTAGTCTTCCTGGAAGAAATTGAAAAAAAATCGCAGATTTTTAATGGTTGCAATTGAGATACATCGATTCGTCGTGGAATCGTATCAATTGTAGAGAATAATACTGTTGTTCCAGGGGGAATGCTGTACGAACCTGCAAATGTTGCCTAATTCGTCGAATTATATACAAATTTTCGATATAAGTCATGGACATTTTTCTTCGAAATTTTAAGAAAAATGGATTCAATCATAAGTAAAATATCATGGAAAATACGAAGAAAAACGTATGTGCGTTTTTTATTTTTCTAGAAAATATATAATTTGTCGAAAGAGTTGAAGCAATGTCAAGAGGTTCCCATGGCAGTCTTTCTTAGCTCAGCAGAGTAGAATGGGAGCTTTAAGGTTGCGGCGGCACACAGTGAACCGAACCCCTGGGTGAAGTTGGACATAGATTTTCTAACTAAAATTGCCAATTTTGATGTTTACTTCGTCACGAAACAGATTATACAGGGTGTCTCACTTGGAAAATTTTACAAGAAAATCAATGGAATCACTCTTAAACCTCTGAATTTCGTAATGACGAAGATGTAATTCGGTAAAGTTTCGACGTATTTGACTTACTCCGGTGTGCGACAGCGGGGGCCCCCACTCCCTCAAGAGTTCCGGCGCGGCGCCCTTGCCGGCACCGAGCGCCCTTTTTCGAGTGGGTTTCACTCGTTGGTGTGTGTTTATTGCATTTGCCTTTGGTGTTTGACCACGCACTTGCTTCATACATCTTTATACTCGATTTATCACTCGAGCCCCGCTCGCACGAGTGCATTGTTCAGCGGGAGCTCTGGGGGTTTATCAATGTAGCGCCAAGGCCCTTGCATGAGGAACAAGGACCATCTTTTCTCGACTTGAAAAAGCTCTCGGAGAATCGCTCCGCGCGTGGTAACATATTAAAACAGCAAGAATAAATACCGCAGCCCGGCGAATTTGTAATCTTGTCGTAGCCCTAGCGTTGTGACTCCCAAATAGATTACACTGGAAAAAAAACACATTGGATCTAGAGTCCACACTCTTGAAAACATCGACAAGAAAAAGGACTCTTGATTCAATCGGATTTTCGCTTGAATCAAAACGAAATCCGCTTAAATTAACAGGCTTGGTTCTTGATCTAAGCTAGATTCTGATTGAATCAAGAGTACTTTTTCTTGTCGATGTTTTTAAGAGTCTGGACTCTAGATCCAATGTGTTTTTTTTCCAGTGTACTTTTTGCAATAAGGAACCACTATTTTTGGCCAGTTTTAGAAACAACATACACACCATTGGTTTCCCTATGCAGGTATGTGCCTTTATGGGAGAGCCAGAGGTAGTGCCTCCTTATTGCAAAATGTACTACAAATTTAATGATGTTTTTGTAATATCTCCGATGGTAATACTCTTTTTTAGAGAGCTTTTATGTAAGACGAAAGAATTTAAAAAATCTCAAAAACCACTTAGGAACGAACGTTTCAGGTCATAAACAATTATAGTGTAATTTAATTCTATTTTAAATTATAAAAAAACTCATCGTGACTGGATCTTTGAGAAGGGGCTTTATATTCTGGGAGAAAATGTTCCTTTTCTCTTTGCAAAATCTGAAACCACGTTTTTCTACAACCTAAATATGTTTGTCCTGAAACTTAAGGACGCATAGACCTCTTTCAATTTTTGAAGTGTCAGGGTCGGGGACATTTCCAATTTTTCTTCCTCAGTGCATTTAAAAAAAATTTTCTTTCAAGAGATGAGGTCCCTTTTCGTAGATCCAGTCATATTTAAATCCAAGTAGAGTTCTATCACTCTAAAAACAATCAACACTATAAACTCAAACTTATTTTCCTTAGAGCAACCTTTTTAATATGTGAAATAAATGTTTTTTTAATAATTTCTCTCGGTGTAGTATAGATGTAGATCAGCTCTGGTAGATTTTTCGGGACTGTAAACGGTGCAACGGTTACCGTCTGAAGCGACGCGTTGCTGACTTTTCATTCTGCATCATTGATTACCTGTCGTTTATTCCGCGAAAATGGTAGTTGACGTTAATTCGCGAGAAACGCGCGACCCAGATGAGCTGCAGCTGCTGTAGCAGGCAACCTTATCACTGAACTGCATACGCTCGTGTCACTCAGAAAAAAGCTCCCTAATACGTAGTCATTATAAGAGGAATAATTTTGATCGCCTCTGAATATTTTACGTCACGAAAATTACGGGGTGAACTCATAGTCTTTCCTTTAGCAGCTTCTTTCTTTAGGTCCTTCATGGGTTGCGATGAAGGAAAGTGCAAGGCTATCGTTATCAAAGCATCATAAAAAGGACAGTTGTAACGAATCTTTGGCAAAATTCAACAGTTTAACTCTGCAAATATATCTTAGCAGGGGTGACAATGATTTTTCACAGCAAAAAATGTTCCTCAGAGACATATTAAACAGCTGCTGTATCACTTGACCTTTTCGTCACCCGGAAAAGTCAGGGACGTAGATCACAAAATAGAAAAAATCAGGGAGTTTCACAGTATTAAAAATGTTTTTGCTTTTCTATACAATTGTATCGCACAAATGTTGGCAAAATGTTTTTAATTGTACATATTTTTTGCGTGTATTGAGTCAGCAGTGGAAAAAAAGTCTCTTGATGGATCCAGAGTCCAAAAGCTTGAATAATTTGACGAGAAAAAATAGTCTTGATTCAATCGGATTTTTGCGTGAATTGAGAACCAAGCCCTCAATTTAAACGGATTTTTTTTCTTTTGATTCAAGCAAAAATCCGATGGAATCAAGACTAGTTTTTCTCGTCAAATTTTTTAAGCTCCTGGTTTCTAGATCCAGGAGACTTTTATCCATTTATAGACCTTAATACATGGTTCCAGTAAAGTCAGAGACTTTGTTGAGATACTTTCGCCACATACCCTGGGCTATAGACTTTGTTTTGCAGAGCAAATTTTGTTCTGCTTCAAAACAATAATGGAATGTTAAATGGACGTATTTCTACCAAACAGACCTATGTGGAGGTGAGAAATATGGGGTGTGCTCGTCGAAGCTGCATAAGAAGCGATGTAAAAGTGGGCGTGGTTCCTTTTGAAGAATTGGAAAAGCGGGATTTTGCATTCTATCAAACAGACCTATGTGCCAACTGAATGCGGAACTCATGAGCCGCGGGCATGGCAAGAGAGCGTTGTGGACAGGGCTCATGAGTTAAAGACGCGGATCCGCGGCTCGGAGTCTCCATCGTCGCCGCTGACGTCACTGGCGCTTTATTATTCTCATTCACTCTTACGGCCAGAGAACTAACGAGCACATCCCATATTTCTCACTTGCACATAGGTCTGTTTGGTAGAAATACGTCCAAATTTAGGGTATTAACGCCCGTCCTTTCGGTTGTCATTCATGTTCGCATCATAAGCTATGACAAAAAAAGACTAACCGGGCGGAAACGGCCAAGACCCCGTAGCATGATTAATACATTGTGCGGAGAATCCTCTCCTTTTCTCATTCGCCTCGGAACACTATACCCGTAGTTCTCGTAAAATGTTGCAACACCGCGCGAGAAATGTAATAGCTGCCAAGAATAAATCATCCAGAACCTTTAACCTCAAAACGAGTTCAAAACAGCGGTGGACATGTTCAATTACAGCCAAGTTTGTCTAAGATGTCATCCGAGAAAACATTGTTCTCAATTTAGCCTGTGAA
The DNA here is from genome assembly GCF_918797505.1 of Bemisia tabaci. NCBI lineage: Eukaryota > Metazoa > Arthropoda > Insecta > Hemiptera > Aleyrodidae > Bemisia > Bemisia tabaci. Next base: position 67,755,680 of record NC_092794.1, on the reverse strand, counting down.
AATACAAATTAAGCCGTCCGCTCGCCGAGTCGGTTTTTTTCCAATCTTTGTTGCCGCCCAACCACGGTCAAATTGAGGTCCTCAAAATGTGCAATCGATGTCTCTTTTAGCCGCTCGTTGACCAGCATCTATAGCGGTGCGTGTCCGCATCGCACAACTATTACAAATGAAATACCACGTAGAAAGAACAAAAAAAAAACTGCAGTTCATATAACACTAAAGTTTTTAGCTCTAGTAACCAAAGATTTCAATCATGTAACCAAAATTTAGTTCAGATAATCGAAGTTTTGTTAGCTATACGAAAACTCGCATTCTATAGGAAAGAATTCGGTCGTACATGGACCGACAATAGCTTCCTAGGACTGAGAGAGGGCGTCTACCGCCAGTAAAAACCAGAAAATATCAGGAAATTCGATTTCATCAGGAATATATTAGGAAATTTGGTTATTAATTAGGATTTACCGAGACCAATAGAGTGTTAAGCATTTCCATCCAAACGCAGTTTAGCACATCACACGCGAAAAAGAAACATTTGATTCAATTCATAAAATATGTTGGTTTGTAAAATCAAGCAAGTGGTGCGCAAACATCGGGAAATTCCATTTTAAATATCGGAGGAAATCAGGGAAATTTCAAGAAAATCGAAAATGAAATTTTAGTAGACTCCTTGTGATATTTTAGTTACCTGTACCGAAAATTTTACTCATGAACTAAAGGTCAGTTCCTTTCGACCGGATTCTCCGTAGATACAAGGCGAAAGTAAAGAAACACAAAGTACGTTTTCAGATCATTATGCCGTAGAACTATAGTGACATAAAAATGTTTGTCTTTCATATTATCTGAAATATTTTCAATCGTGGAAAGCTCTTCGAGAGTTGCAACAGTTTCAATCATGGAAAGCTCCTCAAGAGTTGCAAAAACTTTACTTTCTCACTCATTCGAGTGTAATGCTCGACTGAAAGAGAACCCTGTACGGGCATAACTGCGTTGGAATAATTAACAATGAAGTGAATGAGATGAGTAAGCCGTCAAGAGCCCAATTGAGCTTCAGTTTGAAGTGTTGCGCCGCACAGTGGAGAGTCAACGGGAGGAGTCCGACTTGATGTAGAAACTTTAAAAGCTTATATCTTAGTTTTTATAAAATTTAACAGTTTCCAAATGGCTCTGTTGGTTTTCCTGAAAAATTTACCTCAAGATACACTTTTTCAAATGAGAAATGTACGCTGAGACAAACATTCAAATTTGCAGTTCCAGTCAAAATTTAATGTCTCACTTCACCCGACGGCTTGTTCCACTGAGCGCTGCGTGCCGAGAATTATTCTTTGACAACCCGCATTTCTCGCACTTGAGATGAATAAACGCTAATTGATCGAAGCCTGAAACTTTTCTCCGACGAACTTTTAGCATTTCTTTCAATCTTGATCAGTTTCTTTGTCAAGAGGGAGGGGCACCTAGCCGCACTGGGCATGAAACTGAATTCGTCGATTCCCATACGAGGAAACGTATCATCCCAATGTTGCGAGATCTTCTTATTCTCCTTTGTCTTTCTTTCTTCACACGATAATGTTAATGAAATGTTTATCAGAAATCCCACGCGTTTTTGACCGTAATCTCTGAAAATATCCGTAAAATGTTTTATAAAATATGTTAAAAAGATTCCTTGTAAAATTACAAACTGTGAGTATGAATTCAGAAATTTTGTTCCGTTTGCTCGGCGGTAAAGTAACGGACTGGCATCTTCGGAGGGGCCCGGTCTTTAAGGATTATGACTGAATGCATGTAATTGTATTCATTTATTTATTTCTTTGAATTTGTTCCCACAAAAAGTGAAATTCAGACCTTATTAAATGTTCTTTAAAAGAGTGAGGAAGAGTGTGTAAGTATTATGACAATGTTTTTAGTTCCGAGTCCTTGAAAGTACTTCGGTTTTTGTTGAAACTACTCGAAAGTTCTTGAACTGTTCTAATCTGAAGCTGGTTTCCGAGAGATAATGGAATTGAATTAGTAAAAATAGTACTTGAAATTGCTTGCATTTTTACTCTTCAGATTTGCGTAGACTTTATTTGCCGACCTCAATCTCGTATACCAAACGCAGCAGACGGTTATACAACCTAAATGGTTGCGGAAGAAATTGTCTAAGTTAAAGGTTGCATACTTTGTGGATATTCTTACAATTTGAATAATCGATGCATATATTTTATTTTGACACGATAGTTAAGTTTGGTATCTTCCACCAGGGCCGGATTAAGGGGGTGGCCACATGGGCCGCGGCCCTTGGCGGCAAATTTTGCAATTTTTTTAAAATACAGGCATAAAAAAATCGGATTCAGAAAAAAATTACAAACGAGAAAAGCATCTTTCGGTGACACAAGAGATAGCACTTTTGATTAGTCGAATGAAGAGAGAAACCAAACATACAATTTGGCATGGAGCGACGCGGCGCAGAGAGCAACGATGATGAGGACTTGAGATGAAAAAGGAAAACCCCTCAGCGCCGTGGTCAGCATGTAACACATATAAGCACCTGCAAGACTGCATGAATACTTCATGCATTGCGTCAAACACAGTGCGGTCAGCATGTAACACATTAAGCACCTGCAAGACTGCATGAATACTTCATGCATTGCGTCAAACACAGTGCGGTCAGCGTGAAACGCATAGCGCCTACAAGACTGTAAGAATACTTCAAGCATTGCGCTAAACACAGTGCGGTTAGCGCGGCGCAAGTTAAAATTATTAAACCACGTTTATGTTAGTTCTTTCATAATTTTTTCTTTCATTTCCTACAAATGGAAGGCCTTGTCCACACAGAGATAGGTATACGGAGCTTAACTTTCGCGCAAAGTTCCGTGAACTTTTGCTGGTAGTGTTGACGGGGCTTTCGCAAAAAATGTGTCCAGCACGAGTTAAGACGTCTCATACACCCCTCCCCCTCCGGCACGTTCTTTTGATGGTGTTTATTGATGTTTCAAAATGAATGAGAAGGGGGCCGCAAAATACAGGCGGCCCATGGGCGGCAAGTAGGTAAATCCGGCCCTGATGGTAAATACAAGTTTGCTGCTGACTTTGATTCGCTATTTGATTTATTTGTTCATTGGTTCGATGTTGATCGGTTCTCGTTTTATTTTTCGTTCGATTCATGTCGATCGAATACATACCCTGTAGGTACATGCAGAATACCTTTATGCAGAATACTCCTTTTTTTTCTTTTTTTTCTGAAAATGAGCAATTCGCCTTCCGCTGCGTCTGCAGCAATTGTTGTTACGAATATGTTGTGCGTGCTGATTTTAGCACATTACATACTCGACTCTCTGAAGGCGTTTTATTTGCGCAAGTGGCGCAACCTGTCGGAGAGTGAAGTAGGGATTGAGCGATTCATTCAATCTCACTTCTATCGTTCTCCAACAGGGTGCTCTACTTTCGCACATTAAACGCCTTCAGAGAGTCAAGTATGTAATGAGTTGAGATCCGCACGCACAACATCTTCACAATAACAATTGCTGCGGATGCAACTGAAGGCGAATTGAAAACAACCGTTTAATTCACATCGAAAAACATTTTAGCTTTTTAATTAATAGAGAGTTGTCTTTTTTTATGGTTTTTTAATGGGAGATTCTCGAAAAACTTTTCAACCTGAACTAAGTTTAGATATTAAAGTATACCGCACTGAAAACTCTCATTCTTGGCGGGAAGTTTAGCCTAAACTTCCCGGCAATACTAAAGAAGCGCCAACACCACAATGCTCAGACAGTGCACAAAAAAAACAGTGCGGTCAGCGTGAAACGCATAGCGCCTACTAGACTTCAAGAATACTTCACGCATTGCGCCAAACACAGTGCGGTCAGTGCGACGGCGGAGGTTTACATCATTGAATCACATTTATGTTCGTTCTTGCATAATTTTTACGTTCATTTCTTACAAATGGAAGGCCTTGTTCACACAGAGATAGGTTTATGGAACTTAACTTTCGCGCAAAGTTCCGTGAACTTTTGCTAGTAGTGTTGACAGGGCTTCAGCAAAAAATGTGTCCAACACGAGTGACCGCGCCTTACGCACCCCTCCCCTCACCCTCCGGCACGTTCACTTGATGGCTTTTATTGATGTTTCAAAACGAATGAGGAGGGGGCGGCAAAGTACAGGCTGTCCATAGGCGGCAAGTAGGTAAATCCGGCCCTGTACTTCCACTCTTATTAGCAACGTGGGTTGCTTAAAAAAGTGCAATTTATTTCGGTATATCACTAGTTTGAATGCAGGTTTTTGCACCGTATCACCTCCTAGAAGATTAAGTATAAGTCTGGCACATTCTGTTAATACCCCCCCCCCCCCCCCCGAAAATCCTCCACAAACTTTTTAATTATGAAAGTCGAGCAGTGAGCGGTTGAGGTCTTGCAAAACCAGCACCACCGGGTCCATGCTATCAATTAATGTATACCAAATTTGGCCGTTTCGCTCGAAATCAATTACTTAATATAATGGAGTTTAATATAGGGGGCTGCCAATGCACGATGAACAAATCCGCTAGATGCGGGTTGATCATTTATTGTAGCAGGGTAGCATGAAGCGAGGAAAACCGATTAAGATAGGATTCATCAGTGAAATATTCCATGAGACGTCTAGAGGCTGTGTAATTTTTGATAAATCTGAAACATTCTTTTAAGGAGTACGACGTGCTACTCGAACTAAAATGCACCGAACAACCCAAAGAATCCTTTTTTGTTTAATCTAGGTACTTTCAGATTTTTATTGCTTTTTCTCACATGGGAAACTCGAGTGATAATCGATGCCTCCGAACAATTTTGGCAGCGCTTCGATAAGGGTTGGGTCGATAATCCAGGATTTGAGCTATGTCTTTTTTTGTATTCACACAATTTCTCGGAATATTTCACCTGAATTTATTTTTCCTAAAATTTTGTCACTCATACAAAGCCCTCGAAAGTACCCAGTGGCTAATATTATTAACTTTCGAAGTACATTTACCTGTTTGAACTTAAATTGGTTTATGTAGAACAGACTAGGTATATTTATTTAATAACCTAATTAATCACCGGAGTATGTACGTATAACTAAAAAAACACTGGAAAAGAACACATTGGATCTAGAGTCCAGACTCTTAAAAACATCGACAAGAAAAAGTACTCTTGATCCAATCAGAATCTAGCTTAAATAAAGAACCAAGCTTCTTAATTTAAGTGGATTTCGTTTTGATTCAAGCAAAAATCCAATTGAATCAAGAGTCCTTTTTCTTGTCAATGTTTTTAAGAGTCTGGATTCTATAGATCCAATGTGTTTTTTTTTTCCAGTGAGTATGAAAAAATAAATTTAGCCTAATTCTTAATCCGTAAATAATTCAGGAAATATTAATTATAGAAGAATAACCCATTATCTTTAATTAAACCCGCAATTATATAAACCGACAAGCCTGCCAAAAACTGTTGCCTAATTACCTTTTTTGCCTTTTGAAATTTACACAATTTCTTGAAATATTTCAGCTTGATTTTTTTTCATGAAATGTTGCCACCCTGCTTTGAAACCCTCGTAAACGCGAATCGAATCGAATCGAAGACGGAAACATGTACGGAACAATAACATTGTTAGGATGGCTCGAGAACGGGCGAGAAAACAATAGAAATCGTAATAAAAGAGGAAAAAAATTAAGGTCACGATTGGTCATGAATGTCGATCAACGGTGATCATCAATGTCAGGTGATTAAATCGCGCCGATCATTCCTATTGCCGATGGGTGGGTATTCCGAGTAGCGCCATTCCAATGACCATATTAGCGATTTACGTCGAATTTATGGTCATGCTTATCGACGCAGTGACACACGCACACGCACATGTTGCACTGCGCCTCATTGATGAAGTACGATTTCCACGCGTAGGGATGATAGGGGAGCCCAGCGGGCTGATTATTGAAATTTATGGACAAAGCTATAGACAAAGAAGACAAAAGTAATATGGAGGGATCCTATTGGTGGAAGCGGATGGTTGTAATGGGTAGTAAATGCGGTAGGTAATAGACTAACTCTAACGGAACCTAACGAGAGACACGCTGAAAAAAAATTATCGGCGTTTTTACCAAGGTCCGTTGGTACCTTTACCATCTCACTTTTTTTACCAATTATTGGTAATTTTACCAAGACAGACTGATAAGCTTACCTAAAAACCGGTATTTTTACTGTTTTTTTTTTCAGGTAAGAATACCACTTTTATTGGTAATCGATTCCCGGTAACTTTGCCATTTTATCTCGGTAATTCTACCGCAGTCGATAAAAATTTTGGCGTTTTTACCAAGGTCCAGTAAAATTACCGAGAAAGTTCAATAATTTTACCGAAATTTTTCGGTAAAATTACCAATTAAATGGTAATTTTACCAAGAAAAAACTGGGATCAAATAGAACCCTGAATTCTTGGTAATTTTACCCTTTTCTTAGTAAATACACCGAGATTTTTTTTTCAGTTGCCCTATACATTTAGTCCGTACTAACAATCACCCATCTCAATACGAAGGATCGCTGCATACTCCTTATGTCTTTTTTGTCTGTAGCTTTGTCTATTTTCAACAATCAGCCCTTAGATCGTTTCGAATCGTTTCTTTCTGGCACGGGGGTGTGGAAAGTAGTGTACCCTTTCACTGGCCACCCACAAATTTTCTCCTCGCACTATTACACAGCACGGTCGTAGTAATTTTAGCAGGAAAATTTCGCGGTCGAAGTAATTTTGACAACGAAAATGAGCGCAGTGGAAGTAACTTAAATAAAACAAAATTGTGTGTTTCCCTGGGAAAATACACTAAAACCGAAGTCAAGGTAACAGCTACAAGGCATTAGCGAAAGCAGGGGTATAGTCTTTCTCTACTAAATAATCAGTGTTCAATCAGTGAAATTCACACATTTTTATTGAAATTGAAGCCCCTGCACAGCGAAAAGGACGCACTTCCAATACTTTCTATTCGCTGACTTTGGAAATAAACGACTCTTAAAAAATCTGACAAGAAAAAATACTCTCGATTCAATCGGATGTTTGCTCGAAAGGACCTCTGAATATTTTTGAAAGTGCTGATGAACCGCGTTGAAATCACAATACCTCGCAGAAATGTTCGGCGTTGGAATCCATCCGCGAACACCACACAGGGGATCTAGTCAATCAGAGAAGTCGGACATGACATTTTTACAGTGGCGTGGCGCGCTTTGCGATTCATCGATTGTTATGCCATTTAAACCCATGGAAAAGGATCGATAATCAGGGTGTTTTCAGTGAACACCTTCATAATAGATTCTTTACCATAGGGTTAAATGGCATAACAATCGATAAATCGCAGTTCACGCCACGCCACTGATTTTTAACCCAAACCGCAAAATTATAATGTTCTCGTCACATTTTAAATTTTACGGGGTTCACCCAGCAGAAAATTTCTCGAGGAAACCAATGGATCCGCTTTTAAAACCCTCAAGTTCTGTATGAACGGAGTCATGAGCTTTCAAAGTTTCCAAATTTTGTCCGACCTTTCCCATCGACTCGAACCGTTGTGCACCGCCTCCGAACCACAACCGGAAATGTCGATGGCCGCTGAAGCTTCGCCGGTGCAAAAGTGACAAGCCTTCGATGAGGCGTGAAAAATGTCGCTTCAGTTTCCAAGACCTTGACAGGTGCGAAAGAAATCCCGCGAGCCAACGGTGCATTCGACGTCGAAAATTATTGGAGAACGATACGGTAACCACCTGTCCGTCACCAAGTGACGTCATGCCGTAAGGTGACGCAGGGTTTATTTTATAATCAACGAAATTTTTATGCAACGATATTAGAGAAAATAGGTTATAGACACCCCGCGCTGCTATCTTCCGCGCCACCACGAAAAACTGCTCACGCGGTAAATTTGGAAAAGCGTACTACGAGACGCAGATTGCGCGTTAAGGAGTGAATTTTAGACATTTTTTATGTAGCAAATGTGATTTTCGGGCAAATTTACACTGAGAATGTATATTCGGTTGCTGTATAGCTTGCGTGCAACGGACTTATTCTACCGTGCTAACGAAGAACGCCGTATGACCCTTATTTAGACGTTGCCAAATTTCACTCGAAAAACACGAATTTCCTGGTAAATTTAGGAATATTTTTTATCGAATTGTTTAGCTAATTTTCTTCACGATTTCACCTAAAATTCCTGAAATTACTAAAAATTTCAAGAATAAATGTTCATAAATTTCCATAGAAATTAGTATTTTATCGAAGGAAATTTGGCAACTCCCGAATGTTCATACGGCGTTCTTCCTCAGCACGGCAGTATTCGCTTTGAAAATTCAGGTTTCCCGGTATAGTCCGAAAAACGTGAAAAGTCAGGGACTTTATGGCGACCTGTAAAATTTAAGTAAAATCAGGGAGCCCACGGAAAAAGTCCGAGCAATTTTCGGGAAGCGCTCAGAAGAAAGCGCGTGTAACCCAAAAGAAAAAGAACGAAGGGGATATTTTTGTTTTCAAATGCGGGAGAAAGACAGGGAATCCAAAAATTTTGGAATCAGGGAAAATTCAAGGAAAGTCAGGGAAGCGAAATTCTACGATCTACTGCTACCGTGCGTGGTGTTGCGTCGCAGGCGCGCGCTCGCCATGTCGCACAGTGGATCGAGCCAGTCAGAGAGGTCGGACATGAAATTTTTGACCAAAACTGCGAATTTTGATGTTTGTCCATCGTATTTTGAATTTCACGTGACGCTAAGAGTAGAAAATTTCACGAGGAACTCAACGGGACCACTTTTGGGACCTCGAAGTTTTGTGTAAATCGAGTTACAAGCGTTTAAAGTTTTTCAAATTTTGTCCGACCTCTCCCATCGACTCTATCCACCGTGCGTCACCGTCGCGTGTCGTGCTGTTAAAGTGTCCATCACCTGCGTGGTCTGTTCCTCTGTTCGTCGATATTGCTCCAAGTTCAAGGACGGTCGTGGCCGTCCATCGGTCGGAATCAACCAGTGGCGTGGCGTGCTTTGCGATATATCGATTGATCTTTCATCGAAACGTATGGACAAGAATCGATTATTAAGGTGTTCGTTGCGAACACCCTGTTTATCGATCCCTCTTCATAGGTTTAAATGGCATAACAATCGATTTATCGCAATTCACGCCACGCCTCCGGTCGGAATCAACCCCGCTCTCGACACGCGGAACCAATCCATTCGTCATCCTGGTCGAGTCCCAGTATCCATCCAGGTGGAAATCAAGTGGAGGGGGTCGGCAGTTGGAAACCGAAGGGGTCCCCCAGAGTACCTTTATGGACAGAGTAGGCCATTCCTTTTCGTTTAGTACAGGAAAATTTTGCCGCTTTTTGATTGGTCTACCAGAATTTTTAGGCTATCATGCTGCTTGAAAAAACTGGATACAAAAAAGTGCTCCTATCAGCCAATAGGGTTCAAAAATGTATGCCAACCCTTTCATGAGGAATTACTCCTACCGTTATCAACCCCCTCTTTCTGGATCAACCCAATTCATAGTATTCTTTGAATTAGTATGCAAGTATGACCCTACATTAGTCTTGAATTTATTTTTTTATTTTTTCCCTATTTTCATCAATGCATTGAGAAGCGTTTTCCCTGATTCTGACCCAAACTGTCCTAAATATTCCATCAAATGCAACTTCTAAAGCTTAGGCGTTTCTAGTTAAAAAAGGTTGTATCCAGAAGAGGCTGTACAATTTTTAAATGTGCATGCTGGTGCGGGGCTCAAAACTTCTTGGATTGTTAGGCAACTTTTCGCACGTCCTCTTTTGGCCCAAGAATAAAAGTAAAATAAAATATAAAGATAAGAGAATACATAAAACTTATTCCTCTGAGGAGTGGAGAATGTCTCTCGTCTGAAACGCGACTTCAAATTAGGAAACAGGCGACCCATTACGCGGGGAACTGCTCGTCTGAAATAATGGTCTCCGCGCACTGTCATCCCTTTGCTCACAAATGTGCACAAATATTGAATGGAAGTAGCTGTGGCGAAATTTGTCTTTGTTATTTTTTTAAATGGTTCTCTTTACTATCATTACTTACCTCCTCTTGAAATTCTTTGACTCATAATGCGAGTTCAGCGGAGATAATAACATCCGGTAAATAAATTAGACGCCTTCAAGTTCAACCGCGCAAATGTTTATTCAATTAAGTACCTTTCTTTTAAGTGATTTATTTCAATTTATTTCAGTTCTTTCATGTTACACGGAAAGAAATTAAATGTTGATTTAGCATTTATACTATTAAAAAGATGTCCGACAAGTTTCAAATGCTGATTTTACATTTTAACAAATGCTAACGTAACTACGCCCACTGCAAAACGTACAAATTAAAATGTTATGTTAGCATTTTTGCATTGTAAAATCAGCATTTGAAACTTGTTGGACATCTTTTTAACAGTATAAATGCTGAACCAACATTTAATTTTTTTCCGTGTAGATGCTTGTAAGAACTAGACATTTTATGGTGAACGAAGCAACTATGAATGGTGGTTGTAATATCCGTGCTCATTTAATATAGGAATCATTAGTTTAGATAGTCGAGAAGACCGTAACGGTAAGCTCAGTATTTGCACCTCCATGACGGCAGAAAGATAAATCATAACAGTGTGCGGTAAGTGGGAAATCTTGATGGAGTTCCGGGGTGAGACACTATCGGTCTCGTCTCGAGGAAATGGAATATTAACGTTTCAGGCATTATTTTGATTCAATTAAAATCTACGCTTCCTGTCGCAGGAGCTCATTTCATTTTCCTTCGAAGGGAGGGCCTGAGCTTATATTTTTGGACATTGAACACAAATCCTTGAGTTTGAATCCATTCAAGGTTGTGGCGCCGTTTAAGTATCACGGAAGCTAAAAAGGGGGAGGGGTTCTCAGTTTATTCTATCGAGTAATTTTATTAATAATTTTCATTAGTAAAATTTTTTAAATTTTAAATATTTAACTTATTTAAATGGCATTTTAAATTTTAATTTTTGATTTGGTAAAATATTTAATTCTGTAACAAACAAAATTAAGTAACCCTAAGTTTAATTGCAACTGCTGGCACTTAAGTAACTGGTAATATTAGTTTGTTGTTACTATCGGAGGAGGAGGAGGAGATGGTAGAGAGCAGGGTGACCATGCCCAGTTTTAAGCAAGCCTCCTCCTTTAATTTTTTTTATTTCCATAAAACGATACTTTTTCCAGCTATTTTTTAGGCTTTCTGAAGTATTTTCTGAAAACGTCCTAAGAGCACCTTTAAGGTCATCAAAATTTTGGTGTGTATAATTGAAAGTACACGAAAATGTTTGCGGAAGTCCTTGAAAACCTCCTGAAACTCTTGGATATTACTGTTCAAAACTCATCGGAAAGTTCACTTTAGAAAAGCTGTCATGAACCCTAGAGTCCTCCAGTCTGGCCGTTGGAGAGTATTAGTCATGAATAACTGCTACGACTTACGGCGCAAGTGGAAGAAGCATTGACCTACTGATGTTGATATAGTAATGGGATGTGTGATGTCTAGTCACCGAGTCGCCTCCTCACACCTCACCTCGGCCACTCACCATCGCCACACGCCGCACCTGCTCTCGCTTAATAAACGCCTCACCCTCTTGCGCGCGTATTGCGACTAAACGCGTCGCGGCGCCCGGTGGACCGAGTCCGTAGGAGAAGTCGGACAATATCTGGAAACTTAGAAAGTTATTATTTTTGAAAATATGAAATTGAGAAGTTTCAGAATCGTTCCGTCGGTTTTTCCGTACAATTTACTTTCAGAAACACTGTTTAAAATTGTATTTGTGACGAAATAAATATCAAAATTTGAAATTTTAGCCAAAAATGTCATGTTGAACCTCCTCTATTTGCTCGTTTCACCGTGCGGCGTACAGTGAAACTCGGAAAGCTATATTTTCATTAATATGTCGAAAGTACTCAGCAATCATCTTCAACGGGCCAGTTTGAGCTGGTCTCATGGTTTTGATGCTTGATTCTTGTAAATCGGCTAGAAATAATAAGATTTGTCTAACCAGCAATTCTCTACGTTCAATATTAACCGGAATAAAGCTGTTCCAAAAATTCTGTGTATGACGTCATCCACCGCGGGAGTAATACCCTTGGTTTCTTCCACCTTGGTTTCATCAGTTAGAAAATACACATCAACACTGCTTCAATATTAACCGAGATATCGCGCTTTGAAAAATCCGGTTCATGACGTCGCGGTTTATGACCATTCACCGCGGTAGTGACACTCTTGGTTTCATAAAGTCAGGGAGACACATACTTTTACACTGGTTACTCAAAGCAAAACTTGGATGAAAGCAAGACGGAGGAAACCAAGGATGTCCATATGACGGTGGATGACGTCATTAAACGAATTTTTCACAGCGCGATATCTCGGTTAATATTAAACGCAGAAAGTTGATGTTTGAACAGATCTTATTATTTTTAGCTTATCTACGAGAAGCAAGCACCAAAACACGAGTCCGTGACCAGTGCAACCGACCCATTTGCAAGCGGCATGCAGTTAACTCCACAACTCCGTGCAAAAATATGGTAACATCAAGTCGAATTAACTCCGTAAAATATTCTTAAAATATCCTCATGATAATACTATATTATCTTGTGTGCCGCACTGTGTTACCATTTTTGTTAATACACGATACTGATAATGCATGACGTCATCAACTACTGTGACGCATACGCTGGGTGTATTAACCTTAATCACTGCGGTAATGCGTGATTCATAGAAGTTTCATTGTTATTCCAGACAGACGTGGAAAACAACAGGTAGCCGCTTTAAAGCCCTCGCTTACAAAATCTCACTGCAAGACGTTTTCGCGGCCAATGCAGGCGTGTTTTCAAATGAAAAGAGCAATATGAAGGAAATAAAATAAAAAAGAAATAAATCGGATTACGCGGTCAACGTAATAGAAAAAAATAAATGAAAAAAAGAAAAAAAACCAATAACGAAAGAAAGGCGAAATCCGCCCTTTACGAAGAATGGAAAAATAATCCTGATCGAGTTTTTCCCTTTATACTCTTTTGCGATTGAAAATCCTGGAGCGGCATCCGCCGGGGAACGCCTCACGGTCAATTTTTTAAACAAGAGCTTTATCCCCGCCATTATTGCTCTTCACTGACAACGAGAAGAAATTTGCTCTCGTAACCAAAATTCCAAACGTATTTCAGAGCCAGACTATTCTGTTTGAATATCTAATATTGGTTTGAATGGAGATGTTGCATGTGTGAGGAATTTGCGATTTGACTGTTGATTTTTACGTAGAAGTTCGCGAGAAACACGATGGTGCCACTGGTTTTCTCTGAAATCAACTCCCAAGCTCACAAAAAGCTCTCAAGTTGAGGCCGAAATGGAGGGGATATCCCACGCTATCCTGAGAGTCCACCTCTACATCAAGACAAACTCTCCATGCAAAGATAGGGAGCAAATACATTGACAGGTGCCACTTTATTTGGGGACTCCAAAACTGAAAACACGGCAACCCTGCTAATGTCTTTGCTCCCTATCTTTGCATGGAGAGTTTGTCTTGATGTAGAGGTGGACTCTCAGGATAGCGTGGGATATCTCCTCCATTTTGGCCTCAACTTGAGAGCTTTTTTTGAGCTTGGAAGTTGATTTCAGAGAAAACCAGTGGCACCATCGTGTTTTTCGCAATTTTTTACATAAGAATCAATAGTCAAATCGCAAATTCCTTACACATGTAACATCTCCATTCGAATCATTGCGAGCAATAAAAGTTGAATCCGTCTGCCCGCGCGCACTTTACATAGCGCCTTCCACGTCGTAGGGATACTTCAAACGCTACACCGATTTACATACGTTCCGGTGTGCGAACGGCCCTGCTGAACGTAACTGCGAACTTTTACGCAAGAATCAGCAGTCAAATCGCCAATTCCTCACACATGCAACATCTCCGTTGCACTGAAAAAAAAAAAGTTACGAGCCATATAGACATACCGTCCGTACCGGGCTCAGGGGCCGAAAGTTCCGGATGCTGAAGCAGTTACTTCGACTGCTCCGGGTGCCGCGCCCGGAACTTTTAGATTCTGAGCCCAAAACGCGGACGGTATGTCTATATAGCCCGTAAGTACGGCCTTCACGCACGGAGTTTTTTTTTTTCTTTCTTTCTTTCTTTTTTTCAGTGTAATATTAATATCGATGTGACCAGAACCTAAGCTTGATGAACCACAACTCTGGTTGATTCAACCTACTGTGCTGAGTTAAACATTCGTTGCGTTTAGAAAACGACTTGCCGTGGGAAATGTTGCTAATGGAACATCGAGAATCTCCTTGTCGCAACGAAATTTTCTTGTTACACTAAAATTTGTTGAACTGTGATCAACTAAAAAATTTTGTTGCGACAAGGCCACTTTGCATTGTCTGAACTAGTAAATTCCTTCAGAAGTCGATTATTCCCTGGCATAATAAATTTCATACAAGCCTGACACGGGAACTGTTTTCTTTACTATAATGAATCCAAATGTCCTCACGATTAATGCACACCAGCATGAAAACGATAGTTATAATTATACCTTTGAATATAAAATCTTTCATAAGTAGCTTTACGCATACAGCGTGATTTTTGGGCTGCAATCTCATAATTAAAATTTTAGACACTTATTTTTGTTGCTTTGTGTTCCCTGTGTGTGAGTTTATTTATACCCAAAATAACAGAGTGTCTTCCGTCAATCAAAACTGGAAAACCGGAAAATATAAGAAAATTCGATGTCATCAAGAAAAATCAGGAAAATATTGGTATGGATCAGGAAATTCTAAGCGCTTTAAGCATTTTCTAAACATTTGAGTAAATTCATAGATCACTTGGATATGTCAAATCATTTAAGAATCAATGCATGAACGCAAAAAGTCGGGAAATTTCAGATTGAATATCAGGAAAATTCAAAATAAAACTTTTGTAGACACCGTGAATATTAACATTCACTATCAAATCAAATACAGTTAACTGAGCTATTGTTGAGTATCCGATATGGTCTCTACCTAGACCTATTTATTTCCAGAGCACTCCAATCTCGCCTCGATGTGGTCAAGATCGGTGTGGCAATTTCGCCGTACGCTTGTAGTTCTGCACGCCAATCCATTCCGTATCACGTACTGGTGACAGTTGGAATATTACTCAACACTTTCAGCGCCTATCATTACGAATCAGGCGGGATAGGGTTCAGTCTGACGTTCTCTTGAATACATCCAACTTTATGTCAGTGTCGGCAGCATCAGCAACAGGAGGTCATTCTACTATTAATAAAAATACGGGAGATATACACCCTAATAATAATTATAACATGGAGCTATAAAATATCAAGAAAATATGACAGAATACCTGTACTTAGCCGCGGAACTTAAACAAATACGGAACCTGAACATTGTTTCCATCAAACATTTAATAATGTCAGTCACGGGTGTGGTTCCAAACAGTTAAATAAATTAAACATCTTCACGGCCTTACAATTTATGCACAGTTGCCTGCAGGCCTGCTCCAGTCAAAGCAGGAGTCCATTGTCGTAAGCATGGCAAGCATCATCAGGTCGTTTCTAAATATCGATTAATTTCATTACAAAAACTTTCATTCTTAGTTTTTCTTCTTCTTCTCTTCATCAGTTTTTGCAATTCGTGTATTTTGGTTCTTTTCGATGTCCTAATTCTGCAATTTTCAAGCTGCAATTATTTTTTAAAAATTTGTGTCTTGAAGATTAAATTTAAACGTTCTTGGAACAAACTTGCTTCTCCGTGTACCATTTGGTAAAATTGCTCCGGAAAAGTACCGAGGCAACAAGGAGGTGCTTGATTCTTTCGAAAGGATTCCAGAAGACATCCTACAGGAAACCGCGTGGAAAAGTTCGGGAACTGCTCATAAAAGTACTCGTAGTAATAGTGCTTTAATTCAGACCTCGTCTATCTCGGCGGAAGAGACGAGCCGTCAAGCGTTACCCGCTCAATTTTCACGACGTTCGTGACTGACGCATGCCTCTGGAGCAACTTTCAATTCGTTCAACCAATTTATATAATGTTTTTGTTATTGTGTGTTGCAGATGCAGTTGAGACCTACCATGACACCACGTCTCGCTCCTCGTCCCCGTTATCCAATATGAGGTACCGTCATCTCACTCATTCCTCCTGTTTTTATTTTTTTACTCGCGGAGACGAAATATTCTACAAGCTCCGCGTTGCTTCCTTTTTCCGAATGTGAAAGTTATTTTTGGAGATCGGAATTGGTTTTCGGCTGATGAGCGTTGATTATCGCGCCATCTCATTAACTCGAAAGCCTTGTGGACAGTCGTAAACAGGGTTTCCATAGTCAAGGAATGCCGGGGAAATGACAGGGAAAACCAGGAAATATCAGGGAAAATGACGGAAGTGTCAGGGAAAATGTGGTAAAGTCACCTTTAATCGCTGTCTATAATGAGTTTGCCGTTTCGAACAACAAATTTCGCCTGAAAACTCTTTCAAATTACGTCTTTTTAACCATCAGACACAATTTCAATCGTCAGGGAATTTTACCAAAATTTGTCGAAGAAATGTCAGGGAAATTCATTTTTTTAATTCTGTGGCAACCCTGCTTATAGTCTTTCGGGAATCCGCTCCATTCCTTAGGAAGCTTCGTGCTGTTTATTGTAATCAAGAAAAGTTTAGAGAAATCCTCGCGGTAAAAAAAGAACACGGGATTGTTGGGTGATGTGGAAATTTTCAATTAATTGTGGTAGTGCCCCAATAAATTAGATCACTAACTCAAATGTTGCAGCACTACCACAATTACTTGGAAATGTCCATATCATCCATCAAAATGGGAGGGAGGGGGGTAGTACCACGATTTTCGGAAATAAACCCCAACACTTTTTTTCTGTGCTGAACATGATATCATGTAAAGGAAAATTTTTCCGAATTCATACAAAAAACGCCCACTTTGCTTTTTTGTCGGCTGTAAACCACCAAATATTCTTGTATCTCCACTAACAATAAGTTTACCATATCATAGCTTATGCGCCAGTATGATCACTCAACATGTCATTCAACAGTCGGAAGTCGACAAAAAAGCATTTCCAAGGATGAAATGTGAGATACGCAATTTTGGAAGGATTTTTCACCTGCCGTTAAAAAGCCACCGATTTTCACTTTTTACTTTCTTCACTTTGGCAAGTTATTCTTAACAGCAAAGCAAGTCGACGGTTGACAGTCGGCAATCACATAACTCGTTTGCGGTGTCTGAAAATCTCCGCCTCTACGTCATTTTTTCAAAGGAGAACAAATTGATATTATTTCTTGAAGTTTTTGCAGAATTTTCTTCGCATTGAGAAGAAAAATCACGACAGTTTTAAAGAATTGCCGTTTAGTAGTTTTTCATTTAAAAAATAAAGTATGACAGGAAGTCTGCGACGTCGCAAACCGAGTTATGTGATTGCCGACTTTCACCGTCGAAGTCCTTTTCTGCAAGGCTTCCTTCAGTGTGAAAACCAGGGATGCAGGAAGTTCTTCAGTGTACGCTTTTAACAGTAAACCATAAACCCCTATGCTTTTACACAACGGTTGTCGGTTGCGGTTGTAACGTAGCGCGGAAGTATATATTTTCCAAAATGAAGAGGCGCGGTCTAAGTAATATCACCGAAAAATTAGTGGAGTTGCTGCACTTTGGACAAAAATCAGTGTGCAAGTAGTAATTTATACATTCTTATCAAAATCAAAGCTCTTGCAGAGTTTTCAGCAGAAGGATGCACCTCTAATAATTTTATTTCGCTGACACCGCTAATTCAAATCATCGCGGGCAATAACCGTTGAGCTCGCCCGCGCGCAGCATCTCAGCGCCTTCGACATCGAAGAGATACTTCCAACGCTACACCGTTATACTTGGGTTCCGATTTACGAATGGGCCTGTTGCAAACGTCAGCTAGAACAAGACTAAGAGTTATATCTTACAGGAAGTGGCTCAAGAATCACGATGAACCCACCGAGAAAGTCTGGAATACATTCCTAACTTCATAATCTGCGCAAGATACATACATTTTTTTTTTTTTTTTTTGCTTCTAGCCTCAAAAAGGATATATCCTTTAAATACGACTCTTCTGACGATATGTTCACCTGTGTTCGGCACAGGTGAACATTTCGTAAGAAGCGTCATTCCATCCAACCCTTGCGCTTTAGAATTCTATACACAGTATTTAACATGGCTGACGCTTCCGCGCACAAATCTTGAGAAAACACCGTGTGGTCTTTATGAACGCAAGGGAAGTGTACAAATAAACACGCCTGTTGATAAAATCCCGTTTTCGTCACGTGTGTTGTAGCCGGTTGGCGTTGGACGAGTTGAGTATTGCGCAGCATCCTAGTGGGCAAGGGTTGGATGGAGTGACTCCTCTTGTAAAAATTTCACCTGTGCCGTTGCCGCAGTATCATTCTGAAGCGGGAACCTTAAAAAAACGCATATTTCTTACGCAGACTTTGAAGTTAAGAGAGTATTTCAGACTGTCTCGATGCGTTCATTGTGATTTTTGAGCCGTTTTCTGTGAGAAATGACTGTTTCCTTTTGCTCCCAAGTGGCATGCGTGTTAACTCGTCCAATGACAATAATTCGCATCGACGTAGAAGAGGTTTTACGGGGAAAGAACATCATAAACACGTCTGCGGCTTGGAGCGCCTTCAAATGCTGGCGATACTTCCTGCTTTGCTGGGAAGTTAGTTTAGTTGCGTGACCCAACCAAACCCAATCGGTCATTGATTTTGCACGCTTTCGTAAGTGTGGAACCGATATCATTTTTGAAGCGGGAAGGATAATAAAACGCATATTTCTTACGTAGATTTTGAAGTTAAGAGAGTATTTCAGACTTTCTCGATGCGTTCTTTGTGATTTTTGAGCCGTTTTCTGCGAGAAATGACTGTTTCTTTTTGCTCCTAAGTGGCATGCGTGCTAACTCGTCAAATGACAATAATGGGCCTGTTGCAAACTTTTGCTAGAGCAAAACTAAGAGTTGTCTCTTATAGATAATGCCTCAAAAATCACGATGAGCGCATCGGCAAACTCTGAAATGCACTCATAACTTCACAATCTGCGTAAGAAATTTGCGATTTTTTGAGCTTCCCGCTTCAAAAACGATACTACGGCACAGGTGAACATTTTGTAAGAGGAGTCGTTCCATCGTCGGCAATAATCATCATAGCCGACGCCAATCCGCCAAAACACGTTTGATGGGACGAGATAACACCTGAACTGGATTAGACCAGATAACAATCGGTGTGTTAACGTTCATATTTTCCACGCCCGAATTGATTGACCTTGAACTCTCCTTGAATTACGCGCGGAACTGCGTGCAAGCGTCGGCCATGATGAATATCGCCGACGATGGAGCGACTCCTCTAACAAAATGTTCACCTACGCCGTAGTATCGTTTTTGAAGCGGGAAGCTTAAAAAAACGCAAATTTCTTACGCAGATTGTGAAGTTATGAGTGCATTTCAGACTTTGCCGATGCGCTCATCGTGATTTTTGAGGCATTATCTACAAGAAACAACTCTTATTTTTGCTCTAGCAAAAGTTTGCAACAGGCCCATTCGCATCGACGTAGAAGAGGTTTTACGGGGTAAGAACTTCAGAAGCACGTCCGCGGCTTGGAGCGCCTTCAAATGCTGGCGATACTCTCTGCTTTGCTGGGAAGTTAGTTTAGTTGCGTGACCCAACCAAACCCAACCGGTCATTGATTTCGCACGCTTTCGTAAGTGTAGAACCGATTCTTTGCTGTCGGAAATGTACAGCGTCCACTCGCATTACACAAATTGAGCGATCGAGCGCCTTCCTCACGCCAGGTGGAAATTATTTTGAGGAACAACCCTGGTGTTTAAATGATGATAATGATCCGCCCTATTCCGATGAAACTAATCTTTCTATAGACTGATTTAGTGGCTACGTCATTTGATGTAATACCGAACCCTTGGTTCAAGTGTAAACAAACACAGGACCTTGACCTGATTTGCGACCTTTGCGCCATGGTGGTAAAGTGCGTCCAAGCGTTTTTTACAATCGAAATTTCTCGTGTTTGATGAGCCTTTAATTGATTTATGACTGGTCGGTGACTAAATTTTGATAAATAACACAATTATAACTGAGGTTATGGTAGTTTATTTGGTTTGAATCAAGAGTTCGATATCATATCGAATTAACCAGTCGATAATGGAGATGTTGCATGTGTGAGGAATTTGCGATTTGACTTTTGATTCTTATGTTAAAGTTCGCGAATAAAACGATGGTGCCACTGGTTTTCTCTGAAATCAACTTCCAAGCTCAAAGAAAGCTCTTAAATTGAGGCCAAAAATGGAGGGGATATCCCACGCTATCCTAAGAGTCCACCTCTACATCACGACAAACTCTCCATGCGAGGATAGGGAGCAAATACATTGACAGGGCTGCCACTTTATTTGGGGACTCCAAAACTGAAAACAAGGCAACCCTGCTAATGTACTTGCTTCCTATCTTTGCATGGAGAGTTTGTTTTGATGTAGAGGTGTACGCTCAGGATAGCGTGGGATATTCACTCCATTTTGGCGTTGACTTGAGAGCTTTTTTTGAGCTTGGAGTTGATTTTAAAGAAAACCAGTGGTATCATCGTGTTTCTCGCGATCTTTTACGTAAGAATCAACAGTCAAATCGCAAATCCCTCACACATGCAACATCTCCATTCAGTGTATTCGTTTTTCATGCAAGGAGTAAAGTGATTGACTATTGGTGTTTGTGTTGTTGTAGTGAGAATGAGAAAGGACGGAGGATGACGGTGACAGAGGGAGAGCGGAATAAGTGCGCGGATGCGGGGAGACAGCAGCGAATGGCCCGCTACAAGGAGGAGCGGAGGCGACAGTTGGCCAACCAGTTCGGCCGAAGGGACAGCGAGGATTTCTCCTCCAGTAGCGGCACCGGCGGTGGACTCACCTTCAAAAACACCAAATCCTCCATTCTCAGGGTCGCTGCCAACGGTTAGTATCTGAATCCCATCCAATAATTCGTATCGACATGGAAGATGTTGTATCGGTAAAGAACTTCAAGAGCACGTTCTCGGCATTGAGCGCCTTCAAATACCGGCGATACCCTCTGCTTTGCCGGGAAGTTAGTTTAGTTGCGTGACCTAACCTAGCCCGAGCGCCTTCAAATACCGGCGATACCCTCTGCTTTGCTGGGAAGTTAGTTTAGTTGCGTGACCTAACCTAGCCCGAGCGCCTTCAAATACCGGCGATACCCTCTGCTTTGCCGGGAAGTTAGTTTAGTTGCGTGACCTAACCTAGCCCGAGCGCCTTCAAATACCGGCGATACCCTCTGCTTTGCCGGGAAGTTAGTTTAGTTGCGTGACCTAACCGTAAAGGGTAAACGTAAACCGTAATCGTAATGTGTAATTGATCTCGCACGCTTCCGTAAGGTATATTTTTCGATTTCTCCGCCAAGCAGTGATACGGACCATTCTCAAGTGGAATTTCACGAGGCCTTAAAATATTTCGAAGTTGGACTAAGGGGGAGGGTAGGTCGAGAGGTGAGCGTTATGCCCTTTTGTTTTTGTGTGTTAAAGGATAGGGAACTGCGTCACTAAAGCGTTTCAAGAGGGAGGGAGGGTCAAAAATGCCGGAAAAGTGCTCCATGTAATTTATGGACGGGCCCTTTTGGAAATTCGATCAGTGATTTAAAAAGCCAAGATCATTTTACTCCTCCATCGCAAAAATTAATTGGATTTAGACCAATTTGACACCCGAAAACAATAATTATCCTTTCGTTTCAGATGCGAAACAAACTCATCACTTTTGAATAAGAAAAATTTCGATTATTCAGTCAAAATAATTTCTGAAGACTTCCTTATAGATAGAGTAAAATTACATCGTGACAAAGATAGGAGGGAATATGTGAATTCTCTAAGTTTTATGAAAGAAGTTGGGAAAAAGTTCCGCACGTATCAATGCATGATGGGAAAATGCATAAATGGGTTCTCAAAGGATTACCATTAAACTCGGATGAGGAAGAAATCAAAAAAGAACTAGAAAAAATCAATGAAGTAGATATAATTAACATTAATCAAATTCACTACAAAATTTAAAGGACCCCTCTTCCTATTTTTAGAAATAACTTCAAACTCGGCGAGTCAGCACTAAAATCAGATGAAAACCTCAAAAGTGTTTTTGAGTTTGAAATTAAGTTCGAACCGGAGGGTAAAACCTTTTTGAAGCAGTTAAAAAAATAGACGGTAACTTTATCTCACCAGGAAAACCCACAAACTTCCCATACAACAAAAAACATAAACCAGACATTATAGATTCCTTTGTTCTCAAAAACATTGAACTGATACACAAAACAACTTCTGACACCTTACAATCACCCATAACAGGTATCGCAAAAGTCAGTTTAATCAATAACCATTCATTTAAATCCAATACTCATAAATAAACCCCCAGCCATTTGTTCAAAAAAAAAAGTTCGAACCGGAAAACTCGAAGTATACGGAGTTTCCCTTCCGCAAAAAATGTCTACCCTCACTCCCTCAGGACACACCCAAAGATTTTGTTTTACCCACCATTCTACACCCTCCAAATTTTTTTTCTGCAGATCTGTGTAATTTTTCATAAAACAATACCGTGCAAAAAAAAAAAAAAAAAAAATCACGAAAGTAAAACATCAATCGGCCCTGTAGCCAACTTTCATTTCATCGGGTGTAATTCACTGAAGTATTTCACCGAATTTTCCCGCTTTCAGATTCGGGGTTGCGAATTTTTCCTCTCAATTTCGTCATAGCCACCCGTCAACTTCTTCAGTTCTTCATTTTCAACCTCCTTGTTTGCCTTCTTACCGCCGACCTGAAAAAAATTAAATCAAGTGGATCCGCATGAGATATAGTGTTGACAGTCGTGCTTACAACCAGGGTCTTGTCTCCATGATGGGACGTTTCGTGGGATTTGTCCCGGAGAAAAATCTCACTTGCGAAGTTGGGAAAAATTTTGAGTCAGTCAATATTAATCACAGCACCAAATACTTATGTAGAGTCCTTGTGAAGTTGTTAGAGCGACTCAGAGAGGAGAAGAAATTTTTTTGTTTTGTTTAACGGGGAAAAATTCCAGAAGTTTCATTCCTGCGATTCGAACTGGGGACCAACCCCATGAAACGTCCCGTGGAGACAAGGCCTCTTCTGCCGTGTCAAGGAAAAACGTCGTATGAGCCTTCAATCAAGCGTTGCCCGATTTCCCTTGGTAAACCACGAACTTTCGGGAAAATTTGCAAGAAAATGTCTCCCAATTTTTCAGTTGATTTTGTTCGCAATTTCACCTAAAAGTCCTGAAAATTTCGAGGAAAAATATTCTTAGCTTTCCTCAAAAATAAACATTTTATCGAAGAAAATTTGGCAACTCTCGAATGTTCATACGGTATTTTTCCTTGCCACGGTGTATTATACAGCGTCCTGCATAAAAATTCCCTGAAAAATTCCTTTGCCATCGATATCACAGTATATTACATTACTTGTCTTAGCTATTGGTCTCATCGAAGAGCGGTGAATGCATGAAAACGCTCGGCGCTCCACGTGTTTCAATGCGAGTCTAAGATGGAAAAAACCATAATATGCACTGCCGCGGTCTATCAGTGATACCATTCAGTGGCGCGGCGTGCTTTGCGATATATCGATTGTTATGCCATTTAAACCTATGAAAAAGGATCGATAAACAGGGTGTTCGCAGCGAACACCTTAATAATCGATTATTTACCGCAGCTTCAATTGGGGAATTATCGATAGATCGCAAAGCACGCCACGCCACTGATATCATTACCCGGATTTTTCAATCGGCAATGTGTCCATAATGCCGGACGGCTGAGAGACTTTGCTTTTGACGGATCGTGTATCTGTTTGCTAGGTCTGCAAGTGTAAACCGATTCGGTAATAATTGCAGTTGACCCACAAATTATTATCAAAGAACGCAGAAAAGAAAAAGAAATATCGCGGGAACGATGGTGTAAACAAAAATTAAAGATAAATACGAGACGTTTCGTCCACTTTTTCGGCCTTATCAATCGTAAAAAATTATACAACATTTTGAGAAAACCCCTCGTTATGTATACTATATACCGCCCTAATCCCTGTATTTCAGCTTTAGATTTTCCCCCATATTTATCCATATTTTTACTGTGCTATAAGCATTTTCCCCTTCTTTTTAAGGTTCATAAAGCCCGAGAACCTGTACAAACGTCCCGTGCTCCTTTTAATTTTGGGTTTTCAGCATCGACACCGCGTTATTTTGTTTTTTCTTTTGTGTTCTTTCTTGTGCCGGAGGGCTGCTTCAGTGTATCTCAACGTGTTAAATATTATCTACGAAACGTTTTCCATTACCTTTGTACAAATAATTATTTATTCATTGCTGTCTGTTTTCTTGCTTACCTCTAGAACACACGAGACACTCGGCAGCCAAAGACAGATACCTTGCTCGAGCTAACAGTCAGATCAACGAAAATGGATATCATAAACCATCACCCGCCTTATCCGACTCCATCGTATCCGTACGTATTTATTATATTTGTTTTATTTTACTTATATTTGTTTTTTCGGAAGCAGGTGAAACACGTCAATAGGCTTTTTGCCTAAGTTTGTTAACTACCGTACCAGAAAACCATCCATAACCAAAAAAATCCACGAAAACAGAAAACGAAGGACAGAAATGTACCGCACCTTATCTACGTCAAATACCGCACAACGTAAAGTTTTACCAATACACCGCACCGTAAAATTTTGCAGGTTTTAATTGTTCTTAGATTATTTCTACTCCAATGGCTGGAGGCATTACATGTCCCAGACCATCATGATAAGTGTATACTCTTATCATACGTTCTCTTTATCTTTATGTCACTTAATCAAAGTTAATTCAAGTCGATAGATACCTGTAATTTGATTGTGTGTGGTAGTGGCGACAGTATGTATTGTATTTTGTGTCAATATAAACTTAAAAAAAAAGAAGAAAAAAAAAAGATTATGTTGTAGCTCCAGCGCATAAAAAACATGAGACTTTCAGTTCTTTCACGCACATGTTGTTGAATGCGGCTATAAGGTTGGCATGCAATGTAGACGAACTGAAATACTTTAATGAGACAAATTCACCTAAGAAGATGCACATTACATATTAAAATCGTAAGAATATGTATGACTTTCGGGAGCGCGAAGAGCTGCTCCACAACGGGTTGCGTACAGATGGACTTGTTAAACCGAAGTGAAGTTCATTCAGGGATTAAGTAGCTGTAAGATCACTTTGATTTAAAAGAAAAAGGAGGAAGGGAATTTTTAAAAATGGAACTTTCAATAAAAAAATGAGTGTGTCACGTCAGCCTTATTGTCACCAAAGGCAAACGAAAGTATTTGAAGTAAGTGATAACCAGATTGAGCGGCTGATAGTGATATAATATGAGTGAAAAGCTACACATGTCGAAGGATCTAAAATGACCGAAAAGAGACAGATTCCATGAAAAAAAACAAAGATGGAAAAAAACAGTCTGTTCTGTGAAAACGTGTAGTAGTGTTGTATAATTCTTGACATAATCTTTCAATGATTCATATCCAAAGATAAAAGTTTAGAGGCTGTCAAAGGCCTCCTTACGACGGATGAGAACTTTTACCTTCAGGGCTTTACCATTCAACTCTTTAAATTAACTTATCGTACACTCTATCGAGAGTACATTACTCTTATCGAGAAGATATATGTGGAGCGATTTTTCCTAAGAAGAAATCCCTGGTTTCATGGAAGTCGAGCGAATTTTAACGATTAAATTTCATCATTTTTTGTATTGTATTCGACGGTTATGAATTTTTTTGTTCTCGTCGTATTCGATTTGCCCGTCGGTCTCCTCAAGGACCGATGAAATTCATCAACTTTAAAATTTCGATTTTGCCTTCGGAAGTAAATTGAAGAGCTCTGACAGGTGGCAACGAGTTTCATCAACTCTTCGCTGCACCTGAAAGAAATCGTGGAACATAGTCCAAGCCTTCGAGATAACCCAAGGTAAACAACATAAACCGAAAGTAGTTCTTATACTTTTGGGGGGGGTTTCAATACCTCAGATTGAAAATCCTAACGTGAAAAATTAAGCGCGCAGTAAATTTTTGTAGAGGAATACGGGCTTAGCTGGGGATAATATAATCAAATTGCAAATCGGCAAACCATTTTCTTTTGCATTTTATATTTTTTATCATTAAAGCCAAGTTTTGTAATCGCTTCAAGGGTCGATTTCCAAAGTTATTTTGTTGGCTTTTACTTGAGACGCGTTAAACATTTTCTTCTACAGATGATATGTTTTGGATCTTTTTAAACCTCCCTTTGCCCACTATGTATGGAGTCTTCCAAAAGAAATGAGTCGTACAGGAAACGTCTGTGAATACGGTCGCGCTAAGGAAGAACGCTGTATGAACATTCAAGAGTTGCCAAATTTCTCCGGATAAAACATGTATTTTTCAGGGAAGTTATGCATGTTCCTCCGCGAAATTTTCGGATATGTTTAGATCTAGTTGCGAACAAAATTATCTGAAAAATTTGGGAGAAAATATTCAAAACTTTTAGTAAAGCAAATCTGGCAACGTCTAAAGGCCCATACGGCGTTTCCTTTTAGTACGGCAGAATACGATCCGTACTGCCGTGCTAAGGAAGAACCCTGTATGAACATTCGAGAGTTGCCAAATTGACTTCAATAAAATGTTTATTTTTGAGGAAAGGTATGGATATTTTGCCTCGAAATTTTCAGGGGCTTTAGAAGAAATTGCGAACAAAATTATCTGAAAAAATAGAAGGAAAATATTCATAAGTTTACCAGGAAATTCGTGTTTTATCGAAGGAAATTTGGCAACGCCTGAAGGTTCATACGGCGTTCTTCCTTACCACGGCAGCGTAGCGTTGTAGATTTAGAGGTTTCGCAACAGCGGGAGTGTGCGGTTATTATTACTGATTAATGACATGAAGAGGTGTCTCTCCCCCTTCGCGCCCGTCGGGAACGTATCGACGAAATAGTGGAGCAATTAAGTCCTAATCAAGGGGAACACGTTCCCCACTCTGCCTTTTCCCTCCGCCGCCCTTGATACCAACCCTTTGCGCCACCGTCTTTACCTCACACCTTTCGAGTTTCGGATGTGTTCGTCGAATTGAGCTGTCACTTCGCTGCGGAGAGATTGCTTTTATGTTACTCCTGCTCTAATACAGAATCTAATGTATGGACAGTGAGCTCATGGATCTTCAGAACTTTGCGATAGTCAATTGGACGTATTTATGCTAAAAGGAACTATGTACATAGGATTTGCGTGCAATTGGACGTATTTATGCTGAAAGGAACTATGTACGTAGGATTTGCGTGCAATTGGACGTATTTATGCTAAAAGGAACTGTGTACATAGGATTTGCGTGCAATTGGACTTATTTATGCTAAAAGGAACTGTGTACATAGGATTTGCGTGCAATTGGACGTATTTATGCTAAAAGGAACTATTTACATAGGATTTGCGTGCAATTGGACTTATTTATGCTAAAAGGAACTATGTACATAGGATTTGCGTGCAATGGGCCTGTTGCATGCAAGAGATACAGCCGTGCGAGTAGACTTTTTAGAGGTTAAATGACACGAAAATTACGATGGTCACATTGAAAAAGTCTGAAATACACTCCTTACTGCGCAATTTGCGTTGTTAGGAACGCGCTTTTTCAAATTTCCCGCGTCTGGGGGCAGTTTTCTAACGGAAACAATTAACGGCAACTCGCGGCTATTTCCGGTCAACTAAAACTGACAACATAACCTAAAAATCGGATCTCGTGATATCGTGAAATGAAATGTAGGAGGATTGCGTTGGATATTTAAAAGTTGATCGATTTGGTTAGCGCATAAAACGTATATGGACCACTATAAGAGATCACGTTGGGTTTGTAAACAAACTGAAGGAAAAATAACAACAACAACAACGACTCGGCATCTTCCGGAAATCACCGAGCCCGCCGTTTGCTCGTTTCCGGTGATTAGAAAACTGCCCCCAGACGCGGGAAATTTGAAAAAGCGCGTTCCTAACAACGCAAATTGCGCAGTAAGGAGTGTATTTCAGACTTTTTTAATGTGACCATCGTAATTTTCGTGTCATTTAACCCCTAAAAAGTCTATTCGCGCGGCTGTATCTCTTGCATGCAACAGGCCCATTGGACGTGTTTATGCTAAAAGGAACTGTGTACATAGGATTTGCGTGCAATATAGTTCCTTTTAGCATAAATACGTCCAATTCATCAACTGATAATTTCTAGATTTTCGGATCATTTTAAGAATTTCCGAGCATCACATTATAGTACGTCAGGAATTTTATACAAAATTTGACTGAGAGACACTTATTGTAAATAACACCGAAAGTGAATACCCTGGATGTCTACCGTCAGCAGTGAAACCCGGAAAATATAAGGAAATTCGATGTCACCAGGAAAATGGGTCATGAATTAGGAAATTCCAAGTGTGTTCTGCGTTTTCCAACTACTTGCAGTTTTTGCTCTTGCAAAAGTGAGACATTTGATTCGATTCATCAAATACGTCGGTTTATGAAATCCTACAAGTGTTCATTTATTCGCGCAAAAAATCAGGGAATTTAATTTAAAATGTCGTGAAAATCAACAATGAATATGTAGTATAGACACACTGATCGTAAATCGGTGTGCCTTTCGATCAGCGATTAGTTTTTTCGTACATAATTCAAGTCAAGTCGTTCTTTGTTCCGTTTCCCTTCTCAACATTATGTTTCATCGTAACTCCATTCATATTTTTATCTTTTGATCAGAGCTTATTCGTTAAAAGTTGATTGTACGCGTGAGTAAAGATAAAATCGGAAAATTACAGCACACTCAAGTTCAAAGGATGTTCAGGTTCAAAGAACCTCAATATCTGAACAAATACAGGGTGATACAAAAGTCTGGCGCTACCTCCTTAATTCCTAAGGTTATTTGCCTTTTCAGGGTCATCCCGTAAACAATTCCAGGGCTCCCAAAAGTCGTTTTATTTAACCCAGGTGCACTCATAAAATGTCAATGGAGATGTTGCATGTGTGAGGAATTTGCGATTTGACTGTAGATTCTTCTGTAAAAGTTCGCGAGAAACACAACGGTGCCACTGGTTTTCTCTGAAATCAACTCCCAAGCTCAAAAAAAGCACTCAAGTTGAAGCCAAAATGGAGGGGATATCCCACCCTACCCTGAGAGTCCACGTCTACATCAAGACAAACTCTCCATGCAAAGATAGGGAGTAAATACATTGATAGGGCTGCCACTTTATTTGGGGACTCCACAACTGAAAACACGGCAACCCTGCTAATGTATTTGCTCCCTATCTTTGCATGGAGAGTTTGTCTTGATGTAGAGGTGGACTCTCAGGGTAGGGCGGGATATCCCCTCCATTTTGGCCTCAACTTGAGAGCTTTTTTTGAGCTTGGGAGATGATTTCACGGAAAACCAGTGGCACCATCGTGTTTCTCGCAAACTTTTACATAAGAATCAATGGTCAAATCGCAAATCCCTCACACATGCAACATCTCCATTCTGTATCTCAATTAGCTCAAAAATTGCGGGGGTGGTGTCCGGTGCGAGCAGCGCGGGACTTTTTGATCACCCTGTATAAGCAATGAGTATTCATAGGACAGCCAGGGATCAAGGGCACGAAGAGGATGGAGAGCTATAAGCTCATTAAGGATGTAGGGAGACGCGGGAAGGAAAAACTGGGTTAAAATGCATCCCGCGGGGTTGGGCGAATGACGACAGCAAAGCCCCCGATGGTGAATGAACGCGGGGGTGGGATGGGAACGAGGATGGCATTTGTCGGCGGGACGGGGGAAGGAGCGGTGCTGTACCTCAGGGGGTGGGCGAGGGGGGTGAGAGATTGAACTCTTGTTCCCATTTGCTTGAGCATCACGTCGGTCCTGCGTTCTGCGCTTCCTAATAGTTTCGTTCAGAATTTTCGCCGTTAAAATTTGTGACGTTACTTGACGGTGAACTTGTCGCTTGGCTGACGTAAGGGCGTAATTACACATTGAGATGAGCCCGAAAAAGCAATGAGTTGTATGGACGACAGGGTTCATTGCAGAGTGTATTTACGCCCTTATGTTAGGAGAGCAACGAACTTGTGCAGAACTATCGGCCTTTTTTTTAATTTTACAAAGTCAGGGAAGTGTTAGGGAAAATGGCGGAAATGACAAAAATGTCAGGGAAAATGACGAAATTGTCAGGAAAAATTAGTTAGATCACCTTCATCTGCTTTCTAGCGTAGGTTTGAGGTTTTAAACAACAAATTTTGCCTGAAAACCATTGTCAATTATGCCTTCTTAACCATCATTCACATCTTCAATCGGACCGCGTTAATCAGAAGGGAACCAAGCCACATCAGCCATTGCCAAATTTCATTTGACATGGTAATTTTTCACATGAAAATGGTTGGGCGGCTTTTCGTGCAGATTTCAGTGAATTTTCTTCGAAGTACGACGAAAATTCTCTAAAATCTTTGAAGGAATCCGCACAAACGTTCTCACGTTAAAAAATAAATTGCCTAGTTGAATTCGGCAATAGCTGATGTGGTTTGGTTCCTTTTTGTCAAACGCGGTCCAATTATCAGGGAATGGAGATGTTGCATGTGTGAGGGATTTGCGATTTGACTGTTGTTTTTTCTGTAAAAGTTCGCGAGAAACACGATGGTGCCACTGGTTTTCTCTGAAATCAACTCCCAAGCTCACAAAAAGCTCTCAAAGTGAGGCCAAAATGGAGGGGATATCCCAAAATAAAGACGCAGCCCTGTCAATGTATTTGCTCCCTATCTTTGCATGGAGAGTTTGTCTTGATGTAGAGGTGGCCTCTCAGGATAGCGTGGGATATCCCCTCAATTTCGGCCTCAACTTGAGAGCTTTTTTGGAGCTTGGGAGTTAATTTCAGAAAACACCAGTGGCACCATCGTGTTTCTCGCGAACTTTTACACAAGAATCAACAGTCAAATCGCAAATCCCTCACACATGCAACATCTCCATTCCACCAAAATGTGTCAGGGAAATCAGGGAAATGTAAAGGAATTACATTTTCTAAATTCTGTGGCAACCCTGTGAAGCGTAGTTACGTTGTTTCGTGTAGAGTCCCTTTATGCTGAGAGTCAAGACAATTCGGCTCATGGATGTCACAAACGGGAATAAAGATTACAGAAATTGAACGCTTTTCGTAATCTTTGATCGGCCCATTCTCAAATGCCTTTCTCCGTTCCTCCTCTCATTCCGTTTGTTCCTTGCCGAACCCGTAATTCCCTGGTCCATTCCAGATTATAATCTTTGCAATTGGTGAAAATGTAATCTTTATTCCCGTTTGTGACACTGTGGAGGCCTAAAATACGGGAACCAATCAGAAATGGATTCAAATTGTCTTGACTCTCAGTATAAAGGGACTCTAGTTTCGTGAGGGAAACAACGAAAACTGCGTCTGTACATGGCTACTCTCTTCGGTATTGCCTGGGCATACCTTTTCTTTCTGTGCATCGAGTGCGGTCGGAGCTCGGGCGTTGCGCAAAGCTGTCGAGCCGGCCGGAGACCCGCGCCGCCTTTGAGCCCTTTCGAAGCTGCAAGCGACCAGATTCCCGGGCACCGCACCAGAATGTGACTGAAAGTGCAAGACCCGCAACTCGGGATGTCGCAACAGGACTGGCACTTGCCACTGAACTCCGTCCGCCCTTCTCCGATCCGATGCGTCCGTCCGTCCCGTCCGTGCACAATAAAAATGCCGTATAGCCATTCGAATGTTGCCAAACTGCCTCTTAAAAAAATTTACTCTCGAAGAAAGTCATGAATGTTTTTACTTGAAATTTTCAGACTCAAAAGATCAAGTTATGGACGCACTGAAAAAAAAATCTCGGTGTATTTACTAAGAAAAGGGTAAAATTACCAAGAATTCAGGGTTCTGTTTGATCCCAGTTTTTTCTTGGTAAAATTACCATTTATGTAATTGGTAATTTTACCGAGAAATCTCGGTAAAATTATTGAACTTTCTCGGTAATTTTACTGGACCTTGGTAAAAACGCCAATTTTTTTTTTTATTGGCTGTGGTAGAATTACCGAGATAAAATGGCAAAGTTACCGGGAATTGATTACCAATAAAAGTGGTATTCTTACGTGGAAAAAACAGGAAAAATACCGGTTTTTAGGTCAACTTACCAGTCTGTCTTGGTAAAATTACCAATAATTGGTAAAAAAAAAGTGAGATGGTAAAGGTACCAACGGACCTCCGTAAAAACGCCGAGAATTTTTTTCAGTGCGGAATCCTCTGAAAAATCGAAAGAGAAATATTCACAGATTTTCCTGAGAATTCGTGATTTGACGAAGGGAACTTGGCAACGTCCGATGGCTCTTACGGCGTTTTTGCTGAGCACGATGGTGTTCTGATCGCGTCTGTTGCTCCTTTCTCGATGACATTCGCCGCGGCCTCGCCCCGCGCAGCCTAATTAGAGGCTCCGCTCACCACACAGAATATATAAACGCAAAGGCATGTTCCCTGATAAATGCTCCTAACGATGACCCGCGTGTCGAGCCATTGGCGGATCCAGCGAATTGGCAACATCGTTTTTCTCCATTTAAACCCATAGAAATGTATCGATTCGTGGAGGAGCCAGGCGCTCCGACAAGAATCGATTATTTAACAAAAGTTTAAATGGAGAGTATCCGGTGTTGTCAAATTGCTGGATTCGCCTCTGTGTCGAGCACAGGGGGTTGTATCTTGGTTTCTCAGCGATGCGCATGATGTATACACGCGAAAAAAAACATATCGGATCTAGAGTCCAGACTCCTAAAAACATCTACAAGAGAAAGTACTCTTGATTCAATCGGATTTTTGCTTAAATCAAGAACCAAGCCTCTTAATTTGAGCAGATTTCCTTTTGATTTAAGCAAAAATCTGATTGAATCAGGAGTATTTTTTCTTGTCAATGTTTTCAAGAGCCTGGACTCTAGATCCAATGTGTTTTTTTTCCCAGTGTACCCAGAGCTGAATATACCCACAGCTCATGGCGACAGATTTTTGGGGCGGCAGTTTCGCAAGAGTCCTCGGCAGGGTTAAACAATTATGCCTTTTTTTTCTTTCTTTGCTCTTCAAAGTACTCGATTCACATAAAACAGCTAAATCCATTTATTCGTGGAGAAGCAAGAGGTATGAGATCAGCGAGGGCGTGAAAATTGGCGTGATTTTGGACAGAACAGCAGTACTTAAGTCTTCCTAATTTCGTGGGAGAGTGCCGGTATCTTGTTCTGTCTATTGCAATTAGTTTACACTCGTTCTGCTAATTTGCTTAGGCAATAAAGGATGTGAGGATGCAAAATTTAAGTGAAATTACTTCATGATCGACTCGAAAATATGTTTTTTGTGTGTCCGAAAGGTAACCACGCACACATGCAGAACACGGCACGCACTGCTGTCTTATGCGAAGGAGAAATTAATTTTTTTATATATTCGAATGTATAGCGTCGATTTTGAAGTTTTCAACTGTTTCAAAGATTTTAAAGGATGATTATCGACAATTTTACGAAGAACGGGGATTCTTTTAATACAATTTTACAATGATTTCGGTCGGTCTTGTGTTTCAGCGTTCCTGTACCTCGTCCGGATCCGACGGTTCCTCGATACCTCGACTGAGGAGGGAGAAAGACAAAAGCTCCCAACGGAAGTCCTTCCTGAATCGCTCACAAAATGAAGAGGAGATCCTGTACGGTAATGGTAAGAAATATATTTTATGATTCATGGTCTTACTCGGTTGTCCGTCGTTTGTGTTCTTCTTGCAGGACTCATATGGTTTCTATAGAGGTTCGAAATGTTCGGTTTAAGAGATACACATTTTCTGAAAATCGCGAAAATTTTAAAGCACTTTCCTCACACCTAAATCCAAAGTATCTCAAAATTTAAAGGGAAAATATTCATACTTTCTCTAAACGGTCTTATCAAGGGTAATTTGGACAGCGCTAAGGAGAAAGGAACGAAGCCACATCAACTACTGCCAAATTTAACTGGGCAAGTTATTTTTTTACATGAAAGCAGTTGTGCGGATTTTTGTGAAAATTTCGGTGAATTTTCTGCATGTTAAAAAGTATATCCCCTAAAAATTTTGAAGGAATTCGCACAAGCGTTCTCTTGTAAAAAATTAAATTTCCCAGTTAAATTTTGTAAAAGCTGATTTGCCTTGGTTCCTCTCTGCTAAATGCGATCTATTTGACTAGCTTCATATGCGTGTACGACCCTTTTCTCAAGCCGTTCAGAGTATTGAAATCCCTAGCGAAAACATTTTATAAATTTTCAAACGTTGTCGAATCGACTCCGATGAAATTTTGAGTCTCGACGAAAGCTAAGAATATTTTTCTTCGAAATTTTTAAGCACCTTAGATTTAAATGCGAATAAAATCCTCCGAAAAATTAGACGACAAATATTCACAAGTTTTCCAGAATTCCTTCGAAAGAAGTCTGGCAACATCTGAAAGCCCTTCCAGCGTTCCTCCTTTTCAAGACGCGACAGTGTAGAGATCCATCCAAGGAACGTTGCATCCACACACTTTCAGAAGGAGGATGAGCGTGGGGACGTGAGCTTTAGACCCGGCGGAATGCAAATTTCGGATCCCTTCGATTTTTTCGCCGACGGATGTGCACTGCTCATTGCACAAGGCGCATGGCAGGGGGTTGAATAAAGTCACGGGTTATAAGTCGGGACACGGAAGAGATTGCACGGAAAGGTCTGCAAGAGAGAAAGTGAGCTTGCGAACATAAGCACTGGCCGATGGGCATTGTGGACGAGAGATGATCAATATCTGGAATCGCCCGAGGTGGATGGCTGGTCGGTGGATCATTAAAGCGACCCAACGCCCTGTTAAGTGTTGATCTACCCACTTCATTTGGTTTTATAAGAGCTGCAACGAGGCGCGTAGTCCGCGCTGCTTACTTTTTGGCATCGTCGTCGCGTTGCCACCCCTTAACCTGGATCCAACTCCACGTGGAGACCGGTTCGCAGGTTGCTCGGGTTGTCCACCGCTGCCGGCTGATTATTGGAATCGATAGAGGAACCAATAGACATAGGAAACATGGAGTTTTCCTATCCTGCCGCGCTAAGGAAAAGCGCCGTATGAACGTTGAACCTGAGAAAAACTCTTCTGAAATGGGAAGTAAGAGAGTTCATGGCTGGTCTAAAAGCCTTACTAGTTGGCAAGGCTTTTTATTCCTTAAATGATTTTTTGAATAATATTTAACTGTAATTTACTATACCTTTTATTTTATTTTGTAAAATT
Organism: Bemisia tabaci; assembly: GCF_918797505.1. Lineage (NCBI taxonomy): Eukaryota > Metazoa > Arthropoda > Insecta > Hemiptera > Aleyrodidae > Bemisia > Bemisia tabaci. The sequence continues at coordinate 67,720,409 of NC_092794.1, read as the reverse complement.
TTGTAATATTCTTAATGCTTCCCTGTGTTCTTACGTACCTATATTATATTAATGTATAATATTTAGGGGGAGTGGGTTGACAAGTATTATAGCCACAACGTGTGGCATTTATGTACATGAATTATAAATAAATAAAACATTAGAGAGTTGCCAAATTTCCTCCGATACAATGATTATTTTTGAGGAAAATTATGAATATTTTTCCTTGAAATTTTCAGGAACTTCATAGGTAACGTTGCGAAAAGAATCATCTGAAAACTTGGAGGGAAAATTTTCATAAATTCACTAGGAAATTTGGCAAGGCCTGAAGGTTCATACGGCGTTCTTCCTTAGCATGGCAGTATTGGTTGAAACCAGTGGTCGTCATATACACAGAGAGAAATGGATGGGCCACCTGGACCGCGTTGAGCAGAAAGGAGCCAAGCCAAGTCAGCCATTGTCGAATCTAAGTGGGCAGTTAAATTTTCTACAAGATAATGTTTGTACGGATTCCTTTGAAAATTTTAAGGAACGTGCTTCGTAAAACGTAGAAAATTCGCTGAAATTTTCAGAAAAATTCGCACAACCGTTTCCATGTAAAAAAATAAAAGTTCCGAATTGAATTTGGCAGTAGCTGATGTGGCGTCGTTCCTTTCTGTTTAACGTGGTCCAACTATAGAATCTCTCATGGGTTGTCGTCAGTAAGTCTGTTACTAACCTCTTTTTTTCCACTTCAACCACCCGCTTCTACCCTTAGAATCGTTTCCTTTTCTCTTCGAAAACTTTGTCTATAGCTTTGTCTGTTAATTTAAATGATCAACCATGCCGTGCCGCCGGGTCAGCATCGACCTTTGCTATAGCTACGTCGCCGTGCGGGTGTGCCCAGCAAACTGAAATTTTTTTTTGAGAATTCCTTTGATCCCCCCCCCCCCCCCCCCCCGCCAGTGCCTCCGATTTAGAAAAAACTTAATTTGGATCAATTTTTTTGTTGGGATGTTGGGGTAAAGCAATTTTTTTTCTTCATAGAAAACCTTACGTGTACAATATAATGTACGCTGGGTCCATTTAATATCCTAAGATTTTCAGGAATCTGGTAAGGGTTAATTCGATCTCTGGCTGCAACTGATAGATATCGAACAGTGACGTCATAATATAGTCTAAGTTTGCAAGAGCGATTCCTCTGCTTGAGTAAGTTTGAGCTCAGAATCATCAGACTTGGCGCTGTGCATTCGGTGCACAACCGTCTTGCAACGATGCACAGCCGGCATTCTTCGACCCTCCGATCCAGATGTGTAATTAGATGTAACTATATCCGTATTTGACGCTTTGCTCAGGTCTACGATCCTCATCCTCAAATATTACGTAACGCCTCGATGATGACACGTTCGATACAGTTGGTGATCAGATGTAGATCATCGCGTGCAAGGTGGACTGCGTCTCTGCAGCATTGATATGAAACTTGTGGCGTCTTTTTACAGGAGAAATGGAGAATTTGCAGGTGTCCAAGATTTTGTAGATTTCATGTTTAAAATGAAACTGCTAAGAGAACCGGGCGTGAAGATGTCCTTGGTTTATAAATTGAACGACTGTTGGAAGAAATGTGACAAATATATCTATTTTTCTACCATTTCCCATTTCAAAAAAAAATTATAAGAAATATTGCGCACTTATCAGCTCATTGAGCACTCTCAGATGAAACAAAAAAAAAATGTGTTTAAATTCTCCAACACCAACTTTTGGTAAAGGAGGGGTATATCGATGTGGGCCGTATTAGGGCCCACCCTGAATTCTCTCAACTCTACGATTACGAACTCTGCATTTTACGGAGTGCGTCATGATTTGGTCATTTTTGGTCTCTTTTTGGGGTCTAATACTGTCCTTTAGTCTTATGTTTAGGCCAGTGTTGAACCCGAAAAAGCCACCTAAAGTGACCCAATCATGGTGCATTCCGTAGAGTATAGATTTTTAATCAGTAAAAAATCGTAGAGTTGAGGAAATTCAGCTCGGGTGGACTCAAAACCGCGCGGTCTTAATAAATTCCTTTCTTCCTTGTTAGCGCCGTTTCCGATTGAATTGGCCATAATCTTGGGTTAACTTAATCTTAAGGTTGAAATTTTCTGTAGGAGAGAATATACTAACTCAATAATTCTCAACTCTTTTTATTAATGTCGCTTCGTTCCTTTTTTCTCTAAAGGTCGCTCAATTTTCACCGTCAGTAATAAGAGACCTAGATACCACTACCGATAGTGTCAAAGTTATTTTCGGAAGTCAACACTCGGATTTGTCTAATCATGACAAACATGTTGAGCAATCCGTCCCAAAAACGATATCCAGTGTAGTAACTGATCGATTCGACATTTATCAGTCATCGTGGAATTGTACGCTATGCCGCGCGTCACCGCCATCTGAACTCCTAAGTTTGAACGCAACTATTCGTGCTCGATAACTATCCGGGCTGCATATACAAAAAAATGAAGGCGCGCTGGTTTTCCTGATTTTGTATCAGGATATAATACATCGCCACTGCATGGGAAAAAGAATGATAGTGTGTTTTAGACCGTTCCAATATGATCCTGAAGAATTATCGTGGACAGACTTCTTGCCGCATACGCACACTGGAAAAAAAACACATTGGATCTAGAGTCCAGACTCTTGAAAAAATTGACAAGAAAGAGGACTCTTGATTCACTCAGATTTTAGTTTAAATCAAAAGGAAATCCGCTCAAATTGAGAGGCTTGGTTCTTGATCTAAGCTTAAATCTGATTGAATCAAGAGTCCTTTTTCTTGTCAATGCTTTCAAGAGTCTGGACTCTAGATCCGATGTGTTTTTTTCCAGTGCACTACACACCAATATTTGACACCACTGTTGAAAAATATTTCCTCGATGTTCTAGCTGTCGTTCTGATCATAAGATTGCGCGATATGTCGCAAATGTCACAGAGCTCTAAAGTAGAAGTACCAATAACTCCTATTTTTAGTGTTTGAACGAGGCTTTTGTAAAATTGTCGATATAGACGATTACAGGCCGGCTACTTTACATTGAATCGATGGATTTAAATGGAGGAAAAACAGAGATACTAACTTTCGCTAATCGCGTCTGCCAATGAAATGGCTGTAGCTGTAGCCGAGCAGTTGTTGCACCGCTCTCCGTTCGTTGGTGGACATGAATTATGAATGAGATGGCGACCAGCGAGTGCGTGTGTGAGTGTGTGAGATCTTCACTTCGTTTCAAGGTCAAAGCGACGAATTTTCGCGCTTTTCACGTGGGCAAGCGGGGCATTGTGCCTTGCTGGATAGTTCACCATACACCGAGAACATAGAGTACATAGAGTCGTAATGTAAATGGGAGAGCTGGCGCCATGTTCTGCTCGACGAATTCCGAGCCCGGTGTGCGCCGAGTTCGGGTCGCTCTTTCGATACATTTTCGATCCAAAATGGCGGTGTCGAATACGTGGTAATTCCTATCTCCTTTGTTGTTGTTGTTGTTGTCATAGGATGGCCGGGTACCCGTGTATCGCAAACAATCGATTATGTATCGAAAAAGTGACCCGGCGTCACACAGGAGTCTCGGAATTCGGGACATGGAAAATGCTTAAAAGTGGCGCCAGCTCTCTCACTTGCTTTACGACTCTATGTACTCTATGACCGAGAAACAATGAGGAATCTCGTTCAGCGAAAACTTCTGTCATGCTAAGAAAGAGAGCAGTAGTCAATGCCTGGATCAAGTTTTTAAATGTTGGCATCACTGAAAAAAAGTTTGGTTACATGAAGCGGAGAACAGTGTTCTGTGTGAGGCGCACCCGTTTTTTGGTTCATATCAGTGGCGTGGCTTGCTTTGCGATGTATCGATGGATCTGCCATTTAAACCTATGGAAAAGGATCGACTTACTGAGTGTTCGCAACGAACACCATAATAATCGATTTTTTACCATCGCTTCAAATGAAGGAGTATCGATAATCGATCATTCACGCCACGCCACTGGTTCATATATATGCTTTAGGGTCCAATAATCGCATCCGAATTTTACGCCACCGAGTTCCTTTTACATGCTATCCAACTATTTTTCCTGTTCAGTTGAGTTTGAAAGTTCGGTAATATGAACCAAAATACTGTGTCAAATTATTCGAGAAGTACGGTTACGGGAACCAAATGGTGCGGCTGTTTCAAATACCGCGCACTGCACTTCGTGTAACCGAGCTTTTATTCTTAGTGCAAGGTCTTAGCATAAAATGTCATCGGCTAAATTCCCTGTTTTTCGCAATGTGTCTGATTCTTCTACAAAATTTCCTGCCTATCGCCTGCATTGAGGTTCTAATACATATCGTCTCCGAACGAAATTCGCTTATATTCCTCCGTTTGTTTGCCCATGACGCCCTGGCCTGACTTCTAAAAGAGGCGCTCTCTGAACATCGGCTGAGGAATTCGCTTCCTCTCACAAAATGAAAGTATTAAATATTCAGTCCATGCGTTGGAGGCATACTCAAACATGTAACCCTTTGGGCTAGAAGCCTCGTTGACGCGCAGCTGGAGGCTGTCAGCAGTCTTTGGGTGTGCACTGAGTTGGAAAAAAACGGAAAAACTAGAACATCCTTTCCAGGGCAATTATTTTCTTTCGTTACCAAAAGAAAACTACGGGGTACGGAGACATCCCGTCCATTCCGCGTTCAGAGGCCGAAAGTTCCGGGTGCTAATACCGTTGCTTTATCTGCTCCAAGTTTAGTATGGTCAAAGTAGCGGGTGCTAAATACAGAACTTTCAGCCTCTGAGCCCGGAACGGACGACGTGTTTGCATAGCCCGTAAGTACGGCTTTCACAGCCGCGTTTTTTTTTTTTCAGTGCTCAGGAAAAAGACGTGACACCGCCTAACTTGTTCGCCAGTTGCCCCTGGTAAATTGGCAGTAGATTCTGTGTTCCAAAATACCATAAACCTAAAGCCGGCTGTAAGATTTCCTATAGCTTCTGTAGCCGGCTGTACAATTTCTTATAGCCTTTTATAGCTGATGGCAATTAAGCAACAGCCAGACGATAAAGTTTATGCTAAACGTTACTAAATACGGATACTAGGACTTAGTGAGTTTTTGGACTACCGCTCTCTTTTTGTGCCGTAGTATCTTGATACATTTTGCGAGGAAAACTCCGTATTTTTGAAGGATGCCTGTCATTCTTAATATGTTGGAGCGCCTTCAATTTCTTATGATACTGTGCAATACCTCTGGTGTGAAATAGTTGCTTCAGACGCCGTGGCATACTGCGGCGGCCGGGCAGAGAGCGCGAACCGCGCATTGGCGCCTACAAACCTAACAGGGATACTTCACGCATTGCGCAATGCGTGAAGTATCCCTGTTAGGTTTGTAGGCGCCGCGCTAGTGCGTCGCCGCTCCGCTTTGTGCTAGGCTCTAATATTTAATCTCGCGGAGTCAGCGTTTTTCAACTCATGATTTTGAAATGTTGGCACACTCTGTATGGATTATTCTTATTTTAATTGATGAAAAAAATATGTTTTAAAGGAAAATATAACGAGTATTTTGTAAATATTGAGGTAGTTCCGTATCAAACTTAATGATTTCCAAAGCACACGAATTTCTACACAATTTCTTATAGCCTTTTATAGCCAACGGCGATAAAGTGTAAAGCCCGGCGATAGGAACTATAGCCCGACTGTATACTTTTTTATAGCTTCGTATAGCCCGGCTATATGATTGGCTCCGCTTTCTACAGCCAGCTATATGATTTTCAATAGCCTTCTTTAGTCGGCTATAAAAACTTCTATGGTATTTTGAAACGCAGCTCCTATCGCCAATTTTTACCAGGGGCAGGCTGAAAGATTTTACGGTCTCACGTCAACAAACGCTCCAGTTGGTCGATAGGCCGTAAAAAAGGTTCATAAGAATCCTAACGGTGCTGCCAGAAATTTTTCAAGAGCCAAAGGTAAACATCTCCAGTTATGGATGGGGTCCAATCCCTCTGAAACACTCCCCCTCCCCCCTTGGCTACGACACAAGGGTTTGTCAGCTGACAACCCCTCTGACAAAGAAATATTTGCGAATCTAACCTATTTATTAAACCACGCAAACTTTAAGACCTAAAAAAAATCATCAAAATCTATGAATATTCCCCTTTATAACCAAATAACGTTTTCTTTTTGGACAGAGGATAGAGATTTGAATTTTGTGAGTTCGTCTACCAGTGAATCCCTCAACCAACCCAAAGGTACACAACTGATCCAATCCAAAGTTCATCTAAGCGACAAAGATGCCGCCGCCCTCAGATGGAAATCCGTGATTTATTCCGAATTCTCGGCGTGATTGGAGAACTTAGTATTTCAACTCAAATCCCACTTAAAGTTCATCAGTTTATGGGTTTATCCTCTGTGTCTTACCGTCACGTGAAGTTCAATGGAATGCACATTCTTCAGATGAATGACCTTATTCAGTGTTGTCAGCCATAACTGAAAAGGGCACTCAATTCATGGCTGGAACGAGCATGGTGCTCTCTCGAGGTGATGTAGGAGCTTTCGATGTAATAATCAAAATTGTTTCGATTAGTGGCTGTTGATAGTTGATCTGCTGACTTTGCTCATGACTCAGATTTATAATTGTATGGTTGTCGAAAGAAAGAAAATACTGCTTAAAATGTGAAACTCAGCTTTCCTTTTGAGATGGTGGAAATTATATTGAAATAAGTGTATCTGTTTTTGCAGACGTTAGCAATGTACGTAGTTGCGAAGCATTGCTTAATCTGCCGCAACTCGAAGAGGTATGTGGCTTGCTAAGTCGTTGCCGATGATTATTGTGTGATAAAATAACTTTAATTTTTGCAATTTTTCGAAAATGCTCAGGTCATTGAAGAAATTGTAAAATGTTCCCGGAAATACTTAATTTCTTTGAAAAAATCTAATTAAAAAGCCTAATCGTGGTCGAAGAGCAACTTTATGCGCAAAAAAATACGCTGAACGATGACCGGTGAGGCGACTTTTTGCAAAATTATGCGGGTATGGGATACGAAACCAACCGCTCAACTTTTTGGTTATCAGTCATTATCAGATGAATCATGTTAAAAGTTTACAGAAAAAAAAAAAAAAAAATTGTGAATGTCCTTATTCCATTTTCGTTTTTGTAAGCCTGCATAAATCATGAAACCGATTTTAGTCACCTTTCAGGAAAATTCCCTCGACAGGTTAATATTAAGAAAATATATTTTGACTATTCTTTCTGTGAATAGTATTTTTTACTCGACAACCCGCGCCTTTGTTTAAATTCGATGGAGAACCGAGTACAATATCACCGTGCGATGGAAACACGCAGTATGAGCCTTTAGACGTTGACATATTTCTGTCAATAAAAAAATGAGTTTACCGGGAAAAGTTTTAATATTTGTCTTCAAAGTTTTTGAAAATCTTGTACACAATTCAATCAAGCATATCTGAAATTTTCAAGGAAAAACATGCGTAACTTTCCTAAAAAATACATGTTTTATCAGGGGAATTTGGCGACCCTAGGCACGTAGCCAGAGGGGGGGGGGGGCTTTGGGGGCTCAAGTCCCCTCCGAAAGCAAGAAAAGGAGGGAAAAATGAAGAAAAGGGGAGACAGAAAATACAAAAAGGCGAGAAAAGAGGAAGCTTGAACTTTCAGATGCGTCGAGAAATAGATTTGAATTTTCAAAAATTATCTATATGTGTTGAATGCAACAATTTGAAGGTATCGGAGGCTGTAAGTAAAATAAGATACGTAATTTTTCCGCAGAAATTGATGGAAAATCTGCGTCACGGAAGCTTTAGAATGCGTCCAAATAGAATTAAAATTTCAAAAATTTGCTGGAGGTGAACCCCCCCCCCCCCCCCTAAACTGGGAGTTATACCATACCCCCCGAACTCTCGCCTTAACCGGGGAGGGAGGGGGGAGAATCCTGCTCACCTGACCAAGCCCCCCTCGAAACAAAATCCTGGCTACGTATCGGTCCCCTCGAATGTTCATGGGGCGTTTTTCCAAAGCACGGTAGAAATGATCTCTGTACGCAACAAGCACGTTTGTTTCGATAAGAGATCGGCCTTTTACCAAGTTCACGGTCAGCCTGAAATAAGTGCTCCATCAAAGAGCCACCGCAGGGCTGACGGCGATAGGTGGGAGCTGCAAGTTTTTACTCTCCCCTCCCCTCCCCCCCCCCTTCGGGAAAACACGAAGGGAATCAATCCAGTCGAAACGATGCCGGAATAGAGTTTGATCGGTGGTAGCTTATTTTTTTCTGTCGCTCTTACTCCTTCTTTTTCGTCGCTTCCTTTTCATCCGTAGGATATCGGTGCCGCGGGTGGCACGAGAAATGAATTCCGGAGAGAGAGGAGAGCGGAGGTTCTTGAGGTCAGGGACAGACAGCATATCGATAACATTAAAAAAAATGTAATCCATTCCAGCCGATGACGCCGTGTTAAACCCCGTGTTTATCAACAGCCCGAGTTATTTACTCGCTTTTGTCAGTCGTTCCGCAGTCTGTTGGTTCTGTGTTAGAAATATCATATCAACGGAACCAACAATAAGTTTCATCGGACCAAGAATAAGATATTAGATATGCTCGCACCGAGGAAAATTTTCCGTTTGGATCAACACAATCCCATTGCAAGGAATATTCCTTGGGTGGTTGCTTTATGGCAGTTATCTAAAGAAGTATTTTGTGCGATGGAAATTGAATATTTTTGAACCACACGGAATTACTCTGAATTTCTCGGTAGTGGACATGGACGGATTTTGAGCACCTACGGGGAGGATATAAATCAGTATTTCAGGTCATTATGGCTTCAACAATACTTTTTCTGGTATTGTTTATCGTTTTTGCAGTATATGCTACCATTTCTGCCGAGGAAGCGCGAAGAGAGCCGTACAGCGCTCAAATTTTCGAAATCGAGTTTCCTTCAAAATTCGTTTAATCTCTTTTAGATGAAATCATTGAAATAGCCAAAACAGCAAAATTCGTCTTACTTGTGTGGAAACGAGAATTATGAGAAAGCCGTAAGTGCGTAAAAAAATTACGTAGTTTCAGACAAACTAGCCGTAAAGAGCACTATTCCTTCGGCGATCTAATGCACACAAACAGTGCTGTCAAGTAAAATGCGCCCGTTTCTGCCAATTTCTAATCTGAAAATGTGTTTGTTGTATGTCCAAAGCGTAACCACGTAAGCGTGCAGAAGGTAGCATTTACGGCTGCCTTGCCTAACACCGCAGCCTAACATGAAAATGAATTATACACTTTTTATATAACTAAAGAACAATTGGTCGATTTTCAATCATCCAAACGATTTTTAAGAGTCTGTGGGATGATTGGTGGTACTGTGACAAACAGTGGCGTGGCGTGCTTTGCGATATATCGATTATTATGCTATTTAAACCCATGGCGGAGAATCGATTATTAAGGTGTTCGCTGCGAACACCCTGTTTATCGATCCTTTTCCACAGGTTTAAGTGGCATAACAATCGATGTATCACAAAACACGCCACGCCACTGGTGACAAAGAACGGAATCTTTCTTCAATGAAATTTTCCGCTCCGACGCTAGTGTGCCCAATTTATCAAAACCTAATTTTAGCACTTACGGTTTTCTTCACTATCATGACAGATTTTACCCTACACAACAGCAAGTGCAGCTCGCTCGCGGAATAATTTAGACTTACTACTGTTTCGTCTGAAGCAATATCAATTCTTTCGCACATACTCCTTTCTCATAGATCTTTTTTTTTATTCAAACAAAATAAACTTTGCTGTTTTAGCTGAATCGGCGAGTTCATCCAAATTAGGTGAAATGAATTTTGAAGGAAACTAGATTTTGAAAATGTGGGCGTCACCGCTCTCTTCGATAACATGGCGAAGTTTCACATACTCGTCGTGTGAAAGACTGTGAAACGGTTTTGGTTGACGTCTAGCGATAATCCAGGTAATAATTTTGAAAGACTGTATCAACAGCATTCATAGCAATTCAATCAAAGCGATTGCTCAAAACGCATTCACCACAATGGAAATGAGCCCCTTGTAATGCCGAATGACGCTGTCACGTCTGTCAGAAAGCGCAGTGATTTCGTAGCTTTCCTCTCGAGTTACTTTATAGGTTTCGGGAAATTTGGCAACGTTCATCAAAGTCAATTGGCGCGCCTACTTGATTGGGGCTGCTCGCTATCGGGTTATTATTCCCCAATGCAACCAAAACCGTTTAACTCGCGCCTGTTTGTGTCAAACGCTTCAGTGACATAATATTTTAGAGACTTCTCACTAACAATCCAAGTAAGCAAGGTAATCGAGCGCAGAAACGGATCCAGCAATATGGCAACACCGGATTGCCTCCGTTTGAATCTATGTCAAATAATCGATTCCTGTTGGAGCACCAGGCCCCTCCAGGAATCGATACATTTTAGGGACTTGGAGGACAAGACGCGGTTTTTGTTATCTCAAGAAATACGTGTTCGAAGTTTCGAAATTACATGGGACCTTATGGCCGAAGAAAAAAATGTCAAGCTGACTTTTTGATGCTTAAAAATTGGATTTAGGGAGAGAGTTTTGCACAGAATATGCAATGAAACTAGTTTTACTTGAAATCATCAATATCTCACTTTTTCAAAAACTGCACTTATGCGCCTTGTCTTCCGCGCCCCTCATTTCCACGGGTTTAAATGGAGGAAAAACAATGTTGCCCATTTGCTGGATCCGCCAGAGTGAGGCAAAAGTTAAATTCGAAGATGAGCCATACTTTTCGCCTAACGATAATTCCTTGTTTCTTGGACGAAGGAACGTAATGTCATTCCAAGATTGCAAAATTTACTCAATCAATTCAACTTTATACAAGAATTAACTTGCGCCATTTACCGTCGTTGAAAATTTGTCTAATTTTTATTCGAGATTAAAAGAAAAATCAGTGTAATTTTCAGCTAGAAATTCCATGATTCTCCTGGGTAAGAAGCGATCTGTGCGAGAAAATTTGGCTAAATTCGAATTCAGTTTCGTTTATTCGCGAGGGAACCGACGAATTAAATATGATGCGTAAGTTGTTGAGCGTAATATCAAACGAAATTTGATTGACGAATGGTGGGGTGTGGGATAATTGGAGTTTCAACGGTAAAAAATCAAACGTTCAGCCAAATATTTTATCTAAATTTTGGCGGAGGAGGAGGCACGAAACGACCTATAGATGGTTCTATTGATTAAGTGGTTCAACGCTTAACGTCTCATTATATGTTAAACCTCTACAAATGAATTATAGTGATAAAGTAGATTCTAAGGAAAATCAATGCGTTAATTTGTCGTAGAAACACATTCTCTTAAAGTAATTTTCCCTTAAAATTGTTTAAACTCATTGGAGATGGGGTTGACTCCAATTCAATCCTTCTTTAATTCATTAAACATAAAGGCAGGGATAACATCTTGGCTATCAGATGCGATGTTGCTTTGATTAGAACGCCTGGCATCCTGAATGCAACTATTCGTGCTTAATGGCTGTCCGCGTTGCATGTCGCGGAAAATGAAGGCGCTTTGACATCCCTCATTCCATCAGTGAACTACAACAACGCTCTTAAGCGCATCTTCTTTTGTCAGAAATGTATAAGCAGAGAAAGATTCTTTGAATCCAAAAATATGAGTTGAACTGAACGTGTTACTTTGAGTCTCATAACACAAAGGAATGAAACTTCAAACTTCTTTTCTTCGGCCTCAACGTTATCAAGCTTGATTTCTGCTCGCTGCACTTGGTCCATTTGAAGAGTTGAAATTCGAAAATCGTTTAACACTATCAGCATTTTTTAAGTTTCTTGAAAAGAATAATAGTGCTTTCGTAGATATTTGAGACAAAAATTTAGTAAACAATTCTTGATAAGTGCTTTCGTAGATATTTGAGACAAAAATTTGGCGAAAAATTCTTGATAAAGAGTCCATGAGGCAAAATCGATGAGGTTTTTTTCTCCTTTTAACCACGAGGAACACCGTGCATAATCCAAGCAAAACCTAATGGTGACTGTCAGGGTTTGAATGTCCACTATTCATTATTCAAGTCGCTCGTTGAAATCTTTTTGACAAATCTTGCAACTTTTTCTTTCGCTATCCAGCTGTCAGCGCTAGTCTGCGATCTGCCAATCTGTGAGTCGTATTTTAATTCTCATCACACCTCAGGATCACTCGATCTCTCCTCCTCTTCTTTCCCTTTTCTCCTTTGATTTTTCTGATTGTATCATCACCAATTTGTGATAACCTAACTCTCGTAGCGATACCCACTCTGGAGTAGTTGTCAGCTGAGGGCTTCGTCACAATCTAGGTCAGTATCAGCAACGTGTCGCGCTTTCCGATGCATCGATCGATTTGCCATTTAAACCTATGGAGAAGGATCGATTATCACCGGACACCTGGAAGATCGATTCTTTACCGTAGTTTCAAATGGGGAAAAATCGATAGTGGATTATTCACGTTTCGCCAGTTAGCACCCAAGTTATCAGCGTGACAATCTGTGTTCAGGTTCTCGTGTCATCGCTCCCTCGAAGAGATGCTTATCATACACATGCTGTTCGGCAATGTGCAGTTTCATTTTTCATACTGAGTCGCAAGTTTTTGTTTTTCATTAGTTTTGATGTTTTAAAGAAGGAAAATTGATTTTAAAAAAATGCCTCGTTACTACTTATCGATTAATGTTGTGCATTTTAGTATCACAAGCGTCCTTACGAGGGTCATATTGTTCCTTACTTTCGGAATCATCAAGCAATTAGTGATTTTCTCCTGTTGGCCTGCCCTCTTCTTTTTATGCAAAGTTGGACTTTTTTCTGTTGGAGGTAAGGCTTATTACGTGGAATCCACATGTATTTTAGAACATGATAACATTATTCGTAGGTTGTGTACAAAGGTTTAGACCAGTGGCGTGGCGTGAATGATCGATTATCGACATTTCGCCATTTGAAACTATGGTAAAGAATCGATTACTAAGGTGTTCGCTGCGAACACCCTGATAATCGATCTTTTTTCATAGGTTTGAGTGGCGTATCAATCGATATATCGCAAAGCACGCCACGCCACTGGTTTAGACATGGTAACGTTATTTATAGGTTGTGTACAAAGGTTTAGACGTGATAACGTTATTTATAGAATGTGCACAAAGGTTTAGACATCCGAGCCAGGGAACTGAGAAAAGAACAGAGAAAATTCCACGTACAAACTGAGGCTCTCAAAATTCCTTTTATATCTCGGCCAGGTCTTCACTTAATTCCTTGAAACCCTTTAGATTTGATCTTTGATGTATTTCGATTACATTTCAAAGACACTTGAAGCCTCCGCATTATACATGAAAAAAAAAAAAAAAATTACAAATAGTATCGAATTTAACAGAACCTACTGAATTGCAGTCGTGTGAAACCCGTGAATCTTCATTTTTATCAAGAAAATGTTTAAAAAAATGAAAAAAATTACACCTAGGATGGCAAATAGTTTTTGTTTTCCTACTGGAAGATAGTTAATTTGTAAGGAAAACGTCGTGTTAATTGTATCGCTGTATAAACATTAAGTATATTTAAAGCAAAGAAAAAGTTGCTCAAATTTGAAAACGCTGTATTCAAGTTCGCTCCCTACTCATAAATTCAGTTTAAATATCGGGAAAATACTAGGGAATCCTGTGAAAAGAACTGGCACTTCTCGTCGCTTTCTGGACGAAGGAATGTAACTCCATCCCAAGGTCGCAAGATTGACTCAAACAATTCAATAAGTACAAGCATACACTGGAAAAAAACACATTGGATCTAGAGTCCAGACTCTTGAAAACATTGACAAGAAAAAATACTCTTGATTCAATCAGATTTAAGCTTAAATCAAAAGGAAATCCGCTCAAATTAAGAGGCTTTCTTCTTGATTTAAGCTTAAATCTGATTGAATCAAGAGTATTTTCTCTTGTCGATGATTTTAAGAGTCTGGACTCTAGATCCAATGTGTTTTTTTTCCAGTGTATATTCGTGCAATGTTTGTTAAATAAAGTTTTTTCTGACTTTTGCGTGAGATCTGAAGAAAAATCAGCGAAATTCTCAGTTAGAAATGCCCAAAATTTTCCAGGTTAAATTTCCAAAGGGAAATTTGGCAACATTGAAATCTAGTTACGTTCTTTCGTGAGGGAAGCGACGTTTTGTGGTTTCAGGAGTCAGTCGCATAATACTTAACATTTGGACTGCATTTTGCAATTTGGAACTATAAATTCTAGCCCGGTTTAAAACCGACGTATGTGCCATTAGTTTCCCTATGCACATAAGTGTTTTTCCAGAAGAGCCAGAATTTGTAGTTCCAAATTGCAAAATGCAGTCCATTTAATAATCTACTGGAATTTTAACTTTTGAAGGCGTGTATGTATGAAGGAACGAACTTGCTCTAAATAAACCGTCCCTGTGTCGTAGATTTTTCCGACTTGATCAATTAGTGAGAAAAGTTGAAACTGTTCCCGGTAAAACTTGACTTGTCCCGCTGCTCAAGCACAAAACGAATCCGCGTTCTCCGGAATCTCGATACTTCAATATTTATTTTCCTCGCAATGCAAATATTCACAAGAAACATCGAGAAAAACATTGCGAGAACATTTTTCCCCGACGACTCTCGCACATGGAGCGAGCACGCGTCCACTTTTTCTCTCTTTCTCGAACTGCCTGGAACTTTCAGAACTCTCTCAAGTCAGAATTTTACTCTCCGAAGCGAAACTTCTTCGAGTCCTCCGTAATAGCTACTCACCGTGAAAAAATCCCTAGTGGGTCAACAGGAATCCTCGTTAAATATACCGTGACAAGACTTTCCCGTCGAAGCAACGGGAAATCTTATTTTACCCCCGTTTATTAAGGAGGGAATAATCGTTCGTTGAACTTAATTTATTCATTTATTTATTTATTTATTTATTAAGGGACTTAAACTAAAATTACCCATTGAGTTTTTCAGACGAAAAATAATGTGTTAAAAGCAACCATTTGTAAATATGTTTTGTCTTTTTACGGGCTTTAAATCATTCTCTGATTTAAGTCCACGTTGACTCCCAATTAAAATAAATCAAACGAGTAACTTGGTTTGGAACTTCTTGGCAGCAGGCATTGGCGGACCTAGGAAATTGGCGAAATCGTTTTTCATTTTCTCCATTTAATCCCATGGAAACGTATCGATTTTTTGGAGGGGCCTGGTGGCCTGGTGCTCCGACAATAATCGATTATTTGACATGGGTTCAAATTAAGGAAATTCGGTGTTGCCAAATCGCTGGATCCACCTCTGGTAGCAGATGCGGCAGATTATGGAACGTCAAAGGTTGGAAACAACCCTCTCTCACCCGCTCTCTTTTAGAGCCACCACCTTTTTTTTTATTTTTCATTTTTTTTTTATTATCTAAAGGGTCTCCATGACTCACCGTGAGACCCAATGGCCTACTCTCTACCTACGGAGGCACCGGACTGAAAAAATACCCACTATCACACTCCTCCCATCAGAAAGCGGACACGTTGGGTTTCCGCAATGACCGATCGACTTGTCCCAGTGATCGGGGGTCCGATCGGTAAACGCGGGGGCAGAGAGCGGACCCGGGGGGGGGGGGGTGAGTGGGTGGGTGGGGGGGGGAGCTGTAACCATGCAATCTGCATTTAGGTCCAATTACGCCTTTTCGACATCGCGGAGAACCTCCGTTGCACCGGTCGGACGCAGTGGCGTGGCGTGAATTGCGATATATCGATTGTTTTGCCATTTAAACGTATGGTAAAGAATCGATCATTAAGGTGTTCGCTGCGATCACCCCGTTTATCGATCCTTTTCCATAGGTTTAAATGGCACAACAAACGATATATCGCAATTCACAACTGGTTGGACAGCCGGGGGCGCTCGCGGCCTCTTCTCGGGTCCCAGCGCCCTGTCGTCACCCCGGCCCCCATTCCCCGGTCGACCTGCAAACGTATTCGGACGTATCCGTGCTGAAAGGAGCTATGTCATTCGCGAACCCTATGCACATAGTTCCTTCTAGCATAGATACGTACGTTTGTGCCTCGACATTGTCCGGCACCGATGTGTCATGCATGTAGCTGCGTTCGGTTTCCGCCTCGAATTTCCGCTTCCTCGATTTCCGGCTGCGTCCATTATGTCCCGGTGGCGCCCCCCTCTCCCGCCCGCCGCCCCTCCTAACGAGGGATCCCCGCCTCAGTTCAATTATGTCAACTTGAAAATCAGGCTTAAACAGATTCTAGTTGAAAGCTGTCCTCGGGCCGCTACGTTGAGCGCTCTCCAGTGGCGTGGCGTGAATGGAGATATTGCATGTGTGAGGAATTTGCGATTTGACTATTGATTCTTATGTAAAATTTCGGGAGAAACACGATGGTGCCACTCGTTTTCTCTGAAATCAACTCCCAAGCTCACAAAAAGCTCTCAAGTTGAGGCCAAAATGGAGGGAATATCCCACCCTACCCCGAGAGTCCACTTCTACATCAAAACAAACTCTCCATGCAAAGATAGGAAGCAAATACATTGACAGGGCTGTCATCTTATTTGGGGACTCTAAAACTGAAATCTCGGCAACCCTGCTAATGTATTTGCTCCCTATCTTTGCATGGAGAGTTTGTTTTGATGTAGAGGTGGACTCTCAGGGTAGGGTGGGATATCCCCTCCATTTTGGCCTCACTTTAAGAGCTTTTTTTGAGTTTGGGAGATGATTTCAGAGAAAAGCAGTTGCATCATCGTGTTTTTCGCAAACTTTTACATAAGAATCAATGGTCAAATCGCAAATCCCCCACACATGCAACATCTCCATTGCGATATATCTATTGTTATGCCATTGAAACCTATGGAAAAGGATCGATAAACAGGCGTTCGCTGCGAACACCTTAATAATCGATTCTTTACCATAGGTTTAAATGGCATGACAATCGATACATTGCAATTCACGCCACACCACTGGCGCTCTCGCATCCGACCCGATCACTGTTGGACGTATTTATGCTGAAAGGAACTATGTGCGTAGGGTTTTCGTGGGATATACGTATTTTTAGCACGAATGCGCGGAGTGTCGTGAAAAGCAAGATGGAAATGAAAGGTTGAAAATTTCAGTGAAACATTTCATGGAATTTCACGAGGCTGTGAAATATTTTATGTTTTACAGGGGCTAGAGTATGCCACTCGCACTCCAACGCACAAAATAGGAGAAAGTCACCATTTTTACATTTTGCGAAACATGAGAAGGAACCGGTGTTTTTCAATGTCTTTCATACATTTCTGAAATTTCATGAAATATTTACTTGAAATCTCACGTCAAACTTTAAGATTTTTTTTTTTCACGGAGTCTTGCCACCTTTTTCCAATTTTGAGACAAGTTGTCCCTCAGGGGATACATCTTGTCGCCCGTGAGAGGCAACTCTTCTCTCCGGAAAGGCAACTTGTCCCTCAAGGGTCAAAAGTTGCCTCTCAGGAGATTTAAGTTGTCTTTCACGGGCGACAAGTAATTGCTGATGAAAGACTACTTCTCCCTCAAGAGATACAAGTTGTCTCTCAGGAGAGAAAAGTGGTTTCTCATATTGTATTAAGATGTTTGGAAGTCTTTTATCCTCTGGAATATCACGGGGACATGAAACGGAGAATTGCGTAAGGAAAACAACGGGCAACGAAAGACTTAAAAAATTTACCATCGTTTCAGTAAGTACGATTGCATGGCAGATTTTGCCTCTTTTACAGAATTTTTTACAAACGTGCAGAAATTGTGGGATTGCGGTTGGACGGATTTCCGACTAATTCAACGAGTACACCTGTCACGGCATGTTAAAGGACTACTTTTCTCTGTGTAATTCTGCTCTGACAACATATTTTGTATTAGTAACAGTATGTTGCATGTGGACCTTAACGTGCTCAAAATCCTGGTCGAAATCGTTAAAGGGTCCTCAGAAAATGCCAAATCCGAGGGAAATAACAAGAACAGGGGGGAAATTCTTCAAAAATCTGGTAAAACCTCGAAAAATCAGAGATATCGACGGTGTAAGTCGGCAGTCACATAACTCGTTTGCGGTGTCTGAAAATCTCCGTCTCCAAGTTATTTTTTTGAAGGAGAACAAATTAACAACATTCCTTGAAGTTAATGCAGAATTTTCTTCGCACAGAGAGGAAAAATCACGGCAGTTTTAAAGAATTGCCGTTGAGTAGTTTTCCGTTTAAAAAATAAAGTATGATAGGAAGTCTGCGACGTTGCAAACCGAGTTATGAGATTGCCGACTTACACCGCCGATATTTTCCGAATCCTGAAAAGTCAGGGGGTTCTACCTCGGGACCCTGACGTTTTTCCATCGCCCCAAAAACTGATTTTTCTTAATTTCTACAGTTTTCCTGCCGCAAATACTTCGTCGAAAGATTTTTTCTCGAGAAGTCATGCCGAAAAAAACCTCGGAAAATCAGGGCATTATGAAATCGAAGAAAACCCGTCGCACCAAAAAATCTAGCTGGATATCACGATTTTAATCATCTCCCCCGAGTTCGATGAGCACGCCTGCACCTGTGTTCATGATTACATTATCTCAGGCGCAGATTTCAATCTGGCAACTGCACCTCCCAGAATTATGTCTCCGTGTGTTTTGTCTGTCCTGCAGTTCTATGCTGAATGAACCTTGGTTCCACTGCCCTGCATTTCATTCTCTTACAACTTGCGTTTTGTCATGAGGAGGCGTGAGAAAATTATCTCACCCCCCCCCCCCTTCGCAGCCGTGTACGCGCGCGGACGTATGAAGTAATCCGAAGTTAATAAGTAACGTTGTCAGACAGAACGGACAGTTTGCAGTTTTCGTTGAGAGAAAAGCTGTATCTCGTCACATGTCGTCAACTGCGCATCTACGCATCTTCGGGAGCACGCGGTTAAGAATATTGCGGTCGCTCAAAACGTAAATAAATTGATTGACCTTTGTCCGGCGGCTGTCAGGCTATTTTTAAGCCGGATGTGTCAAATCAACATGGATTTGTATGAAAGTAAGCGCCATGCCGACCGCAAGAGAGAGAATGTTTTTGATTTTGTGTTTGATTGGAATTTGGATATCGTCTCGACTGATAACGCTGCAAAACTCGCCGTTGACTCCTCGGATTTTTATTTTTTTTTTCCTTCTCTTCCCCTTGAGCTTTTAGTGCGTTAGTTTAAAACAATATGACTCTTTGCCAAGTCTTACATCGATCAAAATCTTCAAATGTCAGGCTCGGAAGCTTAATTCGAAATTCACATACCTCGAGGTAAAAAAGTTGGTTCCTAATTCGCAAACACACATAACTCGGTTTTTCCACCGTATTATCTAACTGTTGAGGCTATTTTCGAAAATGCTCAAGGCGTGGTGGAAATCATCTTATCATGTATACCTTTATGTAAGAATTATTACCTTTTAATGATCACAAATGAGGAACGGAGACAGTCTTTTTGCTCTTCTGAAAAACTGCATTTTCCGAGATACATGGTATGGTAGTTTCACCATTCAAATGTACGCTTACAAATCCCCTATCCCAATCCCCATAACAAATGATGTGCACTCCGTGAT
Organism: Bemisia tabaci; assembly: GCF_918797505.1. NCBI lineage: Eukaryota > Metazoa > Arthropoda > Insecta > Hemiptera > Aleyrodidae > Bemisia > Bemisia tabaci. The sequence continues at coordinate 67,700,927 of NC_092794.1, read as the reverse complement.
TCTTGAGGCTCCTAAGGGCGCAAAATCGACCGTTCGGCCGATCGAATCAAGTGAATCGCGATCCCTCACTTGTGACTTTTAATTGAGTTTTTGTGCGGATGATGTGCATTTTGTGATTTTGGAGGTTCCTAAGTGATTCTGGAGGCTCCTAAGTCCTAAGGGCGGAAGAACGACCGTTCGGCCGATCGAATCACTTGAATCGCGATCCCTCACTTGTGACTTTTAAGCGAGTTTTTGTGTCGAGACTTTCATTTGCGAGGGGAACAACGTTACTTTTCCATCAAAATTTTAAAAATTACGTAATTTTCTCGAGAGGAATATATGTTTTTGCCATCATTAGCAAAAGAATTGATGAAGATCAGGAGAGGTACTCTTCAGCGGCTCATTTTGCATGAGGGTGTGTATCCTTCAATCATTTGCATTACCGGTGCGTTTCAAGGGGAAGCGAGAAAAGCGTGTTACGTAATAATTGAATATCTCCTTGATTGCATAGCGCTTTGAGTGAGGGCGCAGAATCAATAAAGCGACCCGATTTGAACCAAATTGATGAAATGAAACCTTCAGGGCAGAGCCTGAAATCGGTATCAGTCATAATATATTCATTCATTTCTCAATGAGCTGTGAAACTAAATTCCAACGTTAATTAATGCAAAAACGCGCAACTATATTAATCTATTCTCCGGGTCATATAGATGAATCTCATGAAGCAAAAATCACAAGTAAAAATCATCATGCGTGATTTCATTTTGCTGGAGTGCACGACTTCGAAGTAAAATTTCGCGAGTAGGAGGTCCCAGACGTTGGCCATGCAAGAAAACAGTGAAATTTCGCGTGAAATTTCATCGTTTTTCCACGCGAAATTGTAGTTCCTAATTGGTAAATGTGGTCCATATGTCAATCGTGATTTGCAAATTGCCGGCGATTTTTAATTACCTGTGACATACGCTGCATATATTATTTCCAAAACACAGGGTTGCCATAGCCAGGGAATACCGGAAAACCGGGAAATGTCAGGGAATTTAAAAAGTCAGGGATAGTGACGGAAAAGTCAGGGAAAAATCGTCAAGTGACCTTTATATGCTTTTTCGGGTGGCTTTGACGTTTCGAACAAAAAATTTTGCCTGGAAACCATTTCCAACTATATTTTTTTTAAACAATCTCACATTTGTTCAATTGCCAGGAAAGGTCACTAAAATGTATTAGGGAAATTTTAGGGAATTTAAAGTTGAACTTATTTTTATCGGGCTGCATTATGTTGATGAAATTACCTTTCTCCCGATCACTTTTTATCCGGTTACTTTACTAGTGCTTTTTCATCAAATTTTAGGGAATTTAATTTGTTAAATTCTGTGGCAACCCTGAAAACAAACGCGTATTTCACAATACGTCCTTGCACGGGTAAACACTGAAAATAAAACACATTGGATCTAGAGTCCAGACTCTTGAAAACATTGACAAGAAAAAATACTCTCGATTCAATCGGATTTTTGCTTGAATCAAAACGAAATCCACTTAAATCAAGAGGCTTGGCTCTTGATTTAAAGTAGATTCTGATTGAATCAAGAGTACTTTTTCTTGTCGATGTTTTTAAGAGTCAGGACTCTTGATCCAATGTGTTTTCTTTTCCAGTGAACCCTCGTAATTGAAGTACTCACGATAATATTTTCAATGTTTCAGATTCTGATTGAATCAAGAGTACTTTTTCTTGTCGATGTTTTTAAGAGTCAGGACTCTTGATCCAATGTGTTTTTTTTTTTCCAGTGAACCCTCGCAATTCGAAGTACTCACGATAATATTTTCAATGTTTCAGATGAACGGAAGGGTCTGCGAAGGGACGAGAAGGGCGGGGGCGATTGGGCGTCCCCGCGGAGCTGCAACTCGTCGCCGTCGCCGATGCCCCGTCAACTCCGGGCGTCGGACCCGGAGAACGTCGCGGCTCCGGCGAGAAGTCAAGAGGCGAAACCGAGGAGATGGCAGAACCGGTCCTCGCCGAACGCGAACATGAACGGCAACTCGCAGCAGCAGCAGGTCCCGTTGAGGAAGACCCTGGAGCATGGCAGCAGCTTCCTCCAGCAGCGCCGACCCTACGGGGACCCCGCCGAACCCTCGTCTTTCATCCCGAGGAAACTCGCCTCGTCCCCCGCCCTGTTACCGCAAGCCGCACCGGAGAGACAGCTCAAAACTCCCTCCAAATTCAGGTAATTCGGTGTTCAAAATTAGGGGTACACCTCTTGGCTGCTAGGACGTGGCCAGTAGGGTGGCCCACAAAAAATGAATTTCGGAAATTTATAGCCGTAACCCCCTAAATCGGTTGATCGGAAGATTGCTGAACTAGAAAATGGAGATGTTGCATGTGTGAGGAATTTGCGATTTGACTATTGATTCTCATGTAAAAGTTCACGAGAAACACGATGGTGCTACTGGTTTTCTCTGAAATCAACTCACAAGCTCAAAAAAAGCTCTCAAGTTGAGGCCAAAATGGAGGGGATATCACACGCTATCCTGAGAGTTCACGTCTACGTCAAGACAAACTCTCCATTAGGGTGGCCCACAAAAAATGAATTTTGGAAATTCATAGCCGTAACCCCCTAAATCGGTTACAGCATGTTCAAAAACACGGAAAATAAAATTTGGGGTCAATGGGACAAAATTAACCCGACGCCCAGTTGCCATTTATCCCCGCAAAAATAGCGGATTTTTACTGTTTTCAAGTAATTTTTCGCCCCCAAAAAATAAAGTCGGAGGGGTCTGCAAATTAAACAGAAGGCAAAATTAGTTCATAAACTACACCCTGGTGAAGTTTTGGACCCCCTCCATGCTTTTGACCCGACGCGCGGTTGCCATTTTCACGCATGAAAATGGCGAATTTTTGACTGTTTTTGATGATTTTTCCCTCTCGGTAAATTAACGTTACAGATGCCTAAATTGTAATCAGAGTGTGAAATTAGTAGCACTCAAGAAAATAATCACTCCCAAAATAGCAAGAAATAGCACTCCCAATGCTCCCCTTCTGATAATTTTGACACGCTGTGACGTTGCCATTTTCCTGAGCAAAATCGTGGATTTCGACTTATTTCAATATCATCTCTCTAGACCTAAAAAAAACTCAGGAGCCATCGAAAAAGTGCGCTAAAACACGGTGATTATACCATGAGTATCTTTTTTGAAAATTTGGAACCTGTAAAATGTTTTACTCGGCGTGAAGTTACCACTTAGCAAACAGTGGTTGACGGTAATAGTCAAGTTTCACACGTTAATGCGCCTTCAATTACACTTGATACTGTGCAATACTTTCGTGGTGGAATAGTTGCATTGGCACCTACAAACCTAACAGGGGTACTTCACTCATTGCGCAATGCATGCAGTATCCCTGTTAGGTTTGTAGGCGCCAATGCAACTATTCCACCACGAAAGTATTGCACGGTATCAAATGTAATTGAAGGCACACTAACGTATGAAACTTGACTGTTACGGTCATGGTGTCAGGAGGTATTTTTTAACGAGAAACTTGAATCTCAACTCGAATTTTTAAAATTCCAAAATCCAAAATGGCAGAAATTGCCAAAAATGTTATCTTGAGACTTTCGAAATCTAAGACGGTTGACTGCCTGACCGGTCAGGCAGTAAGGTAACCTCACGCCGAGTAAAACATTTTACAGGGTCCAAATTTTCAAAAAAGATACTCATGGTGTAATCACCGTGTTTTAGCGCACTTTTTCGATGGCTCCTGAGTTTTTTTTAGGTCTAGAGAGATGATATTGAAATAAAGCGAAATCCACGATTTTGCTCAGAAAAATGGCAACGTCACAGCGTGTAAAAATTATCAGAGGGGGAGCATTGGGAGCATCTTAGCTACTAATTTCACACTGTGATCACAATTTAGGCATCGGTAACGTTAATTTGCCGAGAGGGAAAAATCATCAAAAACAGTCAAAAATTCGCTATTTTCATGCGTGAAAATGGCAACCGCGCGTCGGGTCTGTATTTCAAACTTACCCAGTACACCCATCGTGAGTTTTGAGTCATTGTCATAACGAGTGCACCGAGTTAATCAGAAAGGAACCACCAACCTTTATTAGGTTGAAACTGAGAAAAAGAAGTTTGAAGTTTTATTCCTCCATAAGACTCCATGAAAATAAACTTTAAACCCCCTTCTCACAAACTAATTTTCTATTACGACTTTGAGTCGCCGGAGAAAATATACGACTAGAGGAACTCAAAAATATTCTCAACTCAATTTTTTCCAAAATTTGGGTTGGTTCCTTTCCGATTAACTCGGTCGCGAAATAATTCTTCTTTTAGCGTTAGCTGAAGTTTGCAACAAGCCAATGGAGATTATGCATGTGTGAGGAATTTGCGATTTGACTGTAGATTCTTACGTAAAAGTTCGCGAGAAACACGATGGTGCCACTGGTCTTCTCTGAAATCAACTCCCAAGCTCAAAAAAAGCTCTCAAGTTGAGTCCAAAATGGAGGGGATATCCCACGCTATCCTGAGAGTCCACCTCCACATCAAGACAAACTCTCCATGCAAAGATAGGAAGCAAATACATTAGCAGGGTTGCCGTGTTTTCAGTTTTGGAGTCCTCAAATAAAGTGGCAGCCCTGTCAATGTATTTGCTTCCTATCTTGCATGGAGAGTTTGTTGCATGTAGAGGTGGACTCTCAGGGTAGGGTGGGATATCCCCTCCATTTTGGCCTCACTTTGAGAGCTTTTTTTGAGCTTGGGAGTTGATTTCAGAGAAAACCAGTGGCACCATCGTGTTTCTCGCGAACTTTTACATAAGAATCAACAGCCGAATCGCAAATTCCCCACACATGCAACATCTCCATTGACCCATTCTGAAAAATACCATCAAATTTTAAATTGTATGAAAGTGCCTCGGCCGTTTTGAAATTTTACTTCCCCTCTCCAACACTCATGTTCTCGCGGGAGGAGGGCGAGCACCGGGAGGACCCTGCGTCTTGTCTCGACAGGACAGGACACGGCGCTGAGCCGAGGATCGGGTCTGTCCCTGGGGGCCGGCCGGGTATTAGTCGAGCGGCCGCCCGTCAGTCTCGCGCTGGCGAGTCGAGATGTTGCTCATTTTAATGCCCGTTTAATTAATGCAAGTCGATACGATACGCCGAGAATGGGAAACGGAGAATGGACAAGGAAGCAGAAGAACATAATTAATCAAAATCCTCTTAATCGGATTTCGATCGCTCCTCCGTCGTCCGCCGCGCCGCCCACCCGCGTCACGCCGCTCCTGTCCACCGTTGCCGCAACGAGTTGAGCCACGGCGGCATGAAACCTAGGAAAGAAATGAAAGATTGGAAATTTCAGTGAAATATTTCATGGAATTCCACGAGGCTTTGAAATATTTCACAATCTTTAGGGGCTAAAGTATGCAACCCGCATTCAAACGCACTAATAGAAGAAAGTCACAAGTTTTACATTTTGCGAAATATGAAAAGGAACCGGTATTTTTCAATATATTTCATAAATTTCTGAAGTTTTGGCAAATATTTCGCGTGAAATTTCAAGAATTTATTTCTCATGAAATTTTGCCACCCTGAGTTGGGCTCCGAAGCTGAATATACAGCGGGATTCAGCCAACATCGATGTATCGAAAAAGTTTTGCTCATGACACAAGGCCTTGTCTCCACGGGACACCCCATCTTATGGGATTTGTCCCAAGTTCGAATCGGTCGAAATTTGTCGGTCCTTTCCACCGTACTTAAATATACTTAGACCGAGTCTCGACCGCATGTAAGTCCTCCTCATCGCTTTTGACTGGTCGGTGATACGGTGCGCCTCAAGGTCGATAGACCTAGGTCAGTCCGTTGGAAAAGTCGAATGTGTTGATCTCTGCAATTCTTTGTCGAGATAATTTCATAGTGAAAAAAATTTGAACATTTTCCCGTATTCAACCCGAAAAGAAGATCACATGGTGAAGCCAAACTCTAGACGCAGACACTCGAACCCCGTGGTTATAGATACCGAACTTCAGTTCCAATGACTCGAGTTTTCGGTAGCCACACAGAGACATGTATTTTTAACCGAGAACTTTGGTCTCTTGAACGGTTTTGCGGTTTGAAGGGTTCTGTGTCCGCTACTAATCGTTATTTCACCAAAAAATTTGTTGGGCTGAAGAAATCCTAGTTTGGCTGTGATTGCCGCAATTTCTCCCTCATTTACAACCGTACCGACTGAAATCATAGCCTTAAGTATATCCTTTCCAAAACCACCCCATCTTGTTTTCAGAATTTGTAAGGATAGGGTAAACATGTGTATCGTGCTTTCTAACCACCATGCCAAACTGGCATTGTTGAGAGCTAGGAATTTTTTCTGCAATCAGGGAAAACTTGGAAAAAGGAATTCACGAATAATTCTTTGACCTTAAAATTCTTTGTAGAACCATCAACTTTCGTGTTTGGAAAAGTCCGGAATTTTCATCCCCCCCCCCCCCCCCGAAAATCAGGAATACATCGTGGATTTTTCTTTTCTGAAAATTTCCGACAATCAGGGTAATTTTTTCATTTTGGTCACAGAAATATTAGAGTTATTTTCTTTTTGAAAAGTGCTAGGCATCCTGGGGAAGAATCATGTTATTCCTGCTGGCTCTGACAAGCTAGCGTGCCTCATGTTCCCAGTGCCCACACGTAATACGTGAGGAAGCGTGCTGTTTAAGCTCTGTTTTGCTCTAACTTAGTTTGGTCGCGATTGCCCACGCTATAAGTTGCAATGCAAATTCCTCTCCAAGATCTCTCTCCCGTGTTACCATATCTCCCTTTTTCCCCTTCGACAAATAGTTGTAAATAGTTAAAAGCGTAGCGCAAAGCGAGAATCTCAATCTTCTCCCCGCATGCATTAAACACTAGTTGTCGTTTTTTTTTTCTTTTCTTGCGCCTCTATAATTTCTTACCATGATTCTTCCCGTTCAAAAATTTTAGCTCGTTTGGTTAGAGGATGTGCTCTCAAGTGAACCTCTAGTAGAGTCCTAATATCAGTGACTTTTCAAAAAGCATTTTCAAAAATTCTTTTAAAAAAGGAGCTATAAACAGTTTTTTTCTGGCATCCATTTTTTTAAAAGCAAAATCTACACCTGGTAAAATATTTTAAATTTCTTTAATGAAATAAGTAATTTTTTTCAAGCATTTTAATTGATAAAAACTACAGTAGATTTTTAAGAGTATCTTAACTTTTACTTCGATTTTGCCTTTAGTAAATTTTACACATACCAGCGCACCCCTTAAGGTCTCTCCAAAAAATAAATTTTAACCGTTTTTTCAAGAGATGTCCTTCAAGATTTTCCAGGTTCTCTGAAAATTTCTTCTTTTAACAATCGTTGCTCTCTAGTCAGAGATTCAATCCAAAAATCTAGCACGGGATCGAGCCGAACCCAGTGGCAAGCATATCGACGGTGAAACCACCAGACCACGTAACTCGGTTTGCAACGTTGTAGACTTCTCGTCATACTTTATTTTTTAAATGAAAAGCCACTCTACGTCAGTTCTTGAAAACTTCCGAGATTTTTCCTCTTCGTGCAGAGAAAACTCCGTAAAAATTTCACGAAATGATATTGATCCGGTCTTCTTTCAAAAAATAGAATGTGAGCGGAAATTTTTTTACACAGCAAACGAGATACGTGGCTATGTAGCCTCACCGTCGATATACTCGCTGCAAAGAGCTTCCACCGTTCTGCCGTGCTGAGGAAAAACGCCGTATAAATCTTCGAGAGTTGCCAAATTTCCTTCGATAAAATAATTATTTTTGAGGAGAGTCATGGATGTTTTTCCTTGAAATTTTTAGGAACTGTAGGTGGAATTGCGAACAAAATCATTTGAAAAATCGGAAGGAAAATATTCATGAGTTTACCAGGAAATTCGTGTTTTATCATAGGAAATTTGGCAACGCCAGAAGGCTCTTACGGCGTTCTTCCTTAGCACGGCAGCGGCGTTGCTTACGCGATGTATCGTATCGGACAGACGATCGGAAGAGTGATTCACCGGGATCATTCGACTTTGCCCATATTTAGGAGTAAATAGCCAAGTGAGTCCGTCGCTCGTAAAACATCGTCCTGACCTCCACAACAAATTCTGATGCCTTTACCGCTGAACCGACTTCTTCCTTATTTGAATCGGCCGCGAGAGCAATAGCCTTTCCCCCCCTCGCCTCGCGGAACGATGGGTTCATCGCAATAATCGCAGAAACCGCCATTTTTCGACTAATATATCTCCGCTTGACCCGTTAAGGAAATTTTCTCATTTGCGAACTTTATCTTATCGAATAGGTATTCTATTGTCACAAGTCCAAAAGTATGAAGGTTGTTACTTTCACTCGCTACATTGTCGGGTTTATCGGTCAGGAGCAATTCGACGCATAAATGATAAAACCTAGCGCTGCGGTGCTAACGAAAAACGCCGTATGAACATTAAAATGTTGCCGAATTTCTTGCCTTTCAAAGCTTGGGGTTTTTTATCGGTGTAAAAGTTTAATGCCGTGCTGAGAAAAAACGCCGTATGAGCCTTCAAGCGTTGCCAAAGTCCCTTTGACAAGTACCTTATTTTCAAGAAAATTTGTACATATTTTTCTTCCAATTTCTCAGATAAAGAGCGACGCCAAGAATGGCACAATTTGGGCCAGAAGGGATTTTTCTGAAACCGGGCCCAAACGATACCTTATGATACCCTAAAACTCTTGTAAAAATTTTAGCTTGAGTATACGCACCGTTTTTGAGAAATGGGGGGGCAAAGTTGCCAAATCGCCATCATTCTGGACAGCATTTTTACAGCAAAAAGACGGGAAAAATGGACGAAAAAGTTACACTATTGATGGGTTTGGGCTGTAAATGTTCTTATTGAGCCCCCGTGCATGTAACTGTGTTCAGTTTCAAAAATTTTGGACGTACAGTGGTCCAAAATGGGGAGAAATCGTGGACAGATAAGGATTCTTTGTCAAAATTTTTAAAAATGGAAGTAAAATATTTGGTCTCCTGCAGAGATCATGTGGAACAATGTTCTTATCGGTCTTCAATGCATTCAATTGAGTTCAGTTTATCAAATTTTCATCGCACAATGGTCCAAAATGGGAAATCAGTGGACAAATTAAGATCTTCTGCCTAACTTTTTAAAAATGATGTACGACTATTGGTCCCATGCAGAGATCATGGGGAACAATGTTCTTATCAATGCATTCAATTGGGTTCAGTTTATCAAATTTTCATCGCACAATGGTCCAAAATGGGAAATTAGTGGACAAATTAAGATCTTCTGTTGAAATCTAACCTAACCTAACCTAACCTTTCCTAAATCCTTAGAAAGGATTTATTGTAAAGTATTATTCTAACTACAATTATTCTCTGACAACTAACTAGGACAAAAACCACCCAGTTAGCCGGATTTTAAGGATCCAAAAGCTAAGTTCCTCCTGAATTACCGTTTCCAGGCCTCATTTGTTCAGTTCAAAACAGTGAACATGGATAGCTTTTATTGGCTACTAACTTATTTTGAATTTACACCTTTCGAATCTAGTGAAAAACCTCATAGTTTCATGTTATTTTTCAAAAATGTCAACAGAAGATCTTAATTTGTCCACTAATTTCCCATTTTGGACCATTGTGCGATGAAAATTTGATAAACTGAACCCAATTGAATGCATTGATAAGAACATTGTTCCCCATGATCTCTGCATGGGACCAATAGTCGTACATCATTTTTAAAAAGTTAGGCAGAAGATCTTAATTTGTCCACTGATTTCCCATTTTGGACCATTGTGCGATGAAAATTTGATAAACTGAACTCAATTGAATGCATTGAAGACCGATAAGAACATTGTTCCACATGATCTCTGCAGGAGACCAAATATTTTACTTCCATTTTTAAAAATTTTGACAAAGAATCCTTATCTGTCCACGATTTCTCCCCATTTTGGACCACTGTACGTCCAAAATTTTTGAAACTGAACACAGTTACATGCACGGGGGCTCAATAAGAACATTTACAGCCCAAACCCATCAATAGTGTAACTTTTTCGTCCATTTTTCCCGTCTTTTTGCTGTAAAAATGCTGTCCAGAATGATGGCGATTTGGCAACTTTGCCCCCCCATTTCTCAAAAACGGTGCGTATACTCAAGCTAAAATTTTTACCAGAGTTTTAGGGTATCATAAGGTATCGTTTGGGCCCGGTTTCAGAAAAATCCCTTCTGGCCCAAATTGTGCCAAAAAACGGTCGTTTTTGGCGTCGCTCTTTGATCCAAAAAGTCTGCAAATTTCCAGAAAAAATATTGTTAATTTTTCTCAATAATAAACATTTTATCGGAGGAAACTTGGCAACTCTCGAATGCTCATACGACGTTCTTCCTTAGCACGGCAGGAAACCAAACGGCTTGCTACCTTTTCCTAGGGATACCAAAGAATGCGCTCCGGTGAAAATACAAATTCATATTTTTCGGCCCATCTTGACAAAAATCGCTTCACCAAACATTTGTCTTCCGTTGTCCATGGGCTGTTTTATTTTTATTTCTTTAAAATTTTTTCACAATTTTTTTTTTTTCTAGGAAGGAGGGTTTTTATGAACCCTTCTTGTTGAATTTTCCTTAGTATAGCCTCTGATAAAAAGAGGCTCTTCTCAGCTGTATATGAGCGTAGCTAGAAGAAAATCGTGGGCAGAGGCCCATTTGCCCTTCACATAGGTGCATGAAGGCTATTTCCATTTAAATCTTCCGTCACATTCTTACGGCGCAATGATACAACTATTTGAACTCTCCGGAATACGTGAGGTATCACGCCGCATTTGAAGGCGTTTTCAAATCAGCCAATTTCCGATACCCGGATTATCGTTTTGCATAGTTCATATTCTTTTGTTATATTCCGTACCACTCGTTTATTTTTAATCCTCGTAGAAAAACCACCCATTTGCTAAATACAAATCTAGCTGGAGCGCACTTCAGTCATGCATTCACCACTGCAAAAATGTCAAAGGAAATCGACACGCCCAGCGTGCATGAAGGATAGATGTAATGGTATTCAGTCCCTATATACATATACAAGGACCCTGGCCTCTTGAGATCCCTCTAGCTAAACCCTTGTATGGGTGGATATCTATGCATCAAAACATGAAATTGTTGCGTTAAAAGTTTACTTTAATTGTTATTGTCCTGTTTTTAATATTTTATTTTATTTTCTATTGTTCCAGTCGGAAAACCTCTAGAACTGCTTTGACGCCAACAAAACATGAGCTTTCTCCGCCTCCTAACTTACCGCACCAATCGGAATTGCAGAAGAGTAGCAGTGAAATCCATTTTGAATCCCGAAGTTCTGTTTTCTGTGATGAAGTAAAAAGCAACCAAGCAACTTTTAGTGATAAGTTACCTTTGAATACACTGTCAAGGGATAATTCCGACTACCAATCGTCCACTATTCCTCACCGGATTGATGCAGAAATGTGTTCACCTTTTAGTTCATTAGATGAAAATGTACCTCCTGCAAGTTCAGGATGGAGTATACTTGATAACCAACTTGAGGAAAGTAAAAAACTAACCTTGAGGAGCACCAAAAGGCTGTCAAATGACTTTCCAGTTTTAAACCAATCCTCAATATGCAATCGTGAAAACAATGCTTTTTCAGAAAGCGGTAAAATGAATGTTCCTATTACTTTAAACGCTTATTCTAGTGGTAAAGATACTTCTTTTGCTCATAATTTTTTAAATGCTCAAACAAATTCTTCAGCTGTACAGTCAGATGTTTTTCATAATGCTCAATTATTCGATTCTAGTTTAATAAAAAGGAGCAATAAACCTAGTAAACTAATGCAAGAAATTCACTTCAATAGTGCTCCCTCTTCGCCTGTGAAGCACCCATCCTCAATTCTGAAAAAGAAATCAATTGATGAAACAGCTCTTCCCACCTTGAATTTTCACAGCTCACCAGCCTCAATTCTAAAACGGAAAGTATCGCATGATGAAAGTTCCTCTTCTGCATCCCTCTCCGTTGCCAGTGCTTGTATGCCATCCTCGAGCTCTGCCATTTTGGAACTCTCCCGTAGGCAAGGAATCCTCAAAAAAAATTGTAGTTTTGATGAGGCTGAATTACTCAAAAGACGTAGCTGTTCTCCGGAATTAGGAATAAGCGCACCATTCACCGAATTTAAGTCAATTTTAAAGAACCAACACCGTTCCTCTCTAGAAAATTTATCACTAGATGACACAGTACCAGAGCCTGAGTTGCATCCCATATTAAAGAAATCTGCCAGGCAAGAATCAACTGAAAGCACAATATCGCCTGAACCTCATAGTATTTTAAAACGGAAGACATCTGTTCATAATGTATCGCCATCTCATGTTGCTTTGCTGGATAGTGCGGAAAATAGTGACTTCAGTGCTAGTGAGAGTGTTAAACCCATCTTGAAGAAAAAATCTAGTTCTGAAGAGAATGAATCAACTGCAAGTACTGGTTTATTGTCATATGAAATTCTGAAGCCAATTTTAAAAAAGAAATCTATCACCGATATTGAACCTGAAGATGAGAATAGACCAGTCAAACCAATTTTGAAGTCCATTCGTAAATCTCCAGAATTTGATGAAAAAGTTTTGCAGAAGAGACTATCTTTAGAGGTAGATGTTAAACCAATTTTAAAACCCTCAAGAGTTGGAAGTCTTGACAATGAAGACAGTAGTAGTGATGATGGAGTCGTGGAAGAGAAAAATGTTGCAAATTTTTTGAGGTCAATCAGTAAAATGTCTTTGAAAAAGCACAAAAATCGAACCCCTACACAAACCAGGCATTCTCTTGACTTATCTTACATCATGAGCCAACGCACAAGAGATTCAACTTCTCCAGAAAATTCTGAACCAGTAAGGCCATTGTCTGTAGCAGAACGGATCATAAATTTAGAAAATTTTATCGCCCAGGAGACATCATCTAGTGAAAATTTATCACCTTGCAGCCCCAGAACCTCCATTTCCAAGCCAGCAAGATCACGTAAAAGATTCTCAACTCAACCTATCACTTATCAAGAGCTGAGCTCTACGCGTAGGTAAGCCCATCGTCCTGTGTTTATTCATCATTTCTGTATTTTCTATTTTTTCTGAGCATCTTGACCTCAGTACCTAAGGAACTTCCACGGTTCTATTGGTATTCAATTTAAAAACGTGTAAAGGATCTTTTGCAAGCTAGGACATGATCATATCTTAGCTTGCAAATGAGTTTTTACACAGTAATAAATTAAATTTCTAAGTGTCTTGTGCGGTCCATCTTTCCCCTTGTTATTCAATAGGTATCTTTATTTTCATGGTTTTAGGAAAAAAGAATCATATTTTCTTGCTTATTCCAGTGTGTAAATGGGTGTGAGTGGGTGTTTGAATAAGAAATCTAGAATATATATTTCCATCTTGCCATATCATATCCATTTATTACCACATTAAGACTGCTGAACAAATTAAATTTCCTCCGATAACTTAAAAATAAATAACTGATTCGAAAAAAGCTGAGTGAAGGTGACTTGGTTATTAGGTGAACGTACCTATTGAATTCTAAAATGGAAATATATTTACCCATGTGAGCCATGAGATGAATGAATAATAGATGCTCTAATAGCAACGACTTTCTGAAAGATTGTAATAAAACGTAAATTTTAAGAGAAGGTAAATATCATACCAAAAAAAGCTTTTGAAATTTATGACTGAGGAGACCTTTTTCCTGCATATTTTTAAGTAAACAAAAAAAATATAAATTAAATCACAGGTGAATTTTTATTTATTGATAATAAGTAAGATAGCCTAGCCTCTCTTAATTTACTCTAAAATATGTTAGACAATCTCCAAATTTTTTACGAAAAGCTGAAAAGATTTTCTCAAGTAAAAATCTACCATAATTTATAACAGAGGTATTCTGAGTTCATAGAAAAACGAAAAAGATTAGTTTAGAGGTCTGAAAAATGTATGAAATTAAATAACTTTTTACCGAGAAACATGCAGAAGTCTTTGCCTATGTGTTTATATCATCTTTTTGTAAAACTTACCTCGGCCTAAAATTTACGTTTTTTCTACAACCAGTGTTAAGAATCACAGCACTCATAGCTAGGAGGACGATAAAAATAATATCAGTATCGATGTGAAATTAATTTTCTTTAATATCAATCTTACCCTTTGTAGATATGTCCACAATTATTTGGACCGCATTTAACAGATCGGAACCAAGCCACAACAGCTACTGCCAGATTTAACTGGGAAATTTAATTTATTACGAGAGAGCGTTTGTGCTTATTCTTTTGAAAATTTTCAGGAACTTGCTTTGTAGTATGGAGGAAATTCACTGAAATTTGCACATAAATCCGCACAACCGTTTTCACATAAAAAATTTAATTGCCCAATTAAATTTGGTAATAGCTGACGTGGCTTGGTTCCTTTCTGTTTAACGCGTTCCATTTGTGACTTAAAGGAAAGCGAGTTGTTAATAAAAACTCAGGTTTCTTCTTGACTGATGCTCATCTATTTTTCTACCCATTTTGTCAGAAGGGTTGTTACTCCTAGGCAACTGAACAAGTTTCTTGAAGAAGCGACCCTTTTTCCAGAAATTGAGTTTTTGATACAATATTAATCTTTGAAGATGGACGCATTTTACTATGGAGCAATTGTACCCAAATTGCTCTTAATGTGTCTTTTTATAATACTTAAATATCTGCTGCAGTGGAAAAAAAGCGTAAGTTCAGAGTCACCTCACCCATAGTAAGGTCCTTCCTAATGCTAAAAACCATGAGTAAGGGCACGAAGTATGATTTTCAATATTGTCATCGAACTTGCAAGCTGTTTGACTGTCGTAATACTGCTAGAAATGACAATACTGACCGGTTTTGTGGGAGAAAGGCGTATCCATCAAAATATTTATTTTTTAAATTTATATATTTGTGACTATGGTATTCGCACCGATGGTATGTAGAACATTTGTTAATTTTTCGAACAGGAGAATGAAGAATTGTTGAAGAAATCAAATTTTTTTTTCATATTTCTATTAAAACTAGACTCCTGGCGGTTATGTCTTTTTTCAAGTAAGCTATTCAAGGAGGTAAAATTTCACTTTCAAATGTGAGGAGTGTGTGTTTATGTGGATGAAGTTGTAAAGTTTATTGATACTTACGAATATAACTTTTCTGGCCTTGTGCCCTATATGCTTCATCTGTGCCAAGTTTTATTTTTGACTTTCATGTTTAATTATTTTGTGTGTCTCCTTCAACTCTACAGCTGATAGTTTCTTGTGGCGGACCAGACGGTCTGGATTTATTTACTGTGCTTTATCAATATTTTGTGACTTTTCGTTTCCACTGAACCAAATTAAGTCTAATTTTTCTTCAGAGCTTCATTTTTCATGTACAAAGTACGGCAAAAGTTAATTATTCAATTTTACTCCCTCATGTGTCAGTTACTGTCAGAAACTTTTATCAAACCTTGTGTCTAGTAGTATTTTACCCATTTAAAATTTAGTAAGTTGACTGTCAATCCTTCTAAAAATAGCTTCACTGTGTTTGTTGTAGGTCAAGTGATTCAACCGAGAAACTGAACTTCAAACCCAATAATAACTGTGAGAGCTGTGAACAGTTGCAGAGTGAAGTAATTACCGCAGACAATTTTTCTGAGGTTAATTCCCATTATGAATCTGTGAACTCCATTTTATCAGCAATAGAATCTCCGAATCATTTGAATAAGGAATCTGAGTCCGACTCGGGGAAAGTATCATCTGATGACTTCGAAGGGAAAACGGTGAGCCGCAGTAATAGTGTTTCATCGAAGACATCATTTTTCAATGATATTTTTACCAAAGTTGAACGAGAATTGGAAGAGCTTCAGGCTCCAAGGAAAGCTTTCGGTGAGTACCTACCGCATTGAAAACCATAAAATGTAGACTCAAAGCAAGATGCCCGAGAGAGTTGTGAAGCTCTGATTATATAAATCTCATTTCTCCCCTCCAAATCGAACTAAGGTTGGCACAATCTTACCAAAAATTTGTATGCATTCTTTTTTCATAGGGATTTTGCCACATTTGGAGTTATGACGCACCAGCAAAGGATGTCTCCTGTTCATTCAGAGATTTATCCATCAGGGTTGATCGGTCACTTTGAAAAATAGTCTGTAAATTAAATTATTTGCAAGACATTTTGCTTGCTTGGTGGCAAACGCAGTGCCAATTTGATGAATACTCTATTTCACCACTCAGAGTTGCCACAAATTTTCAAGCTAGAATTCTTGTGAGGTGATTGAATTTCTGGAAAAATAAGATGCATATCAATTTTTTGGGGGAAGACTGTGCCACAAGAAAATATGTCAAAATTTGTGTCAGCAGACTTTATAGATTAGTAGCATCAAGCATTGATTCCATGCCTGTCGTTCAAAATCAGCAAAAAAAGGATTTGCAATTTGTCATAATTGCACATGTGGCAATGTTGAATGTGGAAATAAGGTGGTAAATTTCTTGAGGGAAACCACGCTAACCACGTGAATAATAATTCTCTAACTTCTGGCTGGATGCGCTTGTACTTCAAATACCCGCCAAATTGTTGTGGAACGATTTATCAGCAAAAGGCATTAAACGAGATTTAGAACCTCAGGAAATCTAAATAATTCATTAAGCTTTTTCATAAGCTGAAAAAACCTCGCAAAGAATGTGTTTGACTCCACCTGTTTTCTTAAAATGCAAAAGCGATTGAGAAAATCATCATCTCCAAGAAATAAAATACTCGGTTTGTAAATTTTTAAAAAATTCAAATCCATATTTGAACCTCAAGAAATGCTCTGATTGAGTTCCATTTTGGGGAAAAACTTTCTTTTCAGTTGAATTCATATATTGTTTGTACCTGCCATGCAATGTCATCATTTGTTTGTGAATAATGAAGTACAAAGTAAAATTGATAA
Source organism: Bemisia tabaci (assembly GCF_918797505.1). Lineage (NCBI taxonomy): Eukaryota > Metazoa > Arthropoda > Insecta > Hemiptera > Aleyrodidae > Bemisia > Bemisia tabaci. Next base: position 67,684,042 of record NC_092794.1, on the reverse strand, counting down.
TCAAAAATGGTATAACTCAATAAATTAGAATGCTCAAATTGTAACCTCGGAAGAATAAACTGCTCGGTGTGTTTCAGCTAAACGATCATCATTTTTATTCTAGAAGAAAATTAAGCTGCAAACGATTCCTAAAACATATTCTTGACCTACAAGAAATTGATTTTACAATGGTGAGTAGATGGTAAAAACCTTCATATGTTATAATTTTTACCTTTAATGATGCAGGTGCTGTAAGGTCTCACAAACGCTACGCAAGAAACGCTGGAGATCGCCATATCACACAACCAGTAACAGTTGATGAACTTGAGAAAGCAAAGCGACTAAATTGCGAAAAAAGCAAATATTTCAGCCGAGCTAGAAGTGACTCATCTAATACTGTTGTTAAACCCAAGCCAGGTAAAATTTTAGTTTCTCCTCAGCAACTTAGTTTATTATATTAGAATTGGATTGTAAAGGTAGTCTAGCAACACGTTGTAGGTATCCTGTAGTTAGTTTGATAGCAGTTGATCAGATACAATTGACCATGTGCACTTTTAAACCAGTCTTAAAAACCATTTACAACTTCCTTATCCTTCCATATTCTCAATTCATCTCATCTGAATTTTTTTGACCATTTAATTAAGAACCCTGCATCTAAAGAAAGAAGAGATTTTTGTGGAGCTCAACTCAGATCATTTGCTGAACAACAAGTTTTTTTTCCTGTAGCAAATCTGAGCCATGTTGATTTTTTTTCTTTTTTTCTCTTCCTCTCTCTCTTTCTCGAAAGTGAAAAGTTTGAATTTCCAGATTCTAATGTTAACTAAAAACGCTAATTTCTCTCTTGTGAGTTGGTTTGGAAACTATTTTTTCTTGATCTCATTGTGAATAAAATCTGGTTGAGATCCCTTAGTTCTAGACTGAAGAATTTAGCCATCCACAAGTTAAAACCACTGATTCTTATTAGTTCTTTCTTTTTATTTCAGCAGTAGAATTTTTAGAAGCATGCTTATATTATTTTTCTTTCCTTCTGTTCTATATTTTTTTCCTTGGAACCGCTCTTCCAACTCAGTAGAATTAGCTGTTTATCAGTCAGAAGAAGGATTTTATGATGCTGGCAATGACGACGACGATGAAGATGATGATGATCCGAATGATCCGTCCAAGCTTAGTCTCGCAGAGAGAGTTAAGTTGTTCAGTGAAAAAATGATCCATGCTCGATTACCTCCCACTTCCGATCCTCCCAGAAGCAAGCGATCCAATCGTTTTAAAACTCAACCTGTTACGTCATTCGAAGTCGTCAGCGCTCAAAAGAGTATTCCAATCATGAATCAAGAGTCTTCAGCTGTTTTAGGTGTGAATGATTTATCTTATAATTTTGTTTATTATTTTCTTATATTGCATGCTCTTGTTTGATTTCAAAAAATTCTCTTTTTTCAATCAATACCTTCCATTCCTATCTACTTTCCGTTTTGTGCAAACTAAAATATCATTTTTGTACAAATTGTATGCATAATATGGACCGAGTTTATCAGGAAGGAACCAACCCAAATTTTCGAAAAATTTGAGTCAAGAATGTTTTTGAGTTTCACTGGTCACATATTTTCTCATGCCAAAAGCTGAAAGTGGAAGAAAAGAAATTAGTTTTTGAAAAGATGGGCTAAAGTTTCTTTTCTACATTGAGCCTTACGCAGGAATGAAACTTTAAACCTCCTTTTCTCGGTTTCACCATAATGTGGGTTGGTTCCTTTCCAGTGAACTCTGTCTGTATGGTATATATGTAAATAAGCTTCTAAACGCTACAGAATATCGAAATTGCATTGGTTAGGTATCAATATCAAAAACTTTGAGTCCTACTATTGTTTTCTCTCTTTCATAACTCAAGTATTCTGTTTGCAAAGTTCGTCTCGAAAGTACTACGCACGGAAAAATGTAATTAATTATATTTTGAGTATGTAATATCTTGCCATTCTTATTTTGCTTGATGAATTTTTATTTCGTTATTGCTATGCATGATGAAGTGGGGTTTGACTGTTTTCTCTCCCATTCAAAGCTTTTCTTCGACTTAATGTTAAGATAAGAATGTGAGGGAAGGAGGGAGATGTGAAAACACCCATGTTTCGGTCTTTTCTAATTTTTTATGCGCAAATAATCTTATAAAAATACTGACCCTTTGAAACATTATAAATTGAATTTAGTACCAATATAATCTTCTAAGCTTGAATTTCTTCATTATATTTAATGCATGTGATACTTTAAATAGGTGGGCCTTGGTTGCACTCGTTCGCTTTTGTCTTTTAAACTCCTTTCCTTTAACAACATCTACTTCAACGGAGAAATCAATAATCGGTCGCTTTGTATCTAACTTGATTATTATTTGAGGTATGAAAGATCAATGACCCTCCTATCAATATGCCCTCCAAGGTTGCTCAGAAAAAGGCTTATCAACTGCATTTTTTCATTAATGTTTGTAATATGGCAAACTGATTGTAAAGTAAAAGTAAATAAGAAGTCAAACGTCCTCTACTCATGCATTTGCTATTTTTTCCAGCATTAGGTTTTTTATTTTCCTTACTTTTATACAGGGTTATTCAAAAGTTACGCACCACTGGCCATAACTTTAGTTCTAATTATGATATCGATTTGCGGTTTGTGGCGTCCTTCCTCATATCGAGGGGGAAACTTTTTGAGGTACTTTTCAGTTCTTCACCCCCCCAGGGGGAGGGGGGGCGGGGGGCAACTCAAAAATTTCAAATGGCAACCCCCATCATGTGATACATCGTTAGAGAGAGCATGAAAAAAGAAAATTTTTGGCGCAAACCGGAAGTCGATCTGATCCCCCTGTCAAAAGTTAGGGGTGTCCAAAGGTTATTTAGGGGGTCCGTACCTTCATTTTTTAGAGTAGCTTCAGCGGCTCTTGGACATACCGTTTCTCTTTTCAAAGAGTCCTCGAATACTCCAAGTCTGATACCGAAGTCTTCATATTGCCCCCGGGCCACCACAGCCCCCCCGTAGGGGGGGGGGGGGATGGGCCTGTTACAATGAAACATTGCATTAAAATGCAAAAAGTCACAGAAGAGCTTCAAACTTAGCATCAAATCCGAGTGGAACTTCTTGCCGATGTTAACGCAAACGCAGCCTGCGACTTTAAAGTGAGTTTTCAAAACTCTTAGCCCCCTGCCCTCCCTCATTTTTGGTTGCAGAGCGGGTAAAAACCGGGAAATTCACTACAAATAATGCCCGAAACTAATGCCCAACTTGAGGAGGACCCTTGAAACGTTGCGATCAGTCGGAGCATTGGAATACAAGGACTGCCACCCCCTTAAAGTACGGAAACATCCAAAACACCCCCGCTGCCCCCCTCATTTTTCGTTGCGGAGCGAGTAAAAACCGGGAAAATCGCCAGAAATGATGCCCGAAACCACTGTAGAACTTGACGAGAACCCTTGAAACGTTGCGCTCAGTCGGAGAACTGCAACACAGGAACTGCCGCCCACTTTAAGGACGGAAACATCCATAAAACCCCCGCTGCCCCCCTCTTTTTTCGTTGCAGAGCTGGTAAGAACCGGTCCATCATTTCTGGCGATTTTCCCGGTTTTTACCCGCTCTGCAACGAAAAATGAGGGGGGCAGCGAGGGTGTTTTGGATGTTTCCGCACTTCAAGGGGGTGGCAGTCCTTGTATTTCAATGCTCCGACTGATCGCAACGTTTCAAGGGTCCTCCTCAAGTTGGACATTAGTTTCGGGCATTATTTGTAGTGAATTTCCCGGTTTTTACCCGCTCTGCAACCAAAAATGAGGGAGGGCAGGGGGCTAAGAGTTTTGAAAACTCACTTTAAAGTCGCAGGCTGCGTTTGCGTTAACATCGGCAAGAAGTTCCACTCGGATTTGATGCTAAGTTTGAAGCTCTTCTGTGACTTTTCGCATTTTAATGCAATGTTTCATTGTAACAGGCCCATCCCCCCCCCCCTACGGGGGGGGCTGTGGTGACCCGGGGGCAATATGAAGACTTCGGTATCAGACTTGGAGTATTCGAGGACTCTTTGAAAAGAGAAACGGTATGTCCAAGAGCCGCTGAAGCTACTCTAAAAAATGAAGGTACGGACCCCCTAAATAACCTTTGGACCCCCCTAACTTTTGACAGGGGGATCAGATCGACTTCCGGTTTGCGCCAAAAATTTTCTTTTTTCATGCTCTCTCTAACGATGTATCACATGATGGGGGTTGCCATTTGAAATTTTTGAGTTGCCCCCCGCCCCCCCCTCCCCCTGGGGGGGGTGAAGAACTGAAAAGTACCTCAAAAAGTTTCCCCCTCGATATGAGGAAGGACGCCACAAACCGCAAATCGATATCATAATTAGAACTAAAGTTATGGCCAGTGGTGCGTAACTTTTGAATAACCCTGTATACCTCACATGTAATTTTCATGTTGCGTGCATCATAAAAAAGTGCTTTAAAAGTGCTAGATTTTAAGAAACAATTCATCCTTTTGAAAGCGTTGGCTTTTTTTTGAAAGGTGCTCTGAAAGTACTTGAATTTTATCCCCTACTAGTTGTCGGTCGAAAACGCCTTTGGAACTTTGCCTGTTATTGATGGTAAGTCTTACAAAGACTGAGGATTGCAGCATTGGTACAAAATTTCAGCACCATCTGGTTTTCAAGCTTCCGTCTTTCTCACGAAAAAGTTTAATACATCTCCCTTTACCTTTTTAGTGATGAATTTTTTTCTTTTTTTTCAGTCGCTGGTTTGATGAAAAATTTGAAGAATAAGCTTGGCACAGAACCAATCACTGTGAAAGACAACGTGAATGCCACCGGCAAAGCACCCTCCCCCATTCTAAAACAAAATAGCTTTAAGTACTCAAAAAGATCAGCATTTGCTGACACAAGAAAACCCCCCACTGAACATATCTCAAATGCCAAAACTGATGCACCGATGGTGAATTCAGAAGATGCTAAAGCAATTAAAACGAGCACATCCAATACCGCGGTTTCAAAAGGGAAGATTGCACTTAAACCAGAAATCAAGTCAATCCCAAAAGAAGACAGTAGTCAACTCGTTCGGAAAATAGCAATTGAAGCTAGAAATAAACTGAACAGACGATTAATTGATGATCTGGCAACGGATACTACAACCTCTGATGGGGATACATCTTCTTCAGGCGGCAGAGAAATTCAAAGCATCCTTAAAGGTCAAGCCAGCGTGAAACAACAACCCTTACCTGCTGTCTCCAAGAGCTCCTCTGAAAGGTAAGAAAATCTTTATTTTTATTGTCTCCTCATTCATTCCTCTTTTACATTTTTCAATTTCATTTTCATCTTGATTATATATGAATTTCCTCTCTTTCCCCTCTGATTTTGAATCGGAACATGCGAAACCTGCTATTGTCCATTTTTCCAGTCTTATGTTTTTTTGAGTTCATAATACTTTATGGAGTTGGCAGCAACCACGAAAGTGGCATTAAAACTCGTCTTTGGGTTTCTTTAATCCCAAAACGAGTCCTCTCATCACTTTTATGGTTGTATCAACTCTTTAAAAGTATTATCAACTCAAAGAAACTTAATACTCTAAAAATGGATATTAGCGGTTTTCGCACGTCCCGATTGAATTACTGCAGTTGATTAGACACGTTAATGACTCGTCCTAAAACATTTTACCTTCACAACTTTATAAATTAATTTTAATTTAAAATTATATTTAGGAAATAATAGTATTACATAAAGACGTCACCTTAGATCAATACAAAAGTCTCATCCTAAAATCTAAGCCACTGCATTAATTCTCCTCGACATGATTTTATTTTTCAAGACAAGCTCTATGTGTCCTTGAATTCGTTATTTGCTTTGCATATTTCTTTCCCCACTGGCAACTGCATGGGAAGTAAAAAACTTTTTCACCTTTGTACCACAGTTCCTATCAGAGGAAGTCTTGTCAGCACAATTTTTTAGCTCTTCTCCAATTATTTATTTATAAGTACTCTCTTATCACACAAAGTTAAAATCTTGTAGCTCTTTTTTGCTTTAATGAAAATAATTGCAGTATGGGTACGTTAATCTGTCTTGACTTGAGTCAACAGGAATGGTGTAGCTACATTTCTATGGTTTACAGAGAAAACCGAAAAATAATTAAGAGAATGAAAATTTAATTAACATATGCTGGACCAGGTTTGCAATAAATTTAATGTGAACAGTAACATCGACACACTATTAGATATCGACAGCGTAAGTCCTCAAACAACATCTCGTTTGCGGTGTCTGAAAATCTACTCCTCCATGTTATTTTTTAAAGGAGAACAAATCAACATCATTCCTTGAAGATTATGCAGAATTTTCTTCGCTTAGAGAAGAAAAATCACGGCAGTTTTAGAGAATTGCCGCTGAATAGTTTTCCATTTAAAAAATAAAGTATGACTTGAAGTCTGCGACATCGCAAACCGAGTCATGTGATTGCCGACTTACACTATCGATAAATGTTACTCTAAGTGGCTGGAGGTATCTCTCCCTTTTGGAGATTTTTTAAACCCAGGGCATTTTCAAATTTCTGAAAGAAAAATGTAGATAGCTGCTTTATGCTGTATGAAGAGCACATATACTTCCCGCGATTTTTAAATGGAAAGCTTGGTGACTTGAGTTACCCCCCCCCCTCCCCCCTCCCCCCAATATCGTTCTGATCGTTACTGGTGAAAGAGTGACAACTACTGTTCTTGCTGCCCTTGTATTTCCAGTTTCCTTGTGCAAGTTCGCTGGTAGATATTTCGGCAACATATTTTCTTGTATAGTTTGAAACTGTTTCGTTTTTGGGAGTCTACTAAGATCTAGTGCATTGGTGGACTTCTGTGCTCTCTCTCACGATATTTTCCGATTCCGTTCTTCTCTCCTATTGTAAAACCGAAAAGCACACTCCAAGAGAGGAAGCATATAGTGTATTATTTTGGTAAAGTGGAATGAGTGCATGATTAACTTTTATCCAGTGAGTCGGAATTCCGGAAAAATCCTGAGTCTGCTTTGTCCAACGATGAAGTAGGTAATGATTACTCACCCTAAGCTCTTGCGCACACTGAAATGAAAGAAATACCTACAATGAAATTTGCGGTGAAACCGCCTCCTCACGCAAGGCGCGTGATACAACTATTCGAACTTCCCTGTAGCACCAATGGCATAACTTACGAAATGAAGGGGCTTGCGATTTGTGTCCGTATTTTCGTTAGTCTACCAAGGCGCAAGTCGCTCGGTTCGAATTTACAATATTCGAAATAGTAGGAAAGGAAAATAAAGAGAATAATGAAAGCGTGACAGAGCAAAGAATAAATTTTAAAAAAATCGAAGTGAATGGATTTGAAAGTTCCACTATTGACATTTACTTACTTTTCCGGTAACACATTAACTTGGTGAAGCATTTGATGTAACGTTCTGCGGTTTTCGCTCGTAAGTATTCAAGAATTGGATACGACCACCTGTTATTGAAGCTTCAAATTACGATTTTATCTTTCCCTTCTAAAAGGTGTGAACAGAAATAGAAAAATTTCCCCTAGTAAAGGGAAACTTTCGAGTCTAAGTCCCTTTCATTTTCTCTGACCCTTGTAATAATAATTTTTATTTGTTATTCCCGTTTACAATACTTTATCCATTTTCCCTCCGCTATTTTTCTAAATAGAGTATTTTGGGCTAAAAACTAGAATCCTCAAGTCACCCACAAAATAAATAAAATAAAAAAAAAAAAAAAAAGGCGAAATCGCTAGTCATTTCGGCAGTTATGCTGTTTACGAGACAAGAAAATCGATATATTTGTATCGCGCACTGTGACCGCGAAGCATTGAGCATTCAAGACGAAAGTTGACCGAATTGAAGATTTTTTCATCCGTGCCTGAACAAATCATCTGAGAATTGGTATTTTCATATCGAAAAAAACTCGAGTTCGGACAATGTATTTTTACCTCGCAATACTTCGCACTGGAAAAAAGAAATATATTAGATCTAGAGTCCAGAATCTTAAAAACATCGACAAGAAAAAATACTCTTGATTCAATCGGATTTTTGCTTAAATCAAGAACCAAGCCTCTTAATTTAAGCGGATTTCCTTTTGATTTAAGCAAAAATCTGATTGAATCAAGAGTATTTTTTCTTGTCAATGTTTTCAAGAGTCTGGACTCTAGATCCAATGTGTTTTTTTTCCAGTGCGCGATTAATTTTACCCGAAATTATTAATATCTCAATTTTCCAAAGATCTCATTTAATGTATTCGTGTACCGCCTTCGTTTCCGTGCGCAACCGCGGGGAGCTTCGGAGCTCCTCTTCAGTGGCGGGGCGTGCTTTGCGATATATCGATTGATCGGTCATTTAAACCTATGGAAAAAGATCGATGAACAGGGTGTTCGCAGCGAACACCTTGATAATCGACTCTTTAACATGGGTTTAAATGGCATAACTCTCGATATATCGCAATTCACGTCACGCCACTGCTCCTCTTGTCATTCAAGGCTTGTCATCGAATCCAGTTTTGAAATCGGTAATTGATGCCCAGGTTTTTTAGGCTCCCCCAATGCAACACTAAAAGTTAGTGTGAGAGTTCCACTTGAGCGAGTGAGGCTGAGGCTATCCGAAATTGGATCCTTCTCCTCTTTGGATTCTTGAGCCCGGAGTTAGCGCCCACGTTGGGAAAATTAACCCGTCCGAGAAAAATTTCAAGTCAATGCAGACGCTGACTTCAGCTATGGTTTCGGTTTACGCCTCCTTACCCTGACCGTGGGTTCCACGCTCTGTTTTCGAATGGCCGATGGAAGGACTCCGATTTTTTGAAACTCTTAAAATCTTAAATAAATACCTCTTCTGGTTACTGATCTAAAGAGAAGCTGGGGAGGACCCTTTTACCGCCTCTTAACGATTGGGAATGGGGGATATCGGCTTCTTCTTCTCCTCCTTTCTTGAAGACTTACGAAAAATCAAAATTTTAAGGACTTTCAAAAAACATGACAAATGCCCGCCAAATTAACCAGGTCGTAATCGCGCCTGAGTCTGAGGGACCCGGATTCAAACCCGGTGGTGGCGATAACTTTTCTCGGAGCCCATACTGCCGTGCTAAGGAAAAACGCCGTATGAACCTTCAGGCATTGCCCAATTTTCTTTGATAAAACACGGATTCCCTGGTAAATTTATGAGTATTTTTCCTCCAATTTTTCAGAGAATTTTGTTAGTATTGTGATCTCAAATTTCTGAAAATGTCAAGGAAAAATATCCATAACCTCCCTCGATAATAAACATTTTATTGAAAGACATTTGGCAACTCTCGATTGCCCATACCGCGTTCTTCCTTCACGGCAGTATACGAGGTAGATTTCCTGCATAGGAGCCTTTATCTTTGAGGACTACCGAAAATGCGGACAAAAATCGCATGCCCCTTCATTTCGTGAGTTATGCCATTGGTGCGACGGGGAAGTGCGTTTATTTGTATCGCGCGCCGCGCTTTAAGTGTGCAAGTCCTACCGTAGATTTTAGTGTATATCTCATTTTTATTTTGGCTTTCGTCGAGAGAAAATAGTTTCATCGAATGTACTGAAGTATATTCTATAAATTCAAAGAAAGTACATATCTTCACTTGACCAAAATAATAGACGTACGAACTTCCGTATTCTTTCTGAAGAAAGTATCGGCCTGAATACTGCATGTGATCGGTGACAATTGAATCGAAAATATGATAAAACCTCATCATAATCCATCATAAAAGGCCTTACTAAGACTTAGATCATAACGACTGTGTAACTCCACAAGACCACAACCGCGTATTTTGTTTGCGGTTTTTAAAAATCTGCGCTACTATTTTATTTTTGTAAAATAGAACAAATCTGCATCACTCCTTGAAGTTTTCGCAGAATTCTCTTCGCATGGAGAAGAATAACCATGGTAGTTTTTAAGAATTTCCATTGAGTAGTCAAGTCTACAACGTCGCAAACCTAGATACGCGGTTGCAGATTTACACCGTCGCAGGGTTGGACTGGCTTGCACCTGAGGGCGTCGACCCTTGGCTGGTTCAAGGGGCGTAACACGATAATTCCTGGTAGGGCATCTCTTACGTGGAGAGGGATTCAGGAAATTTTGGCGAAGCAGCATAAGTTTACGCTATTTTCAGATTTAAAGTTTCTTAATCGTACAGAGTGAAAATTGCAAAACTGAACGTATTGACGCACCCACTAGACGTAAGTAGCAACTAGACGCGTCCAAGCACCATTATTTCCGAAAGAACCGAGCCAGTGCTGCGGTTTACTCGGGCTTAAGACGTGGGTCTGCAAATTTATCCTAAAAAGAATCCGACAAGAACCTGAAAAAAGAAGAGAGAACGAGTATCAACACAGCCGCAAACAAGAAAGACGTATTCAGGCCTCTTTTATAACTTTTCTCCCAAATCTGAGCGATACTTCATTCACAGCATACAACAGACCATTGAGAGCTCACGCTTCGCGTCATCGCGCCTTCAATTTTTCAGATGCAGCACGGACGTACGGACGTCCATCAAGTACGAATAGTTGTATCTCTGCGCCGTCGTAGACGCGCATCCTTTCACTGGCTTTATTTCTATATTGTGTTTGTTTGCGCTTGTCTTATTGCTTCAAACTAGTAGCAAAGAGCAGAGCATTGCGAGTTCACGACTCACGCCATCGCGTCTTAAATTTTTCATATGCAATGTGGACATCCATCTGGCGCGAATAGTTGTATCGCGCCTGCACTTCAGATGCCTCTTATTTTTGAATTCAGAACCCAAGATGTGCTATGATATGTCTAGATCAATAGTCATTTTGAAAAGGAAGAAATATGTTTAAAGGTCTCTTAAGAGGTCTATAAAGAGTGCGTATGTCTAAAAATCGAACCGACAATCGCTTACACACAGGGGAGTTACACACAGCGAATGAAGGAGGAGGATCATAAAGCGCCTGTATGTCAACAAAAAGGTGAAAATTTCACAGAAAAGTGTTTACGCTTCAGAAAGTAGTTCTTGGACCCCTGTTCACCACTACCATGCGTAAAAGCACATTTCTTTACTCCTTACTCTCTCTGCTCCCGTTCATTTCAGAAATTTTCCGCATATATTCTCGGTTGTAATTTTTTTTCTCTTCTTATATTTTGCTATCTGTCAGAGCCTCAGAGGGGCGCGTTTTCGGCGCGCCAAGGGGGCGTATCTGCCAATGGCAGATTGGCCTTATGGCCAGTCCGAGTCTGCACCGTCGATGATCTGAGTAGATCAGATCATTTTTATAGAAAAATAAGAGAAGCGGAGGGATAGAAAGAAAAACTATTCGAGATCAGCACAGCTCACCCACGCATGCCGTGCATTTTTTTATGACGGACATTCCGGAATTGCCCTCTCGTATAATCTTTCTCTTGAATTTTTTTCTTCCCCTCAACCAACTTTTCTTTCCTCCCCAAGACTGTTTTTCTTCTTAGTGCCGTCTGATTACGGGAATGGGGATCATGCTCTCTCGTGAATTCAACACTGCCTCTATTTTTTAAAGTACCTCTGCAGCTATCCTTAGAGCGAAGAAAAACAAGAGCCACCGCTGCTCGCACCGAAATTCTGTACACCTCGATGTCGCGATCGGTCAGCGGTGTAATAAGTTAGAGTACCTGTATAGCGCGAGTATAGACAGATGTGAAACTCCGAAAATCCATCAGGCCTCCACCGATGCCTCCGCGAATAAAGTTAGGGCCCAGAAATGCAGCCAACCTATGAATTTCAATTATCCAGAGCGATTTATTAATACAATTATTACGAACCATCGACCATCGTTTATAAAGCTTGTATTTGACTTAGTTTTTGCATAAATTTACTCATTTTTGTGGAAGAACGCTCATTTATGTACCTTCTTAGCCATCTTCGTTAGAATTGGAATTTATAGACTGGCAGTGAAATTTTGTGCGTTAGAAGTTGGTTAGAAGGGTGGCTGCACTTTTGGGCCCTAAGCTCTCCATGAAGCGATCCGTCCATACTCTCGCTATACAGGCACTCTAGTTCTAGTGTAAGTAGCCACCGCTGTTTACACATCTCACAAGTTGACCATCCATCTATGACGAGCTCCATTTGTCTCTCCCAGCGAGCTCCCTCATCCAGGCGCAGCGGCAGTACTGACCGTCGTGCTACGGAAAAGAGCAGTAAACGCAGTATAAGATGAGCCGCAAATCACCTAGGAGCATGCCTAACCGTGGCTCATACATAAATGCAATGCACTTACCTACTGCTGCACATGGCAGAGTATTCGCGTTCCCTCGACGGTAAAGCGACCGCAGCGCCTCTAGTGAGCGCACTTGGTACCAACCTTCCTGTGGCGCTAAAGTCTTCGTCCTCGCTTGCCCATCTGTTCCTATCGGTTCTCTAGCTTGGCTCGAGGTTTAGTTTGTTTACAATCGCGGGGCCACACCGACGTGCCGCCGAATAGCGCCTTTTAGTGTTTTAGTACTTAGTTGCCTTTCCATTGTTTACCCTTATTTTGAGGGTCACCGACTTTTTTTGTCGGATTGTTCGCACTTCGTCGTGCTTCATCATTTTCCCATTTTATTTTCTGTCTTTTTTTTAAAAAAAAAAGGAAGGAAGCTGGCTAGGTCGCGAGTGTTTCGTGTGTTGTGACACCTGTTTTTGGATTAACAACGTGCCTTTTTGGACTTTTGAGGGTTGCTTCTGCTAGAAGTAAGTTAAAGGCTTTTCGTTTTAATAGATTCGACTGTTTTATTGATTAAACCGTGAACCTTGCGGTTTGGCGCGGCCTTTCCCAGGCGGCTGTTTATGCTGATTCGGTCCAAAACAGTTAGGTTGTTTTTTCGGTTGGTGTATCTCCCGAGTTTTGAAATCGTCCGATATTTACGGAGGGAAAACTTTTTCTTGAAAAAAAAAAAAATATTTTTTCTAATCAAGGACTTTTGACCTTTTATTAAACGTAAAAGCATGAGCAAACTTTTTTTGAGAAATTTCGCACTCTCTCATAACTTTTTAAAGTCGAACATTGGGTTTTCTTATCATTGTGAAGAAAGTAATAGCTTGTCGAAAATACATGAAGTAGAGGTGATGTCAAGTGTTTTTAATTCATAATACTTTCGAAAAAGTACCTGTGAAGAACAGCCGATTCAGTGCAGATATCACGACTTGCCATAGCGGTTTTTTTTTTTTTTTTTTTTTTTTACCGCAAATTTTAACACTCAGACTGTGTTCGCAAGCAAATACGTGTACCTAGGTTAAGGTGAGCCTCCGAGAACTCGACCATTTCAGTGTGAAATGTGTCTCTTTGCAGAATCGCCTAAATAAAATCCATAGTGAACGTGAAAAAGTTAGGGAATTTTGTCCACCCTAAGAAGTCGGGGAACGTTCTTGACATTTCAGTATTTTTCGTCGCACTCACTTGCTGTGCCGTGAAGAATTAGAACTGCTGCCTGAAAGTTCTCAAATTTTGAGATTTTTCAGTCTCAAGAGACTGAGCTGTTTTTTTTTTCTTTCTTTCTTTTTTTTCTTTTTTTTCTGGTTTTTTTTTTTTTTTTTTTTTTTTTTTTTTTTTTTTTTTTTTTGGTAAAATACACTTTTATGACCAATCATGCGCATGAAAACTTTGAAAATTCAAAATAAAGTTAGATAACTTAATGTCCAAAAATCTATAGGAAAGTCATGAAACAAGGATAGGGAATAAAATATATATATTATAAAATTCAAGAAAACTTGTCACCCGGGACAGATAAAAAGAGATCCATCCGATAAGGAAGTCTCCTAAGTACGTACAACCAGCGTGCCGATCAATCTCCGAGGATGCAACTATATTAACCCGTAGGATCCGCTTTTGCCCATCCGTCGAATTGAAGGCGCAACACGTTCCGTCGCTCACTCGCAACCTTGCACCGTCTTTCGATCAGTCTACTCCGAAAAAATTAAAGCTTGCCTGGAATTATTCGATTAGACTAATCGAAAACGACTAGAGACAGCTCTTCTAGGAGCCTAGGGACCTGACCCATCTAATAGCTTCTTATGGAATCGCCTTAAATTCTCAGTAATCACTGTATCTAGATTTCTGAAGGGAGAGAAGTCTCGTTGCGCTGTTTCCTTATCCGCATCATGGTCACCATATGCAATGTGTATCCAACGTAATTTTGCATAAATTCGCCAAGGTTTTTATAGCGCAGAAAATGAACAGATGGAAGATTGAAGGGTCAAATTTTATCTGATGATTTGGACGGCTCTGCCGGAGACACCCAACATCTGCCTTGCTCGTTTTGCGGCACGCTGTTTCATTCCGCAATGAAAGCTCGCTATATTTTGGACTGAGGAAGTCAGGCCACTTGGAGTTTTCGGCTGGAAGTACGACATTGATTGCTTTTACCGAGCGCTACCTTGAACTAGAGCTCTTCTTTACCTTAGGAAAATATCTCTACGTTTTTCAATCGTTAAGAACAATTGATCGTCATTTGCTTCCTACCTAGAAACGAACATGAAAATTTAAAGACCTCGTACAAACGGTTTCCGACGACACAGTTACCGCAGTTTCTTCCTCCTCGTTTTTTTTTTTATTTCTTCCTCTTAATGATCTGAACTGTTCTCGCCTAATGATACCGATGGACAAAGTGTCGAGTCATTGAAGGAGTTAAACGATGTTTCTGTGATTTCAAGCAAGCCATTTTTAAAGTCGAGAATTCACGTGTAAGCTTATGATATACATTAGATGGATTCTCAGACAGCGTAAGATTGCACTTCCACAAGGCATGTTTCTTGATCAAAATTTCAAGCAGAAGATGTTGGAAATATCCGCAAATTAATGCATCAGGAGATTATGAGTGTTTGTTGTTTACATCAGAATCAGTCAAATCAAACTTCCTGCTCTCAGAAAAAACCAAGATCAATGTTAGTCCATGATAGGGCCCAGAAAACGATACTATCAATTTTGGGCAAATAATCTCTGTTTGGTTTAGCACAGTTATCTCCTTTTTTAACCCTTGTAATCTTGTCAAGAAAAATTCTTCCAAGTTCTTCCATCTTGGATTAGATTAGATTAGATTTAATTGCTGGAGTACAAAGCTCAAAACAACGAAATAACTTAAAGGAGTTTCTCCTCCATCTTAAAACATACTGAAAATTTAGTGTTCAATTTGACTCCATCAGAATTTGTCTTTATGTGAACGGGGATCCTGAGTTAACGTACACAAAAAACGTTTTCATCTAACTCATTATTTAAAATCGGAAATAATTTTTAATCAATTTTTTTACGTGAAATTTTAATAAGGTTACCCTTTCATTTGTGCCCAATCCGTACCATGTCCATGTCCGTAGTTGAATGGTTAATCGAACTTCAAAATCAAAGTTCGTCGCGAAAGGTTCTCACACTTCGGAGATGTTTTTGACGGCTTGTTTGACCCCATCTTAAAAAGGCAACAAGAAAGTTTGCAAGATGAATGTTTTTTCCCCCAAGTAAATGTTGAATCCCCTAAACCCCGAGTTTCCGCCACAGTCGAAAATACCCAATGAGAGTTAATTTGTCTCTAAGTAAGAAAAATACAGTCAATACCTAATACTTAAACTAATCTGTCGGATAGGCGTTACCCATGGTGAAGGGAAAGCTTTCACGCTAACGTTTCATTTTCCTCCTGTGTCCGGTTTTCAGTCTGTCTATTTGTCATCGACAAGGGACTGACAATGAACGGAAAATCGACTCATCATTAAACTTGATATCGGCGACGTGGAACTTTGATGGGGAGGGGCATCCGGCCGCTGGCATTCGGAACATCGGTCGTGAAGACGTCCGCCTAGCAGGGTTGATGGTGGCGTGCCGGGAAGCGACCCCCCTTCCCCCATCTTCCAGCCCCCCATCCCCCCATCCCTCGTCCCTCGTCCCCCTCCCGTCTGCGTTTCATAATAAATAATCGTACCAAGATTCCGGTCTTCTTCTTTAACCCCGTTTTGGTCTTGGAAACCACTCCAGTTTTTCTCGCCCATCACTCTCCCACGTTGTCAACTCTCCGAGCTGAGGAAAAACAGCGTATCATACTGCCATGCTAAGGAAAAACGCCGTATGAACCTACATGCGTTCCCAAATTTCCTTCGATAAAGGACGAATTCTCTAGAAAACTTATGAATATTTTCTTTCCAATTCTTCAGGTAATTTTGCTCGTAATTTGACCTAAAGTTCCTGAAAATTTCAAGGAAAAATCTTCATAACTATCCTCAAGAATGAACATTTTATCGAAGGAAATTTGGCAACTCTCGAATGTTCATACGGCGTTCTTCCTTAGCACGGCAGCATACGTTGCCGTATTTTCTTCAATGTAGAACGAATTTTCCGGGAAACGTGTGACTATTTTCCTCTCAGTTTTTCGGAGAATTTCATTCGCAATCAGACTCAAAGGATCGAAAAATTTCAGGGAATAATGTGCATAGCTCAGAAGTAAATCTTTTAT
Organism: Bemisia tabaci; assembly: GCF_918797505.1. NCBI lineage: Eukaryota > Metazoa > Arthropoda > Insecta > Hemiptera > Aleyrodidae > Bemisia > Bemisia tabaci. The sequence continues at coordinate 67,667,658 of NC_092794.1, read as the reverse complement.
CTCGAGAAATTTGGCGACATTTAATTGTCGGCTCATACGGCGTCCTTCATTAGCACGGCGCGGTAGAGAAGCTACGAATCGTGGATTATCTGCGATCGATATTTTTCCATTTGAACTTGAACATTTTGGTGACAAAATCCTAAATTTCAAATTAGCCCCAAAGGGCACGAAAAATCTCCCTTATCGGATATTTTTTTTAGAACTTTTAAACAGATGTTGCTCCATCATTTCAGCATTCCAGAAAATTTTTACTCTTCCTTCGCAACAAAACCCGTAGTTTTCCTCCTTTCCTGTAAATGTTTTGTAAACTTTCACCCCTCTACGAGAAATTATTTTCAAAACTCACTTATTTTCCATTATTTAAGTCTTAAAATTAGAAAAAAATATCGCGCACTTTAGCGTAACGATTCCGTCTGTTTAGTGTCTTAACTTTTACTCTTCATTTTTTCCGCCCAACCCCTTCTTATCTACATATTCATAAAAAAATTCTCGCGTGATTCAAGTTTTTGCATCTTTTTTTTTAGGGCTTAGATTATTCAGAACACGGTCCGCCAGCCGAAAATAAAATTTCCCCAGCGAATCGTTCGTCCGAAACTCACCGGGACGAAATAGAAATATCCACAGGTGCATGCACATTGTACAGCGTGCGTGCAGACCGGAATATTTTATGATGTTGATAGGTTGCGATTTATGACTTTCAGTTCGTAAACCACACAGCATCGACGCGTTAACTGCGTGCGACGGCGGTAGCACGCAACGCTTGCATTTTACGAGTTATCTCAATTATTCGACTCCGCATTTTGAAATCGATTCACATTATTCATCGTCAATTTTTAATATCAAACCAGCAATTCATCATTTTATTTAATTTTTCGTTCCTCCATTTTTAATCTAAATTTGGTTTACAAATCATCGAGTTCCAATACCAAACCAGTACCAATAAGATTTTATTTATCACGAGTTTCATTAATTGATCCATTAATTTATCCTCAACGAAGAAGCCATTGTTTCTGATGATGGTACTCGCTCTCAGCCGCTTATTAGCTTGTGCCGGCCGATTATTGAAACATCATCGATTGACTTTAATTGATGGGTTCACGCTTTACTTGTTATCAATTTAAGTTTAATGATCAACCAGATGTCCCCTGAAATCCGTCGAATGGGGAATTTTCACGGCTAAAAGTATAGGTCACTCACACAAAACGGAGAATGAAATCTGCAATGTCAATCGTGAGAAAGAAAAAACACTAAGAAACGCGGCCTAAACTGTATGTACCTAACAAGGTGGTGAATTAGTTCTGGGTCCACATTATTATGCGTGGAAAACAATAAGGCCAAAAAAGTTTAAACTAGAGTAAAAAATGTTGAGCTCTAATGAGCACCAGCTCAAGGCAAGACTATGCTCAAAATGTTCGACTCTGATTGAAACTTTTGAACTTTTTGGCCTTGTTTTCCCCGCATAATAGTGTGGACCCAGCGCTTCTTTACTACATTTTTGTGAGATAATTTAACTATTTTTCAAGTGCGGACCATCAGAAACACTTGTTATTTGAAGGGGAGTACATTTTTCACGATCAATTTTCACTCCGAAAAATTAAAAATATAGCCGTCGAAAAATCGTTGTCTGCTGAAGTTTGCCTGTCACTTTAGTTTCGTTTCATTGAAGACATAGACCTACAGCGTGGTCTCTAAAAGCCACCCTTGTTTCTGAGTTACTCCCAAATATCTCTCTTGCGCATTGCTTTCCTAAATTTACAGACTTTCCTACAGATATTCTTGACACCGTAGATTTGCTTCACTAAAAAAATAAATCATCGCAACCTCATCAGACATGCCAAATACATCCATCGATGGGATCACGGGAATGAAAGTGTTAGCCCCGAAAATTGTGGTGCTACCCCAATTTGTTGGATGATATGAATATCCTATTAGTCTTGGTAGTACCGTACAACTCAAAATGGGTCAGTACAGCAACATTTGGGTTAGTAACCTAATTCAATGGGATACTACCACAATTAATTGGTGACGTTCAAGTATATAGGGACCTCCCTACTTCTTTTTTCCGTGATAACCAGAGAGTGGTCCCCAAAGTATATTCTTTGGGGAGGCACCGCCTCCCTTTGCCATTTGAACAAGTCGCCCTTGCTCCCTGGAGTCAGTAACGCAATACGTGTTCCAAGTCCTCTTGATTACGTAATAGGTAATATATCTAAATATTATGGCTCGGAGGCTCACATTTCTCGGTGTATACTGTATAATTCTTGCCAGATCAGAGTTGGTAAAGCAATGCTCTCGTCCTCACTGAACCTCACCCACAAACGCAGTGAAGTGTATCCCTGGATATGAGCAATAAAGTACCACTTCATCCTGTGCTCACCGAGCAAAAATCCTCTTACGCACGCAGCATGTCCTCGTCCTGTCCTCTTGTCTCCTCTCCACTGCTGTCTAGTTTAGAAGCTTTTAGTTTTTCTTCTTTTATTTCTATTTTTATCAATTTTCCCCCCCTTAAAATGTCCCGGCTAGGCACTCCTCACGGCAGCCTGGCGCGAACACACCTCGATCGATTCGGAACAGTTCTCCAGAAAAAAGAAACACAATGGATCTAGAGTCCAGACTCTTAAAAACATCGACAAGAAAAAATACTCTCGATTCAATCGGATTTCTGCTTAAATCAAGAACCAAGCCTCTTAATTTGAGCGGATTTCCTTTTGATTTAAGCAATAATCTGATTGAATCAAGAGTATTTTCTCTTGTCAATGTTTTCAAGTGTCTGGTCTCTAGATCCAATGTGTTTTTCCCCCCAGTGTTTCCATTTGTAAATCAAGGTTTTCCCGGTTGAATTCTGTAAACTGAAGCGGTCGGTCTCATCGACTAAAGGTTCAGTTCGGTGAACTGATTAAGAATCTATTGAACTATTTGACTCGTAAATCCGAATTTGTTTCTCCGAGAAGGAAGCCAAAGAAGTCGTGAGAAAAACGGACAGGGTGTCTACCGTCAGCAAGTACCGGAAAATTTCAGGAAAATCGGTTACGGATCAGGAAATCTTGAGTGCAAGCATTTTTCCAAAATTTGAGTCAATTCATCGAATATTTTGATTTGGTCAATCAAGTATCAATTTATTCTCGCCTGAAGTCAAGAAATTTCAAGGAAAATCCAAAATGAAATTTTAGTAGACACCCTGACGGAGAGTCAGATGATCAGGGTTGCCACTCTGCCACAGTCAGGGAATACCGGGAAAACTTTGAAATGTCATGGAATTTTAAGAAGTCAGGGAAAATGACGAAAATGTCGGGGAAAACTCGTCAAATTACCTTCCTTTGCTTTCTCGAGTGGGTTTGACGCTTCGAACAACAAATTTTGCCTGTAAACTATTTCTAACTGTGCCCTTTTAAAAATCTGACATTTGTTCAATCGTCAGGGAATTTCGCCAAAATGTGTCAAGGAACTGAGGGAAATATCAGGGAATTTAATTTTCCCAACTCTGTGGAAACCTTGGACGATGGAAAAGCTTTGGAAACTCCGTTTTATTTTCCGTGCGTTTCCCCCCAGTCTAGCCATAGAGAAAAAAAAGGAGGTGTTTGCATCTTAAGGTTTGTTTACCCTGTGACGTAGGTCGTTACAACCTGGCCAGCGAAATCCGGAATTCGAAATATGAAAAACGGACCATAATGTCCGATTTTTTTTACTTAAATCAACTCATTACATAATTTCAAGCACTTTTTATAGAATGACTTTTTTCCTTAAATTTCACCATTTCCAAGAAAATCGACAGGATATAAACGTCGCTGTACCGACCTACGTCATCAAATCATCAAAAAATTCCAAGATGCCCGAAATGCAAACACCTACTTTTTTTTCTCTATGCAGTCTAGCAGCAGCGTGAATGATGACTGCGCAGTGCGTAAAGAGAGCCGCGTGCTATTCTGATTCTGATTCTGATTCTGATTCTGATCGCGGTCGGGGATTACAGCCGCAACGTAATAACTTATCGGAATCTCATGCGCCCGGGTCAGCGATCCCGACGGAGACAGGGACGCGAGCGAGGGCCGAGGGGAAAGCGAAACATTAAGCTCGGATGGGGATACGGGTCGGGATAATTAGTAACCGACAGCTCACGATAAAATCGCGTAATGTAAGAATCACATCACATCCGACGTCCAAAAAACGTTTCACAACATCAACCGGTCCCGGTCGTGGACGCGGACTAGTTCGCTTTCGTTGCGAGCCTACGCGGGACCCAGTCTTGAGCAACGAAAACTTTGGCATTCCTCGAGGAGAGTGGACCGACAGCTCTATCCGAGCCCCTGCCAAACAACTTAATCGAGTAAAAAAATCAATTAACAATCAATTGGACTTCTCGAAGTAGTGTCTTAGACGGTTCCGGGAATAATGATTGCAACTCTATTATTTAAAAAGAATTAAATGAAAATAAGTAAATAGGTAGAGACATGAAATGCACAATATAACTAAATTGATAGTTGATATGTAGCTATATGTAAGTAATTTAATCTATTTTGCACAATTACTATGTCAATTGCACGTCTTCCCAATTTCGAGCAAGACTGCTGTCGGTCTTGTTTCAAAGTTGTTATCTGATAAATAAAATCATTCTTTAAAAAAAAAAAAAAAAAAAAAAAAAAAAAAAAAAAAAAAACAAAACAAATCAATTGGACTTCATTTTGCAATTTGGACTTGTAAATTCCGGCCCGGTTTAAAAACAACGTATGTGCCATTAGTTTCCCTATGCACACAAGTGTTTTTTCAGATGAGCCAGAATTTATAGGTCCAAATTGCAAAATGCAGTCCAACTCGTCGTTTCTTTGAAATGGAACGCCAGAGTTGTCGCACAGTCAGGGAAAACCGGGAACTGTCAGGGAATTTCAAAAAGTCAGGGAAAACCTGGAAATGTCAAGGAAAATGAGGAAAATATCAGGGAAAAATTGGTTAGGCTCCTTTATTTGTTTTCCAGAATGGGTTTAACGTCTTAAACAACAAATGCCGAAAAACTATTTCCAATTATGTCTTTTCAACCATCTTGTATGTCTTCAACTGTCAGGGAATTTCACCAAAACGTATGAGGGAAACGTCAGAGGATTTCATTTTCTGAATTCTGTGGCAATGCTGCATTTCAAAGCCGCAAAATTTCCAATCCGAAATGGAATGGAGACTTTGCACGCAAATTTCTTATCGCTTCAGCTACGAGCTGCAGAGCTGATTTCGCAGTATTTTTTATAATCTTTCCTGATTTCGGAAATCGTATAGAAACATATTTAAAAGTGAGAAAATTAACCACCATGTCGACTTAAATCTCCGAAAAAGTGTAGTTGCGTGGACAACACAACACGGTTCATACGGAAACGGGAAACGTCTATGGGTCAGAAAAACCAGGATTCGATTATGAGGCGAAAAGGAATCAAGATCACGTGAGGCAGAATCGTAGGATCGCGGCGAGCGGTCGGAGTTTTGGAACTTTCTAGACCCTCGGGCCAAACGGCATCACGCTGTAGCTTTCGATTCTTTCTATGAGCGAAAGGGACCGAAAGATCTCATAGAATCCCCGGCAAGGGTAGCGCTATCTAGAGTCCCTTTATACTGAGAGTCAAGACAATTTGAATCCATTTCTGATTGGTTCCCGTATTTTAGGCCTCCACAGCGTCACAAACGGGAATAAAGATTACATTTTTACCGATTTCAAAGATTATAATCTGGAATGAACCAGGGAATTACGGGTTCGGCAAGGAACAAACGGAATGAGAGGAGGAACCAGGAGGAACGGAGGAAGGAATTTGAGAATGGGCCGATCAAAGATTACGAAAAACGTTCAATTTCTGTAATCTTTATTCCCGTTTGTGACATCCACGGGCCGAATTGTCTTGACTCTAGGTTTAAAGGGACTCTAGCGCTATCAAGATGTACATATCAGTGAGGCGCATAACGTAAAGCAGCCGGCGGCAGCCGGCGGCAGCCGGTGTGACGGGACTTCGCGGTTGGGTTGGGGAGGGCCTGCTAATCACCGTATTTCGTGGGGTGGTGGGGTGAGATCCGAAGGGTCCAAAGACATGGCGGAAAAGGGAACTAGCTTAATTTTGAAGGGACCGCAATAACACCGAACATGCGCGCTGGCACGTGGCGGAGTTTTTTCGCAGACGTATCTTGCGGCGGAATTGGATACGCAAGTAAGAATTAATTTTTTTCTGTTTTATCACTGTAGAGTTTACACACTCGCTTAATTTACCAAAGCGTGCTGAAGCCTTCTCCCTCTACTTTAATCTGGGGAGTAAACCGATGTTGCGAAATTAGCATCATATTTCGAATTCCTAATACAGCAGAGTAATACAACTTGCAATAGCTTTTCCTCAAAACTATGTTTTCTGAATTGCGAACTTTAAATCCTCACAATTACGGTTTGGCGCGACGCTTTCGGGCGCTTCTGTGTCAAAACCCGCGTAAAGCACGCTTTCATCAGAGCAAGGATGATAAAAGCTTGAAAAGTCAGGGAGAACCCAGATAAAGTCAGAAAAAAGCTTGGGTATTTTGCTGCGGAACCTTGCATTTTTTGGTTTCAGCCAAAACATGGAACTCTTTAAGTTTTTAAGAAATTTTGTGCTTAGACTTTCAAGTAAAACGAACTTTCACGAGAAACCATGCGAGAAGAACGTCGATAAGTTGGGGCTTTTTATGTTCTGAAACCTTGGAAAGTGAGGGAAAATTCTGGGTATTTTGAAATCCCTGAAAACCTGCGACTCTGAGAGTGTCTCTGTTCTTTTTTTTTTTTTTTTTTTTTTTTTTTTTTTTTTTTTTTTTTTTTTTTTTTTTTTTATAAGAATTTGACTTTAAAATTCCCTTTTGCAAAGATGGTCACAATTCCGACGTTTATGATACTTATTCCAAGGTGTTTCAACATTACATACTCATAGAAGTAATAACCTAATTTTAAGTAATCTGCAAGCCAACTAAAATGGTCGTATCCTCATAATATCAATTGTCCATGCATCTGACTAGCTGCTTGATTTAACAGGTATTTGTCTCCAATATTTTATTAATCACACCTTCAGGCATAAGCGAGTATTTCCTGGTTTACAACACCATTAACCTTGGTAAAAAGTGCCAGCTCGAGTATTACGTGAGAGGTAGCGGTCGCGGGTCTCACCGCCGTCCAACAGTCTTCAGACTAATAGTATGTTTCTTTCTTTCTTGAGGTCAAACCGTTACATAATTTGATCAAGGGCCCCGTAATGTATTCTTGAGAGATTTTTTCCTTTAAGTCTCAAGCGTAAGTAGTGTCCCCCATGAGATTCCGTTAAAGCGCTCTGTCCAAATTTTGAGCTCTTCGGAAGGAAAAATCACTGCAACGCACCGAAAAAAAAGGATGCTGATTGAATAGATCAAGCTTGCGAAGTCTGTTGTATGATCCTAGCCATAGTGGCGTGGCGTGAATTCCGATAAATCGATTGTTATACCGCATAAACCTACGGAAAAGGATCGATAAACAGGGTGTTCGCAGCGAACACCTTAATAATCGATTCTTTACCATAGGTTTAAATGTCATAACAATCAATATATCGCAATTCATGCCACGCCACTGATCCTTGCGTCGCGAGCTCAGAGTCGGTCGATGGAGCAAATTCTAGTGAAGTTTCGACCGATTCTATTGCCGCTGCGCTGGCGTTTTCAAAGGGACACCCACGAACCCACATAGTGACGCTGATTGCAACGTCAATGCTCTGTCGCTTCGATTCCTGGGGGCGTTTCCGTCCTCTTCCAATGCAATCTGAAGACCACACTAGAGGCCATTGTTTTCAGGTTATATCACGAATAGTTTTTAAATTACAACAGAGGGATCACGAAATGCATGCCAGTGGTTTCCCCATGCAAAAAGGTGCTCTTATAGAAGAGTCAGAGACAGTGGTCCCTCATCGCAAATTTAATCCACCGCATCCACGATGAGCTTATCGATGCTCGTATTCGATTACGTCATCAATGTATGTTTCTGATGACGAGGACTTGGAGAGCGTTTTCAATTCTGGAAATTGATTTTAGGTACAAAAATATTGGCATCGACGTGTATCTCGCGAAATTTTTCATTCGACTATTGAATGGGTCAGTTGCGCTGGTCACAGAATCGTGTTTTGATGGTTAATCCTTGTAGATTAGCTAAAAATAATGAGATTTGTCGAAACAGCAACTTTCTACGTTCAATATTAACCGAGATATCGCCCATTGAAAATTCGGGTTTTTGACGTCATCCATTGCGGTAGTGACACCTTTGGTTCCTTTCACCTTGCTTTCATCCGAGTTTCACGTTGAACAATCAGTGCAAATGTATGCCACACCGACTGATAAAAGTATCAAGGTGGAAGAGACCAAAGGCGTCACCACCGCGGTGGATGACGTCAGTAACTCGACTTTTCAAAGGGCGATATCTCGGCCAATATTGAATGTAGAAAGTTGCTGTTTGAACAGACCTTATTATTTTCAGCTGATCCACAAGAAGTATGCATCAAAACACGATTCTGTGACCAGCGCAATTGGCCCATTGAGAATCTCCTGTGTATGCAAGGTGTCCACAAGTCCAGAATTTCTGGAAAGTCCGGAAATAGTGTTTATTTTTTAAGGACGGTCCGGAAGTCCTGAAAAAGTGCGTATATTCCGCAAGAAGGTCCGGTTTTTTCTTTTTAATTTTTTGTCATTTTTGTCGCAATTTGAGCGAGAAATTCATTTATTTTTAAAACTTTTTCGGATTTCGTTAATGGGAAGTACTGAAAAAGTACTGAATTTTTACTGTTGAGGAGGTACTGAAAATCTCGGGAATGCACTGAAAAAGTACTGTTTTTTGGCCAGCCTGTTTTAGTAGACACCCTGATAGTATGCAAGAACTCCTTTGTAGCGCATTTCGACGGTGTAAGTAGGCAATCACACAACTCGATCTGCGACGTCGTAGACTTCCTGTCATACTTTATTTTTTAAACGGAAAACTACTCAACGGCAATTCTATAGAACAGCCATGATTTTTCCTCTCTGCACGAAGAAAACTCTGGGAAAACTTCAAGGAATGATGTTAATTTGTTCTCTTTTAAAGAAATAACATAGAGCCGGATATTTTCTGACACCGCAAACGAGATATCGTCACCTTCCAGGCAAAGTATCACAAGCGCCATGCGACGTTTAAAAATTTCCGCCGCAATTTTATTTCTTCACTGAGAAATTGTTGGTTGAATCTGTTTGGAAATTTCACTAAATTTTATCAGCAGCATAAAGAAAATTCAGTGAAATTTTCGGACAGCTTCGTTGAACAATTTCTCTGTAAAAAAATAAAATGGCGGCCGAAATTTTTAAACGTCGCATGGCGCTTGTGATACTTTGCCTGGAAGGTGACGATATGTGATTGGGGACTTACGCCGTCGATTTGTTCTTCCTCTCAAACGGCGGCTGCCAAAGGCCGCGTGCTTTCGAGCGTCCGACTTTCATGCCGTATAGGTACCGAGCAGGCGTAGCGGGGCGCTCGCGCGAATTTTGGCGAGCGGAAGAGCAATAAATCCGACGGAGATCATGCGGGGAATGCGCCGTGATGCAGGGGGCACCGGCACCCGAACGGAACCTGTCTTCAATTCGGCAGTTGCAATGGCACAGGAAATGTAGATGTAGGCTACTGTGCTTCATGCTCACTGGGTTGCCAAGTCGCATCGCTTTGCAATCCTTTTCTTGATCGGTAGAGTCCCTTTATACTGAGAGTCAAGACAATGTGAATCCATTTCTGATTGGTTCCCGTATTTTAGGCCTTTACAGTGTCACAAAGGGGAATAAAGATTAAATTTTCACAGATTACAAAGATTATAAACTGGAATGGACCAGGGAATTACGGGTTCGGCAAGGAACAAACGGAATGAGAGAAGGGACGGAGAAAGGAATTTGAGAATGGGCCGATCAAAGATTACAAAAAACGTTCGATTTCTGCAATCTTTATTCCCGTTTGTGACTCAATGAGGGGGTGTTGTCTTGACTCTCAGTATAGAGGGACTCTATTGATCGGAAGATCGCTGGACTAGAAAATGGAGATGTTGCATGTGTGAGGAATTTGCGATTTGACTATTGATTCTCATGTAAAAGTTCACGAGAAACACGATGGTGCCACTGGTTTTCTCTGAAATCGACACCAAAGCTCAACAAAAGCTCTCAAGATGAGGCCAAAATTGAGGGGATATCACACGCTATCCTGAGAGTCCACGTCTACATCAAGACAATCTCTCCATTAGGGTGGCCCACAAAAAATGAATTTCGGAAATTTATCGCCGTAACCCCCTAAATCGGTTACAGCATGTTCAAAAACACGGGAAATGAAATTCGGGGTCAATCGGACAAAATTAACCCGACGCGCAGTTGCCATTTATCCCCGCAAAAATAGCGAATTTTTACTTTTTTTCAGTAATTTTTCGCTCCCAAAAAATAAAGTCGGAGGGGTCTGCAAATTAAACAGAGGGAAAAATTAGTTCATAAACTACACCCTAGTGAAGTTTTGGTCCCCCTCCATGCTTTTGACCCTACGCGCGGTTGCCATTTTCACGAATGAAAATAACGAATTTTTGACTGTTTTTGATGATTTTTCCCTCTCGGCAAATTAACGTTACTGATGCCTAAATTGTAATCAGAGTGTGAAATTAGTAGCTAAGATACTCCCAATGCTCCCCTTCTGATAATTTTGACACGCTGTGACGTTGCCATTTTTCTGAGCAAAATCGTGAATTTCGACTTATTTCAATATCATCTCTCAAGACCTAAAAAAAACTCAGGAGCCATCGAAAAAGTGCGCTAAAACACGGTGATTATACCATGAGTATCTTTTTTGAAAATTTGGACCCTGTAAAATGTTTTAATCGGCGTGAAGTTACCACTTGGCAAACAGTGGTTGACGGTAATAGTCAATTTTCACACGTTAATGCGCCTTCAATTACATTGGATACTGTGCAATACTTTCTTGGTGGAATAGTTGCATTGTCACCTACAAATCTAACAGGGATACTTCACTCATTGCGCAATGCATGCAGTATCCCTGTTAGGTTTGTAGGCGCCAATGCAACTATTCCACCATGAAAGTATTGCACGGTATCAAATGTAATTGAAGGCGCACTAACGTATGAAACTTGACTGTTACCGTCATGGTGTCAGGGGGTACTTTTTAACGAGGAACTTGAATCTCAACTCAAATTATTAAAATTCCAAAATCACGCGGTCCATCTAAAGGTCCATTCTGCCGTGCTAGGGAAAAACGCCGTATAAACATTCGAATGTTGCCAAATTTACGCGCAGAAACAATAAATTTTTGAAGAAAGTTGTGAATATTTTTCCTTGAAATTTTCAGACCTTTTAGATCAAGTTACAAACGAAGTCCTCCGTAAAATGAGAGGATAAATATTCCTAAATTTTACTGGAAATTCGTCATTTGTCGAAGGAATTTTTGGCAACATCTGATGGCTCATACGGCGTTCTTCCCTAGCACGACAGCATTTTCCTCTGACTTCTTGTTTGCACATTCTGCTCTCCTCAGTAATATAACACGGCAGTCGGCCCATCGGACGGGTTGGGAGACTGACCCATTTTCGAAAGTTTACACACGGATGAATTATTTTCGCCGAGACACTCGGGAACGACGAGCGGGGGACTCGCCCAGGGGGGTGAAGCGAGGGGGGACGGAGGAGTGGAGGAGGGCTGTTGCACAAAACGGAACGGAGTGCGAAGGCGTTCGGTTTCACTTTTTCGAGTGGTCAAGTCATAATAAATAACTTTCTTCTCCACCCCGCTCGGCCCCGTCCGGAAACATTGGCGCTGGCGCTTGCTTTGTCCTGCCGCCTCGCCGCGCGGTGCCATCCCGCACAATGGCCCGAGTCAGCCGGAAAGATCCGACTTGAAATTTGCGAGTGAAACTGCGAATTTTTATGTTTTTGTCGTTACATTTTAAATATTAAGGGGTGCCTCTGGTAGAATATTTCATAAGGAAACTAGTGGAACCATTTTTTAAAACCTCGATGTTTTGTATGGACGCGGTGGTGCCATTTCCCGGAATTAATTCCGAAATTCGGAACTTTTCCCGGAATCTTCTAAATCCCCGGAATTGCCACCAAATTTGCGGTTTTTCGCCAGATTGATCATTTGTTTGATCAAATTTAGGGACTTTTTGATCAAATTTCACGATCATCGGAACTAAATCTGGGCGTATTTCGGAATATTTCCCCGGAATTTTTAGGTTAGGTTAGGTTAGGTTAGGTTACTTTCCGCCAGTTTGACCATTTATTTGATCAAATTTAGGGACGTTTTGATTAAATTTCACTATCATCGGAACAAAATCCGGGCGTATTTTGGAATTCTTCCCCGGGAGTTGTCTCGGAACTTTGGCGTCGCGTAATGTGTTTCCGGGAATCGCAATTTTTTCGGAATCTTTTGATGAAATAAAATGACAGTACTGTATAAAAGGAGTCGTAAGCTTTTAATGCTTCCAAATTTTGAGCGACCTCTCTGATTGGCTCGCTCCACTGTGCGGCGCGGCGGTGGCATCGCCGGCCGTTGCCACCGCCCGTGAAAAGAAACCCGTTTAGCGGAACACCGACCGCAGAACCTCGAACCTCGGCGACCCGGGCACAGCGACCGCGACGCCAACGCTGCGACGTCCAAGCGACTTCATCTCTCCCGCATCCCGAGTGGGACGCCAGTGCCTTCACAGAGAAAGTCCTGGAGACGTGGAAATCCGTAGGATCCAGAAAACGCCATCGAATGGACAACAATGGGCATTAATGGACTTAAATGAACTGGGGCCGAATTTTGTCGGTCCTCCCACCGTACTGAAATATTTTACGGACGAGTCTCGACCGCACTAGAGTCGCTGTATACTGAGAGTACAGACAATGCGAATCCATTTCTGATTGGTTCCCGCATTTTAGGCCTTATTCACTTAGATTATGAACGGAATCGACCGAGAAATTGGGGGTACGGCAAGGAACAAATGGAATGAGAGACCACAGGGTCGGACTGGCTCGCATCTGAGGGCGTAGACCCTTGGCTGGTTAAAGGGGCGTGATGTGATATTTTCTCGTAGGGCATTCCCTACGTGGAGAGGGGTTCAGAAAATTTTGGCAAATCAGCACAAGTTTACGCTATTTTCAGGTTCAAAGTTTATTGATCGCACGGAGTAAAAATTGCAAAATTGAAAGTAAAGCACAGCATTGAGAGCTCACGGTTCGCGTCATCGCGCCTTCAATTTTTCAGACGCAGCACGGACGTCCATCAAGTACGTATAGTTGTATCTCTGCGCCGTCGTAAACACGCACCCTTTCCCTCCCTCTTTTTCCATATTGTGTTAGTTTCCGTTTGTCTTATTCATAATGGTGGCTCAAGCACTACGTGAGTAATACAGCCGAAGGTAGGAGAGATGTCTCAAGGCCTTTTTTTAACTTCTCTTCCGAATCAGAGCGACGCTTCATTGACAGTATAAAGCAGAGCATTGAGAGCTCACGGTTCGAGTCATCGCGCCTTCAATTTTTCAGATGCAGCACGAACGTCCATCAAGTACGAATAGTTGTATCTCTGTGCCGTCGTTAACGCGCATCCTCCAAGTGTGATGTAAAGGTCCGATTAGTACGAACGTTCACTCTAAAATCGTTGCTTTCTAGAGACAGTTCGCCGATGAAACTGCAAAAATGAGCACTTATCTTGATTGCGGTGTTTCAAAATCTCCCCTCCTATTTTATTTTTCCAAAGGAGACAGAACCAACATCATGGCTTGAAGTTTTCATAGAATATTTTTCACGGAGAGAAGAAAAAACTGGAATTTTCACAAAACGACGCTCAGTAGTTTTCCTTGTGAAAAATATAGTATGAAGAAAGTCTGCAACCAGCACCACAAAGCGAGGTACGCATTTTCGAAGTTTCACCATCGAGTTGTGGAAATCCAACAATGCTAATGAAAAGGTGCAATAGAGATATATTCAGGGTAACGTACACTGCACTCACTGCAGTGTGGAGTATATCTCGCTCTGTGGTAGGAAATACCTGGAATTGATTTAACTAGAACCTTTCATGACTATAAAATCCGTCTCTGTATCTAACCTCCAGATTTTCAACAGTGCATGTTAGTAATTAAACTATCATGGCACGATACTCATACATTTCGTTTTTTTCTGTTGCAGGTAATTTCCCAACCCTCTGTAAACCAAGTGCAACCTTGGTTCTTTCTCTCCGTAAGTTTTCTCAAAATTCTCAAGTCTCGTGACCTTCGTCACGAACCTGACTATTGCATGATACACGTTATTTTCCTGTCACGTTAAATAGATGTAATAGGAAACACCACGAATGCATAATTCAATCGAACTCAAGTTCTGTAAATACCACACGGGGTGCACACGGTTCTATCTGTATCTGCTGACTGCTATTACAAGGTATTTACAGGTTTAGAAACCGGAAATTGTCAGGAAACACCAGCATTGAAAAAAAAGTCTCTTGGATCTAGAATCCAGGCTCTTGAAAAATGCGACAAGAAAAAATACTCTCTTGATCCAGTCGGAGTTTTGCTTGAATCAAAAGAAAATTCGCTTAAATTAAGAGACTTGGCACTCGATTCCAACAAAAATCCGATTGAATTAAGAGTGTGTTTTCTTGTCCAATTGTTTAAGAGTATGGACTCTAAATCCAAGATACTTTTTCTCCCAGCGAGTTAATGGAAAGCAGTATAAAATGAGGGAGCTAAAGTTATGAAAAAATTCGAAATTTCAAAAATCTTGAAGTTCTCAATCTCGCAAAACTTCTAACGCTGGTCACGCAATCAAATTGAGCCTCAAGTTGATTTGGGATTCAACGCTCTTAAGTTACACTCTGTACAGTGAAGAGAGTAATAAGTTTCAATGATGAATGTTCTATACTGTTCTATATTTTTTCTTTCTTTCTTCTTCGTTTTTTCTTTTTCTCCTTTTTTCCTTCCTCTCCTCTGTCTTTTTCTTTTTTCCTTCTTTTCCTTTTGCCTTTATTTCTTCTTTCTTTCCTTTCTTTTTTCTTATTTTTTTCTTATTTTCTTTTTCTCTCCCCCCCCCCCCCCCCCCCGAAACACCCGATGAACGATATTGGCCGAAATAATTTTGCG
Source organism: Bemisia tabaci (assembly GCF_918797505.1). Taxonomy (NCBI): domain Eukaryota; kingdom Metazoa; phylum Arthropoda; class Insecta; order Hemiptera; family Aleyrodidae; genus Bemisia; species Bemisia tabaci. Next base: position 67,652,537 of record NC_092794.1, on the reverse strand, counting down.
TAGGCTAAAGATTAAATAATATTGAACATTCTTACGGTGTGATAGGGTGAGATTTGGCACTAACGAGCCCACAATACCACACAATTGCATTCTCGTTCCACTGTTCTTGAATCGTTAAGTTTGGCCGGCTGATATGAGTGCGCGGCTTATTCCATTTGCCAGACGATGCTCTCATGCTATATTTGGACATCGCATGTTTTGATGATGCCCGTACATGGAACTTCCTTTTATCTTGCAAAGTCCTCTGGCGGCTGAAGCCAAAATTTGACTTATCTGGTAATTTTTCGTCGTCTCTTTTGATGAGCCCAATAGCCCATGTTTGTCGGTACTCAAGTGTAGCGCAGTTGCATTAGACGTTACCTTTTTCCTATTGCATCGATAAGTTGGTCCATTAGGTCAATACAGGAAGTGGAACGAGTAACACAATCTTTTGACCGATTCAGCCTCTTCTCAGGTTTTTCCAATGTCTGTCGTGCCGGCATCAACATGAACTTTAGGAGTTCGTATTTCATCCCCTTTTCAATTTGGGGGTCATTCAATGGCTTGTAAAAAAACACTGCACCTTTCAGATGCTTTTATACATATGTCAGCGGTGAAAGTCGTGAATTAGGATATCTCGATTTGTGACGTCTCAGATTCCTTGTCAATTTTCATTTTTTCAAACGAAAACCAACGAATTTCTTTGGAGTTTTTTCCAGTTTAATCTTTAGCCTATGCAAAATTTTCCTCGAAAATTTCGGCCAATATTGTTCATCGGGTGTTCCGGGGGGGGGGGGGGGGGGGGGGGGAGGAAAAAGAGGAGAAAAAAGGAAAAGACAGAAGAAAGAAAAAATATAGAACAGCAGCTAGGTGAGATTTTGAAATGTCGCATCCTGTTCTGAGACTTTTACCGATGATATCCCGATGATTGGACAGTCATCGATTGGTAATCGATTTTCGGTTGTTTTTAATCACGATCATTGATTCAATTACTTCGTCCTCGATTGTTCGAGCATTCGGTGCATCAAATAAGAACTCGTTTAAGCGTAAAAATTAATCGAGATCACTCAAACGTTTCCAAAAAAAAAGAAACGCGGAGCCATTCCGTGCCACCTTAGTCCAATTACACTTTTCGGTGGTAATTATTCTTTCGTCAATGAATTTCGATTCCTCGAGGCAGCCGATCGTCAAAACCGGGCATCCATCAATCACCAACAAAAACACGCTTCTCGCTCGATGTTTTCGTTGCACCCCTCGGATGGGGGCAGTTTTAATTCGATTTGCATTCTACATGGTTCCTCCGAAATAAGGGGTGTCAATGCCGCGTCGCGCGCAGAGTAGTATTGAAGAAAAATTATTGCCCAGGGTTGCCGAGTAGTCTCGAAGGGACTACGGAGATAACTGAAGGGATCCCGTTTTTCGAGCACCGTCCGATGACGGCGGTGATTGTTGACTGTTGAGACGCCGCGAGGGGTTGACAGCGTTTAGCGAGCTGCGAGGGTCGCTGCAAGTCGTTTGGAGTTTAGTAGCCCCGTCTGATGTTCGGAAGTTAAGAAGATACCGTGTTCGGTCTATTAAGAAAATACGCCGTGTGAGCCCTCAGATGTTGCCATATATCCTTCAATAAAAGTCAAATTTACTGGGAAAATAATGAATATTTTCCCCCAAGATTTTTAGACAATTTTGCTCGCAATTTAATCTAACATATCCGAAAATTTCAAGGAAAATTATGTAACATTTTCCTCTCAAATAGATGTTTGATCAGAGGAAATTTGGCAATTCTTGAATGTTCATACGGCGTTTTTCCTTAGCATGGCGTTGGGGTGCATGTGCTCGGAGGGAGAGACCGACATCTGGGCGAACCCGACGGATTTCTAAGGTAATAAAATGGTCAAAGCCAGAGCATTGGATCATGAATTCATGATTGTCTCCATTCGTATTGGACGCGTTTATAACGGACACATGGAATGTACATATACGTGACGGTCCTTGGAAAAAGGGAATTTTGCGAGCAATTTTTTTTTGTGTGTGTCTAAGAATTTCACCTCAGAAAGCCCAAGATGATGACGCCTCTAACTAACCTCAGGAAGTCTATGCTCAAAATTCAATAGAAATTCCCAGTAAACATCGTCTGACAAGTTCTTGGAAAGTGAGGGTATACTGCTACCGAACCTTGGACGGTTGGCCTCCATCAAATATTGCATTTTTTTCAATTTTAAGAAACTTCTTACCCGAAAATGTTCGTAAAATTTTTTTTAAGAGAATGCAGGAATCATGCGAAAAAATCATTGAAAAGTCAAAGAATTTTAAATCTCTGAAAAGGCAGAAAAGTTTGTAATCTGAGAAAACATGTCACCCTAAAATATGATTAAAATGAGATGTAAGTATAATCGAAATTTTATGTACAGGAGCTTTGTAGCCTACAAAAACTGTGCATAATGTTATGCCCATCAAGTGTGGTGAATTTTTTTTTCAAAATATAACTTGTTACTTTTGAAAAGGAGGTAATGGAATTTCTTCGCGTCCTTAGCAGGAAAACATCCAGGCTCTTGTAGAAAGACGGTAATAGATGTGTAATAGATTTTAATGAACTTAGCACGTAACCTCAAGTGAAAAGAAAAGAAGAGCTGGGTTCAAATTAATGGGATTGAAAGTCCAACTTGCGACTGAGGTTATAAAATAACTGTTGTCTAAGTCTCATCAGGGGTGTTCCATAGGGTAGGACGGGGCGAGAGGGGTAATTGTGCCTTCCGGAGTGTCTCGGCAGTCGACGCGAGGAAAGGGATGTTCCTACTTGGTTCCCACGCTCGGCCCCCTTAATGTGATCATGTGTTGTGTATGATGAGAAACCACCCTCTTCAGAATCATGTGTCAGCGGTCCATGCACCGACTCAATTTAAAGTTCGAGACCTCAGTAAGGAAACTGTGTAGCGAATATGGGGCGAGACGATTTTTTCCTTGAAGAGAAAATGTGCCCTCCTTGAAATAATGTAATGATGCTGATAATGTTGACCTGCTGGTTTGGCGGTTCAACCCAAATTATCCTGTGTTCAACGGTCACCTACAAATTAGATTTCTGTGAATACCTTGCACTACATTGATTTTTTGACTGATCCGTAGAATGTCTCTGACACAAAAACCAACAGCGTTTCCTGTCTGGAATTGAGGATAAAATTTTTGTCACGAATAAATCGGTGAATGCTATTTTCATTATATTTATTTACCTTAAAAAATCACCGGTGATGATTCTTTAGAAAACATTAAAATTGTATGGGATTCAGTTTGTCGGAATTCATTACAATCATTTTCGCCTTGAGACAAGCAACGCAGATAGTGAGTCTTCGAATAGGCAACTATAACAGCATGGAGGATGTTATCTGGCCTACCTTGAAAATTGAAGGCGAAGTGGCTAGATACAGCACAATCTCCACACTAGTGGCGTTTCACGCAGATTCGGCCTCCTCTAATATTTTAGTAAAAAAACGCCGCTGCCAATAACCTCAACACGTGATCAGTGCTGAAGTTATTGTAATCAGAACGCTGTGTTAGTTTTTTACGCGTTTGTCGGGTAATAATCTCACTGTTTGTTTGTTTGTTTTTTTTTTTTTTTGACAAATATTTGAAAATGATAAAATTTAATCGCTTAACAAGTGATTGTACCCGATGACCGAGCGATTTATTCCTCCTTATTTTTCTGGAAAACATGATAAGTTGAGAGAGACAATGACATCCCAATCTGTCTTATTATACGGATGCAAGCAGTAACTCCAGAAATAACGTTTTAAGCAAATTGAACGAGTGGCGTTCAAACGGAATATTATTTTCATCGAACGAATTACTCGCTCGTCGTAAAATTGCCAATAGTCATCCAGAAGACTTTAGAAAATTTTTCGGATGGTTGAAAATCGACGAATTTTACAATCGGCTTTTTAAATAAGGGCCTCATTCATTTCATGCTAGGCAAGGCAGACAGCAGTATGTGCTATCCTCTGCCTGCTTGCGTGTGCGTTTCGGGCAAAATGAAAATAAAAATAAAATAAAATGATTATGCTTAGATATCGGCAGAAAAGGCTACCATTTCACTGAAGACGTGATTGAGAGCAGCTCTCTTGCAGAATAAAGTGGACTTTCTTTCTATCGTGTATGAAATGACTTCAATTTTTGCGCAATTCTTGCTTTCTCACATCTCTCGTCTCCTACAAATTATACCAAATTCGCTCTTCAGGCTGAATCGGTCAGTTTATTAAAATTAGATTGTCGAATTTTGAAAGAAACTCGATTTTGAAGGTGTGGGCGTTACTGCTCTCTTCGGTCCTCAGCAACGTGGCAGAAACGTGAATCTATTTTCAAAACATAATTTAATCACGCAAGTCTCAACGGGAAACTCAGCACGGTGCAACGTTTCAACGAGGAAATAGCACCAATTAGGAACACGCGTTCCAATGGAACAATAGTCGGGTCGTGAGGAGCATTTCCTGTTGACCCTTCCCTGAACTCCAGAAAAACCGGGACCGTATCCTCTACGAATGAACTTCCTCCTTTTTTCTCCCTCTCTTTTTTTCCGTCGTGGTGTGTTGAAATTTCTTTGGTTCACCTCGTTTGCGTACAGGTAGCGCCACCACTTAAGTACCTCTTATAATTCGGTCCTTGTTGAATAGTGAGATTATAGCTATTGCCGCAATCAGACGCTGAATTTAGCAGCTGAATGTGGAAGTCAACAGTCATCGCCTAACGGCTGAAATTTAGCAAATTTGAGTTATTTTCATACAGATGTGTATCAAATCTACTCGAATAGTTCAGACAAATTCAAAATTGGTCCGATGGTTGCTGAGAATCGTTGCTGAATTTTGCGCGTCACGCGCAAAATTCAGGCATCGGGCCGATGACTTCCACATTCAAGCCACATCCAGCTCCCACATTCAGCGTGTGATTGCGGTGTATGTTTATGCGAGCCTCTAAACCTAACTTTAATCGAAACCTGAGTTTGAAACCAAGGTTCAAATCACGGCATAAACGATCCGGAACTAACGAAATGTAGGTTTCCGAAATTTGTGTTTGAAACCTTATTTTACACTAAAGACTAGGTTTTCGCATTCCACATAAACAAACCGGAGGTTGAAATTCGACTTCAAATGCGATTTCCGGGTGGGCGATCGGCAGTATGGCGGATTTGTTATCATAAGTGGAAATTTTTCTCACCGCACTAACAATAAGTCTGCCGTGATAGCGAAGAGAGCCGCAAGTGCAAAATTTTCGAAATCGAGTTTTCTTCAAAATTCGTCTAAACTCTTTTAGATGAAATTACCGAGACAGCTAAAACAGCAAAATTCATCCTACTTTAATGAAAACGAGACGTATGAGAAAGCCGTAAGTGCACAAAAAATGACATAGTTTTTTTCAAGACAGCCGTTGGTGCATGAGAGCCAATGAAAACAGTGCTTTCCAGTAAAGTGCCGCCCTCTTCTGCCAATTTCTAACCTGAAAATGTGTTTGTTGTGCGTCCAAAACGCAACCACGAAAGTATGCAGAAGATAGCACTTACGGCTGTTTTGCCTAACAATAACCTAGCATGAAAATGAAAAATACCCCTTTTATGTAATGGGAATAAAATCGGTCGATTTTTAATCATCCATACGATCTCTAGGAGTCTTCCGGACGATTAGTGGCAATTTGACAAAGAACGGAGGCTTCTTTCAACAAAATGTTCCGGTCAGAAGCTTCTGAGCCTGTTTCCTCAGAACCTCATTTTTGCACTTACGGCTCTCTTCGTTATCACGGCAGAACTGATGTATTTTCTCCGCGACAGAAGTCGCCGTGTTTCAATGACGGAGTGACTAGTAATCCTCATTTCCTCCACGGATCTCTGCATGACGATTTTCGTTCACTTTTCGTGTGTTAAAATTTTCGTGCCCCAGGTGAGGATCGAACTCACAACCTCGGCATGGCTCACGACTACTGTCATATAAGTACCGCGCGCTAACCGATTGCGCCACTGGGGCTTCAATCGGGCCAGGCAGAAATAACGCGTTATAAGGCGTCTGGTACTCCGCTGTTGAGCTCGGCTCGTTGCCATGGAGATACGTGAATGGCGTCACTCACGCTACGCTACGCTACTCCGCGGTAGTGAATGAATGGAGATATCCCCGCCCCGCCCCCCTTCCCCCTACTCCACCCCGCAGCTCCGCCGCCGGCTCCAAGTCGATCTCTCGTGGTTTGAGTCATGGTTCTCGAATCGTGATAGAGGTTGCCCTCCCCCTCATGTGTGAAGGGTTCTGGTTTCTCACTCATCTATTTTGAGTTTTGGTTTCGAAGGTGGTAATTTTTACCCGGACTCTAAAGCGGCAGCTCGCATTATTTTCTGTTTTTTCCTCTCTTTCTCCCGCTGGAAGTTCACCGACCAGTGGCGACGACTTGTGGGTTGAAACTTTGGGGGTGCAAAGGGAGGGTCAGATGGGGGCGTGGGGAGTTTCCCGTATCTGAGGGAGGTCCCCCGAAAAAAGTTTGAAAATTAGGTATGTATGTAACGAAATTTTTATTTAGGTTAATGGTAAAATACCGCAATAATAATAATAATAATATGATAAAAAAAACTCTGAAAAGGGAGGCGGCCGCCTTTTCGCTATGCATGCGCAATCACTAAAACTGACCAGATACAATATTGATGGCTGAATTTGGGGACCATAAGTTTCTAGATTCAGAGCTACAGGAAATTCTTCGAGGAAAAATGATCCGCAACTTCAGCCTCATAATTTTTGTATTCCGGGAAACGAACGTTACCGCACTAATATGTCAAAAATACACGTGGGGAACTAAAAGATAAAAAATAAGAGTTTCCTCCCTAAATTATTATAAGAGCATCCTTCGGCCATGCCCCATGAGTCGCGACTACCGCATTTGAGCATTTTCTGCCATTTTTGTGGTTGGTTTGCCGTCTTGCTGACTTTCCATTTTAATTTATTTTTTGTTGAAAAATTAACATTATCTTCCAAACATCTCCGTAAATTTTCTCCCGTTTTTAAAGATTTTTACCTCGAAACTTGAAGCGTAAAAGTCGGGTCGTTCCGTTTTCTTGCGATCTCTAATCGCACACCGAAAGAAACGGATGCTGACTTTACATTCTGTGAGAAAGTGTGCGACAACTCACAAAACGTCGTCAACTCTGACAATGTCAAGATGTAAAGCTAACTGCTGTGGCGGTTAACTCAGCGTTTCGTGAGTTGTCGCACTTTTTTCTACATCCAGAATGTCAAGTCAACATCCCTTTTCTTCGGTGTAACAGTCAATCCATTCTTGAGCTCCTCACCTCAAATCTGGCCCAACTGCATCCGCGTAGTGGCCCATTTCTACATTCAATCACTTCGAGCGCGAGAAGAGGGCAATCATCGGCGGATCCAGCAATTTGGCAACACTGTCTTTTCTCCATTTAAACCTACGAAAATGTATCGATTCTTGGGGGGCCAGGTGCTCCAACAAGAATCGATTATTTAGCATAGGTTTAAATGGAGAAAATTCGGTGTTGCCAAATTGCTGGGTCCGCCTCTGAGGGCAATAAATCGTCCCCGCATTTAAATATTCAAGAAGTCCTCCCATATACTCTCATCAAAAGACCGACGAGGAAAAGAGGAGCAACTCAGAGATCGATCGGAGGCAGTGGCGTGGCGTGAATTGCGATGTATCGATTGTTATGCCATTTAAACTTATGAAAAAAGATCGATTTTCAGGGTGTTCGCAGCGAACACCTTAGTAATCGATTCTTTACCACAGTTTCAAATGGCGAGATATCGATAATCGATTATTCGCGCCACGCCACTGATCGGAGGGAACGGACACGAAGCTGGAACAATGTAAGATTATTCCGTGAGATACCGAGTCGGAGCATTGTCGGCAGCGCCTCAAACAAAAGGAGTCTATTTACATTGGAGTTTGAGCCCCGAACGCGACCCGGGCCGTCGACTCCGAGGCCCACGAGATGAGCTCCGCGTCCAGTTGTGACGGTCCGGTCCGGTGCATCGTGGAGCATTCCTGCGATTTCACGGATGCGGAATGCGGAATGAACGAATGCTGGAAGCGAGATGCCCGGCTCCAGCTCTGGGGAAGAACCGCGGTTATCCGTTGGAAACCGTACCTGCCGTGTCGCCGAAGAAAGTGATGGGGCAAAAATGGACAGAGTTTAAGTAGGATTGCCGCAGTCAGGGACAGAGTCAAGAGACCCTCTATACTGGCCTCTTGCCGACAGGATACTCGCCGGGGATTCTCTTTTCGGGGATTTTACTCTCGGGGATTCAAAAGTTCCTCATGGAAAGTTGTAAGCAGAGACAAGAGACCCTCCACTAGTATCTTGGCCATTGTGGAAGCTTTTACTTTCGGGACTTCAGTACTCCACTGTTGACTTACCTACATGGTTGATGTTCAAGAACGTGTTGGCAGTTTCGTTTTGCAAACAAGCCGAAAATGGCCGACGTTTCGGAAACTTGTTTGGCTCATGACGTCATCCGAAGCTCATCATCGACCATGTAGGTAAGTCAACAGCCGAAACTAGGGTGATGACTGTTGCTCCCTAGTATTTGTCCATAAGGAATTGTTGAAACCCCGAAAGTAAAAGCTTCCACCTACCACCAAGAGGCCAGTGGAGAGTCTCTTGTCTCTGGTTGTAAGGGAGCAATAGTCATCACTTTTGTTTCGGTTGTTGACCTACCTACATGGTGGATGATGAGCTTCGGGTGACGTCATGAGCCAAGCAAGTTCCCCAAAAATTCTTAACTTAATTTTACTTAATTTTTTCAAAAGCACTTATGCGCCTTATCCTCCAAGTCCCTCATTTCGAAAATTTGGTGTTACTGTAAAATAAATCGGCGTAAATAGTAACAAACGTTGCTCCTCCAGCAACATCGCAGCTATGCCGCCGTGCTAAGGAAAAACGCCGTATGAACATTAGAGAGTTGCCAAATTTCCCTCGATAAAACATGTACTTTTGACGACATTCATGCATATTTTCAGATATTTCAGAATAAAATTGCGTACAAAATTGTCTGGTAATTTTGGAAGGTAATACTTAAAACTTTCCCAATGAATTCGGTTTTTTCGGAGGAAACTTGGCAACGTCTAATGGCTTATACGGCGTTCTTCCTTAGCACGACAGTACGTAGATACGTTTTTTCTGCTGAACCAGACATGAGGTGGATTTTCACGGGTGGGAAACGAAGTCGGATAATTGGCGGATCCAGCAAATTGGCAACGTTGCTTTTCTCCATTTAAACCTATGGAAATGTATCGATTCTTAGAGGGGGCAAGTGCTCCGATAAGAATCGATTATTTAACATAGCTTTAAATGGAGAAAATCCGGTGTTGCCAAGTTGCTGGATCCGCCAATGGTCGGATATCATCTTTCCGTTTGAACTACTCTCGACAATGCTCCGGTGCGGGTCGAGACGGGCCCTCCTGGATAGGCCAATCAAGCGGCGATTAAGTCGAAAGGGGAAAGGCGGGAAAACCAGCAACAATGCCCGTATCCACGACGACCAGAAAATTAGGATGGAAGAGTCACGTCGACGGAGCGAAAGCTGAGACAACCGGCTCGGAACGATTAGCGGCTCCTGCCGGCCCAACGGATCGATCCTTGAATCGAAATCGAATCAACTGGATCGATGAAGCCCTATCTTAGTAATGCTATTTATCGATCGATAGATCGACCCGCAGACAGCTCGGGTTATCTCATTCCGGAAAATTCAACGCGTCCAGATGGCGAATTTCCACTGCACGTGGCACCCCTTCTCTGCCGTTAGTGGCGTGGCGTGAATTGCGATGTATCGGCTGTTATGCCATTTGAACCTATTGTAAAGAATCGATTATTAAGGTGTTCGCTGCGAACACTCTGTCTATCGATCCTTTTCCATAGGTTCAAATGGCATAGCAATCGATATATCGCTATTCACGCCACGCCACTGTCTGCCGTCCACAGCAAAAGAGCCGTGACTCCTTTTTTAAATTTTGTATTTTTCCCCCCACAAAATTACACTGCTTACTTTTGAAGAAAAAAAGGGGGAAAAAAACCACTGAAACTCTGCCGAAGCTGAACACTTTTCCCCTCAATCTTGTTCTGATACTAATCAGAGCTCAAGTATGTTAGACTCTACTTCAACATTTTGAACTTTTTGATCTTGCTCTCCCCGCAAAATAGTGTGGACCCAGCACTATTTTACCACCTGGGTACAAGAAAACCTACTCGCCAACAGACATAATTTTGTTCACTTTGTTCCAAATGATATGCTTGAGTCCTTCGAAAATAAAAAGGATGAACGCTCGTTCGTTTCCTTGAAAAACAGCATTTTTTTAGAAAACAATTGAAAAACGTAAACTGGAGGTATGGTTTTTTTACTGTGGATCGTAGAAAATTTCTGCCGTGTTCAAGGGTGGACCCTTGGGGGGGGGGGGGGGTTCCATAAATCTACTTGGCCCCTCTTGATCATCCACCGAGTCAAGTAGAACCCAAGAATGCTTTAACGGACTCCGATCATAGACGATATATTCTGAAGACCCCGTAGCTACAATCTAATTGTAATCCCTGTAATCGAGTGAGGCAAAATTGAAGCTCGGAGGTCAACACTACTCACCGAAAAATGATGATTGGTGAACAACTTGTTTAGCATAAAATTCGCCAAATGATGACTGATGAATGTCGGGGTGAGTACTCCAAGAGGATATTCTTTGCATTTTATGGTAGGATTGCCAAACCGTATGCTCAACTCTTTGGTCATCAGTTATCATTAGGCAAATCTGAGCGTTGACTCCCAAAAGTGACATTCTCACCATAAGAAAGTCTCTCAAAAATACATTGTTTTTTACTTCGATTGACTGAGAAAATTTGCCTGGCCACGGATTGGGGACGGATGCAGAGGATTGAGACATCGAAACATGGTTTTTTGCGCACTTGACCCATCCTGCCGTGCTAAGGAAGAACGCCGTATGAACATTCGAGAGTTGCCAAATTTCCTTCGATAAAATGTTTATTTTTGCGGTAAGTTATGAATATTTTTCCTTGAAATTTTCCGGAACTTCAGGCAAAATTGCGAACAAAATTATCTGAAAAATTGGAAGGAAAATATTCATAAGTGTACCAGGAAATTCGTGTTTTATCAAAGGAAATTTGGCAACGCCTGAAGGTTCATACGGCGTTTTTCTTTAGCACGGCAGCATCGCTAGATGATCTCTCTCTGTTCGGTGAGAGCGTCCAACAACAACAGCAACACCAACAACAACGGTGTCGCTGTCGCCAAAAGCGCGCGGGGGTGGAAACCGTACGACGTCTCGTGACACACTTCTTTGTCTTCGCATCGCAGCTCATTAGCCAATGACCTATCGTGAACACCTCTGTTAGCCTCTTCTTCAGTGGCGTGGCGTGCTTTGCGATGTATCGATTGTTACGCCATTTAAACCTATGGTAAAGAATCGATTATTAAGGTGTTCGCTGCGAACACCCTGTTTATCGATCCTTTTCCATAGGTTTAAATGGCATAACAATCGATTTATCGCAATGCACGCCACACCACTGCTCTTCTTCTCCGCGCTGCTTTCGTCATTGGGCGCCGCATGCTATGAAAATCGCATGAGCATTCGAATGTTGCCAAATTCAAGCGCGATGAAATCCGTTTTCTTGAGGAAAGTCACGAACACTGCCGTGCTAAGGAGAAACGCCGTAAGCGTGATCATTCGAGAGTTGCCACATTTCCTTCAGTAAAATGTTTATTTTTAAAACAATGTATAAATATTTTTCCCCGAAATTTTCAGGAACATACGGACCATACGGTGAAATAGCGGACAAAATTATCTGAAAAATTGGAAGAAAAATACCCATTAGTTTACCGGGAAATTCGTGTTTTATCAAAGGAAACTTGGCAACGCCTGAAGGTTCATACGGCGTTTTTCCTTAGCACGGCAGAATAGGTTTCTCTGAAATTTTCAGATATATTATATTGCGAGTGTAGTCTCTAGACTTCGAGGAGAAAAATTCTTCAGAAATTGATCAAATACATATTTGGCAGCGATTTCCTGCTCAAATTGAGGTCCATGAGGTCCGTCTACGACGTCGTCCATAACATCATCGAATTTTCTACAAATCCGTAGTGGAAAGCTGTGTCAAAAATAGCCGAAATTTTCGATTTACCTACCTTCAAAGCACGGATTTGAAAAGCAACCAATATGTTATGAGCCCTAAAGGAGAGGAATTCAAAGTAATCCTAATTTGAATCCTTTTTTGTGTTTGACTGAGGGATATAAAAAGGGCCGAGGGGTTAATCCGTTGCTGCAACGAGTCAAAATCCGAGAGCATAGTTTATTCGCATATGAATTGAAAACAAAACGGCTCTCTTGGAAGAATGAATAAATCCATTTTTTTCTAAAGACGAACCAAATTTATTAAACTTGTCAGCGAGATCTCCTGGGCCGTTCATCCCTACAAAACAAGAGATGTTCATGACAATTTGGAGACGCTCCAATGGACTTGAACTGATGAGTGAGAACTAATTTTTGTTCGAAAAGTCGAAAGTACCTACGTACGAGGTGTCAATATCAATATTCTTTCACAGAAAATCCGTCGTCATTAACCCAAAAAAACAGGACAAATCGAGAAATCTCAGATCTCCCTGTGGATAAAACTAGTTCTCTCATGGATGAGCTAGCAAAAAGTTAAGATAAGTTACAAAGTCTGTTCGAGATCGTCTTGTGTAGTGCTTACAAAAAAACTTAAACCTGTGGAAAATTTTTTAAAATTAAATGCAAGCGAAGGAAAAGTGTATTATTTATAAGTGGCTGATAATTTACTCTCCAGACTGAAATTCATGGAGGGAACGAGAGATTAAAATTTTTTCCACCACCGTGAAATTAGCCAAAAGTGACCAATTTGCACATTTACGTATCTAGCATTTCCCCCGGAGGATATCGATAATTCGATGACGAAATGGTTTTGTGCTCCATTATTGTTTCCTCAAGTTTCCTGTCTCAAAATTTTCGTGGAAGTGATTTTAATTTGCGCAATGATCGCATCGTATTATTTCTCTTCCTGGAAAGTGAGGTTAATGTGTCGACTACTCCATGGGTCATTGTGCTTTGTCCCCTGGCAGTGTTAATTAAGAGATCAATTGGAATTTATGTATGGGGGCAACCAATGTTGCCCGAGTGACGTAACTGTAAAACCGCACGCATGCCTCAGCGGAGGCGAACAATGGCGAGGCGTCATAATCGATTATTGGTATTTTTCCTTTTGATCCTGAAAAGGTCCTGTAAAGAATCGATTATTATGACGGTCGTTGCGAACGCCCTGACAATCGATATTTTTTCATAGGTTTGAATGGCATATCAATCGATACATTGCGAATCCCGCTACGCTACTGGCTGCGAACAATGCGTTGTCTCTTCATTGTCTTACGAGTGTACCTTTTCATAAATGGGAAAGGAGCACTTGGAGCTTAATCAGAAGTATTTTTCAGTTCGTTGTTCAAAAGTTATTTTCTAAGAACATCAATGTCAATGATCAAGGAGCTAAGCACTCATAATGCCTCATCGGATATTTTTCGCCGCAGGCAGTAACTAATCGTCGGAGGATCGAAATATTTGTTGTTGAATAATAAAATGTAAAAATTCGGAGATTAAGGAAAAAACAGGAATATGCTGATTATCATTCTTCGACATCCAACCGGACGTTTTTTTCTTGGTTGCGTGGTACCAGCTAGTGTACGCGCAAGTGCGTGTAGTGGGATCAGGTACCTCAGTTGGGTTCGGTTGGGTCACGCAACTAAACAAACCTCCCGGAAAAGCGGGGAGTATCACCAGTATTTGAAGGCGCTCCCAGCCGAGGCCGTGTGTTTGAAGTTCTTCGCCGATGAAACTTTTACTGTGTCGATGCGAATTATTGTCATTTGGCGAGTTACGACGTATGCCGCTCACGAATTCCCGGCGATTGCTGACTACCTACGACATATTCATCGTTCAGCTGAGAAAACGCTCAACAAGTTGCCTATCCATGGAGTACAAGACAGAGAAAGAATTCAACGTCTATGTAAAATGTATATTTTTTCACTAAAATTTCAGCATATCGGAAGCTTAAAATCAAATTACATGTGAAAAATTAACAGTCGTAATTTACATGGTAAATGTAGTAAAGTATAACAATTCACCGCTCGCAGCAATAAACCATTACCAGTACGGATCAAATCAGCCGCTAAAAACAACCTATACGTAGGACAAATAACAGGAACATGGTTTCACACGTACATTTTCCTTCTTTTCTAATCCGAGACACCTCTTTTTCGTGCACCTAAAAAGAAATTATTTCGAACATGGGAAAATTCTTCGTCGGAAAATAAACCAAAATTAGTGCTCGGTTCGATTCGAGGAGACTTCGGTTTTTGTGAGTGGGACGTGTGAATGACTCACACACACACACACACACCCTCACCCTCACACACACACACACAAAATAAACTATTTGATTCCTCCTATCGTTTAAATTCTGAAAGTTTCACTTCGTTCATCGTATTTCACGTGAAAGTGCGACAAGGAAACATGTATTATGTGTGCATGATTTTGTACCCTGTGTAGTGGACCATTGCCGTTAAAGTGAAGAATGTTGTCGATCGTTAAATTCAACTTTTATCTCTTTGATGCATATTAATTGTCCCATTACTTCCAGTGCGCGGTTTCCAAAATATCTTGTCTCCAAACCTTCCTAGCTCTTGGCCTTTAATGTCAGTTTGCAATTTATCTGTTTTCCCCCCGCATTTTATTTCTTTTTGAAAACCCATTATTTTCCTGGCGCTAATTTCAGTCAAGTTAGAGTCCCTCTATAGAGACAATTGAGACAAAATGGCTCGTGAACGGGAATAAAGATTACACACATTGACGTTTTTCGAAATCTTTGATTAACTCTTTCCCGAATTCCTGTCTCCGTTCCCTCTCTCATTCCGCCCATTCCTTGCTACGCCCCTGATTCCCCAGTCCATTCCAGTTCATAAACTTTGCAATGGACCACTAGACAAGGTACGAATTTAAGGATTCTGATACATGTTTCTTAACCAGAATTTCACGTAGAACATGATTCGCGCAACGAAAATTACTGAAACCAACTCCTAACGGAGATATTAACATTTTTATTTCACATTGGTTACGCGAATTTTGAACTGCCCGCTCACAAGAAACTCAAAGCTCTACGTGAGTCAAATCGCGCACTACAACGGTTTCAGCAAGCTTCTCAATCGAGCAATGTCCGTTTCCAACCATGTGTTTTTCAAACTATAAGTAATTTGCTATAGCTGAGCCAAAGCGTCAAGATTGAGGTTGTCAGATTTTTTTATCGCAGAGACGTTCATGATAACGTTTAGCGAGCGATGTGAATCACGTAGAGCTTCGAGTTTTCATGAGCTGTTGGTTTGAATTCACGCACCAAGAATCATTAAATATCTTCGGAAGGAGTTGATTTCGGTAATTTTCGTTGTGCTCATCGTGTTTTACGTGCAATTTTGGTGAAGAAACATGTATCAGAATGCTGGAATTTGTACCTTGTCTAGTGGATCATTGGTGAAAATGTAATCTTTATTCCCGTTTGTGCCAGTGGAGGCCTAACATACAGGAACCAATCAGACATGGATTCGTATCGTCTTTACTCTCAGTTTAAAGGGACTCTGGGGTCAAACTGTGGTCGTAGTATCTGCCGCCTTGCCAAGTTTTGCAGGAAAGCTCAGGCTTAGATCGCTCAAATCTAGATGTTGGCTCGAGCATTGCGATTTTTTTGGATCGTTTCTATGACGTCGAACCCGAGGTCCACGCGAAAGAGGTCGAGTCATGGCGGTGGGGCTCCATTCTTTGCGCTCGATTTAAAGATGCACTGTCACCGCATGTTCCAAGTTGTCACGTTAACGTTACCGTGTTCCACTGCTCTGAATCAAGGGCACCCCCTCCCCCCCCCCCCCTCGCAATTCCCGCCCAGGGTACACTGCATCTCTTCCACCTGGGTGCAGTTGCAGTTCTTGGGAAAAGTAGCCTCACTCAAAAATGGAGATGTTGCATGTGTGAGGAATTTGCGATTTGACTGTTGATTCTGAGGTAAAAGTTCGCGAGAAACACGATGGTGCCACTGGTTTTCTCTGAAATCAACTCCCTCAAAAAAAGCTCTCAAGTTGAGGCCAAAATGGAGGGGATATCCCACTTTACCCTGAGAGTCCACCTCTACATCAAGACAATAACTCTCCATGCAAAGATAGGGAGTAAATACATTGACAGGGCTGCCATTTCATTTGGGGACTCTAAAACTGAAAACACGGCATCACTGCTAATGTACTTGCTCCAGGGGTGCAGTTGCAGTTCTTGGAAAAATTAGCCTCACTCAAAAATGGAGATGTTGCATGTGTGAGGTATTTGCGATTTGACTGTTGATTCTTATGTAAAAGTTCGCGAGAAACACGATGGTGCCACTGGTTTTCTCTGAAATCAACTCCCAAGCTTAAAAAAAGCTCTCAAATTGAGGCCAAAATGGAGGGGATATCCCACGCTATCCTGAGAGTCCACCTCTACATCAAGACAAACTCTCCATGCAAATGATAGGGAGCAAATACATTGACAGGGCTGCCACTTCATTTGGGGACTCTAAAACTGAAAACACGGCATCACTGCTAATGTATTTGCTCCCTATCTTTGCATGGAGAGTTTGTCTTGATGTAGAGGTGGACTCTCAGGGTAGGGTGGGATATCCCCTCCATTTTGGCCTCAACTTGAGAGCTTTTTTTGAGCTTGGGAGTTGATTTCAGAGAAAACCAGTGGCACCATCGTGTTTCTCCCGAACTTTTTCATGAGAATCAACATTCAAATCGCAAATTCCTCACAAATGCAACATATCCATTGTCCGAGTTTCTCAAATTTTCTTTTGCGATTTTTCCACGCATAGATTCGACATTTAAGGTATGCTGTTTCTACACTTGGACTTTATATTGTAATTGGATTACATTTTGCAATAAGTGACCACTATCTCTGGCTTTTCCTTGAAAGCACCCCTTTGCATAAAGAGAAACCAATGGCATGTGTGATATTTCTATAATGAGCCAGAAACAGTGATTCTTCATTGCTAAATGTGGTCCAGTTAGGAACTAGAATTTCTTGCGTATCTGCGAAAACACTTATGTGCGTAGGGAAGTTAATGGTACACACGTTGTTTCTATATTAAGCCAAAAATTTTATAAGAGTTTTTAAAAAAAAAAAATTTAAAAAATTTAAAAGAGATAAAAAAGGAGATGTTTGCATCTTGAGGATTGTTTACCCTGTGGCGTAGGTCGGTACAGGTACACGGTACAACATGGCCAGCAAAATCCGGAATTCGAAGTATGAAAAACGGACCATATCGTCCGATTTTTTTTCTTAAATCAACTCATGATATAATTTTAAACACTCTATTTAAAATGAATTTTTTCCAAAAACTACACCATTTCCAAGAAAATCGATGATGAAATTCGTCAGTACCCACCTATGTCATAAAACAAATCCATAATGCCCGAGATGCAAACATCTCCTTTATTTTCTCTATGCGTCAACAGTTCGAATCACCATTGCCTTAAGCTCACTGAAGTAGGTAAACTGTAGAAAATTCACTCGGACCAACATATTTCGTTTTGTGAAGTTGAGAGAATGATTCCTCGAACCGAAATTCGGTTATTTCAACCGAAAGAATCGCCTAAGATGACCTACCCCTCGGAATCAGAAAAATATTTATTTCTTGTGATAACAAAGACAGTATTCTGAAGAATGGAATGTTGAAGTTTTCACCTTTCGCCAGGGAGCTAACGGAGAGTCACTGTTTGTCCGTAGCTGCAGCACAAAATAGCGCGCGGTTACCTGCAGCTATTATACCGAAGCGTGTCGAATACAAATATTGCACGGCCGTTGTTTGAGCTGCAGCACGGCAGTTTACACGGGAAGCTCGAAATATGGCTCCCACGGCAAAGTGCCAAAGGGCAGCGTCATCCCCCCCCCCCCCCCCCCAAACGAGCGCTTAAGCAGCTCAAACCGATTCTCACTCCTCGTTGTAATGGTACCGTAATAGTTAAAATGCCGTGTGAGCCTACAAATATAACATTGACCTTCGAATTTAACCTTTTACCGCAACCAATTAAATTGTTTAGATTTACTGGCGAACATTGGTAAATTCGTCTGCGATGTTCAATGTGCAACCGAGTAGATTTACAGCACCGATTTCGAAAATGACCTCCGTTTTCTGGGTTAGATCGATTTTCCCCTGAAAAATCGGAATTTCCCCAAAAATTGAGGTTTCTCAGAGAAAAATCAATTTTTCAAAAAATCTGAATTTTCCCAAAAATAAATATTTTTCAGAGAAAAATAGATTTTTCGAAAAATCGGAATTTCCCCCAAAAATTGAGGTTTTTCGGAGAAAATTCATTTTTTCGGAAAATCTGTGCACAATGGAGAGAAACCAAAATCATTTTCGGATTTAGTTGCCAAAGATACTTAGGGGACGATTGATTGCATGCCTATTAAAGCTTCCTTTTAGTTCCTGACGTTGAGGTTTTTCTAAACAAGCGCTCCTTTCCACCCACTCAACACCACGTAAAGCTCATCGGATTGTGTTGAGTGGGAACGGGGGGGGGGGGGAAAACGTTTGTTAGCACACGCACACATTTTAACAAAATACATATTTGTCGTCGAAAGTAATCGAAAATACACGACTAAATACCTCCTGAAATAGTCGTAAACGAATACCCAGGTCAATTACTTAAGAAAAAATATTCAAATATTTTTTCCAAAAACAACCAGGCAATGGAAAATAGATCTGCTGTATCAATTGGATTGCATTTTGCAATTTAGAACTAAAAATTCTGGCTCTTCTGGAAAAACACTTATGTGCATAGGGAAACTAATGACACATACGTTGTTTTTAAACCGAGCTAGAATTTTTAGTTCCAAATTGCAAAATGTAGTCCAATTTCCCTACACCTTGAACCGCTAGACAAATTCGCACAAATATTTTCGATGGTCAAAAATTTACCTTTCATCGCATTTTTAGGAGAAGTCATCTACGTCAAAATCAACGAATGATGTTAATCGTGTGCTCAGGTTGAACACCGACGGTTTGAGGAACGACCTTGCCCTGCATGCTGCAGCACGTGAGCGCCTCCAAAATAATCAATCAACAAACATGAAAGAAAGACAAACAAGAATCTAAGTCATAACATGAACAATGAAAGTGGGCCCGGTGGGCCCCAGCGGATTTTTAAAATCTTCACGATCGCTGTAATTTTTAATGCAGTACTCCTCTCATTCAAGCCTTCAAAACTAGCATGAAAATGGAGTATGTCACGGCTCATTCTCTAGGACACGAGAGGACGTCTTCGTTAGAATCTCGAAATCCGATTTTTCGAACCAAGCTCAAAAAAAACTCAAGTTGAGGCCAAAATTGAGGGATATCCCACGCTATCCTGAGAGTCCACCTCTACTCAAGACAAACTCTCCATGCAAAGATAGGGAGCACATACATTAGCAGGGATACCAAGTTTTCAGTTTCAGAGTCCCCGAATAAAGTGGCAGCCCTGTCAACGTATTTGCTCCCTATCTTTGCATGGAGAGTTCGGCTTGATGTAGAGGTGGACTCTCAGAATAGCGTGGGATATCCCCGCCATTTTAGCCTCAAGTTGAGAGCTTTTTTTGAGCTTGGGAGTTGATTTCAGAGAAAATCAGTGGCACCATCGTGTTTCTCGCGAACTTTTACATAACAGTCATCAGTCGAATTGCAAATTCCTCACGTATGCAACATCTCCATTTTCGATCGTTTTCATGGTAAAATATCACCATTCATTTTTTTAAGAAATAAAAAATCCTCGAAAACTTTGGCGGGTGGCCACCTCCCAACCGCAGCTAAGGATTTTTCGACGTAAGGTTCAGTCATACGATCAAATTGAGCCATCAAACTGAAGCTCTGATTGGTGGAAAAAGACCTAAGGTGAGGATGCGACCAATGAGAGGCCCAATTTGATGGCTCAATCTGATCGTGTAACTGGACCTTAAAGCCATCGCTATACCGACACCCGAGATTCCGGGAGGCTGTAACTCCACGATAGAGTGCGCAGCTACGTCAAAACGTCGCTTGGCTGACAAAAGGGCGTAACTATACATAGAGATGAACCCGGAAAAGCATTGAATTGTATGGAAGACAGGGCTCATAGCAGAATGTAGTTACGCCCTTACACGGAGAAAAAAAACTCGTGCGTGGGACCCGAAGTTTAGGTCATATGGATCTCTGAAGTTTTCAGATTGAGCATCTGAACACTTTAGGTCTAGCTGCCGAGGTTCGGATCATACATCTGAAACTTCAGTTCTTACATCTGAAGCACTTCAGATGTGAGAACCGAAGTACCTCGGATGTGAGAACCGAAGTACTTCAGATGTAAGAACTGAAGTTTCAGATGTGTGATCCGAACCCCGGCAGCTAGACCTAAAGTGTTCAGATGCTCAATCTGAAAACTTCAGAGATCCATATGACCTAAACTTCGGGTCCCGCGCACGAGTTTTTTTTCTCCGTGTATTTTAGCCAAGCGACGAAATGTCGCACGAAAAATTGACTCGTGAAATGTTCGCACTTAAAATGAATCCTTGATCCCAACTCATTACAGCACGCCCGCGCCGCTCGCCGCAAAGGTGACGCAGTGGTGTAATTATCACTCGAGCGCGTTGCCCAAGCACGCATAGATCGTCGTTGTTCAGTCGACGAAACGGGCTTAGCTCCATTTTAACGTGAGCATTGGAAGGTACGGGGTTGCACGAGCGACCAGGTCCATCTCGAAGTGCAGTTAAGCCCTTACGTCAACGGAACGACAAGATGAGGTATGTGAGAAAAACGACGACGGAGGAAAACGCGAAACATAATCGTCCGTCCCCGCTGGACCGGGAGTAAGTGGAACTAATTCCATCAATCGAGGTCCACAATCTTTCTCGCCGCCACCGCACAGTGGAATCGAATCATCATGGAAATTTTAAAAGCTCATATCTTTTTTATTAAAAATCTTATACGTTCAAAAATGATTGCGTTGGTTTTGAGGTGAAAATTCCTTCAATGTGCACCCCTTAAAATTTGAACTGGGGCAAGATTGACATGAAATTTTGAATTTGTTGTCAAATATTTCATGACTAACCTCGTTGGACCACTGTGCGTCATGGTTGGAGTCTATTCGCACTGCCAACTTACCGAGTTACGAACTCAAGGCGTAATTGGTCACAGGTCGCTCATTTCTCGCATCTCACGTCTCACATTTCGCTTCACAGCAGTTCATCGCCTCACGGCCGAGGGCCTATTGTCCTGCACAAAGAAGCTGGAAAAGTGGACTCCAGATGGATCGAGCAGGAGGTGCGCTAGCTGGGATTTCGGACCTGAAAGTGCTGAAGCTCTGAGCATTGGGAAAGCGGGATTGGTTGCATTTGCATGGTTTCCGGCCGGAAAACCGTGAGTGTCGGGTGATTCGCGTCGACCGGGAAAATTCAGGGAAATTCCGGGAATTAATGGGCTAAGCAGGGACTTCTCGGGGGAAGTCAGAGAGCTCGAAGTCGGGGATTTCGGGGGAAGTCGGAAAATTCGTGGAGCAAGACAGGAAATCAGGAAATTAATGGGACAAGTCAAATAATTCGTAGGGAAGTCAGGGATAAATGACAAAAAGGTGAGCCAAAGATACATATTTTTCAAATATTTTTGGTATTTTCAAAACGGAAATTTGTGCGTGTAACCAGGCCACTACGGTGAACGCTCTCCAACGTCTTAACGTTGGAACCGTCGTCTTGTTTTACTTTCTTCTCCCCCACAAAAAACGTTATTAGAAGTTGTCTTATTCTACCTCTCAGTATCTCTACGTCATAGGCCGAGGTATCAACTCGACTTGGAACATTAAGGTCAACTGAAGCCGTCGATGTCTCGCATTGAAAACTGCGTTGCATAAAATCCGGGCAAATTGCATGCTTTTCAGCCCCAGCAAACGGCGAGGCGCTCATTGCTTTCATGTCGGGGCGGATTGACAGTTAGACCAGCTTTATGGCTTCCGTATTGAGTTGCATCTTCCAACCGCCGTTACTCTTGAACTTTTTAGAAAGCAGGAAAAACGCTACGAGTATAGAACCAAACCAGACCTTTTTCTCTCAATTTTGTCAATAAGTGTAACTCTCGACTCCCTAGGCCTATGAATCAATCGTTGCACTGAACTTAGACTCGTTCACTAATAGTTAAATCTACCTTCCTCTCGCACTTCCTAACTATCCACGGGGAAAAAAGCGTAAGGGGTTATCCCCTAAAATTGTTCTACTATCCAAATTTGTTGGATGATATGGACATTTCCAATTAATTTTGGTAGCACCGCAACCCAAGTTGGGGTAGCACCGCAAAATTTGGGTTAGTAACCTAATTTATCGGGATACTACCACAATTAATCGGGATACTACCCTTAATTAATCGGGGTATCACCACAATTAATTGGGAATATCCATATCATCCAACAGTTGCAGGGACTTAACCCCTACCTCTTTTTTTCCGTGTCACATTATACGTGTTTTAGACCCCTCCTTTTCTTCAAATGCCTGTCGTAATCTATGGAAGACCCGAGTGCAAAATTGGACGTGTTTCTGCCAACCTATATGCATTATGGCGTGAGCCCTGTTATGTATTTATTCTTATGTGCCTCAGGGCTCATGTCTTAACGCACATATTTCCGTTAGGCAGAAATACGTCCAATTAGTATGTAGAATTGAATATGGAGCAAAGAGTTTCGACGGTGGTTTGATGGATGTATTTAGTCCATCGATATGGATAGGCATGGCCCCTCATTCGTGCGGACGTATTGTTCGAGGCAGCGGGTAACCTGGACGTTGACGTTAGACGTCAGACGTCGAGGTACAGGTCGTCGACCGTTTGACGGACAGTCCGATTAGTTACTTTTTGCGTCCATTGCGTGTTGCGTGTGTGCCAGTGGTAGGCCTCATACACAGTGTGTATTTGCGGTCTATGAATGTGCTGTTCGTCATACAGTAGAAGTTACTGAAGCGTCACCGAGCTATATTGTGCCGATGTGAGCTTTATCAATGGGATAGACTCCAGTGGCGTGGCGTGCTTTGCGATATATCGATTGTTATGCCATTTAAACCTATGGAAAAGGATCGATAAACAGGGTGTTCGCAGCGAACATCTTAATAATAGATTCTTTACGATAGGTTTAAATGGCATAACAATCGATACATCGCAGTTCACGCCACGCCACTGATAGACTCGTATGTCTGGTCTGTTTAGAAGTTCAGGGATGAAACAAGAATTTTTTACAGATTATATCCAATTCCAGTTCCCCGTCTTGACGCACTAAACGTTGTGTAGTGTGTCTTTTATTTGCTAAATATGTTTACATAGAAAAATACACTGGGCCGAAAGAGATTTATGATTAGATATAAATATTTCACCAGCAACAATAAATTATGAGCAATAAGAAAACCGGGGTACATTATATAAATAGATAATAAATTGGAGTATTAGAGACGGTGTTCCAAAAAAGTCATGTAATAATACGCCAAAAATAGGTTAAAAATGACAAAAGGACCTATTTCGCAGTTGTCAACAAGATAAGATAAGAAAAAGACGTAGTGCACTTGGCCGTAATGACCAGTGATCAAAGTAATTTAAAACTTTGTGTAATACTCTAATAGTGTGAATTTTGAGCATGAACTCCATCGACCATTACGTTCTAAGCACCCCACGTTTACTGTTTGTAAACTGTTTGAGTAAGTAATGAGAATATAGATCAGAAAGAACCAAAATTTTATAGACAGTAACGTGATGCGCTGTGCTATAAATCAACTAATCTGTCATTCAAAATAATGGATAAAGATTGGTTATCAGGAAGTTCGCAACGAACACCTTAAAAGTAGAGTAGTCACTGTAGCTTCAATAGAAAAATATCGGTATAGTCATTGATTCACGCTTTGCCACTGTTTTATAGAATTTTGTTTGATCTTGAAGCTGTAGAACTGCTCTTATGAGGCACCTGGTCTCGTTTTCGCTCCGCCAGAGACTTTAACTCAGAGTAGAAAAGTTAGATGGGGTGGAACACTTGATACAACTATTTTAACTGCCAAGTAGGTAAACTTGCATATCCAAAAAAAATGAAGGAGAATTTCGTCTCTTCTCAGCTGACGAAAATACTTTAACGCATGCAGAGTAGGTAAGCTAACTTCCTAAACGAGTTCAGCCTTTTCAGCTTTAGTTGCGAATGCGACGCAACGCAGTCGACCGATACAGTGACTACGTCATTCGATATTCAATGTATTCGATGGTTCCAACCAGAACAAGTGGACGGTTTTGCCATCGATTGTTTTTCCGCCCTTTTCAATGGATATCTGATGACAGCCACTAAATCAAGCTTTGGTTTGACTCCATAATCTCGATTTCAATCGTATCCTCCTTTCGAAGTCTGTTCTCACGAAACGAGCACCATCCTTATCCGTCAGAACGGGCAATTTTATTCCTAGCGATGGCATGGCGCACGTTTCGTGTTCTGGCCAGGATCACCGGTCGTGGAGAAGGGGCCCTCCCCCCCCCCCCCCCCCCGGGGTGGAGGGGGAGTCGAGGGGGCACCGAGTACTAACGCGTTGCTTTTCCATTGTGATGTTGAATAGATGATGTGCTGTGCCGTAATGAGTAATGGTGCGAGGGAAACCGGTCGCCAAACTGTACAAAAATTACGGTTTTTCAGTCTCAACGTCTACAAAAAGAGCTGCTCTACCGTGCTGAAGCAAAAAGCCTCGTGAACTTTTGAATGTTGTCAAATTTCTTCAGATGAATTATTTATTTTTGGAGAAAGTTGTGAATATTCATCCTCTAAATTTTCAGGTATTTTAGATATGATCACGATTGAAATCCTCGAAAAACTTTACAGAAAAAAATGAATAGGTTTCCTTGAAAATCCGTAATTTGTTAAATGAAATTTGGCAACGTCCACAGGTTCGTACTGCGCTCCTCCTAAGTACGGCAGTGCTGTGATGCCTTCTTTACCAGCTGTAAATGACAGCCAAAAATGAGGATCTATGATGATTGCCGTTCAACAGTCGTAAGTTCGTAAATTTGAGGGGATTTTGTTTTATCAATTAAAGTGCAGACTTCGAAGTGCAGAGAAAGTGCAATTTCATAGGAATAGGGCGAATTGATAACGGTCGCGTTCCGACCTCAGTCTTGATATTAGACCGAAAAAATTAAGAACGATTTGATCACTAAGCATCATTACGTGAAAAACATAGTTGACCCCCGCAAGTAACTCCCACACCTTGATGCCAAGTTTCAGAAATTGTTTCCCAGGAGTTTGGGGTTTCAACTGTATAAATGTTAGGGATATTACATTTTTCATAGTACGTGTAACAGACTTGAAAGATATTCGTCATCCTTTGCCCTCTCGCGTGGCCAAGAGTCAAAACATCAACATACAAATATGATAGATACCGGCAGAGAGAGTGTCAGTTTGCCTAAGTCATCGGTATGTTCTAGTTTCTTGCAAAGCAATGTGAATTTACTGCTGTCGAGTGTACATTCCCTTTGCGGCAAAGATAAAATTACCAATGAAAGCTGTATCGTGAGCGATTCTATTTTCTGTCCGATTGCCTCAACCAAGTCCCGATGCCTTCTTCGGTAGCGATTCCCAGCCACACATTCCTTAGAACTCGAATAATCCGAGTCTATTCTCGAATTACGTGATCAGATTGCCTATCACCTAATTTGAATACCGAAGTTAACCGTGAATATTTTCTATATCCAGGATGGTGCAAGCCCGGAATCAGTAAAAAAAACCACGCCATTTAGCTGTCTGTTTTGCTATGTGTGCGTAGAGTATCTATATAGGAAGTGTACACTGTACAGAGAAGGGACCTCACGAAAAATGGAACCCCTAGGGCTCCAAGGAGTAGCCAACCTTCTAACACAAAAAACGTTACTCCCAATCATCAGATTCCAACTTCAAACCAATATGCCCAAGAATGTTCATAAATGAGCATTATTAGTCTTGAAATAAAAATATCTGTATAGTACTGAAAAAAAATATCGGTGTATTTACTATGAAAAGGGTAAAATTACCAAGAATTCAGGGTTCTATTTGATCCCAGTTTTTTCTTGGTAAAATTCCCATTTATGGAATTGGTAATTTCACCAAGAAATCTCGGTAAAATTATTGAACTTTCTCGGTAATTTTACTGGACCTTGGTAAAAACGCTAATATTTTTTATCGACTGTGGTAGAATTACCGAGATAAAATGGCAAAGTTACTGGGAATTGATTACCAATAAAAGTGGTATTCTTACCTGAAAAAAACATTAAAAATACCGGTTTTTAGGTAAGCTTACCAGTCTGTCTTGGTAAAATTACCAATAATTGGTAAAAAAAGTGAGACGGTAAAAGTACCAACGGACCTTGGCAAAAACGCCGAGAGTTTTTTTTCAGTGCAAAAGGAAATGTTGAATCCCCGAAAATAAAAGCTTCCATTTTTCGCCCGTCGACAAAAGGCCACTGAGGGGTCTCTTGTCTCTATTGTGACCTAACCTCAAAATTACCGACGTGTCCGTACTCTCTCTGTTAAAGTACTCCAGTGTAAGTGCGTATGCACTGACTGATATTCCGGTTCGGCAACGATGCTGCAAGTGGGAAGTGAGCCTTGAATTGTGTCGGAGAGGAGAGAAAAATCGACGTGGACGTTGTCGTGCGGTGCGCGATGCGCTGTGCGCTACGTGCGGTGATAGAATCAGGATCATCGGTTGATAATTATCGGTGGATGGTAATGGTCGGCGCGGCGCGTCGCGTCGCGCAGCGTCCGTCGCATGGCGTCGCGTTCGCCTGCGGTTTGACCGGCAACAGCAACAGGTGGCAAGTGGACCCAGGCCCCGGGCGGGCGGGCGGGTGTTCTGGAGCCTGCGGTCGCGAATTGCAGTCCCCCGCCCCTCGCCACCCTGCGCTAACTCGAGAATCCGTCATAAAATTCAGTCCATGTTGTCGGATCCTCCTGCTAAAATCCTCGCAGCATCGAAAAAATGAAAAGCGTTGCCACTTCACGGAACAGCAAGGCGCAGGGTGTCTACACTGAAAAAAAAAATTTCGGTGTTTTTACTGAGAAAAGGGTAAAATTGCCAAGGATTCAGGGTTCTATTTGATCCCAGTTTTTTCTTGGTAAAATTACCATTTATGGAATTGGTGATTTTACCGAGGTATCTCGGTAAAATTATTGAACTTTCTCGGTAATTTTACTGGACCTTGGTAAAAACGGTAATATTTTTTTATCGACTGTGGTAGAATTACCGAGATAAAATGGCAAAGTTACCGGGAATTGATTACCAATAGAAGTGGTATTTTTACCTGAAAAAAAAACATTCAAAATACCGGTTTTTAGGTAAGCTTACCAGTCTGTCTTGGTAAAATTACCAATAATTGGTAAAAAAAAGTGAGTTGGTAAAGGTACCAACGGACCTTGGTAAAAACGCCGAGAATTGTTTTTCAGTGCACGGAACAGCAAGGCGCGGGGTTTCTAGCATTAGTATTTTCCCAATTCTATGAGGATTTAAGGTCAATCGGGATTTTAGGAAAAATCGGTCGTAAAATCAGGATTTCAGGAACCAGATGTTGAAGAAACTAAACACCCTGAAGGTGGCAAAATTCATTAAAACCTTCCAAAAACACGGGAAAAAGAGTCAACCGCTAAAATTGTGGTACTACCCCGATTGGTTTAATGACACGGGTGTCTCCAATTAATTGTGATATTACCGCAACATTTGGGTTATAGTCACCTCATTTATTGGGGTACTACCACAATTAATTGTAAATGCCCTCAGCATTCAACAGCCCTACCTCTTTGTCTCGCATGGGGCTTTTTTGGGGAAGCCAGGGGGCTTGATCGGCATATGGCTAAAACAAGGTGACAAGCTCTCTAAAAGCTACGGAAAGCTTGGAGAAGTTACAACTGGTTTGTGGAGAACAAATTATTTATCGGGTGTTCAACATTGAAATGAAATGGAAAACAGTGTGCAGTGGATAAATGCTATCAGGAGTTTCCACTAATAATTTGAGGCTCTTTTAAGCTACGGTAACTTTTATCGCTCAGCTCACGACGACGCCAAATTCATAATCTACCCATGCGTTTGCGTGCTTTCGCATACTAATCGTTGAAATCGGTGAAGCTTGGCCCACTCGACGTTTACAAACGAGTGTTGTTGTTGTATGTTCAGCTGTCCCGTTCCGTTTTTTGTGCTCGAATCTGCGCGAGTTGTGGGAACCCCGGAGAGGGTAATTCACGGATGGAATGACGTCACGTAAATTTCGTAAAACGAGTTCTGTCCGCTAACCTGGCGGAAATATTAGCGTGCTTGCCAGTGTTGCGTATGTGTTGTAGTGAATTTTTCCTCCGGAATTCGAGCTCCTGCCTATCCTAACCGGTATTTTGCGTTGAGCTATGTTTTTGAGGGGTTTTCTTTTGATTTGGAAGAAAAAGGTCAGGGAAGACCAGGGAATGTCAGGGAGCCGGAAAATCCAAACGGCAGGAAAAATCTGGAAATTCAAGTAGAACAGAAAGAAAAATTTCGCTGGACTCCCAAAGTAGAGAATTTTGCTTGAAAAAAATGTTACCACTCCATCTGAGAGTGCTTAATTAGCCAGCTAACAGTTCTCAGTATTTTCCGTAATTTTTTCTGAAATAGGAAATAATAGGAAAATAGAGTTTAAAGTGAGAAAATGTGCCGCTCTGTGACGCAATCTGCAGTATCGTTTGGAGTATTTTTAGGATATCGAAGGCGCTACATATGGTGAGAGCGGGCGCGTCTTGGATTGCTCACGATAATTCGAATTTACATTTGTTTTTGATAAAACTTGTAAATTGGTGCAGTTGCGTTGATGTAATGTTGATGTTATATACGACTTTAGGTCGAAAGTTTACGTGTATTCGCAAAAATCGCTCCAGCATAGGCGTGCAGATTAGTTCACGGTGTACACTCTGGTAGGCGCAGCATAGGCAATTTGCGCGTCAATAGGTATGCATAACGGTGTAGCGTTTGAAGTATTTCTAGGATGTTGAAGGCGCTATATGTGGTGCGCGCGGGCTTGTCTTCGATTGCCCCAGACTGCGCTCATTTTTTTGCTACTTTAATTTTGTATTTTTCGACCACGCTGTATAGTAGCATTTCCCATTTAAACACATGTATTTTAGTGGATAAGATTATTTTGACACAATTTCTCCAATAATTGTTTAATTTAAAGACCAAGTAAATCTTTATACTCAGTTCTCATGAAACAGTCTCATCTTAAACATGAAATTCATCATCAGATATCAGACACCTTCAAATGCTCCATTGGGTAACATTTTTAACTCATATCTAAGGACGAATTCCGCAGTTATTTATCAAATACGTTCGCCGTAATATTCCTTCCCCACAACAGAAATAATAATTGTCTGAACCTCAATTATCGATCGTCATCTTCATTCGACGTGTAGGACCGTTAAACTGGAATATACCGAGTCGTGAGATAATATTTTATCTTTGTTCCGTCCTATTCTGTTCCTGTTCTTCTGTTATTATGCTCCAATCTAGTTTTTTGTATTACAGTTTTACTTACTACTCTGAGTTTGACTGATTGTATTCCGTTAAAGAAGTTTCAAGAATCATTTAATACCTAGGCTTATTTTGCGTGCCGAACTTTTTTAAATTTTCTCACGCGTATGCAAGAGCTTGGTACTTGGTTCATGCGATTAACACGTACTCATCTAGAAAATGTCGGTTTTAGTCACGGATTCAGTTGAAGCTAATCCCAAACGAATGAGAGGGCAGTAAAAAACGAAGATTTAACATCACGCTGATTTGTCTCTCCAATTTTTCCGTTTTTCTTTCTTATTTTTCTTTCTTTGAAAAACGAGGGAAACTTCACCATTGCTGCAGGAACCGCTCTACATTAAAACAACAATGGTCAACAATAAACTGAAAAACAAAAACTTATTCAAGAAAACTACAAAAATTGTAGGAGCAAGCAAAAGTTAAAGCATAAAGCCAACCGTAAACAAAAGAAAAAGTCGTGATGATATACCTTGAAGAAATATGCGTCAAAACCGAAATCGTTAATCGATAACATTTAAATCAGCAATAAAAAAAATTCGATAAACGAAGATTAGAAAATTTTAACAAAGCTGGAAAGAAACATGCCGCAAACAATCAAAGTTACGTAATCAGTTAACAAGTCGCAGTATTTTCCTAATAAAATGTTTTTAGAGTTTCCAAACCTTTTCGCACATTTTTTTTATTCTGTTTCATCATTCAATTCTCCCAGGATTCTAAATTTTTCAGCAATCCAGACAAATAATGAATCAGCTAATAGAATTTGGAAAAATTTTGTCGCGGCTCCATGTAAATTATTTACGTTGTACCCAGTTATGTAAGAATGACCCAGTTCAGTTTTTTAAGGTGCCTCTCGGATCCAACCAGCTTTTTCGATTTTAGAAGCAGACTGCCTCATGTTTTTGTTCAGTAGATACTTAATATTGATCAAAGATCAACGTAATGGATAAAAGAGTCTCTACGAAGTTTACAAAAAAATTGTCCGCTGCTCTTTACGTAACTTTTCCCTTCCTTTTTTCCCACTGAAATTCTCGTCTTAGGATTCGCCTAGGAAGATTGTCTCCGGAATCAAGGTGTGATTGCCGCAGGCATAAATTTTTTATCGTATCCTTGCTGTCGTGCGCTTCGCGAATTCCACGAGGTTCGACCAATCGTCGCAATTACATTATGTAACCTCTTGCATGCGATCATCTAGATTTGAATATTCTGCGTTGCGCGTGTTGATGAATGCCTCCAGAGAAGGAGTCAATAGCTCGGACTCTATTCTAACTGATGGAGCTGAAACGGCTAACACGCTGTAAAGATTTCCTACGTCTTCAAATCAGTAAACGATAAATGAGATCGAGGACCGTGCTATTTATAGTCGATTCTTCAACAACTCCTTTTCTTAGCCGGTCCCGAATGTAAAAATTGGAAATGGGCATTTGTCCACATTTTTCGAAATTTACCTTTTGAAAGATTTGAACTCTCTAGGGGTGGGTGGTGAGGGCGTGTACACTGGAAAAAAATCTCTCGGATCCAGAGTCCAGACTCTTTAAAAAATTTGATAAGAAAAAATACTCTTAATCAATCGGAATTTCGTTTGAATCAAAAGAAAATCAGCTTAAATCACGAGGTTTGGCTCTCGATTCAAGCAAAAACCCGATTGAATGAAGAGTATTTTTTCTTGTCAATTTTTTTAAGAGTCGGGACTCTAGATCCATGAGACTTTTTTCCAGTGTATCCTCCAAAGATTATGTCCAATAGCGCTCTTTCCTTTCTGTTTCTGTTCTTTTTTTTTCTTCGAAGCGTCGGACAAGAATTTTGGTTAAATGCACTCCGATGTTAGCATGTTAGCTGTGAGCTCCGGGAAAGATTCCCAGCACGATGCGGATAGGTAGTTCAGTTGCTGCCGTGCTAAGGAAGAACGTCACCTTCAGGCGTTGCCAAATTTACATTCATAAAACATGAATTTCCTAATTAACTCATGAATGTTTTTCTTCCAATTTTTCCGATGATGTTGTTTGCAATTTCACCCAAAGTTCCTGAAAATGGAGATGTTGCATGTGTGAGGGATTTGTGATTTGACCATTGACTCTTATGTAAAAGTTCGCGAGAAACACGATGGTGCCACTGGTTTTCTCTGAAATCATCTCTAAAGCTCAAAAAAGCTCTCAAAGTGAGGCCAAAATGGAGGGGATATCCCACCCTACCCTGAGAGTCCACCTCTACATCAAGACAAACTCCCCATGCAAAGATAGGGAGCAAATACATTTACAGGGCTGCCTTTTCATTTTGGGACTCTAAAACTGAAAACACGGCATACTGCTAATGCATTTGCTCCCTATCTTTGCATGGAGAGTTTGTCTTGATGTAGAGGTGGATTCTCAGGATAGCGTGGGATATCCCCTCCATTTTGGCCTCAACTTGAGAGCTTTTTTTGAGCATGGGAGATGATTTCAGAGAAAATCAGTGGCTTTATCGTGTTTCTCGCG
Organism: Bemisia tabaci; assembly: GCF_918797505.1. Taxonomy (NCBI): domain Eukaryota; kingdom Metazoa; phylum Arthropoda; class Insecta; order Hemiptera; family Aleyrodidae; genus Bemisia; species Bemisia tabaci. The sequence goes on along the minus strand of NC_092794.1, from coordinate 67,620,444 downwards.
AACTTTTACATAAGAATCAATGGTCAAATCGCAAATCCCTCACACATGCAACATCTCCATTGTAATGAAAAATATTCTTAACTTCCCTTGAAAACAAACATTTCATTGAAGGAAATTTGGCAACTCTCGAATGTTCATACGGCGTTCTTCCGTAGCATGGCAGAGTATCATGGAATCGCAGGCATAAGCGGAACAAGAGAGCACATTCAATAGAAAACGACTGTGCAGTTTAGCATCTACACGTAAGGAGTCCCAAGGTTGATCTTTGAATGCTGTTTGTCTTTCGAGCACCCGTACTCGGCGCGGATACTGTTTTCGGAATTTTCATCTATCTCAAAAATGAATGGGCTGACGTCATTTTAAAGCACAGCTCCAGCGAGAGGAAAAATTCTCATTGATTGAATTTTACCGGAAAACGCGCAGAAACACGAAGGGAGATGTTGCATGTGTGAGGGTTTTGCGATTTGACCATTGATTCTTATGTAAAAGTTTGCGAGAAACACAATGGTGCCACTGGTTTTCTCTGAAATCATCTCCCAAGCTCAAAAAAAGCTCTTAACTTGAGGCCAAAATGGAGGGGATATCCCACGCTATCCTGAGAGTCCACCTCTGCATCAAGACAAACTCTCCATGCAAAGATAAGGAGCAAATACATTGACAGGGCTGCCACTTTATTTGGGGACTCTAAAACTGAAAACACGGCATCACTGCTAATGTATTTGTTCACTATCTTTGCATAGAGAGTTTGTTTTGATGTAGAGGTGGACTCTCAGGATAGCGTGGGATATCCCCTCCATTTTGGCCTCAACTTGAGAGCTTCTTTTGAGCTTGGGAGTTGATTTCAGAGAAAACCAGTGGCACCATCGTGTTTCTCGCGAACTTTTACATAGGAATCAACAGTCAAATCGCAAATCCCTCACACATGCAACATCTCCATTTTGGTGAGACCGTGGAGTTTCGGTTGAACTCTGAGAAGCCAGGCACATACTGTTCTTGCTTCTTCGTTGCTGGGCTGGTACTCTGTCTTGCTAACTAAAAACGCCTTTTGAGCATTCGAATGTATAGCCAAGTTTCTCGAAATGAATTGTTTATTTTTGAGAGTTATTATCAATATATTTTCTTGACATTTTCAGATATTTTAGATTAAATTGCGAATAAAAATATACAAAAAATTGGAAGGAAAATATTCATAGGTTTCCCAGAAAATCCGTAGTTTATCAAAGTAAATTTGGCAACGTCTGAAGGCTCATCTGGCGTTTTTTTTAGCACGGCAATACTATGAATATCTCTTGTAGGAGTTGGAACCCGATAGCAGCTGAGGCAGAGCCGACCTTGGGAGTGCTCTTAAAATCTGATGTCATTTTGGTCTGTAGAGACGTGGAAGGGAAGTTTCTTCGGGGTAGGGAGGCAATGATAAAAAATTGTAAAAATCGCAGGAAATGAATTATTCAGACGAAATTTTGTAGGATATTAGACGAAAATCCAAAATTCTTTGTTCTGAATGCTTCACCTTGGCCATGTATCTCAGATTTTCAGTATTAATTCTGTCAATCACTTATGATTAATTTTGAGTAACTTCTCTAAGCAGAATCGATCAGATGGTATTATATGAGTAAGGCTGCTTTTGGCACTTTTCCGTCTTTTCAAAAAAGAAAGTGGATGTTCTTAGTTCTAATATTAAATAATTTAATTAGAAACATTCGCACGAAATAAATCAACATCAAAAAGGACGCATATGATTTCGTTTGGCATCCTAAGATAAAAACGAACGGCGACCTTTCTTTAAGGTTGTCGACTACAGAGAAGATCACATTGAAAGGTTAACGCTTGGCATTTTCTTACCGAATTATTGAACTCTTCGTGTGGAGTTCATTCAAATGCCTGGTGAGTGCACTTTAGTATTAAACGTGTCACTATGTTTATTTATATTTTTTAGAGGCCTTGCTTTACTGTCTTCCCTACAGAAATGAAGTGCTCGTCCCAGATCACAGGAGGATATGAGACGTGCTTGACCTCAAACTAGCTTACTGATTACAGCCATCTTGTTTGTTTATTCACGGCCATAAGAACGCCGTGTCTGCCTATTTTCCCGAGACCAATGAAAAACCGGCACAGAAATGGCCGTACTCTGTCAGTGAAGGTACCCTAAACTGCCTCTGATTTTTGCCCCTGATTCTCCCCCCCTTATTTGAAAATAATAAAAACTCATCGTGAACTTTTTGTCATGTGTTTCAGGAAGAAAAGCGGAGCGTTGAAGGATCCCTTGGGGAAGACGAAAAGGAGCGTAAGTTCCAGCGGGAGGAGGAAGTCCGGATCCCGGGGGAGTGGGGATGATTGCGCGAGTGCGGTAGAGGGGGTTCGTGTTCCCGGGAAAGGGACGGGGACGACCATGATCAAGAATGAGGCAACGCCGCCTTCGCTCAACGGCGGACTTCGCAAGTTCAGCACGCAGCCACCCTGCGCCAAAGACGAAGTCGACCAGAGCACCACCAATGGCGGAAGCATCGCTCAAAGGTAAGCTTTAAAGATGCACTGAAAAAAAAATCTGGGTGTATTTACTAAGAAAAGGGTAAAATTACCAAGAATTCAGGGTTCTTTTTGATCCCAGTTTTTTCTTGGTAAAATTACCATTTATGGAATTGGTAATTTTACCGAGAAATCTCGGTAAAATTATTGCACTTTCTCGGTAATTTTACTGGACCTTGGTAAAAACGCCAATATTTTCTAGATACCGTGATAGAATTACCGAGATAAAATGGCAAAGTTACCGGGAATTGATTACCAATAAAAGTGGTATTCTTACCTGAAAAATGCAGTAGAAATACAGGTTTTTAGGTAAGCTTACCATTTTGTCTTGGTAAAACTACCAATAATTGGTAAAAAAAGTGAGATGGTAAAGGTACCAACGGACCTTGGTAAAAACGCCGAGAGTTTTTTTTCAGTGCGGAGGTCTTGCATCTCTCAAGGTTTCCGATTTAATCAGCGGTTCCCCTGAGCAGAGGCGGATCTATCAATTTTGCAACCCCGGATTTCCTCCATTTAAACTTATGTTAAATAATCGATTCTGCTTGGAGCATTCGCCCCCCCCCCCCCCCCAAGAATCGATACATTTTCATAGCTTTAAATGAAGAAAAGACAATGTTGCCAATTTGCTAGATCCGCCAATGCCGACGAGCATGGGTGGAATCAAAAGAGCCCAACCCCCCTCTCCGAATAAAAATCTTCTTGACCCCGTCCAAAAAATGTCCAGAGATTTTGCGGAATAGCCGGGTGACTTAAGTCGTCCCCTTTCGGTCAAAGTATCACAAGCGCCATGCGCCGTTTCAAAATTTCCGCCGCAATTCTTTTTTTTTTTTTTTTTTACAGAGAAATTGTTCACCGAAGCTGTCCGAAAATTCCACTGAATTTTCTTTGTGCTGCCGATTGAGTTCAGTGAATTTTTCAAACAGATTCAACCAACATATCTCAGTAAAAAAATAAAATGGCGGCGGAAATTTTGAAACGCCGCACGGCGCTTGTGATACTTTGGCCGGAAGGTGACGAAGTATCATTTTTGAGATTATATTCCAATCATTTTTTGGTATTTTTTGGTGAGAGAAGCTCAAATTTGTTCCCGAGTGTCTCAAGTTTCTACATTGTACGCCCTCCCCCCCCCCCCCCCTCCCCGGCTATCCGTGGTAGGGTGTCTTTCTGTGCTCCAAACTTAGGAACTTTAAACAATGTTGATTGCTTCATATCGTACATTCTTTATATTACGTAAGGCAAACAATTCTACAGCGAAGACTCATCTGGCGTTCGCCATTGCAGGGCCGTATTTACGATATAGATAGGCGTATATTAGTTGTGCGTCTAAGGGTCCGCATGGCTGATTTTTTCCCACCTTCCCTCATAACATTGACGTTTTTTTCCCGACCATAGTGTTTTCCTTTATTGTTTCTCGAAAGCTTAAGCTTATAGTTAAGTCCACAGGTGACCTTCCTCTTCTCTCCTCCCGAGCAATGTATATACATGTGTAACATACTTACAGCAACCCACGGAACATCCTGAAGTTAATCCATCGTTTTCCCCTCCTCGTAAGCCTGTAACAACAACCCGTATCAAGCAATAGGATCCCTCTATTTTCCTTCTGTCTTTTTTGTCAATCTCTTTATTCGTCCATTTAATTTACACCTTCGATCTCTTTGCATGAACTGAGTTTCGATTGGAAGTAATCACAAAAGTCGACTGATTGCTGAAACCTTTTGTCATTTCAATTACACTGAGGGGAAAAAAATCGGTTATGTGAACCGAATGTTCGGTGTTCCCTCTCATCCCAAAAATTCGGTTTGCCGAACTGAACTTTCGGTTCGTGTAACCGAACGTTCAGCATATGTGATCAAACTTAGTTCGTCAGTTCACTTTGACGCTAAAGTTCGGTTACACGAACCGAAAGATCGGTTTGACAAACCGAAAATTCAGTTTGACGAACCGAATTAGTTGGGATGATATGGAACACCAAACTTTGGTGCATACTACCAAACTTTTTTTTCCAGTGTAAATCTTTTCTCAATAAGCAGACAGAGATATGATCTAGATTCTCAACTCAATTTTCGACCTCAAAGGTACGGTTCATTAGGACGATGCGTCAATCGTGTTGGTTTTTATACATGCCACCGCGCCGAACTTTCACCCGAAACAGGTCAAGAGCAATGAGACACCGACAGGAGCACAGGAGGGAGAGTTGTGGTTGTGTTGTGAGCGTCCACATCGCGCGGCGCGGCGGCGGCACAGCACATCAACCCATTTTTCATTACACCATTGCAACTTGTTTCGACTGAACTCATTATAAATCGGTAATTATTGTGGCGGCACGTTCCAAGACTGAAAATTGTTCTCGGCTCGTGTGATCAGACTTTCTCCGCTGGAGACTCTCGTGGGGAAATTGATCCTACAATAGTTGTGATAGTTTTCATATACCTGCCGTGGAAAATATTGGTTATTTCGTTATTTATTATATATTCTAGTTATTTCGTGCGCCTTCAATCTTGTAGGATACTGTGCAACGCCTCTGACGCGAAATAGTTGCTTAAAGCGTTGCGGCGCGGCAGGCAACCAGCGTGACACGCGCATACGCGCCTACAAACCTAAGGGGATACTTCACGTGTTGCACAATGCGTGAAGTATCCCGTTAGGCTTGTAGGCGCCAGTGCGCGTTCTGCGCTGCTAACAAGCCGCTCCGCTCTGTGTTAGGCTCTAATATTTAAACTCGCGGAGTCAGCGTTTTTCAACTCATGATTTTGAAATGTTTGAACTCTCTGCATTGATTATTGCCTTTTAAACTGATGAAAAAGAAATATGTATTACCGGAAAATATAATGTATTTTTTGTAAATATAATAGTGGTTCCGTATCAAATTTAATGATTTCCAAAGCATTCTTTATGCTTTTATGTTTTGGGCTTTTACTGTGCTGCAGCGTGGTGTAAGCGCAACTAAACGCTCAAAATTGGACGTATATGACTCAAGGAGGTCGATGTACAAATAAGTTAAAAACAAAAAATTGCGTGCTTCTTAGTTTTTTTTTCTCTTTTATTAATTTTTGTACAGTTTCTTTCATCACAACTATGGCTCATTGAGATTTATATCGATGCCATTGCTTGGAAAAGGTTTTACAAATATTTACCACGTATTGTAAATGTTTTTAAAATGAAGTAATTAATTTCGTTAAAAGATAGAAAAAAAAGAATGTACATTTAAGGCATATTTTATATATAGGAAAGAGCCATGCACAAAAAGGGCCAAAAACGGCCCATTTTTGGGCCCTCGAAATAGGGGTCGAAGTGAGGTTTTTTTTCATCCTTAGGGTGACCCTTTACACATACTAAAATATCAGATTGAGTATACGCACCGTTTTCGAGTTATGGGGGGGCAAAGTCCCCGATTTTACCCATTTTTGCAGGTATTTTAATGTCGAACTCCGGCTGTTACGAGGTACCAGATCTAGATATTGAAGCGCGGTTTGCGGTGATTTGTTCAGCTATTCCTGTAGTATTTTTCCACATCTTTCACAAAGCCCCAAATGGTTTTTCGGGGGGCGGGGAGGGGGGCTTTATTCATACTATCATGACCGTTTGCGCATCTTACTGACTTTACTTTGTTCTCTTCTCTCCACGCCGCGGTCACGATGGTATTTTCTGTTGGGGATTTTTCTTCTTCTTTACATTATTTTACCAATTTTAATGTCCTCCCCCTCTTTTCCCCTTTTTACCCCCTCCCCCGCAATCCGAACACTTCCTCTCAAGTGCTTCTTCTTGTAAGGCAGATATGACGGGGTCATTAGGGTGCGTCAAAAAAAATGAAAGTCTGAAATGTTCCGCTCCCCAGGTGGCAATCGATGACGTTTGGTAAAAAAACATGTTTGCCAAAATTTGGGCCAATTTCAACCATTTTAAATGGTGCCAAAGGTCAATTTTGTGATGACATTATGATATTTTGGTTTAGACCTCGATTTCGCACAAAAAACTCGATTTTACGCTGAAATCGTGCGTTTACGAGAAAAATGCCAAAGAACTCGACTTGTAGAAGATGAAATTTTACACTAGGAAGACGTCTTGTAACCGATAAAAATCAAATTGAACTAGAAAAACTCAACTCGGTATTTATTTTTTTGGTCCTCAGAATTTCCGAGGTCTTAGAAAGTAGAGGTGTAAAAGACTCATTTTTCACGAAAATAAGTCGAAAGAGGGTGTAAATGAACTGTAGGTAAGTGTTGAGGATGCAAATGTCATCAGAACTTCCTCAGTTTCAAAAAAAGTTCCAACAATTTTGCACAATCCTCCAAAAAGTGCACGGCTCGAGAAGCAGGATCGTGCTATGATAGTAAGGGGAAAGAGCGGTTTGACCGGGAAAAATTGCGTAACAAACTTTCCCAATGTAATCGTCATCAGTAGGTCCCCCTGAACAACTTCCTAAAAGTTAAAAATGGCCCGACCCCGGAATACCCCTCAAAAAAGTTAAAATTGAAAATGGCGGCCGTAATAAGAGGGTCCGGGAAATCGGTATTTTAAAATGCTCATTCTGTCTCATCATGTGAGGTATCATTTCCTATTTAATTTTGGTCGCAGATTTCATAAATGAATTCCGCAAGGCCCCTTCTAAGCTTACGTTTCTCTCGGTAGTCGTATGTTTCCTCTATTTTCCTTTATTAAATACATTTATAACATCAAATTTAAGTTTCTTGGCCATAAATACATGAAAATAAAGACAATTCACTTTCCTTGTTCCTTCGGTGAATATATATCCCTAGTGGAAGTCAGCCTTTGTGCAGGTCTGTGCGGCGGAAGGCTAGGTCCGTGCAAGTCCCCGTCACCTCCCGTGAGCCCGTGCTCGAGGGAAGCGAAACAAAGGCATAATTTCGGGAATCCCATCCTTCGCAGATGGCTGCACGAGGTGACGGGGACTTGCACGGACCTAGCCTTCCGCCGCACGGACCTGCACAAGGCTGACTTCCACTAGGTATTTAAAAAAAAAATGCAACCTCCTGCCTTTCACATTTGGCCGCCACCTTTGATTTAGAGCGCCCCCTTTGGCCGGAGGGCCTTGTGGAATTCATTTATGAAATCTGCGACCAAAATTACATAGGAAATGATACCTCACATGATGAGACAGAATGAGCATTTTAAAATACCGATTTCCCGGACCCTCTTATTACGGCCGCCATTTTCAATTTTAACTTTTTTGAGGGGTATTCCGGGGTCGGGCCATTTTTAACTTTTAGGAAGTTGTTCAGGGGGACCTACTGATGACGATTACATTGGGAAAGTTTGTTACGCAATTTTTCCCGGTCAAACCGCTCTTTCCCCTTACTATCATAGCACGATCCTGCTTCTCGAGCCGTGCACTTTTTGGAGGATTGTGCAAAATTGTTGGAACTTTTTTTGAAACTGAGGAAGTTCTGATGACATTTGCATCCTCAACACTTACCTACAGTTCATTTACACCCTCTTTTGACTTATTTTCGTGAAAAATGAGTCTTTTACACCTCTACTTTCTAAGACCTCGGAAATTCTGAGGACCAAAAAAATAAATACCGAGTTGAGTTTTTCTAGTTCAATTTGATTTTTATCGGTTACAAGACGTCTTCCTAGTGTAAAATTTCATCTTCTACAAGTCGAGTTCTTTGGCATTTTTCTCGTAAACGCACGATTTCAGCGTAAAATCGAGTTTTTTGTGCGAAATCAAGGTCTAAACCAAAATATCATAATTTCATCACAAAATTGACCTTTGGCACCATTTAAAATGGTTGAAATTGGCCCAAATTTTGGCAAACATGTTTTTTTACCAAACGTCATCGATTGCCGCCTGGGGAGCGGAACATTTCAGACTTTCATTTTTTTTGACGCACCCTAGGGGTCATATGTTGGGGATTATTTTTCTTTCTTTACGATTGATAAACTTTGACCCAACTTACTTCTCCCTTACAGGGGTAAGAGCCCCCCTTACCCCTGTATTATCCCCCCCCCCCTGCCCGCTCCACTTTACTTGAAGTATTTTGCTCCCTCCGCAGCAGAATAGGATGTTTCTGGCAAATAATGTTTTACTTATGTTTAGGTACTGAAATACTGAATACATGGGAGCCACCCTCCTACTCTTCTCCATTATTCCCCCTCTTCTTCCTCTTCCTCTTTCCCTTCCCCTCTTGTTCATCCCTCTTTTGCCCCGTTCTCTTTACTTTTCAATTTTCTTCTACTTTTTACTACTTTTTTGTGGGAGTAATATAGTCACGCGAAGAGAAAGTGGAAGAGAATGTACCTAGGAAAGAATAAATCAAACATAGAAGTGGAAAGAGAAACGTGAAAAATATGAATAAGATACAATTCTTCGCAGAAAACATCGTCATTTCTGCTGCTGAGGGAGCAAAATACTTCAAGTAAAGTGGAGCGGGCAGGGGGGGGGGGGATAATACAGGGGTAAGGGGGGCTCTTACCCCTGTAAGGGAGAAGTAAGTTGGGTCAAAGTTTATCAATCGTAAAGAAAGAAAAATAATCCCCAACATATGACCCCGTCATATCTGCCTTACAAGAAGAAGCACTTGAGAGGAAGTGTTCGGATTGCGGGGGAGGGGGTAAAAAGGGGAAAAGAGGGGGAGGACATTAAAATTGGTAAAATAATGTAAAGAAGAAGAAAAATCCCCAACAGAAAATACCATCGTGACCGCGGTGTGGAGAGAAGAGAACAAAGTAAAGTCAGTAAGATGCGCAAACGGTCATGATAGTATGAATAAAGCCCTCCTCCCCGCCCCCCGAAAAACCATTTGGGGCTTTGTGAAAGATGTGGAAAAATACTACAGGAATAGCTGAACAAATCACCGCAAACCGTGCTTCAATATCTAGATCTGGTACCTCGTAACAGCCGGAGTTCGACATTAAAATACCTGCAAAAATGGGTGAAAATCGGGGACTTTGCCCCCCCATAACTCGAAAACGGTGCGTATACTCAATCTGATATTTTAGTATGTGTAAAGGGTCACCCTAAGGATGAAAAAAAACCTCACTTCGACCCCAATTTCGAGGGCCCAAAAATGGGCCACTTTGTGCATGGCTCTTTCAAGGATAAAAATGAAACCAAGTATTTACCAAAGACAATTTGAAAAGATGAATCAAAACAAGAAATTAACATTTCATTAAAATATGATTTACGATAACAACACCTTATTCTCTCTTAATTTTCTCATTGCGATATTGTCAATATAATTTTACACACGGACTAAAATATAACGCTTGATTTGATTTTAGTGGACTTTACATTTGTGGACTTAACTTAGTGGACGTTTAAGTAATGGACTTAACAATAGTGTGGGCTTTAGAATTGTGGACCTAAAAATTGTGGACGATAAGTCTGTGGACGTAAAAAAAGTGGACATAAAGTCCGTGTACCGTGTGAAATTAGAAAAGCCGGCAAAATCGCGGTAAAAATCACGTGTTTTTTTTTTTTTTTTTTTTTGTAAAACCGCAGCAAAAATCAAGTGTTTGTTTGTAAAACCGCGGCAAAAATCAAGTGTTTGTTTGTAAAATCACGGTAAAAATCTCGTTTTTTTGTGTGTGTAAAACCACGTTAAAAATTACATGTTTTTTTTTTTGTAAAACAGCGGTATACACCACGTGTGTTTTTTTTTTGTAAAATCGCGGTAAAAATCACGTACTTTTTGCAACATCGCTGCTATTCATACCTTCAAATGCCGTAAAAGAGTTATCATTTCGAAATTTCTTGGAAAAACAGGGTTTTAAAAATAGGAACTTGCTGCATCCCTGTCTCTGTCTATCAAATCGTGTTGCTTTCGACTTGACATGGCCGTCAAATAGTTGGGAGTTTGCTCGGTAGGCGGTAGGCCGCAGTACCTTCGGTCAGGGCGTTACGTTGCCTGAAACCATCAAACTTGCTGCAATAAGTTTTCCGTTGTCATGAATGGTCCTCCGTTGTGTAAATTATGAAAAAGTAGAAACTCCCAGGTCTGAGTCTCGGAGATTTTCGTCGGCGAGCCAACGCCAACGCTGAGAGCTGCATGTAATGAGAGTAATCATCATTTGCCTCGAGTCCTTTTCATCCCGAATAGATATCATCTAACCCGCGTAGTTACATCATTTCGATTTGTTCCGTCGTAATTTTCTCTCGGTCTCAGTGGCGCGGCGTGGCGTGCCTTGCGATGTATCGACTGATACGCCACTCAAACCTATGAAAAAAGGTCGATTATCAGGGTGTTCGCAGCGAACACCTTAGTAATCGATTCTTTACCATAGCTTCAAATGGCGAGATATCTATAATCGATCATTCACGCCACGCCACTGCAAGTCGGTCTGCCTCCATCTCGTCTCTTTTCGCCGTCCTCCACCTTAACGCACGTTTCTAAATTCAACAGGGTTCATTTCTCCGAACGAGTGCCATACTGATATCTACCCGGTGGTGAAACGAATGTAACGGGTGATCGCAATGGTGTAGTCGTAGAATTGCGTTCTGATGGTTTAAGCTTATAGATCAGTTAAAAAATAATTCGATTCGTCCATGTCTAATTTCTACGTCCAGTATTGTTGAAGATATCACCCTTCCAAAAACGCGATGGATGACGTCATATGCCGGATTTTTCGAAGGGTGATATCTTCAATAATACTAGACGTAGAAATTAGACATATGGACGAATCTTAGTATTTTTCGCTGATCTAAGCTTTGTAATAATCAAAATACGATTCTGTGACTAGTGCAACGGACCCATGGGAGATCTGTGTTCTACGTGTTGCACCAAACAGCATTCCTCTATGGAGGTGTATTGCGCTCGAATGAGCTTTCCTTTCTGTAATGACAATTGGACTGCACTTTGCAATTTGGAGCTATAAATTCTGGCTCATCTGAAAAAACACTTATGTGCATACGGAAACTAATTGTGCATACGTTGTTTTTAAACCGGGTTAGGATTTTTTAGTTCCAAATTGCAAAATGCAGTCCAATTTCAGTTTCTTTCTGTTTTTTGTCGCACGTTGGCAAAATCACCAACACGCTGTCTATTAGCGGCTCTGGTGCTTGCACTAGAGCTGCTATTCCGGACGGTCCCAGCTGGGGAGTATCAATGCAGCATGTTACATTGTAGAGACCGCGCGTTGGTTGATGGGAATCGGCGCCATTTTCGGCTATGTTCCTTGTCATGACTTTATTTTATTGCATACTGTTTTATTGTTAGTCAATGCTATGTTGTGTATTGTATTTTTGGAATCATGGTGATACAGTCAACAATTCAAAACTTGTTTGTGCTTTTATCTCGTGATGGAAAAAATGTACTTTACGTTCAAAATTTGAAAATTTGAATTTTAAAGTTTTCGCGGTTAAGGAAGCTTTAACCACTGGGTTGGAGCTTCCTAGTCATTTACTCGATATCAGCTGATAGCAAACAAAGGTTACCAGGGAAACCGTAAACGTCTAACAACTATCGTGGCCATTGGGGCGATTATTGAAATGATATCGACTTTATGTCGCCGCTTACGACAGGACATAGCCCTATCTTAACTGTGTAATATATCGCAATTCGATATTGTTTTGATTTTTAAAGGGAGCAATTCATTCATACAGTTCCGATTAGTTTTGGCGAACGGGCCCTTAGCCTGCTTAGTACGTATAATCCCAAAACGCAGGAAAATAGATTGTAGGAAAATATTTGCATCGGAAAATCGTAACAATTTTCCCCTAGATGTCTTCCATTCCGGGTACATATTTATTGAAAACGGCGACTTTTTCAACAGTCCTATTTTTATCTACAACATCTGAGTGGCCCTTCATAATCATTTAATTTTGGCCCCTGGCCAGAAAAAGGTTCGGAAATTGCAGTGATTTTGCCGAAAATGCTGAAGTAAGTAAATTTGGGCATTTTTTTTCCTTCTTCAAACTCTGTGGAGAAGCACTTCTCCTCCAGTACATCTATTTTTTTACTTATCTCTCGCAAGGTACATTTACAGAAGGTGTGTTCCAGTATTAACAGTTCAGATTCGTTGTTTTTTTATTATAACGCTTATTTCGGAAAGCAATTATTACATTGTTCAATTCTACTGACTTTCAACACTCGATTATACTCCCGGCAAATTCTGCAGCAGCGTTTCAAATGTTGACTCTAATGCTTCCAACAGCCATCCGATGTCTAAGGGTTTATCCCTAGATTTAGGGATTTTCCGGAATTTCCAGGGATTTAGGGATTTTTCAGGAAATCTAGGGATTTTTTTTTGATGAGGTAAAGTTACCAAAAATCAACTTTTTAACCTCAATTCTAGCTTCGACAATCGAAAACATTTTTTCATCTATATTTTGTAGGCCTTTTTGGCAACACTATTTTCCCCGCAAATAAGCCGGAAATTAAAACGATTGCGTCCTTCGATGTACTTGACATTCAACCGCATTCAACCTGTTAATAATAAGAAATCAACTAATATTCTTTCATTTTATTGGTCTGGATTAGCACTGCTTTCAGAGAGCGCCAAAATTCAAACGAGCCAATCAGATTTAAATATTGCAAATCGCTACATCGAATGACATCATGATTCTTCGTTAAAAATGGCGCTTTTTGCAAAATCTAGGGATTTTTTAAGTATATTTGAGCAAATCTGGGGATTTAGGGATTTTTAGCGAAATCTAGGCATTTTTTTTCTTCCCCGCTAGGGATTTAATATCGGAAGACTGGCTTCCAGTATCGTAGCGTTGATCGTCGCTGATGTCGAAATGGAACCTAATGCCGGACTTACTGTAACACCTCCATTCCTCAATTCCGGTGAGGAATACGTCTCTACCCTTAACTCAATGTAAATATACAAATTGATAAGTGAGTGCTTTAGTCTCCTGAAAACAGAATTGCGAAACTTAAAATTGGAGAAAAATGATGAGTAAATGAAAAAATGGAACCAATTGATGGGATATGTCGCATGCCATTCTGACACAAAATATGGCGTCTATCGAATCACCTTAACTAAATAAAATAACCAAATTTTCAACTCTCAAACTATCAACTATCAACTATCAAAATTCAAACTATCAAAATTTCCAACAATGACAAAAATGATTGTAATATACCTATAATGTAATGAAATATACACGCTCTAATCATTTAATTTGTATTACCTTTATGTTATGTACCTACATGTTATACTATTTTTATAATAAATTTTGCCAACATGCTTTTCAATTCAGTCTACAACATTTCATTCCGACGTGGCAATAATGATTTATAATGCCCCTAAACATTAAAATGAATTACAATAGTAATGCCGCATTACTTATAATGTCGTATTATACATCGCAACGATTCATGTCCTACTGATTATTGATTATTGTAAGATGAATTCTGTTTTCTCTGATTGTATGTTTCATACGTGCGAAGCAAGTACGGGTCACTAGAAACGTGGTTCGTACGGGTGGCTGATGAAATTGATCTTCGAATACCTTTTGATGAGCTAGGGAAATGGAACCATCTGCATCTCATGGACAATAAATAGTTGCCGTAATTAAGGTCATCCCGTGATTAAGGTGCCGTGATTTAAGTCATAAATTCTTCATCTAATTCTTGATTCATCTCCAAAATGTCTGCTAAAGCTTTCATGCGCTTCTCCTTGTATGCATGAATGAGCAAATTGGGTATCGAACAAGCGGACACTTTTTGAAAATTTAGATGATTCTGGACAATATCGTACAGAAGTCCACGAGCTGCAGATAGAACCATTACCTCTAGCTCATCAAAAGTTATTCGAAGATCATTCAACAACCTCTTTGACAAGTTGCAAAAACTTTTCGTTAACAATAGTGTCACACGGTACTAGGAATATTTACTATTTAACGAACCTTATATTTCCCTGACTCAGTCCTAAATTATAGAAGTATGCGTTACTTTTCCAGCAATCCAAAAAAACAATTATACAAAAAACCAATACCTACACTTTCAGATATAAAAATGCAAATTTTTTGCAGCCTCGCTAAACGACTTATCAACCAGAGATTTTTTAGGAAGCGGACCTCCAAAGAGCTTTCAAAATTAAAAGTATACAACAAGTGATAATGCCATGTATTCGCCATATCAAAGCCCAATACACATTTATACACCGGCTACGTAAATCTGCTAAGTTACAAAACATGAATCGACAGTTGTCGGATTGTACATCAATGACAAAATGTGTCTAGGCCCTCATTCTTGACTACAACTACTGCCCCCAGAGCCGCTCTCCGACGCCAATGCGTTGGAGCTTCCTGCTTGTTTTTCTTCCATTGCGAGCCGCTCTGCTATGCAATAAGCCGCCGTGCTAAGGAAAAACGCCGTATGAACACTCGAGAGTTGCCAAATTTCCTCCAAGAAAATGTTTATTTTTTGGGTAGAATATAAACACTTTTCATTGACACTTTCAGGAACTTTAGGAGAAATTGGAAGCAAAATTATCCCAAAAATTGGAAGAAACATGGTCATAAGTTCACCAGAAAATTCGTGGTTTTTACAGGAAGTTTGGCAACGCCTGTAGGCTCATACGGCGTTTTTCCTTAGCAAGGCAGTATATACTGTTGTCTTTGCAATTTACCGATGCAGATCATGCGGGTACGCGTTCACTGACTTGGACCGTGTTTAGTGGCGTGGCGTGCTTTGCGATATATCGATTGTTATGCCATTTAAACCTATGGAAAAAGATCGATTAACAGGGTGTTCGTAGCGAACACCTTAATAATCGATTCTTTACCATAAGTTTAAATGGCATAACAATCGATACATCGCAATTCACGCCGCGCCACTGACCGTGTTACGCATCGCAGCGCACCCGTATAGCGCAAAATTTTGTTCTGTCTGTTTCTTTTTTTACGTAGTGAAGTGTCACAGATAACACGGTTCCCACCTGTAGTAAGTGACCGACCGACAATCTAATTCCGTGACTCATCCTCTCAGCGCGAGTTCGCTGATGTAGAGAGCTTTAATCTTAATTATTCGAGTATGTTTTCATTTCCCGCAGTCGGAAGTGTGGGAGTGGAGCCGTTATTTCACTCCTCGGCGTGCATTTTCAGTCGTGGATCTATACTCAGTTTCTTTAGACTAAAATCCGCGTTTTTTGTTCCTTTTTAGGCTGGCAGCCCTTCAGAAGAGCGGAAGCTCGGACTGGCGCAAACGGATCTCGCGCCTCAGTCCCGACGAGGAAATCACCAATAGTCCCTTGAAAATAAACGTAAGTTTCCTCTATGTTTTATAGTATTTCTATAGTTAAAATTTTTTGCGATTGTAGAGTGGATGTATGTTATTTCGTTGCTGACGACCCGCGTGGCAATGCGAACGAGACTTGGATCATGCGTCGAAAAAATGTACTCCCAGACAAGGTAAAAAAACGGGCTCTGCAAACCTCGATTAGGCGGAGAATTCTAGTAGGTCAGGAAAATCAGGAAAAATCAGAGAATTGTTGTTGAAAAGAGCCTTGATGTTCAAAAGGGCTCAATGTCCTGAGTTTCACCCTGAAACAGAACATGGTGAATAAGTTTCAATGAGAGATTACAGTCCTAGTTAATCGATTGGTTAAAACGTACCTAACTGAAAAAGGTTCACGTGCTCCTGTTTTTTTGCAATGGAAGTGCCCAAAATTGTCCATTTCCAGCTTTACGCGTGTAAAGCCGTTGTTTCCGAGCGAAGAAACGTAACTCCATTCCAATGTCGCAAAATCGACCCGAACAATTCAATTTTTGAAAAAAAAAAACCGCAATTCCTGTAGAACATTCTGCTACACATCAGAAACGGCTAAAAGAAAAACCAGTGAAACTTTCAGTCGGGAATACCAACGAGTCTCCTTTTCAAAATGCATTTCGCGAGTGAAAGTTTTGCAACGTTGAAATGCAGTTACGTTTTTTCGTTCGGAAACGAAGAATTTTCGATGTGTGAAGTCAGGAAATTTAGATCATTTTGGCGAGGGAATACCTGGAGAATGGAGAATTTGCATACAAATTTTTTATTGCCTCATCTGAAAGTGCTGAAAGAGCTAATTCCACAGTATTTTTTATAATTTTTCTCTGATACGGGAAATAGTATGAAAATAGATTTCGAAGTGAGAAAATTCACCGCCTAGTGACGTCATCTGGCGGCATTTCCCATTTAAACACACATATTTTTGCAGATTAGATCATTTTGTCATATCTTCCACAATAATTGTTCAATTCATGAACCAAGGGCATCCTCGTCACTCAGTAGTTTCCACTTAAATACGAAATTCATCAAATTTCAGACACCTGCAAATGCTCCATTGTTTCCTTCCGAGTTCGTAGACACCCTGCTACATTCTCCCAACAGCGGACTGATTGTTGAAATTGATGGACAAAGCTATAGACAAAGAAGATGTAGGGAGTATGGAGCGATCCTATTGGTTGAAATGGGTGGCTCCTATAGACAAAGGGAGAAAATGGTAGACTAACTGTCGGGTCTCTCGTGTGTTGTCGTTAGTTAGTCTAACCTACGTCCTTTGTCCATTGCAACCACCCGCTTCCACCAATAGAATCCCTCCATATCTCTTTTGTCTCCTTTGTCTATAGCTTTGTCTATCAATTTCAATAATCGACCCGCAGATAAAGAGAAAAAACGCGGGGGGCCATTCAGTGGATGTTGCGCAGTACCATAAATTGTCGAGGACTGGAGCCGGCTCTTGTCCGGTCATTGTGTGAGTGGACGTCTGTAATTCTGTACTTGACCGAACGATGTAAACCAAGGCTTTTCTGTGGAAGGCGACTCTCCTTGAAGCGCGGTTTCATCACCCGAAATCGGCCCCGCTGCGGGTAATTCACGACTCACGAGTGCTCAGTCCAACGTTTTCTTCAACGTGAGCTCTCGACGGAGGTGGAAGTCGAGGTGGGAGCCACGAACACTATCTGATCCAGTAGCGTGGCGTGCTTTGCCATTTTTATGCCATTTAAACCTATAGAGAAGAATCGATAAACAGGGTGTTCGCAGCGAACACCTTAATGATCGATTCTTAACCATGGGTTTAAATGGCATAACAATCGATATATCGCTAAGCACGCCGCGACACTGGGGAGCCACGAACACTGCTATCTGATCCTCTCGGTCTCCCTCTCCACCGTTGTCATCAACTTTTAACCGTGACCGGGACCAATAGATCGATGGTCGAATCTCTATCGATTGTTGGTCGATAAATATCGTTGCAAAGATAGGGATGAAACGATGTATCGATCGGAGTCATTCGATGACGATTCGATAATCCAGGTGCTGATGGACTTGTGCTTAGTTGTAATCTTGGCGCAGGATCCCGGGGATAGACAATGATTGTCTCAGGAGCGATGTCACTACAAGAAGAGTGGAGAGTCGAGACCTGTGGGCCGATTATTGAAATTTATAGACAAAGCTATAGACAAAGAAGACATAAGGAGTATACAGCGATCCTATTGGTTGAAATGAGTGGTTCTTGTAGACAAAGGTGGTAAATAGTGGACTAACTATCGGGTCTCTCGTGGGTTGCCGTTAGTTAGTCTATTACCTGCGTCCTTTGTCCATTGCAACCACCCCCTTCCACCAATAAGATCCCTCCATATCCATTCCGTCTTGTTTGTCTGTTGCTTTGTCTATCAATTTCAATAATCAGCCCGCAGGTGAGCACCCTCAGGTTTTGCTAAGATTCTGCGACTGCTTCACCCATTCAACGAACATTCAGTGGCCTGAGATAAAGGTCAGTGAGTTGGAATTTTTTAACCAGCGTGCGTTAAAAATCAGCATAAAGCTGAAAATCTCAATACAGAGGGAAAAAGCTCATATGAGCACAGATTTCCCTCAGAGAGATACGCTTTTTGGTGCAAAACTGGAAACGACCATACAGGAAGGCAACTGCAGACGCGTTTCGGCCTTATTAGGCCAATCCTCAGTGCAGCGCAGCCTCCTGAATTTCCTGCTACCTGAGATTTTCAGCTTTCTGCTGATTTTAACGCACGTTGCTTATAAATTTCCAACTTACTGTCTTACGACCCGTGCGTGTACCGCATTCAGTTTGACATAAAAGTGTTCATAATGAAAATACGACCAACGTTTAGAGGAAGTTTCTCTATGAAAAGTCCACGAAGCCGAATGCAAGACCAAAGGTCTCGATGCACGATCGAATTCCGAACCGATTCTGATCAAAGTAGATCAGTTGATGACTGATGGTCACCGTCCAACAGTTCTCGTTGATAAGAATTGGACGGGCTGTCGAATTTTGATCAGACTGGAGTGCCACCATTCATCATTTCCTCCCGCCCGAAACATGTCTGCGCTGTCTCTGTTTTAAAATTAAGCAAAGTAGCGATTTTAAGACTGATGACACTTTGATGGTGATTGGCACGGGAATTCAATCACGAAACCTCGAGACCGTTAGAACCGAGACACACCATGCACAATCTCAGCAACAGCGTAAGTAGGTACGTTTGGTGTGTGAAACCCTGAGCTGTGCCCCAGCACCATTTTGTTCGATAACTTCGGGAAGCGATCCGTGGCGAAAAACGGCTTCAAAATGTCGACTAGGCCGAAAGCATACCGCCATGGAAGATGGGCATCCACTTCCACTTCTCGTCTTTGCCATTCGATACTTGCTGATGGAGAGATGCGACAGACTCGTCAACATGAGTATTGAGGAAGCTCAACAAAATTTCACATCATATTAAATCAATGAAAAAGAATTTTAAGTTGCCTTCCTCAAAATGACTCAATACAAAAAAAAACCCCAACCTGAATTCAATCATTGGCGGGAAGAAATTTCTCTTAGGATTTGATTTTTTTGCCGGAGGAAGAATACCATTACTCGCGATTAAAATAAACCAAAACGTGATCATTTTCAAAATATAACGCGCTTGTTCTCTGCTGTGTGCTGTCGCACTATCTTTCAACTCACCGTCGTAGTTGAGCTAAATTTTGCAATGCTTACAAGAATACGCTTTTTTTAAATTAAAAATCAGAACTTGCCTAAATTTTCAACTTCGATGCTCGGTAGCTGCTTTCGGGCAATCAATGAAAAGAAAAAGGTGAAAGGAAAACAAGATGGAAGACAGTTTTTATTATCTCGTTCCCTTGTTCATTATTCGCTACCAAGAATACGCTTTTTTTAAATTAAAAAGCAGAACTTTCCTAAATTTTCAACTTTGATGCTCGGTAGCTCCTTTCGGGCAATCAATGAAAAGAAAAAGGTGAAAGGAAAACAAGATGGAAGACAGTTTTTATTATCTCGTTCCCTTGTTCATTATTCGCTACCCTGCCGTCGCGTCGCATCGTTAAGACTAACCGGTACCCAAGTGGTACTAAGCCTGAAGTTTTTACAATCGGTCACTTAATCATTGTGTTAAGTGGAACCTCTTTATTTCAGGTTACTCCGTGATTTTTTCTTCATAGAGCTTGCTCTACGGGATACATTTATGAACTTGTTTTTTTCAGTGCACCAGTGACCAGTCCAACACATATTTAAGGATGGTTTCTTCGAATGATAACCGTCGTGTCACCATTTCAGCTGTCTTCATGATTCTTTCTTGTTTTCTTTCCGTGATTATCAGCAGGGTATAAATCAGCACCATTTTTCATTATTGATGCATCTAATTCTTTTCTCAAGTTGGTTACCTAAGTAGCTACCCAGAGTATGAAAATTTATTTAATCTATTTGAATTCAGCCTTATTCTCTTTTTAATTTAGTACCTATATTGGGATTGCTCAGCGTGAAGCAGTATTTATTTTACACACGTAGCGATGATTTAATTGCTTTTCCAGCTGGTTGTAGAATTTGTTATTGTGGATTTACTTTAGTAAATTGATTTAGATTGCACACGGGTCGATTAAAGCGGAATGATGGAAGGCGCGGTCTAAGGACTTGTGGTCCGCACGTCTATGTTTTTCGCGTTTTTGTCTTAGGTACTAATATTGTGAAAATCTCTATCACGTCCATGCACGTAGGTCAAATTTTTTCGTATCCGTTTAATTTTGCAGCCTCAACCACTAAAGTGCGTCCATAACATTTTTTATGAAGAAGATTGAAGATGAGGTTGTGAAGAGAATATTTTATGAACACTTGAACATTTTGAAAAGAATTGTTCAAGAACTGGTAAATTCGAAGAGAAACTGTATCAAGGTTTTGGAGGTATCATCAGGATGATGGCAGTAGCTCCATTTTAACAAGTTACCTTTCATTTTTGGAGTTTTGAATTCAGTTACCGTGATTACCACTACTACGCTAGTCCTATCTCAATCTAATGGACAAAAATTCATGAACATACTTGACATGGGGGAAAAAATGCAATTAGATCGCATTATTTTTCAACAAGAGCATCATTTCTTATTATTCAACAAATTTAACAATTCGACCAAAATTAGTCCATTCAATTGACAAAAATTTCAGGAACCGACGTGTGACAGCACCCGCCGCGCAACCGCCAGGCACTACAATCAGCCGTAATCAGAATCAGCACTGATTCTATGTGAACAGAATATCTCCATCTACCGGGTAAAATCGAAACCTCGGCGCGAAATAGTGCTCCCTAAGTCCGATAGGCAGAGCCACACTGCAAGAATCTACGTGAGGCGCCTGTTATGGATGGAGCTCTTCGTAACGATACAGCTCTGAGTTCTCTGTCTCTGCCAGGTGGATTAGAATCAAGGTCCAGTAATCCCAGCTTCCGACCTTGTGAATCATCTGTTGCTTTGTCTTGTTAGCTACAGCGCCATTCCAAAAACCGCTCGTCATTCAAGACTAATGATGTGGTAGAGAATGCGGCGAAAACTGCTGCCTTTCGGGCCTTTCCATTCCACAGATTTTCCCTCTTTAACCACCCCAAGAACAAAAATCAAAGTTAAGAGGAGTATCAATTTTCCGAGCTCCGATTATCCCTGATTTGAAATTTCCGCGTTTTTTTGTTTTTTTTTATTTCTCTGGTGGCTTTGGCCTATAAAAGTTGCAACGCCATGGCGCAACCTCTTATATAAAATTTCTGCCAGAATTACTGCCGTGCTAAGGCAAACGCCGTATGAATATTCTAGAGTTGCCAAATTTCCTCCAATAGAATGTCTAATTTTGAGGAGAGTAATGCATTTCCTCTTCAAATTTTCAGATGAAATAGATCTGATTACGAAGATAATTCTCTGAAAAATTGGACGGAAAATGTTCACAAGTTTCCCTGAAAATTCGTATTTGATCAAAGAAAATTTGGCAACTGGCGAAGGTTCATACGGCGTTTTTCCCAAGCACGGCCGAATAATAGCCAAAATAACTTACTTAGCGGTAGCTCCTCCGGTCCCAATCTCCACGGACCTGTACTGCGATGAAAAACATCTTACGGTTCAAATTTTGATTGCAGTGTTGAGATAAGGACCAACAATTATTGGAATTCAATTATGATGATACGTGACACAACTTTTTTGGAAACTCGTGGCTTTTAATAGACATTAATTGCTGCTGTATGTATACGCAACAAAGTCCGTGCGCCTTCAACTTTTTTGTATTTAACACGGACATTCATGGAGCACCAATAGTTGTATCTAATACTGCAGCTTAGAAGATGGTTTTAAACTGTGTTCGCGCTGCGCGCATTCTGTACATTCTGTATACGTAAGAAAGTCAGTGCGCCTTCAACTTTTTTGTATGCAACACGGACATCCATCGGGCACGAATAGTTGCATCCAATACTGCAGCTTAGAAGATGGTTTTAAACTGTGTTCGCACTGCGCGCATTCTGTATACGTAAGAAAGTCAGTGCGCCTTCAACTTTTTTGTACGCAACACGGACATCCATCGGGCACGAATAGTTGCATCCAATACTGCAGCTTAGAAGATGGCTTTAAACTGTGTCCGCGCTGCGTGCATTCTGTAAAAACTACAAAAAACCCCAAAAAACTTTCAGATTCTAAGGGGTAAAGAATCCGGCCAAAGTCTTAAACTTGTTGAACCAAATTTTCTTATTACTCCTAAAAGAAAATTAAAAATTACCTATACTTTACTGAAAATCGAATGTGGGCCCCTTCATAAACGAGCGATACAACATTCACTGCATGTGTGTATGTGGACCTCTTGTAGGAGCCCAATCGGTTCGCTCTTTGCAACAAACGCTACATTCGTGAATGGAAAGTCCTTGGAGGAGCACATAACGTCCTCTTTCTTTATTTAACTTATGCATTTTTTATTCAGAATCTTCATAAAATCAAAAAGAAAAGTATGGACTGATATGAGCCTTATATGTGCTCTAAAACAATATGAAATATTTTATCGCACAAAGTCGAATATTTTTTCTTTAAAATTTAGAGCTACGTAACTAATTCAATAATCATGACTGGTGCATTTGCAGAAAAGTTTTCTCAGAGACTCAGTAAATTCCCTTGCTGAGCTGCATGTATCTTCAAGTAGGCATTATACTTCTAAAAGGAAATGTAGGCCCCTTCATTTAGGAGTGATGCAACAGTCATGACGTGTAAGTATGTTTAGCCCTTGCAGGAGCCTCTCCTCACCTATTTGCATTTTTATCTAAAGTAAAAAAAAAAAATAGTCGGTAGGTATGGATTGATCTATGAGCCTTCTATGTGCTCCAAAACAATATGAAATATTTTATCGCACAAAGTCCAATATTTTTCGATTTAGGTCCTACAAATGCTTTTAAGAGAGCATGAAAAAAAAAATACTCAATCGGCTGGCTAAAGTCCAGTATTTTTCTTAAGAATAGTCTCCTCCTTCAATGAGTGATGCAACAATTGCGACATTTTTATATGAAAAGCCCTTGCAGAAGCCTTTTGATTTGACTCAGCTAAATTTTGAAGAATCACTGACGTGTCCGCAAAAATGCGTAAAAAAGACGGGTCACTGAAATTAATGCTTCATAGAGATATCTGAGGATCCATGTCAAAACCCTCTTACCTATTCTACTCTGCGTACAAAATAAAAACGCCATTTTTAACCATGATTTTTGTTTTTTTAAATCTTCATTAATTTACTCTGAAAAAAATTTTCAATATCTAGGTAATATGGAGTCCTTTTCGTTCGAGTTCCTAATGATTACAGTAAGAGCATTTTTGCGGACACGTCAGTGATTCTTCAAAATTTAGCTGAGTCAAATCAAAAGGCTTCTGCAAGGGCTTTTCATATAAAAATGTCGCAATTGTTGCATCACTCATTGAAGGAGGAGACTATTCTTAAGAAAAATACTGGACTTTAGCCAGCCGATTGAGTATTTTTTTTTTCATGCTCTCTTAAAAGCATTTGTAGGACCTAAATCGAAAAATATTGGACTTTGTGCGATAAAATATTTCATATTGTTTTGGAGCACATAGAAGGCTCATAGATCAATCCATACCTACCGACTATTTTTTTTTTTTACTTTAGATAAAAATGCAAATAGGTGAGGAGAGGCTCCTGCAAGGGCTAAACATACTTACACGTCATGACTGTTGCATCACTCCTAAATGAAGGGGCCTACATTTCCTTTTAGAAGTATAATGCCTACTTGAAGATACATGCAGCTCAGCAAGGGAATTTACTGAGTCTCTGAGAAAACTTTTCTGCAAATGCACCAGTCATGATTATTGAATTAGTTACGTAGCTCTAAATTTTAAAGAAAAAATATTCGACTTTGTGCGATAAAATATTTCATATTGTTTTAGAGCACATATAAGGCTCATATCAGTCCATACTTTTCTTTTTGATTTTATGAAGATTCTGAATAAAAAATGCATAAGTTAAATAAAGAAAGAGGACGTTATGTGCTCCTCCAAGGACTTTCCATTCACGAATGTAGCGTTTGTTGCAAAGAGCGAACCGATTGGGCTCCTACAAGAGGTCCACATACACACATGCAGTGAATGTTGTATCGCTCGTTTATGAAGGGGCCCACATTCGATTTTCAGTAAAGTATAGGTAATTTTTAATTTTCTTTTAGGAGTAATAAGAAAATTTGGTTCAACAAGTTTAAGACTTTGGCCGGATTCTTTACCCCTTAGAATCTGAAAGTTTTTTGGGGTTTTTTGTAGTTTTTATATCAGGTCGTTTTTGGAATGATGTGAAGCTAATGAAACATTTGGCTGGAAAAAGAGAAACTGAGAATAATTTTTTCAATGAGCAGAACTGGAACTCCTTGTTTAATCAACTAAACATTAATAGGGGGTGATTCAGTTTGCAATCAATAAAAGTTACCTGATGTTTAGGTGAGTTTAAACTTCTCTCATCGAAATAGGGTACATAATGTTTTAAAAACTGATGGATTAGCAATTAATTGTCATAGTGTAGGGCTACTTAGAATGAACTTCTTTTGCCGCATAAATTATTCCTTACCTACTCATAAAGTTTCAACATTAATTCTGCAATTCTTACTGCGTTTAACTCAACTGTTGGACATACTTACATTCAGCCACTAAAATTTTAAATTAAATAACAGTGAGACCACTAAGTGGAAAGTCCATTCAAAGAGTTAGGTAAAATTATTTTTTTTTTGGTTCACTCATTATAAAAAGTATTTCCTGTAAGAGGTATTTAATTTATCAATAAAAGTGTGCGTCAAGCCAAGCCCCTTCGGCCACAAAAGTATTTTTTCTTTTAACAGAGTATAACTTCTAGGAATGTGACTTGAAACATGAAGATAAGAAAATTGTACTTATACCTAATATGCACTCCGTTGAACTTGAGCGATTCAGGTAATAATCGACTGAATTTCAACATCAAGTTACAATGGCCTCAGTCAGAAAATTAATTGAAAAAGAGAAAAACTTGCTGCAAATATTACACTGTAAGCTTACCCACCGGGGGGGGCTACCGCCACTCTTGATACAGTATGCCTATATTGACGCTATAGCGGAGAATATTTTGATTTATTTTGCTTAGAGTCGCTTCACCACATAATTTGTCGAATCGTATAACTGGCATGTAAGTAAGCATTTAAATTTGAATGGCGTCTTTTGATTCATGAAAGATAATGAAGGCTACCTCTCAGTTACCTGGTAGTTCAAGAATTCCTGGTAATTTTGTTGTCCACTGTCGGACTAAAAACACCACCCCCAAACTCTTCATCAGAGCATGTTCCGCAGTTGGTGCCTAGGCGCAAACATTTTGATCATAAACGCTATCGATTGGTCTAATCTTTTTCGGCTTTGATTCACCCGATTACATTTATCCATTAAGAACTAGGTTGGCACGCGAACCATACATAGACCCAACGCTCAATTAATTTCAGAGTGCACTGTTTCACTGGAGTAATTATGCTAGAAACTCACTAGGTGAAGATGGAATACTTCTGTGACACAACAACCAACAACACCACAATATTTCCACATCAAGAGTGGCGGTAGCCATCCCCCGTCGAGGAAAATGACGACCTACTAAAGTCCCTATAGCAAAGGGGTGGCGGACACTCTTAGTCACACCTAACTCCCTTAATCTGAAAATTGATTAGATATAGAATGGAATTCAGAGCAAACGGCGGCACGGACTCCAACGATCTTGGTGTCTTTGGACACAGCTAAGTTAGCCGGATGTCATTTGAGGGTTTATTATCTAACAGTCGGTAGCTGCACCACCAGTGTAAGTCCATAACATAGCCTAACTATTTGATGTGTTTACATCAAGTTTTCATATGTTAAAATAGAGAAGGAATGGGCGCTACGTACTTACGATTGGCCCAGCGATTTATGCAGCAATATAAATTCTTGATTTTATAGTAATCATCAAGCTGAGAAAATAGAACGAGTACATACCTTTCATGAAAGACTTTCTTACACATTGACTGGCCACATGGTGATTCTAACAACTTCTGACACAAAATCAAAGAGACTCGAAGAAAACAAATTTAAGCTAATACTCATCGTCAAAGATCTCTGATTTAGGGACATAAAGTTGACTTAGTGATTGAATTATACCTCGCATCCCCGCATATCTCCATGATGTAAACAAGCAACGGTAAGAGGCGAAGCTTCCCAAGATTAGTCATGAAGAACACAAGATCTTAATGTCAATAACATACACTTAGGGAAAGCACAAGCACTCCAGAGCGCGTAGGTTGAAAGCAAAATTTGAAGCGAATAAATTTTGGTCAGAGCATAATGACCGTGTCGCAAGTAGTGTGATGGGCGAAGGCTCATATTACAGTAATTTTTAGATCTTTTCTTGAGACTGATAGGGTCCACTGAAAACAACTACATCTCTTCAAGTTATGGAAACTAGCATTTGTGACTTGAGGAAAACAATAATGTAATTAAAAACTGAGAGTAATGGGCTCTCCCTTCGATCCATCGGTGTGCATGGTAGAGAAATATTTGGATGCTGTTAGTCACGAGAATGCAAACTGTGGTGTAAATCCTGCTTCCTTTTGATAGTTTGGCACAACTTTGGTGTCCTTTTATCGACGTAATTTACCTGAATTTTGGAATCCGAATTACATTCATTGATGTTTGGGTCAGACCATTGACGTATATGGGTCAGACATGTACACCGACTGATAACCTCACTTCTGAACAATGACATCACTTGAACACTTGAAACTAATGAAATAGTGTATCGGGCTCTGGCAGAAGACGTGCGACGTAATAATATAAGTGTGTAAAAATATTAGTTAGCTTCTACAGAGAATTGAACTCTTATATTATATTAAATCATAAATCTGTTCTCAAGTAGTTAGAGTTGGAAGTTGGTATTGGTAACTAGGGAAATTTCGTTCCCGAGACTGGCTGAACTGAACGGAATCGACCAATGGCATTGAACCACTATACCGGATTTTTCTAAAATTCAAAAAAATCGTAGCTAAAATTTTGAAAGTTATTTGCCGATGCTGAATTATCCGAGCATTGAAACCCTATTAAATGTGGTAGAAATGAAATCCTCATATCTTCAAGCATGATCCTTTGTAGGTTTCATTAGAATCTGTGGCCGCGTAAGCAAGAAATCTGTTGTGAAAGGTGAGCATGTCGGTTTCCCGCTACTAGACGGCCCATGTTACAAAAAATATTTGTCATTTTGGGCCTTTAAGTGCTTATAACTTTTTGAAAACTCAATGGATCTTAATGAAACTCTTCCACTTTGTAGTCCTAATTGAGATGCGTCCGTAGACACCAAGATCGTAGGAATCCGTGCCGTCGTTTGGGCTGCAGTCGAGTTCCAAGCGAATCAATTTTCAGAATAAGGGAGTTACGTGTGTCTATGGTTGGCTGCCACCTTTTTTCGTTTGGAGGCTTTCCAGTGTTGTCGAGTTTAGACTTTGTCCGGAGGTGGCTACCGCCACCCATGATACGTAAGAAAGTCAGTGAGCCTTCAACTTTTTTGTATGCAACACGGACATCCATGGAGCACGTATAGTTGTGTACTGGTTCTGCCATAGTTCAGACAATGACTTTGAACTACATGCTCGCACTACTGCTATAAAGGTACGCAAGAGGTCAGCGTGCCGTCAACTTTCTGCGTCTGCAATACTGACATTTATCAATAGTTGCATCCAAGTGCTGCAGTTCCGACAATTATTACTTTCAATTTACTAGTTCGGACAATTACTAGTTCGTGCGCGCTAGTACTATGAATGATCGCTAAAAATCAGCGTGCTTTTAATTTTTGTTCATAGTTGAACAAAAGTTTATTAATTTAAGTGTTTGAGTCGACAAAGCTAAGACTTCTCTACTATTTTTTTGAAGTAAAAGAACCATATGAACATTTGGATGTTGCCAAATTTCTTCGGATGGATTATTTAACTTTGAGAAAAGGTACCGATTTTTCCTCCATGAATTTTCAGCTACATAAAATTAAAGCACTTGTAAAATTCTATGACTACTCGAGGGCAAACATTTTACAGGCTCTCTTGTTTAGAAAAACCTAACTGCTCGGAAAAAAATCGGCAACGTTCTGTACTGTTCCAACGGCGTTTTTCTCAGCAGAGCACCGTGCTGCCGTGCTAAGGAAAAACACCGTATGAACCTTCAGGCGTTGCCACATTTCCGTTGACAAATCGCTTATTTATAGGAACATTTCTGAATATTTGTCTGTCAATTTTTCAGATAATTTTGTTTGTAATTTAATCTAAATTGTCAGACAACCTCAAGGAAAAATATGCATAACTTTCCTCAAAAGTAAGCATTTTATCGGAGGAAATTTGGCAACTCTCGAATGTTCATACGGCGTTCTTCCTTAGCACGGCAGCGTGGGTGTTTCGCGTGATGAAAATGTCGCCTGCTCGTACCGACGCACAGTGGAGCGAGTCAACGGAGGCGGTTAGACATGATAAGGCAACTGTAAAATATTATATCTTCGTTAATACAAAACAGAGAAGTTTAAAAGTAGTTCCATTAGTTTTCTTGTGAAATTTCCCTCTAGAAATATCTATTAAAACTTACAATGTTGTGAAATATATTTAAAAATTCGCAGTTTTCGTAAATAATTTAATGTTCAACCTCTCCCAACGGCTCGTTTCTCTGTGCGACGGGAGGTGCGGTAGGAGGCACTCTAAAACGTGAATGGGAAACAAGCCTTGAATGAGGGCTCATCTACTTCTGCAATTAAATTACATCCAACTCGTCGAGAACGGACGATTCGCTATAAATAGGTTACAAGTATAGGAAATATTGGATCTGTTATTAGTTCTATCGCCCGCAAGTGGAGCTGACGTCTTCAGGCACCTTCCGAATACGGCTACCGCACGTGTTCCGGAACAACGACGCAAATAATCATTAATGTAATTCGTTTGGCTTAACTTCGACGTTTCGAAGGGATTATTTTGAGTAGCTTAAATTCAGGAGTTATTCTCTCAAACCTGTGCATATTCAGGGTGTCCACAAGTCTGGAAATAGCATCGATGTTTTGAGGGGGGTCCGGAAGTACTGAATAAGTACGGAAATGGAGATGTTGCATGTGTGAGGGATTTGCGATTTGACTGTTGATTCTCATGTAAAAGTTCGCGAGAAACACGATGGTGCCACTGGTTTTCTCTGAAATCAACTCCCAAGCTCAAAAAAAGCTCTCAAGTTGAAGCCAAAATGGCGGGGACATCCCACGCTACCCTGAGAGTCCACCTCTACATCAAGACAAACTCTCCATGCAACTGATAGGGAGCAAATACATTGACAGGGCTGCCACTTTATTTGGGGATTCCATAACTGAAAACACGGCAACCCTGCTAATGTATTTGCTCCCTATCTTTGCATGGAGAGTTTGTCTTGATGTAAAGGTGGACTCTCAGGGTAGGGTGGGATACCCCCTCCATTTTGGCCCCAACTTAAGGGGTTTTTTTTTTTTAGCGTGGGAGTTGATTTCAGAGAAAACCAGTGGCACCATTGTGTTTCTGGCGAACTTTTACATAAGAATCAACAGTCAAATCGCAAATCCCTCACACATGCAACATCTCCATTCCGCAAAAGGTCCGTAATTTGTTTCATCTTTTTGTCATTTTTTTCCTAAAGTGAGAAATTGAGAAATTCAAGAATTTGAAATTTTTCGAATTTCGTCAAACGGAGGTACTGAAAAAGTACTGAATTTTTCTATTGAGGAGATACTGAGTTTTTTGGGAATATACTGAAAAAGAACTGCAAAAGTACTAATTTTTGGCCCGCCTGTTTTAGTAGACACCCTGATAACGCTCACGGTTTAGCGATCTGAGAGGGGAAGGTGAAGGAAGTTAACATTCCCTTATATTTTCAAGAGAAAACGAGTGTTTTATTCCGTGACAGTTTGGCAACACTCAAATGCACATACGGTGTTCTTGCGTAGCACGGCAGAATCGGCAACGTAACGTCGAGTAATGATGGCGATTCATGTTTCCGTACGCTAACGCAACTTAAGCGAAGGAATTCGAGGCGTCTTGTTTTCTTGTTTACCGTCCAGCGCGCTCCAGTCGATCGTATGCATTCCCGTATTTAACACATGTCCTCCCTGTCGTGTCGCGCGCAGCAAGTGCTTTTGATTTTCCCGCCGCCACCGCCGCGCCGGAACTCGCTCATTTCCGCCTCGCGAATCATCGAGTTGTTTAATCGGTCCTCGTGCGGTCCGTAAGAGATCGGACGTGTAGATCGTATTCGATACATCAAACATGTGAGATTGTATCGATATCGATTGGTTCAAAACATAAACATAGCCTCAAAAGTCAATTTAGAAATCGGAGGGAACGGGTCTTTTGAAACAGATGTTTTATTCTTTTGAGTACCAAATGCCAATGCAAAGTGAAATTGTAAGGAATTTTCTCATTCTCAGCTTTTCCAACTTAAATCCTAACAGTTTGGTTTGAAGTTATGTTCTATTGTTTTGAACCAAACCATACATCGAACCACTATCGAATACGGTCTATTATGTAGTGTAAAAACGCCCTCCACTTCCCGCAGGTCGACTTTGAAAAGTATCCCAGGGAAGTCAAATGAATCAGTGAGAGCGAAAACACACCACCCCGGAAAAATGAAAATAATCAATGATACACACAAAACTGCACAGTAGGTGAAGGAGTTAGTTTAAGAAAAATATTTTTGCTGCCGAAGGACAAGCACTTATGGACTCTTTAACGGTCAAAGTTGGAACAGATGCGCTAACTTCAATGACCTTTATGTAAATAAACTGTCTTTAATGGAAATTGGGCATTTTCGAGTTACCGAGTTGGTGCGTTTTCGTTCTCACTGATTCAAACTCGAGAATCCTGAAATCCATTGAGAAAAAAATGAGGTGTTCGTATCTCGGGCTTCTTGTAAAAC
Source organism: Bemisia tabaci (assembly GCF_918797505.1). Taxonomy (NCBI): domain Eukaryota; kingdom Metazoa; phylum Arthropoda; class Insecta; order Hemiptera; family Aleyrodidae; genus Bemisia; species Bemisia tabaci. The sequence goes on along the minus strand of NC_092794.1, from coordinate 67,589,290 downwards.
GATGCCGTAAGAGATACTGATATTGGACCGAGTTGATCAGAAAGGAACCAACCCACAATTTCGAGAAAATTGAGTTAAGAATGTTTTTGAGTTTCACCAGTCGTATATTTTCTCTTTCCAAAAATTGAAAGTCTAAAAACAGAACAAAAAATTGTGAAAAGGGGGGTTGAAGTTTACTTTTAACATTGAGTCTTATGCATAGGAATAAAACTTCAAACTTCTTTTTCTCAGTTTCAACTTAATGTGGGTTGGTTCCTCTCTGATGTACTTTGCCCACTTTCGCATCACTTTTCTTGGAAATGTTGCGCTTCAGTGTGTTTTACCTATCACATTACACAGGTTGATCAACTTTTTGACCGCCTCTCCTCCACGGAAAAAAATAGGTGCGGGTTGTTATGATACGGGCAGTTCCCATTAATCGTGATGGTTCCCCAAAAAAATGGATTACTAACCCAGATGTTGCGGTATACTTCGCACTACCCCAACTTGAGTTGCGGAACTATCACAACTAATTGGACTGCATTTTGCAATTTGGACCTATAAATTCCGCCCCGATTTAAAAACAACGTATGTGCCATTAGTTTCCCTATGCACATAAGTGTTTTTTCAGATGAGCCAGAATTTATAGGTCCAAATTGCAAAATGCAGTCCAATTGGAGATGTCCGTAGCAGCTGACAAATTGAGGTAGTGCCACAATTTTAGGGATAACTCCTAACAAACTTTCCGTTTTTCTTGTGAGGTACCCGTCAGACGACCGCTCCCCCCTCCCATCTCGAAGCACGTAAAACTGTCCAAACCCCCCCCCCCTCCCCATTTTGAGAATATAATAGAGAAAAAAAATTTTAATCGGAAAATGTATATTTTCTTGAAGAATAAGGAAGTCTTACCGCAGAAAGACTGGACTTTACCCCCTTTCTCCTCCCCCGAAAGATTTCCGAAGACGCGCAGATCTGCTACTCTTGAAATAGCTTACGCAATACTTGAACATTCCTGTGAAGCCCCGTTACGTTTCGCAGCTCTATCCTTTCCCCTCCCTCGAGTAAAGCACTCGTAACGGAGGCTCAGTCCTCCTTCTTTCTATAACGTTACGTATTTTATGAGCGGCCCCGAATCTACTAATTTACCGTTCGATTTTCCGTATCAAGTGACATCGGTTTCCGAGCCGCATGGCGCCACCCTGACTCGCGGGGCAACTCCAAGGCGCAGTTGTCTTCCCTTGCGAAAAAACCACATTTTCGCATCTGAGGCGGTTTTTTTTCGCGACCTGTTCGGCATGGTGCACAGCTGTCGCGTCGCGACGCACAGTGGATCGAGTTCATCAGAGATTTCGGCCATGATGTTTTTGACTAAAACTGAAAATTTTGTGTCTGTCATCACATTTCTAATTTAAAGAGGTGCTTCTCGAAGCTAATTCCACGGAGAAACCAATAGAACCCGCTTCCAGAACCTAAAAGTTTTGTATAAACGCAGAGTTAAAAGCTTTTAAAGTTTCCAAATGGAGATGTTACATGTGTGAGGGATTTGCGATTTGACTGTTGATTCTCACGTAAAAGTTCGCGAGAAACACGATGGTGCCACTGGTTTTCTCTGAAATCAACTCCCAAACTCAAAAAAAGCTCTCAAATTGAGGCCAAAATGGAGGGAATATCCCACCCTACCCTGAGAGTCCACCTCTACATCAAGACAAACTCTCCATGCAAAGATAGGGAGCAAATACATTCACAGGGCTGCCACTTTATTTGGGGACTCTACAACTGAAAACACGGCATCACTGCTAATGTATTTGCTCCCTATCTTTGCATGGAGAGTTTCTTTTGATGTAGAGGTGGACTCTCAGGATACCGTGGGATATCCCTCCATTTTGCCTCAATTTGAGATCTTTTTTTAAGCTTGGGAGTTGATTTCAGAGAAAACCAGTGGCACCATCGTGTTTCTCGCGAACTTTTCCATAAGAATCAACAGTCAAATCGCAAATCTCTCACACATGCAACATCTCCATTGTGTCCGACCTCACCCACTGACTCGATCCACCGTGCGGCGCGGCTTCGTGGTGGCGGTCGCGAAGTCTGAACTTGTAGTTGCCTTATTTGTAGCGTTCCGTCTTCGCCTCATTTAGTCAATGAAAGTAAAAATGCGGCTGCGCGGCCTCCCGCAGTCCAACTCGCTCCTCGTCCTGTCGCGTACGCTTAATTCTTCGCTTCCCGCCCCCGCCGCCACCCTAATTCGAGGGGGTGGATTTTTAATGCGCGCCGCGTGAGTGGTGAACGGTGGTCTTCGTGCGGTTTTCCCGCCTTTTCGGTTCACGGGCGTCATCGCGATTTTTGTGCGATTCGAGTCTTTTTAAAACAAATTACATCGTTGAGTTGGTAATTTCAACGAACTTTCGGTGATTATTAGTTGAAGTATGTGTTATTAACCTAAAAATGAGTGGTGTCGTGAGCTCTCGGAGAGTTTAAATTAAGAAGTGTCAATTATGAAAGATTCTTCTGAAATTTTTGTGGAATCGTAGTGCGATATCGTGGAAGGCCATATAACGGTGAAAATTGATGATAACATCTAATGATGATATGAGCCTTTTTGAATATATTTCAAGTATTTTGAAGGCTCCATGAATGGAAATGATTTTTTAGAATGATTTTTGATGAAGTCCTCTCGTGGTTTCTCGCGAAACACGCGTTAACGTTCAGAAAACTCGGGCCTTTATCAAAGAAAGGGTATAAATAGAAGTCTACAGATCAATAGAACGTGTTTATGTTAGACGGAACTATGTGGAAATAAGTTGAATCAGAAAGAACTAAGTGTATGAGATGTGCGTGATTTTTAGTGCCTTTTGTTGATTTAAATGCATTTTTACGTAGTTTCTTTTAGCATGAATACGTTGAACCGTTGGGTTATGATGTTTCAAATTAGGTACTCCTTTTTTAATATCAATCGGAGGATGAACGATAAGGTTTCGTAAGCATGAAGGATTCTGAAGGAACGGATGGGAAGCTTAGGGGTACGTCATACAGGAAGTGTGACGTTCTGTCGTTTAGCTACCATCTATTGCCGTCGAGTTTTCAGCAGAAATAGTCACGTAACATGATGCAAAAGAAATAATGCATGTCCGAAGAATTTCTAGGGAACATCGTGTTCGGCACCATCATTGTGCGATAGATAACCCTATGTGTTTTCTTCTTTAAAAACGACTCAAAGCAATGGACTGAAGTTAGAATCGCAATAACGTCTGTTGATATGGTGTGCATATAGCAAGGATATACGCAAATTGTACTGTACTGCCGTGATAAGGAAAAACGCCGTATGAACCTTCAGGCGTTGCCGACTTTCCTTCGATTATACTTAAATTTCCTGGTCAAATGAATATTTGCCTCCCAATTTTTCAGATAATTGTTCAAGCTATTTCACCCGAAGTTTTCGGAAATTTCGAGGTAAACATTCTTTTTTTTTTTTCATGTAAAAAGTACATAGCTATTTATACGCATAACATTTTCAGACCAGATAGGTCTTTTTAAAATTGTGTTTTAACTTATACCAGGTATAGTATCTTATACACAGCTTTTTAAGATTAAGGTACAGAATTACAAAGGCTAAAATAATAAAATTGACGACAAAAAGTTAGGTACACTGAAGCTAGAAAATAAAATCCTAGGGTCATCAAGGTGAAAACTGAGACTACGGTGTAAAAAGAGAGAAAGAGCAGCGGAAGTAAAAGTCTATGAAAATGAAAATGAACAGAGGGAAACATTCATAACTTTCCCCCAAAATGAACATTATATCGAAGGAAATTTGGCATCTCTTGAATGTGCATACGGCGTTTTTCTTTAGCACGGCAGTGTAGCTTTTAACTTAATATCTTTCCTACGCGTTTTCTTACGATGTTGTCGACGGTAATCCACAGTTGTAGATCTCTATCTTGTGAGTGAGAAGTTATTTTACAGGCAAGGGTGTTCCTCTCTCCTCTCTCCTCTCTCCATTTTTTCATTGCACCGCCAATTTTCTGCCAAGGGATTGGGTCGAAGAATGGACTAAATTTCATAAAATTGTATCGTGCGGATTAACAGAGGTTTATAAGCGGCAGGACCTGTCAATTTTGTTCGGAATTTCTCCTTTAGATTTTGCATCCTCTGTAGTTCCTATTCATTTATTTGGTGTCGCATGAAACGGAGGTCATTTTCTTGGGGCAATCAAAAACTTTTCTGAAGTTGAAGTATGAAGTTTTTAGTTGTCAGCACATATTTCGTTGTTCGGGATACCAGATTCCCTCTTCGCCATTACGAGAATCCATTGATTTGTGTCGTCGAAGTTTCCGTCAAGTACTCCTTCAAATATTACAATATTACTCCGTATCAATGTCACAGCATGTTATCCAAATTGAAATTGGGAAACTGAAATGGGTAAATATCGCGAAAGCCACGCATTTTCTTCGCGCAATTAAAAGAAACTAAACAATGCACTCATCCGATATCATCCTTTCTCCCCCCCCCCCACCCCCCCGGAGAGCCAGAGGTACAAAACGTTGTCCAAGCACTCAATCGTATAAATTAAGAGTTAAACATTTTAATCGGTCATACCGACACACAAACTGATGGATTCGTTCATTTTGTTTTACACATAGCCGTGTGACGGCATCCGTTGTGTGTCACGACAGCTTTCACGTTCGGTTTCAGTCAGATTTTTCGAATTTCTCGTTGCGTGGATTGTGTTGTCGTGAAATATTCGAGACCTCTGAAGTACATTGTCGTCCTTTAATCCCTTATTATCCGTAACCGTTCTTTTGGCAAACTGAGATTCCCTTACTTCAAGACATAAAAGATAGTATGGACTTTCTCCAAGCGTAGAGTATACTGTGGGCGAAGTTACAACCCATTAAGTTTGAACACGGATGATTTTATCACGGCGCTGCCTGTAGGTCTGCGCTAACCAGTTTTTCACCTTGCAATAAAATTCAATGCATTTCTCATAATGACGATTGTTCGTATTCGTGTCATTTTTCCGCCACAATTCTCTCGCGCTACCCATCTTGACGGCCTCGAAGTGGATTGGCCCTCCCCCCTTCCTATTTCTCCACTCTGTGCTGGCTATCCGAAACTTCGAGTTAATTATTTTGTAGGCTCTTTCTTTACACACGTAGAGCCCTCTACACGCCGTATTATGCCTGTATTTGGTGAGGTCTCGAGTCGCCATTTGACCCTAAAATCTCTGCACCTATGTAATTATTGTCGTATTCCTCAATTAATTAAAACTTGTCAAGTTGTCCTTATCGAAGTTTGAATTACACGTTTTTGAAGGTGACATAGCAGCTCTCTGGGTTTTTGTAATTAGGACGTATCTTTTAGTTTCAACGGAGGCAGTTATTCCATTTTGTTCGGGAGTTGGTCGAATGAAAATATTTAGACTGTATGAGGGGAAAAAAAATCGCTGGTATGCTTTTGTCTTTTGCCGTAGGATAATTGTCGGTTGATGAACATTTTTCTCCGTTTACGTACCAAAAATTGTTTCTGTTTTCAATGCACTCTTTGAACTGCTCTCCAAAGTTTTTGTGGAATCTCCTGAAAATCTTTGACATTTTGTGCGGAAAACCGTAGAAATGTTTGAACATTTTTTCGGAATCCCTTGAAATTTCATGATTTCAGTTTTAAAAGAAGCAAAAAAGTTTAAATGATAGCCGCATGATTAGAGCGGAACGCAACGCGGCGCGGCCTGGCGTGTCCTTGCCCCTGAAAGATTAGCCTGCATTTAAGCACATAGGCAACACGATCTCCCACGAGTTCGAATAGTTGTATCCCGTAATATGCGCCCAACGTCCCAGGTCGTCCCCTACTGATGAAGTCTAAAAAGACCCAAAACGTCTTAAATCTCTCGCGGCATGACCTCAACTTAATATTCCGATTCAACTGTCTGAACCGAACACTACCCTCAGTCTTGCACTCATACCCATTAGAGTTCAAAATTTTAGGCTCTAGTTGAAATTTTTGAACTTTCTGTCCTTTTTTCTCCGCAGGAAAGTACGGATCTAGCACTATTTTACCGCATTGTCTTTATACTCACATACCTCCTAAAATTCGATGAAAATGGATTATTTGCTACAGACAAGCTTATTTCATTAATTGGACCGCGTTCAACAGAAAGGAACCAAGCCACATCAGTTATTGCCAAATTTAATCGGGCAATTTAATTTTTTACATGAATACGGTTGTGCGGATTTTTGTGCAGGTTTCAGTGAATTTTTTCCATAATACAAAGCAAATTCCTTAAAATTTGCAAAGCTTTCTGCACAGACGTTCTTTCGTAAAAAATGTAATTTCCCTGTTAAATTTGGCAATAGCTGATGTGGCTTGGTTCCTTTCTGTTTAACGCGGTCCAATTATGAGCCTGCTTCGTCAACCTTAATAACGCATCTATTGCGCCAAAACTCATGAGCCTCTAACAGACCCAAAGAACCAAGGATAGAGCAAAAAAGAATGTTTGCAAATAGGGGGCGGAAAAACCCGTCTCCTTTTTCGCGCGAGACATCCCCTGCGGAGGTGAGGCAGGAATGGTCGATTATCGATATTTACCTATCTCAGGCTATAGTAAAGAATCGATTATTAAGGTATTGGTTGCGAACACCCTGCTTATCGATCCTTCTCCGTATGTTTAAATGACACACTGAAAAAAAATTCTCGGCGTTTTTACCAAGGTCCGTTGGTACCTTTACCATCTCACTTTTTTTTTACCAATTATTGGTAATTTTACCTAGGCAGACTGATAAGCTTACCTAAAAACCGGTATTTTTACTGTTTTTTTTTTCAGGTAAGAATACCACTTTTATTGGTAATCAATTCCCGGTAACTTTGCCATTTTATCTCGGTAATTCTACCACAGTCGATAAAAAATATTGGCGTTTTTACCAAGGTCCAGTAAAATTACCGAGAAAGTTCGATAATTTTACCGAGATTTCTTGGTAAAATTACCAAGTCCATAAATGGTAATTTTACCAAGAAAAAACTTGGATCAAATAGAACCCTGAAGTCTCGGTAATTTTACCCTTTTCTTAGTAAATACACCGAGATTTTTTTTCAGTGTAAGGCTATGGTAAAGAATCGATTATTAAGGTACTGGTTGCGAACACCCTGTTTATCGATCCTTCTCCGTATGTTTAAATGACAGATGAATGGATATATCGATAAAATCGGTCCTTTGGATGCGTCAGTTTTTATGCTCGGCTAATCTGTTGATTGTGGTTCGAAATAGGGAAACCAGCCGCTCTTGGACTCGAATGGCTGCGAATGCGCGGCGCGGCGCGAGGATCGCAGGTGGCATTGGAGATTATGGCAGGGCAAAGCGTAAGGTCGTGGTCGCCGTCCCGGTCCTATGGGCATAGCGTCATGCCCGTCAATGCCGTCTTTTCGCCGACCGAGCCAGGACCCCAAATCCCCGTCCCTCCAAAGGATTACGTAGCGTGGCGTCAACGATTACGGTGTCAACAAGTTTTTCTAAGTTTTTGTTGACACCATGATCATCCAAAAAAAAAAAATTGTGACTCTCAAGAAAGATGATCACGGTGTCAACGATCACGACGTCAACGAAACTTAAAACCTCCCTCTATAACGTCTTTCAAATTTCAATTATTGTTTTTCTTGTGACCTTATCCTCAAATTTCAAAAAAGACCCAATAGATCGTGAAAAAAGGTACTTTTTTATGTCCAGAAATGTGGTTTGCGGAAAATCAAAGTTTTACAAAGTAAGTTAAGAAAATAAAATAAATTAAAATAGTCTCCTCGACTGCCCTTCCTTTGAAAGACTCTCTTATCTGACCTACTCATCAGGATGTCAAAAACTTTGTCTTATTTTACCCGCGAGACAGAACAAGAATTGCCAGTAATCCACAAAAACGAAAAATTCCGATTTTTTTTCTTTCCTACCCCTTTAAGTAGCACAGGGGGTACTTGAGGGTAAGGGAACCAAGGAGTGGAGGAGGGGGTGGTCAAGCCCAGTAAAGTCCAAAACTTAAAAATAAAAAATAATAGCCAGCCTCAGCATGACTGGATTTTTGCCAGTATTTTCGAAATTTTCTTATTAAGAACGGAATGATGTTGATAAATGCGTCGTTTGATAAATTGGTGTGTGAGTGATTCCGCGTCCAAAAGAGGCAAACCGCAGGCGGATGAATTCCGCGTTCTTTCGTTGTCGCGTCGGTCGGGCTATCCCACGCAAAAATATAGCTAAACGCATAACAGAAAACTGCCGTAATTGAGGAAACTGCGGCCCCCCGACGTGCATGATGCTTCCTAGGGATGCAACAAGTTCCTAGCTTCCCAATTTGAGAACCCTCTTCCCCCTCAAATGATTCTTTTAAGATGAAGACCTTTTTTTGCTCTTCACGCTCACATGAACCACTATACAGAGTAAGAAATTACGCAATTCAACATGTGTTTTCTCATGAGAAATTCTCACAAAACATGTTGAAAATATCACCAACTATCAAAATGAATTCATAAGTGAGAAAATAAGTTCGTAGTTTACATTATCAACAGTAAGTTCGCTCGCACAAAATCCATAATCAACGTATATGTCTATTTGGTTTCAGGACATTCCGTCGACGATTTTTTGTCCACGCACCTGTTTTGTCCAGTAGTTTACATCCATGCGTAAAATAAGCAACAGGGACTTGGTTCAAGCATTATATTTAAGTCCGATTTTAAAATTATATCGACAATATCGAAATGAGAAAATTGAAAGAGAAGGAGGTGTTGTTATGGTAACTCATTTTTTAAATGAAATGTTACTTTCTTCTTGTGATTCATCTTAGTAAAACGTAGCAAACATTTGTAAAACATTTTCAAGCGATGGCATCGATATTAATCTCAATGAGTCGTGTTTTGAAAGGAACTGTACAAAAATGAATAAAAGAGGGGAAAAAACCAAAAAGCATGGAATCTTTGGTTTTAACCCATTTGTACATCGATCTGTTAGAATCAAATACGTCCAATTTTAAGCGTTTGGTTGCGCTGTATCACAGTAAAAGCACAAAATATGAAAGAAAAAATTAGAGGGCTTTGACAATCATTAAATTTGACTCGGAATCATCTTTATATTTACAGAATACACAATATATTTTCCTTTAATACGTATCTTTTTTCATCAATTTAAATGAGAATAGTCCATGCAGAGTGTGCAAGCATTTCAAAATCATGAGTTGAAAAACGCTGTTTCTGTGAGTTTAAGTATCAGAGCCAAACATAGCGGAGCGGCGTTTCACTGGCGCCTACAAACCTAAAGGGATACTTCACGCATTGCGCAATGTTTGAAGTATCTACTTAGGTTTGTAGGCGCCAATGCGCGTTTGGCGCTGGCCGCCCGCTCGCCGTGCCGCGTCGAGTGCGTTGTACGTCACGCGTTAGGTACTCATATGATTATTTTATAGAGGAATTGTATACGTTGCCGCGATTTTCAACATACTGTGAGTTCCTTTCACTCTAGTAGTTGACAGTATTTCTTCTCCATCATTCCAAGCCTCGGTCGATAAAGGACGGTCTGAATAAAGAAGTAATCTGCAGTGCTAAGGCAAAACGCCGTATGAACATTCGAGAGTTGCCAAATTTCCCCGGACGAAAAGAGTATTTTTGAGGAAAGTTATGCATATTCTCCCTCGAAATTCTCAGATAACTTAGAATAAATCACGGACAGAATTGTTCGAAAATTTTGAAGAAAAATATTCACAATTATCCCAGTAAATTGGGTCATGATTGAAAGAAATATGACAACGTCTGAAGGCTTTTACGGTGTTCTTACTGAGCACGGCAGTAATGAAGAGGAAGCTGGCGACCACGTTGGGCAGTCCACTCCGCTCATCACTATTCAGTGCCCATTATTCACTTTCAGTTGCGTCTTCAAAAGGGATGCAATCACGCACTTCTCTTGAACGTGCGACGAGCAATATGTTCGTCATGTACTGCTAGTCAGTCCTCGCGTCGGTAGGTCGCTTGTCATTCTTACACCGGATTTCTCTGTCCATTTGGAATTTTTGCTCCGCGACTGAAAATTACCACGTACATTCCGAGCAAACCCACCCAAGTACCACTTTTCAATGGAAAAATGGCGATATTTTGAAATTAAGTCGTAAATTTTTACGATTTTTCGGAGATGAAATCCTTAGGATCATCAACTTCCGAGCGATGAGCCTCAATTATGTCGCGATTTTATCTCTATAAGATCGCTTTCGATAGACTCAAAATTTTAGGTCAATTTATCACGATTTTTTGTTCTGTAATATTGCGGTACATCGCCATCGATACAATTGCGATTTTATTGCAAATTTATGCGATAATCGCATATATCGCATTTTTTATCCGATAAAATTTCATCGAATCGAAGTCTATACAATCGCGATACAATTTCCGATCGAATTGCAACTTATCGCGATCTTTGCTACTTCGTTAATACGCGGAGAAAAAAACTTCGTGCATAGGACCCGAAGTTGAGGTCATATGGATCTCTGAAGTTTTCTGATCGCACGCATCCGAAAACTTGAGGTCGAGCTGCCGAAGTTCGGGTCAGACATCGAGGCACTTCGATATGTACCGGAGTATTTCAGATATGTGACCCGAACCCTTCGGTATTTATCGAAGTACTTCAGATGTCTGACTCGAACTTTGGCAGCTGGACCTCAAGTTTTTAGATACGTGATCCGAAAACTTCAGAGATCCATATGACCTAAACTTCAGGTCCCACGCACGAAGTTGTTTTCTTCTTATAGCCTCGTATTACCTCTATAACTAATTATATCAAGTATTTAGTTGTGGCAACAAAACAATCGTGATGTTCTCCCGGTTGTTTTGGGGTGGTTTGATTTCATCACGCATTAATGAAGGGGGAACACTGCGAAGGGGAATTTTCCTCGCCATATACAAGTTTACCTTTCTGGTATTGCCTCCTCATCATCATCTAGGTCATCGACACTGATCGTACCCAACAATCAGCGTCAAAAACATCCTACGCTAATAACACCGATTGTTTTCCTTCGTTGGTACGGTTACGAGCGCGCATGTAATTTTCGGTCATCGGCACAGCTTCTTCCTTGTTAGTTTCGTTGGTTCATGGTTTGCAAGATACGTTGTTTGAGTAAAAAAAGGAGGCACTGTCAACGAAAGTACTCAACAAAAAGTAATAGATTTTCATTGCAGTTTAGAATTTACACGTTAGGAACTTTCGAGTTTCCTCCATTCAGTATTGAAATAATATCTGTGCCTGCTTTTAAAGTTTCCATTCAGAAATCGTACGATATTTTTTGAAAAATTGTCGTTTCCCCCAATAAAAACATTTCAATGTTGCAGAATCCCCTTCGCAACTTATATTTTTACTCTGTTGGACATTTCTAACCGAAAATTTCAGTGACTTTCCCTCTAATTACAAGAGTTATAATGAGCCAAATTTTTGACCGGAATTGTTTCATCATATTCTTGCAAAATATTGACTTGTGTGAGGCGATTCTGCAACCTTGGAATGAAATTGCGTTCTTTCTTTTCGTTTCGCGGAATCTACACAATGTTGAATTATAAGCCTATCAAGCTTGAAGGTTGATTAGTTGATAGGTTTATTGCTAAGCATTTCCAAGAAATTCCTGATTTTTAACTTAATAGGCAAGTATTTTTTTTTTTTTAAATCAAATGGAATACTTTCCAAAACCTCAAACACGTCGATGGTGAAACTCTCAAACCACGTATCTCGGTTTGCAACGTTGCAGACTTCCTGTAATACTTTATTTTTTAAATGCAAAACCACCCAACGTCAATTCTTTATACTTCCGTCATTTTTCTTCCCAGAGCAAAACGAATTTTGAGAAAACTTCACCGGATGATGTTGATTTTTTCTTCTTTAGAAAATTAAAAACGGAACGGAGATTTTCAAGCACCGCAAATGAGATACGTGGTTTGAGAGTTTAACGGTTGATACACATCATTTTACGTCTTAAAATCCAATGGAAATTGATTTATCAGCCCCGAGAGCTTTCATTGACCGATTGTAAGACCACTAGTTGACTCTAACAACGCATCTTTTGAGCTGGCCCTTATGCGTCGGATCAAAATCCTGTTCATCCGCATGAGTCATGTTTCAGTGATTCACCGAGAATCTCGTCTCAAGCAGGCCGTTTTCTCGCCGGCGCGACGCGCTCGCGCAGTTCGTCAGCGCTCGTTCAGCTGTTTGTTTCGTGGTATCACGTTGTTAGTCTTTGCGTTTTCCCCTGGTTTGCTCTGCTTACGGAGTTGTCCGGTCGGTTTTTCTTTCTTGATCGAGATGAGCAAATCACTCTGTCAATCAATCAAAGAGTTGAATAGTTCTTGTCGCTTGCGATGCAGATTTCATACATCAGTTCTCATGTATAAGCATGTGTTGTGTTATTCCGCGGTTATCTAATTTATTTGGGAATAATTGTGAGCATTCAGTGAGGTGATTATTAGCTTGTAACGGTCAGTTACAGAAGTCTTGGTTTTCTTAGGTCGATCAGTGGATTCGCAAATATTTACAAATTATGCGGTTTTTTGCGCCAAATTTGTGAAAAAATCGAATGTTTGGTGGTTTTCCGCGGTTAGAGGAGGGTTCGCACAAATTCTCTGTGTCTGCGCTATCTCTTCGTGGTTAACGAATCACTGGATAGCCGAAAATTTTGGATTGCGTTCAATCGGTGGATTCGCGCTTATTTGAAGTTTTGAAGTTTCGTAGTTTTTCACGGTCGGCGAGCATTTGATTAACGTTAGTGCCTTAGTTTTCCCGTGTCAGTGAGTTAGATCGGTACGTACGATTGGAATTTTCACATTTCGGCAGTTTTTTCGGTTCAGGTAGCGAACATCGAGTATTTCTCTAAACTCTTTAAGGGTTGTTTCTTCATTCATCTCGATAATTGTTCATGAAAATATTTTATTCATCCCTTGTACTCCCCGCCAAAGCAAAACAGCGCACTACGATATCGTCCCTCCAAAAACCACGGAGCAGCTCATAGCAATAGCGTTTTCCCTTAGCACACTGAAAAAAAAACCTCGGGTGTGGAAGCCATACTTACAGGCTGTATAGATGTACCGTGCGCGCTCCGAGCTCAGAGGCCGCAAGTTTCGGGCGTAGCACCCGGATCAATCAAAGCCACGGCTCCAGCACCCGGAACTTTCGGTCTCTGAGCCCGGGACTTTTTTTCAGTGCAAGGCAGACCCCATAACCTCCGTCAACCATTGACTCCTACCCTTATTATTTTTGAGTGGTACGTAATCCGGGGATGGTCCTTTAATAATCTCCTCGATTAAATTCTGAGACTCCTCTCATTTCCAGGGTGTATGCAGGTCCCGAAAGACCTGATAAAGTCCGGAATTTACATGACCGGTCCCGAAGTCACGAATAAGTCCGGAAATTTAACTCGAGGTCCCGAAAAATCGAAAAACTCACGATTTTCGCGAGTCAAAGTGTAGAAACATGGACTCGATTTCCATTAAAATTAGTTCTAAGTGTAGACCCTGACTCAGCAAAAATACTCCGAAGGTCGAAAAAAAGTTCTGAAAAGGTCCTGAAAAAGTCCTGAAATTGGTTTTCATAAATCTGTAGACACCCTGATTTCGTGACTAAAAGCACCGGTGTATCACCAAAGCCTGTGAATGACGATTGATTTCGTTTCCGGTGCGCGACTTACGAAATCAAAGTGTAAACATTCAATAAAAATGAGCGGCTGCTCGATATGTATGCAGTTCATGGGGCATCAGTGCACTTCGGTAATAACGAAAGAGTTGAACAACAATCATCCGCCCTCCCCCTTCCCCTCGCCCATCGCTTGCGCCATTACCGGTCAGTTAGAGCAAGCGTGTAAATTAGCCGTCCGATTGAACCCATCGCTTATCACCACGGGGGGGCACATACACTTCATTATCTCTCCCCGTGCAGTCATTTATTTCTATGTGTTCAGCTGATACCGAGCAAACAGAGAACCCGAAATAACGCCAGAGCTTCAAGTTCGGTCGGCTCCCAGTTTAGCTTTAACGCCGCTGTAAATGATACGTGTCAAATCGGTCGAATAGTTTAGTTTCAACACCGCTTTCAATGATACGTGTCCAATCCAATTCTTCCCGACCAGAGGCGAATATATTTCAGAGACCTCACACTTCTATTTCCTTTTTCGTGGAAAAGTTAATTTTGGAAGATAACACTCATCCGATGATAACTGATGGCCAAGGTGTCAAGTGCACGGATGCATAAGAATGAAACAGTGGTTGGATTCCTGATCATTCAGGGTGCTCCTAAAGTCTCGAGCCATTCTGGTAACCCCTCAGGTTCGTGTCCCTTCTTTCGTGAATCCCTTTAAAATTTTGAGGGGTTCCTAAAGATCGATTTCTTTGTCCGAGGAGCTCTTTCAAAATTTCAAGTCCCTATCTCAATCCGTTCAAAAACAGGGGTGATGCCTGGTACTGCTTTTGGACTTTTGGATCACCCTGTATATGATCCCCATGAAATCTAAAAACCAGCACTAGATCTCTAATAGGTTGAACCATGCAAGTGGTCACGTTTACTCGGCGAGTGATAATTAAGTTCTATCAAAAGTTTATCACTGTCCAGCAGATTTTCTCGAGATCATGTTTTATGATCAGAAATCCATCAGGCAGTAACATTCTGTTCTTTCCGTGTACTATAGTTTGACTTTGTTTACCAAACTGCTTCATACGGCATTCATCCAATGAAATGGTCAAAAATTTGTTCGTAAATCATGAAGCGCTGACTGTTACGTCGCCTTATTACACCGCTTTTATCGGCAGTGCGGAGTGCGGGTCTCTAAAATATATCGTCTTCGGTTTTTAGGGCGCTTTGACAATGTGACTGTGCGCGATAAGTGGGATTCCAAAACTGGAAGATTGAAGGAGTCACGCACAGCGGAAACGTGTGATGTTATTACTGGAATGACTTCCCAGAACTATGAGTGATTTCCCAGTAGCGGAAGTGACGATTTTTCGGGATACGCTCGGATCCTGTGTAACGTGTAATGATAACTGTAGCGATCTTGTGTAACGCGTTGTGATACAATGGCTTCCGAGTCGTTCGGCGAGATCGCTCTGCGCATTCTCTACGCCTCCGTGTCCGTCGTCGTCGTGACGGCCATTTGCATCTACAACTATCTCTCGCGGAGCCCGCGAAAGAGATCGACGCGCCAAGATGACGCATTCGGGGACCGGACCAGCGATGCCATCGCCGAGAAAGCCATCGCCACCGACAGTCCGCCCAGAAGAACGAGGATTCCAGAGAAACGCAGATTCGACGAAGACTCCGCTGTCGAGGAGATCAACGAGAGTCTCCACGATGTCTCCAAGGATTCTCTATTTTACGCCAAACTCGTCAACGACAGTGGAAATGAAAGATTCGCCAATGTCTCGCTGAGATTGCCTGAGGGTGGTGATGGTGATAAAAGCGGTTCCACCGAACAGCTCGTGCGAGATATCTTGAAAGAAAGCTTTTCCAAGAAGAAACCGCCTGCGAGGGTAAATCGGAATGAAAGCCCTGTGGTCGGGAAACTCGTCGATGAGAAACCTCCGACGGATGATCAAACTTTGATCCAGCCTCGAGAGGAAATTCAAGCCGACAATGATGATTCTCTCCACGAAGAAATCACCAAAACTCAAATTATCACGGGAGAAAATTCGAATGAAACCTTGCTTCGACCTTTAAATGAAGAACCTGTTGCGGTTGAAGCTATCGAAGAAAGTTTATCGGGAGGAAATTCTGTTAGAAATGATGATGCAAGCGAAAACCTGTTCTCTGAATTACTTCCGAAGGGATTCGCGAGTTCATTGCCTGTAGGAGAGCCTGTTGTGATAACTGCTTCTAATGAAGGCTCATTCCAGGAAATCCTTGGCAGAAATGTTGACGTTAATGAAAGCTTGTCTTCTGATTTTCATTTAAGGAAAAGCTCATCCCCATCGTCCGAAGGAGAACCTTCTGGGGTGACAGCTTCGAATGAAGGTTTTCTCCTTGAAAATCCTGTTAAAAATGATGACGTCAGTGAAAGCTTGTCCTCTGACTTCATTTCGAAAGAAAGTTCGTTCCCATCGCCTGAAGCAGAACCTATCACAGTGGCAGCCTCCAATAAAGGCTCTCTTATTGATTATCCTTTCAAAAATGACGACGTCAGTGAAAGCTTGTCTTCTGACTTTATATCAAGAGAAGGTTCCTTCCCATCGCTTGGGGCAGAACCTATTTTACTGACAGCCTCCGATGAAGGCTCTTTCCTTGAAAAGCCTTTCAAAAATTATGACGTCAGTGAAAGTTTGTCTCCCGATTTACTCTCAGGAGAAGGCTTGTTTCCAGCGCTGCAAGAAAAATCTGTCACGGCGAAAACTTTCGATGAAAACCTTTTACGTGAGAATTCAATCAAGACTGATGTCCCTATGACTGTCGATTATCCCGAACAAGGTATACGAGACGATATCAATCGAATATTGCTTCAAGGAAAATCCATCGTCAACGAAATTAAAAACCAGTCATGTGAGCCTTTGGCCGAGGAAGACAGTCAGGCTAAAAAATCGAAATCTTTCGGAGAGGATAGCAAAAAAGACGAGAGTCCTCCTCAAAATGATCTTCCGGGCAGCACGAATCTTGGGGAGAGTCCGTCAACCAACGAACCTGCCGAGGAGGAAAACCCTGGCGAAAAGACGAAAGTCAAAACTGCCTTTCAAATGGAACTAGAGGCGAGGCTGAAGAAGTTGAAAGTCAGACGAGCTTCAAACGAAGAGTCAGTTAGTGATGCAGACAAAAATTCCGAATCTCCAGTGAGCATCTCTAGGAGCATCTCAAATGAAGAAGCAGAATCTTCCCGATTCGGACGGAACTTTCAAGTCATCGTCGACGAAAGCTCTTGTGAACAAGCTCCCTCAGGAGGTGATTTGAAACGGGAGAAATCCGTCGGAAATCATCGACTGTCCCTTTTGGTGACGAGTGACGTACGGCGCCACTCGGATTTCGGCCCGAGGGACACGACGGATAACTCGAGGGACATGGCGAATCTGAAAAAGTTCTACCGGAAATCCCTTCCGGCGGAGTTCCTGGGCGTCCTCGGGTCCGGGTTGGAGGCCCAGCGGGCGCGGATCGGCGGGGGGTTCTCGGCCCAGAACTTAAGGGATGACCCTGAAGCGGGGAAGGGTCGGCGCTGCTCCAGCGAGTCCCCGAGCGAGGCGTTTCAGCGGGAAATCAAGAACAAAGCCAACATGCGGCTCACCCAGAAGAACCGCAACATCCTCGCCGCTCATTTCAAGGATAAATTCTCCGTCAACAACGATCTCTTCAAGATGATCCCTTCGCCGGAGCCTATCGACGAAACGCAGCTCAGGTTTAAGGTATGTTGATGAGGTTTTTGCTCTGAATGCACCGCGTTCACTGATAAAAAAAAACCTCTAGGACCAATGCTTCGGTGCATTGACTTAAGAGTGCAGTTTCTTGTCGCCGGATTTAAGAGTCTTTAACTCTTGTTTCAAGCGGATTTTGCATTGAAACAAGAGTCCAGACTCTTAAATTCGGCGACAAGAAACTGCACTCTTGAACCAAGAGGTTTTTTTTACCAGTGTTGTGAGCAAGGAACCGAGCCGCACCTCAGCCATTGCCAAAAACTGGGGAATTTAATCTTTTAAAGGGGACGTTTGTGCGGATTCCTTTGAAAATTTAAGGAATTAGCCTCGTACTAAGCAGGGAGTTCACTGAAATTTGCTCAAAAATCTGCACAATCGTTTTCGTGTAAAAACTCAAATTGCTCAATTAAATTTGGCATTAGCTGATGTGGCGCCGTCCAAATAAACTGTTTTCCTGTTGGTGCCGAGTTGAGGGTCTCTAACCGCCTGGAAAATGTTCGATCCAGGATTCGGAAAATGTTTTTTATTTAGAATTTTTATTTTGTAAGAAATTTGACATTATGTGCTACTGAAAGGGTTTAAGCAAGTACACGAGTCGCGCTCGTTGCATCACTCATTCATGAAGGAGACTAAATTGGTGACAATGACAGTCTATAGATAGTGATTTGATATCGATATTATTTTATAGCATCAACAGTGGGGCTTGAGTCAGTCTACATTCTTTTTTTTTTATTATTATTTTTTAAGCCGGGAAAATCTGAGGATTTCTCAAAAATATTACGAGCATAGTCAAACATGTAAAAAAGTCAGAAAGGTCAGTGATTTGACCCAGTTTTCTTTCAGCTTACAAGGTATAAGGCCTTGTCTTCACGGGACGTTTTCATGGGATTTTTCCCAAGTTCGAATCGCAGGAATGAAACTTCTGGGATTTTTCCCAGTTACCGTCTCCACGGGACGGGGCTCTTTGCAGTCCTGCGACTAGTTTGCGCGGGAAGATAAATTAGTTAAAGTCGAGTATTTGACCGGGATTAAAATAATAATTGCACTCAATTGACAATTAGACACATTTTTTAACTAAACAAACATGAACAATGTAGTAATGAATAAAATATCGCACAATTCGTTTTCACTTCTTCTTCTTCTCTCAATGGGTCCTAGGGGTACAAGTACCATACTTGGTACTGGGAAAAATATTGACTAACTCAATATTTTTCCCAGCTTCGTAAGTGGGATTTTTCCCTGGGACAAATCTCGCGAAACGGCTCGTGGAGACAAGGCCTAAAGATGTACGAAGTAGCATCGGAGATTCGGTGACAAAGACGACAATTTTGGTCTCATCGTGCGAGCATTGTCATGATGTTTTGATGATGGCTAGCCAGTCGCTCGCCAGTAGTCGCCAGTTGGTGCCGTCCACTCACCTTGACTTTTTAATTTGCGCTCGCGCCGTTCCGAATGTGGCTCTGACGTCGCGTCGGCGCCGTCGGAACTTCTTCCGGATCAGCAGATCAGCAACCAACTCCAGGTCAAATAAACCCTCTTAGAGGAGAGGGAGTAACCAATAACTAGGGTTACCGGCCGTCCGGGAAATCGGGGAAATCAGGGAAATCAGGGAAAGTTAGGTTATTCGCGACGACCGGGAAAAGTCAGGAAATTCGTGGGAAAAGTCATGGAATGGACCACTAGACAAGGTACGAATTTAAGCAATCTGATACATGTTTCCTAACCAGAATTTTACGTAAAACACGATTCTCACAACGAAAATTACTGAAATCAGCTCCTAACGAAGATATTAACGTTTTTATCTCGCACTGGTTGCAGGGAATTTGAGCTGCCCGCTCACAAGAAACTCAAAGCTCTACGTGAGTCGAATCGCGCACTACAACGGTTTCAGCAATCTTTTCAATCGAGCAATGTTCATTTCCCACCATGTGTTATTCAAACTATAAGCAATTTGCTACAGTTGAGCCAAAGCGTCAAGATTGAGGTTGCCAGATTTTTTTTATCGCAGATACGTTCATGATAACGTTTCGCGCGCGATGTGACTCACGTAGAGCATTGAGTTTTCATGAGCGGGTGGTTTGAATTCACGCATCAAGAATTATTGAATATCTTCGTAAGGAGTTGATTTCGGTAATTTTCGTTGTGCGCATCGTGTTCTACGTGAAATTTTGGTGAAGAAACATGTATCAGAATGCTGAAATTCGTACCTTGTCTAGTGGTCCATTCGTGGGAAAAGTAAGGGCATTTCTGACTCGTCTGCTGATCACCAAAATATATCATTGATCTTCTGACTGTCTACGCCCTTACTGGGCATTTTCAAGGCTTGCCATCTTTTAAGTAGCTACTAAATGCCTTTTTCTCTGATTTGTTCCTCATACAAGAGAATTTTGTCCAAAATTTAACAAAAGTCAGCGAATTTTTTTTTAAAAAAAATAAAAAAAAGCGGACATTTTGTTTGAAGGTTAGGGAATTAGAAAATTTTGGAGTCCGGGAAAGTCAGGAAAGGAGGAGTTGCGTTTTGGGCCTTTTCCGGCCCCACCTGGATTTTGCTAAATGTTTCATATTTTCAAAGTACTAGTTTTAGGTAGACTCTGTGCCAAATATTAGACCGAACGGAGCCCATGCAAGGGCGCAGCAGCGCCTCAAACCCAAAATCCTGGAATCGAAAAACAATTATTTTCGTCGACTTTTTCGACTGTTATCACTCTTCCAGCGCATGATTCTTATGTATTTTTTTGCGTACATTTCGTTTCTGGCCTTTTGAAAGGCTTCCGATAAATTTTAAGGGGCCTTATGGCCCATTGTTGCCATTTTTGGCCCATTTTTAGGGGTTTTTTCCATTTAACTCATTCAAAACTCAACTTAATCCAAAAACTGTGTACATTTTTGAAAAGTACGTAAAAAAATGAATAAAAAATGTTCAGTAAAATTTTTTCCTATGTTGCCAAATTTCCGAGAAAATTGGTCCCAAAGTGTCGAAAACGGCAAAAAATCGATAAATCGCCGCGTCTAAGGTTCAAGAAAGTGGAGTACATTTTTCATACTGTACCAGATAACAGCTCTTATCCATCCATACAACATACTAAAATATCATAGTTGTACCTGGATTCCCACGATGTGAAAATTGACCGAGATGTCGATTTTAGCGGCCTTTTTATACTTGAAGGCAGCTCTTTTGAATGTTCTTCGACCTTAGTCACCCTCTATGGGTGTGTACTATATGTATTTTTCTACGTACTTTTCATATCTGGCCATAAAAATGGCTTCCTGTGAGTTTTAAAAGGCCTAACGGTCCATTGTTGCCAATTTTCACCAATTTTTAGGGGTTTTTTCAAGTTTACGTGTGTGAAACTTAATTTAATCTAGAAACCGTGTACAATTTCGGAAAGAACGTAAAAAAATACATAGAAATGTGATTTGTACCTTTTCCCTACGTTGCCGAATTTTCGAGAAAAATCGTCCTGAAGCGTCAAAAATGCCGAAAATTGGATTAATCATCACGTCGGAGGTTCCAGGAAGTGAATTTCAAGTTTTTTTTCACTACAAATAACGTATCGAAAATGGAAAATTGCAATGCATCTCAAGGAACATGTAATGGCGCAGATGAACGTGACAAAACGGGCCCTCAAGGTGCTTTTACTTTATCCTTCACTCCAGTTCACCTCTTTATTCCTGTAACCGCGAGATAATCCTTGGTTCTCAAGATGCTTGCCACAGGCCAAATATACCGAAGAACAGAAAATGCGTGGAGAAAGTGTCCCACGATCCACATGAATGTCATAATTCACTTCCTGGAACCTCCGACGTGATGATTAATCCAATTTTTGGCATTTTTGACGCTTCAGGACGATTTTTCTCGAAAATTTGGCAACGTAGGGAAAAGGTACAAATCACATTTCTATGTATTTTTTTACGTTCTTTCCGAAATTGTACACGGTTTCTAGATTAAATTAAGTTTCACACACGTAAACTTGAAAAAACCCCTAAAAATTGGTGAAAATTGGCAACAATGGACCGTTAGGCCTTTTAAAACTCACAGGAAGCCATTTTTATGGCCAGATATGAAAAGTACGTAGAAAAATACATATAGTACACACCCATAGAGGGTGACTAAGGTCGAAGAACATTCAAAAGAGCTGCCTTCAAGTATAAAAAGGCCGCTAAAATCGACATCTCGGTCAATTTTCACATCGTGGGAATCCAGGTACAACTATGATATTTTAGTATGTTGTATGGATGGATAAGAGCTGTTATCTGGTACAGTATGAAAAATGTACTCCACTTTCTTGAACCTTAGACGCGGCGATTTATCAATTTTTTGCCGTTTTCGACACTTTGGGACCAATTTTCTCGGAAATTTGGCAACATAGGAAAAAATTTTACTGAACATTTTTTATTCATTTTTTTACGTACTTTTCAAAAATGTACACAGTTTTTGGATTAAGTTGAGTTTTGAATGAGTTAAATGGAAAAAACCCCTAAAAATGGGCCAAAAATGGCAACAATGGGCCATAAGGCCCCTTAAAATTTATCGGAAGCCTTTCAAAAGGCCAGAAACGAAATGTACGCAAAAAAATACATAAGAATCATGCGCTGGAAGAGTGATAACAGTCGAAAAAGTCGACGAAAATAATTGTTTTTCGATTCCAGGATTTTGGGTTTGAGGCGCTGCTGCGCCCTTGCATGGGCTCCGTTCGGTCTAATATTTGGCACAGAGTCTACCTAAAACTAGTCCTTTGAAAATATGAAACATTTAGCAAAATCCAGGTGGGGCCGGAAAAGGCCCAAAACGCAACTCCTCCTTTGCAGATGACAAAATTATGGCGCGCCTGAATGCACGTTCAATATAATCATGCAAATTGAACGGTAAGCATGAACATCCGACGAAAAACCAAGGGGAGTGGCATTCCAAAGTTTATCTACTTTTAGAGACATTTTGGTCCATTTTGATCTATTTTCGGGTTCTCTTAGATATTTCTAACTTTTGACCCCTCTTCTCCTCACCAAATTTTGTTCTCTATCATCCAAGTTTTGACACTCGGATGTGGAGCAGTAGTTCTATTATATTCTAATCGTAATTTGCCGCAACGTAGGCACGATCAAACAGTGAGAAGATTAAAGGCGAAAGCAATATCCAATCAGATTTGAACATTTTATCGATGCTTGTTCTTCGTTTGTTCTTTTTTGGTATAGAGTGACTCCCAGGTCAAATACCTTTAATTTGTCCACCACTCTATCACTTGAAGTCGAATGCACTCATTATTGTCAGTGCAGCTAGTACTAGCGTTAATGCGGCGCGAGTTTCATTTCGCCTTCGATTTGATGGCTATGCAATTTGAGCTACGCCGAAGTTGATATAGTTGTATCTTGCTCTTGGCTCCACGTACGGAGTTTTTTTTCACAGCATAAGTTTACCTCTAATAGAACCATCGCGAAATCATTGTAATGGATCATTGAATTTACTTCGCAACATGCAAAAAATTCACTGGAATTCGCACAACCGTTTTCGTGTAAAAAATCGAATTGCCCGATTCAATTTGGCAGTTGCGGATGTGGCGTGGTTCCTCTCTACTTCACGCGGTCTATTCATCCTTGCGACGATACCATTTTTGACTTTTCTCAGACAGGGTGGCAAAATTTCATGAAAAATATAATCTTGAAATTTCACGAGGAATATTTCATGAAATTTCAGAAATTTATGAAAGGTATTGAAAAATACTGGTTCCTTTTCATGTGTGTCGCATAGTGTAAAAATTGTGACTTTCTTCTATTTTTGTGTGTTTGAGTGCGAGTTGCATACTCTAGCCTCTGAAAAGTATGAAATATTTCACAGCCTCGTGAAATTTCATGAAAAATTTCACTGAATTTTCCAATCTTTCATTTCTTTATTACGTTTCATGCCACCCTGGCCACGTCCTAGCAGCCAGGAGGTGTACCCCTAATTTTGAACACCGAATTACCACTTTTGACTTTTCTCAGACAAGGTGGCAAAATTTCTTGAAAAATATAATCTTGAAATTTCACGACAAATATATTTCATGAAATTGCAGAAATTTATGAAAGGTATTGAAAAATACTGGTTCCTTTTCATGTGTGTCGCAAAATGTAAAAATTGTGACTTTCTTCTATTTTTGTGTGTTTGAGTGCGGGTTGCATACTCTGGCCCCTGAAAATATGAAATATTTCACAGCCATTGGAAATTTCATGAAATATTTCTCTGAAATTTCGAATCTTACGTTCCCTTCGTACGTTTCACGGTACACTGTTCTCAGCCGTGGTTCATCGTTGTTAAAGCTAATTAAGCTTCAACCAGATATTCTCCGTGGTAACAGAGTTCTATACACATACGCATTGTAACGATATAAACCCGTGTGAATAAAGTCATATCCACAGCATTATTATGAATATTATTGCATATAGTATGAAGTCGAATAGTCATTCAATAGTTCTGATTGTTGCTAAATGTACGCAACAATCGTTGGCGTTAATGAAATGCATCCTTTTGATTTGCGTATTTTTGATTTTCTGTCGGCAGGAGGCGCAGGAGTTGTTGAGCAAGCAGTTGCGGCAGCCGGTGATCCCGAAGTCGGTGTCCCCGCCGGCGGAGTTGGGGCACGGCGTCAATGGGAGCGGCGAGGGAGGCGGCCTGGCCGACCGGCTGGGAAAGCTGGAAACGGCGGCGCAAGGCTGGAAAAAGCGCGTCGGACCCACCGACGCCGTCCAGTTCTCCGTCGCCGGCCGCATGAAAGGCGCCAACGCCGAACCCAACCCCTCTCTCGTCCCCGCAGTCGCATCCCCCGTTCTCGAGCGCAAGAAGAAGGTCCCCAAACCCACCAGGTTCAAGAGCAAAACTGGTAAGTAACTACTCGTTGAAATGCACCGCACCGAAAAAAAAAGTAGCTTGGATCAAGCATGATAATTCTTGAATTTGCCGCCAAGAATTTTCTTTATCTTGCTTTAAACTGACTTTTTCTTGATTCAAGAAAAATAATGCTTGGGTTAAGCAAACAAGTAGCTTATATTAACCAGCAAAATTCTTGATCTAAGAAGAAATACTTTTTGGCGGCAAATTTAAGATTCTTTTTTTTCCAGTGCAGGGTTGTTAGCCACCTGCAAAACCTAGAGAACAGTCAGGAAACTTTATTTGGATTACATTATTTGCAATACGGAATCACTATCTCTGGCTCTTCCGAGAAAGCGCCTTTCCGCATGGGGAAACCAATGACATATATGTCGTTTCTAAAATGAGCCAGGAATACCCAGTGGTTCCTTACTGCAAAATGGACCGAGTTTCGCAGAAAGGAACCAAGCCACATCAGCTATTGTCAAATTTAATCGGGCGATTCAGTTTTTTACAAGAGAACGTTTATGCGGATTTCTTTGAAGCTTTTTAAAAATTTTCTTCTTATGCAGAAATTTCACTGAATTTTGCACAAAAATCCGCACAACCGCTTCACGTAGAAAATTAAACTACCGAATTAAATTTGGCAGTAGCTGATGTGGTTTGGTTCCTTTCTGCTCCAAGTGTGGTCCTTTTGCCGTTGATAAATTGGACTGCATGTAGCAAAAAGGAACCAGCGTGATTACGGTGTTATCAAAATTGTGCGACTTCTTTTTCTCTTTCAAAAATACGAAATATATGTACTGTATCAAAACTTACAGAATTATTTCTCTTTAAAATTAACAAAAATTATTTAGTAGCAAAAACTATTTGCTATTTTTGGAGATTTTTTAGATAATTATGAAGAAGCAGCATTTTAATAACACTGTAATTGCGCTGGTTTTTTTCTGCTAAATGCGATCCAATCACAAGAATGGAGAATTTGCAGGTGTCAGTAATTTTTTGAATTCCAAGTTTAAGAAAAGCCTATCAAGTGAACTGAGTATGGGAATATCCTTGCTTTCTGAAATTAACAATTATTACCTAGAGGAGGTAGGTATGAGCAAATGACCTAATCTGCTAAGTTACCTATGTGTAAACGGGAAATGCTGCCTGATAACGTCACAAGGCCATAGATTTTTTAACTCTCAAATCTATTTTGGTACAATGCTCTTTATCATAAAAAAAAATATTATAAATGCCGTGAACACAGCTCAGCAAGCACTCCTCGGTGCAGCAATGAGATTTTTTCTTCAAAATTTTTCAGATCAGATTTTTTCTTTCTGCAAATTTTTCATTCAAAGAATGGAAAAACAAGAGAGAGAAAGTCCCCTCAAGAAAGTATATAATTTTGTTTTCCCTTTCAACTCCAGATGTGTGCAAACTTGCTCTACTTAGTAACCCTGTAGCAGCATGTTTCAGCATTTCTGTTTTGGAATGATTGATACGTAATGGGTACATATTTTCTTTTTTTAATTTAAAATTTTTTCGTGTCCTTTGTATTGTCCTCTGCTGCCAGAATTTGGTCATCGAAATAGTCAATATTGGAACGCACAAGCGCAAAAAAGAAGAAATTTATTGATGTGAGCGAATTCAAATTGATGGAAGTATTTTAATGTCCTGAGGGTAAGGGAGGGATGCCCAATTTTCACTCAATTTCTTTCCTTCGCAAAGCCATGTTAGAAAGAACAAGAAATTGCACGGTTTTCACTCAATTGTAGAACAGAATGAATGAAATAATAAAGTGTGTCCTCCTTGAACTTTCTGCAGCTGTTGGAAACAGCCCTTACGTTTGTCACAAACAATTCTAAAAATGTAAATTTAAAGAGGTCAAAATCAGTAACATCACTTGGCTCTCCTATTAATGATACCAACCTCTTGATAAGGATTTTTTATGTATTTTTATTGTGGAATCAATCCTTCCTCTGCTTCTCTTAGGTTCATGGTGAGAAATTCAATGTTTCTGATTGTTCTGATGTTTCAGTGACCACCGGTGGAAACGACTCCTCTGAATCTGATGAAAGCAGCCACTCGCCAACAATAGCTGTTCCCGAAATAAATATAAAAAAGAGTCCATCAAAATTGAATGGAGAAATAAATTTAGTCATAAAAGGTGAGAATGAGTTGAACTCTATTATGAGGAATGGCTTACTACAGACTATACCTCAGTCATTTGGTGTACTTTCCTATCGGCATTTTTTTCTCCCATTGGGGATAGAATCTTAATTTTAAGTAACATTCTGGTGTACGTAGCTCAGGAAAATTTTATTTACTTAAGCTTTTAATCTAGTTCCCTTCAAATCTAGTTAGGGGCTGCTCATGAAATATGTTATGGTTCAGGGGGAGGGAGTTGAAGAGAGCACTTTGCCACCTTTTTTTTACATGCTAAAGAAAAGGGACCTACATAATAAAAATGTTACTATGCGGGGGAAAGGGGATCGCAATTTACATATTCAATGAGCGGTCCCTTTTCGTTTTCTATTTTTATTTAACATATTTCAGCCAAGGTATCTCTTCAATGTTATTTATTCTATACAATACTTAATGGGGTGAAGCTGAGTAACATCAACTTTTTTAACGTTCTCTGTTTACTATTGCAATGATTTTAGGCAAGTTGCTCTTTCTTAAATTTTTTTTTTCAATAAATAATTCACGAGTGTTACACGTGACAGCTTCAAAATCAAAATTTTCAAAAAATATTCTCTTTTTTTTAATGCACTTCATATAATGTTTAATATTTTTTTTACAAAGACACATGAGAACGTGCAAAAAATCAATTTTATTTAAAACCAAGTAAAACCTCAGTTAAAAAGATGAGAATATACTAGCTTTTCACAATTCATCAGATTTTATAATTTTAATCTTAAGCCCCTGCCTTGTGGTGGCAGCTGTAAATGTATCAGTGCAAATTCAGTTTCGTCGCCCTAACATTCTTATTTTTTACAAACCCTCTGAGATACCTTTTCATTTCAATTTCTTTTCAGAAACCAATCAAGATCATCCTAAAGTTGAAGTTCCAAATACTTATGATGACAGCTTTTCATTGTTCTTCAGTGCTGCTCCAACAGTAGATTCCACTTCATCAACTGATGTGAACAGTTTTGATTTAGATGAGCTAAAAATAGATCCATCTTTACCCAAGTGAGTAGTTTAAAATTGTTCACTTAACTTTCGACTACTTTTTACGATAAAATGAAATTCCACATCCAGCCCTTTAATTCAGCTCTGACTTCACCTGTTGCATCCCTGAAGCTCCTTGTGGTCTAAAGTCTGCAAACAGACAGATGTTATAATTAAAATACAGTTTTATGGTGGTGTTCAACATGACTCAGTTTAAAATATAATCATCTCCTGAATGAAGGAATGTAACTCATTAGCACTGTCTCCATATTTTTACGAACATTTTATATTTCCATGGTACCATATCGCACCATCTCACAAATTCTGCAAATTTTAGTGATTTGCTTGCAAAAGTAAAGAATGATCACTGGAAATTGCAGGCAAATTAATTCTCCTTTATAATAATAAAATTTCAGTAAGAAATACCGAAACAGCACAATCGAAATACGTTCCTTCAAGCGGAATATGACTATGTGACAGAGGAGGAAGTACCCATACACTTGTTTCATGAGATCACTTTTTAGTTTTTTGGTCTATATCAATCTCTTTGTCCTAGTTCATTACTTAGTAATTAGTGCTTTCCCCCAAACAAAGAAGTATTTTCTCATTTTTGCTTCGAGCACTCACCTTTCAGCAGGACAGTTGCACAAGAAGTGTCGCTCAAAATAAATATCCATCACTGGCGCTTCTCAATTGAAAGAACTAACCTCCAACTCTCTTTCCAGGCTTGTTCAAAGAAGAACAACAAAGGTTCAACGAAGGAGAGAAGCTTCTCGCAATCCTGTAAAAGTTCTGGCAGAAAGAAAAGATCTCAAGCAAGAATATACAGAAATAATACATGGTGTAGCAGAAAAAGATTTGCGTATGTTAAATGTAGAAAAATGTAAGTATGGTTAATGAATTTGGTCCTGTCATTTCAAAGATTTGTAATCAAATTTTACCATCAATTTCATGAAATACTTTCAACAAACCATGTAAAATTTGGTAAATACCAAACTTATACTTAAATGCCTGTTATTAGTTTTTTATACAATCATTCTAACATAGAAAAACATTTAAAACCCAGAAAAAATTATAGTATCGTCATAATAATGAGGACATACATATATAGCCTGTCAGTATGAATTATCGAATGGTATCACTGGAAAATTTTATTTTAACTGCAATTTTTCAAAAGGATTTAACAATGTTTCCGTTGCGTGTTTAAGCTTGCTTTTTTTTTCTTGGAGCCCCGAACAAACATTATTTTTCCTTCACTCTTCCATTTTATAATTTTTTTCTCCTAGCTTTTCTTTTACTTGTGCTAATGTCAAACATCTAAAATCAAGAATTTTTTGTCACAGTATCCAAGAACTCAAATTTGGCAGTGGAGGCCTTAGCTGGTCTTGCCAGCAAAGAGGATTTTACAGCAGTCTCATTAAAAAAGCCGTCACTGCAGTCAAATGCTCCTATGTTGCCTTACAAGAATCTCATGTTATTACTCGTCAAAGGTCGCAGACATGTACAGACAAGACTGGTAGAACCAACTTATAAGTCCATCAATAAAGGAGACACTTTCGTTCTTGTCACACCAAATGAGGTAAATTATAACTAGATTGCTGTAAAAAAATTAAACCCAATTCTCAAAATGTAACAGTGAAAAACTTCGCGTAAAGGTCCAATGGACAATATTTTGCCATCAAGAACCACTATGGCTCACCTAAAAGCATCCATCCATAATGATTTAAATATTTCACCAATTTTGTGCGTCTACATTTTGTTCGGTGATGGATTTGAGAAAGTCATTTGAATATCGTTTTCCTTCAACTGTTTTTTTGCATGACCATTGCAAATTGTACATCCCAAGAAATGAAAAAGCGGAAACCGATGTGAAATGAAAGCAGTGCAGTCCTTTAATCTTGACTTGACTTTTTTTCTGCACTAATTAAATGAGAAATGGAGTAAATCAAAGTTTAAAGAGTATCATTTCTTCTCAGTGGTCTGAAAAACAGTGGATATCTAAATAACCGATGATTTATCAAAAAATCTTCCAGATTTCTACATAATGCAATTTTAAGAAAATGGCAAACGTGTTTATGCCAAAGTGTTGCCAGCAATAATAGTTCAATAGTCCTTTGGCGAAGCAAGATTTTTCTCTCTTTATTTTTGTTGGGAATAATGTTAATGAATCTGCATGTACATTTTCAATTCCTTTGCTAATTCTACATTTCTCCCACTTTTTAGGTATTTGAAAAATACAAATTTTAAGTATTTTATTTATGATCGCTGGATTTTACAAATGATCTTATTAAATATTTTTGTGATCCTGTATTGTGTTCATGTATACCTGTCTTCAGTCTTGTCATAAAATCGATTTCTTCAAAGTCTCTCTCGAAATCATCATCCTAGGTGCTAAATTAAAGAGCCTAAATGACCTGTACCTCTGCCGTATTTATTTTTTTAAACTAAAAATCCTGCTACATTTTTGTATTTGTCTTTGCAGATATATCTCTGGTTGGGTGAATTTTCGAATGTGATTGAACGATCCCGAGGAGGAGAGGTTGCTGCTCATATTGCTCAAACCAAAGACCTCGGTTATATTGGTGCTAATAATGTGATAACAATTAATGATGGGAAAAAATCAATTCATCAGGAGAAGTTTTGGACTCTTCTCGGTGCATCTGAAAAGGATGCAAGTAAAATTGAAGGTAAGGTTTATTTTTCAATCGGGTGGGAAAATGACCATCTCATCCTTCCTGCTTAATTAGAAAGCTCCTATAGTTTTATGCAGTTGTCAAAGAATGTTCAATTTAAGTGAACCAATTCCACCAAACGCTTGCAAAAATTACGACGGTATCCTAATTTTAGAAATTGCCTACCTATCAGTGAAAGATAACTGTCTGGACTTTTTTTTTGTACTTTGTGTTTCATAAAGAAGACTCTGAAAAACTAAAATAAATAATCTAGGTGACTAGAAGTGTTGTCCGATAAGTTGACATTTGTTTACTTTCAATTTGGAGGCGCAGGCAACAAATTTACACCTCTGCACAAAGTGTCGTTCGCTTTTATCCACCTTAAAAACATCCGTCTCATGACCGCATCGTAAAACAACTACTTATCAGTTATAATCCGCAATTTTTATGTGGTTGTGATCTCTGTTTGGCTAAAAATCAAAGTGTTACAAGGTGTGAAAGTATTAAAAACCCTATCCAAGTTTGTGTTATCGCCTCTGCGAGAGTTGCATGTTTTCATGTGGGTAGTAGTGGCGCAAAAACGCCTGCAAATCGAAAGTAAACAAATCTCAACTTATCTGACGACACCTCTAGTTGTTAGTGAGAAAAATGCCAAGAAACTCTCAATTAAATGCCTGGTATTATTGCATTTAGATGTATTTTAATGGTGAAACTTCAGGAATGCGTATGTATTTGATGATGGATGATCACTTACAATAGAATAAGATGGAGTCGTAAAATTAAAAGTTCTAGTATCATAAACTAACTTAAAGGCCACTTCATTTGATGTATCACTGTTAAATCATGCTGCTCTCAAAAGGTACAGCAAAATGATCCATATTAATACAGCTCATTTGTTCTGGGTAAAACCACCAAATATCAAATGACGTAGCCATTAAATCAGTCCATCAGAAATTTAAAAAACCTTAAATGTATTTAACAGAACAGAAATAGATCAATTTTATCTAATGTAAGTGCATTAAGAACAGAAAATGAGAATGTGACTTAAACTATTATTCCCTTAACTGTAGATAGATAAGATATACATACAGTAAGCCGCTTTCACAGCGCAGCCTCATGCTCTGCGACGTTGATAGATAACATATAAACGTTTTAATTTCTAACTTGTTGATTTCTCATATTTTGCTGTCTTGGTTTCAGCCGAAAATGCTGGTCATTTAGATGAAGATGAAATTTATGAAATTTCTCTCGTTGGAACAAACATGATATATGAAGTGGACGGCGATGAACTTGTACCAGTTGAAAAGTTTTGGGGCAACATCCCAAAGATTGAAATGTTGGATGCCAATAAAATATTAGTTTTTGACTTTGGAACAGAGCTGTATGTTTGGAATGGCAAAAATGCCAGTATGGAAAGACGCAAAATAGCTTCAAAACTAGCACAAGAGTTATGGGATGAAGGCTACGATTATACCGACTGTGATATTTCACCAATAAATGCTTCTTTAAGTTTAGGCTCAAGGACTCAAGGTCCCAAGTCTCTCGATAAAACTGGAACAAATCGACCATCTTTTACTTTAATTGGTAAAGTAACTCAGCATATGGAAACAGTTTTGTTCCGTGAAAAGTTCTTAGATTGGCCCGATTTTAACCGAGTAATCCGTACAAAGAGTCAAGAAGAAGACGAGAAGCAAATGGTGGCAAACTTAGACTTAAAACCCTGTGATATATTAGAAATGCAGAATTGGAAGCAGCCGGAACCAGATTTCATTCTCGAAGGCTCTCATCTTGGAAGGGGGACTGAGTATTACGATGATGAAACAAGACGTTACTTTGCAATTAAAACAACCAATGTTTCCATGTGGCGTATTGAGGAATTTGAAGGTGCAAAACTTGAAGATTCCTCGGTCGGACAGTTTTACTCAGGAGACAGTTACATTATTCAGTGGCTGTACACGGTCTCAGTTACAGGTTAGTGTCAATAGTTGATGAATTTTTCTTTCCATCAAAATGCTTACCTCCTCGGAGATCTCTGGCACATCCTCAATTTTCAAATTTTCTCTGCTCAGAAGCCCCATTTTGAAGCTTTTTCAGTTAATTAGCAGTTCAACAGTAGAGGAAGATCATTACCATGACTGCCAAAATGGAACAAGTAAAGTGAGTCGTCACCCAGCTCAGTATGACAATTTTATAAATATCCTTTAGAAGCTTATTAGTATGTTTTTGAAGTTACACACAACAAATGTTGCATACTTGGGATGGAAAAGGCGATTTTCATATCTTTTATTCTGCACATCCTCGGACATCAGGGAATCTCAAAAAAATTTGTCAGGGAATCTCATTTTCTTAATTTGTCGGCAACTCTGACAGGTTCCTATTGACTGATTTGGGGTCTTCAATATTCCGTCTTGTAATGAGTTCCAAAAAAGTGGCTGTAATCAATACATACTATTCGTTTTGGGTAGAATCATCAAATTCAAGGAATAATAAAAGCCAAGGTCACTAAATCGGTCAGTGCAGCATGGTTAAAAGGAATTCCTTCCTTATCTTAAATAATCCCATACATTTAATTTGTCCTTTATCATGTTTTCAGCAGTCTGTGTTTCTTGAAATATTCATCCTAAAAAACCTTGTTTTCCATTTTGTTTAATTACAGGACGAGAGTTGAATGGCATGCCATCAAAGCATAACGTCTCAGGTCGTGATCGGTGTGCTTACTTCATCTGGCAAGGTAGAGATGCATCACTGAATGAGCAGGGTGCAGCCGCATTATTGACAGTTGAACTGGATAAAGAAAGAGGTCCTCAAGTACGGCTTATTCAAGGACATGAACCTCCAGCATTCTGGAATTTATTCAATGGCTCAGCTGTAATTCATCGTGGAAAAAGATCTGAACCTTCCAAAAAAAGTATGTTTTTTCAATCAATTTCTTCTTTTGGCTGGGAGTTATTCATAACCACTTAACTGTTTTAAGTTGCACATATTTGGTAGAAACGTCTATTCTTGATGTGGTGATCAGAAAATAACATTCATAAGAGGGATGTTCCTGCCTGTTTTCACAATCCTGAACAAATTTCTTTATTTATTGTCATAAGTTATAAAAATAGTAGTTCTTAAACTCCAAAAATATAGTCATTTTGACTATTCAACTCAAAAGAATTTCCAAGATTAAAATTGTATATTTTATAATTACATATATATGTTTGTTTATTCTCATATGTTCCCCCTGGAAGTATTGAAAAACAATAACAGTCTTCAAATAGAGTAATTTCGAACCACCTTGTACATACCTATTAAAACTGTGCATCTTTGATAGCTAAAGACTGCTCTGGATGCAAAATAACTTTGAACCAATAACATCTTGCTCACCTACTTCAATGGATGTTCTCTTCAATACTACTTTGAATATTGTTATTCAACATAAGAACACTGGTAGTTTCATACTTTAGCCTGCATGATGTCACAATAGCGTAGCTATGGCCTCTTTCTTCTCTTCAGCGTTCAGCTCATGCACAAACTAGGGGCTTCAAAGAGGCTCATCGGTGAAACTTTTGACTGTTGCCTCTCACAGATTGCCAGGCCGATGATCTTTGAAGGTAACTGATGTGTTCAGGATTTATCATAGATCAGATCTTGAAATTTTCAAGGAATTTTGTGCAGATTTAGCTGAGAAATTGAAGAATTAATGCCAGTTTGAGAGCCTCAGTTTGAATGTGGGCTGGGCGCTACAGACAACGATATGTTCTGTTTTGTTAACCATGTCAAAATGAGTTTTATTGCAAGCATAGCATGTGGACATTACATTCCTTTGATTTCAATCAATAGTGATTTTTATTCCCCCAACTTAGATCTATTATGTACGTACATAAGTTTTTCAATTATATTTACTTTTTTCTTCAGATGCTTGGCGTTTGTATATGATTCGAGGTGAACGAGAAAATGAAGCGCAGCTAGTGGAAGTTGTATGCAACATCAAAAACTTGAGAAGTCACGGATCATTCATTTTATTGAATCCTCAAAAGAGTTCTGTTTTTGTTTGGCATGGCTTTAAATCTCCCAAGATTACAAAGAAATGTTGTAATGTTGTGGTTAAACTCCTGGAGTCTAAACGGCCTCAAGAATTTGGATTTTCTTCTGGCTCAGAAATTTCGACAAAGGAATTTTTGGAGGGAGAAGAATCTGTAGAATTCTTTGAAGGTAAGATGTTTTGATTTGTTATCAATTGTTACCATCAATGAAATCTGTTAACTTGTTTGAAATTTAAATTATGGCCTTTGTGATATCGATTTTGTAACCCTGACGATGTAGCGTTTGCTTCGAAAAGCTTTGGTCTAAGTTTTTTAATAAAATGTAAGTTTTTTAAAGAAATTTTACATTATTTCTAGCACTCGGCTACACTCCAAATTCCAATATTTTTTTATATTTATTATTGATTTATTTTTTATTTGCTAAATAATCCTAGCATCTCTTTTGCGGTCTTCGAAAACATCTGCTCTGACTTAATTTTTTAAACAGAAAACTAATTGAGATTTTCATTTAATTTTTATCAGAAAGTTATTAAGTAAGTAAAAAAGAAAAGAATTCCTTCACAATTTGTAGCGCATCATAATGTATGCAAAATAAGAAGTGACGAGGAGCATTCCAACTCAAGTAAAGGTTTAAATAGTGTCAATATCAAAAGGCATAAAATTATTGCTCACATTTAAAATTGTTGAGCTTTTTTCTCTACATATAACGTGCGAATTCTGTTATTAAATTTTCTTTACTGAAATTCAATAATTTATTTTCCAGGGCTGGGAGGGAACAACCGTCATCTGTACCATTCACTTTTGAAGAATCCGGACTCGACAGAATTCAGTTCTATGAAGTTATTCCACTTCTCAAGCATGTTAGGTGTTTTCCAAGCAGATCCTGTCATTAGTCACTCAGGGTCTTACTTGCAGCAAGATTTGTACTCAGCTAGTCAACCAGGTGAGTTCGCGCTGAGTGTAATTTTTTTTAATATAGTGGCATGAAGGAGAAATGGAGTGCCTGGGGCTCTGTCTGCATGGATGATCATATATTATCACCCGTATATTCCCCACCTACCTGACACCGTGTTCAAGATTTAACCTTTTAACTCTCGCTTTAAATTATGAGGAAGTACGTAGCATCAAGTGCTACAACTAGGCACTTTCTTCCTACATCTTGGAAAAAATATATAATATACCTACACTGAATCTTACAGTCTGGGATCAGTCATGAGACATGCTTGTGAACAATGTAATGGTAGAAATCCTAACATTTCTGAAACATGTCATTATTGTCAATATCTCCTTTTGTCCCAAAGATCCGATCGTAGTAGATCTGAGTAGGTGTGTAATTTGCATTGTCACTGTTGAAACATTTGTTTCAAAAGGTAGCAGAGCAACTTTGAAATTAAGAGATAATTCCTAAAAAAAAATTTATTTTGTCTCTTTGATAGTGAAAAAGTCAAAATGCAAGAACATAAAGCACTACTTACTAAAAGAAAATGCATGACCCACTGTAAATTTCTACAAAGAATTCATAATTTTATTTCCTCATGGAACGAATTGAGGTAAGATTTGGGTTCAAAGAGTTTTTTCCAAACTTTTTGTTCATTGCACAGGTGGCAAATATGTGATGCTCCTTTCGAGATAAATGCCGTAAAAGATCTCTGCCCTACATTAGATGCATATTTTATGTTTTCCTCATGACAACAGATTCATTTTAATTTTAATAGATTCTGAAAATTTTAGTACTGCAAATTTACCTAAAATTCCAGTTCATATTCAGCTGGGATGACTATCTTATGCAATGCTTCGATCAATTCCTAACTAACTGAGAGAGTAAGACCACTTGAGAGTACTGAATATATTTTCCTTTGTTTGCAGCACTATTCCTCTTAGATACATCTACAGAATTGTGGCTGTGGCAAGGCTGGTGGCCAATAGATGGAGATATTCTGGATCCAGAAAATGAGAGCCCTGTAGATGAGGCCGGGTCTGGTGGAAGTCAAAGAGGGGCTGCAGCCATCAGGTGGCAAGCAGAGCGACGAGCAGCCATGGCAACAGTATTGAATTACTGGAAAAATGCGCACCCGAGCGAGAGTCCAAAGGCGAATCTTGTTTGGGCTGGACTGGAGCCGTCTGAATTCACAAATCTATTTCCAGAGTGGATCGATAGAGATGATGTTGCTGAGTTGAACATCAGAGATGGGAGGAAACCTTGCGAAATGCTCAGTGTGGAAAGGGAATTGATGCGGCTGACGAAGTCAACGTACCCTCCAGAAGTATTGCTCCAACGTCCACTTCCAGAGGGTGTGGATCCCACTCGCTTAGAATTGTATTTAGAGCCCAAACATTTCAAGGTAACTATTTGTGCAAACAATTTTTTGCTACTGAACCTAACCCTGCTCCCAAGAATTTTTATGTTTGTCTGGGTCCCAAGGACTCAAGTAGTTGAGACCACCGGTGGGAGAGTGGGATTCCAACACGTTTTCAGGTGTTTCAAAGATAGCGCTTGTTGATGTCCTCAGTAATATCGTTTTAAAAATTTTCATATTCAGGACAAAAATTGTTAGTAAATCAATAAGACAGTCGCGCTAGCCCAGTAAAATCTGATGGTGCTTGAGATGCTACTCTTCTCATGGAGGAATCTTTTTTTTTACTATCCTTTAATGAACGCCATTCAAAAATCTTCCAGCAGAAATTTCTTAAGTGCAGTAGTGTTGATACGCAATAAGTACTTTTTTCAAACTTGTTCTAAACTCATTTAATGTTTTGTGTTTTAGGAACTACTCGGAGTAACCAAAGAAGAATTCATGGAGTTGCCCTTATGGAAGCAAACTAAGATGAAGAAAGAGGCGTGTTTATTCTAAATACATTTTTTTGACTATGGCTCATAGTTTAGTCAATGAATTGCCGTGCAGTAAGTGTAAAATATACCTAATTTTAAAAAATCTGTCATTAAAAAACTCTTCTGCGAAGAAATGCACTTTTTGGAAAAAGCGATTCTCTCCACAACTCTTGCAAGAGTGAGGAAGATTAAAGATTTGCATTTTTGCCCTGTGTTGGTTTCATCATGATTTGTTAAGCTCTACCCACTTTTTTTTAGAAGTTCTTTTAGAGCTTGCTAGAATGTTGAACTCATTCTGATCTTTGACCTCTAATTTATAGTTACCTAAAGTGGTGTTATTTCTCGTAACATTTTAGCTGTTTGCTATAGCTGGTGTCAATCCCAATTATAGACCCCTGAATTAGTGGTTGTATTTGCAATACTCCGCAGCAAATAGTTAAAATGTTACGTTTGGAATACTCCAGCAATTTTGACAGGAATTTCTTTTTCATTCACTCACACTTAACACGTTTTTATACATTCTGAGGGTTATTTTTATTCATATCAGTAATTACCTAAAAAATTTAATCCCATCGACAATCAGTTTTTGTTCATAATGGAGAACTTTGCCTACTAGGTCTCAGGCCTTCATTATTCCCATTTGAACCTTCTTTCATGCTAAGTGTCTTTTTTTTACCTTCGTTAAGATTTGATACTCACATTGAATTTCTACTTTACCATTATTCCTTTTTCTTTTTTCTTCTTTTTTTTAAAAAAAAATTAAAAATCACTTTCTCCGTCTATTTTGTATTTATTATACTTATCTTTTGTGAATTTGTATACTTGGTTGTAATTTATGTAATTTTTTGTTATTTTTGCTACTTTATTTATTAGTTTTTCTATTTATGTACCTAGTTCAATAATTTACTTTTAATTAACTTTTTCTTACTCTTGAGGCATTTATTTAAGTACTTCCTAATTCTTATTAATTCAATTTTGTTACTCTTATACTTCAAATGTGTGTCACTTTTTACTTCTTTGACTAAAAATTAGAATTTTTTCTGCTTTTCTTTTGTAAGTAATCAAGCAACTGCTGTATTCATTTAATTTCTAAATAGTGACCGCCATGATTCCCCCCGCTCTTTTTTGGACTGACTTTCATACGTCCTGAATAATATCTCGTTACACCCAACGAACAGAAGATTTTCATTTTGTAAGTTTTGAGGTCTTCATTACACCACAACCGTACACCAAAAGTTAAACTCTTTCTTATCTCATAATTTGATGTTTAGTCGTCCGAAATGTATTCTAGGTAGCCAGGAAGCTACTCTGTCAGGATGATTTCGATTCATTTGCCTCGTTTGCTAAACTGCCTCAGTGTAAAAAAGTATTCAGTCAGTGAATTGATAAAAACCCAATCCTTTTATCTGATAGAAAATTCCAAGTTGAACCTGGCCTATAAAAGAACTTTTTCCACAACTTTTCCTCAAGAAAATCAGAAGTTTTCTTGTGAAAATTAAATTTTTCTTTCTCAACCATTATGTCGAGCTTTAAACTAATTTTTTTCTCCTTTGTTATACTGTTTTTTCTAATTCAATTCCAATCCTCATTTTGTTAGGTTCTGTTTGAGGGCAAGATTAACTTCTTTTTATCACTATCTATCCAGGCTGTGCTGTAAATTAATGAATTAGTTTCCATACTCTGTTTGTCTCTCTGAAATTGAAGTTCTAAGTGCCAATTTTTTTATAATTTTTTCCATTTCCAACTTCTTGGTTTTCAAAACGACGTGCTCTTATTCGAGAAGGCCACTTTAAACACGTATTGTTCCGTTAAATTCAGGAGTGGAATTTTTGTTCATTGGAAGTAGGAAACAGCTGGAAAAGGAAAGAAATGGGGGATGAGAATCTGTGTTGAAAATGAAATACTGTTGAAAAAATTTTTTTTGATCTGTTTTATTCAATTTTAAACGTTTTATGAACTGTATAGGTATGGATCGCTTCAATCGAAATTTATAATGAAGAATGGAACTGGATTCTATAAAAATTAGAAGACTTCTGTTTTCCTTGATCGTTGGTAACATTTTTTACCATAAAAGTAGATGCTGTATCTGTGCCTAATTCACAAAATTTTTTCTCCAAATTTACGCAGCTGCTCTTTAGTTGAGGAGGTATTGAGGCAGATTCAATTTCAGCTTTGATTACCTACTATTTTCAATACCAAGTCAATTTCAATCAGTAATCAAGATTTCATCCTGCATGAAGAAGTTTGTAGTGAATGATGGCGAACTTAACGTGAGGACTTATCTAATTTTTTGCCAGTCATTTCTTTGATATTATAAGCGCTTTGTCACACAGTGAACATTTTTCAATCAAATTATAATATCATCAATAATATCGATAATTAATGAATCATATTTTTCAATTCAAACATGTACATATCAAATATGTCATGAAGTTGCCTAATCTCTAATCAATACGTCTTTTAATGTTTTATCTTCATATTTTTGCCCTTCATCTTATTTCGAAAAGGCCTGTACTTCATTTTTTTATGTAAAACTATCGCTGTGTCGTTTAATTAATACAGCCGTTCTAAAAATGCCTACCTATCTGCCTGATACGTTTTTTTTAATCAGAGAAAATGTAACTCTATTTTTACTAAGCCTTTCTTACTAATTTTTTACCATTAAAGTATTTTTATTAATCTATTTTTAGGCCCGATTGTCCAGGAACAATTCTAATGTCTGCCAAAATTCAACCTACAACTTCTCTTTGAACCTATGTCAATATCTTAGTAGAACTCCTATCATCACAAATCTATAGTTTTGTAATTACGTACATACTTACGTTTGTGTAAAAATGTGTAAAAGAAAGAAATTTAACTCTTTTATAGCCTGTGTTTGAAGTAAAGAATCTATTTTGAAAACAAAAGCCTATTGTATTTCCTTATTTTCCTTTCTTGATTGAAGAAATAAAATATTATTGAATAAAATTTTCATTTGAATGTGTTGTATGCGAAGAAAGAATGGACCACTTGACAAGGCAAGAAATCAAGCACTACAGAACATGTTTTCTCATCAAAATTTCACGTAAAACACATTGAGTATACGGAAGCCTTTAAGTAAGAAATAAACGTTTGTAATTTGCATTTTGATTTGTACATTCAAATTGCCCTCTTGGAGGAAAACCGCAATCAACGCAGGCAAAACTAGTCATTGAAATCAACCTATATGTCAAGAGAATGGCTAGAGCATTTTTCCACTCACATTTTCTTCTTCCTCTGGTACAGGATACCTTTAATCTTGACAATAAAGTCAGTATGTGCAGAGGACAATATTTCTGCTGTAAAATATGTCAAAATTAGTGTAATGCTTTATTTGACTCAAATAGACTATGGTTTTTTTGGTGAGTGGAAAGTGTGAATCTATGTGCACAAAAACCATTATCTTCTCACTCAGGAGCTATATTTGGAATAAATTTTCATGCGTCCATCATATTCTACGTAAAATTTTGGTACATACAGATACATGTATGGTAGTGGTATGTGTGGTAACTTTGTATCCTGTCTAGGGGTCCATTTGGAATCCATTTTGCAATGAGGAGCTACATTACTACAATTTCTGGCTCATTTGTCAAAACGTTCATGTAGGCAGGGAAACTAGTGGAGCATACAGTGTTTAGTATAAACTGAGCCAGAAATTGCAGTACCTAGTTGCAAAATGCAATCCACTTGATAGGTACGTCCAGAGTTGACAAAATTATGCAAGCTTCTGACTGAGCCCGAAAAAAACGGAGGTAAAAAATTAAGTGTGATTGTTTCGAGGGATTGATCAAGTTGCAATTTAAAGTTGTTTTCTTGCAAGTACGAGTCAATTGCATAATTAAAGATTTTGCATTGATAAGTTGCAAGAAAAATTGCATAGATAGAGATCGAGATAAATTTTAATGCAGATAATGGGTCCCTTGAAAAGTTGAAAACACTCAAATAAGATATGGAATACATTACTGACATGACAGACGCAATCTTGGCAAAATTGATCGAATAACAGGTAACATGTGCAAGTATTAGCTTTCACAAAACGAAGTTAAAAATTGTTAACAAACGAAACATATAATACCCGGGAAAATAAAATATTATGATCACTTAACACTGAAAATTATTTACAAAATAACACTTAAAATAACTTAGGAATGATAAGGCAGGGCAAGTCAGCGGATCAAATACTCATGAAGCATTACTGCAGAATTTGAAACCTTTTTTCGCTAGATCTTCTTTT
This sequence comes from Bemisia tabaci, assembly GCF_918797505.1. Taxonomy (NCBI): domain Eukaryota; kingdom Metazoa; phylum Arthropoda; class Insecta; order Hemiptera; family Aleyrodidae; genus Bemisia; species Bemisia tabaci. Next base: position 67,548,162 of record NC_092794.1, on the reverse strand, counting down.
GCCAAGTTGATTTCCTACAAGCGGACAAAGGAAAATGAAAAAAATATTGCCGATTATAAATCATGATTAGATACAGTGACACTTTAAAAACCAAAAAACTTTGGCATGGTGTTTTAATTTCAAACACATTTCTTTTTTAAAGGATCAATTTAATTTCAAAATCCACACCAATTCTGCATGTATCAGAATTTTCAAGCATTCTTGAGACGGAAAAATTAGAAACAAGATTTCCTACAGTAAAAGGTGACTGATGCAATTAAGGTTCTTTATTCAGTTTTTGATTGAACTTCAGCTGAAGGAACAAAACTTGTTTACAGCTTTTTAATTTGTCAATTTTTCATGCTTACATTTATGGCTCAAAACTTGTTTACAGCTTTTTAATTTGTCAATTTTTCATGTTTACATTTACGGCTCTATCTGCAAGTGTCCTGTGCCTGTTAAGCATCTTATAGCTCCGAATGCAATAGTTTAGGACTATTGACGTATTTCATATGTTACATATCAACAGTCAAGCTACCAAACCACGTATCTTGGTTTGCAACATTGTAGGCTTCCTGTCATACATCATATTTTTTAAATGAAAAGCAACTCAATGTCAATTCTTAATTTAATAATTTATCTTCTCTATGCAAATCAAAATCTGGAAATACTTCAAGGAATACCTAATGTTGATTTGTTCTCCTTTAAAAAACTAAGATTGGAGCATGGATTTTCAAGCACCGCTAACAAGATACTAGGTTTGCGAGTTTTACTTTCGATATATGTTAGAAATATACATCAAGGGTGAATCTGCAAAAATGTTTTACTTGGTTGCAGAGTTTCTTAATCTTTGCTTCTATTTTAATTGTTTTAATGAAACTGAACCAACATCACGACTTGAAATTTGTATAGAATATTTTTCACATAGAGAAGAAACATTATTGAAATTGTAAAGAAATGAAGTTTAGAAGTTTCCCATGTAGAAAATAAAATAGAAAAGGACATCTGAAATGCCATAAACCAAAATACGCATTTATGTAGTTTCATCACTGGTATGTTATAAGCATACATTAGATAGAGACACGTACAAAATGGACAAGGTGTTTCTAAAATTTTGTCTGTTGCAACTAAGAGGTGTTGAATCTCATTTGTTTTTACTTCATAGCTATACGAGGTCTATTAGATTAGAAACCGGATTTTGGTGATAACTAGCCCACAATGCGTCCGAAATAGGTTTTCTTGGACTTTCCTGAGAGCTGGAAATATACTTACGAACGCTAGATTCACAGATTTTGATTATCATGATGAGTGTTCATTCTGTGTCACCTTCATTACAAGTAAGTCAGGTGCGTTCTGCAATTTTCATCATGCGATCACTGATGGAGCAAAGATTTAACATTGAATTTTGTTTTAAACTCTGTATACCTTGTACCGAAACTTTTGGTATGCTAAGTAAAGTTCAACAAGATCATTGTATGAGTTGCTCTCACTGTTTTGAGAGGGTTAAATGTGCAAAACTGGCCAGGAGTCCGTCAAAGATGAGGAGCACGAGAATCGACCATCAACGGCAACTGACATTTGCCACATGGAAGAAGTGCGGGCAAAAGTGCTGGAATGTGGTCGTTTTGAGCTTGCTGAATAGTGTAATATTTCTGAAAGCTCTGTACATACAATTTTGATAGAATATGTGGACATGCATCGAGTTTCAGGTACACTTGCCCCTTGATTGTTGTCTATTGGACAAAAATTCAATGTCAATTTCTCTTTAACTGCTTGAACGTTCTAACAATGATCCTACATTTTTTGATAGGACAATTTTCGGTGACAAAACTTGAGAGTGAGGCTACGATATGGAGACAAGGCTCCACTTATCCTTGTAGGTTGAAAAATATAGTGCAAGACCAAAAAAAAAGAGAAAAGTTCGGCCACACATAAAAATCGCAGAACACCCATGAGGTTGCCTTACTTCGAGCCACATACCAATGAAGTTAATTAGAATTTTTCAAATTTGTGAATGTAGCATTCTCAAGTATATTTTCAGCTATCAGGAAAGTCCAAAAAAACCTAATTTGGACGCATTGTGGGCTAGTTATCACCAAAATCTGGTTTCTACTCTAATAGACCTCATAAATGCAATGAAGCTCGCCTTTGGTTGTAGTTGGGTGGAACATGCAAATATGCACAGTGAAAGCAAGAGCTGGAAAATTTTAGCTTTCACATCAAGCCACAAAATTTTCAAATGCAAGCTGATGCTTACATTTGAAACCAGATTTCTCAAAACTTTGAAATAAGATAAAAAGTGCTTACATTTTGTAACTCAGCAGCTGCCTCCTTACAATTGTTGAATGTAAAAACTCTCCATAAGACAACAGTCACCGCATAGACCTACAAAAAATTATAATAATTCTGAATTTAAAAGACAAACGAACAAATACTTAAAAAAGTAACGCAAAAATCTACGTATTAGCTGTAGTAGCTGTAAGTACATAATTGAAAAAAGGTTGAAAGGAAGTAAACTTTCGTAAAAACAGAAGGGGAGAGAGGGAAATTGCATGAGATCGAATGAGACAGGACAAAAGCTATGCAGATAGAAGTGATGACACACGGTGTGCATCCAGAACTGTAAAGATTTCAGTACGAAAGAATCGCTTACTCTGGGCCAAACGAAGAGAAAGACTTGATGAGTAAATCAAGTCAGCGGGGGAGAGCGGTGCACACTAAGTCGGGTGGATATGATGCAACACTGAAGCCTGCTTCTTTCCACTCTTGGTCACAGCATAAAGCAGTGTCAGTCCTGGTCAGGCATTTATCAAGGCGTATTGTCCCTGCTGTTCCTTTGATGAGCTGAAAGACTAACTCAATTTCACCAGTAGGGGTGTTCAAACGAATTCTTGCCGGAATGCTATTGGTATCGTCTTAATCCGATACTGGTAGCAGTACCGACAGTGGCGATGATATCATTAAAAGCCGGCCTTGTCGGAATTTTGAGAGCTCGCACTCAATGCATTGTTGCCCCATGTGTTGGTTTGTCAGATTGGCTGGCGCGGCGGCGCGTAAAATAGATGTACACATGGCGACAACTTATTTTCGTCAGCTCCGAAAACTCAGATCGCTATCGGTAAGTGTGCTCCTATCGTAACTTTTTCTTAACAGAGCTGTTTCGGTAGCTTACGGACAATTGATAGAACAGCCCTATGCACCAGCATTATGCGAAAAGCAGGATCGCAGTGCAAGATAGGCATTTAGTGCGGACATTGGGGCTGCATCAGACAGTGCGCTGCTGGAGTAGATACTTCAGCAAGCCCGCTTAGCTTGCAGTCCCAACCCCTAGCATTGCTCAATGACGCCACCTCGCCTTGTGATGCCAGCCTCTCAGTTCTTCAAGCAGGCAGAATCATTTATTAAGGTTGAGGCGCCAGCACCCCAGGCTGAGCTACTCTCCGTTCGTAGATACATGCCTACAGCTCATACACTGTGCATAGTTCCATTTGACAGAATGTGAAATCCAGCTTCTCCAATTCAGCAAACGGGACTGTGAGCCAACTAAGTGCGGCAGTCATGAGTCGTGGGCATATGTCCACAGCGTTGTGGACAGGGCTCATGCCGTACACAACCGCGGCGGCAGCTTCGTCACTGTCGCTTTATATTTTCCATTCATTCTTATGGCCCGAGCACTAACGAGCACACCCCATCTTTCCTCCTACACATAGTTCTCTTTGATAGAAATACGTCCAATTATTACAAATTCTATCGACTGTCAAATGACAAACCGAAAACATTTCAAGATTATTGTATCAGAGTAACAAACTGACTCGTAAATAATACTTACACCAAAGTGAGCAGCAATAGTTAAGGGTAGAGTGTAAATAAAATTCTTCATATCTTCCAAAGCCTTGTAATTTCTTATGTTGAAGATAAGAATTGCCCACAAAAGAAGAAATGCGAGACCGCCAGCAACCCACTCAAGAAGTTTAGTCATTTTGAAAATAAACTCAACTGACTGAAACGTGAAGTTCAACTCGTTACTGAAGGGGGGATTGTACTTCGTGAAATCTTCCTTTGCATTAAATGAAATAAGATTGTTGGGTCAGCAAAAATTTCTTATCAAAAATAAGTGATAGGAATAGGAGTCAAGCAGAATGTTTACGTTTACAAAGACCGAGACAGAGCGCAGACGAGAGGCCGTAACTACGATTCTGTGACGTCACACTAGTAGATGAAACTCGGCCGCGGTTTAACACGCGTTCTTATGGGAGAACGCTTGCCGCGCGATGATTTCTCGCCGATATCTCTTTCAGGGTTGATCTGACGCAAAATTTCATGAGAACCGTTTAGAAAGAAGATGAAATTTCACTTTAGAAAACTAACTAGTTTATTTGTGACATTGTCCAAATATCGAGGAAATGAATGCGTAATACCGAAAATCGTTACTCCACTCAGATTCAAACGGGCCGCTCGCGCAACTTCGGCCGATCGAGAGCCACTCTGATTGGTCCACGCAGCGACTGCCTCACTCATCGATGCACTGATGACCCGGAGATGCTTGTTGTTTTCGGTAAATATCTACTAGCTTGACGTCACAGAACTGACTAGTTACGGCCTACGCGCAGACCAATCGCAGACGCAGACGGAGCGACAGAGATGGAACGAAAGACCATGCCAAGCAAGCCAATAGGGAGCGAGCAATGAAGCGACCGGCGGGAAAAGTGCTTCATTTGAATTTATCCTGGTACTTAGTTGTCGCGAAGGACACGAAAGTACGCATCGCATGGGGCCCAAACTTTAGGGGCGCTAAAGTTTCGCCTGTAACTTTCATTTATTTCATTTTATAGTTACCGACTCTTCATTTTTTCCCATTTCTTTCATTTTTTCATATATTTTATCTACTTAAGACAATATTCTTTCTCCTGAACCAGCACTTCGTTTTTTGATTTAAACATTCCAAAATTGAACTCTAAAAAGCAGTTGTAATTCTGTTCATTTTTGAATTAATTACAAGAATATCCTTACGACCTTTGTAATTTTCTGCCCTTCCTCCACTCCTAAAATAGCAGAGTGCCAAATTCACTATTTGTGTGGGTTACAATTTGGGTAGTTGTATCAAGGCGCCGTAGCAAGCGCGTACATACATACACACACATACATACATACATATTGCATACATATTTTCGGGCAAAATGAGAGACGACGTTTCTCCATTTGCGACGTTGCAGACTTCCTTAGAAATTTTATTTTTCTTTCGAGAAGCTGGTCAACATGAAACTTAAATTCTCTATGATTTTTCGTATTCGATAGCGGAAGATTTGGTTCAAAATGTAAAGTTGTAAATTTGGATTGTTTCTCATGGAAGAGATGAATTAAGAACGGAAATTTTGAAACGCCGCAATGGAGATACGTGGTTTCTCACTTCAGTCGGACCGATACGAACATCCAACAAGCTTAAATAGTTGCATCAAGTCCCCGTCACCGCCGACCAACGCGTTTGTCGATCGAATCAACTACAGGTATTATGCGGAGGAAGTCAAAACGCCTTCAATTTTTTGAACGCAATACGGACATCCGTCGAGGTTGTATAGTTGTATCAAGGCGCCGTAGCAAGCGCGGAAAGTCGCGTAGGAAGCGCGTAAAGCCGTTTTGTGCTCTTAGATGTCTTCAAATTATATGCGGGATTCTCATTTTTCAACCAAATTATATGTGGGATTCTCCATTTTTTATTATTCAACGGAACTCTACAGAAATTGCTCCACTAAACATTTTGTTTTCGTCGACTAATGTTTCGCTTTCTATTGACGGTTATGCATTGATAAAAATCGGAAATGCGTTTTTTAGATTACGATGATAAAAGTCTTCAATGTTTTTTAATGTTTTCAAGGATAACCAACCATTAGATCCTATTGAAATTCTCTGTATATTTTCATCGCTTTCTCTAAATAAATCACAGCCAATTGCAATGAAACATTTCAATTAGTTTTCTTTGATTAAGATCGAGTCGGACGTTTTTTAAGGTGATTCGACGGTTGCTATTTTTTGCCAGAGCGACGAAAGATATATCGCATCAATTCGTTTCATAATTTAAGGTACTTATCATTTTTTTTTTTTGAATTTTGAGATCGCACTGCTGTTGTCATTATGAGACTAAAGAATTCTAAGGAGACTAAGAAAAATATAGCATTCGATACTAATATCGAAAGTGCAATCGAATGCGATATTTTTCTTCTAAAAAACCCACGCCTTTAATACATTGAATTCCTTTGTGAAATTAGATACATGAATTAGTCTCATGACAATAGAAGTGCGATTTCAAAATTCGAAACGAATGACAAGTAGCTGAAATTATGGAACGAATTGATGCGATGTATCGCACGTTGCTCTGACACAAAAAATGACAACCGTCGAATCACCTTAAGCGTTACAATTAAGGTTTTACTTTTTCACCTTTAGCCATTGATGCGTGAAGAGTGGAAATTCAAAATCTGGAAAGTGTCATCCAGTATTGCTAAAATTGTGCATCTTGCTCCGTAGCGTAAAAGGACCTGAATACCTCCCTTCATTAAATTTTAGTGAAGAAATGTTCTATGAACTTTGACCTTATAGAAACTGGTGCTCAATCGTAGCAACACCTGGGGGCACTTGCCAGGTTTTGAATTTATGCTCTCCCTATAAAAAAGATAAAAAAGCACTTGATGAAAAGATTCTCAGGTTTTGATTTTACTTACTCAGAGGAGGAATAGAGGAACATATTTTGACAAGCTCGTTTCCACACCACCTTAGGAAAGCCCGATCAGGTAGAGGATACGGTGCTGCTCCTGGAGGTAGAGCTTACGGCGCGTTTTTTTTAACGTGGTGTCGCCAAGAGCCCTAATCCACGGGGAAAGGAAGAAGAAAAGGGAGAGGAAAGAGGAAAAGGGAGAGGAAAGAGGAAGAGGGAAAGGGGAAGAGGAAACAAAAAAATACACTCACCAACGCCGATGCATCTCCACCTGTCACTTCTCCATGCCGTTTTTGATGCTCCTAAAAACAGCTGTGCCCGCAGAAGACGAAAGTAGCGCCCTCCGCAACTGATTATGGAGGAGGAATAAAACAGTATCTTACCTTCGGTTGCGGGAAGATCCAGCAGCAGCAGCAGCACCTGGAACAGAGAATAAAAAAAGAAAAGAAAGAAAAGAAGGAAAAAAAAAAATAAAAAAAATGCGACGATCCCGGTACGATGGCACCCAGCAGCAGCACCTGCAACAGAGAATAAAAAAAAGAAAATAAAGAAAAGAAGGAAAAAAAAAAATAAAAAAATGCGACGATCCCGGTACGATGGCACTCAGCAGCAGCACCTGCAACAGAGAATAAAAAAAAGAAAAGAAAGAAAAGAAGGGGGAAAAAAAAATGCGACGATCCCGGTACGACGGTGTCCACCAGCAGCGGCCTCCCCCAACCCCGGCTTCCAGCGTCCCGGTTCCTTTCCCACCTCCTCCCTTTTTTTTTTTTTTTTTTTTTTTTTTCCACTCGTGGCTTGCTGAGATCCTCCGGGGCGTAACGCCCCGGAGCCGCCGTCGCCGGCAGGGGCGCCCGCCGGGACCCCATAAGGGTCCGCTGGGCGCCCCCACCCCCGACCCCCCGCGAGGGGGGTCAAAAAGCCCCCCCTTGCGGGGGGGCAAAGTGACCCCCCTCGCGGGGGGTCGGGGGCAGGGGCACCCAACGGACCCACGGGGTCCCGGCGGGCGCCCCTGCCGGCGACGGCAGACCCCGGGACGTAACGCCCCGGAGGATCTCAGCAAGCCAGTCGCGGAGAAAAAAAAAAAAAAAAAAAAAAAAAAAAACCCTAGTCCTCCCCCCGTGATCCTACTCCGCGGCCCCTCCCCCCTTGGAAACCCTGCTCCGCGATCCTACATAAACCCAACGGAGTCCCCCCTCTCCCCGGGAACCCCCTTTGGGAAACCCTACTCCGCGATTCCGCCCCCAACCCCACGAGCCCCCCTTTCCCCGGGAATCCTCCCCCCTTGGGAATCCTCGTCTCGCGGTTCTTCCCAACCCCACGAACCCCCCGTTCCCCGGGAATCTCCCCCCTCAGCGAGCCCTCCCCCAAAACCCCCGCTTCTTCTGCCGCATCTTCTGGAACAAACAAGATAAATCGAGAGTTATTAGTTTGGTTTGCAATGGGTGACAAAACTGGCTTTTAGAATTCTCTATTAAACCCCTCATTATAATTGAATCGAGGTATGCGAAAACGTCCGATGTCCAAAACATCAACTTTTGGTAAACCGTAAAAAACTGTGGAGGCCTTTAGAATCGGCGTTTTGAAGAAAATCAAGGCATGTGTTTCTTAGTAAAGGGCCGTAGAAGAGGCACACAAATGTGTCCCATTCCAACTCCCATTCAGTGCTGAGTAATTTTAAAAAAAGGGCTTTGGACATCGGACGTTTTCGCATACATTGCAAAAATCTGCCCAAAAACCATTATTTTTGACCCCTCCAAAAACCTTTAAACTAGAGTAAAACATAGTGTCAGACCTCTAGTAACACAAAAAAAAATATTTCTCTTTTCTTCGAGGCTTCAGTGAAAGTTATGTGACGGCGGAAGAAGAAAAATAATGGACATCGGACGTTTTCGCATACTTTGAGATTGCCCCTCAAGATATGTGTTCAGGATTGCCTAGAATGCATGAAATCGATTAGAATTATATTAAGTAGGGTGAAGTTATTCATCTTCAGAGGGTCCTGAACGAGAATCCACATTTGCCCCCTCGACAAATCATGGGAACCCCCCCGAAAACCCCCAACATCAAAAAAACAGTCAGAAATTGGTTATTTTCTCTCGTTGTTCTGCTACTAGCGCACGTTTTGAGAGCAGAAATTTTTTTCTCATAAAATTTCTCATCTATAGGGAGTTCTTAACGAGAATCCAAATTTTCCCCCTCGACCAATCATGGGGACCCCCCCGAAAACCCCTCCTTAATCGAAACAACTGTCAAAAATCGGTTATTTTCTCTCGTTTTTCGGCTACCATCGCATGTTTTGGGAGCAGAACTTTTTTTCTCATTTAATTTCTCATCTATAGGGGGACCTCAACGAGAATCCAAAATTGCCCCCTCGAACAATCATGGGGACCCCTCCAAGCCCCCCCCCCGATAAAAAAACGGTCAAAAATAGGTTATTCTCTCGTTTTACGGCTATTATCGCCAAAGCCGTTGATTTTAAGACAGAGTTTGTTGATCTCACATGAAAGCAGATAAAATTCGGTCTTATTTAACCCGGTTTCAAATTTTTCTGATGAAAATTGCGGTCACTACAGGCGCAGTGGCGGTTATGAATTTAAGGCCCGCGCAGCCGCGACACGTAAGAGGCGATGGAGTATCTGTGTGAGGGTGTGTGGGTGTCTGTGTTGGGGGGGGGGGTATGGAATTCCCAGGGACTAGGTGAGTCCGACGGATCTCCCTTGGAAACTTTTGGAAAATTAAGACACTTCAGATCCCAATTTTGTCAATTTCGAGGGGGGGAAGGGGGGGTTGGAAGTAAAAATAATGGAGTGGAAAAAAGTACGAGGGTCATCCAATGAGGTTCCCTACCTCTTATCTTCCAAACGGAAAGAGATAAATTAAATCGGTAAAGGAGTTCTTATGAGGCATACTCTAGGCTTTAAAAGAAGCTCAAGTTTTTGAAAATTGGTCGAGGGGTTCGCGAGGAAACTTAATTTTACTGCGACAACTTCCTGTCGCCGCGCGCCCACCTTCGGAGTCTGGATGCGCGAAGAGTCGATTATTTCAGACTTGGGTTTTTGCCGCTAAGCATCATATCAAAAAGAAATTTGAAGGTTTTTATTGAGTAGACCTTACATTACTTTTCGACGAAGTCCCTGCCTCTGTTTTGACATTTCTGGTATCAATATTGCAGCTTCTTGATGCCTTCCGCGTAGAGGCTGGCTCTTGTCTTGGCACCGAAACCAGTCATTGACAAGCCCTCTACACTTCCGAATCAGTTGCTTTGCATAAGAAAATTTCCCTCCATCTTCCGTACTCTTACGATTCAGCCTCATGTGACTTTCGTCTGTTCACTGAGCTGAAAAACTTCCCCGGTGGAAAGCGGAATCCGGATGATTCGGAAGTACAGAGCGCTGTCAATGACGGATTCCGGTGCCAAGACAAGAGCCAGCCTCTACGCGGAAGGCATCAAGAAGCTGCAATATTGATACCAGAAATGTCAAAACAGAGGCAGGGACTTCGTCGAAAAGTAATGTAAGGTCTACTCAATAAAAACCTTCAAATTTCTTTTTGATATGATGCTTAGCGGCAAAAACCCAAGTCTGAAATAATCGACTCTTCGCGCATCCAGACTCCGAAGGTGGGCGCGCGGCGACAGGAAGTTGTCGCAGTAAAATTAAGTTTCCTCGCGAACCCCTCGACCAATTTTCAAAAACTTGAGTTTCTTTTAAAGCCTAGAGTATGCCTTATAAGAACTCCTTTACCGATTTAATTTATCTCTTTCCGTTTGGAAGATAAGAGGTAGGGAACCTCATTGGATGACCCTCGTAAATGGACATCGGACGTTTTCGCATACTTTTGAGGTTCGACCCCGTAAATGGGGGCGAAAAAACAAAAAACAGGTCAAATCCGTCTACACATAGATGCGCCTACCCTCGAAGATGACGTTAAGCCAAAAAACTCAAAATCCAAAAAAATGGACATCGGACGTTTTCGCATACCTCGATTCAATTAGAAGTTTTCTTGTTATCAGCAATTAAATTAGTTGGACCCATGTATGCTAAAAGGAACTATGTGCTTAGGATTTGCCTGCAACATAGTTGATTCTAGCCTAAATGTGTCCAGTTCTCTCTCGCCAAGATTTTAGTCGATGCATTATGCCATAATGAATCAAATCCAAATCCAAATCAATCCAAATTTTAATTTGAATTGCAGTTTCATACTCTCCTTGGACTTGCAACATCATTGGATCACATTTTGCAATGAGAAACCACTATCTCTAGCTCTCATAAAAGCACATATCTGAATAGGGAAACCAATGGCATGTGTGTTATTTCTAAAATTGGCAAGAAATAATGGTTCCTTATTACAAAGTGTAATCCAATTACAAGTTTGCATTCAGTTGTAGTAATTGAACTGCATTACGCAAAAAGAAATTAATATAATTGGCTCTTCAAAATTTACCTACTTATGTTGGAAAAATGAAACCCGTGTTTTTTCTACGGTGAACCGAAAAAGATAATTTATTTTTGCGTAATGCAGTTTAATTTCTCCCAGTTAAATGCAATATTATTTGACTGAATTAAATGAGAACCATGCGCAGAACTGGAAGGAATAGCAAATACTTCTTATATCCCTTTAAACAGCTGAGGGCATTCAAGTTAAGGTGATTCGACGGACGCCATTTTTTGTGTCAGAGCGACGTGCGATATATAGCATCGATTCATTTCATAATTTCAGCTACTCGTCATTTCTTGCGAATTTTAAAATCGCACTTATCTTTTCACGAGACTGAAGAATTCATGTACCAAATTTCGCAAAGAAATTCAACTTCACAAAGGCGCGGTATTTTTAGAGGAAAAATATCGCATTCGAGTGCAGTTTCGATGTCAGTATCGAATGCCATATTTTTCCTCTAAAAAAACCACGCCTTTATTACGTTGGATTTGTTTGTCAAATTTGGAATATGAATTCTTCAGACTCATGACAACAGAAGAACGATCTAAAAATTCGAAAAAAATGACAGGTAGCTGAAATTTCAGAACGAATCGATTCGATTTATCGCACGTCGTTCTGGCACAAAAAATTGCGTCCGTTGAATCATCTTAAGGATACGACACGTTTAAAATATTATTATTTTTATGGATTTTATGAATGAAATTAATTAAAAATTGATTGGATAAAATTTCAATCATACTAGTAATTACTACTTTCTAAATTATATGGAAATAATACACATTTAGGAGGGCACTACTTCCGTCCTCAATGACTGAACATGCGGAGCATCCATCCTCTTCGTTTCTTTCCGACCTGAAACAGACTAAGAAGAAAAAAAAAGGAATGATTAGTTCTTAACCTAAACCTAACTTGAAAATAAGAACTTTTATAACAAATTAGTTTTGATTTTTGCTTAATATATTTGTCAAAACTCATACCTCCTCTTTTCTAATGCTAAATTCATTCCGTGCAAATATTTGGAACTTAAGGTGATTCGATGGACGCCATATTTTGTGTCGCATCGATTACTTAGTTCCATTTTTTCAGCCACTCGTCATTTTTCTCGAATTTTGAGATCGCAATTCTGTTGTCAGGAGACTGAAGAATTCCCTCACCAATTTTGACAAACAAATTCAACGTAATAAAGGCGTGGTTTTTTTAGAGAGAAAATATCGCACTCGAGTGCAGTTTCGATATCAGTATCGAGTGCGATATTTTTCCTCTAAAAAAAACCCGCGGCTTTATTAAGTAAAATATGTTTGTCAAAATTGTTAAGTGAATTCCTCAGTCTCCTCACAACATTATTGCGATCTCAAACTTCGAGAAAAATAATGGGTAGCTGAAAAAATGGAACCAGTCGATGCGATATCGCATGTTGCTCTGACACATAATATGGCGTCCATCGAATCACCTTAGTGCAATTGTTTTAACGCTATTTGTTCTCCTGAGCTATTTATTCTGTGAGCAAATAATTAGTCATTTCAAGTGGCTTTTTGAACGCAGCATAATTGGACTGCATTTTGCAATTTGGAACTATAAAGTCTGGCCCGGTTTAAAAAGAACGTATGTGCCATTAGTTTCCCTATGCACGTAAGTGTTTTTTCAGATAAGCCAGAATTTATAGTTCCAAATTGCAAAATGCAGTCCAATTATAATTGTTCTGATTTTAAATACTTAAAATATCAAACATCATTAATGAGCGATTCAATGATCAAAATGTGACTTTATGATACGTCTAAATTGGACCATGCTGTACAGTAGAGGAATTGATAATTTGTCTTATTTCAGAAATATTAGCAGTCTGCAGATAAGTGCTTTTTTGAGGGAAAAAGAATTAGTATAGTTTCAATCGGATGTATTTCTGTTAGACAGAACTATGTGCATTATGACGTGAGCCCTGTTATGCATGTATTTTTATGGGTCTCAGAGCTCATGTTTTAAGGCACATAGTTCCGTTTGACAGAAATACGCCCAATTACAATATGTACTTCAACTGCAAATGGTGTAAAGTGGCAGATACACTTGCAAGTTAGAAGCGCTTGTTAAAAGTGAAACATCAATAGGAAACCGGGATTTCAATCGCTCGACGTCTAGCTATCAAAATCTTCCTTTCCTATTGGTGTTTCACTTTCAACAAGCGCTTCTAATTCGCAGGTGTATCTGGGTCTTCAGAGGAGACGCTAATGAAAGATGGAAGAAAGAATAAATAAAGAAAGAGAAATTAAGAGGTAGTTACGAAATAAAATGAAGAGAGCAAAATAAAATTAGGTATGAACTGCTTTCACTGCACCCGTTTCTTGCCAATCTGAAAGAAGAAGAAAAAATGGAAAATTAGTTTGAGGTATTTAGAATATATAAAAGAAAAAAAAGAAAAATGAAAGAAGATGAAACAACTTTCACTGTGTTCGTTTCTTATCGATGTAAAAAGAAATAGATAAAGAAAAAACATGATAAAGATTTGAAAAAAACACGGTGAGAAAAAGTAATATGATGTTTGAGAAAAACTACCAATTCTGTAAAGCAATTTTATCCGCGATCAGTATGCTGAAAGTAGCTTGTGCTCTGACCCTGTCTCTTGTCAATTTAGAAGAGATAAATACACGAGAAAGGAGAAAGAAAAATTAGCATGAAGCCTTTGAAGAGGAAAAATAAAAATTTAGTCCCATAAAATAAGTTGATTTCATTCAAAAAGCATAATGCCGGAAACGTCATTACTGTTTTGCCGATCTGGAAAAATAGAAAAATGAAGGGGGCAGAGCTGCTAAAGATCTAATGTAAATTAAAATTATAGCCTGTGCGCAATTTTTTTTACTAAAACTTTAACGAGAGTTCGAATATCGATAGCTGAAGGTTGAAAATACTTATCTTTGACTGTGACGTCGCAAATCTCTGCTCTTGTTTTATTATTTTCAACCAGAACTAATCAGCAGTTTTTCATTAATATGAGTTTTTCACTCATTCTATAATATTTACGGAGAATTTGAGGGAGATTCCTCGGTTACTTTTCTTTTCTGAAAGTGGAACACCATCGGAGATTTTCAAACGTGGAGGTGTAGTTGCGCATTTTTTATTTAACCAATGTATTTTGATGCGATTCTGGATGCAAAATAATGACCTGAAACAAACAAAAATAAAAAAAAAGAACTATTAAAAATCTAAAAGCATGAAAATAATTGGGATATTAATGAATAATTGAATTGATTATCAATCAATTTTAACCTAGCAAATATCACCTTCTTCTAAAAATTCTGGGATTTTGATTTCGTTTATTTTTTTGACTAGGCGCTAAAAATTACTCAAGATTTAAGAATGCAAAAAAATGACCTAAAAGAAAAATAGCAATAATATAAGTCAAAAAGCATGAGAGCGATTGGACAATTCGACTACATTTTGCAATTTGGACCTATAAATTCTGGCTCATCTGAAAAAACACTTATGTGCATAACGCCACACACTAATGGCACATACGTTGTTTTTAAACCGGGCTAGAATTTATAGTTCCATATTGCAAAATGCAGTCCAATTAATAAATACTTTGATTGATTACTTTTAAACTTTAACCAAAGGAATGTTCATTTCTATTAAAAAATCTGCGATTTTGAGGGTTGATTCTCGTTTATTTTTTCAGAATAAGCGCTGAAAATTACTCAAGAATTCAAGAAAGTTTTCACAATCTGAGGGTTTTTTTGGTTGTGTAGATCTGTGCAAATTGCAGGAAAACAATGAAGGTGATTCGATGAACGCCATATTTTGTGTCAGAACGGCATGCGATTTATCGCATCAATTGGTTCCATTTTTTCAGCTACTCGTCATTTTTCTATATTTTGAGATTGCAAATCTGTCGTTAGGAGACTAAAGCACTCACTTACCAATTTTAACAAAGAAATTCAACGTAATAAAGGCGTGGTTTTTTTTGAGAGAAAACCTCGCATTCGATACTGATATCGAAACTGCTTTCGAATGCGATATTTTCTCTCTAAAAAAAACCACGCCTTTATTACGTTGAATTTCTTTGTTAAAATTGGTAAGTGAGTGCTTTAGTCTCTTAACAACAGAATTGCGATCTCAAAATTAGAGAAAACTGACAAGTACCTAAAAAAATGGAACTAATTGATGCGATATATCGCATGCCGTTCTGACACAAAATATGGCGTCCATCGAATCACCTTAATATACTGTTGATCCATAGAATTCGAACCCTGCTAAAAATGTTCCATGTGGATTCACGTGGAAATGACCCGATTTCCATGTGATTTCATGGAAATCGTCTGACTTCCATGTCCTTCGACATGGAAATCATAACGTTTCCATGAAACTCACATGGAAACCAAGTCATTTCCATCAAGCCGTCATGGAAATGAAAACATTTCCTTGTGAGCTCGACATGGAAATCATAACGTTTCCATGCAACTCACACGGAAACCAAGTCATTTCCATCAAGTCTTCATGGAAATGAAAATATTTCCTTGTGAGCTCGACATGGAACTCATAACACTTCCATGCAACTCACACGGAAACCAAGTCATTTCCATCAAGCCTTCATGGAATTGAAAATCCCCTTCTCAGTTCGGCATGGAAATAAAAATTGCGGATTCAAACATGAATTTCGCGGCTTTAAAATCTTTCAATTTTTGGGCAATTCTAAACTGGACATACGCTCCGACATGCGCAACATGCGAAAATTACACATCGGAGCGTGAGTGTCGCGTTTGAAGCATAACTACGATGTTGAAGGCGCTCCGCAAGGTGCGCGCCAAGGAATTATCCTCGGTATACGGTTCAAACCAGAGATGCAAGATTTTATATGTAACTTCATAAAATGAAATTTCGTGAATTCCAATCATTTTTGAAAACTTCTGTGCTATGGGCTCATTATGACATGAAAAGGAAAAATCTTAAGTTTTGGAAGGGGGGGGGGGAATGAAGGGAAAAAGGAAAAAACCGAAAGAAGAGCTATACGATCATTGTTGCGGGTTGCATTAGCAGTCAAATTTTTTCTTCTCAGGCGTATGTTTAGAAAGGAGGTGAAGAAGATCCCCATATCAGGGTGATCGAAAAAAGTCTCAATTTTGGTCATCACTTAAGTACTTTTTCATCAGAAGGTAGTGTTTAGCATGTTATGTTTTTATCTTCAGTTATTAAATCCTCTAAATTTTTTTGTAAAGAATTTGAAAAGAATTGCTGGAACCAATTTGTTTTAATGATATGATTTCGATCTTAGCCCCTGAAAATCAAGTACCTGAAATTTTATGAAGCTCAATAATTAAAGAAATGTGCCAAAATGTATGATGGATAAAAGCTTAGTATGTACTTACATCTACACTCAAGTGAAAGCAATGATAAGCACAATAATCTTAAAAAGTACATGGTGTACTCAAAGCTCCCTGATGAAAATTAGGGCCACCCTTTCAGACATACTTTGTGGGCAGGCCATCTATGACAGCCATGGGAACTTGTTTGACGGGTATATGTCAGTATGTAATTGATATCAGCGCATAGACCTTCTTGGACTTGTAGGATTTTCTATATCATAGCAGCGTAGTTTTTCAAAGTTCGCATGTTAGCAGTTCCAAACCCACATGTATCTTCCACTAGGCATGTGTAAAGAGAATCTTTCAGCTAAATATGCATCATGCAAAGTAATAATGGATGACATCTGTCATGCAGACATACTCAATAAAATAGAAAATGAACAAACAACACTCACCAACTCGCTCAAGTCTGTAATCCACTGGGTCAGAAAAATCCACTTGAAGACAATGAATCCAAATTTCCGATTAGAACTGGTGCAGGTACGAAGGAACTTTTGAAAACACGATGAGTGTATTGTAAAAATATCTAAAGCACTCTTTAACGTAAGAGAAAAATTAGCACCATGATTTACTAGCTGATCAATACAGAACACCACTCTCAGAAAAGCACTGACACAACACGATTTTTCAGTTTAGTTTTAGAGGAGAAAGCATTTTTCAAAAGATGCGACATCATAGATCCACAGTTTAAATAATTTCACGATTTACTACGATCATTGATGATATTAAGGTAGCCATCGATTCTCTACCCGACGTTCCTTCCACACATGACAGGAAACATCTACAGGCATAGAGCAAATGGCACTGAGCAGCAATGTACATCTGATAAGGCAAGCTCCTGGAAGTGTCGATCTGCAAAAATACAAAGCGGGAGACAGATCATCAAATTGATCTACCTATGGTTAATGGCCGTCCTTGGAGACAGACAATAAACTACGTAACAATATATCAACCACCTTTTGATAACAGAACGAATTTAAAATGAGAGCAAGACCCTTCCTTATGGAGGGAGGGCCAAGAAACATTTAAAAACGGAACATTTTACTACTTACAGGTCTGAGCCACTGAATATAATACATTCCACCAGTCAATAAAATTTTAAATTTTGAATGTTGATGGATAACCTGATTGCCAGTATACATTGAGTTGAAACCAGTTGAAACATCTGATACGTAGAGCGGTTCATTCTTATAGAAGCTTCCGAAGTAGTTCCAGATAGGTACTTTAAAATTAGACACCGGTCAAATGTAGTACAAGAGAGGAAATGGGTGCAACAAAACTTTAATTGTCCTTGATTCTTTTGTGAAAGGTGTGAAAGTGAAAAATTATTCATTAAATTACTTACTTGAGGTGATGTGGTGATGTAAGAGCTGAGAGATAAATATAACCTAACTTTTGTGAAGATGTTCCTAGTTCCTGGAATAATCGTTCCTTGCCGATACTTCCAGGGTTGTATTTATTATCTAAATAATTATCAGGCAAATGTTTTCAAAAGGATTAAAATACAAAAACTGGCTTTCTATAATCATTATAGCGGCTGATTTTCACTCATTTTCATACGCAACCTCGATAAAAAGGCAAAAGGCGGAACCGCGGAATGGTCCCTTGTCCAACTGTTCGATGTCCAACTCGCACTCGGAACTCCGGAGTCCGGACCATTGTTCAATTCAATCCACCCAGCCAGCCAAGCCATGCCATGCCGTGAATTTCAAAATGAAAACTTAATTTGATCTACTTTTCATGATTCTTAACGAAGAATCGATTGTATTATCGGCGTCTACTTGACTATACTCAGTTTCATCGAACACAGGTAAATTATCTCTCTTTCACTTCTTGACGACGGACACACCTAAGTATGAGCCTGTCACCTTGTACGGCAACGCTTGTACCAAAGACATAAAGACGGAGCGCTCGTATCTAAAAGCACGGGGAAAAAGTGAAGCTAGGTTCGGCGCTGCGCGCTTGTGTGAGTGTGTAAATGAGCGCGGGAATCCATGGCGGCAAACGGAAATTTGATTTGAACTTGTCCTCTTGATTTTTCCTTATTTCTTCTTCGAAACGTGTTTTAAATGCTTAAAACGATTATATTAAGAAAGTTCGGTCTGCGTCCTAATATATTACACCTACTTTTGCTCGGTAACAGGCAGTAATCTCAGATAAAGTTAGTTTTTCTTCTGCTTATGGTGGTTCTGCAGGTTCAAACAGGCCGTTACAGTTCTAGATCTACGTTACTCCCAAATGAAATCAGTCGGTCGACGACGGACCGAAACTAACCTAAAGTTAATAAAATATGAGTGTGTACCTGAATTTGGGCAAAAATCAACCTAAAATACTTTGTTTCCGCAATTTTATTTATTAGTTCCCGCCCTACATTTGAATTCAAACTTGTCCCGATTTCGCCGCCAATCCTCTATCCAATAGTAGAGGTGATTGAAAAGAAGCTCTAGAAGCTTCATTTTTTGCTTTTAGTGCTCCGTCTTTATGTCTTTGGCTTGTACTTACATTACACATTTGTCATGTCAAGCTATACTGATCAAGTAACTCGAGTTTAATTTTCTTTGCCGATTTACGATTCAGTCGATATGTTCTAACGAGCGAGGTAATTGTGAATTCTATTCTCTTGGTTTGCGAATGCATTTACTACCATGTGCCATTCCTAACCGTGGTTACAAAGTTGATCGAAGAGTCTACGTCTAATAAATCTATCCACTCCTTCCGTGGGAAGGGAGATAATCTTTCATCTATTTAGCATTGAAGGGAAAGACCAGAATCAAGATGGTGGATCTTCTGTTGCACTCTCTAAGTGCAAATCTTATTATCCGCGGACTTCATCACAAGTAGAAACTTCCCAACTCTTGCAGGCGAGTGCTATAGGTAGTCTGTTGGAACATCCTCATACTGCCTGCATTTTCCTTGTGTCTTCAAAAGAATCAAGGACAATTAAAGTTTTGTTGCACCCATTTCCTCTCTTGTACTACATTTGACCGGTGTCTAATTTTAAAGTACCTATCTGGAACTACTTCGGAAGCTTCTATAAGAATGAACCGCTCTACGTATCAGATGTTTCAACTCAATGTATACTGGCAATCAGGTTATCCATCAACATTCAAAATTTAAAATTTTATTGACTGGTGGAATGTATTTTATTCAGTGGCTCAGACCTGTAAGTAGTAAAATGTTCCGTTTTTAAATGTTTCTTGGCCCTCCCTCCATAAGGAAGGGTCTTGCTCTCATTTTAAATTCGTTCTGTTATCAAAAGGTGGTTGATATATTGTTACGTAGTTTATTGTCTGTCTCCAAGGACGGCCATTAACCATAGGTAGATCAATTTGATGATCTGTCTCCCGCTTTGTATTTTTGCAGATCGACACTTCCAAGAGCTTGCCTTATCAGATGTACATTGCTGCTCAGTGCCATTTGCTCTATGCCTGTAGATGTTTCCTGTCATGTGTGGAAGGAACGTCGGGTAGAGAATCGATGGCTACCTTAATATCATCAATGATCGTAGTAAATCGTGAAATTATTTAAGCTGTGGATCTATGATGTCGCTTTTGAAAAATGCTTTCTCCTCTAAAACTAAACTGAAAAATCGTGTTGTGTCAGTGCTTTTCTGAGAGTGGTGTTCTGTATTGATCAGCTAGTAAATCATGGTGCTAATTTTTCTCTTACGTTAAAGAGTGCTTTAGATATTTTTACAATGCACTCATCGTGTTTTCAAAAGTTCCTTCGTACCTGCACCAGTTCTAATCGGAAATTTGGATTTATTGTCTTCAAGTGGATTTTTCTGACCCAGTGGATTACAGATTTGAGCGAGTTGGTGAGTGTTGTTTGTTCATTTTCTATTTTACTGAGCATGTCTGCATGGTCCAAATATCATGTGCTCCCATTGGGACGCTTGTCTCCTTTGTCTTGATTCTAAGATTTATTTAATTTCCGTGAGCAATTTGGATGGTACTGAAACCTTCTTGTGATCATTTTTATGCAAATGGTTTTCTTTCCATGAAAAATTGTCACGGAAATGATTTCGTTTCCATGAAAAATTTTCACGGAAATGATTTCGTTTCCATGAAAAATTTTCATGGAAATAAGCCACATGGAAATCAGCCACACGGAAATATTTCCTGTTCCATTTTTCCGTGTCATTTTTTCATGGAAATCAACTTCATGGAAATCATCCACACGGAACATTTTTAGCAGGGAATGAATTGGAATAAAATATTATTACTTTCCTTTTTCCTTTTTTATTTATTTACCTTCTTTTTTCCTTTATCTTTTTTCTGAGAATACGAGTACCTAAAACGATGATTAATAAAAATTTAAACCTGGTACGGCCGTAGTAATGATAAAATACTATATAGAATATACCTAAAATTTATAATTTATAAGCGAAAAAATTTCAATTTGAAAAATGACTGCTTTATTTAACTTTGAAAAATAAAAATTAAAAATTTGAAAATTCAAAATTTGAAATTTGTAAATTAAAAATTTAAATTTGAAATGTTTAAATTGGAAAAATAAAAATTTGAAAAATAAAAAATTTAAAATTAAAACTATCAAAATTTCAAGTGTGTAAAAATAGGAGGTATGAGTAAGCTATAAGGTTCACTTACATATTAGGATGTTAATCCAAATTGAGTTACTACAAATGTTGGAATTCCGGTCGCTGACTGCAGTGTACCACTAAACTGAAGCACTGAAGCACTGAATCACTGAAGCACTGAAGCACTGAAGCACTGAAGCACTGAAGCACTGAACCACTGAACCACTAAACAACTAAGCCACTGAACCACTGACCCTCTGACCTGTTCACCCATGGAACTTCTTCGCTTTCTAAACTCACACTGATTGAACTTTAGGGAAATGGTCTCCCTTTTGTAAGCTCGGTTGGTCTGTAGCCACCTCCAAAATTCCCACCCCCCTCTGCTGACCCCTCCTGCAATTAGGATGTAATTTAGAAACTATTTACTCGTTGTCCTGTGGCGGGCAACCCGAGTTTTACGGAACAAAAATGCATCCCTTTTGTTCCATTGAGGTGGAGGGACCTCTTTATTGTAAACAGGATTTGAAAATCCCTGTTCTGTTCTTCGAGAACTTTTGAGACTACAAAACAATGAAAAAGGATTAAATTGTGTAAACAATAAGAAACGAAAAGAACGCTGTGAGGATGTATTTTTTGGGGGAAGGGAGGGGTAAAAGTCCGTAAAAGTTCAAAACAAAAGAAAAATACTTACCTAACCCAAAACCCTTTGGGGAGGGGCAAAAAAGAGAGGAAATTTCTAAACGAACTGCTCCAGAATGTTCCAGAAACAAGAGCGTCTATAATGTGATGATAATGGGGAAAAATTAATCAACGCAGAACTTTATTTTGCGTTCAAAACAACGTAGTTTTCAAAATTGTCATGGAATCACCATGCGTGCACTGAAATAAGAAGCAACTTGCAACAGTTTTTGCTCTAAACTGGGAGGTGTGACTTGCAAAAAAGGTTAGGTAATTCCAATTGGACTTCATTTTACAATTCGGAACTACAATATTTGTCTCATTTGTAAAACCTTTTGTGCATAGGGAAACTAATGGCACATTCGTTGTTCCTGAACAGAGCCAGAAATTGTAGTTCCTAATTGCAGAATGCAGTCCAATTGACCTTCTAGAATTTTGTCACCGCATACAAGCTTTTTTTCCGCGGATGCTCTGAAAAAGTCCCAGAACATCATTTTGTTGTTGTTGTTGAATTGTTTTTAATTTATTTTCGTTTTAGTACAGAGGTATACAACGCTTAAAGACAAATAGTTTTTGTCTATACTAGCGTATTAAAATATCGTGGTTTATCCATTTCCGAGTAAGAGTTGTGCTAAAATTAATTATTCCAACAACCGTTCCTAATCAAATAACGTGCGTATCAAGAGTATTGAGTAGTTCTGAATGATGGGTAAATGAAAGGCTTCCATTAGTCTTTAAGTGCAAAAGTGATGATTGGATAATATGAGACATCGGCTATAATCCGATATACTTATAACTTGCAGAGGCATTCTTCTCTATGAAGAAAACCTCTCGGGACTTTTATAAATAGTTTCACTTGCGCCTTTGAGAGTGTGTTCCCATACTGTCACTTTAATTATCGATCACTTTACCTGAACTCGAAAATTTCCGTTGTTATCTCAGGAAGAAGAATCGGTGACTTGAGAGACAAAATCGTTATTTAGATCTTATGTATTGCAATTAAAAATATTACCGCATCTTCTTTCATTCGTTTTTTTTTTAAAATACTAATATTGCACTCAGTGTTCGAAACTCACAGGCGCCAACGCGCCAAATGCGCCTAAAAAATCGGCCATGGTACCTAAAAAATAAAGGTACTGCGCCAACGTGGCCCCTAAAAATTGCTCCCGAAAAATCTTGATTTTCATAAGAAGTCACATAAAGAAAGAAAACAAATCTATTTGAATTAAAAAAAAAAAAGTCTACTTCTATTCTTCACAATTTCATTCTTAGTGCTTTTACTTACTAGTTCTGTTACGATAACATCTTGCGTCTAACTAAATAAATATGCGTAAAGTATAGGCAAAAAGTCAATTTGGCCCCTAAAAAATCTTCTATGGCGCCTAAAAATCGGGCTTGATGCGCGACATGGCTCCTGAAACTCAAAAGTGAGTTTCGAACACTGATTGCACTTCATTCGCAAACAAGTCATTGTTTGATCAAAAGGGTCTTTGAATCACACAATTAAACGCAGAAAACAAGAAGCGGCAGCTGAATACTTCACTTTAAAGCTGTATCCGCCCTCACTTTTGTTCTCTTCTCACGATTGTGCGCCTTCAATTTGAGCGCGATACCAGCCGCGCGCACTGGCGTTAAAATAGTGGTATCATACAAAATCCTCCTCTCTCGCGGAAAACGGAGTATACCGAACCTCACAGTGGCGTGGCGTGAATTGCGATTTATCGATTGTTATGCCATCTAAACCTATGGTAAAGAATCGATTATTAAGGTTTTCGCTGCGAACACCCTGTTTATCGATCCTTTTACGTAGGTTTAAATGGCATAACAATCGATATATCGCAATTCATGCCACGCCACTGATTCCGTTGCGATGAAAAGGAAGATTGTAATGTTACGTTTTCCCTACTTTTGAATATTGTCGTTCTCAATTAATACGTATAAATATCCATTTCAAGTTACGCTAATAATCTTCATCGATATCTATCATTTTAAAGAGCCTCACAGAGACTATAAGTTTCGTTCAAGAATAGATTTATGTAATTACATTATCATTTTTTCGAAATAGAGGTCTATTCCTGACGACATTATTTGCACTATCTGCACTGCGAACTAACTTTTGTCTATCTAATCCCAGATTTCTAATCGATCCCAAGGTAATTAATACTTCCTAATAACCCCGCAGGTATGCTTCTAATACCCCTCGCTAAATAAACGTCATTCTGGCATGAGGTACCATAATTTCTGACCTATCCGTAAAAGCACTTATTTGCATAAAGAAACTAATGGCACATACGTTGTTTCTTAAATGAGCCGATAATTCTAGTTCCTTATTGCAAAATGTAGCCCAAATATCAGTTCTCTTTCCGTCACAGCTTCGAACAGTCACTTATCTCAGTCGTTTTCTACTTATTCTACATTATTCGTTTGCCTGGATGGTCTCTGACACTTAGAACTGGCTATTAACTATGGGTTAGAACAACAAATCACTGGGCACAAAAACTTTATTATTACAAATTATCTCTTGAGTAAGTCAGTTAAAACTAAAAAGTTGAGTAAAGTCGATGAGCCAGTCGCTATAAGCGACGCGGCGAGGAGCCCAGGACGGCTGTAACGGTGCGTAATGGGTACGGCGCGTCGAAACCCGCGTATAAAAATGGTCATAACTTCTATACCAATCGTTTCCCCGCCAAATATGACATATCGATAGATGCGGAATCAGACGAGAAATCGATTGGACATATTTTTTTTAAAATCAAAAAATGGCTTTTTTTGGGTATTTACGAACACGTAAAATTCGACGGATCAAAAATCCAAAAAAAGAGGTGAATCATAAGTTTAATGTTACGTTCTATCCAAAAACCATACATGAAACAAAAGTTCATAATTTTTAAAGAATTTTAGCGCAAACCGCAGATCAATAACTCAATTGGTTCAAAAGTTATCGAATTTTTAAGGTTGCAACTTGGCAACGCCGCCAAAGCGCGGGAAAATTTTTTTTGGACTTAAAATTATCAGAAACGGGGCCCTTTGTTATGGTAAAATAGCATACTAACAAATGGAAGCAATCGGAGCTACGGGGGATTTGGCCGTTTTTGCATAAGGCTCTTTTTATTTTTCTTTCGAGAAGCTGGTCAACATGAAACTTAAATTCTCCATGATTTTTCGTATTCCATAGTGGAAGATTTGGTTCAAAATCTGAAGTCGTAAATTTGGATTGTTTCTCATGGAGGAGAAGAATTAGGAACGGACATTTTGAAACGCCGCAATGGAGATTCGTGGTTTCGCACTTCAGTCGGACCGATACGGACATCCAACAAGCTTAAATAGTTGCATCAATTCCCCGTCACTGCCGACCAACGCGTTTGTCGATCGAATCAACTACAGGCATTATGCGTAGGAAGTCAAAACGCCTTCAATTTTTCGAACGCAATACGGACATCCGTCGAGGTTGTATAGTTGTATCAAGGCGCCGTAGCAAGCGCGTCCCATTGTTTATCGCTACAGACGAATATGAGTTGAGAGGGGCCAGTCATAATGCCTTCAATTTTATGCATACATATTTTCGGGCAAAATGAGAGACGACGTTTCTCCATTTGCGACGTTGCAGACTTCCTTAGAAATTTTATTTTTCTTTCGAGAAGCTGGTCAACATGAAACTTAAATTCTCCATGATTTTCCATATTCGATAGCGGAAGATTTGGTTCAAAATCTAAAGTCGTAAATTTGCATTGTTTCTCATGGAAGAGATGAATTAAGAACGGAAATTTTGAAACGCCGCAATGGAGATACGTGGTTTCGCACTTCAGTCGGTCCGATACGGACATCCAACAAGCTTAAATAGTTGCATCAAGTCCCCGTCACCGCCGACCAACGCGTTTGTCGATCGAATCAACTACAGGTATTGTGCGTAGGAAGTCAAAACGCCTTCAATTTTTTGAACGCAATACGGACATTGGACATCCGTCGAGGTTGTATACCTTTTCTTACAAGGGTTCTTCAGAAATAACGTACACAGTAAGCACTGTTTCATATTCTTTTTGAAGAGGTTTAAAGTTTTGTTTCTTCATGAGACATCGTTTTCTTGAAACTCATTGTGAAATTCAGCTTTTAACATTTAATGTTAAGTATATGTATTCTAGGTAGTCAGGGCCCGATTTACCTGCTTGCCGCCCATGGGCCGCCTGTATTTTGCCGCCTCCTTCTCATTCGTACTGAAACAACAATAAAAACCATCAAGTGAACGTGCCAGCGGGGCTGGGGTGCATAAGACGCGTTTACTCGTGTTGAACACATTTTTTGGGAATGCCCTGACAACACTACTAGCAAAAGTTAAGTTTCGTAAACCTATATCTGTGTAGACAAGGCCTTCCATTCATGAGAAATGAACAAACAAATTATGAAAGAACAAACATGAATGTGGTTAATGATTTTAACTTCCGCCGCCGTGCCGCGCCGCGCAGATCGCACCGTGTTTGGCGCAATGCGTGAAGTATTCATGCATTCTTGTAGGCGCTATCCGTTTCACGCTGACCGCAATGACCGCACTGTGTTTGATGCAATGCGTGAAGTATTCGTACAGTCTAGTAGGCGCTAATGTGTGTTACATGCCGATCGCCGCGCCGAGCGAGGTCTTCTCCTTTTCATCTCAAGTCCTCGTCATCATTGCTCTCTGCGCCGCTCCGTTCCAGGCCAAATTGCGTGTTTGGTTTCTCTCTTAACTCGACTACTTAAAGGTGCTGTCTCTTATATCAACGAAAGACGACGAAACAAAAAATTACTATACGCTCAGGAAATGAGAAATTTTGTCGTCTTTTCTCGTTTGTAATTCTTTTTCTAAATCCGATTTTTTTTATACCTGGGTGAATTCAAATAAGGGTCTAATTTCAGGTCCCATTTCATCCCAAAAATTTTTTGTGAATTTTTGGGTAAACCGAACTTTATTTTGACTATCATTAGGTGTGGAATCAGGAAATATAGCTCGTCAAGCTCAATGGTTGGGCTTAAACCCGAATTTTGACCGTCAAGTGTATCACTTCCATCAATTTGCTCTAATTTTGTCTGACTTCTCCGATTTTCGTCTTAAAAATCAAATATAACATCTCTCATTGAAAATTGTCTTAAATTTTCATTGAAACATTGTTGAACACTATACCAAAACATGATTTTTTAAATTGAATCATTATACATCTTGCGGAATAGAGAAAATAAGAGAAAAATTGATTAATCGCATGATGGAGTTTGCTACTTTGGGACATTATTTCTTCCGGTCTGAGTGCGCACTGACCCTCCTCGACAGGGAAGAAAGCCCAAGTTTAGAGAAATTTGCAATATAAAGTGGATAAAAAATTGAAGTTTTTTTCTACCTCAAGCAACAAAAATTACAATTCCCCGGAGACCATTTAGCATACCCCGCGAAATGAAGGAGTTTTTAATGGAACCAGTAATCCTAGCTTCAACAGTTTAGAGCCTGGTCTCCTTTGGACGCCACAGCTTTCGGAATGCAATCCACTCCAGTCTTGTAGCTTGATGCAAATATTTGAAAACTGTCCAACTTTTGCTGATTTTGTCGCATTCGTAACATCTTTGTAAGAAAACATCGCTACGCTCTAGCAAACGCAAGCCGTGTTGCATCCCTCAGAAATCAGGCTAGCTGAGGGTGCCGCGTGCGCTGCGCAGCTGTCACAAGTTTTCTTTTACCTCAAGGAACTTTTTTAACTCTCAAGAGATGAAATTGCATACTCAACGAACTGAAGGAATTCCGAGTGAGGCCTCTGATTCCATGATTTACCTTTACCCTAACAATCTAGTTCAGAATGCTGCGTGCCGATGCCTGCAGTTTTATTTGACGTCCAGCAACTATTTACCTGTCAAGGGATAAAATTTCATTCCAATAATATAAAAAAAAACTGTTTGTGTTAGTTTACTGATTAGCCATCCATTGTCTAATTGGTGAGCAATTGCGAATAATGCCAAAGAAAATGAAAGAAATAAAAATGAACCTAAATACCAAGATAAATAAATAAGATAAGGGAAACAAAAGCTTCGACCAACTATAATTTTTTTCCTTTTTCGTCTCAATTAGGAAGGAGTTATAGTTAGTATTAGGACAGTTGTTACTTCATAAAAAAATATTTTGGAGAGAGGATTTCCTTCTCCTTAAAATAGCTGGCAAATTTTAGTGGGTGGAGGCATTCCAATGAGAAACGTGCTTGCTCTCTTAGTTCTCCTTGCAGCAGCCCTGATGACACCTCCTCTCCTGGTATGACTTTTGAATGCAATAATATTTCAGCTCCGCATTTCAGGATTTTCTGAATTGTGTCCATTAAATTATGTTAAATCGTATCTTGGTCTTGAACGAATTGGGAAAGAAATAAATGTAGTGCAAAGACTACAGAGGAGAAAAAAAGAAATGAAACCATAAGAAATTTGGGAACATGAAACTTTGAAATTATTTAATTTTCATTTGATTTTTACATGGTTTATGACAGTATATAAAATATTACAAACTAAAATAAAAAAGGCATCCGGACTTCATGATAATTTCAACATAAGCATGAGATGTTAACACTTTCGACGAAGCGCCTTTAACTGGAAGGAATCTGCACTCCAAATCTTCTGAAACCAAAAATATAGAATTAATTAAATGAGGTTTCAGATAAATGCAAATTGTAATTCAATTAAAATAATGATTTATTATCATTCAACATGTCCATTTTTTAAGGTATTCCAAGAGGAGAAAAAGATAGATGGAGATAAAGAGAAGCACAGAAAAAGAGAGAGATGAAGGGAAATTTGTCTTGTAAAAATATTAAATTAAATTATTTAAACTTTCATTTTATACGGAATTGCCATGTTTAGTCCTGAAATCAATTGTTCATTGGTCACTTTTGCAGTGAGACATTAATAATCCTAGAAATCTGGAGAATTTAATTAATCATTATTGAACTTGGGAAAAATTAATTCAAAAGGATAATGATAGTTGTGAAAACGATACAGCTTGCCCTTCTTGACGACAATAATTGAGTTTTGTCACAATATTGAATTTTATTAATTTTCCTAAATTTTGAAAAATGAAAAAATAAAGAATTAGGTAAATATTAGCTGTGTTTAGTACTTGACTCTGCTAAGTTCATAAAATAAAACTTAAAATTGTTGAAATGGGAAGAATTAATTGAAAATTTTATTTTTTTCAACACTATTATTGACATGATTATGCATGAACTGAGTTTAGCAGGAAGTAACCTACTTTAAACATTATTTTACAAACAATACATCCTCCATTGATTTCCCTGTAAAAAAAGCACTAGGTATGATTTTATACAAATCTCTATGTACTTAGTTCCTTAGTAGGAAACTGGCGTATGAAAAGGTTCATCAACTCTGAGCATGCATTACTATGGAGTAACTGAAGATGATATTGAGTATTACTTATTTCAAGATGTAGATTTTTATTCGGTGGTTTTACTCAATTTGGGATTTTGGTTTTCTTTTCCTTTGGGTTGTTTTCTTGGGGGCTTGGTTGGAGGAGGCAGGGGCAAGCTGAAGTTCTTCATTAGTATTGGGCATATCAGAGTTTTCAGTTCGGATTTTTGATTTCGGTTTTTTCTTTCCTTTGGTTGTTCTCTTAGGGGCTGGGGTGGAGGAGACAGAGTGAACTTTCTCATTGATCTCATTGCGCTCTTCAAGGATGACCAGGGGGCTATCTATGTTTATAAAAATGTTAAGAAAACTTTGCTGAAATGAAAAGAAGGTATTTTACCCCCCTCCCTACAAACCAATGCAAGAAAAAATGGAAAAGACAGAAAAAAAGGAAAATAGATAAAGCAAGTATGGTAAGTAAAGGATACGAGGAACACTGAAGTGCGGCTGAATGAAGGGTTCGCCGTTGCCAGATGGGAAATGAGAACAATGTGAGGAGCCTATACAAATTTTGCATGACAAGGCTCTTCTACCTAGTTCATCTTCTTTGTTCCTGCACCAGGTCAGTTGTCGCAGTGACATGGTGTCAGGAACAGTTTTAAGAGATGCTGGGAGGGACGCTTCAACTTCCTCGATGTCTTTTTGAGGAATAATGAAAGTTAGTATTTTTACGCTTGAGGTTGCTTCAACAAAAGTTTTGGCATCAATCACATCAAATTTTCGGCAGTGAACCGCAAATTCTGCCGTCCTCTTCACAGTGCCTCCCACTCCATCTGCTGCTCCCTTGCCGTGGCCAGGTTCAGAAAAATTCCAGGTAGCCTGGTAAAAATTTCTTTCGATACAACATTTTTGAAATAAAAAAAAATTGTACTTGTTTCGGTACTGAGTTGTGGGACCATCACTAAAAAAATGAATGATTTCAATGGCCTCATAATCTTTTTTTAACATGTCAAGAACTGGCCCTAAATGCGCCCAAATCGCAGGTGCATCGTGGCGGCAACAATCTGAGACAGTGCAAAAGGAAATTTGTTTTTCCCCTCCTTTTAAATAAACAACACCAGTGTGCAGGGAAACTTGTTGCTGTGACGCACCAAAATGCCGACTTTGGACCTCCTCATCGTACTTTGTTGCAAAATTCTGGGACCAATCTATTATTATGACACATTCATTACCTCTTGTTTGCTTAACAATATCTTTGAAAAAAACTTTTTGATGATAATCTGTATAAACATGTTTCAGAAAAAGTGGTAAACGCTCATTTATAATTTCGATCAAATTCTCTCCAGTGTCTCTCTTTTTCTCTTTCACTGTAATTTTACTGACTCCACTATTCGATGTTACTTCGCTCAATTTTTTCTTGATCCACTGATCATATGGTATTAAATGAGAGCTTTTTATTATTGTTTGATCTATCACAGATGAAGGCACAATTTTCACATTGCACTTTTTACATTCGCCAAACATACAAAATTTACTGTCTGCTTTACAAGAAACCTTAGCTACTAATTCGCTTACACTTCGGACGTTCCTAAGATATTTTTGCCTTATGAGTGGCTTTAAAATTAATTCAAAATTGGCATGTTTTGCACAACGACATGTGTTGCGGTCACTTTCTTTTGGAGGGACAACCCAAAATGGTTTTAATTTTAGAAATGTTACATATCCTACTTTTACATCATATTTCTCTACAAACTTTTTATGGAGATTCTTAAGTGAATCCCTGAGGAACCGTCTCTGTTTTTGAACTTTACGTCTGGTGATGTACTGTTTCTTGCCAGGCGTCATTACAGAAACTTCATCATCTTCAAAAAAATGCATAACTGTGGATTTTAACTTTACAAATTTACTGGAACGTTTCAATTTTGACCCTATTGACATCACTTTGCCTCCATATTTTTTGCGCAAGTAATACGTCGAAATTTTTCTCCTCTGAAGCTCTTTCTCCATGCCGTATTTTTTACAGACCATGCCGCCTATCGACTTTGCGAAATTCCTCTTCTGGACTAAATTCTTACACTCTCTACTGTTTTTTCTGAGTTGCTTCTCCAGAGCTTGCCCGAAAAGAAGTTGGCGTTTAACTTCTTCTTTCCCGGCAGAGATAATTTGTCTGACTACTTTTTGAGGCGAGTCGGTTTGACTGGACTGATTTGACTGATTTTGGCTGACTCTTTTCCGGACAGCCCTTTGCCAACGTTTTTTGTACTTCTGACTTAACCTTTTGTAAAAATGTACTTGCTGCTCTAGAATTTTGATTCTACCTAATAACTTATCTCTATTTCTACGGGCTATTTTCTTGCCAAGAATTAACTGGCGAGACGGGGTTTTTGAATTTACAAGATTTGATGGGCACGATGTTGTTGCCGAGAGGGCTATGGACTCCCTTACAGAATTTTGAAAAACAGGAGTTGGACCAATGGACCTACATGTGGTGTTTGGACTTGAGTTCAAGGAGGGTGGGGGAGGAGCCGAACAAGATACAATTTCGCTGGGACCTACTATTGCACAAACATCAACTGCGGAACAGAGAGGGTCTGCACCAAGTGATTCAAATTCAGAATTCGATTCATTTAAACCAGAATCATCATTTACCACTGGAATTTTATGGACTTCCTGTGATTTCCTTAGCCTTTGTCTCTGTTTTTGATTTTTCCACATCTGACGTTTTGCGAATTTCTCCTCATCAGACATTTTGTTAACAGTTTTGAGCAGACCTTTTGAAGATCTTGCTTGATAATACTTCTTATTCTTTAGCTTTGTTTGTAGCACTTTGTCTGGATTATTGAGGACAAGCTTTTCTCTGTATTTTCTTTTCCTATCTCTGTCCCGCTCTCTTTTCTTCGCTTCGTCCATTACAATTTCCTACGGACAAACAAAGTTCTATATAAAATTTTAGGCAATATTTTTGTATTAATTAAAGTTGTTAGGTGTAATTCTGACACTTAGTTGTGAAGAGAGAAAAATAAACCAAAAATTTTGTTCTTTGTTGATATTTGTCTCAAAATTATAGAAAATTAAAAAAAAAACAAGGAAAAGCCCTAATTATTGTAAGATGTCTTATGATAACGCATTACCCTCTTCTTAGGTTGAATCTTTTTGAAAAATTTTGCTTCCTAGTGATCAATCACAAATTAAAAAATAAAAAAGTATAAAACTAGGTAAACGAAACATTCAGCTCACCTTTTTTGACATAATCAAGCAGCATTATCTATTATCAGCAATATCTGAGTATTTAGGAATGCAGTTATAAACATTTGGGAATTGAAAATGCTAGTAAATCTCATGCCGCTTTACGGTAAGCAGTTGAAATTCTTTTTTAAAAAAAAACCAGTTTTTCTATAGGAGCTACTTAAAAATCTGATCTGCAATGCTTAGGGCACAGAATTGCTAAAATAAGATGCAGTTGTACGTCCACTAGCATAAAGTTAAACAAACCACTTGTAACTTATTCTGTTTCCACTACAAAGAGTTTTCTGTCAAAATCCTTCAACCGATTGTTTTACCTGACTCGTAAAAACAACCCATCTCCTTAAAATGACGCTACAGTGGGCTCAAGATCGGTTCATGTGAGGGGTTATTAATAAATAAAATATTCAGCTCACCTCTTATTCTATAATCAAAGTAGAACATGAATTTGTCAGGATTCTTTTAAAATAAGTGAACCAGACTGCTCGTAACTTATTATTTAAGACTTGCAGAGAATTTTCAGTCAAAATCACATCCTTAATTTTTTTGCCCGAATCAACTATCCATGTCACACGTCCACAAATGAAAAAAACTGTGGAGTTTGTATCAAACCTTTAGTAGGTCAAAATTTGTTTCAGGTGTAAGAAAGGGTAATATAATAAAATTGTGTACCTACTTGTTAAAAATTTGAGTAGCCCACCACAATTCTTCTATCAGAAAAGGTGTCAGTAAATGCTTAGCTGCAGATATGGCAGCTTTCCTTACTTCTTGAAAATGTAGGTTGAATCTCCAAAATTTCAAATAGGTAAATCACGTCCTTGGCTTCTGCAAATCATGCTAGCTGTAGACTTTTCTGCTATTTCAGGCAACCAAGATATCTTAGGACCTGTTGGAATGCATTAACAGTGAGCTAAATAACTGGGAACTTTCCATTTTTTGTAACAAGAAAAAATTTCATAACTCAGTGGCAGGCTCTGAAATCTTACGTTTCACACATCCTTCGCATAAAGTTACCTTTGAATGTTCAACTGTGATACTCTCATCATCCCATCTTGCCAGCAGATTCATTGATTGACCAGTGACAGTCAAATGAGAAAGAATATTTTAATTCATGTCATTGCAATAGCATTCCTACAAAATGCATGTTATCATTTCATACCAAAGAAATTAGGTAAAAAAGAGAACAAATCGGGTGTCAGGACTACGGACAAATAGTGATGAGTCCAAGTGATACATTAGACTAGAAACATGCGTTGGGTCCTTATCGATGAAACTGTGGGATGATTTGTGAAATTTGCTTCAACTCAAATGGAGTTAATATTGCAAACAAATGAGTATGAGGGTATATTGTGTGGGTAACAATAGCTCCATCATGTATGTATCAAGTTCTCAGGGACGTTAATTGTCTCCTTATTACAATTTTCTAAATTTTCCTCTAACTGATAAAAATTCTCTAAAAAAGGATGATTTGTGTAGAGTTTACTTACTCAAATATTTTCAGATTATGCTTCACTTCACACAAACAAACAATTATCGAAACAAAACTTCCGAGAGGCACTTATTTATCAGGGTTCCCCAGATGGTTCGATCAAATGTTGGGTTAGAAATGTTAGGTAAAGAATAATCTGATATTATCACACATTTATCAGTGTAATTAAGTACAGAATTAATGTAAATCTATCACTAAATGACCTCCATTTCAACTCAAGGCCCCCTTTAAGGATTATTAATTACTTACGAGTTCATTTGAATTAAGCTTCCATCAGACGGACAAGGTGGACATAATGAGCTCTGTTCTACTTTGTCCACTCTGTCCCATTGTGGGACCGAGTGGACACGGGACCGAAGTGGACACGGGACCGAGTGGACATGGGACCGAGTGGACATAAGCTTTATTTTAAACTTGTCTTGGTAATTAAGACAAATATGATGCTTATAACTCGTAAAGTAGTGGGGGCTAACCCAACCTCAATGATCAGAAAAATATCAAGGTTTTCATGAATTAACACTTGGAGGGTATTTAAGAGCTGAAACAAATGTGGACATGTATGCTTTACGAGCTGTTACCTACCGTGTTTCACATTAGCTTTAGCACCTTTTCTCCTCTTTAAGGGCACAAAACTTTAAAATCTTCGTCTTTCCAGCAAACTACACCATAATAACAACCTTATCACAACATAAACAGATGACACTGACGAAAGAACGGGGGCAGGACATTACCTACAACGGCATTACCTCCAAAAATCCAACATGGTCGAGCGAGAGATCGAAACTTTGGCAATGTGCCCAAATCGATCGGTCGATGTTTTGAGATGTAAGGCTGTCTCGAATTTTACGATGTTGCCAAACCAAAAATTAAGCATGAGATTTCTTTATAGGTGTTTCTCACTTTCTACCACTGTCCAGAGAGTATGGAAGGTTAGAGGCCCGACTGGATAGGGAAGAATTGAAACAGAAGTTGGAGCCGTGAGCAAGCAGTTGCGTACGTTGGCGCGAGAGTGCGCGGCGAGCGGAATCCCATACCACTGCGCTGATTGGCTAAGCGAGGGTTGCGGACGGACGATGTATAAAATATTGCCTACGTGAAGGTGGTCCGGCAGCAACATACCCGCCGCTAGTCCCTGGAAAACAATAGAAAATAATAGTTTCGTACGTCGCCAGCGAGCGCGCTGCGAGCGCTTCTGTTTCAATTACCTAGCATTGAGTCGGGCCTCTAACCTTCCATACTCTCTGCCACTGTCGATGGTCTGGGTCTGTGAGATTGTGCGAGCAGTGCGAGTTGTGGTGAGATAATCTGATAATCGCTCTCGAAACATGAGCATGAGCGTAAATTTAGAGTTAGAGGTTAGAATCCATTAAGTGAAATTGGTAGAAATGTATGTATTAAAAGGAAAAAGGCATTGAATCACAGGATCAATTAGTTTCTCGTAGACTTTTCCCCTAATACTCGTGGATCGGGAGACTTGTAATTTAAGTAGTATTGGTGATGTGATTAGATTCGTGAAAAAGTGTAACCGCATTGCTTGCTTTTAACTAGCGCTTATGGTTTTGATGCAATGATTGTCATCAGTTAGTTTCCTCTACTACACGACCGCACCCTTATGAAGGCAGATGAAGAATAAAAGTGGTTACTTCAGTTGTTACTCTTTCTCTAAATTTTATGTTTTGGCGTCTCCGCTCCGAAATCACAAGGCTGCCGTGTTCCCTAGCTATGCAGATTGCTTGCTAAGTCTGCCCCCTGTGGAAAGTCTAATCATACCTAAGTTCTCTCCGGTTGGAATTTCTCTACTTCAATGTACGCAAAATAATATTTTGCAGCTGAAGAACACAGCATCTCTCTTGCGGCTATGAAACAATCCAGTTTTCTCTCTGAGCTATTAGATTTCATGATGT
Organism: Bemisia tabaci; assembly: GCF_918797505.1. NCBI lineage: Eukaryota > Metazoa > Arthropoda > Insecta > Hemiptera > Aleyrodidae > Bemisia > Bemisia tabaci. The sequence continues at coordinate 67,512,473 of NC_092794.1, read as the reverse complement.
GCTTGACTTGACTGTAGCTTGATCAGTTACCTAGTTCATCCAGGATGTCACCATGCTCTTCCACAACTCTTGTTGTTTAAACAATTAATGGGCTCCATTAATTAATGTTCGACAATGTTGTGGAAAAGCACGTCGATAGTCCGTCCAAGCATCGAAGGAGAAGTACATTTGTATGAAGGTTTGTCAAGTCTGGCTTAAAGTAAGTCATGTACCTACCAGCCTTTCACCTATCAGCACATCTTAGAGCGCAAGTTTTCTGACAAATAGACCAATTCTGCATTGTCAGAGGTCAGACAATGATCTACCTTTTTTAGAATCTTGAGGTGCGTTGTCGAAGTCAACTTTCCGTTTGCGTTGGGCTTCTCAACGCTAACGGATATCACGTGACAGTTGACTTACCCGTTGGAAAACGCGTTGTTGGTCGTCTCTGTTGACTAAAAATTGTTGTGTTTTGAATGTGACACCGCGTGCACAATATCATTAAGAGGTTAGCTCAACGCTCTCAACTACCTCCTGAGACCGATGACTTGTTGACTTCCGTTTGGTAAACAGTCCAGGACATCGGGCAATCCCAACGGAAGTCGAACAACGCCGAGCGTTGGGCATCGGGTAATTCCATTGCCCAACGCTTCTCAACAGTTGACTTCGACAACGCAGCTCTTTCAGATGTTCCAGTAAACTGTAAACATCAAGTAAACATAACCTCACTTTCTTCTTTTACTTTTACACAGAGATAGAAGAGATTGCAGCATAGAGTAAGAGTAGTTAGAGGTAAACTCTCCCGAATAGAACCCCTAAGAACTATACCATCATTGCAGCCTGATTAGAGGTTTTTTTGAAAGTTGATTTCTTACATACGGAAAAAATTCAGCGATTCTCGTAAAATTTGGGGGAAAAAATAGGAATAGTTGGTTAATAAATTAGGTATCGCTCGGCATATATAAGAGCTCCGCCGAGTGACGGAAAATTTCAAGGGGGATATTGTGGCATTTTCACGTAAAACTTATGAAACTTATGCGAATGAATGAGGCTGCTTATGAACCAACAAAAAAAATGAAAATTCAATTTTGAATTTTTTATGAGATAAACTTCGTTGGAAAAAAAACATTGTTAGTTGAACTTGCAAATCGTCGGCGTGATTATTGTTACAGGCTGCGGAACCAACCCGTAAAAAGTACCTAAGTTTAAATGCATGGGAATATCCACCGAAAAAATTAAATTGCTCATTTAACAGTTTTTTACTTACAAACTGTCCGACTTGTTCCAAATGAGGAGCTTGGAGGACAAGGCGCATAAATGCAGTTTTTGAAAAAATTAAGATATGGTATCACAGCAATGCCCCGCAGTTTATTGCCCCGTGAAACTCAGCCTGTTGCTGTTGCGCGGGGCAATCCAACTAAAAAATTAGTGCGGGGCAATGAAACCAAATTTTTGCAATCCCCCGCAGGAATGAAATAAAATTGTTTCACAGCCCCGCACCAAAAAATTTAGAGTTTCATTCCCCCGCAAATTAAATTGCTGATTTTTCATAAAGTTAGATTCTTTCAAAGTCATCATAAAATTCTGAACGACATTTTCCATTCCTTGGAGTTTCTACTCAACAGCCTGGTCTATTTCTTCTAAAAACTTCATGCAAGAAAAAAACAGTTTGCAGCAACTCAACATTCACTGTGTCTAGTTCTCCTGAAGAGGTAAGATATTTCAATTCCAATCGTCCTATATTTTAAAAACACTTTCAGAATCGCACTTCACAGGATTCCCAACACTTCCAATTTCTTCCCTTTCAATTCATAGGAAAGTTAATAAGCTCATTCAAAGTTATTTCTGGTCTTTGTACTTTTGGAAGAAAGTAATAATAATAAAAAAAAATCCTACATGCTATTTCTTTGAAACAAATGCCTTCCAGGAGATTGCACTTTTATGATGCAGTGCATTGTTTTTCTGTCAATCTTTCAATAAATTTTAAGGTAGATTTTCAAGAACTTGATGATGTGATTTTGCTGCTAAATCTCTGTTAATAACTGATCTAATGCGGAAAAATCAGTTGAATCACAGAGTGCTAGTAGCTTTCATTTTTCCATGAGGATCCCAGCAAACCAAGCACTTCGTAAAGAAGTTCTAGAAAAAAAGAATAAAAAAACAGGCATTAGTGATTATTTCCTCATTGAACAAATAATTTTAAGAAATTGCAAAATAGCTTCCATCGTTTGAAATGTTTACACCTTGGCATGTTGGATACAGAATGAAGTGAGTGACCAAAAAAATAAACATCCATAACATTGAGAACTACAGATAGAGGGCATACATGAGGCAAAAATAAGTGACTGCTGGATTTTTAAGTCATGCTAAATAAAGAATAAATTTGTTGTTAAGTATGATAGGTAAATTTCTGTATTTGAATTTTTTCTTGCGTTTCTATTTTTAATATTCAATTCATTTTCCTAAATGAAAGTCCCGTCACAGAATTTTTCTACTTAAAATAATTGAAACCTAATGTTTGACAATTGACTGATAAGTACCACTGGTAAGCATAGTGAAAATTGAGAGCCCAACCTTAGCTTCTAGGAGCAATCCCTTCAGCTTTTTATGATCTTATCTGTGACTTAGTCAATATTTAAACCATGTAATTTATTGTCAGGAAAATCTCATTGTATCTACTACAATTGGATTCATGTAAACCTACATTTACTCGATCACACTCGAAGTATTTCGACAGTGTGAGTCGGCAATCACATAACTCGGTTTGCGACATCGCAGACTTCCTGTCATACTTTATTTTTTAAAAAGAACACTAGTCAAAGGCAATTCTTTAAAACTGCCGAGATTTTTCTTCTCAGTGGGAAGAAAATTCAGCATAAACTTCAAGGAATGATGTCCATTTGTTCTCCTTTCAAAAAATTTCATAGAGCCGGAGATTTCCAGACACCGCAAACAATATATGTGATTGCGGACTTACACCGTCGATTTGGGCTACTGAGCATTTTCAGGAACTTAATGAGAGATTCATTGAATGGAGGAGGGGTAGGGCATGAGCGTAGCAGTAGAGGTGATAGAGTTAGGGAGTGAGGGTTCAGGAAATTCACTCCAGATAATCTATAATTGAACCCAAAATTCGCAGATGGGCATTTTCCACACAATATTCATAATCATTTGAGGCTGAACGTTTGACAAAATTGGTAAATCACCAGACTATGGCGCGATGTGCCACAGATCTGTACATCACGCTCAAGATCACCATAGTAATCTGGAAAATGCACTACAGTGTGTGCACCATGCACCAGGTATGATCACAAATTTCAGGTCTCTTTCATCTAGGTGAAATCTGCCACAGGCTGGTTAGAGTACTACTTTATGTTTACTGCCAACTGATTTTTAACTGTTATAAAAATAACTACCATCTAAACTTAAAAATCAATGTATGGTCAACTTAAGGTTGGACTTCTAAGCAGGTTGTACCAGCCATTACGCAGTTTCAAGCTTGCAAAAAAGCGTTTGAGCATGTGTTGGTGCAGCCACAGGCATTCTTTTTGGATTTCTGTTGAGGACTATTGTGGCATCAAGATGTATGCCACATTGCACCATAGCCTGTACAATTCCAGGGCTTGCAATAAGTTACAGAATCAGAACACTGTATCATCTAGTGGGGATCATGGTCTTTGCACTGCGCATAGGTACTTCGACTACTGCCAGAGGGAGTATCTACTTACAATGTGCAAAACATCAGATTCCTATTATTATGTTCATGTTGAACTTGAGATACTTGATTAAAAGGAATACTTGCTTACCATCAGAAACTGCATGAAATGCCCGTCTTTTCAGAAGAATTTCGAATTGTCGTTGCGAAACTAGTTGCAGTTTCTAAGTGCACTTATCGATTCTTTCATAAGAATGAAGAAGCTTAGATTTCCTTCAAAGTGGGTATAAAATAAGGACCATAAACGAGGAAGAGTTGAAAAATTGATTTTAAATTATCACAACAAAAAAGTAATGCCCAGATAATTATAAACACTGAGTTTCGGGCCAGCCAGCATGAAGTTAGTATTTAGTAAGCTACGAGTAACGCAGAGAGTTTTAGGTTATGTTGATGTTTTCTCGTTTCGCTGTTGCCATATGGTAATTCCTGTAAAAGCTCTTTGAGAGGTAATAAGTCAACTTTAGACATAACTAATGTAAATTTAACTTTATTACTGACATGTCTCACTGTAATCGCAGTAAGTACATGCCATTTGTGTTGAAATTACAAAATCTATCTGTAGCCCACTACCATGGACCAAATAAAAGCTTCTTTTATTTGGTCCATGCCACTACCTCCAATTTGGCTCCACTGTTATTTTTGCTTTCCCAACCTTCCAAATCAGATGTGCACCATACGATTTGCCGAGCTCATCAGCTCATCACTTAATTCTACAAAGAAACAACAAGTTTATGCCAAAAATCTTCAGCTGATTAATAAAAGTCGATCTTAGTAAGCCCTTAGTCGTAGATAAAGTGAAAATTTAGAGATTCAATGGATGTAATATTTTAATGAGGTTGGCTACACTGAGATCGCGGGGATTTTTTTTAGCGGGAAATCCTCTGATACTTAAATTCTCGCAATGAACATTTTCAATTTTATCTGACGAACGGGGGTGTTTTAATTGTTTAAAAGCCCATCCGGGTCGACGAATATGCACTATTTTTCACGAGGAATCGGAAAAAAAACACTTTTAAAGGCGATAAATCATTAGTAAGGAAGAAAAAACAAGCCGAGCGCAAAAAATTTACGCATCTGAACACAGCTTGCTTTCTTTAGTTCTTATTCAGCACTTATTTGGTGATGCGGATTTTTATTTTTTGGTGCACGTGTTTTTTTTTGGAGGGGGTGGGAGGGGGTTAACATTTAAAAAAAAAACCCTAGTACAGTGTATTTCCGTATAGTTCATTGCAGTAAGGGAGAATTCTTATTGAAGAAAAATGAGTCACGGTGCTGGGGGGTGGGGGGGGGGGGGGTCAGCATTTTCAAATATCGTTTTTTCGGTCCATATAGTTAGAATTGGCATAAAAGGGGCTTATTGCGCATACTGGAAGATCAAATCTGTCTAACATCATTTCAAAATGGCGGCCGATTAAAGTTTTGAAACTATCCAGTTTCAAGGACAGACATTCTCAATTTATTAAGTTTAGTATGAGAATTTCCGGGATCTTTGAAATTATTTTTATTTTTTTGAGGGGGGGGGGGGATAAATATCGATCATTTCCCGCACTACTCGCTATCTCTCCCCCCCCCCCCCATCGGAAGGGGGAATATTTTTGAAATAACTCTATTTGAGCGCATCTCTATAGGTATCCGTGGCGCTAATCTTCCTACAATTTTTATACCAAGTTACCCAATTTTATGCAGTTACAGGTTAAAATACTTTCAAATTGTTGCATTTAACAAGTTATTCGTGCATCAAAGAAGGTGTTTATACACCATCCAGAATTTCTGGGGGGGGGGGCAAATGAGACTATTTCAAATTCTGGGGGGGGGGCGGCCCCCCTTCGCACGCCTCTGTTACAGAGATTTTGGACTTAATCGATGCGATGTATCGCATGATCGCATGCCAGTTCGACCATGTCATGATAAAAACTCATGAAGTTTAACATCTCTGCGACCAACGCCCAAAACCGCAGAGGGACGTAACGTCACCGTTTTTTTACCGGCTGATGAGAGCAGAGAGCAGGGGAATATATTTTGCTGTCGACGGACTGATATCGACCAACTGCCACAATCTCGGCATTTCCATCCGATCATTCATGTTCTGTAGTATCGTTGAACATTTATTAAGAGAGTCCAAATGTCGCTTCATTTCATTGATATCCTTCATATATGGGCTGGGCCATTATCGGTCCGAGAAAATCAAACTAAAGATCAACAAAGCGACTCACACAAGAAAAGCAACACAGTTCGGGGTCGTTTCGGCAGAGTTATGTGGACTAAAGGGGTCAGTCAAGAAAACTATTTGTTTTGAACAATGTATCGCCTTCAATTTTCATTGCGATTAATCCACCGTACAACTGGCTTGTTGAGAAGAACGGGCATTTGCTGATTGGTTTCGCGCCTTCATTTCGTTTAACAAGCAACACATCATAAACCACAGACTGGCAACATTGTATGAGTTTCAGCGCTCTCTGTCGGCTTTTGGCCGCAACCCCTCTTGGGTCACATTGCCACAATCGATTCGATATATCGCAGGGGAGTCTTGTGGAGGTAATGCCGTTGGAGGTAATGCAGTATTCCCGAAAGAACGAGTAGCAAAGGTCGACATCGGCAATGGTCGATTCGTGGCGAACGGTCAGAGGTCGATTCGCGAACGGTCATACGTCGATGCCCGAACGCACCGAACCAATCGAACCTAGTTCACCATTGTGCATTATATTTTACTATTCATTTTATCGTTTGTTGCAAATGGAGCATTATGTATAGGCTGCTTGTCATCGCCGTGGACGACACTAAAGACCTCTAAGTTTAAGTAGCTCTCTTAGCAGAACGAGAGCCATAATGGATCAGGAAATTCCATCAATGGTTGTAAATTAAACTAAATTTATGCTTCGTTTCTGACCCTTAAAGTAGATACCTAAGTAAACAGGTCTCGATTTTTAATTTGACCTCGACTGATGAGCAATAAAAGCCTAGCGTATTAATGTCTTCCTTTTCTTCATAAGAGAAAGGCTATGTCCAATAATAGACTTAATTGAAAATGAACTTTGGAGAAACGTTCTCCTCTTAATTTTGCACCATGATTTGAAGAGAGAGGTCTTCAGGATTTTTCCATTCTGATACTTGGAGGGAATTTAAGTTTTTTTAATATCTTTTCTAATAAGACCCAGCTGGGGCGCTAAGTGGCTTTTTTTATTTATTTTTATCTTTTAATGTGATTAGACATACACATCAATGGTGAACCTAGAAAAATTTCCATTGTGCAAGGAATATGGATTGATAGCATCTCAGAATCGGTGCATTACATGCAATTTTTCTTCATGTACTGATCCGTTATGCTTCAAAATAGTAAAAAATTTAAGAACATCTGAAATGATGCAACTGCAGATAGGATTGTGGTTAAGTGATGTCACCTTCATTATGCATCCCCTTAAAATGGAAGGATTTATAAAATGAACTTCAAATTTCTTCAATGAAAGTGAAAAACTCTTATGAAGTTGCGTGTAAAAATCAATGTCTCATTTCTGTGTTTTCAGAAACAAGTCGCGGTGAAAATGCCTAATTTTTTTTTTAATTTCATGGAAAATAAACTTGATTTTTCTCGTCTTTGAAAGTATCATGTCCTACCGCGATGTGCAAAAAGAATGCTCGATAGGTACCTATGTCATAACTTTTTCCATGTTTGAATTAAAATGTTCCGATTAGGACTAGTGTGAGAAGTTCCAGTTGTACTTCTTTGAGGCTGGGCCTCAGCCGGCTCTTTCACTTTTGCAGTCAAGTATACTTAGTGTTTCATCCTCTTATCTTTTTGTGTTCGTGTTTTCAGCACCCTGTCTCTCTTTAGTAGGGAGCCGAGGCACCCTTCTATGACTCAGTCTTGTCACGTTACAGTATGAGGAACTGCGCAAAAGCAGATTGAAGCAAAGTCCTACATGAATGTATTTATTTCCAAGTAACTCCTGTGGGTAACAAAACGTTGGCTTCCACGTCAAGAATAAAGTTGTCAAAGTAGAGGCTTGAAAGCAACTTACAATGAGGTGTAAAGACCTGTGATATTAAAGCGTATTAAAGGTGATAAGGAACTTTACCATCGAAGAAATCTTCAGTCATGGCGACTATGACCATGGAGCAGAGACGTTTCCCTCGCTGTATAAGAAAATCTGCCATTAAAGTTTTTCAAGAACAAGAAAAGCTACAGTTTCATCTGCATTTTTATCAACTTGGTTCTCAAGAAACCTTCAATGATCAGACACAATGATATGCTCCTTTGGCGTGGTAGCGAGTGGAGATAATCTATGAACTGCTGAAAGACTACTTTTTCCTCAAAAAGTGGATTTTTCCACCTACCTACGCGAAAGTCGTAGAATGTCCACTCAATTAGGGCTCAGACTGAAAAAGAAATTAATTAATTAATTTAAACTGACTCAAAAACACTTCCGGATTGAACAGCTTCGATTAACTTCCCACCGTTCCGACAATGAACAGCAGTGGCTAGGCAAGAAATTACTACATACTAAACAGACACACTGCCAAAAAAATAATTTATCCGACGACATGCGAAAATTTATTCAGTGAAAAATATTAGACATTCTTGACTATTAAATAGGTAGATGTACTATTACTATTACTAATGTCCTCAAAGTCAAAAGGGGTTAGTTTAATGAGAAACAATAACAAACTCGTCCGAACTCGCCCCGGCGAATGTTCATGACATTCGCGGCAGTTCGCGGAACCATTCGACCCGTTCGCTTCGAGTCGACGACTGCCCTTTTTTCGAATTCGACTTCTGCCGATGTCGACGATTGAACTCCGCTCACTTGTGAGGAGTCCTAAAGCGAAGCTTTTATTTGGTCCATGCCGGGAGCTGCACTGCAGACCAAGGCGGATAAAGAATGGTGGTCGCATTTCGTACCCTCTGGACGTCACACTATGGAGTTATATCAGTAAAAGTATAGAGCGCACCCGCGCGCGGGTCCCGATCCCCGCGGCCATGATGAAAATGAAGAAGAAGAAGCGATTTTTGTTTATTTTTCAAATAATGAAGAAGAAGAAGCTGTCTAATTTCGCTGTTTCCCGCCAAGTTCAACCCTTCAGAGTTTTGATCAATTATTTACAATTAAACGTTTTAGGTTGGATTCTAGTCAGGTCAGGTGTTCTTTGCAAACATTTTTGAGACAGGGTCAGATGCGTAATGATCTCTTGTTTTTTCCCGAAGATTTCTTCTTAAATTTTCAGGTGTTCCATCCCAACTGTATACCATGGATTTTAGTCAAACGGAAAATTAGATGTGAAGGAAAATATTTTTTATTAAACAAACAAACAAACCGAAAAAGAAAAAAAATTACTAGAACCAAAATGTTTGCAAATACAGTTGAATTTATACATACTGCTACGATCCTGAATCTAGAGTCCCTTTATACCCAGAGTAACGACAACTCGATTATCAGCTGACTGGCAGCCGACCTTGGCTGGCCATGGAGGCCGAAACTAGTGCACTCAAACGAACGATATTGGGGGATAAGGATCAGGAATCCTGCGATGTCTGTCACACAGAAACAACAACATCAACAAATTGATCAATTAAAAAGAAAATGAGATTGGTTTGTGAATAATTTCTTAATCTATTTTCATTTTGGACCGATGGCAATAACAATTTACTCTTGATAAACCACAATTAGGTAATATTTTCATTATTCTTGTTCACATACGAGGTACCGCCATCTTGGTGCACTAGTTTCGGCCTCCATGAGCGAGAACCAATCAGAATTGGATTTTTTTTTAGGCCACTTTCAGCCCAATCCTGGCCCAACCAAAAGTGAGTTGTCGTAACTCTGGGTATAAAGGGACTCTACCTGAATCTAATCAATGTTTCTATACTTGAATCACTCTTTCTGAATTGGACCGTGATTAATAGAAAGGAACCAAGCCAAACCAGCTATTGTCAAATTTAATTGCGCAATTTAATTTTTTACAAGAGAAGATTTCTGCAGATTCCTTTGAAAATTTTAAGGAATTTGCTTTGTACCATGTAGAAAATTTACTGAAATTTGCACACAAATCCACACAACTGTTTCCGTGTAAAAAATTAAATCGCCTGATTAAATTTGGCAATAGCTGATGTGGCTTGGTTCCTTTCTGCTTGATGCGGTCGAATTGCAAGTGAGAAATGAAGATAGTTCTACGAATCAACATTTATCAGAGAGGAATTATGGGCCAGTAACTTGTTTCATGAAATTAAAACATTTGAAGGGAAACCAGGGCAGAGGTCAAAATGTTGAGAGTTATTTAATTATTATTATGAGGCTGCAAAAATCTCCATCAATGATTTTATACACTAAATCGGATTTGGTTATAAGTAACGTGGTGAATGATACGCAGTTTAGTTCTGTTGAATTTTGTTCAATTAACGGCCACTGAGCCAAAGAGTCACTTAATTTAGGCACCTTATAAGCAAGATTCCTCAGTTGCGCTGAGGTGAGGAATGGGAAGTCTATCTCAAAGAATAAATTAAAAAATTAAGGAAAACTCGGAAGGGCAGAAGTAAATAATGATGTAAATGCTAAATGCAGGTCTTTTTTTTTATTTTTACTATTCATTTAGCATATCTTTGCCAACAAATTTTGCACTATAATTATAAAAATAGAATACTTATGATAGGTAAACTAAAACTAGGCGACATTTATCATTTTGAACAAGGCAATGGAGGACCTCAGGTGTTTGACAATAAGATTAAAATTGAATTTAAATAACTCTACGACAAAAGAAAAAAGAAGCGTAGAGCACCTCTTATCGAATTTATTTCTCTTTCTCAATTTCGTTGAAGGGTGTAGAATTGCAGGAAGTAATTTTTTTTAGGTCATTTAGGTTGTCACAAAGAATTTCGTATTGAGAAAATGTCTTTAAAAATTACTTCTATAAAGTTGGTTTTACATTTTTTAAGTCTTGTTTTGCAGCCCATTGTAAGCAATCTAAGAGGAGAAGTAAATAATAATGTATGTACTGTTGCGCAAATAATGCTTACATCACTATTTACCTCCCTGTCTATGGCGCTTTTGCCATTTTTTATTTCCTCTCCTATCGCATTTAGGCCCCTGAAACTCTTACGCCTAATAATACACTCTAATGGCAAGTATGTTCATGTTCTAACTACCTTGTAATTTTCTTAAAAATGTCATAGGTGCATACCTACAGTTATTGGAATAATAGAATAGGTCCGTCATTATTTAAACGGCAAAATAGATGAATAAGACATTTACGAGATTTGAACCTTGACCTATGCAAGGATGCCGATCCATACCTTATTATTGGAGAGTAGTGTCCCTATGGAACGCCGTTAGTGTCAAAACCCTTTTCTTGCGCGCGCGGAATTTTTTTTCGGCGCGCGGAAAGAAAAAACCCGTTTTCGATGAAAATCTCTGAATTTCCGGATTCCGCGCCGGTTTTCGATATATTTGCGCCGTTTGTGTCAAAACTATTTTTTCCGGCGCGGCGCTCCAAATCTGTTCCGCGCGCGGAATTTTCGATATATCGATTCCTGCTCGCCGCCGGCGCGGCGCTCCGAAATCTGTTCCGCGCGCAGAATTTTCGATATATCGATTCCTGCTCGCCGACTGTTTTTTCCGGCGCTGCACCAGAAAATAATTCCGCGCGCCACTTTTTCGATATATCGATTTTTCTGCGCGCGGAGAATATTATTATGGAGTTATATCAGTAAAAGAATAGAGCGCACCCGCGCGCGGGTCCCGATCCCCGCGGCCATGATGAAAATGAAGAAGAAGAAGTGATTTTTGTTTATCTTCCATATTAGGAAGAAGAAGAAGTCTGTTTATTTACATTTGAGAATCTTGCATTTGATTTTGATTATTTCCCTTTTTCAGTTTTTACATCTCAGTATTTTCTTGTTTCCTGATTTCATTATTCTATCCATGGATTTCGCCTTCGATTTTTTCTGATATGAGGTAAGTCTTGGTATTTCTAAGTATTTAGGTGAACTTGTGAATCCAAGCCATCTGCATCTCTTGTGTCATCTGTAACTAAGTAATATATACTGTTTTTAGCCGTTTTCTGCAATTATTTTCAAAATTTGATTTGATTTATCCCTGTCTTACTTTAGCTCTAGTCATTAATAACTTTGAATCCGCTGAAGTCAATATGTTAGTAAGTAAATTATATGATTTCATCTCTTATGCATGTCATGACTGATAGTTCGTTAACGGACAGTAAAGAGCTGGTTGATGCTGCTCGAATTGTTGTTAATATTTTTCATATTTCTGAGCTCCCAAGGTACTAATTTTTACTGAACAATAAAATATGCCCCATCTATGGTTAGAAAACAAAATGCGCTCTCATGGGTTAACGCAGTGAGCGGGTGCAAAGGCCTATCCCTCAAGGATGGTATTATTCGAATGCGGACACCACCACTAAGCTGCCACCAGGACCTTTTATTGAAGTAGAATATTGGAAGGACAAAGTACCCTCTTACAACATTGTCTGTGACTGATTGTCAATCGTAATTATCCGTGAAAAACATTGTACTCCCCAACCTAACTATCGCCTGGAAGTTGAATTAATTGACCATTCTTTTGTTTCAGGAAATCAATTAAATATTTCAAATTGCAGGCTACTTGCACCCTTTCTTCAAGTAACTAACTGCAGATAAGAACAATGGAATTTCTGGAAAGTACATTCAGAAACTTTGTATTGGTAGGAAATTGCATTCAGCAAGGCAATGCTGATTTTCTAGCTTTGCTGGCTCCAAACCTTGCTCATTATTACTCGACATTCGTCCGTATCAAAGACCTTTTCATTGATGATGAAAATGTGAGTGAAATTCTACTTTCTGTTTTAAATCTCTTACGCCATCAGTTGTATCGATGTGATAGTCTTCTAATGCAAGCTGCACTAGCCGTGTTGAGTCAAGATTACCAGTTGTAAGAGAACAGCATGTGGGTCAACCTCGTCTAGACATTCCTGTGGACCAAGTTGTAACACTCCGCCGTTGCGGCTTAACCTGGCCGAAAATTGCCAAAGCTCTGAATATTTCTCGGCAGTCTCTATGGAACTTTAGACGTCTGAACAATGTACATGATGCTAGAGCTTACAGCAACATTAGTGATGAAGAGCTGTCCAATATGATTTCCAGCATCAAACAGGAACATCCATCAATGGGTTATAGATACATATGGGCCAGTTTGAAAGCTCGGCAGATTTTTGTCACATGGGAGCGTCTCATTTCTTCTGTCCGATTGATTGATCCTATCGGAATACTCAATCGACGCCGCAGAAGGCTAAGAAGAAGACAATACCGGGTGAAAGGTGCAAACTACATGTGGTATGTATTACTTACTTTTATGGCCTGCCACCTAAGCAGTTCACCATCGAAAGTCTATTATATAGGTTATGTAATGAATCAGTTCTGGGTGGGAGAGAAAAGGACGCTTATTGACACGGGTCTATTTTTGCCTACCTCCCTCGTACTGGATTGATTTTTGGATATTTTGTGGCTTAATGCATGCAAAAGGCGAAAAGCAGCATGACTTGTCCTATTCTGTGTTGTATCAGTGGTAAAGATTTGTTGCCCAAACAACTGGCAAGCTGATTTTAATTAAAAAATTAAATGTAAAAGTGTCAAATGTTAAATGTGAAGTGTGGCAGTTGAAGAAGCGGACCCAAGAAATGCTCAAAGCGACAGAGATGGATTTCTGGCGAAGATCGGCTGGAATCTCGAGAAGAGAACGCGTCAGAAATGAACAGGTCCGAGAGATAATGGGCGTTGAGGGGACGATTGTGCATGATATCATGACCAAGCAATTGGTATGGTATGGGCATGTGCAGAGAATGGCTGATACCAGGTTGCCGAAGAAAGTGTTGGAGTGGGTCCCCCCAGGTAGGCGACGGAGAGGGCGTCCAGCCAAACGGTGGGTAGAGGGCATCCGTGAAGAGATGGAGAGATGCCAGCTTCCGGAGGATCTCTACCATGACAGATTCCTGTGGCGGGTAGGCGTCGCAGAGCGCCCTAGTGCGCCGTAAAAGCGGCTCATACATACATATCCAGGCTGTAAATCAACTCATTAACTATCAAACAAGATTCCTTTTTGAGCTCATTTAGCCTATAATTTGTTGATTGACAGCTTTTTTTACGAGACCAGTTGCTCCAAAGTCCTGTTAAATTTCAGAAATTTTTAAGTACGAAAAAGGAAAAGGAAAAAGAAAATTTTAGATGCCAAACTTCCGAGATTGCCACAAACCTATGCTTCTAGTTTTAAAGCTCTCTTTTTCTCTTCATTTTCCCTGAAAAAAGAATTCAAGAAACCTTATGTGATCCAGGTGTTTTATTTGCTAAGTTGGCACCACCCACAAACTCGGAGACAAATTCTTTGGCAGTGGCGTAAATAAAGTATTCACTATGATGTTAAACCAAAACTAAAGCTAAAGTCTGAAACCATGTAACTCAATTCCGACGCACATTGGTTCCAGGGCCCGATCTAGGTGGCATTAATTAGAATATCACTGATGATGACATATTATATATGTTTCTAGGGGTTCTTTGGGTCGCTAATTACGAATTTGAAGTCAATTTGACTGTATCATTTAGCATAAGGTGGTAAATTTGCATTTGGCTTGAAAATTCATACTTAATACTACATTAATAATATTTTAAAATGGCTGAATTTCTGGACCGATATATTTTTCAACCTTTTTTGATTTATCATCAAAAACTATCGATGAATTTACGAGGATTTGTCCTCTAATTACTAATTTTTTTATGGGGGGTGGGGGGTGGGCAATGTTGTATAATTTTGTGAACCAGGAATTGGTATTATCTGGTAAAATATACCTCCTAAATGTTGTGGTTTCCCTGAGGAAAATAAATTCCAGTACCAAAGAAAACTGCTTATCCCACTATTCGAGTTGTTCATACAGTGTTGACAAATCAGCGTAAGAAGAACTTTATTTGAACCTCAATGCTCGCTGATTTCTTGATTCGCCGCGCTTTAAAACCAACAGAAATTTTGAAGCTTTGTAATTTAATGGTACAATTATGCTATCAGAATTATTATATTATCAGAATAACTATGAATTAAGATTCGATCTTCGTCTATAATTCAAAAAATACATTTAAATTCATTATACGCGGCAATTTAAACATACGTAACATAAATATTTTACTTGAACAAGAAGTATACTCACTCAATGAAGGAAAGCAGAAACCAAAATTAATAACAAAGTATTTGGAAAGAAAAATGATTACTGTCTATAAGAGCAGGAAAATATTCATCGGTATAATATTTTATTGCGCATCAAAAAGAGTGAGGTGTCACACTTGCTTTTTTTCTTTTTTAAACAAAGTTGTGAGCTTGCGATGATTTCAGAGCCTTACAAACCTGAGAGAATAAAAACACGAAGAAATCATGAACCAAGAAAGAAATAAGCATTCGTTGTTAAGTTAGAGGACATTTACTCATACAATCACGGAATAATGCGCGCGGAGTGCAGTAAACTCCTTTTCTGTGGAACAGTGCTATGTCTATGGGCCTCTCTAAAGGTACAGACAATGTGAAAAACAATTATCTAAACGATTGAGAGGATTTAAGAACCCACGTGTTCTGTATTTTGAGCCATAATTGTAAAATTTCTAGTCAAAAAACGGGAACTGTCTTTAGTCTATGGGCTTCTCTACAGGTATAGACAAGGTGAAAAATAATCATCCCAATGATTGTGAGGATTTGAGAACTCACGTGATGTGCAAAAAATGCACTCATCAAAGATCTGGAGTCTGCAGTAGTGCAGTAAACTCCTCAGTGTGTCAATTTTCTTCATTTCTCGAAGGCCCGTTTTGGAAATTCAAAGTGCGCTAACCTCCAGGGACGCAAGTATGCGCAGAATTTTTTTGCTCCGAAATCAAGTGTAGGGTCAGCACTAACTACTACAGTCGGTCTGCACGTGTGCGAACCTACGTAGGGCCTTTATTTTGAGTCATAATTGTAAAATTTCCAGTCAAAAAACCGGAGCTGTGGTAAGTCTATGGGCTTCTCTAGAGGTATAGACAAAGTAAAAAATAATCACCTTAACGATTATGAAGACTTGAGAACCCACATGACCTATAAAAAATGCAGTATTCATATTCCCAAGGATCTGAGGTCTGCAGTAAGCTCCTTAGTGTGTCAATTCTTTATTTCTTGAAAGCCGGTTTTGGAAATTCAAAGTGCCCTAACCCCCAGGGACGCAAGTATGCGCAGAATTTTATTGCACTAAAATCAAGTTTAGGGTTAGTACTAACTACTACAGTAGGTCTGTATGCGTGCGAACCGGCGCAAGACATTCATCTAGAGCCATTTTTGTAAAAATTTGCTTGGAATTAGTAGAAAATAACGCTTTGTCTAACGGCTTGTCTAGATGTATAGACACGTTTTTGAAAGATAGTAAGAACGTATAAACCTTTAACATGCCTTATATTTTTGATACACCATAACAGAACACTTCACATTTGCATCTATTTCTGTGTGATGAACTTCAAATCATAGGACCTGACAGTAAACACTGAAAACTGGTGCG
Source organism: Bemisia tabaci (assembly GCF_918797505.1). NCBI lineage: Eukaryota > Metazoa > Arthropoda > Insecta > Hemiptera > Aleyrodidae > Bemisia > Bemisia tabaci. The sequence continues at coordinate 67,496,239 of NC_092794.1, read as the reverse complement.
AGTCCGCCCAAAAGTACCTCGCGGCCTCACCTTTAGGTGCTTATCATTTCCTTATTAGTGATCCAATCTTCATGATATTTGGCCAAGTTACTCTCGAGAGTATGCATTATCAATCTGTGGTGTCAAATTTTAATTTTTCCAAAATTCATTTTTTTGAATTAATGCCACCTAGATCGGGTCTCGGAACCAATGTGCGACGTCGCAAAATTTCCGCCGACAATTTATTTTCTTACAGAAAATCCGTTGTACAGATTTGCATAAACATTTTACTAAATTTTCTCAAAAGCATGAAGAAAAAGCTGGGAAATTTTCTGACAAATTCAAGCAACGATTTTCCTGTTAAAAAGTAAAATCTTAGCAAACGTTTTGTAACGTCGCAATTCAGTCACGTAGTTTCAGACTTTAACCATCGAAAAAATTTTCTCTGAACTGATAGAACTTCTAATACCATACTTACCCCTTTCTCCGAAAAAAAAAAAAACTATTTTGTTGTGACACTGTTCTACAAGAATTTGCTTAATTTTCAGGCACTTGGATGGTAACGAGAAACTCGTCAATTGGAACCTGTACGTACATGGATGCACTGATGGGTTCAGCCGTCGAATCATTTATCTTCGGCTTGCCACAACAAAAAAAGCTGAAACAGTTTTAGATATATTTACTCAAGGAGTGGATAAAAATGGGTTGCCTATGCGAGTGCGTGGGGATTGGGGTACAGAAAATGCCGAAGTGATTAATTTCATGGAATCACGACGCAGTAACATTGATTCACCGTTTATTCAAGGTAGAAGTGTGCATAATACAAGAATAGAAAGATTGTGGGCAGAGGTTAACTTAATTGTGACCTCAAAATTTCGACAGATCTTTTATTACCTTGAAGATAACAATTTTTTACACCAGTCGTCTGTTCTAGACTTGTTGTGTTTAATTTACGTGTACTTTTTTAGAATACAGCAGAGTCTTAACAATTTTACAAATTCCTGGAATAATCATGGATTAAGAACAGAACGGTATGCAAGTCCTAATGAGTTATGGCTTACAAGTTTGCTCCAACTACATTCTGAAAGAGATTTATTTTCTCTGGAAATGCTGCCAGAATCCTTAGATTTAAATGAAACAGTAGCACCAACTAATTTTCAAATGACGCTACCCAGCATAGATATTTCAGTGTTCGGGCTTAATCAAGAAGATATAGATTATTTTTGCGAAGTTGCTGACCAGTTAGTACCTGATCCTTTACTTGATGATAATCAGGAAGGGGTATCCCTGTACTTACTTCTCAGAAATCATTTTTTAAATGAATAGGTATCTCAGTAACTGACAGTGTACTGTGTGTCTCATTTCTGTCCGTCACTTGCTGTTCTTTTCGCCATTTCTTAATATTTTTGTTTTAATTTTGCCTTCGGCAAAGTCAATTTTAATATCTTACTAAACAAACTAAAAAGTTTTGGAATCTGTGGTGTGTCACTTAAATGCTTTCCTTTACATAAAACTGTACACACCCTATTTTCTGATACATATTATTGCATGAAATATTGAATTGTTGTCCTCCAAAATACATTGATTGTTTATTAACTTTTGGGGAGTTATTTGTTGTTACATTCCAAATTTCTTGCTTCATCTTCTTGGGCCCCCCCAAAGAACGTCTTCTGGGACGTCGTCTGGGTTCGTCTTCGTGGAACGTTTCTTCTTGGGGCCTGAGGGCCCCGTTTCTGATAATTTTAAGTCCAAAAAAAATTTTCCCGCGCTTTGGCGGCGTTGCCAAGTTGCAACCTTAAAAATTCGATAACTTTTGAACCAATTGAGTTATTGATCTGCGGTTTGCGCTAAAATTCTTTAAAAATTATGAACTTTTGTTTCATGTATGGTTTTTGGATAGAACGTAACATTAAACTTATGATTCACCTCTTTTTTTGGATTTTTGATCCGTCGAATTTTACGTGTTCGTAAATACCCAAAAAAAGCCATTTTTTGATTTTAAAAAAAATATGTCCAATCGATTTCTCGTCTGATTCCGCATCTATCGATATGTCATATTTGGCGGGGAAACGATTGGTATAGAAGTTATGACCATTTTTATACGCGGGTTTCGACGCGCCGTACCCATTACGCACCGTTACAGCCGTCCTGGGCTCCTCGCCGCGTCGCTTATAGCGACTGGCTCATCGACTTTACTCAACTTTTTAGTTTTAACTGACTTACTCAAGAGATAATTTGTAATAATAAAGTTTTTGTGCCCAGTGATTTGTTGTTCTAACCCATAGTTAATAGCCAGTTCTAAGTGTCAGAGACCATCCAGGCAAACGAATAATGTAGAATAAGTAGAAAACGACTGAGATAAGTGACTGTTCGAAGCTGTGACGGAAAGAGAACTGATATTTGGGCTACATTTTGCAATAAGGAACTAGAATTATCGGCTCATTTAAGAAACAACGTATGTGCCATTAGTTTCTTTATGCAAATAAGTGCTTTTACGGATAGGTCAGAAATTATGGTACCTCATGCCAGAATGACGTTTATTTAGCGAGGGGTATTAGAAGCATACCTGCGGGGTTATTAGGAAGTATTAATTACCTTGGGATCGATTAGAAATCTGGGATTAGATAGACAAAAGTTAGTTCGCAGTGCAGATAGTGCAAATAATGTCGTCAGGAATAGACCTCTATTTCGAAAAAATGATAATGTAATTACATAAATCTATTCTTGAACGAAACTTATAGTCTCTGTGAGGCTCTTTAAAATGATAGATATCGATGAAGATTATTAGCGTAACTTGAAATGGATATTTATACGTATTAATTGAGAACGACAATATTCAAAAGTAGGGAAAACGTAACATTACAATCTTCCTTTTCATCGCAACGGAATCAGTGGCGTGGCATGAATTGCGATATATCGATTGTTATGCCATTTAAACCTACGTAAAAGGATCGATAAACAGGGTGTTCGCAGCGAAAACCTTAATAATCGATTCTTTACCATAGGTTTAGATGGCATAACAATCGATAAATCGCAATTCACGCCACGCCACTGTGAGGTTCGGTATACTCCGTTTTCCGCGAGAGAGGAGGATTTTGTATGATACCACTATTTTAACGCCAGTGCGCGCGGCTGGTATCGCGCTCAAATTGAAGGCGCACAATCGTGAGAAGAGAACAAAAGTGAGGGCGGATACAGCTTTAAAGTGAAGTATTCAGCTGCCGCTTCTTGTTTTCTGCGTTTAATTGTGTGATTCAAAGACCCTTTTGATCAAACAATGACTTGTTTGCGAATGAAGTGCAATCAGTGTTCGAAACTCACTTTTGAGTTTCAGGAGCCATGTCGCGCATCAAGCCCGATTTTTAGGCGCCATAGAAGATTTTTTAGGGGCCAAATTGACTTTTTGCCTATACTTTACGCATATTTATTTAGTTAGACGCAAGATGTTATCGTAACAGAACTAGTAAGTAAAAGCACTAAGAATGAAATTGTGAAGAATAGAAGTAGACTTTTTTTTTTTAATTCAAATAGATTTGTTTTCTTTCTTTATGTGACTTCTTATGAAAATCAAGATTTTTCGGGAGCAATTTTTAGGGGCCACGTTGGCGCAGTACCTTTATTTTTTAGGTACCATGGCCGATTTTTTAGGCGCATTTGGCGCGTTGGCGCCTGTGAGTTTCGAACACTGAGTGCAATATTAGTATTTTAAAAAAAAAACGAATGAAAGAAGATGCGGTAATATTTTTAATTGCAATACATAAGATCTAAATAACGATTTTGTCTCTCAAGTCACCGATTCTTCTTCCTGAGATAACAACGGAAATTTTCGAGTTCAGGTAAAGTGATCGATAATTAAAGTGACAGTATGGGAACACACTCTCAAAGGCGCAAGTGAAACTATTTATAAAAGTCCCGAGAGGTTTTCTTCATAGAGAAGAATGCCTCTGCAAGTTATAAGTATATCGGATTATAGCCGATGTCTCATATTATCCAATCATCACTTTTGCACTTAAAGACTAATGGAAGCCTTTCATTTACCCATCATTCAGAACTACTCAATACTCTTGATACGCACGTTATTTGATTAGGAACGGTTGTTGGAATAATTAATTTTAGCACAACTCTTACTCGGAAATGGATAAACCACGATATTTTAATACGCTAGTATAGACAAAAACTATTTGTCTTTAAGCGTTGTATACCTCTGTACTAAAACGAAAATAAATTAAAAACAATTCAACAACAACAACAAAATGATGTTCTGGGACTTTTTCAGAGCATCCGCGGAAAAAAAGCTTGTATGCGGTGACAAAATTCTAGAAGGTCAATTGGACTGCATTCTGCAATTAGGAACTACAATTTCTGGCTCTGTTCAGGAACAACGAATGTGCCATTAGTTTCCCTATGCACAAAAGGTTTTACAAATGAGACAAATATTGTAGTTCCGAATTGTAAAATGAAGTCCAATTGGAATTACCTAACCTTTTTTGCAAGTCACACCTCCCAGTTTAGAGCAAAAACTGTTGCAAGTTGCTTCTTATTTCAGTGCACGCATGGTGATTCCATGACAATTTTGAAAACTACGTTGTTTTGAACGCAAAATAAAGTTCTGCGTTGATTAATTTTTCCCCATTATCATCACATTATAGACGCTCTTGTTTCTGGAACATTCTGGAGCAGTTCGTTTAGAAATTTCCTCTCTTTTTTGCCCCTCCCCAAAGGGTTTTGGGTTAGGTAAGTATTTTTCTTTTGTTTTGAACTTTTACGGACTTTTACCCCTCCCTTCCCCCAAAAAATACATCCTCACAGCGTTCTTTTCGTTTCTTATTGTTTACACAATTTAATCCTTTTTCATTGTTTTGTAGTCTCAAAAGTTCTCGAAGAACAGAACAGGGATTTTCAAATCCTGTTTACAATAAAGAGGTCCCTCCACCTCAATGGAACAAAAGGGATGCATTTTTGTCCTTTTGTTCCGTAAAATTCGGGTTGCCCGCCACAGGACAACGAGTAAATAGTTTCTAAATTACATCCTAATTGCAGGAGGGGTCAGCAGAGGGGGGTGGGAATTTTGGAGGTGGCTACAGACCAACCGAGCTTACAAAAGGGAGACCATTTCCCTAAAGTTCAATCAGTGTGAGTTTAGAAAGCGAAGAAGTTCCATGGGTGAACAGGTCAGAGGGTCAGTGGTTCAGTGGCTTAGTTGTTTAGTGGTTCAGTGGTTCAGTGGTTCAGTGGTTCAGTGCTTCAGTGCTTCAGTGCTTCAGTGCTTCAGTGATTCAGTGCTTCAGTGCTTCAGTTTAGTGGTACACTGCAGTCAGCGACCGGAATTCCAACATTTGTAGTAACTCAATTTGGATTAACATCCTAATATGTAAGTGAACCTTATAGCTTACTCATACCTCCTATTTTTACACACTTGAAATTTTGATAGTTTTAATTTTAAATTTTTTATTTTTCAAATTTTTATTTTTCCAATTTAAACATTTCAAATTTAAATTTTTAATTTACAAATTTCAAATTTTGAATTTTCAAATTTTTAATTTTTATTTTTCAAAGTTAAATAAAGCAGTCATTTTTCAAATTGAAATTTTTTCGCTTATAAATTATAAATTTTAGGTATATTCTATATAGTATTTTATCATTACTACGGCCGTACCAGGTTTAAATTTTTATTAATCATCGTTTTAGGTACTCGTATTCTCAGAAAAAAGATAAAGGAAAAAAGAAGGTAAATAAATAAAAAAGGAAAAAGGAAAGTAATAATATTTTATTCCAATTCATTCGAATTCTATGGATCAACAGTATATTAAGGTGATTCGATGGACGCCATATTTTGTGTCAGAACGGCATGCGATATATCGCATCAATTAGTTCCATTTTTTTAGGTACTTGTCAGTTTTCTCTAATTTTGAGATCGCAATTCTGTTGTTAAGAGACTAAAGCACTCACTTACCAATTTTAACAAAGAAATTCAACGTAATAAAGGCGTGGTTTTTTTTAGAGAGAAAATATCGCATTCGAAAGCAGTTTCGATATCAGTATCGAATGCGAGGTTTTCTCTCAAAAAAAACCACGCCTTTATTACGTTGAATTTCTTTGTTAAAATTGGTAAGTGAGTGCTTTAGTCTCCTAACGACAGATTTGCAATCTCAAAATATAGAAAAATGACGAGTAGCTGAAAAAATGGAACCAATTGATGCGATAAATCGCATGCCGTTCTGACACAAAATATGGCGTTCATCGAATCACCTTCATTGTTTTCCTGCAATTTGCACAGATCTACACAACCAAAAAAACCCTCAGATTGTGAAAACTTTCTTGAATTCTTGAGTAATTTTCAGCGCTTATTCTGAAAAAATAAACGAGAATCAACCCTCAAAATCGCAGATTTTTTAATAGAAATGAACATTCCTTTGGTTAAAGTTTAAAAGTAATCAATCAAAGTATTTATTAATTGGACTGCATTTTGCAATATGGAACTATAAATTCTAGCCCGGTTTAAAAACAACGTATGTGCCATTAGTGTGTGGCGTTATGCACATAAGTGTTTTTTCAGATGAGCCAGAATTTATAGGTCCAAATTGCAAAATGTAGTCGAATTGTCCAATCGCTCTCATGCTTTTTGACTTATATTATTGCTATTTTTCTTTTAGGTCATTTTTTTGCATTCTTAAATCTTGAGTAATTTTTAGCGCCTAGTCAAAAAAATAAACGAAATCAAAATCCCAGAATTTTTAGAAGAAGGTGATATTTGCTAGGTTAAAATTGATTGATAATCAATTCAATTATTCATTAATATCCCAATTATTTTCATGCTTTTAGATTTTTAATAGTTCTTTTTTTTTATTTTTGTTTGTTTCAGGTCATTATTTTGCATCCAGAATCGCATCAAAATACATTGGTTAAATAAAAAATGCGCAACTACACCTCCACGTTTGAAAATCTCCGATGGTGTTCCACTTTCAGAAAAGAAAAGTAACCGAGGAATCTCCCTCAAATTCTCCGTAAATATTATAGAATGAGTGAAAAACTCATATTAATGAAAAACTGCTGATTAGTTCTGGTTGAAAATAATAAAACAAGAGCAGAGATTTGCGACGTCACAGTCAAAGATAAGTATTTTCAACCTTCAGCTATCGATATTCGAACTCTCGTTAAAGTTTTAGTAAAAAAAATTGCGCACAGGCTATAATTTTAATTTACATTAGATCTTTAGCAGCTCTGCCCCCTTCATTTTTCTATTTTTCCAGATCGGCAAAACAGTAATGACGTTTCCGGCATTATGCTTTTTGAATGAAATCAACTTATTTTATGGGACTAAATTTTTATTTTTCCTCTTCAAAGGCTTCATGCTAATTTTTCTTTCTCCTTTCTCGTGTATTTATCTCTTCTAAATTGACAAGAGACAGGGTCAGAGCACAAGCTACTTTCAGCATACTGATCGCGGATAAAATTGCTTTACAGAATTGGTAGTTTTTCTCAAACATCATATTACTTTTTCTCACCGTGTTTTTTTCAAATCTTTATCATGTTTTTTCTTTATCTATTTCTTTTTACATCGATAAGAAACGAACACAGTGAAAGTTGTTTCATCTTCTTTCATTTTTCTTTTTTTTCTTTTATATATTCTAAATACCTCAAACTAATTTTCCATTTTTTCTTCTTCTTTCAGATTGGCAAGAAACGGGTGCAGTGAAAGCAGTTCATACCTAATTTTATTTTGCTCTCTTCATTTTATTTCGTAACTACCTCTTAATTTCTCTTTCTTTATTTATTCTTTCTTCCATCTTTCATTAGCGTCTCCTCTGAAGACCCAGATACACCTGCGAATTAGAAGCGCTTGTTGAAAGTGAAACACCAATAGGAAAGGAAGATTTTGATAGCTAGACGTCGAGCGATTGAAATCCCGGTTTCCTATTGATGTTTCACTTTTAACAAGCGCTTCTAACTTGCAAGTGTATCTGCCACTTTACACCATTTGCAGTTGAAGTACATATTGTAATTGGGCGTATTTCTGTCAAACGGAACTATGTGCCTTAAAACATGAGCTCTGAGACCCATAAAAATACATGCATAACAGGGCTCACGTCATAATGCACATAGTTCTGTCTAACAGAAATACATCCGATTGAAACTATACTAATTCTTTTTCCCTCAAAAAAGCACTTATCTGCAGACTGCTAATATTTCTGAAATAAGACAAATTATCAATTCCTCTACTGTACAGCATGGTCCAATTTAGACGTATCATAAAGTCACATTTTGATCATTGAATCGCTCATTAATGATGTTTGATATTTTAAGTATTTAAAATCAGAACAATTATAATTGGACTGCATTTTGCAATTTGGAACTATAAATTCTGGCTTATCTGAAAAAACACTTACGTGCATAGGGAAACTAATGGCACATACGTTCTTTTTAAACCGGGCCAGACTTTATAGTTCCAAATTGCAAAATGCAGTCCAATTATGCTGCGTTCAAAAAGCCACTTGAAATGACTAATTATTTGCTCACAGAATAAATAGCTCAGGAGAACAAATAGCGTTAAAACAATTGCACTAAGGTGATTCGATGGACGCCATATTATGTGTCAGAGCAACATGCGATATCGCATCGACTGGTTCCATTTTTTCAGCTACCCATTATTTTTCTCGAAGTTTGAGATCGCAATAATGTTGTGAGGAGACTGAGGAATTCACTTAACAATTTTGACAAACATATTTTACTTAATAAAGCCGCGGGTTTTTTTTAGAGGAAAAATATCGCACTCGATACTGATATCGAAACTGCACTCGAGTGCGATATTTTCTCTCTAAAAAAACCACGCCTTTATTACGTTGAATTTGTTTGTCAAAATTGGTGAGGGAATTCTTCAGTCTCCTGACAACAGAATTGCGATCTCAAAATTCGAGAAAAATGACGAGTGGCTGAAAAAATGGAACTAAGTAATCGATGCGACACAAAATATGGCGTCCATCGAATCACCTTAAGTTCCAAATATTTGCACGGAATGAATTTAGCATTAGAAAAGAGGAGGTATGAGTTTTGACAAATATATTAAGCAAAAATCAAAACTAATTTGTTATAAAAGTTCTTATTTTCAAGTTAGGTTTAGGTTAAGAACTAATCATTCCTTTTTTTTTCTTCTTAGTCTGTTTCAGGTCGGAAAGAAACGAAGAGGATGGATGCTCCGCATGTTCAGTCATTGAGGACGGAAGTAGTGCCCTCCTAAATGTGTATTATTTCCATATAATTTAGAAAGTAGTAATTACTAGTATGATTGAAATTTTATCCAATCAATTTTTAATTAATTTCATTCATAAAATCCATAAAAATAATAATATTTTAAACGTGTCGTATCCTTAAGATGATTCAACGGACGCAATTTTTTGTGCCAGAACGACGTGCGATAAATCGAATCGATTCGTTCTGAAATTTCAGCTACCTGTCATTTTTTTCGAATTTTTAGATCGTTCTTCTGTTGTCATGAGTCTGAAGAATTCATATTCCAAATTTGACAAACAAATCCAACGTAATAAAGGCGTGGTTTTTTTAGAGGAAAAATATGGCATTCGATACTGACATCGAAACTGCACTCGAATGCGATATTTTTCCTCTAAAAATACCGCGCCTTTGTGAAGTTGAATTTCTTTGCGAAATTTGGTACATGAATTCTTCAGTCTCGTGAAAAGATAAGTGCGATTTTAAAATTCGCAAGAAATGACGAGTAGCTGAAATTATGAAATGAATCGATGCTATATATCGCACGTCGCTCTGACACAAAAAATGGCGTCCGTCGAATCACCTTAACTTGAATGCCCTCAGCTGTTTAAAGGGATATAAGAAGTATTTGCTATTCCTTCCAGTTCTGCGCATGGTTCTCATTTAATTCAGTCAAATAATATTGCATTTAACTGGGAGAAATTAAACTGCATTACGCAAAAATAAATTATCTTTTTCGGTTCACCGTAGAAAAAACACGGGTTTCATTTTTCCAACATAAGTAGGTAAATTTTGAAGAGCCAATTATATTAATTTCTTTTTGCGTAATGCAGTTCAATTACTACAACTGAATGCAAACTTGTAATTGGATTACACTTTGTAATAAGGAACCATTATTTCTTGCCAATTTTAGAAATAACACACATGCCATTGGTTTCCCTATTCAGATATGTGCTTTTATGAGAGCTAGAGATAGTGGTTTCTCATTGCAAAATGTGATCCAATGATGTTGCAAGTCCAAGGAGAGTATGAAACTGCAATTCAAATTAAAATTTGGATTGATTTGGATTTGGATTTGATTCATTATGGCATAATGCATCGACTAAAATCTTGGCGAGAGAGAACTGGACACATTTAGGCTAGAATCAACTATGTTGCAGGCAAATCCTAAGCACATAGTTCCTTTTAGCATACATGGGTCCAACTAATTTAATTGCTGATAACAAGAAAACTTCTAATTGAATCGAGGTATGGCGAAAACGTCCGATGTCCATTTTTTTGGATTTTGAGTTTTTTGGCTTAACGTCATCTTCGAGGGTAGGCGCATCTATGTGTAGACGGATTTGACCTGTTTTTTGTTTTTTCGCCCCCATTTACGGGGTCGAACCTCAAAAGTATGCGAAAACGTCCGATGTCCATTTACGAGGGTCATCCAATGAGGTTCCCTACCTCTTATCTTCCAAACGGAAAGAGATAAATTAAATCGGTAAAGGAGTTCTTATAAGGCATACTCTAGGCTTTAAAAGAAACTCAAGTTTTTGAAAATTGGTCGAGGGGTTCGCGAGGAAACTTAATTTTACTGCGACAACTTCCTGTCGCCGCGCGCCCACCTTCGGAGTCTGGATGCGCGAAGAGTCGATTATTTCAGACTTGGGTTTTTGCCGCTAAGCATCATATCAAAAAGAAATTTGAAGGTTTTTATTGAGTAGACCTTACATTACTTTTCGACGAAGTCCCTGCCTCTGTTTTGACATTTCTGGTATCAATATTGCAGCTTCTTGATGCCTTCCGCGTAGAGGCTGGCTCTTGTCTTGGCACCGGAATCCGTCATTGACAGCGCTCTGTACTTCCGAATCATCCGGATTCCGCTTTCCACCGGGGAAGTTTTTCAGCTCAGTGAACAGACGAAAGTCACATGAGGCTGAATCGTAAGAGTACGGAAGATGGAGGGAAATTTTCTTATGCAAAGCAACTGATTCGGAAGTGTAGAGGGCTTGTCAATGACTGGTTTCGGTGCCAAGACAAGAGCCAGCCTCTACGCGGAAGGCATCAAGAAGCTGCAATATTGATACCAGAAATGTCAAAACAGAGGCAGGGACTTCGTCGAAAAGTAATGTAAGGTCTACTCAATAAAAACCTTCAAATTTCTTTTTGATATGATGCTTAGCGACAAAAACCCAAGTCTGAAATAATCGACTCTTCGCGCATCCAGACTCCGAAGGTGGGCGCGCGGCGACAGGAAGTTGTCGCAGTAAAATTAAGTTTCCTCGCGAACCCCTCGACCAATTTTCAAAAACTTGAGCTTCTTTTAAAGCTTAGAGTATGCCTTATAAGAACTTTTTTACAGATTTGATTTATCTCTTTCCGTTTGGAAGATAAGAGGTAGGGAACCTCATTGGATGACCCTCGCAAATGGACATCGGACGTTTTCGCATACTTTTGAGGTTCGACCCCCTAAATGGGGGCGAAAAAACAAAAAACAGGTCAAATCCGTCTACACATAGATGCGCCTACCCTCGAAGATGACGTTAAGCCAAAAAACTCAAAATCCAAAAAAATGGACATCGGACGTTTTCGCATACCTCGATTCAATTGAGCTTTGGCGTTAGAGATGCATCAACTGTGGAAAGTGGCTCTGCCTGTGCAAAAATATCTTGTGACAGCAGTGAATGTTAGTAAATGCGCTTTACAGATAGACTGAGAGCTCCAGATTCCAATCTACCTGTATAATTAAATTCAGAAGGATTTTTGAATTGAGTTCGTATCGAATCTCAGTGGGAGAATAATATACAGTGTAAGCGAAAGAATATCAATGGTAAGGTTGGGTTGGTGTCTTAGGTTAGTGAAATGCAATGGCAGGTTCTGAAATCTTGTTTTTCAGTTGCTCTTTACATGAGTCACCTTTGAAAATCAAGTTTAAGAAAAACACACATAGGTAGGCAAACAGTGGTAGGTAGCTTGCCTATTTTCTTCCTGTCTTGCTCATGGACTCGGAGAGCAGTCGGAAAGAGGGGTGAGAAACAGGATTTCAGCGCGTGTCTCTGGGAATGTGGAAATTCAAAATTTGTGAAGCGTCACCAGTTTGTTGAGATTGTCACCGTCCGTTGCCTCAAGAGGATTTAGACGCTTCTGCTTCAGCGATACATTGTTGATCTATCAATATCTGCTTATTTTGATCATATCTTGAAGGAGGAATTCCCATAAGTATATCCCGATTCTTTATTTGTTTCACTACAATAATGGCAGACATACAATCTTTACAACAGCATGGAGTGAAGGTGCGGTGCTTTACTGGATTAGCACTCCTACACTTTCAATGCCTATATCTACCTATTGTAAGATCATTAGAAGCTCAATAAACAATATGATGAATTTCTGCGCCTGCCACAATTATTTTTAACATCACTAAAATTACCCATGGCAACTTTTCTGAACTCAGAATATAAGCTCGAGCATGATTTGGAGGGTTGTTGAGATTAGGTATTCATTCAATTTTAAAGATGAACGTAAAATGATTAAACATCTACTGTCATTTTTCCAACTGTTGCTCAGAAAGTCAGTAAAGGCTTTTCTAGTGAAGATGAAGCCTCCGCTTATATATTGTGGAAAAATTGAACATACACAGGATAAAAGAGTAATACCTAATAATTTATTGAATCAATTCATAGTGGAAAAATGAAGTATAGCTTGTGAAAATGGCGCCAACATGAAATTCAAGTTCAATCGAAAATATGCGCATAAACAGCGCCAAAATCGGAAAGTTTGATTTCCCGCGAAAGTCGGGTTACAGCGCCCGCATAAACCCGACGGAGGAAACTTGCATTACAAACTCGGGTTTCGTGAAACCCCGGTTTCGTGAAACCCCGGTTTCGTGAAACCCCGGTTTCGAGCCTCGCATAAACGTAGCTACTAGTACGTCACAATGAGTGCTGCGAGTTAGGGCCGGGCGGGGGAGTGGATTTCAAAAAAGCTGCGCAATGACTGACCTGTGTGGATTGGTCTTGCCACCATTCTTTATCCGCCTTGACTGCAGACTGCACAGTGCACACTACTAACTGCTAAAGTGCATAATGCGCGGGAAATTGGGTATGGAACGCCGTTAGGGACCAAACCTAAAACGCGTGCGCAACACAGGAAAATACACGCGCGACACAGTAAATCTCCGCTGCACAGGAAAATTTGAGTGTTTCACGGAAAATTATGTGCCCTGCGAGAAATTTCGATATTTTAACCATTACGCGTAGCGCGCAAGAAAGTACGGGAATAACCTCAAATGCTGCGTCGCGCGTCAAACTTCGATATATCGAAATTCCACGCGACGCACAACATTTTCTTTTCTCTCCGGGGAACGCACAATCTTTTTTTTTTTTCTTCTTCAGATCAGAAAACCGTTGGAGGGGAATAGCTGCACTGTTGTCAAGACTATGCCTGTAAAGCCTACTATATTTCTGATCATTTTAGATTGAAGAATTCGTTTTCGGTTTTAGTATCACCTAGTATCACCCGCCTCGCCTTTTTACAGAAACGTCGCCGTTAGTCCCGAAACCCAAAACTACCAAATATTTATGCGAATTTTAGTGTATATGTTACATTTTTACTTTTTCGACCCATCGACTCCTTCTCTGTGTAGGGTAACCTCGAACTCCAGTGCTTATTGCTTTGCTTCTCGCTCCAGCGATCAGCGAGGCAATAAGCACTAGAGCTCGAGGTTACCCTATCTCTGTGTATTCTGGATGTCCGGTCATCAAGGCACTTGGATCAGTTCAATCTTCTCACGTTGCCATCATTCCCCTCCAACGGTTTCCTGACGAAGAAAATGAAGAAGTAAAAATGTTGTGCGTCGCGTAGGAAGAAGTAAAAAATGCTGTGCGTCGCGTGCTCGCGTGGAATTTCGATATATCGAAGTTTGACGCGCGACGCAGCATTTGAGGTTATTCCCGTACTTTCTTGCGCGCTACGCGTAATGGTTAAAATATCGAAATTTCTCGCAGGGCACATAATTTTCCGTGAAACACTCAAATTTTCCTGTGCAGCGGAGATTTACTGTGTCGCGCGTGTATTTTCCTGTGTTGCGCACGCGTTTTAGGTTTGGTCCCTAACGGCGTTCCATAGTAAATAAGATTTTTAAATGTTAAAAATCTTAAGGTGATTCGATGGACGCCATATTTTGTGTCAGAACGGCATGCGATATATCGCATCAATTTGTTCCATATTTTCAGCTACTCGTCATTTTTCTCCTATTTTGAGATCGCACTTCTGTTGTCAGGAGTCTAAAGCACTCCCTTACAAATTTTAATAAAGAAATTCAACTTAATAAAGGCGTGGTTTTTTCAGAGAGAAAACATCGCATTCGATACTGATATCGAAACTGCACTCGAATGCGATATTTTCTCTCTGAAAAAACCACGCCTTTATTACGTTGAATTTCTTTGTTAAAATTGGTAAGTGAGTGCTTTAGACTCCTGACAACAGAAGTGCGATCTCAAAATAGGAGAAAAATGACGAGGAGCTGAAAATATGGAACTAATTGATGCGATATATCGCATGCCGTTCTGACACAAAATATGGCGTCCATCGAATCACCTTAAATTTCAACAAAACTTAAAATACATTATTAAAAGTAATATAAAAAATCTCCTTATATGCTCTGATTCTAAAAGCGTTTTAACTACCCTTCTAAATCGAAGAAACGATCTTTCTCCTACTTTAATGAACACTAAAAGGCTCCTTTTCAATAATCAAAACAATAATATCCATATGCTATGGATACCTAGTCACGTTGGCATTACTGGCAACGAAAAAGCAGATGCCCTAACAAAAATCCTTCCTCTAGCTAATAAACTTAATAACAAACTTCACTACAAACAACTGCTACCAATAATAAAGATGAATATGTTCAAAGAATGGAGCTTAGAATGGAAGACCTGCACTTGGAAAGGTCAAAAACTAAAATTAATACAACCAAAAATTTCAAAGAAACCATGGTTCCACAAATTCCATTGGAACAGATCCTCTATTAAGAACTTCATAAGATTACGAATAGGACATGGTATATTCCCAACTCACCTTAAACGCATAAACCTCAAAGATTCTGATAAGTGTGAATGTGGCCTGGTAGGCGACCTAAACCATATCCTCTTCCAATGCGAAAAACTAAAAGATAGAGATAAAATGTTTCAAGACCTAAAAAATATAAAATATTTCCCTCCCTACAATATAGCATCACTACTACATAAACCCTCCTTAAGTAAATATAAAATAATAAATAACTTCCTAACTACCAATAATATTTCCCTCTAATTGTCCAATTCCACAAATACAAAAATTCCAATTGTCCAAACCAGTACTAGTCTACACAATCCTTCTAAGCCCTACCAAACAGCTGTCCTGATTGTTCACTTGGTATGTTCTCCATGGCTCAGTCAATTATTTTCTTAAAAGTCGCTATGTCGAGCCTCCTAGCGTGAAGCTGGTGTAGGGGACTCTTACTTTTACTATCTACCCACCCAATTCTCTAAAAACCTTACAAAAACCTTTCTGTACACTCCTACTCTGTCAAACCCTTCTTAACCCTATATAACCCTCCTTTGTCTATAGATGGCTGTAGAGTCCTACTAAAATAATATAAAGGATTAGAAGCCACAAAACCCACAAAAAAAAAAAAAAAAAAAAAAACAAAACTTAACCTCCAAATCCGCAGAATCCTACGGGAATTTAGCAACGACACCTCGATTTTCTCCCGTCTGTTGAGCTGACGTCATCGTTGAGATGACGTCAATCCTGCTAAGATTCGGCCATTTTTGTTGGGCAGCAAAAGTAATTGAACAATGCACCTTTTGAGCATTGACGTATAATACAATCTAGACCGCGCATTGGGCCCGACTTTAGGCGGGGAAGGTAAGACAGCTAGGGGGGTAAAGACGCGCCTTCAGCCTAGTTGATACCGCCGGATATACGAGCTAAGTGTACCCGTATCAGGCAACGGCACTGGCAAGACTGGCATTTCCACGAATTCCACCATTGTCTCGCCGGTACACTTGCTGTGTGTTGCTGGGTTGCCTATCGTCTCGCTTGAATTTCGTAATGCGCGGTCTAGATTGTATTATACGTCAATGCTTTTGAGTGAGGCACATCTAATTCTCGCGGATTCAACAAAACAACGGTCATCATTTTTCTGATTTCGCCTAAAGTTGACTGGTGCTAGTCGCATCTGGTGAGCTTTTGGCAATATGGCGATTTGTTTACATTCTTCCTTATCACTTGCAAAGCGGAAAATTTTCCAATTTTTCCTTTGAAACTTTCCGAATTTGTCATAAAATGACTTTACCAAGTAAATAATTAATTCACCCCTTCTACTCAACATTTGTGATACTTTTGGTGGTTTCACTTCTTGCAGTGAGAATCAGATTCCTCGAGACAGCCTGGTCCTCAGATTGTTCAACTTCCATATGGATAATTATTTTAGCAATCGAAATGTTCTTCGACTGTAAATGGTGTATACTTTTTTCAAGATAATTCCCTGTAAATAATTCTGTTTCCAAAATCCTATACCGAAGCCTGATGTAATGCATTGAATGCGGAGCATTTCGACTGAAGAGTCGATATGTGTCTTTAAGGAGCTGTGTAAATGAAACGGTTGGATGAGCCTGTAAGCAGTACAATTTCTTTTGTGTGTAAAAAATAACTGAATGTCCAGAATTCTAAACATCTGACCGTATCTCAAGTACCTGAAGGAAATGTTGGTCAGGTCAGAGTTTGTGAATCCTTGGCAGCAGTTACTGAAATTCTCCTACGTACCTAACAACTTTGCTCATTAAAGTTTGGTAAGTGAGAAATGTAAACCAACAATAAGTAGTGCGCGGTTTGAATCTTCGCCTGTTCTTGTCAAGAGGTGGATTTGACGCATTATGAAAAAGCTAAAAACTGCAAATAAGCTGTCACATTTCTTTCTTGAAAGATGCCTGTTCAAACTAAATTTAGTTTCTTTATTTCTGAATGATGAAAGAACCTTTAAGGGCCGAAATATCACGAATTTTGATCTATAAGTTGTAAGAGAGCACTCTGGTGAGATCCTCTTTCCTTTTTTCGAGTTACACATTTTCCAATTTTACAGGAAGTAGTATTAGTTGCATCCAGTATCACAATTTATATGTATTCAATGTGTTTCCTCATCGAAATGAGCGAAGAAAAAACATTTACTTTTATTTTCACCGAATTAATGAGAGTTTTACTGCCAACTAAGCTAGCAAATGTTTACGGTGAAGCTACTTTATTTGTTTCACGACTCCCAATTTTAGGAATTCTAAGGCGAAGTTGATAGCGTATACATCATTTCTCATTTAATGCAAGGTTGAAATACTTTATGATGGCGGTGGAAGAGACAATTCTGGTAAAATTGAGAGAATAATCAGGAAGAAAAGTTCTTAAACAAATCTCAGGAACTCTATCAGATGATGGGCACTTCACCCTCCAAGGATTTTTACACTATGGAGTTATGGACTAATACTGACAAGCATAATATGATGGATCTGAGCGGTCTCTTACTTACCTAACTTTGATGAGCGAAGGCCTTGAATATGTAGAAGAATTGCATTAACTGCTGCCAAGGATTCACAAACTCTGACCAACATTTCTTTTAGGTACTTGAGATACAGTCAGATGTTTAGAATTCTGGACATTCAGTTATTTTCCACACACAAAAGAATTCGTACAGCTTGCGAGCTTATCCAAACGTTTCATTTACACGCCTCCTTAACAACAAATATCGACGCTTCGCAGCCATAACACTCCGCTTTCAACGTACTACATCAGGCTTAGAGATAGGATATTGGAGACATCAAGCATTTGATCCACGATTAATACTTATCATAGTGAGCAGCTTATGACATAAACAGTAAATTTTTTTTCGTCAAATTCCAATACAGTGTATCTGTAAGACTGGCAGTGCTGCTGTGATCAGGTTCTTGACAGATCTCAAATAGCTAAAATATTTCTATCCTGCGACATGATATGGAGGTTGATAAATTGAGAATTTGATCACAAGGTATTGATACTGTCTAGAAAAAATTATACACCATTTAAAGTCAAAAGAAAGTTCGATAACTAAAATTATCCATTATGAAGTTGAACAATCGGCGGACCAGGCTCAGAGTCTCGAGGAATCTGCTTCTCACTACATAAAGTGAAACCACCGAAAGTATCACAAATGTTGATTAAAAGGGGCGAATTAATTTTTTACCTTCTAATAGGTCATTTTATGACAATTTGGAAGAGTTTCAAATGAAAAATTGGAAAATTTTCCGCTTTGCAATTGATTAGGAAGAATGTAAACAAGCCGCCATAATGCCAACAGCCGAGTAGCATCAGTCAACTTTAGGCGAAATCAGAAAATACATGACTGTTGTTCCGTTGGATCCCCGAGAATTAGATGTGCCTCACTGAAAACCCAACGTGCTCGGTCTCTATTTGTCTCTAGTTATAAGTGAAACATTTGTGAGACAGTTCCGTTCCTTCAACAGTTGCGCCAACTTCCTTCAACAGTTGCGCCAACTTCCTTCAACAGTTGCGCCGTGGAGACAAGGCCATAGTTCACTACGAAGAGCCGTTTGTAAAAAAACTTGCGCACAACTCTGACCGCGGAGCATCAGTGGCATCAGAGTGCATCGTTCGCATCGGTTTCACCGGTGCAACACATCGGTGCCACCAGCCTTCCCCGGCTTTTGATTGGCTCGCAATTTTCCTCAGTTTTCTTTAGTGTGAAATAGAGTCCCTTTATACCCAGAGTTAAGACAACTCGATTATCAGCTGACTCGCAGCCGGCCTTGGCTGGCCATGGAGGCCGAAACGAGTGCACCCAAACGAACGATATTGAGGGATAAGGATCAGGAATCCTGCGATGTCTGTCACACAAAAACAACAACATCAACAAATTGATCAATTAAAAAGAAATGAGATTGGTTTGTGAATAATTTCTTAATCTATTTTCATTTTGGACCGATGGAAATAACAATTTACTCTTGATAAACCACAATTAGGTAATGTTTTCATTATTCTTGTTCACATTCGAGGTACCGCCATCTTGGTGCACTCGTTTCGGCCTCCATGAGCGAGAACCAATCAGAATTGGATTTTTTTTTAGGCCACTTTCAGGCCAACCAAAAGTGAGTTGTCTTAACTCTGGGTATAAAGGGACTCTAGTGTGAAAGAAAATTTCTCGTGGAAACCTCTCTGAAGTGCTTCTCAAAGCGGCTACAAAGCTATTGATATATATTACACCTACCATGTTTCTGTTTTTTTACTTTCAATTTGAATCAAGTCTCAAAAAAAAGCTGTACCTAACCTAACCTCAACCATGGGTGTTCATTTTCATTGCAAAGAGAAAACATTGCAAATAGCCACCAGCAGTTCTCGATCTGAAATTTGACAAATTTTCAATTTAAAATCATCTTTTGTGACCTAAAATGGTTTTTTGTCTCTCAATCAGTGTCGTCTTAATACCTTTTCACTTCAGTTTCTAAAGTTTATGGCGTTTCTTCATTGTTCCTTTCGCTCCTAATGGTTGAAGCTGAAGCCAAGTAGCTCGTCGGTTTGATCTGCTTTTTTTCCTCGAAGAGGATTTAATTGTGCCTCTCCTTCAAGTCTCAGCTTTAGCAGTGTTACTTTTTCATCATAAACAATTACTTTGGTAATAATCAAAAGTTTACATTTCAGTTCTGTATCTACAAGTGTCTGCATCAGGAATCGTTCTCCGAGAGCAGCATCTCATGACTGCAGCATACAGATGGAAATTAAGCTTGTTTCATGGTTTTATTTAAACAACTCGTGCTCTAAATTTATCGTTGAAGTGACAAATGGTGTGTATTACTGTACCCGAAAGCCTAGTGTAGAAACTTTGAGCACCTGTCTCAGTGTGAGCGGTCCTTTGTTGCGGTCAAAGCTGCTCATTGATGACAGTTTCTCAAAGGAAAAGTCTTCGATGGATCAAGAAAAATTATCTAATGACTTATACTGATGACGCATTCTATGTCATTCTCTAATAATTCTTCCATGGCTTATGTATGTAGGTATAAATTAAGATTTAATATGTATTTCCTTGACGTGAATAAATCTTTCCTAGTGAGTGTTAATCGGACTCCGAATGATTTCCTTTACCATTCCTCTACGGATATTATAGGGAACAAAATGAATCATGTGATTTCAGCCTGATTGTTGAAATTTTTTGTTTGTCGGGACGACATAGATGACATCGGTTAAAGGGCGGAGCGTGATTGGTTGGCTATGTCTTATCGCTGCTTTGTCGTGCCTATGTCAAGTTGAACTCTTGACAAGCTAACGGCACCTCTTAAGTTTCCGACAGTATGTTGTCCATTCCACCTGACAAAGGCACGACAAAGCAGGGATAAGACATAGCCGACCAATCTCGCTCGGTTTTTTAACCTATGTCATCTATGCCGTCCCGACAAACAAAAAATTTCAACAATCAGGCTGCTCAGGTGAGTCTTGTGTTGTTCTTGGCCTAACTCAAAGCTCATAATCATTTAAAATCAATAATCATCACAGGTTTCCTAAATCTTTGAAATGTGCATTGAAACTTCATTGAAATTATTTCCAAGTCATGTCAAGAAGATTTTAATGGTCTTTCACGTTTGGATAAACCTTCAAAAATGTCATTATGAGCGCTTTTATGAATGCTGTGAGCACTAAATGTCACTCAAAATTTCCTCGAACGAAGCGCCGCCCATTATTGTCACTGTTTTTCTTTGATACCTGAATTTATATCTGTTCTTTTTCTCTGAGAGGGGTGAAAAACATCCAAAGCAAGTTTTTAAACTTTTTTTTTTCTAAACAGAGCAATAATCAATGCCATTTCTCCCTGTATCGGGTTGAACCTTTGACCTTGCTTGTTCCTTCTCTGCTGCCCTAGGTCAGCATCTTTTGAAAATTTGAATGTTTCTATAACCATCTCTTTGGGCTGGAATAAAGGTGAAGCTTCAGAATTTTGAGGTACGGATCCACTTCTCAGACTTTCCAACTTAAATTTTCCTGTTTCAGTATTAACTCCGTCTTCTGTGAAAGTTAAGATCCAGTAGGCATCCTCAAATAATAATCCAGGAATAGGGGGAAAAATCCAGCAACTACATCGAGCCCAGGGGGTGGTTAGGCTTTCTTTACATTTTTTGGACTAGGACAGTACCTTCCATTTGCCAGATATTGCTAGAGTCCCTTTGGCAGTGAATTTGAAAGGCGCCTCCCCAGGCAAATGAAACCTCAAGTGCTCACCCCTTCCGAATGCATGGTATTCTATTCATAGGATGATTTGAATTCAAATTATCTTTGCAGAGCAGATGGTTGAAACTTCTTACAGTGTTTAAAAATCTCAGCTCCTATATTCTTTTAATAATAGAGTACAAATCGACATCATTCCTTGAAGTTCCTGTAGGATTTTCTTCGTAAAGAGAAGAAAAATCACGGCAGTTTTTAAAACCTTCCGTCAAGTGGTTTCCCATTAAGAAAATAAAGTATGACAGGAAGTCTGTAGTGTCACATACAGAGATAAGTGGTAATTAATATATTCCAAATCATACCATAAACTGATCCTACAGAAATTGTGCACTTCTGATGACACCGCAACACCAAGGATAAAACTGAGAAATGGTCCCAAACTTAGGGCGAGGACTAAATTTTGAGATTGTCATGAAGAAAGGGTGTTAACTACTATTTCAGGGAGACGATTTTTCTTGATCCATCGAAGACTTTTCCTTTGAGAAACTGTCATCAATGAGCAGCTTTGACCGCAACAAAGGACCGCTCACACTGAGACAGGTGCTCAAAGTTTCTACACTAGGCTTTCGGGTACAGTAATACACACCATTTGTCACTTCAACGATAAATTTAGAGCACGAGTTGTTTAAATAAAACCATGAAACAAGCTTAATTTCCATCTGTATGCTGCAGTCATGAGATGCTGCTCTCGGAGAACGATTCCTGATGCAGACACTTGTAGATACAGAACTGAAATGTAAACTTTTGATTATTACCAAAGTAATTGTTTATGATGAAAAAGTAACACTGCTAAAGCTGAGACTTGAAGGAGAGGCACAATTAAATCCTCTTCGAGGAAAAAAAGCAGATCAAACCGACGAGCTACTTGGCTTCAGCTTCAACCATTAGGAGCGAAAGGAACAATGAAGAAACGCCATAAACTTTAGAAACTGAAGTGAAAAGGTATTAAGACGACACTGATTGAGAGACAAAAAACCATTTTAGGTCACAAAAGATGATTTTAAATTGAAAATTTGTCAAATTTCAGATCGAGAACTGCTGGTGGCTATTTGCAATGTTTTCTCTTTGCAATGAAAATGAACACCCATGGTTGAGGTTAGGTTAGGTACAGCTTTTTTTTGAGACTTGATTCAAATTGAAAGTAAAAAAACAGAAACATGGTAGGTGTAATATATCAATAGCTTTGTAGCCGCTTTGAGAAGCACTTCAGAGAGGTTTCCACGAGAAATTTTCTTTCACACTAAAGAAAACTGAGGAAAATTGCGAGCCAATCAAAAGCCGGGGATGGCTGGTGGCACCGATGTGTTGCACCGGTGAAACCGATGCGAACGATGCACTCTGATGCTCCGCGGTCAGAGTTGTGCGCAAGTTTTTTTACAAACGGCCCTTCGTAGTTTTATGCTTCAAATTTATGCTGACTTTAATTTCGTGAATTACTGATTATCTTACAATTAATACGTAATTTGGTGAAATTAAACGCCTATTGATTTGGAGATGGCTGCTAATGAGGGAATAGGTAAGTACGTAGAACTAATTTTATTTTATCGCTGACAGTCTTCCGGAACTGTAATTTTGTCGACTCATTTTTTTCCCTAAACCTACGAAACACCAAGGAGGCCATTTCTTGGACTTTGGACATGAAACGACTTAATCTGTTTTTCCACAACCATACATCATTGCACCAATATATATTATAGGTATTGGAAGAACTTTCAGACATTATCTTCCATAAAATTATAATGTTTCAATATAGCGATGTGTAAGATTGTTTACGTTATCTGCTGTGGCAATGTTTTGGGCTGCCCAAATTACAGTTCCGGAAGACTGTCAGCGATAAAATAAAATTAGTTCACGTACTTACCTATTCCCTCATTAGCAGCCATCTCCAAATCAATAGGCGTTTAATTTCACCAAATTACGTATTAAGATATTCAGTAATTCACGAAATTAAAGTCAGCATAAATTTGAAGCATAAAACCTAACCCCCCATATTCCTCGTGAACTATGTAAACAAACAACAGTAACTTCTTCTTCCATCTTCAGAACAAACTCGAACTTGTAATGTCCATTTCAAAACCATAGACATGAAAATTTGGTGTATAGGCTTGGCAACACTGTAGTGTATCGATTCTTCGATGAATCGAAACAATGGCCCCCTCCCCCGTGTGACGGTAATATTTTCCGTCACTTAAGTTTCGAATAAGTAATCACCTAGGAAATTTTGTTTGATTTTAAACTGTCCAGATTTTAAATCTTATGTAAAAATTTCGATGGCTACAGCTGTAACAAGTGATTGCGACAGTAGCGTATTCTGTAGGGACGGTGAAGTAGCGGAATACCGTAATACACCGATCGGCCGCCACGGGCCACTCGAGCGCTCTCGCGGAGCGATCCGGACCCGACCCGACTACCCAGCTGTTTAGCGTGTGCACGACGTCTCAGTCGTTCCAACTCCGGAAAAAAGTCGTTTTTTTTTATTATTTTTGCTTTATTAGTTAATTGTTTTCAGCACATTTACTCAAGAAAGTCGCGAAGCTAATTTAGGCAAATCATTTGATGTAAGAATGAATTTATTTGATTGTATATTTAACTTATTGGAGTTGAATGAAGTTGGTCGATGCACACGGAAGGTAGATGAAATGAATTTGATGGGGTCCCGACCGATACCTCTCTCCACGTGTCCAATTTTTCGGATCCTTTCATATGCGGTGTTGTGCACGTGATGAGTAGCACGCTTGCGAATGAGAGCTCTGTTTCTCATTGCATTTCTTCTCTTATGTGACGCCAGAGACAAGAGACCCTCCACTGGCCTCCTAGCGACAGGTGGAAGCTTTTACTTTCGGGGTTTCAACAATTCCTTATGGACAATTATTAGGGAGCAACAGTCATCACCCTAGTTTCGGCTGTTGACTTACCTACATGGTCGATGATGAGCTTCGGATGACGTCATGAGCCAAACAACTTTCCCAAACGTCGGCCATTTTCGGCTTGTTTGCAAAACGAAACTGCCAACACGTTGTTGAACATCAACCATGGAGGTAAGTCAACAGTAGAATGCTGAAGTCCCGAAAGTAAAAGCTTCCACCATGGCCAAGATACTAGTGGAGGGTCTCTTGTCTCTGTGTGACGCACTCATTTTCGGGTTGCACCTATGGCATGGACCAATAGAATAATTAAGGACTCCCAACTCCCTATGCTACCCTGTGTTAAAAACCGTTAACGCGCGCTCGCAGCGAACCTGGCAGAGGGTGCGGTGAACTAACGCCGCAGCGGTCCACGATCGTACCTCTATAGTATGTTATTCCATGCAATGTTCTTTGTTTATCTATGATTTATTTATTTGTGTAGATACTTTAATACATTTTACTTTCGCAAACTAATGAAATTGTATAGATACATACCTTCTGCAGAGGTCAATGCGAAAGACTTTGATTTGAAGTATCTTATCAAAACACGAGCAAAGATGATTCAGTCAACTTCTGACGCAGAATCAAAGAGACTTGCTAATAATCAAATTAAAGGTAATGCTTGAAGTCAAGTATCTTTGATTTTGTGACACTCAGTTGATTTTTATCAGTACAACACTATTTCTCACTAAAAAGATTTCACTTAACAGAGAGGCGCCTTCGGCTAAAAGTACAATCCTGATTCCTGCTGCACACTGCACACTACATACACACTTCCTTTGGCTTTCTCAACAGCAGTTGCTGCTGAGTAAAACGGTTAGAAATAACACTTCACATTAATACCAGTTTATGTACACGAAGACTGACGAAGATTGAAATGAAAATGGGAAACTTTTCACACTAAACTCTTCAAAACTGCAGGGCGACCACGAGGATACGAGGATCTAGAAACTTCTATGAGCACTACTGAGTGATAAGCCTAAATAGGTGGTGCATGGAAATATAAACAGGAAGACCCAATCATCGGTTTAGTTCACTACACCCTCTGCCAGGGAGCGCTGATGTCAGCGCTAACCGGAGTTGGGGGTCCTTATTTATTCTCTTGGTCCATGCCTATGGTGAATAAATGCAAGAGCATGAGTTTTTATTCAATAATCTCTTATTGAAATTTATATATTTAATCGAATTTTATTCTTATTCGAAAACGGATTTAATTTAATTTAATCATAGAAAATAAATCTCTCATAATTGATCAATTTCTAAGTGTGCACGTGTTGAGTAGCACCTGGGATTTTGGTTGTTATTGGAATTTATTTTGGAAAATATTTATTTCGTATCCTAAATCTACCATTCAAGATTGAGTGCACGTGGTGAGTAGCACCGGTTGTTTGGGAGATTTAGGGTAAAATAAATAATCGAAGAGTAATTCATTCGAAAGTTCGAAAACCTTTTTTGTCCCTTTTCCGTTCCTTTCAAAGTACCCATTTTAAAAGTTAATCCGACCAACTCATTCACCTTCAATCATCCTAATTTTGATCTCGTATTTAGTTTATTTTTTTTTGTTTTGAGAATTTTTTAAGTTTGTAAGTGTGTGCAAAAAGTAGTTTCTTTTCTTGTCAATAAAAATTGACTCTTGTACGTTCAAATTTGCTCTCATTATTCCTTCCTGCCAATCCTGTCCTCACCTCAGGAGTAGTATGAAAATAGCGACTTTAGCACAGTAAATTATCCAACAGCGTTGCATGATTGTGCAGAAAAATATGAATTAAATTACAGCGTTGTATAGGGATTATTGTTCAATATGGCAACGCTGTAAAAAGAAAGTATTGCATGTTGCCCCTTCAATATGCGGGTTATGCAATGGTGTAATAATGCCCCTTCATTTTTCGGGTTATGCAATGGTGTATTTTTCAAGATGGCGCAGCAGCGTTGCCGAACGGGGCACGTAAATAAATGATTTATTTATTGGTGAAATTTTGCAACATTGCATTTTACAGTGTTGCCAGATGGGGCGAGAAATTAGTTGATTTTTCCGCACAGTGTTGCCAGATTGTGCAAAAAAAATTCGGAATTTCGGACTTGTAAAATTTTTCGGTTTCGAGAGACCGTATCTTACCATATGGGTCGGTATCTGATACTGAAGATTAGGGTCTGATTCGGTAATTTCAAATTTTGTACTAGTGTGCGCTTGGAATGGATATTGCAATGTTCAACAGTTTGACGAATCAAAAATTTTTTTATTGGATATTTACAGTTACAGTTTAAAAACAGTTCGCGTTTAGAAAACGCAAACACGTTTCGAAAACGCAAACACGTTTCGAAATCGCAAACACGTTTCGAAAACGCAAACACGTTTCGAAAACGCTATCACGTTTAGAAAACGCAAACACGTTTAGAAAACGCAAACACGTTTAGAAAACGCAAACACGTTTCGAAAACGCAAACACGTTGCATATTATTATTTATACGAAATCCTTACTATCGATCCAACTATTGTGACTCGCGTCCAGACCCAACCATTTAACAAAGACCTGGTTTTTCTTGCGACGCAGAATTTTCTCCACCAGGAACGTATCTTTATAGTTGGTGGGTTGGAGTTCTTCGCGGTAAAATTTTCCTTTGATGATCGTATCGTGTGCGTCTTTCAGATCGTACGTGATCGGAACGGTGGGATTGACACTGACAATCTTGAAAATTTCCGTGCTCCAATTCGGTGTGTATCCTTTCTCGAACATGGCTTTGAGTCTCGAGATCCGGACGTGATCACCGACATTCAGTTTTCGTCTGGCCAGACGTCTCTTTTCAATTTTACTCAGCGGCGGTCCACGAAGCTTTTGCAGGATCATCGGTACATCCTTTTCGGTGACATCGATTGGTTTCATCCCGATTGTGCGATGAACGCTCCCGTTATATTCACGGATGAGTTTCGGTAATAGATCTACCCACTTGTACGATCCTTGCGCGCTGAACTCTTTCCACATCTTCGTTTTGAGCGTTCGGTTGAATCGCTCCACAATAGAGG
This sequence comes from Bemisia tabaci, assembly GCF_918797505.1. Classification (NCBI taxonomy): domain Eukaryota; kingdom Metazoa; phylum Arthropoda; class Insecta; order Hemiptera; family Aleyrodidae; genus Bemisia; species Bemisia tabaci. The sequence continues at coordinate 67,468,825 of NC_092794.1, read as the reverse complement.
CTTTGGTTGTCGAGAACGAGCTGTACATATTGATCTTGTGACGCTTCATCAATGCCTGACATTTGGAGTTGTAGAATTCCGAGCCCATGTCGACTTGTAAATGTTTCGGTGACTTTCCGGCTGCTTTGAGAACGCGTTGCAGAGCAAAAGTGACATCCGTGGCCGTTTTCGATTTGAGCGGTTCGGCCCACGCCTTTTTCGAGCACGCGTCGATGACGGTGAGGAGATATCTGTATCCTTTGTTGACCGAGGCGTACGGTTGCATCTCGACGAGATCGGCTTGCCATAAATCGAACAATCCGAGAATCCGTACTTTACGACGCGGATAGTTTCGTCGTGCAGGTTTATGTAGCTCCTCGACGATCCCACGTTTTTCTGCCGACATGATATTTACCGTCGACGTCGTCCGCTCTCTCGATTCAAATGCTGTTTCGTTGCTACTATTTTAACCAGACGATTGTAAGATTGCTGAAGTTGGTGGATACGCTCCAGACAGTGTTGAGCTAATTTCATGGCTTCCTTCCACTTCCGTTCGGACCATTGTTTGTTCACCGCATCCTCATCGCTTTCGGGATCTTGCACTTGACGAATCCGTTTGTTCGATACGATATAATTTCCGTCGGAATCCAGTGAGAATCCGTCACCTTTTGGACCGCGGCGGAATTTCGATCGGCCAAAACCGTCCGTGTGACTCATCGCAACACTATTTTCCTTTCATTCGATTCACAACCTCTAATTGACTGATTCTATTTTCCAGTCGTGATAATTTCGTCTCGAGTCGTTGCGTGATACTTTTGTATTCTTCCATTCTCTCCAAACAAAGCTGTGCTAAATTCATAGCTTCCGTCCACCTCGAGTCTGTCCATTGTTTGTTCACGGCGTCGGTATCCTCTTCTGGATCTTGCAGTTGTCGGATCCGTTTGTTGGATACGAGATAATTTCCGTCGGGATCCAGTAAGAAACCGTCACCTTTGAGACCTTGCTTCGTGTTGCGAACGTAAGTCCCTTTCGATCTTCCAAACCGGTCGGTGTGACTCATTTTTGTGCGGAACCTATATTTAGTGGATGTAATCCGCTTCGCGAAGCTCTTCGACGATACTCAGAATTTCACGATCGTGATCGGTGTGACCAGCTTGTTTCGAAGCTACAAGTAAAACGAGACGTTGGACCAATTCGTTCGGATCGTCCCAATAGACGAGTTCCCGTTTCGTACGGTGAATTTTCATACCGGAGCCTTTCTTCAATTTTTTACGCGATGACTTCCTCGTTGATCTCGGAGTAGATGTAGCGAACAAAGGTTTGATGAGATCGCGGTATTTTTGACTGCGGTTCGAGTTGGGTCTACCGTGTGGATGGTGATTCCTCCAATGCGCATTGGTGAGCGTAACTACTCGTTGGAAATTAGCACGATCATCTGCTGTGTAATTACGCGGATGTTTCTTGAAAATGAGCTCCAAGAACCCGGGTGTCGGTTCGAACACCTCATCGCCACCGTCCAAGATTAGTCGTCCGTCCGAATCGAAACTTATGGTTCGGTTTCCGATAAGATAGTTTCCGTTGATCGCTTTCCGCACACCATACGTGGTATCGGATTGTTTCGGTTGTTTCTCCAGATCGTCCAAGTAGAACTGTACGTGCGGGGCAGTGATTGTGTTTCGAGAATCGACGTCGTCGTCTTCGGTGCGACTCGATGTTTGTTCTTTACCCGTTGCATCTTGGAACGATTCATCATCGTCATCATCATCATCCTCCTTTGAATCGTCATCTTCATCATCATCGTTGTTTATATTTTTCGGTGATCCGAACGAAGCAAATAAACTATCAACAAACGTTGTTCCATCTTTCGTTTCCGATTTTGAAGCTTCGATCTTGGTTTTCTTTTCCTGAGGAGCAGCGACAAGTGCGGGAGTTGACGACGACGACACAGTTTTCTGCAACGCTGCGAGCGGATCTGTCAACGGTTTGAAAACTTTCTTCAACGTCACCTGAGCGTTCGCCTCTCCGGTGCGAATGGTATTTAACTTCCGTTTGATATCTTGACGGATTTTATCGATACTACCGTATTTCTGAGCGATCGTCGACAACGATAAGTTATCCATCTTGTTCAATAAAAGTATCGAAGCCTTTCCGGTACCTTCCCTCGTTCTTATTACTATCTTTATCGATGACTAAAAACCCGTACTTGTCCTGCCAGCACACCGAGCAGATGTGTCTGAAATCTTCGAACGTGAAATCTGTGTTGACGTGATCGTCGTAGATGTGTCGCAAGTTTGTATTGTCCTGTTTGAAAACTACGAGCAGGTTAGCGTTATCGCGAATCAATTGTTTCGGTATGCGAGAATAAGTTTGACACAAGTAGAAACTGTCGACCGAGCTGTGTTTTCCCATACTGAAATATTCCCGCATCGCATTTTGTTTGTCACAAGCGACATCATCGAAAATGAAGACCGAGTCTGATGCGGCATCGTTTGGTGGAACAATCTCGGCCGTGTCCGAATAGACGTTGTATCCGAGATCGTCGATTCCGTCGAATATCTGACGCAGTTCTTCGTACTTGGGTTGGAACGGTGTCTTGGAGTACAAGTACACGTTGCGGAACTTCAATCCGTTCGGATGTTGTAGCAAGCAAACCATCACGTTTGTTTTACCGCAGTTGGACGGTCCAACGACAATGCAACGGATACTGTTCGGTAACAGTTCACTGTGTCGTCGTCGTTGTCGTCGGTTTTCATTTTGCTTCTTCCGTTTGTCGAGGTTCCGGACTCGCAGTGACTTTCTTTGCTTGACGAGTCGCATCGTATTCGTTCCCTATTTTATCGGACAGTTATTTTTTACTTCTCCGTATAAATAGTATGGATATTTTCGTCAGAGTATGTCACCGAGAAGAACATCAACTTGCAGCAAAACCAATCGAGGACGTGGACTGTTAAACTCGTTGATAAATTCACTACCGTTCGAACTACACTTACCGGGCGACTACAGGTACTGCGGACCGGGCACTCGCCTCGCAGAACGATTGAAACGCGGAGATCCGGGTATAAATCCGCTCGACGAAGCTTGCAAGTCCCACGACATCGCTTACAGTAAGACCAAAGACACCACCGAGAGGAACAAAGCCGATCTCATACTTGCGGACAGAGCTTGGGAACGTGTGAAAGCGTCCGACTCATCGTTGGGTGAAAGAGCGGCAGCATACGCCGTAACGAACGCTATGAAACTCAAAGCCAAACTCGGAATGGGTCTAAACAAGACGGTGGCAGCGAAAAAACCGAAACCCATGAAGAAGAAGAAGAGAGCGTCGAAGAAGACGAAACCGGTGGAGCGGTCGATCGAACGAATTTTGGCTCTCCCAAAGATGGGTGCCGGGGTGTCGAAAACGAAGAGGAAGAAGAAACCGGCGGAGCGAATCTTGGCTATCCCGAAGACGGGTGCCGGAGTCAAGAATCTCCTGACGAGTATCGGTCTAGCCGCGCGAACAATCACACCGGTAGCGAAAATGATCAAGACTGTCATCGACGGATCTTTAAAGAAAAACGTACACCTCGGTGAAGGTTTGTACTTGCGACCGTACCGTAAAGGTTACGGACTTTACTTGAGACCTTACCGTAAGAATTTAAACTGATCCGTGAGCTACCGCGCCGAGCGATGACGGATGTTGAGTTGAGGATCGCTGCGAAAGAACAATTACGAATCCCGCATTTCCGCGGTGTGTTCATGATCGATGAATTGGCGAGCAAGAAACCCAAACGTCCCGAGTGTGGTATCATTAATCTGGACCGAAGCGATGGAGCCGGTACACATTGGACAGCATACCGGATTTCAAAGTGCGGTAACGCATTGTACTACGACAGCTTCGGTGATTTACCACCACCCGTTGAAATTACGCGATACATTTTACGCTCACGCGGTAGCTCAACGACGACAATAGGATACAATTATGATAGCGAACAAAATTTCAACTCGAGCGTCTGCGGGAAACGATGTTTAGAATGGCTCGTACAAACCAGGAATATATAGTATTCTCGAAACCCGAATATGGAAACTCAGAAAAGATGTCACACGTTCATGTTGACGGGGAGGAGCAACGTTCTCGAGTTTGCACTGCCTAGACCTCTCGAGTTGTTCGGACCTTGCGAGATCGGTCTGACGGGTTTTGTAACTTATTATTCCATCCCGAACATCGATATAACGAACAGACTGCTTTTCTACTCCGAGAGCCCTGAAGAGAATTACTCGGCAATTTCCTTCCCGATCGGAGCCTACGAGATCGAGGGTATACAAGAATACTTGCAGTGCGCGGACATCACATTTATGCGTTTGCTCCCGATATCGAACCAGGATTCAAGATGGTAGAGCAACCGTCGACGATTCATTACTACCCCGTCTTGGGTGATAAGATCCAACGTTTGCTCGTTAATATAGTAGACCAACAAGGAAGAGCGATAAATTTCGGTGGTGAAGAAGTGACAGTTCGACTGCACGTGAGACCAGTAACTTATGGGTAAACGAAGGATCCAGAACGACGATACGTTCCTAAATTCTCTCGCATATAATAGTATTGATAATCCACGGACTAGTTGTCAGCAACAGCAGCAACAGCAGCAGAGGAAAACTTTGACCGAATATTCCAAGAGGGCTCTCAAACAACTCGGATTCGTGGTGAAAAATCCGAAATAAGAACGAGATGGAAGCTTGGCGACAAGAGATCATCGAATACGAATACATCCGTTTCGGTCCGGTCGACGAACGGCGTGGAAACAACGATTCGATCCGGTTCACCCCCGATACCCACGGTCTGATCACCGTGCCTCAAGATTCGAGGATCTTCATGCGTTTAGAAGTGAAACTCGAGAAAAATCCTGGAGCCGCCGCAGATGCTGCGAAACCTAAAGTCAAGTGGGCTAACAATTATCCCCTGCACTTGTTCGACCGTATGCAGTACAAAGTGAACGGGACGGAAATCGATAGCATGCAGTGTGTTGGAGTGACATCGAGCGTGAAAAATTATCTCACATACACTAGAGCGGAAACCGCGGGACTCGCAACTGCCGGGTTTTCCGAATGGGATATGACAACGTTGGATGAAACTCAGTGCGCCGTCGTTCCGTTGTCTTCACTCAGCGGATTCGCAGTACATTTCAAAGACGTTCTAGTCAGATGCTCGCAAGAGTTGATCCTAGTGCGCAGTGGTACGGATAAGAATGCATATTATATCACCGACGCGGCGACCGCGGACGGTTACACCATTAAATTTAAAATAATCGAAATCTATTGGGAGATTCCCGTCGTCAAATTCACATTGGAACTGGAAAAACAAATCTTGCTCAAGATGAAGAAGAACGACAAGATGAGTTTCGGTTACATGAATTGGGAATCGCACGACATCCCTGGGATTTTTCCGACCAAGACGTTCAAATGGAGCGTAAGAACAACCAGCAGGCACAAGCCCAAATTCGTGGTGTTGGTATTTCAAACGGATCGACGGGACAATCACCTGAAGGATTCCTCTCGTTTCGACCATGTAAATGTGCGCTCGGTCAGCGTTCAAATCGGTGAGCGTCGGTTTCCTCAAGTTGATACGATCTACGATTTCCCGACTATGGATTATAATCACGCCTACCTGAACTACACCGATTTTATGAGAGACTACTGGAAAGGTGAGAAACTCTGCGAGCCAGCTATGTTGTTTGAAAATTTCAAAGATCGCGCGATTTTTGTCATCAAATGCGTTCAAGGTGAAGATCTAAAAACAGCTCCGGTGGATATCACGTTGACCGTTGTGGTAAAAGAGAATTTCCCGGCCAACACTACAGCCCAAGTGATTCTGATCACTCCTGTGAAGTATTCGTACGAACTACTGCACGGAACCGTGAGGCAATTGGATTGATCTTAAGCAAAAAAAAAAAAAAAAATAACATGTTTATTTTTTTTAATTTTTTTTTTATTTTATTTTATTTTTTTTTTTTTTTCAAACATTACATCATTTACAAAGAATACAAACATGACATACAATATAAATCAAGCTGCAACGTTTGGAACGAGTGCGAATTTATATGTTCTTCCGATCGGGCCTTCGTAGATGAGATCGAAGGATCCAGCGTTGATATCCTGAATTGCATCGTCCGTCAAACGGTTCGTAATGTGCGAAGGTAGGAAGAGGAGACGATGATGATTCTCGAAGATGATATCGGCGGCAACGGTGATCCCGTACTTGGTTGGTATTTTGATGAGTTTGTTCATCTTGTAGCGGGCGCTTACAGTCAGCTCTTTAGCGTTGACGATCAAGATTGAATTGTTGAAAACTTCCATGTCGTCAGTTCTTTCAAGGTACAAATGATTCCAATTTTCGTGCGCTATATATTTCGAGTGAAACAAGTTGTTTGCTATATTAAGCACGGATAATTTCAGTTTTCGACTGCTATATTTCGCTTCGATAATTCGTCTGCGAATGATTCCACTTTTCGTGTGCTATTTATATATATTAAGTCGGGTTGATTCGACAAGTTGTCTGGTATATTAAACACGGATGATTTCACTTTTCGTCCGCAATATTTCGGTTCGTTAAATCTGACTTTTCATCTACTACTCCTTTATTATTATCGGGGTGATTCCTTTGTTCGTCTGCCACTATAATCTTCTCCTGCTCTTGCATGATTTCATCTTTGAAATAATCACGATAATAAGATGCCGACATCCACATACACAATCGGAATGCGTTCGACATAGCGCAGAATGGATGTACTAAAGGACACGTATATGCTGTCGACCAACGAGCCAATAGTCGCAAGGACGGACAATCTTTAGTATCCAAATTTACAACGATACATTTATCCGGCACGAAACTACTGATGAAATTTCGTTTTTGTTCACCTTTAACATAAAGTACATCGTAGCGGTTCCCGATGCTATTCATTTTTGAAGTGAATTCATCGTACTCGAGAAACCCGCTTTCCCATTCCAAGTGATGATAATTGCGTGTTAACCAGTTGTTTGTCACAACGTCTTTAGCGCTCAACATGCTGCTCGGGAACGGAGGTTTGAATAAATAGAGTTCAGTTTGAGTACACTTCATGTCCACAAGACCAAACTCTTTGACGATGAATTTTCCTTGGCTCCAAAAACCTTGTACATCGAGACAAGCCATCATTTGTTCGTTCCGTTAGTTGCACTTTTACTATTTTCAAATTCGAGGTTTCTTAACTGACGGTTCTCCAGCAGAATTATCTATACTATTTATACGAGGTTGTTTAACAGCGAGGATGTTCCTATTTTCAAATTCGAGGTTTCTTAACTGACGGTTCTCCAGAATTATCTATACTATTTATACGAAGTTGTTTAACAGCGAGGATTTTTCTCAACTCGGTCTCGGCTCCGCAACTTTCATCCACCATGCAAGGATCTTTGTTGTCACGATGACCCCAAGGAACAGTGCTAACACCGTCTTCTAAAATACAACGTTTATCGTCTAAGCCGGAGAGGGTTCTTTTTGTAGTTTCGAAGGAGTATAGTTGGTGTTTCCGCGCCCCGATCCTGCGCATCGAGGCGGTCATTCTCGATTCAGGATCTTTTAATACTGTGAGAAAATTGGCAAAGTTTAGCGATCTTACCACTGGTGTTGATATCCCTTTTGCCCTTTTCTCTGTTTCCCCGTCGCTAAAACGATACGCATACATCTTGGGTCGCAGCGCGACAAACTCAGCAATGGGTATTCCACCCGTTTCATCCTTAAAACTACCCATTACTTTACGGTTTGTCGCGCTGCGACATTGATGACCTTCTGGGAAGTTGGAGGTGTCGTACAAGTGTAGATCTGACATCATATCATCGTAGACGTTCGGTGTAGTCAACTCGTAAATGAACGAGTCCGTATCCATATAGAGAAGTTGAACTTGGTCGGGATTGTACTTCTTAAGCATGTGATTATAGTGGAATTGATACATGTGTACTTTACTCAGATCTAAGATTGAAAAACCAACAATCATTGGTCTGTCTATGACGACCTCTGTTCTCCGTAAATGGATTGCTACCAATTCTTCTGCGAAAATCGTGCGATCTATGAAATCGACCCGTGAGATGGCTTTCAATATCTGTCTGCTGTTTGTCCCTAATTTAATATTCTTCCGCTTCAACGGGTTCTCGATAAATTTTCCGTAGCAAGCGTTGCTGCACAGTTTCAGGAGCGTTTGGTGGAACGGATTCGTAGCGTCCCGTCTCAACCGGGCGTTCAGCTCGATGAAGGGTGCCAAGAAAGGAGCCTGACGGAATTTGATGGCCCGGTTGACGCGCAGGAGTTTTAATCCTTGACCAAGCGCTTCTTTCAACATTACATAGTGGATAACATAGTTGTTTTTATTAGCTAGAGTCGTCAATAGTTTCGTTGATTTCCCCGCTCCCGATGGTGGTATTTCGTTCTTGCACAAGAACGGAAGGTCCTTGTGCAGGTCGTGGAGGTGTTCTGGATATTCAATATCTACATCGAGTATGTACCCGAAAGGAGCGTCGTCGGGATGGTTGATTATAGTTTTCGCCAGAGTTAGCAACTCTTCTCCTTCCGGGACCAAAGTGTAGTTATCGTAGGGCAGATGCTTTCTCATGGTGTGTGCGTAAAGTGCCGTCACATCCAAGTATTGTATATAGTTCACTGGTTTTTTAGGATCAAACTGATCCGGTATCAAAGGATTGTTTGCGAGAGCGTGCCGTTTCACCACCTGTGTTATCCCACCTCGGATCGAGCTCATAATCATGAATACCATATCCATATCATTGAAGAGTTGAATTTTCACATTAGTTACTTTTAGGAAGGCGTCGAAAGCGAAACCGGGTAGCGTCAGGTAATTGGCACAGTCCAAACTATAATTTTTTATTCCGAAAAGTCGGAACTCCTCAAACACATCGCTGAGGAGGCACACATCGAGTCGCAAGTAGAAATCTGAATACTCACCGAGATTACGGAAATTGAAAGTTTGCCAAACTTGGAGAAACCGTTCGTATTCTTCTTCAGAGATGTCCGTTTGAGTCAGGGTGTTGAAGAAAGCCTCTCGCGGTGGTGGACGCGTCTCGTTCAGCTTGGCCGGATTGTCAACGTAATCGTACGGGAACGGAGCTTTCCGACAAACCATATCGAACTCATTGTCTGCGCGAGTGAGTTTCCTCGTGCGAACGAAAGATTCGCGCGGGATCGTCTGAACCAGTTTATCCAACGACGCGGGGAGAAATCGGAACGAGTCGATGAACTTGATCGAAAACCTGTTTCCCAGATGGACCGTCATACTGATGTAATTTTCCTCCGTGTGTGGTATTATTTCGACGCTATGAGGATACTTGTTCAGAGCCAGCACTACCTCGTGGAAATCGTACCTGCTACCATTGTGCAGGACGACTCTAACACATTTCTCATGTCGGAAAATAAGATTACAATTTGAACATAAGGCTTTTCGATAATTGGACCCTGTTTTCCCTCCCGCTCTCTTTTGATGGTCATGATCCCTTACCTTTACGATACCTGGTTGTGAGAAATCCACCTCGCAATGTCCACACCTATTTTCCGCTTCAAATGTGGCCCGGTCTTCATGTGTCATGATTATTTTTCCCTCTTTATCATTGTATCTCTTACTGATTCTTCCTACCAGAGTGATTATATCGTCCAGAAATTTGATATGTGCCTCTTCACCACGGTACAGTTTCGGTTCCGTCATTTTAAATTCGGGATCCTCCGTGACGAGGAGGTAAGCGTAAGAATTTGAGATGTGCCGCCTATACGCAGAAGCTGGATGCTCCGAGTCACCATGAATTTGTTCCAAGTAGGCTTCAAAGTCTGCATAAATTACATAATTATGTTTTATTTCCTTGTGGTGATTTTCGAATTTGAGGTATCGCTCGTCTGGAAATGAAGCTAGGAATGCGTCTTTGTTTACCAAAGAGCAAAGAACTTTATGTTGATTCAATTCCTCCATCGAGTACTTGTACGTAAAGCATTTCTTGCAGATGTAGATACGATGTTGATATTTTGTCAACTGATTACGTACAAGTTGTTCAAAGTTACTGATCCAGCAATAATGGTAACTTAAAGGTACGGGGGTTGAGAGACATAGTAGGTCGGTGTGGTCCTCTCTTTCCGGGTCGGCAACTTTAATTGGGTAAACTGTATACTTTTTCTTGTTGGACACCAAACTCTCACGGAGCCCAAATACCGAAACCGATACGTTGTTCCTTTTCTACAATTTGATAATGTCATCTATGCTCGTGGGTAATCGAACGTCCGAGAAATCGTAACGATCGAACAGATTTAAATATTTTTCCGGACGTTGTTTATGCTCCGCTTCCTTCGGGAGGAACTTTCCCAACATTGCGTACAAGAAACAATCGTTTAATGCACCGTTATTTACATTGACAACATTGTTCGTTCGAAACGGAAGCTTAACGTACGTTCCTCCTCGATGTAACGCGTAATAGCGGTTGATACGTAGCTCCATACCCTGTATCTTCTTCAGCACCCACCCGGATCCGTTCATGTGAAAATCGAATGACTCTTTATTGATCTTGGCCCTGAACTTTTCATAATACTCGTCCAGATCCGTTGACGCGAAAATAGCTTCGTTTTTAGTCTTAAACTTTTTCAACTGCATTCCTTCCTTGTCCTTATCGTCAGCTTTCTCGTACTCGGCGTAAACTAGTATATTAACCTTCAATGCCTCGCCGGTGAGTTCTTCTTTTATTTTTTTAATTATGAGGTCTTTAGCCGATAGGAGGTACTCATCTATGATGAGATTCTCTGGCTGGAAGTTTGTGATGAAAAATGTTTTCAACCTGCTTTGACAAGCAGTCTCGACTTGAACAATCGGTACTTTCATCTCGAACAAATTTCTTATGTGACTTGCAGATTCTTCATGTTTTTCTCTTTTATGGTATGATATTTTACACGTGTCACAATATTCTTGATCGTTGTTGTCATCGGTAGGTGACGAGGTGGACATCTTTTCAATATGTTCGGGAGATTGCTCATGATTCTCTCCCTCCGCATAAAACTCATCACAAAGATCACAATGGATGAGCGCGTTGTGCTCCTGTTTAATGTGCGTTTCATCGTTGATACCCTCCTCCTTCTTAATTTGTTCGGCACCATGTTCGTGCTTTTCACCTTGTCTATAAAATTCATCACAAATATCACATTCGATGAGCTCCTGTTTAATATACGTTTCATCGTTGATACCCTCCTCCTTCTTAATTTGTTCGGCACCATGTTCGTGCTTTTCACCTTGTCTATAAAATTCATCACAAATATCACATTGGATGAAAGTTTCAACATTCTGTTCTTGAGCAGCCATGATAAAGATACTATTTTAAGCTCAAAGTCTTCCGAGTCGGTCAGAAAAGAAAACTTGCACTTTCTTTACGTTTGCTAGATTCTGTTCACGGAAAAGATTTCAAAGCGAACAAGTGAATACTATTTTAAGCTCAAAGTTTTATACTTTTATAAGCTCGAGATTTTCTGATTTCGTCAGAACAGAAAATCAACACTATTTTCTCGTTTGTAAGATTCTGTTCTCTGAAAAGATTTCAGAGTGAATACTATTATAAGCTCGAAGGGTTTCCAATATCATCAAAAGTGAGACTGACGAGTTTTCTACGCGGAGGTAAATATTTATAGTTTCCTCACCGAGCGGAAAGAAACTGTAGACTCATGATTTTCCTCAAAGTAAATATAGTAGTATTTGTTAATCACCAAACTCGGTTTCACTCGGGCAAACTGTGTAGTCATAAGTCGTAACATAAATTACACTTTTATGTAGAGTTATAATTTACCGCGGAGTAAATATAGTACATCGAAATCAATAGTACACGAATCAGGAATATTACCACCCTTCAAAAGGATTGTGAAGAAAGAAAATGGGTTTCAGTAAACTATCATCCTGCAATCTATTCAGACCTGAAAAAAGTTTTTAAAAATTATGGTCTATGCGTAGCTCCCAAAAATAAATACAACCTTAGAAATATTGGAATGAGGAATTTAAAAGATGAGACACCCGTTTTAAAAAAATCGGGAATTTATAAAATAAATTGTTCTGGATGCGAGAAAGTGTACATCGGACAAACGAAAAGAGATATCGAAACAAGAGCTAAAGAGCACGCTAGGAACATAAAAAACGAAGAAACAACAAAATCAGCAGTGGCAAAGCATTTTTGGGAGGCAAAACACAGCATAGAATTAAAACCTGAATTACTCAAATCAGTCACCAAAGTCAGTCAACTAAACACAGCAGAGAAGTTATATATTTTTAAACACCGCGCGAACGTTTTAAATGAGGATTTGGACGGACTAGACAACATCCTGTTCCGAGCATTGGAGTCCAAAGTTCAGCCACATGCGTGCAATGCGACCACGAATTCCGAATCAGTCAACAACCACTGAAGATGGGAGATGGATGAAAGCTCCCGAAACTAGTCTGGTGGCAATTAGATACGTAAGCGAATTGAGTTTTTAAGTTGATTTTAGCCTTAGTTGAAATATAGTAGTATTTGATAATCACCAAACTCGGTTTCACTCGGGCAAACTGTGTAGTCATAAGTTGTAAAATAAATTACACTTTTATGTAGAGTTATAATTTACCGCGGAGTAAATATAGTAGTAGTTGTTAATCACCAAACTCGGTTTCACTCGGACAAACTATGTCGTCATAAGTCGTAACATAAATTACACTTTTATGTAGAGTTATAATTTACCACGGAGTAAATATAGTAGTATTTGATAATCACCAAACTCGGTTTCACTCGGACAAACTATGTCGTCATAATTTGTCAGACTCGATTAGGTCGAATACGTTAGCACTGGACACTGAGGACGCTGGCGGCGAAACTATTATCCACGAAGGCGAAGACATAATGATTCCCCTACCTACTGCGCTTGACTAGAGTGGTTCGAGTAGCTGATGCAAGAGGCGAGAATGTTGCATCAGCCAGAGTGGTTCGAGTAGCTGATGCAAGAGGCGAGAAAGTTGCATCAGCCAGAGTGGTTCGAGTAGCTGATGCAAGAGGCGAGAAAGTTGCATCATTGTTATCCACCACTTAAGTGCCTCTACCTCGATAACGCCCACTCGAGTCTGTCTGAGTGCTAAATTTTCTCAAGTGGGAAAATTATCAATGCGAGTCGGGGGAACGTATAAATAGTGTCGAGGAAGTGTGATCGATCATTTCAAAACAAGAACTCGTCAAGTATGGACGCTCCAACCCTCAAATCACAATCGATCAGAGCGATGAACACCTTGGATATGGTATATGAGGCTCTCACTTTCAAATTTACAGGAATACGAGCAGAGCTTTTGAACAAGTTTGCCCGACTCCTTTTTCCTGACAAGTTATTCCACCATCTTAAACTCAGCTCAATAGACACTTCCGATCCCGTCGGGTGTTACGGCTTAGTTGAGATAACGGAAAGATTTTGCCTTCTCCTAGAACGTGTCGCAGACGAGCACGAAATAATTTACTTCCTAAAGCAGGGGTACAAGAAAGTAGACGAAGAGGACTGGAAGATAGGTAGACTTTTAAGTGCAATTCGCGTAGTATTATACACAAGAGAGAGAGGAGAGCGGGTCTAGCAGTTGGATTTCGTATAAATAGTATGCATTCTCTTCTCAGTATCGCAAGGAAGAAATCATGATTGATAAAATAATTCTCATCACCATCATCATTGCTGTTGTTGGAGTGAAATCCTCACTGGTGGAAAACTCATCCGAAGCAAACATCACAATGTGCCCTGTCTGTCCGGAAATCAAATGCGCACCCTCTACCTTGACGGATGTTCTTCTATTCATCTTGAGTTTACTGGCGCTCATTTGCTCCGCACCGTACCTGTACTCCAAGTACCTTTCATCCGACTGCAAGTTCCGTTTCATCAGGATGGCCCGGAAAAATAACAATCGGAAACTCGATGACATAAGTGTAGATTTAAAGTTCGGAGAAGGAGAAGGATCCGATGTTTGTGGTTGACAACCCTCACGTTTTTAGTGCGTTTTCTAAACGCGAACTGTTTTTAAACTGTAACTGTAAATATCCAATAAAAAATAATAAAAATTTTTTAATTCATCAAACTGAACATTGCAATATCCATTCCCAAAACACAAGGTTCCCGATACGCATCGGAACACCCTCGTAGTCCAGCGTTCGTTAGCGTTCCCAGGCATAACGTGCAAGCGACACTGCGCGACATTGTGAAAACTGGCCCTAATCATAGGGTAGGCTCCTGCATGGCGGTCAGAAGCCTTTCGAAGGGACGAACAGAAACGAACGGAGAGCGAGAGTGGGAAAACCCTCGTAGTCCAGCGTTCGTTAGCGTACCGAATCAGACCCTAATCTTCAGTATCTGATACCGACCCATATGGTAAGATACGGTCTCTCGAAACCGAAAATTTTTACAAGTCCGAAAATCCGAATTTTTTTGCACAATCTGGCAACACTGTACGGAAAAATCAACTAATTTCTTGCCCCATCTGGCAACACTGTAAAATGCAATGTTGCAAAATTTCACCAATAAATAAATCATTTATTTACATGCACCACGCGGCAACGCTGCTGCGCCATCTTGAAAAATACACCATTGCATAACCCGAAAAATGAAGGGGCATTATTACACCATTGCATAACCCGCATATTGAAGGGGCAACATGCAATACTTTCTTTTTACAGCGTTGCCATATTGAACAATAATCCCTATACAACGCTGTAATTTAATTCATATTTTTCTGCACAATCATGCAACGCTGTTGGATAATTTACTGGCCTAAAGTCGCCATTTTCATACTACTCTCAGGAAAATTTTATTTTTGATCACGCACTTCGAGTGTGTTGGCGCCCGAACCCAGGCGTCCCGACGAGCATCTGGCACCCGAAATTTGTGGCTTGATCTGCTGAATCTCGATCCTTTCCGGAAGGCTTGCTTTCTGACGATCAGGATCGTACGAGTTCTCCGCTTTTCCTCGCCACACCCCGGATCAGTCACCCTCGCGCACAACAGTGGTGCCCGCGCGCGATTCACATACGCCCCCCCGCCAGAATGTCTCCCCCCCGCGAATCAGTCACCCGCCCGCGACTGCAGCGCTCCCCCGCGCAAGGGTTACGGAAATCATTCCATAAATTCTCGGAATTTCTCCAATCGCCGCGATTGAATCTAAAGTAGGATTCAATCCTACTTTTTGGGCGAGTAGATGCATTTGTTGAGTCCTGTTTATTCTTGATGGATGCGAAATCCTCCAGTACATGTGGTCTACATGTGTTTTTGTTCTCCCAGTGATCAACTGGAGAGAACTTTCCTTTCACTCTGGGCCGTTTAATCAATGTAAAATCTCGATCGCTAGTGAGATTTTCCTCTGTTCTCTTGTAAAAAATCGCTTGAAAGAGCGATTTTTTGTATGTGTGAGTGCGCTCCCATAAGATCTGATGTAACCGCTTATCGTATTAGTGTGTATTTTACAGGGGTTTTTCGAGACTATCGATAGTCGCTGTTCGATACGTCGATACGTCGATTCAATTCTAAACCTACCAACCCTTTCCTACAAAATACCCTGTTCCTTCTGAGTTTCCTTAACTTTGCCTTCTTTAACTCCGTTTCTAAATAAACTGTATTAATTATCTGAAGTTCTTTATATCTTAAAGCTTCAATTTCCAATATGAATTTCCTAACTTTTTCACCATTTTCCTTATAAAACAAAATCAATTTACGTATGTACTTTTTACCCTTGTGTTTAGCGCTTGTTTCATTTGTGCGTCAGCTTTGATACAATGGCGGATTGTTTACGTTCATTTTATAGTTGAGCATTTTCCAATTTTTTCCTTTAAATCTCTTCGAAAAAGTCCCAAAATGACTTAGCACAGCACTCTTTAAATAAGTAATTCACCCCTTCAGTAGTATGAAAATGGGAATTTGAGAACAGTAAATTATCCAACAGCGTTGCATGATTGTGCAAAAAAATATGAATTAAATTACAGCGTTGTATAGGGATTATTGTTCAATATGGCAACGCTGTAAAAAGAAAGTATTGCATGTTGCCCCTTCAATATGCGGGTTATGCAATCGTGTATGAATGCCCCTTCATTTTTCGGGTTATGCAATGGTGTATTTTTCAAGATGGCGCAGCAGCGTTGCCGCGTGGTGCATGTAAATAAATGATTTATTTATTGGTGAAATTTTGCAACATTGCATTTTACAGTGTTGCCAGATGGGGCGAGAAATTAGTTGATTTTTCCGTACAGTGTTGCAAGATTGTGCAAAAAAAATTCGGATTTTGGACTTGTAAAAATTTTCGATTTCGAAAGACTGTATCTTACAGTATGGGTCGGTATCAGATACTGTAGATTAGGGTCTGATTCGGTAAAATTGAAAATTTTTCGGAAAATCACCCTCGTCCGATCCGGCGCGGACCGATGCGATTCTTTTACGCTATTGAAGATCGGAAAACTGTACGGACCGAATTTCGATACGAGTTTTGGTTTTCGAGATTTCGGACTTGTAAAATTTTTCGGTTTCGAAAGACCGTATCTTACAGTGTGGGCCTGGTATCGGAGACTGGAGATTAGGGTCTGATTCGGTAATTGGATTTTCGGACTTGTAAAAATTTTCGATTTCGAAAGACCGTATCTTACAGTATGGGTCTGGTATCGGAGACTGGAGATTAGGGTCTGATTCGGGCAACTAAAAAATTTTCGGAAAATTACCCTCCTCCGATCCGTAGCGGACCGATGCGATTCTTTTACACTATCGAAGATCGGAAAACTGTACTGACCGAATTTTGATACGACTTTTAGTTTCCGAGATTTCGGACTTGTAAAATTTTGACGGCATCCACGATAGACCATATCCTACAGTATGGACCTGGTATCGGATACTGGAGAGTAGGGTCTGATTCCGGAAATTGGATTTTCGGACTTGTAAAAATTTTCGATTTCGAAAGACCATATCCTACAATATGGACCTAGTATCGGATACTGGAGAGTAGGGTCTGATTCCGGAAATTGGATTTTCGGACTTGTAAAAATTTTCGATTTCGAAAGACCATATCCTATAGTATGGACCTGGTATCGGATACTGGAGAGTAGGGTCTGATTCCGGAAATTGGATTTTCGGACTTATAAAAATTTTCGATTTCGAAAGACCATATCCTACAGTATGGACCTGGTATCGGATACTGGAGAGTAGGGTCTGATTCCGGAAATTGGATTTTCGGACTTGTAAAAATTTTCGATTTCGAAAGACCATATCCTACAGTATGGACCTGGTATCGGATACTGGAGAGTAGGGTCTGATTCCGGAAATTGGATTTTCGGACTTATAAAAATTTTCTATTTCGAAAGACCATATCCTACAGTATGGACCTGGTATCGGATACTGGAGAGTAGGGTCTGATTCCGGAAATTGGATTTTCGGACTTATAAAAATTTTCGATTTCGAAAGACCATATCCTACAGTATGGACCTGGTATCGGATACTGGAGAGTAGGGTCTGATTCCGGAAATTGGATTTTCGGACTTGTAAAAATTTTCGATTTCGAAAGACCATATCCTACAGTATGGACCTGGTATCGGATACTGGAGAGTAGGGTCTGATTCCGGAAATTGGATTTTCGGACTTATAAAAATTTTCTATTTCGAAAGACCATATCCTACAGTATGGACCTGGTATCGGATACTGGAGAGTAGGGTCTGATTCCGGAAATTGGATTTTCGGACTTGTAAAAATTTTCGATTTCGAAAGACCATATCCTACAGTATGGACCTGGTATCGGATACTGGAGAGTAGGGTCTGATTCGGGCAATTGGATTTTCGGACTTGTAAAATTTTTGGGATCAATAGACCATATCCTCCAGTATGGTATCGGTGACTGGAGAGGAGGGTCTGATTCGGGATATTAAAACATTATCTAAGTCCTACGCTGGAAAATATTTTTGGAAAATTCTCCTCCTCCGATCCATCCCAACCCGACACGATTCTTTTACACTATCGAAGATCGGAAAACCGTACGACCCGAATTTTGAGACGACTTTTAGTTTTTGAGAAAATCCAACTTTCACCTAAGTCGCATGCGTATCTTATATGTATATACGAGTTTTTACGCTTGCTCGAATAAATGGGTTGGTAGTTCACTCTTGACAGGTTGTATGTCCGATTGTAAAAACACATCTATGATATATACCTATCTTATGTGTATGCGCGGTTCTGTTCCTTACATTGTTTTCAGATTGTGTAAAATATTCGGATTTTCGGACTTGAAAAATTTTCGGGATCAATACACCATATCCTACAGTATGGGTCTGGTATCGGATACTGGAGAGTAGGGTCGGATTCGGGACATTAAAAAAATTTCGGAAAATTACCCTCCTCCGATCCGATTCTTTTACACTATGGAAGATCGGAAAACTGTACAGACCGAATTTTGATACGACTTTTAGTTTTCGAAAAAATCCAACTTTCACCTAAGTCGCATGTGTATCTTATATGTATATACGAGTTTTTTTTATGCTTGTTTGAATAAATGGATTCTTGAGTTTTACTATTGACCGTTTGTATGTCTGATGTCATAAACACGTCTATGACACATACCTATCTTATGTGTATACGCGGTTTTCTTCGTGGCCTTCGTAGACTGCGGTCCTCGCTCCGTCCAGAGTTCAAAATTCATCGTGAAATAGCTGTGTGTTCATGGATCGCACAACGATGTGACGACTGGCTCTCAGTTTCTACGGATCAAGGGTATCAGAAAAACTTAAAAAAAATTGCGGGCAGCCCCCCTCGCGAACCGGATTGTTTAGGAAACTTCAGCACAAGCCTACGGGTCCTCACTCTATACGTTCCGAAATCAATGTTCAACGTGAAATATCCGTTGGTTCATGGGTCGCAGAATAATCTGAGGACTCTAATTCACTTGTATGGATCAAGGGTTTCAGAAAAAAACTTGAAATTTCATTGCGGGCAGCCCCCCTCGCGAACGGTACGTTTAGGAAACTTCAGCACAAGCCTGCGGGTCCTCACTCTTTACATCCCGAAATCAATGTTCAACGTGAAATATCCGTTGGTTCATGGGTCGCAGAATAATCTGAGGACTCTAATTCACTTGTATGGATCAAGGGTGTCAGAAAAACTTAAAATTTCATTGCGGGTTCTTACCCAGCGGTCGTGATGCTTTAACTCCGTTTCCGTGCTGCGGTCCTCGATGGATGCGTCACGAGATGATCAATATTCAACGTGAAATATCTGTTGGTTCGTGGATAATCTTATGAATCTTATTCAGTTGTATGGAGTAAGCGGTATACTCGATGACTTCGATTATTTAACACAACTTCATATGAGAATGTCCATGGTTGATGATTTCGATACTATACCACAGATAGAAACGTAAATCGATGGTATTTGCTTAATATGTCGAAAACGGTACGTCCTAGACGATTTTTGACGAGAACAATCCGCTACATTTCGATTATAAATTCAATGAGAGCACTAGGAAGCCTCTAAAACAGTTAGGAAGCCCAAAATCAATCAATCAAGAATTATCTTATTGGAATCCACCGTATTATTGCTTTCAGGGACGTGTTGTAACCCGCGATCTAATATTTAAAGTGTGGTAAAAGATCAATATTCAGGTCCAAATTACTTCACACTCGATTATTTTACCATAGTTTTAAATAGAGTACCTATATAGTGAGAGTATAGATAAATGTGAAACTCCGAGAATCCATCAGGCCTTCACCGATGCCTCCGCGAATAAAGTCAGGGCCAGAAATACAACCAACCTATGAATTTCAATTACACAAAACAATTTACTAATACAATTGTTACGAACCATCGTTTATCAAGCACGTATTTGACTTAGTTTTTGCATAAATTTACTCATTTACTGCGGAAGAACGCTCATTTATGTACATTCTGAGCCATATTGGTTAGAATTGGAATCTACAGACTGGCAGTGAATTTTTGGGCGTTAGAAGTTGGTTAGAAGGGTGCGGCTGCACTTTTGGGTCCAAAACCCTCCATGAAGCGATCTGTCCATACTCTCGCTATAAAGGTACTCTAGTTTTAAATAGGAATACATCAATATTCAATTATTTTGATTCATTACCATAGTTTTTTTTTTTTTTTTTTTTTTTTTTTTTTAATAGGAATACATCGATGGGTAATTATTTCGATTTTTCACCGTAACATCAAATGGAAAAATCTACTCAGTTGATGATTGCGAATATTTACCCTAATGGACCACTAGACGAGTTTCTTAACCAAAATTTCACGTAAACCATGATGCGCACACCGAAAATTACCGAAATATGATTCTTGAGATGTAAATTCAAACTACCCGCTCATGAAAGCTCGCAATGCTCCGCGTGATTCACATCACACGCTAAACGTTATCACGATAGTTTCTGCGATATAAAAATCTTGACACTTTGGATCAGCTATAGCAAATTGTTTACAGTTTGAACAACACATGATGGGAAATGAATACTTATTGCTCGATTGAGAAGCTTGCTGAAAGCGTTGTAGTGCTCGATTTGATTGTCGTAGAGCTTTGAGCAGTTCAAATTCCCCGTAACCAATATGTGAAATGAAAACGTTAATATCTTCGTTAGGAGTTGGTTTCAGTACTTTAGTTGCGTGAATCGTGTTCTCCGTGAAGCTCTGGTTAAGAAACACGTATCAGAATGCTTA
This sequence comes from Bemisia tabaci, assembly GCF_918797505.1. NCBI lineage: Eukaryota > Metazoa > Arthropoda > Insecta > Hemiptera > Aleyrodidae > Bemisia > Bemisia tabaci. The sequence goes on along the minus strand of NC_092794.1, from coordinate 67,448,142 downwards.
AATTCGCACCTTATCTAGTGGTCCATTTTAAATGGGAACGTACTTAACAATACTCGATGATTTCGATTACTTACCACAACTTCACATGAGAATGTTAATGGTCGATGATTTCGATAGAAATAAAGGTAAAATATCAATAATCGATGGATTTTGCTCGATATCTGGAAAATGATGCGTCCTACACGATTTCTGACGGCAACACACCCGCTACTTTTCAAATATGAATGCAATGAGACCACCGGAAGCCTCCAAAAAATTTATCGAACCTAAAAGATGTTGAATTTCATTGCGGGAACCCCCCAGTTGCGAACAACGGTATTGAAAAAGCTCCAGTAGGTACATTGCTTTACGGTCCCCGTCAAAATCAGAACTGAGAACTCAAGAGGGAACTGATGCAATTGATTGTGAGTCAAAATCAGAACTTCATAAAGAACTTGAGATAAAGGTGACCGCAGAAGAGGATCATAACTCTAGTAAAGATAAAAAGGGTGATGCGAAGATCCATATAGAGATGGATAAAAAACCATGTTTTGAAGCCCCAAAATCGTGAGAATGATTTTTTTTTTGGGTCAAGGAGTGATGTAAATGAACTTGATGAGTTTATTTTAAATGTACAATCCATTGACTGTGATGTACCCAAAACTTTTAATGAAGTTGAGAATAGAAATGATAAAATTCAATGGCAGCAGGTCATTAAAGAGGAGCTTGACTTTCTCACATTCAACAATACTTGGAGTCTTGTACCAAAGCCTGAGGATAAAAATATTGTTGATTGTAAATGGATTTTTACAATTAAGAAGGATGAATTTGGGAAACCTAAAAAACATAAAGCGCGGTTAGTTGCTCGTGGCTTCAGTCAAAAAATAAGCTAAAGACTATGATGAAACTTTGACTCCTCTCGCTCGAATAGAATTCTGGTGGCTTTTACCAACCAATTTGATTTGCTAATTCACCAAATGGATGTAAAACAGCTTTTCTGAATGGAAATTTGAGAGAGAGGAAATTTATATGAGAATTGGGAACTGTACGAGGTCTGTCCGGAAAATATCGGTTGTTCACGTAGGCTGGAGTCGAAAATTAACTTTTTTGAATTCTCATAGTACTGTCACCTGATGGAAGCAACCTCATGGTTCCTCATATGAAAATTAAGTTATCTGGTAGCTTGGTGAGTTCAAAAAAGAGTCATAAAAGGTCCTGACTACTTGCACAGCATGGTGAACATAATGATATGCACAAGACAGCTGATTTGTGCGCTGCAATAAGTATTTTATGCAAATATACAAGCAAGAACATTAAGATCTTGTGGCAGTACTTGAAAAGGGTGTTACGATACCTATAAGGCTCAAGGAATTTGAAATTGACCTATACAAAGAAACTAATATTTATACTGATATCTTGAGTGGTCACTGTGATTCTGATTGGGCAACAGATGAAAACGATAGAAAGAGCACGGCAAGCTTCTTATTTCAATTATTTGAAAACTGTACCATTTGTTGGAATACCAAAAGCAAAACTCTGTGGCTACCTCATCCACTGAATCAGAGTATATGGCGCTTTTTGAAGCTGTCAGGGAAGCTCTTTGGTTGAAATCGTTTCTGAGTAGTATTAATATGACTGCAATAACTCCCATTTTAATTTATGAAGACAACACCGGTTACATAAGTATTGCAAAGAATCCAAGTAGTCACAAAAGATCAAAACACATGCATGTAAAGTATCATTTTTCTAGAGAACAGGTAGAAAAAGGGCTAAAAAATGTGAAATATGTTCCAACAGGTGATCAGCTAGCCGATTTACTGACCAAACCATTATCCACCATAAAATTCAAGAAATTAAGACCAGGGCTGGATCTTCAAAATTAGCAAAATTAGAAATTAGCAAGTCAAAATGCAAGTGGTCTCGTCAAAAAATCCAAGTGGACTCGTCAAAATAAGTCTCCTTTGAATATATCCTTCAGCGCTCTCTAAGTGTTTTCTTTGCTCTCCTCTATCGAGTTGAAATGTAAGCTAAGGAAACAGACAAAAGTCGCAGGGAAGATCAAAACACATAGATGTAAAGTATCCTTTTCTAGAGAACAGGTAGAAAAAGTGCTAATAAATGTGAAATATGTTCCAACAGGTGATCAGCTAGCCGATTTACTGACCAAACCGTTATCCACCATAAAATTCAAGAAATTAAGACCAGGGCCGGATCTTCAAAATTAGCAAAATTAGAAATTAGCAAGTCAAAATTCAAGTGGACTCATCAAAATAACTCTCCTTTGAATATATCCTTCAGCGCTCTCTAAGTGTTTACTTTGATCTCCTCTATCGAGTTGAAACGTAAGCTAAGGAAACAGACAAAAGTCGCAGGGAGCTAAATCTGGACTTTAGGAGGATGCGGCATGTAGGATGCTGTGCTTCGCTAAAACTGTGGCCGGCGAGCATTATCATGATGGAACATCCAGTCACCGCTTGCCCGCAATTATTCACGACGTATTCACCTGATAGAGCGTTGTAAAGTTTCCCTGGTCAGTCTCTTCTATAATCGTTGTACCGCGAGGAATATATATTCATGATATCCAGGGTGCAATCCATTTGAGGACTGTGCTTTTGTCTCAGGGTCGTAGCCGTAGACTCATTTGAAGTAAAATTTAATGAATCTTCACCCTCGGTTATTTTACGAAAAAATAAAAGGAAACGCGAGCATGACACTTGACACGCATATTTTGATCAGTTATCTTTCTAATATCCGATTGAAAGCTATCGAAGTTCTGTTAAAGAATCCAAGTAGCCACAAAAGATCAAAACATATAGATGTAAAGTATCATTTTTCTAGAGAACAGGTAGAAAATGGGCAAACCATCGTTTATCAAGCACGTATTTGACTTAGTTTTTGCATAAATTTACTCATTTACTGCGGAAGAACGCTCATTTATGTACATTCTGAGCCATATTGGTTAGAATTGGAATCTACAGACTGGCAGTGAATTTTTGGGCGTTAGAAGTTGGTTAGAAGGGTGCGGCTGCACTTTTGGGTCCAAAACCCTCCATGAAGCGATCTGTCCATACTCTCGCTATAAAGGTACCTACTCTAGTTTTAAATAGGAATACATCAATATTCAATTATTTTGATTCATTACCATAGTTTTTTTTTTTTTTTTTTTTTTTTTTTTTTTTTTAATAGGAATACATCGATGGGTAATTATTTCGATTTTTCACCGTAACATCAAATGGAAAAATCTACTCAGTTGATGATTGCGAATATTTACCCTAATGGACCACTAGACGAGTTTCTTAACCAAAATTTCACGTAAACCATGATGCGCACACCGAAAATTACCGAAATATGATTCTTGAGATGTAAATTCAAACTACCCGCTCATGAAAGCTCGCAATGCTCCGCGTGATTCACATCACACGCTAAACGTTATCACGATAGTTTCTGCGATATAAAAATCTTGACACTTTGGATCAGCTATAGCAAATTGTTTACAGTTTGAACAACACATGATGGGAAATGAATACTTATTGCTCGATTGAGAAGCTTGCTGAAAGCGTTGTAGTGCTCGATTTGATTGTCGTAGAGCTTTGAGCAGTTCAAATTCCCCGTAACCAATATGTGAAATGAAAACGTTAATATCTTCGTTAGGAGTTGGTTTCAGTACTTTAGTTGCGTGAATCGTGTTCTCCGTGAAGCTCTGGTTAAGAAACACGTATCAGAATGCTTAAATTCGCACCTTATCTAGTGGTCCATTTTAAATGGGAACGTACTTAACAATACTCGATGATTTCGATTACTTACCACAACTTCACATGAGAATGTTAATGGTCGATGATTTCGATAGAAATAAAGGTAAAATATCAATAATCGATGGATTTTGCTCGATATCTGGAAAATGATGCGTCCTACACGATTTCTGACGGCAACACACCCGCTACTTTTCAAATATGAATGCAATGAGACCACCGGAAGCCTCCAAAAAATTTATCGAACCTAAAAGATGTTGAATTTCATTGCGGGAACCCCCCAGTTGCGAACAACGGTATTGAAAAAGCTCCAGTAGGTACATTGCTTTACGGTCCCCGTCAAAATCAGAACTGAGAACTCAAGAGGGAACTGATGCAATTGATTGTGAGTCAAAATCAGAACTTCATAAAGAACTTGAGATAAAGGTGACCGCAGAAGAGGATCATAACTCTAGTAAAGATAAAAAGGGTGATGCGAAGATCCATATAGAGATGGATAAAAAACCATGTTTTGAAGCCCCAAAATCGTGAGAATGATTTTTTTTTTTGGGTCAAGGAGTGATGTAAATGAACTTGATGAGTTTATTTTAAATGTACAATCCATTGACTGTGATGTACCCAAAACTTTTAATGAAGTTGAGAATAGAAATGATAAAATTCAATGGCAGCAGGTCATTAAAGAGGAGCTTGACTTTCTCACATTCAACAATACTTGGAGTCTTGTACCAAAGCCTGAGGATAAAAATATTGTTGATTGTAAATGGATTTTTACAATTAAGAAGGATGAATTTGGGAAACCTAAAAAACATAAAGCGCGGTTAGTTGCTCGTGGCTTCAGTCAAAAAATAAGCTAAAGACTATGATGAAACTTTGACTCCTCTCGCTCGAATAGAATTCTGGTGGCTTTTACCAACCAATTTGATTTGCTAATTCACCAAATGGATGTAAAACAGCTTTTCTGAATGGAAATTTGAGAGAGAGGAAATTTATATGAGAATTGGGAACTGTACGAGGTCTGTCCGGAAAATATCGGTTGTTCACGTAGGCTGGAGTCGAAAATTAACTTTTTTGAATTCTCATAGTACTGTCACCTGATGGAAGCAACCTCATGGTTCCTCATATGAAAATTAAGTTATCTGGTAGCTTGGTGAGTTCAAAAAAGAGTCATAAAAGGTCCTGACTACTTGCACAGCATGGTGAACATAATGATATGCACAAGACAGCTGATTTGTGCGCTGCAATAAGTATTTTATGCAAATATACAAGCAAGAACATTAAGATCTTGTGGCAGTACTTGAAAAGGGTGTTACGATACCTATAAGGCTCAAGGAATTTGAAATTGACCTATACAAAGAAACTAATATTTATACTGATATCTTGAGTGGTCACTGTGATTCTGATTGGGCAACAGATGAAAACGATAGAAAGAGCACGGCAAGCTTCTTATTTCAATTATTTGAAAACTGTACCATTTGTTGGAATACCAAAAGCAAAACTCTGTGGCTACCTCATCCACTGAATCAGAGTATATGGCGCTTTTTGAAGCTGTCAGGGAAGCTCTTTGGTTGAAATCGTTTCTGAGTAGTATTAATATGACTGCAATAACTCCCATTTTAATTTATGAAGACAACACCGGTTACATAAGTATTGCAAAGAATCCAAGTAGTCACAAAAGATCAAAACACATGCATGTAAAGTATCATTTTTCTAGAGAACAGGTAGAAAAAGGGCTAAAAAATGTGAAATATGTTCCAACAGGTGATCAGCTAGCCGATTTACTGACCAAACCATTATCCACCATAAAATTCAAGAAATTAAGACCAGGGCTGGATCTTCAAAATTAGCAAAATTAGAAATTAGCAAGTCAAAATGCAAGTGGTCTCGTCAAAAAATCCAAGTGGACTCGTCAAAATAAGTCTCCTTTGAATATATCCTTCAGCGCTCTCTAAGTGTTTTCTTTGCTCTCCTCTATCGAGTTGAAATGTAAGCTAAGGAAACAGACAAAAGTCGCAGGGAAGATCAAAACACATAGATGTAAAGTATCCTTTTCTAGAGAACAGGTAGAAAAAGTGCTAATAAATGTGAAATATGTTCCAACAGGTGATCAGCTAGCCGATTTACTGACCAAACCGTTATCCACCATAAAATTCAAGAAATTAAGACCAGGGCCGGATCTTCAAAATTAGCAAAATTAGAAATTAGCAAGTCAAAATTCAAGTGGACTCATCAAAATAACTCTCCTTTGAATATATCCTTCAGCGCTCTCTAAGTGTTTACTTTGATCTCCTCTATCGAGTTGAAACGTAAGCTAAGGAAACAGACAAAAGTCGCAGGGAGCTAAATCTGGACTTTAGGAGGATGCGGCATGTAGGATGCTGTGCTTCGCTAAAACTGTGGCCGGCGAGCATTATCATGATGGAACATCCAGTCACCGCTTGCCCGCAATTATTCACGACGTATTCACCTGATAGAGCGTTGTAAAGTTTCCCTGGTCAGTCTCTTCTATAATCGTTGTACCGCGAGGAATATATATTCATGATATCCAGGGTGCAATCCATTTGAGGACTGTGCTTTTGTCTCAGGGTCGTAGCCGTAGACTCATTTGAAGTAAAATTTAATGAATCTTCACCCTCGGTTATTTTACGAAAAAATAAAAGGAAACGCGAGCATGACACTTGACACGCATATTTTGATCAGTTATCTTTCTAATATCCGATTGAAAGCTATCGAAGTTCTGTTAAAGAATCCAAGTAGCCACAAAAGATCAAAACATATAGATGTAAAGTATCATTTTTCTAGAGAACAGGTAGAAAATGGGCTAATAAATGTGAAATATGTTCCAACCGGTGATCAGCTAGCCGATTAAGTAACCAAACCGTTAGCCACCGCAAAATTCAAGAATTTAAGACCATGGTTGGGTCTTCAAAATAAGCAAAATTAGAAATTATCAAGTCAAAATTCAAGGAGCTGAGTTTGAGATGGAGTAACAACGTGTCTGGAAAAGGAAGCGGACAAACCTATTCACCAACTCTGTTCGCATTCCTGGTATCTTAGTGGACGTTTTTACAATGCGTTTTCGAAACGCGTTTGCGTTTTCGAAACGTGTTTGCGTTTTCGAAACGTGTTTGCGTTTTCGAAACGTGTTTGCGTTTTCTAAACGCGAACGTTTAACGGAACTATGTGCATAATTTATGAGCCTTGGGTATGTATTTAGAACCTTGTGGACAGGGTTCATGAGTTAAGCGCGTTTAGAAAACGCAAACACGTTTCGAAAACGCAAACACGTTTCGAAAACGCAAACACGTTTCGAAAACGCAAACGCGTTTCGAAAACGCATTGTAAAAACGTCCACTAAGATACCAGGAATGCGAACAGAGTTGGTGAATAGGTTTGTCCGCTTCCTTTTCCAGACACGTTGTTACTCCATCTCAAACTCAGCTCCTTGAATTTTGACTTGATAATTTCTAATTTTGCTTATTTTGAAGACCCAACCATGGTCTTAAATTCTTGAATTTTGCGGTGGCTAACGGTTTGGTTACTTAATCGGCTAGCTGATCACCGGTTGGAACATATTTCACATTTATTAGCCCATTTTCTACCTGTTCTCTAGAAAAATGATACTTTACATCTATATGTTTTGATCTTTTGTGGCTACTTGGATTCTTTAACAGAACTTCGATAGCTTTCAATCGGATATTAGAAAGATAACTGATCAAAATATGCGTGTCAAGTGTCATGCTCGCGTTTCCTTTTATTTTTTCGTAAAATAACCGAGGGTGAAGATTCATTAAATTTTACTTCAAATGAGTCTACGGCTACGACCCTGAGACAAAAGCACAGTCCTCAAATGGATTGCACCCTGGATATCATGAATATATATTCCTCGCGGTACAACGATTATAGAAGAGACTGACCAGGGAAACTTTACAACGCTCTATCAGGTGAATACGTCGTGAATAATTGCGGGCAAGCGGTGACTGGATGTTCCATCATGATAATGCTCGCCGGCCACAGTTTTAGCGAAGCACAGCATCCTACATGCCGCATCCTCCTAAAGTCCAGATTTAGCTCCCTGCGACTTTTGTCTGTTTCCTTAGCTTACGTTTCAACTCGATAGAGGAGATCAAAGTAAACACTTAGAGAGCGCTGAAGGATATATTCAAAGGAGAGTTATTTTGATGAGTCCACTTGAATTTTGACTTGCTAATTTCTAATTTTGCTAATTTTGAAGATCCGGCCCTGGTCTTAATTTCTTGAATTTTATGGTGGATAACGGTTTGGTCAGTAAATCGGCTAGCTGATCACCTGTTGGAACATATTTCACATTTATTAGCACTTTTTCTACCTGTTCTCTAGAAAAGGATACTTTACATCTATGTGTTTTGATCTTCCCTGCGACTTTTGTCTGTTTCCTTAGCTTACATTTCAACTCGATAGAGGAGAGCAAAGAAAACACTTAGAGAGCGCTGAAGGATATATTCAAAGGAGACTTATTTTGACGAGTCCACTTGGATTTTTTGACGAGACCACTTGCATTTTGACTTGCTAATTTCTAATTTTGCTAATTTTGAAGATCCAGCCCTGGTCTTAATTTCTTGAATTTTATGGTGGATAATGGTTTGGTCAGTAAATCGGCTAGCTGATCACCTGTTGGAACATATTTCACATTTTTTAGCCCTTTTTCTACCTGTTCTCTAGAAAAATGATACTTTACATGCATGTGTTTTGATCTTTTGTGACTACTTGGATTCTTTGCAATACTTATGTAACCGGTGTTGTCTTCATAAATTAAAATGGGAGTTATTGCAGTCATATTAATACTACTCAGAAACGATTTCAACCAAAGAGCTTCCCTGACAGCTTCAAAAAGCGCCATATACTCTGATTCAGTGGATGAGGTAGCCACAGAGTTTTGCTTTTGGTATTCCAACAAATGGTACAGTTTTCAAATAATTGAAATAAGAAGCTTGCCGTGCTCTTTCTATCGTTTTCATCTGTTGCCCAATCAGAATCACAGTGACCACTCAAGATATCAGTATAAATATTAGTTTCTTTGTATAGGTCAATTTCAAATTCCTTGAGCCTTATAGGTATCGTAACACCCTTTTCAAGTACTGCCACAAGATCTTAATGTTCTTGCTTGTATATTTGCATAAAATACTTATTGCAGCGCACAAATCAGCTGTCTTGTGCATATCATTATGTTCACCATGCTGTGCAAGTAGTCAGGACCTTTTATGACTCTTTTTTGAACTCACCAAGCTACCAGATAACTTAATTTTCATATGAGGAACCATGAGGTTGCTTCCATCAGGTGACAGTACTATGAGAATTCAAAAAAGTTAATTTTCGACTCCAGCCTACGTGAACAACCGATATTTTCCGGACAGACCTCGTACAGTTCCCAATTCTCATATAAATTTCCTCTCTCTCAAATTTCCATTCAGAAAAGCTGTTTTACATCCATTTGGTGAATTAGCAAATCAAATTGGTTGGTAAAAGCCACCAGAATTCTATTCGAGCGAGAGGAGTCAAAGTTTCATCATAGTCTTTAGCTTATTTTTTGACTGAAGCCACGAGCAACTAACCGCGCTTTATGTTTTTTAGGTTTCCCAAATTCATCCTTCTTAATTGTAAAAATCCATTTACAATCAACAATATTTTTATCCTCAGGCTTTGGTACAAGACTCCAAGTATTGTTGAATGTGAGAAAGTCAAGCTCCTCTTTAATGACCTGCTGCCATTGAATTTTATCATTTCTATTCTCAACTTCATTAAAAGTTTTGGGTACATCACAGTCAATGGATTGTACATTTAAAATAAACTCATCAAGTTCATTTACATCACTCCTTGACCCAAAAAAAAAAATCATTCTCACGATTTTGGGGCTTCAAAACATGGTTTTTTATCCATCTCTATATGGATCTTCGCATCACCCTTTTTATCTTTACTATAGAGTTATGATCCTCTTCTGCGGTCACCTTTATCTCAAGTTCTTTATGAAGTTCTGATTTTGACTCACAATCAATTGCATCAGTTCCCTCTTGAGTTCTCAGTTCTGATTTTGACGGGGACCGTAAAGCAATGTACCTACTGGAGCTTTTTCAATACCGTTGTTCGCAACTGGGGGGTTCCCGCAATGAAATTCAACATCTTTTAGGTTCGATAAATTTTTTGGAGGCTTCCGGTGGTCTCATTGCATTCATATTTGAAAAGTAGCGGGTGTGTTGCCGTCAGAAATCGTGTAGGACGCATCATTTTCCAGATATCGAGCAAAATCCACCGATTATTGATATTTTACCTTTATTTCTATCGAAATCATCGACCATTAACATTCTCATGTGAAGTTGTGGTAAGTAATCGAAATCATCGAGTATTGTTAAGTACGTTCCCATTTAAAATGGACCACTAGATAAGGTGCGAATTTAAGCATTCTGATACGTGTTTCTTAACCAGAGCTTCACGGAGAACACGATTCACGCAACTAAAGTACTGAAACCAACTCCTAACGAAGATATTAACGTTTTCATTTCACATATTGGTTACGGGGAATTTGAACTGCTCAAAGCTCTACGACAATCAAATCGAGCACTACAACGCTTTCAGCAAGCTTCTCAATCGAGCAATAAGTATTCATTTCCCATCATGTGTTGTTCAAACTGTAAACAATTTGCTATAGCTGATCCAAAGTGTCAAGATTTTTATATCGCAGAAACTATCGTGATAACGTTTAGCGTGTGATGTGAATCACGCGGAGCATTGCGAGCTTTCATGAGCGGGTAGTTTGAATTTACATCTCAAGAATCATATTTCGGTAATTTTCGGTGTGCGCATCATGGTTTACGTGAAATTTTGGTTAAGAAACTCGTCTAGTGGTCCATTAGGGTAAATATTCGCAATCATCAACTGAGTAGATTTTTCCATTTGATGTTACGGTGAAAAATCGAAATAATTACCCATCGATGTATTCCTATTAAAAAAAAAAAAAAAAAAAAAAAAAAAAAAAAAACTATGGTAATGAATCAAAATAATTGAATATTGATGTATTCCTATTTAAAACTAGAGTACCTTTATAGCGAGAGTATGGACAGATCGCTTCATGGAGGGTTTTGGACCCAAAAGTGCAGCCGCACCCTTCTAACCAACTTCTAACGCCCAAAAATTCACTGCCAGTCTGTAGATTCCAATTCTAACCAATATGGCTCAGAATGTACATAAATGAGCGTTCTTCCGCAGTAAATGAGTAAATTTATGCAAAAACTAAGTCAAATACGTGCTTGATAAACGATGGTTCGTAACAATTGTATTAGTAAATTGTTTTGTGTAATTGAAATTCATAGGTTGGTTGTATTTCTGGCCCTGACTTTATTCGCGGAGGCATCGGTGAAGGCCTGATGGATTCTCGGAGTTTCACATTTATCTATACTCTCACTATATAGGTACTCTATTTAAAACTATGGTAAAATAATCGAGTGTGAAGTAATTTGGACCTGAATATTGATCTTTTACCACACTTTAAATATTAGATCGCGGGTTACAACACGTCCCTGAAAGCAATAATACGGTGGATTCCAATAAGATAATTCTTGATTGATTGATTTTGGGCTTCCTAACTGTTTTAGAGGCTTCCTAGTGCTCTCATTGAATTTATAATCGAAATGTAGCGGATTGTTCTCGTCAAAAATCGTCTAGGACGTACCGTTTTCGACATATTAAGCAAATACCATCGATTTACGTTTCTATCTGTGGTATAGTATCGAAATCATCAACCATGGACATTCTCATATGAAGTTGTGTTAAATAATCGAAGTCATCGAGTATACCGCTTACTCCATACAACTGAATAAGATTCATAAGATTATCCACGAACCAACAGATATTTCACGTTGAATATTGATCATCTCGTGACGCATCCATCGAGGACCGCAGCACGGAAACGGAGTTAAAGCATCACGACCGCTGGGTAAGAACCCGCAATGAAATTTTAAGTTTTTCTGACACCCTTGATCCATACAAGTGAATTAGAGTCCTCAGATTATTCTGCGACCCATGAACCAACGGATATTTCACGTTGAACATTGATTTCGGGATGTAAAGAGTGAGGACCCGCAGGCTTGTGCTGAAGTTTCCTAAACGTACCGTTCGCGAGGGGGGCTGCCCGCAATGAAATTTCAAGTTTTTTTCTGAAACCCTTGATCCATACAAGTGAATTAGAGTCCTCAGATTATTCTGCGACCCATGAACCAACGGATATTTCACGTTGAACATTGATTTCGGAACGTATAGAGTGAGGACCCGTAGGCTTGTGCTGAAGTTTCCTAAACAATCCGGTTCGCGAGGGGGGCTGCCCGCAATTTTTTTTAAGTTTTTCTGATACCCTTGATCCGTAGAAACTGAGAGCCAGTCGTCACATCGTTGTGCGATCCATGAACACACAGCTATTTCACGATGAATTTTGAACTCTGGACGGAGCGAGGACCGCAGTCTACGAAGGCCACGAAGAAAACCGCGTATACACATAAGATAGGTATGTGTCATAGACGTGTTTATGACATCAGACATACAAACGGTCAATAGTAAAACTCAAGAATCCATTTATTCAAACAAGCATAAAAAAAACTCGTATATACATATAAGATACACATGCGACTTAGGTGAAAGTTGGATTTTTTCGAAAACTAAAAGTCGTATCAAAATTCGGTCTGTACAGTTTTCCGATCTTCCATAGTGTAAAAGAATCGGATCGGAGGAGGGTAATTTTCCGAAATTTTTTTAATGTCCCGAATCCGACCCTACTCTCCAGTATCCGATACCAGACCCATACTGTAGGATATGGTGTATTGATCCCGAAAATTTTTCAAGTCCGAAAATCCGAATATTTTACACAATCTGAAAACAATGTAAGGAACAGAACCGCGCATACACATAAGATAGGTATATATCATAGATGTGTTTTTACAATCGGACATACAACCTGTCAAGAGTGAACTACCAACCCATTTATTCGAGCAAGCGTAAAAACTCGTATATACATATAAGATACGCATGCGACTTAGGTGAAAGTTGGATTTTCTCAAAAACTAAAAGTCGTCTCAAAATTCGGGTCGTACGGTTTTCCGATCTTCGATAGTGTAAAAGAATCGTGTCGGGTTGGGATGGATCGGAGGAGGAGAATTTTCCAAAAATATTTTCCAGCGTAGGACTTAGATAATGTTTTAATATCCCGAATCAGACCCTCCTCTCCAGTCACCGATACCATACTGGAGGATATGGTCTATTGATCCCAAAAATTTTACAAGTCCGAAAATCCAATTGCCCGAATCAGACCCTACTCTCCAGTATCCGATACCAGGTCCATACTGTAGGATATGGTCTTTCGAAATCGAAAATTTTTACAAGTCCGAAAATCCAATTTCCGGAATCAGACCCTACTCTCCAGTATCCGATACCAGGTCCATACTGTAGGATATGGTCTTTCGAAATAGAAAATTTTTATAAGTCCGAAAATCCAATTTCCGGAATCAGACCCTACTCTCCAGTATCCGATACCAGGTCCATACTATAGGATATGGTCTTTCGAAATCGAAAATTTTTACAAGTCCGAAAATCCAATTTCCGGAATCAGACCCTACTCTCCAGTATCCGATACCAGGTCCATACTATAGGATATGGTCTTTGGAAATCGAAAATTTTTACAAGTCCGAAAATCCAATTTCCGGAATCAGACCCTACTCTCCAGTATCCGATACCAGGTCCATATTGTAGGATATGGTCTTTCGAAATCGAAAATTTTTACAAGTCCGAAAATCCAATTTCCGGAATCAGACCCTACTCTCCAGTATCCGATACCAGGTCCATACTATAGGATATGGTCTTTTGAAATCGAAAATTTTTACAAGTCCGAAAATCCAATTTCCGGAATCAGACCCTACTCTCCAGTATCCGATACCAGGTCCATATTGTAGGATATGGTCTTTCGAAATCGAAAATTTTTACAAGTCCGAAAATCCAATTTCCGGAATCAGACCCTACTCTCCAGTATCCGATACCAGGTCCATACTGTAGGATATGGTCTATCGTGGATGCCGTCAAAATTTTACAAGTCCGAAATCTCGGAAACTAAATGTCGTATCAAAATTCGGTCAGTACAGTTTTCCGATCTTCAATAGCGTAAAAGAATCGCATCGGTCCGCGCCGGATCGGACGAGGGTGATTTTCCGAAAAATTTTCAATGTTACCGAATCAGACCCTAATCTACAGTATTTGATACCGACCCATACTGTAAGATACAGTCTTTCGAAATCGAAAATTTTTACAAGTCCAAAATCCGAATTTTTTTGCACAATCTGGCAACACTGTACGGAAAAATCAACTAATTTCTCGCCCCATCTGGCAACACTGTAAAATGCAATGTTGCAAAATTTCACCAATAAATAAATCATTTATTTACATGCACCACGCGGCAACGCTGCTGCGCCATCTTGAAAAATACACCATTGCATAACCCGAAAAATGAAGGGGCATTCATACACGATTGCATAACCCGCATATTGAAGGGGCAACATGCAATACTTTCTTTTTACAGCGTTGCCATATTGAACAATAATCCCTATACAACGCTGTAATTTAATTCATATTTTTCTGCACAATCATGCAACGCTGTTGGATAATTTCTGTTCTCAAATTCCCATTTTCATACTATTCCCTTCAACTTAACATTGATGGTACTTTGGATGGTTCCACCTTTTGCAGTGAGAGAAATTGAATTGCCGAGTTTCTGAGCTGGCTATGGCTGGCTCCCTGGTTTGTCCGTGTCCTTCGGTTTGATTTGTGATTTGTGCAACTTCCTTAATGGATAATCTTACTTATCAAAATACTCTTTGACTGTGCGTGGAGTGTAATTTTGTCTTGAGTCTTGACAGCATTAGCACCATGTGAATCAAAATTTCAATCAACTCCATTTTTGCCGCAGGGTAGGGATCCTTTAGCTATCCTATCGCTATCAGAGTGCTGTCGAGAAACTAATCACAACTGTCGGTATGTTCTGTTGAGCAGTTATGTAAATATAAAACGGTTGTATTTGTTAGTCAATTTATTTTGTATGTGAACAATAACTGAATGTCCAGAATTCCAAACATCTGACTGTATCTCAAGTATATGTCGGAAATATTTATCAAGGTCAGAGTTTGTGAATCCTTGGCAGCAGTTAATGAATTTCCCCTAAGTAACAACTTCGCTCAACAAAGTTTGGTAAGTAAGTACAGCTCAGATCCACCATCGTACACATATAATTACATATTAGTTTAAAATCAGTGCGAGTAATGTTTTGAGGGGTAAAGTGTTCTCTATTCTCCAACATTTATTAGCAGGGGTGCGAATTGCGCGGAGGCTGAGAGGTACTTGTTATTTTTCTAGATTTTTCAGATTTGCAATTTTTGTGGAATACTTACTGTGACTTTGGCACACATTCTAAAATTAACAAGAAATTCCACAAAAGTTTGATCAGCGCGTTGTGCTGACCTTCTTGCGAGAACCTAGCCCGAAGCTGAAAATTGCAGAGGCATGAAACAATGTTCACTTTGGTTTGTGAGATTTTCTTATAAACTTGGCATCCTCATATTTGTCCGACTTTTACCAAAATAATCTTGAAATTATCTCTCCCATCACCACATAGCAACAAAATTAGCATAAACATTCTTGATAACAGGTGGCATAGTATCCAGAGACCCCTGAGAGTTTTGTATTAAATACTAATGATGCTCCTCTGGCAGAATTAAAAATTGACCATTCTAAACTACATACTCATATCAACAGCTCTTGCTGACATCAACCTGTTACCTTCATCAACTTAATCTAAAGTTTAGAATAATAGATAAGCCGCCAACTAATGTACTATCATTTCCATGCAAACAGTCAACCTTGTATTTATTGAGGAATGATAAATACAGTTTTTACTATGCCTTAGAGTTCTTACCATAATTCTTACCATTTGGAGTCAGGAAATAAAAATAATTGCTTCATTGTTTGCATTTTTATTGGCCAACTAAGTTCACAGTGGAACTTTCGTCTACTTGGTGTTAATGAAGGTAAATATTTATTCTTCTCTTATTTGGATGAGAATTACCTAGGTACTATCGACGAATTTAGTTTTGCGCATAGGCCGCTCCAAATCAAATGTAAACTGTGCGACGAGGCGCAGCGCAGCGTGGCGCGTTTCGGACATATCGGGTGCTGACTGGACCTATCTCATCTCATGCCAACGAGGAAAACTGAGGCACATGGACAATTGACAAATCTACTACTTTTTTAAGAAAATATCCCTCAGACAAGCATCTACAGGTGCAAACTATGATAGACAGCGCAACACCGCGGTCACTCGAAAATAGAGCTAAAATTCCATGAGGTGCAACTGATTTCTTCTTCTAGACGCCGCCACAGTGCAGTGTCCTTATGGCGCGTAGGGACAAAAATCATAGCTCGCAGACAAAAGCACATAGAGAGGTGAAATTTGGTATGAAAGGTCTTGGACATATAGACTATCGTTAGATGAGGTCAAATTTTGTTAATGACACTTTGGGGCGGGAGGAGGGGGGGCGGGAGTACTGATACTTGAAGGCGAGTGTTTGGGCGGTAGAGACCGAACTCATAGCTCAAAGACAGAAAGATATAGAAAAGTGAAATTTGATATGAGACCTCCTATACATATGTTCTATTGTCGGATGGGGTCAAAATTTCATAATGACACTTGTGGTGGGATGAGGGGGGCGGAAGCAGTGAGACTTGAAGACGTGCGTTTGGGCGGTAGGGACAAACATTTTAGTCCGAAGTTGGTAGCACATACAGAAGTGAAATTTGGGTGCGACCTCTTCTACCGACAGGCCATCGTTAGATGAGGTCAAATTTTTTAAATGATATTTCCGGCAGGGAGGGGTGGAGCGGTCGCAAAGTTACTAAATAGAGAGCGTTCGGGCGGTAGGAACCGAACTTGTAGCTCAAAGACGGATGGACAGAGAGATGGAAAATTTGACATGAGACCTCCTATTCATACAGTCTATCGTTAGATGGGATTAAATTCTTAAAGCAGCACCTGGAGGGGGGGGGGAGGGCTGTAACAATTATAGTGAGATCGATTCTGGTCGGAAAAAGACGGTCACGGCACATTCCCCATGATTTGATCTGAAATTACTGGTTAACAACAGACCCTGTAACCTTTACCCAGATTAAACCTTTTTAACACGTATTATAATTTTTTTTAAATTTTTGTGTGGGAAAAAAGTCGCAAGAACAAAAAATGCTCAAGCACCGTGATAATCCGAGGGAAAATCGGCTATTCCGAAAAATTGGAGGACGACGCGGAAGGACGGATAGAATTTTCGGGAGGAGGGGGGTATGTATTAGAGTATTGTATAGAATGAACATCATGTCTAATAACCGCATGTGCTTGTAACTTTTTTTTTTCTTTGTCGGAAAGGAATCATGAAGTTCGCCTTAAACAGAGACCGCATCATGCAGTTCAACCAGTATACCCGATTCCCGACTTGAGGTCACAAAACCGACGATTTCGTCGGTGTGTGATAATTTGTAGCTGGAAGCTAAACAGTTTCTCAATCTGGAGGGTATTGTGAACAACATATCAAAAAATTACGTTGATATATTTTGATATATTATTTTAATCTATGTTTAAAGACATGATCATAAGCCAATATGTCGCTCACTGCGCGCCTGAGCCCTGACTTGAGGTCACAAAAATGACGATTCCGTCGATTTGTGGCAGTACGTGGCTTAAAACTAAACATATTCTGAATCTGGAGGGTATTCTGAACAACATATCAAAAAATTGCGATGATATATTTTGATATATTTTTCTAATCTATGTTTAAAGACACGATAATTAGCCAATATGCCGCTCACTGTGCGCCTGAGCCCTGACTTGAGGTCACAAAAATGACGATTCCGTCGATTTGTGGTAGTTTGTGGATTAAAACTAAACATATTCTGAATTAGGAAGGTATTTTGAACAACATATCAAAAAATTGCGTTGATATATTTTGATATATTTTTTTAATCTATGTTTAAAGACACGATAATAAGCCAATATGCCGCTCATTGCGCGCCTGAGCCCTGACTTGAGGTCACAAAAATGACGATTCCGTCGATTTGTGGCAGTTTGTGGCTAAAAACTAAACATATTCTGAATCTGGAAGGTATTCTGAACAACATATCAAAAAATTGCGTTGATATATTTTGATATATTTTTTAAATCTCTGCTTAAAGATATCATCACATCTCATTTATCGATCACGTGGTTGATTTCTGACATGAAAGGGCGGACGCCATATTTGTCGTTAAATTTGAGGTCCAATTGAGTAGAAATCAAATAGATTATGGATTTGAAACATCATTTTAACAACTTATCAAAAAACACGGCTGGACTCATGCATGCACACTGACTCTCTTTGGTTTCACGTATGGCTGTTATAAAAACAAGCCAATATGCCGCTCAGTGCGCGCCTAAGCCCTGACTTGAGGTCACAAAAATGACGATTCCGTCGATTTGCGGCAGTTTGCGGCTAAAAACTAAACATATTCTGAATCTGGAAGGTATTCTGAACAACATATCAAAAAACTGCGTTGATATATTTTGATATATTTTTTTAATCTACATTTGAAGATGCGTATATGGAATAAATCGAATTTTTGGCATCATCAACGGGAGACCGGACTGAGAGGCCCTTAATTTAAGAATTTAAAATAATCAACATGGTTTTTGTATAGAGAAACATACCTTGTACCTAAACATTCTACCTTGTTCCGTTCTGATTAGGATAATATCAGTTATCACCCGTCATAACACATGATGCCCGCTGCTGGATCTCTGCTAATTGTGCATCCGCGCAGGTTCCGTGATTTCCCCTCCCCTTCCCTCCCTTCCAATAGCATTTTCATGTCAAGAAACTTCGAATTTTTTCTTCCCATCCATCCATTTCTTCAATCCACCGGTCATTTTTATTATCCGACAAAGTCGAATTTTCGATTTTTGTCCATGGGACACTGCACTGTGGCGCCGGCCGCCGCGCCGGCAGGTTACATGGAGTTCTTTGGGACAAAGGCGTATGCGCGCATCCGCCCTTTTTCGGGAGAACGCGTTTACTGAAACTGGATTCTTCCTAGTTTCAGGGAATATGCATAGTGTACTAAAAAGTCCCCCCCCCTTTTTTTTACACAGCGATCCACGTTATCATGTAGGAATCATAGGGGAATGTAGTCACAATGTTCCGTTTTTGCAAGTATACTCTCAAAGACTTGTTCTTTTAAATTAATTAAATTTCGTGCGAAGATATTGGCTACAACCAGCGCTATACACTTTTGAACTTTCAAAAGCGGTTTCTGCGGAACTACTTTTTCTAGTATACGCCCTTGTTCCAAAGAATTCCTTAACTCAGGATACACTTTTTCGCGCAGGAAGTTTAAAAATGACGCAAGACTGGTCCGCTGTTGACTATGGAAGATTACACAAGTTTGCACCAAAAAAAAAAAGTTAGTGCTTTAAAAGCGGATTCTCGTGTAATATTCAGCCCTGGGTCTACGTATGACCTTGGTTTTTCCCTGTCTCCGCCATTTTCCAGGTGAATTGGGATTATTTAAAAATGAATTTTCCTTGGAAAATTTGATTGTCTGGAAATTAATGCATGATTGAGAAAAACCAAAGTAACTCTTGAATTTAGGAGCTAAAGATACTTAGCCAGACATATTTCGCATACCGCATGTCTAAAAAATATGCCACCCTTTTTCTGATAACGAGTATGATATTTCCCGGGGGATTCACCCTCTACGCGGAGGGGTTCCCAGAAAAATTTGGAAAATCATCACAATTTTAGGCTATTTTCAGGATCAAAATTGATTGATAGCACAGAGAAAAAATTTCAAAATTGAACGTGTAAAAGTAACGGATAGACTTGTGAAATGAAAAAGAAAGAGAACAAATCACAGCCACTAGCAGCATCCAAGCACCGTTATTTCTAGAGAAACCGAGGCGGAGCTGGCGAATTAAATTATTGCTTTAATGTCTATAAGTCTGAAAATTATGAACCCAAGAAACATGTCAGCTAGAAAGATCTTTTTAGCCTCCTCGATCGGAAAATGAAACATGCAATCTAGTGAGTACAATGTAAAATTTTGAAGGAGAGAGAGGGGGAAAAAGAGTGTTGCGTTTGGCTAAGAACAATGTGTTCAGTAAGGCAAGTAAAACAAGCAGGAAGCTCCAACGCATTGGCGTCGGAGAGCGGCTCTGGGGGCAGTAGTTGTAGTCAAGAATGAGGGCCTAGACACATTTTGTCATTGATGTACAATCCGACAACTGTCGATTCATGTTTTGTAACTTAGCAGATTTACGTAGCCGGTGTATACATGTGTATTGGGCTTTGATATGGCGAATACATGGCATTATCACTTGTTGTATACTTTTAATTTTGAAAGCTCTTTGGAAATCCGCTTCCTAAAAAATCTCTGGTTGATAAGTCGTTTAGCGAGGCTGCAAAATTTGCATTTTTATATCTGAAAGTGTAGGTATTGGTTTTTTGTATAATTGTTTTTTTGGATTGCTGGAAAAGTAACGCATACTTCTATAATTTAGGACTGAGTCAGGGAAATATAAGGTTCGTTAAATAGTAAATATTCCTAGTACCGTGTGACACTATTGTTAACGAAAAGTTTTTGCAACTTGTCAAAGAGGTTGTTGAATGATCTTCGAATAACTTTTGATGAGCTAGAGGTAATGGTTCTATCTGCAGCTCGTGGACTTCTGTACGATATTGTCCAGAATCATCTAAATTTTCAAAAAGTGTCCGCTTGTTCGATACCCAATTTGCTCATTCATGCATACAAGGAGAAGCGCATGAAAGCTTTAGCAGACATTTTGGAGATGAATCAAGAATTAGATGAAGAATTTATGACTTAAATCACGGCACCTTAATCACGGGATGACCTTAATTACGGCAACTATTTATTGTCCATGAGATGCAGATGGTTCCATTTCCCTAGCTCATCAAAAGGTATTCGAAGATCAATTTCATCAGCCACCCGTACGAACCACGTTTCTAGTGACCCGTACTTGCTTCGCACGTATGAAACATACAATCAGAGAAAACAGAATTCATCTTACAATAATCAATAATCAGTAGGACATGAATCGTTGCGATGTATAATACGACATTATAATGCGGCATTACTATTGTAATTCATTTTAATGGATTAGGGGCATTATAAATCATTATTGCCACGTCGGAATGAAATGTTGTATACTGAATTGAAAAGCATGTTGGCAAAATTTATTATAAAAATAGTATAACATGTAGGTACATAACATAAAGGTAATACAAATTAAATGATTAGAGCGTGTATAAAAATTGTGAGCGGTGTGTGAAATGAAAATTAAAACAGCATTATATTTTCTACATTTTTTAAGTCAACTCAAAAACTAAATTTTTGAAATTCTATAAATACATTGAGGCTTTAAAAATAAAAAAGAAGAGCAAGACACTAGTGAGGAACTCTTGAACTATAGGTTAATGAGCTATAGATTGTGCATAGAAATTGCCAGTCTAAAGTTTCAAGAATGAGAAAATAATCAGCCCATGAGTGGGTCCAGAATGAGGGAGAAGGAAAAGTTGAAATAATTTTACTGGAAGGAGGGATAAATGAGGTACTCACCGAATTTATTCGTACAGAACATTCAAAAATCCCGTGAAAAAACAGCTCACAAATAAAAGCAAATTGCCATAGAAACTTCTTCACGAAATCACACACACAACGAAGAACGAGGCGCTACAGACGAGTCCGTCCAGGACAAGTTAAAAAATTCCCATGAGCCGAGTGCCGTAGGTTAAGGGCCCGTTCGCCAAAACTAATCGGAACTGTATGAATGAATTGCTCCTTTTAAAAATCAAAACAATATCGAATTGCGATATATTACACAGTTAAGATAGGGCTATGTCCTGTCGTAAGCGGCGACATACAGTCGATATCATTTCAATAATCGCCCCAATGGCCACGATAGTTGTTAGACGTTTACGGTTTCCCTGGTAACCTTTGTTTGCTATCAGCTGATATCAAGTAATATGACTAGGAAGCTCCAACCCAGTAGTTAAAGCTTCCTTAACCGCGAAAACTTTAAAATTCAAATTTTCAAATTTTGAACGTAAAGTACATTTTTTCCATCACGAGATAAAAGCACAAACAAGTTTTGAATTGTTGACTGTATCACCATGATTCCAAAAATACAATACACAACATAGCATTGACTAACAATAAAACAGTATGCAATAAAATAAAGTCATGACAAGGAACATAGCCGAAAATGGCGCCGATTCCCATCAACCAACGCGCGGTCTCTACAATGTAACATGCTGCATTGATACTCCCCAGCTGGGACCGTCCGGAATAGCAGCTCTAGTGCAAGCACCAGAGCCGCTAAAAAGAGATAGGAACAAATCAATTGAATGCATCAGAGGTCTATAGCAGGAAGTCCCATTCAGGAATCATTTTATTGGAAATGAGAATATTTTCAGACGTGACCGAACAATTGGAGCCTAATTTTGTGAGATTGCATTACCAAATTTTATTGAAATTCACAGACTGAATGGCCTCTTTCGGATCCAATGTTGAATCCTGACTTTTTGCGAGGTATATGCAGTCATTTTAATGATATTTTCATAAATCCTTAAATGCTGAAGCCGGGTCAAATCGACTCGAGGCTTCCTAACAAAACCTGCCCCGCAGATTGTATGGGGCCGGTTCACGCGAGCTTTAGATGTTGGTCTGCAAATCATTCCAAAAAAGAATCGGACATGGACCTGAAAAAAAATCGCTTATCAACTCAGCCGAAGACAGGAAAGACCTATTCGAGCCCCTTTTTTAACTTTTCTCCCGAATCTGAGGAACGCCTCACTGGCAGCATATAGCGGAGCATTGCGAATTCACGCCTCGGGCCCTGAAAAATGCGATTGTTTTTAGACTATTCGTTCCCCAACAAGAAACTAAGCTTTTTCCTACCTCTTTGAATCTCTCATGATTCTTTATTTGGATTGAGGAAAAGGATTCGTCACTTAGGTAGCAACTTTACGGCCTTTCCGACAATTTTCAATTAAAACACAATTCGACGTAATTTTTGTACTTAAGGAAGTATCTACGAAAAGCGCAAACGATGATGTTAACTCGTTTACCTGCACTGGAAAAAAAGTCTCTTGAATTCGGAGTTCAGACTCTCAAAAAATACTCTCGAATCAATCGGATTTTTGCTTGAACAAATAGGAAATCCGCTTGAATTAAGAGGCTGGGCTCGACTCAAGGAAAGCGATTGAATTAAAAGTATTTTTCTTGTCGAACCTTGAGTCTGGATTTTGGATCCATGATACTTTTTTTTCCATCCGAGGGAAAAAATTAAGTAAGACTGAACATTTTGAAATCTCGCCACCGACAGACATCGATTCCAAGTTTGCTACTGCGCATATTGCTGACAAGTGAGAAAAACTATGGGTTAAATGGGAACATTCACCCAACAGCGTCATTTTGTGAGGAGAGGTGGGTGAAAAGTTGACCCACTGGACTAAATGACACTATATTTCTACCTACTCCAATCTGCTAACTGTCACTCCCTTTTACTGACAATCACTAGGTATTTCTAACTATCATCAATTTTTCCGGATATATTTTTAATGCGGGGCAAAGGTGAAATTAAAAATCTGTCTATGATATTATGACATTAACTTACCGCAGAATTGCAGGAACATTTCATGCAGGCGTCTTTCAGTAAACCCTGGTAAAAATAAGCCATACAAATTACCTATAGCCCGGCCATAGGAAAAATCCTATGGTAAATTGAAACATGGCCTTTTGGCGATAGGAATTTTCTATAGCCGGCGATTGAGAATTCCTATGGCTGGCTGTATAGGAATTCTCAATCGCCGGCTATAGAAAATTTAGGGGTTCGCAGCTAGGGGATGGTGGAAAAGGGTTAATTGTGGAAATAAATTTTGAAACCATGAAAAATAATAATAATGAAACTACTGGGACGTAATTTACCCGATTTTGAAGATTAGACATTTTTACCTTCCTTAGGGATTGAACCCGGGACCTGCCTAACACAAACCGAAGACCCTAACCATTAAGCTACACCAGATGCTGCCTTTATGTGACGCAAAACCGATATTTAACGTCGATTTGAACGGGAAACTAGGATATTTTCAATCTGCCTGGATTTGTCCGTGTATTTATTTTACTTTTTACTTTACTATATTTTTTAAATTTATTTTATCGTTTTACTTGATTTATTTCCTTGCTGACTCTATTTTTTTCTTCACTCTATTTTATTTTTTCAAGTACTTCATTTTTTTTCTTAAATTATTTACTTCTTATTCCCTTATTTTGTTTTATTTTTTACTGTAATTTATTTTAATACTTCATCATGTTTACTTTTTAAATTCATTCTATTCTTTAACCTCATTTAGTTTCTTCCCTTATACTTTATTTTTTCTTCACCTCATTTTTTTACTTCATCTCCTTGCTCCCTCTAATTTTTTACTTCAATTTAGTCTTTGACTTCATTTTATCATATATTTAATTTACTTTATTTGATTTCTCTTCTGTTGTCTCTGTAATTCTATTATTTCTGCTACTCTATTATTTCCACTATTCTATTCTATTATTTTACTTATTTAAACTTTAAATTTTTCATTTTCATCATTGGATTGGTAGGCCTAAAGGGAAGAAGAGACAGTATAGAGCGCTAGTGCGAGAGAGAGATAGCCTAGGTGCGCGTGACTTAGGGCCCAACTGAAGCTCCGGTGCGGAGTGCTTTGCGCACTCATGCGACACATCTCACTCCCCTGTTCATTCTCAATCCGGATTTTCCGTTGGACGGAATCAAGGATTTTTAACAGTGTATATGGCCGATTCAAATAAAAAAAAAATCAAAATCAAATCAAATTTTGGAAAAGTAAGAATTATTGAGAAAAAATTGAAGAAAAAAATTTTTAGAAAAGAAACCAGGATAGATTCACTGGCGCTTATGATGATTTTCGAAAAAAATTACTTTTTTAATTGCCCCTCGTGCACACG
The DNA here is from genome assembly GCF_918797505.1 of Bemisia tabaci. Classification (NCBI taxonomy): domain Eukaryota; kingdom Metazoa; phylum Arthropoda; class Insecta; order Hemiptera; family Aleyrodidae; genus Bemisia; species Bemisia tabaci. Next base: position 67,423,300 of record NC_092794.1, on the reverse strand, counting down.
CGTATTTCCAATCGCCGGATACGGAACATTCTGTTGCCGGCTACAGATGGCTGTTTTGGCAGCGGATGGTTATTGCCGTTATCCACAAGTGGCCAGCTATTGAATGTCCTATCGCTGACTATTCACGGCTAACGCCGGCTGCAGAACGTTCTATCGCGGCCATTCGTGGCTATCGCTGGCTGTAGAACTTTCTATCGCCGGCTGTAGAACTTTCTCTCGACAGCCATACGTGGCTATAGCCGGCGATTGAACGTTCTATCGCTGGCCATTCGTGGCTATAACCGGCGATTGAACGTTCTATCGCCGGCCATTCGTGGCTATAGCCGGCGGTTGAACGTTCCATCGCCGGCCATTCGTGGCTATAGCCGGCGATTGAGCCTTCTATCGCCGGCCATTCGTGGCGATAGAGCCTTTTATCGCCGGCCATAAGGGCGATAAGAAAATCCTATCGCCAGCTATAAAAGCTATAGAAAATCCAACAGACGGCCATAAGATTTCTCTATCGCCTTTATGGCTTATTTTTACCAGGGAAATGAAGGAGAGTGGGTGATGAGACGGTCTTATTCAAAAGTGGTCATTTCCAATCTCCCCCTGTTCTACGAAATACTTTCAGGGTCGATAGAGGATCACCTCTCAAGTCCAAAACACTAACGATTTTTGAATTCAAACAATTACGGATAGAGAGGAAGGGGGGTCAAAGTTAAAACCTCAAACTAGCATAACTCGTGAACGGCTTGTCGTAGAGAGATGATCTTGGTGTCAAAATTTAGAGAAAACCGCCAATCTTAACATGATGACAAAATTGGTCCATTTTGAAAATTTCACCCATTGCTGTCACGTTGGCGTAGCTCAAATTTTCAATTTCTTTCATTTTTAGCAGGGGCGATACCTTTTTAGGTCACTCCTAGACAAAATCATTCGTCAAAAATGACAAGATCAGGATAAATGATTAATATGCGATGGTTACAGGGGAATCAAAGTTTTCGATCATAAAAAAATTTATGTTTCACACCTTCAACGGTTCTCTGGGTATAAATAAGAGGAAACAAGAGGAGCTGCTAATAAAAGCGTACCATTTGAGCGTTTTAAAAAATTTAAGTCCATCCTAGAGAAACGATTTGAAACAGAGTCATGATTTTTTAAAGTTGATGCAGCGAGCGTCAGCTGAGGCTACTCCTGTAACATTCATATGTCTCGATATTTTCTTCTTTTTTAATAATTTTCTTAGGGAATGAGCTAATGGGGTATCGCAATTCGTGGTCGGTTTGGGGGCATGGGTGATCTTGGGACTCGGAACAAACCAGGTTCTAGTGTACCGCACCCATTTTGAAAAATCATACCTCTCCTCCAATTTGTTTTCCGAGGATGAACTTGTGCTTGTTTTGAAGCTTAAACGGTCTCCTTTCACCAGAAAATATTTTTGTTACTTTTAACTGCGAATCCCTCAACGTTACAGCTGAAAGTGTGAAAATTTGAATTACGGCAACGTGGCAGCAATGGATGAAATTTTCAAAATGGACCAATTTTTAAAACATTGCCTGAAAGCATGTGGTATTTTCTAAATTTTGAGACCAAGATCACCTGTCTACAACAAACCATTAGCGAGATATGCGAGTTTAAATTGTTTACTTTGACTCCCCTCCCCCTCCCCCCGGGATTGTCCGATTTCAAAAATCGACAGTGTTTTGGACTCGAGAAGTAATCCTCTATCAACTCTGAAAATATTTCGAAGATCAGGCCAAGGTTGAAAAAAGGCAAAGCTTTGTTCTGACCCCCCTTCAAGGTCACTCAGATAAGATTTATAGATATTCCTTTGTTAAATACTATGATTTTACTAATATCGGGATTTTTCATCACCTGCTGAGCTCATTATGATTTAACCATAAACAGGCTTAAAAATTCAAGAATTAACTTAATAATATCTATCTTATTAGGAGTCCGAAGAGCCAAAATCGTGAATTCTGACATTGAATGAGCGAAAATGTCTGTGTGTGTTTCATGTGCGTCTGTGTTAGTGACTACGCGCTCACAGCGGAACGAGTGCGTCTTCATGAGACTGTTATCAGGCAACGCGCCGCGCCGCTCCGTCGCTAAATAGTCACCAGAGACTCTGCGCAAAACTAAATTCGTCGATAGTACTATCGCCGAATTTAGTTTCACGCATAGGCCGCTCCAAATCAAATGTAAACTGTGCGACGAGGCGCAGCGCGTTTCGGAGATATCGGAATCTGACTGGACCTATCTCATCTTATGCCAACGAGGAAAACGGAGCTACATGAACACTTACGATAAAAAAATAAATAATTAAAAATAATTGCCAATAATTTCAAAATAATTTTAAGGAGGATTTCGGACCCCAAAATACGTCAGTTCAAAAGTCATACGATTCTCCCGCGAAATAAGCCAATTCTCCGTAACTTTGTCCCAACATTATCTCGGTAAGTTCCAAATTAGTTGGACATAACGTTCTCAAGTACCCAAATGGGCAAAGTTCAAAAATCGAAAATTTAATCGTCAACTTGAATCACCTTAAATTTTGTTCCTTGAACTTTGCCCAAAATTTTGACTCAAATTCATGACTTTCCGGAGTTACCTTTTAGGGTAATATACTTCTCTTTTACTTTAAATTGTTCTATTGGCTTCTTTTCCCACTTACCTCTGTTTTTCATAATATTTTTTCCAGAAAGGTAAAATTATTAACTAGTAAGCTTAGCCTTTGGAACAAGGGCGTATACAACGATCCACATTATCCTGCAGAAATCATAGGGAAATGTAGTCACAATGTTCCGTTTTTGCAAGTAAACAGTCAAAGACTTGTTCTTCCAAACTAATTAAATTTCGTGCGAAGATATCGGTTAGAACCGGCGCTATACACTTTTGAACTGTCAAATGCGATTTCCTCGGAACTACTTTTTCGGGCATGCGACCTTGTTCCAAAGAACTCCTCAATTCAGGATACACTTTTTTGCGTAGGAAATTTGAAAATGACGCAAGAGGCAAGATTGGTCCGCTGTAGAATATGAAAGAATACACAAGTATGCACCGAAAAAATAGTTAGTGCTTTAATAGCGAATTCTCGTGTAATGTTCAGCCCTGGGTCCAAGTATGACCTTGGTTTTTTCCCTGTCTCCGCCGATTTCCCGGCATATTGGGATTATTTAAAAAGGAATTTTTCTAGGAAAATTTAATTTCCTGGAGATTAATGCATGATTGAGATTATAAAGGTATTTTATCGCACACGTATCGCATACTGCATGTCTAAAAATGTGCCTTCCTTTTTCTGATAACAAGGTTTTCCAGTCGAAATGACATATTCTACTTACAAATCCTTATATAAAACTGATCCGTTTATTTTGAGTCTGGAAGGACCGAAAATTATATTATTAAGATAGCTAATTGGGCTACATTTTGTTATTGCTTGCTGCTGACTTCTAATCGACCATTTTTTCTCGACCACCTACTAATTTTCCGACAGGTCGAGCTGGGCCAAAAAACTAAAGAGAGACTTGTGAAAAAACTTAATTGAGAAATCAGTGATCTCGTAAACTGGTGTCAATCTTTCTCACATATGATTTCAACATGAATCAGTGCCGGATTAAGGGGGTGGCCACATGGGCCGCGGCCCATGGCGGCAAATCTAGAGGGCGGCAAATTTTGCAATTTTTTTAAATGTAGGTATAAAAAAATATCGAATTTAGAAAAAAAAAATTACAAACGAGAAAAGGCGTCAAAATCTCTAGTTTCCTGAGAGTGTAGTAATTTTTAATTGTGTCGTCTTTCAGTGATACAAGAGACAGCACCTTCAATTGGATTGCATTTTGCAAAAAGGAACCACTAGCATTGCAATGTTGCTAAGATTGTGCAACTTATTCTGTCCTGGAGGAAAAACCCGATTATCCATTGATAGTTTCTATTTTACTCGCTGAAAACTGTAAATTTAAGACAAAAATTACCATCTAAATTTCATAGTTTTTCACGATTTCCGCAATTTTATTGCAAAATATGAAGTTGCACAATCTCAGCATCATTGCAATGCTAGTGGTTCCTTTTTGCAAAATGCAATCCAATAATTCGAGTTAACAAAGAAACCAAACACGCAATTTGGCCTGGAACGCATAGAACGCTGTCTGGAACGCGGCGCAGAGAGCAATGATGACGAGGACTTGAGATGAAGAGGAGAAGCCATCGGCGCGGCGATCGGCATGTAACACATATCCGCGCCTACAAGACTGCACGAAAACTTCACGCATTGCATGAAACACAGTGCGGTCAGCGTGAAACGCATGGCGCCTACAAGACTGCGTGAATACTTCACGCATTGCGCCGAACACGGTGCGGTCTGCGCGGCGTGGCGGCGGAAGTTAAAATCATTAAACCACGTTCATGTTTGTCCTTTCGTAATTTTTTCGTTCATTTCTTTTGAATGGAAGGCCTTGTCCACACAGAGATAGGTTTACAAAACTTAACTTTTGCTAAGTAGTGTTGACAGGACATCCCAAAAAATGTGTTCAACACGAGTAAACGCGTCTTTTGTACCCCTCCCCCGCTGGCACGTTCACTTGATGGTGTTTATTGATGTTTCAATACGAATGAGAAGGGAGCGGCAAAATACAGGCGGCCCATAGGCGGCAAGTCGGTAAATCCGGCCCTGACATGAACTCAATCGATGTGAAGCATTTGTTTCCTTCTTACCAAAGAAGAAGTAAAATACCGATGTTTAAAACCCATTATAATGACAAAGAGTGTTACGAAAAAGAGCTCAGTATAGATCTTTCTCTCTCTTCCTCCCCTACTTGAGTGATTCAGACTGACCAATAACCACAATGCATCAAATATGGTCCTCTTGACCAATGAAAATGCAAAACCTCACGATTAGTGGTCAGTTTGGGGGCGTGGGTGGTGTAGGGATTCCAAACATCCCAGGTCTCAGCGTACCGCGTCAACTTTGGATAATCTTAACTCCCCCTGAACTTGTTTCCCCAGGTGCTAGTGCTTGTTAAAACGTTTACGGTATACTTTCATTAGAAAATAGTTCTGTTATTTTATGTGCACCTCTCAACGCAACGCCACAGCTAAAAATGTGAAAAACTGAACTTTTGAACTATGGCAACGTAGCAATAATAGATGAAATTGCCAAAATGGACCAATTTTGTAATTATTGCTTGAAAGCTGGTGTTTTTCTCTAAATTTTGAGACCAATATCATCTCTCTACGACTAAGTGTTAGCGAGATATGCGAGTTTAATTTTTTTACTTTGACTCCCCTCCCCCTCCCTCCGTGATCGTCCGATTTCAAAAAGCATCAGTGTTTTAGACTCTGGAGGTGATCCTCTATCACTTGAAAATATTGAGATCAGGCAAGGTTGAAAATGGCCGATTCGGAATGAGGTCCTTTCTTCCTTGCTCTAGTCACAAAAACAAGAGGCAAGCGAGAATTGGAATCGATGCGCGATACGTCATTACGAATCTTTGTTTACATTCCAAAGAGCCAAAAACGTGAATTCTCACGGTGAATGAGCGAAAATGTCTGTGTGTGTTTCATGTGCGTCTGTGTTAGTGACTACGCGCTCACAGAGGAACAAGTGCGTCTTCATGAGAGCGTTATCAGGCAACGCGCCGCGCCTCGCCGTCGCTAAATAGTCACCTGAGACTCTGCGTGAAACTAAATTCGGCGATAGTACATCAAATAGGTATGACATACTGTGACACTGGGTGCCGCTACTAGGTACGCTACTTATATTTCAACGATACTGGAAAAATTCATAACTCAGGTAAGGGCGTTATCTTGCAAGCTACAGAGCTAGTAATTAGTCATATTTCGATCCTTTGAGATTCTTTCATCATTCAGAAATAAAAAACTAAATTCAGCTGGAACAGGCACATTTCTAGGAAGGAATGTGACGGATCATTTATATCTAATTTATATCTCATCGTCATCTCACTTATCAAACAATGCTTCTCGTCCTCATCTTGTTCTAATCTTGTTGAGAGCAGGCGAAGATTTGAAATGCGCGCTACAGATTCGGTAGTCGCCTGGCAAAAGTGGTACCCGCCTGACGTCACAAAACTTCAAGATGGCAACAAAAATCAAACTGGGACAATAATCAAAGAAAAGGACTGTGGTGGTTACAAAGGAATACCTAAATGATCATTCATTTTTTCGAACCCTTATAATTTAAAAAAATTAATTTCAAGTGAAGTACGTATTTGGAGACTTTACACTTTACTGGGAGAACATCCAATGCCCAGCATGAGCATTGGAAACGTCATTCGTGAACTCAAAATGACCGACTTGTTGTTTACGTTCTTCTGTCTTCGAGGTGCTCGTCAATTAGTTTTATAGTATGTTTATTTTTACATTTGATGCGAAAATTGTTAAAATTGCAGCAGAAGTGTGTCCGTTCATTAGCCACTTATTATTCAAGAGAGGCACCAGAACTTCAGAAATAGGAAACATTATTCAGTTGAAAATCTTCATCTTCATTCAATTAAAAAAAGGCACTAGTCTTTTGGGCACAGTACTTACGACTATCCTGTTATCAATATGATCAACTAGATAAGATACTGATCATTTTAAGGTTATAATAACATTAACAATTAGCGCTGATAGTAGGGTAAAAACAGGAATTTGAGGCCAAAAGTTTTTAGCCAAATTGTGCAGAAAAATATGAATTAAATTACAGCGTTGTATAGGGATTATTGTTCAATATGGCAACGCTGTAAAAAGAAAGTATTGCATGTTGCCCCTTCAATATGCGGGTTATGCAATCGTGTAATGAATGCCCCTTCATTTTTCGGGTTATGCAATGGTGTATTTTTCAAGATGGCGCAGCAGCGTTGCCGAACGGGGCAGGTAAATAAATGATTTATTTATTGGTGAAATTTTGCAACATTGCATTTTACAGTGTTGCCAGATGGGGCGAGAAATTAGTTGATTTGTCCGTACAGTGTTGCCAGATTGTGCAAAAAATTCGGATTTTCGGACTTGTAAAATTTTTCGGTTTCGAGAGACCGTATCTTGCAGTATGGGTCGGTATCAGATACTGTAGATTAGGGTCTGATTCGGGAAATTGGAAAATTTTCGGAAAATCACCCTCGTCCGATCCGGCGCGGACCGATGCGATTCTTTTACGCTATTGAAGATCGGAAAACTGTACGGACCGAATTTCAATACGAGTTTTGGTTTTCGAGATTTCGGACTTGTAAAAATTTTCGGCTTCGGAAGACCGTATCTTGCAGTATGGGCCTGGTATCGGATACTGTAGATTAGGGTCTGATTCGGTAAAATTGAAAATTTTGTACTAGTGTGCGCTTGGAATGGATATTGCAATGTTCAGCAGTTTGACGAATCAAAAATTTTTATTGGATATTTACAGTTACAATCAGTTCGCGTTTAGAAAACGCAAACACGTTTAAAAAACGCAAACACGTTTAGAAAACGCAAACACGTTTAGAAAACGCAAACACGTTTCGAAAACGCAAACACGTTTAAAAAACGCAAACACGTTTCGAAAACGCAAACACGTTTAAAAAACGCAAACACGTTTAAAAAACGCAAACACGTTTAGAAAACGCAAACACGTTGCATATTATTTATACGAAATCCTTACTATCGATCCAACTATTGTGACTCGCGTCCAGACCCAACCATTTGACAAAGACCTGGTTTTTCTTGCGACGCAGAATTTTCTCCACCAGGAACGTATCTTTATAGTTGGTGGGTTGGAGTTCTTCGCGGTAAAATTTTCCTTTGATGATCGTATCGTGTGCGTCTTTCAGATCGTACGTGATCGGAACGGTGGGATTGACGCTGACAATCTTGAAAATTTCCGTGCTCCAATTCGGTGTGTATCCTTTCTCGAACATGGCTTTGAGTCTCGAGATCCGGACGTGATCACCGACATTCAGTTTTCGTCTGGCCAGACGTCTCTTTTCAATTTTACTCAGCGGCGGTCCACGAAGCTTTTGCAGGATCATCGGTATATCCTTTTCGGTGACATCGATTGGTTTCATCCCGATTGTGCGATGAACGCTCCCGTTATATTCACGGATGAGTTTCGGTAATAGATCTACCCACTTGTAAGATCCTTGCGCGCTGAACTCTTTCCACATCTTCGTTTTGAGCGTTCGGTTGAATCGCTCGACAATGGAGGCTTTGGTTGTCGAGAACGAGCTGTACATATTGATCTGGTGACGCTTCATCAATGCTTGACATTTGGAGTTGTAGAATTCCGAGCCCATATCGACTTGTAAATGTTTCGGTGACTTTCCGGCCGCTTTGAGAACGCGTTGCAGAGCAAAAGTGACATCCGTGGCCGTTTTCGATTTGAGCGGTTCGGCCCACGCCTTTTTCGAGCACGCGTCGATGACGGTGAGGAGATATCTGTATCCTTTGTTGACCGAGGCGTACGGTTGCATCTCGACGAGATCGGCTTGCCATAAATCGAACAATCCGAGAATCCGTACTTTACGACGCGGATAGTTTCGTCGTGCAGGTTTATGTAGCTCCTCGACGATCCCACGTTTTTCTGCCGACATGATAATTACCGTCGACGTCGTCCGCTCTCTCGATTCAAATGCTGTTTCGTTGCTACTATTTTAACCAGACGATTGTAAGATTGCTGAAGTTGGTGGATACGCTCCAGACAGTGTTGAGCTAATTTCATGGCTTCCTTCCACTTCCGTTCGGACCATTGTTTGTTCACCGCATCCTCATCGCTTTCGGGATCTTGCACTTGACGAATCCGTTTGTTCGATACGATATAATTTCCGTCGGAATCCAGTGAGAATCCGTCACCTTTTGGACCGCGGCGGAATTTCGATCGGCCAAAACCGTCCGTGTGACTCATCGCAACACTATTTTCCTTTCATTCGATTCACAACCTCTAATTGACTGATTCTATTTTCCAGTCGTGATAATTTCGTCTCGAGTCGTTGCGCGATACTTTTGTATTCTTCCATTCTCTCCAAACAAAGCTGTGCTAAATTCATAGCTTCCGTCCACCTCGAGTCTGTCCATTGTTTGTTCACGGCGTCGGTATCCTCTTCGGGATCTTGCAGTTGTCGGATCCGTTTGTTGGATACGAGATAATTTCCGTCGGGATCCAGTAAGAAACCGTCACCTTTGAGACCTTGCTTCGTGTTGCGAACGTAAGTCCCTTTCGATCTTCCAAACCGGTCGGTGTGACTCATTTTTGTGCGGAACCTATATTTAGTGGATGTAATCTGCTTCGCGAAGCTCTTCGACGATACTCAGAATTTCACGATCGTGATCGGTGTGACCAGCTTGTTTCGAAGCTACAAGTAAAACGAGACGTTGGACCAATTCGTTCGGATCGTCCCAATAGACGAGTTCCCGTTTCGCACGGTGAATTTTCATACCGGAGCCTTTCTTCAATTTTTTACGCGATGACTTCCTCGTTGATCTCGGAGTCGATGTAGCGAACAAAGGTTTGATGAGATCGCGGTATTTTTGACTGCGGTTCGAGTTGGGTCTACCGTGTGGATGGTGATTCCTCCAATGCGCATTGGTGAGCGTAACTACTCGTTGGAAATTAGCACGATCATCTGCTGTGTAATTACGCGGATGTTTCTTGAAAATGAGCTCCAAGAACCCGGGTGTCGGTTCGAACACCTCATCGCCACCGTCCAAGATTAGTCGTCCGTCCGAATCGAAACTTATGGTTCGGTTTCCGATAAGATAGTTTCCGTTGATCGCTTTCCGCACACCATACGTGGTATCGGATTGTTTCGGTTGTTTCTCCAGATCGTCCAAGTAAAACTGTACGTGCGGGGCAGTGATTGTGTTTCGAGAATCGACGTCGTCGTCTTCAGTGCGACTCGTTGTTTGTTCTTTACCCGTTGCATCTTGGAACGATTCATCATCATCATCATCATCATCCTCCTTTGAATCGTCATCATCATCGTTGTTTATATTTTTCGGTGATCCGAACGAAGCAAATAAACTATCAACAAACGTTGTTCCATCTTTCGTTTCCGATTTTGAAGCTTCGATCTTGGTTTTCTTTTCCTGAGGAGCAGCAACAAGTGCGGGAGTTGACGACGACGACGACACAGTTTTCTGCAACGCTGCGAGCGGATCTGTCAACGGTTTGAAAACTTTCTTCAACGTCACCTGAGCGTCCGCCTCTCCGGTGCGAATGGTATTTAACTTCCGTTTGATATCTTGACGGATTTTATCGATACTACCGTATTTCTGAGCGATCGTCGACAACGATAAGTTATCCATCTTGTTCAATAAAAGTATCGAAACCTTTCCGGTACCTTCCCTCGTTCTTATTACTATCTTTATCGATGACTAAAAACCCGTACTTGTCCTGCCAGCACACCGAGCAGATGTGTCTGAAATCTTCGAACGTGAAATCTGTGTTGACGTGATCGTCGTAGATGTGTCGCAAGTTTGTATTGTCCTGTTTGAAAACTACGAGCAGGTTAGCGTTATCGCGAATCAATTGTTTCGGTATGCGAGAATAAGTTTGACACAAGTAGAAACTGTCGACCGAGCTGTGTCTTCCCATACTGAAATATTCCCGCATCGCATTTTGTTTGTCACAAGCGACATCATCGAAAATGAAGACCGAGTCTGATGCGGCATCGTTTGGTGGAACAATCTCGGCCGTGTCCGAATAGACGTTGTATCCGAGACCGTCGATTCCGTCGAATATCCGACGCAGTTCTTCGTACTTTGGTTGAAACGGTGTCTTGGAGTACAAGTACACGTTGCGGAACTTCAATCCGTTCGGATGTTGTAGCAAGCAAACCATCACGTTTGTTTTACCGCAGTTGGACGGTCCAACGACAATGCAACGGATACTGTTCGGTAACAGTTCACTGTGTCGTCGTCGTTGTCGTCGGTTTTCATTTTGCTTCTTCCGTTTGTCGAGGTTCCGGACTCGCAGTGACTTTCTTTGTTTGACGAGTCGCATCGTATTCGTTCCCTATTTTATCGGACAGGTATTTTTTACTTCTCCGTATAAATAGTATGGATATTTTCGTCAGAGTATGTCACCGAGAAGAACATCAACTTGCAGCAAAACCAATCGAGGACGTGGACTGTTAAACTCGTTGATAAATTCACTACCGTTCGAACTACACTTACCGGGCGACTACAGGTACTGCGGACCAGGCACTCGCCTCGCAGAACGATTGAAACGCGGAGATCCGGGTATAAATCCGCTCGACGAAGCTTGCAAGTCCCACGATATCGCTTACAGTAAGACCAAAGACACCACCGAGAGGAACAAAGCCGATCTCATACTTGCCGACAGAGCTTGGGAACGTGTGAAAGCGTCCGACTCATCGTTGGGTGAAAGAGCGGCAGCATACGCCGTAACGAACGCTATGAAACTCAAAGCCAAACTCGGAATGGGTCTAAACAAGACGGTGGCAGCGAAAAAACCGAAACCCAAGAAGAAGAAGAGAGCGTCGAAGAAGAAGACGAAACCGGTGGAGCGGTCGATCGAACGAATCTTGGCTCTCCCAAAGATGGGTGCCGGAGCGTCGAAGAAGAAACCGGCGGAGCGAATCTTGGCTATCCCGAAGACGGGTGCCGGAGTCAAGAATCTCCTGACGAGTATCGGTCTGGCCGCGCGAACAATCACACCGGTAGCGAAAATGATCAAGACTGTCATCGACGGATCTTTGAAGAAGAACGTACACCTCGGTGAAGGATTGTACTTGCGACCGTACCGTAAAGGTTACGGACTTTACTTGAGACCTTACCGAAAGAATTTAAACTGATCCGTGAGCTACCGCGCCGAGCGATGACGGATGTTGAGTTGAGAATCGCTGCGACAGAACAATTACGAATCCCGCATTTCCGCGGTGTGTTCATGATCGATGAATTGGCGACCAAGAAACCCAAACGTCCCGAGTGCGGTATCATCAATCTGGACCGAAGCGATGGAGCCGGTACACATTGGACAGCATACCGGATTTCAAAGAGCGGGAATGCATTGTACTACGACAGCTTCGGTGATTTACCACCACCCGTTGAAATTACGCGATACATTTTACGCTCACGCGGTAGCTCAACGACGACGACAATAGGATACAATTATGATAGCGAACAAAATTTCAACTCGAGCGTCTGCGGGAAACGATGTTTAGAATGGCTCGTACAAACCAGGAATATATAGTATTTTCGAAACCCGAATATGGAAACTCAGAAAAGATGTCACACGTTCATGTTGACGGGGAGGAGCAACGTTCTCGAGTTTGCACTGCCTAGACCTCTCGAGTTGTTCGGACCTTGCGAGATCGGTCTGACGGGTTTTGTAACTTATTATTCCATCCCGAACATCGACATAACGAACAGACTGCTTTTCTACTCCGAGAGCCCTGAAGAGAATTACTCGGCAATTTCCTTCCCGATCGGAGCCTACGAGATCGAGGGTATACAAGAATACTTGCAGGGAGATCTTGGCGGAGCGGAAGCTATCAAACTCAAAGCGAACAACGCTACGCTTAAAGTAAGCATCAAATCCAAGTACTGGATCGATTTCCGCAGACCCGGCACTTTACGTAAGGTGCTCGGATTCGGAAAGCGTCTCTTGGCACCGGACGAATGGCACGAAGCTGACTATCGCGTCAACATCTCGCCCGTAAACATGATATGCATCGAATGCAGCATCGCTGACGGTGGATACGTGAACGGGGTGCGCGGACATCACATTTATGCGTTTGCTCCCGATATCGAACCAGGATTCAAAATGGTAGAGCAACCGTCGACGATTCATTACTATCCCGTCTTGGGTGATAAGATCCAACGTTTGCTCGTTAATATAGTAGACCAACAAGGAAGAGCGATCAATTTCGGTGGTGAAGAAGTGACAGTTCGACTGCACGTGAGACCAGTAACTTATGGGTAAACGAAGGATCCAGAACGACGATACGTTCCTAAATTCTCTCGCATATAATAGTATTGATAATCCACGGACTAGTTGTCAGCAACAGCAGCAACAGAGGAAAACTTTGAGCGAATATTCCAAGAGGGCTCTCACACAACTCGGATTCGTGGTGAAAAATCCGAAATAAGAACAAGATGGAAGCTTGGCGACAAGAGATCATCGAATACGAATACATCCGTTTCGGTCCGGTCGACGAACGGCGTGGAAACAACGATTCGATCCGGTTCACCCCCGATACCCACGGTCTGATCACCGTGCCTCAAGATTCGAGGATCTTCATGCGTTTAGAAGTGAAACTCGAGAAAAATCCTGGAGCCGCCGCAGATGCTGCGAAACCTAAAGTCAAGTGGGCTAACAATTATCCCCTGCACTTGTTCGACCGTATGCAGTACAAAGTGAACGGGACGGAAATCGATAGCATGCAGTGTGTCGGAGTGACATCGACCGTGAAAAATTATCTCACATACACTAGAGCGGAAACCGCGGGACTCGCAACTGCCGGGTTTTGTGACATCTCTTCTTCATGGGCCGAATGGGATATGACAACGTTGGATGAAACTCAGTGCGCCGTCGTTCCGTTGTCTTCACTCAGCGGATTCGCAGTACATTTCAAAGACGTTCTAGTCAGATGCTCGCAAGAGTTGATCCTAGTGCGCAGTGGTACGGATAAGAATGCATATTATATCACCGACGCGGCGACCGCGGACGGTTACACCATTAAATTTAAAATAATCGAAATCTATTGGGAGATTCCCGTCGTCAAATTCACATTGGAACTGGAAAAACAAATCTTGCTCAAGATGAAGAAGAACGACAAGATGAGTTTCGGTTACATGAATTGGGAATCGCACGACATCCCTGGGATTTTTCCGACCAAGACGTTCAAATGGAGCGTAAGAACAACCAGCAGGCACAAGCCCAAATTCGTGGTGTTGGTATTTCAAACGGATCGACGGGACAATCACCTGAAGGATTCCTCTCGTTTCGACCATGTAAATGTGCGCTCGGTCAGCGTTCAAATCGGTGAGCGTCGGTTTCCTCAAGTTGATACGATCTACGATTTCCCGACTATGGATTATAATCACGCCTACCTGAACTACACCGATTTTATGAGAGACTA